>NC_051187.1:99323509-100573509 GCF_015220075.1 Falco rusticolus
CCATGAGACATATATATATACAGAAAGTTATCTGGGTGTAATACCTAAAATTCTGAAATGTAGGCAGACTGATTACTTTTGTTTAGACAGCTACAAAGTGTTTAACATCTTTACTTATTCTGCGTTACAAGTCTTAGCTAATTCCAGATGCCTGGATAAAAACTATGATAAGAAAAAAAAAAAAAAAGTATTTATTAAGGTTGTGTTCAAGACTGCCCAAGAGACTGAGGGAATTCACAGGAGTGTTATTTTCATACTGCCAGCATTTATCATTTGTCACAGAATGAGTGCAGTAGTCCACCTCCAAAAGTGGCATTCTCCTATGTTTCAGAGAAATCAAAGATTTTGTCAATATCTTACATTAAAATCTCATCAAAGATACTCTAAAACCAGTTTGGAGTTTTCCAGTCAAAATGTTATGAAACCCCAGAACAGTAAGTTTGCTAATTATGTGGTATATTACTATGAAAGAAGCAAAAATTGTTGAGAACAAATTGGATCACATTTTGTTTCTCTGCTATGTAGGAATTCCCTTGGGGTTCATTAGTAGACAGTTACAGAAAACAGGCAACCCAGAGAATGAACTGAAGAACATAATTTTCCTTAATTATTCCCTAACTAGCCTGCACAGGTTGATCTTGAGGTGAAGGCAGTAGACTTCCACAGCCTGATATTTAAGTAGCTGTTTTACTGGCTTTCAATTGTACTCATGACCTGCTGGCACTAATAAGTGAAATGTATTTACAATTTGTATTAGGAGGCAACAGGCCCTTTCACTCCATTCTGACACAGTGTGGAATTTTCAAATATTCCCTTTAAACTCTGTTTATTTGCATTTCTAGGAAGCAGCGAGTAACAACTTGAGAAAATTACAAAAGAAATAAGGGAGGATCTCAAACTTGCCTATCTGTTCTTCTGTGAAACATTTTGGTCCAGCCATTGTGAAAGAGCCAGAGTGTTCATGGACCAAACCAACAGCAATAACAACTTTCCCAGGGAAGCACAAGGAATCCATGAGAGCTCTTCAAATTAATAAAATGCATAAGTACAAGCTTTTAAGCTTACACTTCAGCACTTGAAAAAAAAAACTGTAAAGAGAAAACAACACAAGATCAAAATAATTTCTGACTGATTTTTTTTTTTTTTTAATGAGGCAATTTTATCACCTAGGAGGTGTTTTGAATATCATAATCTCTTGAGCAAGGACCTTAGCAGTCAACAGGTGGCTGCTATGAAATGGAAAAATTATTTAAGACTTATAAATTAAATACGGAACTGCTTTTGTTTTCACCAATGTTCTTTTCAGTGATTATGAATGAAGCTGAAACAGAGGCCATTCTTTTGCTGCAACAACAACATTAATTCCATAATGTCCATTATGCCAAACCCAGGGCAGCAGTATCTACTTAAGTGCTCAATGTATGTCAAGGAACATGTTGCAAACAGTTTTTACACAGACAACAGATGGAGAACACCTTTATTTCATAACAGTTCATCTGCCTCCTGTTTTTATCCATGAACTTACAGTTTTGAATATATTCAGAGATATGAAGATGAGGAGGAGACTGGAGCATCTTCCTGAGGAGGAAAAGCTGAGAGAGCTGGGCCTGTCTAACCTGGAGAAGACTGAAAAGGGACATTGTCAATACATATAAGTATCTTCAGGGCAGGTGTCAAGAGGATGGGACCATACTTTTTTCAGTAGTGCCCAGGGACAGGACAAGGGGCAATGGGCACAAACTGAAACACAGGAAATCCTATCTGAATGTGAGGAAAAACTTATTTACTTTGAGGGTGATGGAATACTGGAACAGACTGCCCAGAGAGGGTGTGGACTCTCCTTCTCTGGAGGTATTCAAAACCTGCCTAGACATGATCCTGTGCAACCTGCTTTTGGTGAATCTGCTTTAGCAGGGGGGCTGGACTAGATGATCTCCAGAGGTCCTTTCCAACCCTAACCATTCTGTGATTCTGTTAGCTGATAGTATAAGCCCTTTGAAATTCATCTGTTTGGCACTGTTGGTAAAAGTCTGAGAAAATTGTAATTCGGATGCAGTTCAGTATCTACTATAAAAAAATAATTTTACTTACTCTGGTGTTACCATGAAGATAATTTTCTTAAGTTTAGATCTTATATGGCAGCATTTTAATAGTGAGACCACAGAATTACAATTTAATAGAAAGTTCCACTAGAAGATGGAGCTCTGTGATAGACAGTCAGAATTCAACATGTAGTATACATGCCCTTTCCATCAGCTCTGGGTGCCGTATCCAGGTGGAGATTAACTGTGCCTTGCTGCAAACTCATAAATTTGTTCCATGCCATCCTGCATCTTGAAGTGAGGCAAGGCATGTCATGTACAATCCTGCAATCACTCAAAGTGGCTAAGGCCAAGCCACCTCCAGAGCCCGTGTGCTGCTACCTTCAACTCCATGGAACACAGTGACTAGCACAGGGCCAGTTCAGCATGGCTGCACCCAGATAGATATGCCAAACCTAGACAAAACTAAGTTCACCTCTAATGAAAAGCACTCAGTGACCTGAGGAACAGAAAGAGCTACTAAAGAAGATTATTCTTGAGCATCTTGAATTAAATCCTCTCTGTTTCAAAGCTGCTCTGGTAGGTCCAACTCCAAACAAGTTATCTCAATCTTAAATAAATGCAGTTTCAAAGTACACTTAGTCAAAATCACATGTGAAGTAGAAAGGATCAGTTTAGAGAAGAGCTGAATAATTGACTCATCTGGATGCTTACAAAATATTGCCACAAGTATTTAAAGCAGAATCTGTAAGGCAGGCAAAAGGAGGTTCTCGCTTGAAGAGGGAGGGCAGCTGTTGTGGCATGTGAAACTGCAATCCAGGCTACACACACCTGCTTTCTGCATGTCCCACAGCACAAGAAATAGCACCAGTACTACTCTTCCTTCAGCAGATCTTATGCAAGGGTGGGCTATGCTGAGCATCTTGTTTCAGGAGAAGAATTAAATATATTGCAGAAGGATTGTCTAGAGTACCCTGGCTGCCGTATGACCAGCATAGGAGCTTGTTCTCATACAGGTTAACAGTGGAGAGTCCAACACATAACATTTAGTCTGGCAATTTAGCTTATACCAGTGTCCTGGGGCTGCAAAGCTTCACATTACGGTGCAGCGGCTAACCTGCCCCTGCTTAGGGCATTCAAAATGATGCAAAGTTTATCGCAAACTACAGGGAAAGTAAGTGGCTCAGAATACCTGGAAAATGTGAAAGGCACAGAGTAACTCAGATTCCCTCTCTTGTCTGCTAATAAAGGCAGGAAGGGAAAGGGTGCCTGTAGTCTCTTCAGCATTGCCTCCCTGCTTTTCCTCACTGGTTTCAAATCTCCTATTCAGAACACATAAGTGGAAGAAAAAGCCTTACACAGATGAAACAATAAATGTGAACTAAAATAGTTTTATGCTTTGCGCATACCTATTAAGCAAATTGCTTTTCATAATTTTGTTCAAAAGATCGGAAGAATGTGTGCCAAAATACCAACACTGTTATGTTATGTTTAAAGCTCAACATTTTAGTTCTCACATCTTCGTAAGCACAATAGTTGAAGACAGAGATGAAAGACCATATTATGCACCTGACAATTATATTGTCTTACTCACATCAAGTTACAATGATCTGTTTAAATTAACACTTAGTTTAAAAGCCCACCTATGACAGAGAAAGAAATCAGTTTCCTGAACACAGGTTTACGCTTCCTCCTCTCCAAAGCTTCCCATTCAGCATCAGTCAGCTCCTCGCTTCTCCAGGCCTGCATGGTGTGCCCTCTCCTGCCATTATGCACAAGAAAGACACTAATTAGTCCGTGTTCATTTTGGTGTACAGAAATTAATTTGTTTTCTGTTCTGCCTCTATGAATGGTGACATACCTGGATGGTTACACAGATACTGGAAATAGCTGATCAGTGTTTACTTCAAAAGTGAGCAAAGAATGTCTCACACAGTAGCTGTGAAATCTTTTGAGTTAGCAAAACTGATCACTCTAAGAAGAGTAATTTTGGCATGAAGTATGATCTAATGGGCAAAACAAAAGTAATAATAAATAATGAGGTTCACTCCCAAGGATTTAATCAATTATCCAAATGCCCTCAAAAGAAGACCACCAAGAAAACATTTGGAAGAGAAAAGATAAAATGTTTTTGGTAGCAAGTAAGAATACACCCTTATAAAAAAAACAAAACAAAACAAAAAAAACAGCAGAGCTGTTTTCATTTATTTAAAGAAAAAAATGTTAAACAGAAACTGGCGAACTTCTGATATTTAGAAAAGGACCAACAGCATTTATCAGGAACTATGCAGTTCAGATGTTACCATACCTCTTTCCACAACATACAAGGCAGACATTCTCTACTCAGTGCTGACTGTGTCCATCATAAATACTCCCTTCCCAGACCGCAGACCAGAATGCCATGGACGTTACACTCCTTACAGGTGCCAGTACTTTTTAATTTCTTCTTTCATTGCCCTGCCATGCCCCTGGCTCCAGACAGGCAGTCCTGCATCATTCCCTCAGTAAAGGCAAAGCTTTATTACCACCATCAAGCAAGACGCAACAGCTACAGAGTCAAAATAACCATACAAAAACCAAACTGAACAAAAAAATTCAAAACTGCCCCAAAAAGACTGTTCAGGAAAACCCAGCTTTAGGTCTCCAGCACTTCACTCTATCCCTTTCTGTTGTCTTTCAGTCTAGCTGTCCTTCTCCATTAACATACCTTGTCTGGAAGATCATAATATAAACAAAACAAGAAGACATTCTAATGCTGAAAGACATCTTTCTCTGTGCATGAAGCCAGTGAGGTTTTCCTCCTGTGCCCACTGTGAGGTAAAATGTATTGCAACCTGCAGCGGACTCTTGTCTCTAACAGAAGAAGACACAAGGTCTTCAAGGCAGGAGTCATCTTTTATTTGTTTTGCCACCTCTACCCTCCCAAAACAAAGAGCACCAGGGTTGAAAACCCCACAAGCTGAGCATCTACCTGGCAGATAGGGGGAAACAGCAAAGAACAGTGCAGACCTAATGCTTGGTTTTCTTTATTCTCCGAGTAACCCAAACAAAGCACTTGCCCGCTTCACAGAGCACTTCATGGGTGAGTGTCACTCTATTCAAGACAGTCATCACCTCTATTTTCAATTTTTTCTTTTTTAAAGGATATTGAAATGTTATTACGGAGCTTATTACCAGTTACTACTATTCTAAAGTGGGCTCCATTTGAGGCAATATTTTTTCTTTCATTGGGACTACTTGTCTTATGAAAAGTATGCTTGAATATGCTTGTTAGTATTAGAGTTATCACATTCATCAGCTGGAAACAATACCCAAAGTCCCAATATTGGTATTACCAAACCATGATTTGGGGTAGTTAAGGGTAAAAAAAACTGTGCTCCTTGATTAATTCTTAAACAAAGATGGATAACTGAAGAGAAGTTGACATTAAACAAAGCAATCTTCAGGGAACATCCTGAGCTCTTGTCTGCTCTACTGGGAAATACTCTGCAGGACTCATTAAAGCTTGTTTATCAAGGTAAATATGTCAAGCAGGAGGTATCCAGACATAGCCTGAAAACAATACAGCTTTTAAAAACAACCCACTTATTGTGAGGACTTTTCCCCAGAGCAAACCATTCAGGATGTCATACAAACGACAAATAGAAGTAGCCAAGCTGTAAAATGATATAAGGACAAACAAACAAACAAAAATAAGGACAGATACACAACTGTGTTTACAAAGAAAAACATCAGTAAAGACTGGGCCCAGCTGGCCTAGCCTGGAACTTTCCTAACTACCTTCCTACCTCCTTCTACCATCCCTGCCTCTACCATAATTTTCCAGCTCCAGCCTCTCCTCCCCCTCCTCACATGTGATGGCTCTTTCTTTTCCTTGCACCAGTCTTACACCTCCTCCTACACCACAGTTGTTGTCACCTGAGTGCAGAGGGAGAGGAGGAACACCTGAGAACAGAAATAACCTAGAACGTCAGGGAGGGATCTGGAAGCCTTTGGAAAGTGATGCTTGCTTCTGTCAGGCTAGAGGAACTAGCCAGGTTGATAAGGGTGAGAGGGCTGATGCTGGCAGCAGTCACAGCCCCATCTATTCCTCCATGGCAGGAGCACTTAAACTTGCCTACTCTGATAAGAAGCACAGTGTCTCAAACACTTTCTGACTCAGCTAGCTTAAAAGAGGCAACAGCCAACCATTTCCAACAACACCTTTTAGACTCTAAGCACTGGCCTACTTCACCTAATAGCTAAAGCTACATGCTTTATCTGGATGTTGTAAATTCCTTAAGTTCAACACCCACAGCATCATACTTGTTACTTTACCAGGAAACCACAACATAGAAGATACTTTTTTTTTTTAATTTTTTAATTGGGAAATACCCTATAAAAATTTACATCAACAATGTGCAAAGTTCACAACACAATCGACTGTCAAGACTGAAGAGATGCAATGTACAAGCACATGCAGAAAGATTCTTGCATCTGATTTGATATGCAGCAAATCAGGAAAACGAAGGCACTAGCATTGGATACAGTAGTGAGAAAAAAAACAAAAAAAAAGCTTTCAGTTCAATATTAATTTGCCCAGTTTTGATATAACACAAACTGAAACAAACGAAGGTCATGCCAGAACCTTAAATTAAAGCTAACAAGCTTTTAGTCAAACTTACGTTAAATATCACATTATTTTCCTTATTCCTTAGTCAAACCAGCAGCTACAGGTTTCCCAAAAACAGACTTTTGGCTAGTCAGAGCTGAGTGTTTCTTAAACATGTGCTCCTTAATACTTTCATCTTTACTTTAGATAGTCCTATTAGGCTAGGTCAGAAGTTAAGTAATGTGGGCTAATCAGACATGACATGTATAAAGCAAACACTTACTTCTGCTGGTGATTGCTTTCATCAGTCAAAGGCTGATAAAAGCTTTGAACCCAGCCCCTCAGAAATAATAGGTTTAAACTCCAGCAATAAGCTAGAAAGTATGCCATGCACATCCCTAGATTTAGTACTATGATAGGATTATCTTCTTGGAAAATCTTTGCAAAAAGTTTATTGCCACAGAAAACCCTTTATGGAAAGCTTGAGAACTACCTGATTGTAACTGGGATAATGCAATATGCCCCACTGTTTTCTCAGTGAGTGGACAGGAATCAGGTCAACTTGGACTAGAATATGAATCAGAATGGCTGAGAATTTCAGGGCTTCCCAAAAAACACATGTCTGTACAGTAGTACATTAAACCTATTTACAGTGATAATAAAAAGATTTTGGACTTGGCTAGAAAGGAATGTGGAAACCTTTATAATACAAGGTTCCTCCAACTCACTCTTCCAACTAAAACAGTTAGGACTACAAAGGGAAATCTGGTTTTTAAGCTGTAGAACAGTTCTTACTTCTGTTACCTAAGCTATAATACAGGTATGAAGATGGCCTCCTTTCACCATCACTTCTGTAGTTCAGATTTAGACTTGTAAGAACTGTCTTCAGAGGTATTTCTTTGCCTTTGAGTTCTCTTCCCCTCAGACACTGCATTTTAGAAGCAGTCTCATCATCTTAAATTCAATCTGTCCAAACGTGACCTTTTCTAGCTTAACAATTCCTCTCTTCTGTTTACCTTTTCTAAAGCATTTAACAACTCCACTGCCCTTTCCATCTCTCAAGATTTCCCATAAGAACAAGCAAGAAAAAACCATGCTAAAAATTCTAGAGAAAACTGCTTGGAAACATGACAAAACAGAATTCTTTTGTTTTCCACCATTATCGGAATAATAACAGAAAATATATCATGCTCTACTGCAACCTCTTATGTTCTTAAGTGATATAGTCTGGAATTTGAAAGGTTTGCACCAAGAAACTAGTATTAAAGTGTCATCATTAGCACTTACTGTAATTTAGCAAAGCAAAAAGATCAGATCATATAGAAAATTTGTTATTCTTCCGACAAAAAAATAATGCAAAACTAATCCTCCTCATTAAAAAGTATTCAGCTGTTGTTTCTCATTCACAATAGTTTCAACTGAGAAGAAACTGTTTCTTCTTCATCAAGACTTAAGTGAGCATCTGACTCCCACCCACAAATACAGAACAGTAATAGCTATTGAAAAAATATCTTTTTTATTTGTTCATTACTATGGAGATTTCCATGACTTGTAGCTACCAGTAGAATCAAATGAATAGGTATGATTAGTGTTGTACTTTAAAGTAAAATACAGGCCTTTACATCACCGGTCACTAAGGTTTTTTCAGTTTATTTCTGTTATTTTTCCTCCAATGCCTAGCTTCTAAATGAAATTCCAAATTTATGGTAATACTGGTTCCTATCAAGCTACCCTCTCTTCCACCTCCTCGTCATCCACTTCTCTAGGATTTGCTAGGATTCATATATAATAGGATTATTTCCTCTATGAGCTAGTTTTGGGGTTTTTTTTAAGCAACATGGTTTTCACATACTATATTGAATTGGGGGCATCTAATTAAATGTTTTTAAATTGCTCCCAATTACTATCACCCTATTTCATTTTAAATTGTCTTCCACCTGAATGGGCTCATAATTGCTTTCTAATTATGAAGTCCTTTCAAAACAGAGTAGACATCCATTAATGCTCTGAACTACAGCGTATGTAACTCAAGTTAAAACACCACCTTCATAACTTAGGTTTTGCATGTCTCATACATTATATATAGCTGATTAACTGATTTTCTAGTTTGCTTCAGTGTTTCATTGTAGAAATCAGCTTGCACACTGCATTCGTACTACACTTTTTAAAATACTGATCAATTAATATTATATGTAAATGAACACCGTGAGTTTTATTTTCCTACTTATTTTAGATACCTGTGAAACTGTGGGTTGAAAGCAATATAGCCTATGTTAATAGGAAAGGAGAAATTATAGTTGCTACCAGTTTCTTTTCCAACTACTTTAGAACAAGAAAGGGAATTTAATAGCAAAATGTGATACAGAAAGAATCTCTGTACTAATATTTTCATTTCAGAATAGATGCTGCCTCTTCAAATCCCGACTTCATTAATATTCATTTTTGTATAAGTGACTTTGAAATTGAATGACACCCAAAATCACATCATGCATTTTTATCTGAGTGTAAATGAGCAATATAGCTAGAATGCTTACTGCCTGGAATGATTTTGGTTACTTTTTTTCTGCAGAAGGTGATACTGGGATCTTTCTTAAGAATCAAGAGCAAGAAGCCGTCCTGTACTTTCCAGAGTTTTAACTGGTAATGTAGAGAGGCAATCTAATATCTTTCTGCACTTCCATGACCAAATTCTTTTGGAGAGGTACGAAAAGTTAGTGCAGGAGGATATCTTTATCCCTCTTCCAGTTAAGAAGCTTAGTAAGAGTTCAAATTATTTAATACACTTACTAGTAATTCTTGCCATGGAAATCATTCATAATTTGGACTAATATTAGAAATGGTCACACTTCAAAGGAGTAGAAGGGTAGTTCAGATAAGCACACAAAATCTGAAAGCTCAAGTAGTCATCTTAGTGCTGAAAAGCCCTCAAATATGCTGCCTGACACTAAAAAACAGGTTTTACAGTGATACTGAAAAGCCTTAGAAGGATGAGGCACCACTCTAATAAGAGAAGGCAGACTATGACAAAGGACAGTCCAGGTTCCCAGATGGTTAAAACCTAATAGATGGGGAATATCAAGACAAAAGTAAAGGAGGAGTTAAAGAAAGAAAATGCAAAGCTGAAATGCAAGTTAACAGCCCCAGCTGAGATCAATATTGCTTGGCTAACTTTCTTTCAATACCACAGGTAACTCAGGTATTTAATTCTGCAACATACATGTATCCACTGGTTTATTTTTCATTACGGTCTCAGCTGGCCAGTAGCAATAAACTTCGTCAAAGCTGAGCTTTTCCTTGATAGCGGTTTTCAAGGAGCATTGTGGCTGAATTTGAGCACGAAGGAGGGTATCTGTACATGTATGGTGAAAAGCATACAAGTTCAAGATATGGATCTACTGGAGAAAGTCTAGCAAAGAGTCAGTAAGATGATGAAGGCACTGGAGCATCTCTCATATCAGGAAAGGCTGAGAGAGCTGGGACTGTTCAGCATGGAGAAAAGAGGGGTTGGGGGAGTCTTATCAGTCTATCCAAATACCTGAAGGGAGGGTGCAAACAGGGCAGAGCCAGACTCTTTCCAGTGGTGCCCAGTGACAGGGACCAGAAATAACAGGCACCAACTGAAACACAGGCAGCTCCCTCTGAACATCAGGAAGCACTTTTTCACTGTGAGTATCACTGAGCACTGGCACAGGTTGCCCAGAGAATTTTGGAGTCTCCATCCTTGGAGATACTCAAGAGCTGTCTGGACATGTTTCTGTGTAACCAGATCTAGGTGGCCCTGCCTGAGTAGGGGTGGTTGGGAAAGGTGACCTCCAGAGGTCCCTTCCAAAGCTGACCATTCCATGGTTCTGTAATATCATCTAAACCTGCAGCAGGAAACAGAGAGTTAGGTGACAGGGAAGGTTAGTGGTAAGTAATGGAACACAAGTAGATTTCAAATCAAAGCATAGCTTCTGCCATTTCAATACTGAGCTGTTTGAAAAATCGAGAACACTTTTATGATTGCGTGGTTACTTAAAGTTTTATAAAATGCACTCTTCATACTCCATTCATGTACAATGTACATTTCATAATTTGAAAACAAGAATCTGTATTAAAGAGAAAATTAAACTTCTTGTTCACTACATAAGCTAGTAGCAGTTTTTAATTTAAGATAGTAATACTCTCAGTGTAGAAGACATAGTTACAAAAAGGTTTAAAAGACCATTTTTTTCTTTAAAAAAAAAAGAAAGAAAAAGTGAACCAAAAAACCCACAAAAAAACCTCTTAAAATTAAGTTTCTTAGTCCAAACTTGTAATCTGAAGAGTTAGTTTTATTTTCAGCAACAAGATCTGCATATCTAATGCTAAGCACGTGCCTATGTGCTTTGCAGAACTACATGGTTTCTGCATTATTATTAATACAAAAGCTTCCATTACCTGTGATACAGAATTTCAGTTTTCAACCCTTTTCTGATAACTGCGCTAATTTCCTGAAGCACCAAGAACTTTATGATACTCCCAGCATTTGAAAATGCACATCAGCACTGAAGTTAGCTGCAGAACTGATATTAAAGGTGCACCTTGTATGCTGTTGAGCAAGACTATGTTAATCTAACCCGGACATTCACAATTTCTTTGGCCTTCTCTCTGAAAAGACAGGCATAAAAAGAATGAGTATTATAGCTAAAGAGGTGAAGGCAGATTTGCACTCCCAAAGTCCAGCAGAAATTTAGGTGGTTATTCACTTCCTCGGAAGATACTACCCCAAGACTGACCTCCTGAGGAATGTTTCTTTAGTCCCATTCACTTCACTAGCACAGTGGCTGATTTTACTCCTTTCCTCAAGAAATCTTTCTCCCATTAAGCACAAGAATATAAGGTCTGTTTAAACTGAAGTACATCCTAAAGTCTCTCGTTTGGATTGACTTGTATTTCAGCATATCACTAATATTTCTTCTGACTGTTTGGCATTTTTTTAGGTTTTCTGATCACGAGCTTTCTTTCATCCAAATGTTATTAGCTTGTGGACTATGTCCCCCCAACAATGTTTCAGATAAATTATTGCGTAATGAAACAAGAATGGTTGAATCCTAATAAACAACACTTACATATTATGTTTCTTTCTAATTTCATTTGAGATAGATGTATATACCTGAACACAGGTAGGATTTCCCAGTAACTAAGTGGCACATCCAGAAACTTTGGCATGTACCAACAATTCCTTCTTACTACAGAAACAGTTCAGGCGAATTTCCACAGAATCATTTCTCTCACATTTTTGTTTCAGTCTTCATCTTTCCAAACAATGTATGCTGCTATACCTCTGTGTCCGCTACGGTTAGGAAAGACTTTTAGCCTCTCTAGTTATGCAGCATTCCCTAAAAATATTATTCAGGGTTCTCTTAACTTGCATACTCTGGTATTTAATTAGCATTTCTACCTGAAAACTGCATGAGGTCATGGACACATTTGCAGTGAACAGTTCAAAAACTCTAATTCGCTTAGAAATAATGAAACATCAGTATAAGCGACTACAGGCAAATATTCCTTGCAAATTAGTTCACTCATTTTTTCCACATAGGAACAATTCTAAAGAAATCTCGGAATTAGAAATAAGTAATAACAGTTTTATTCATGATGGTATTCCTCTGGAGACGGTTAATTTAACAGAAAGATATGTGTTTTAAACAGAACAGGAAAAAAAATAAAAATCTGTGTATTAGCAAAGCTCTAACTCTGTTCACTTGAAATCTAAATCCTGACCTGGATTCAAGAAATATAAATTTTCTCTGTTATGAACTGGTTTGAACAAAATTCTGATGGTACAGATTTGCAAGTTCCGAGTGTATCTAATCAGCTTTATTTCAAATCTGTTTAATGACAGTATGCATCTTCTTCATGCTGATTCCTTTTCATTAATCATATTTTTAATAAAAAATTTAAAATGCAAAAAAACCCCAAACCAAACAGAAATCTCCCCAAAGCCTTAAAACATCACACTTATGTATGAAACAAAGTAAACCTATTCCAAGAATTTTCCTCTCTTCATCTTTAGAATCTGCCTTTTTTTAAAAGTTGAAAATGTATTAATTTGACTTACACATGTACACAAACACACCTACATGATGGAGTATATTACCTAGCTCACCAGAGTTAGCTACACACCAAGCCTTTGCTGAGGAAAACCATTGTAAAACATTTGTAAAACAACTAAGAATATGAGTAACAGTTCACTGGTGTGATTCGTGGTTGTACACTGAAGCACCACCAAAGAACTTCTCTCATTTCAAAGAATATGTGGTTACAGAGAATGAGAATTGACACAAATAGAATAGGAGATGGTAAGGCATGTCTGTTATTTCTAAGACCCTCTCTTCTCTCGAAAATCAGCATTATTCCTCAGGGACCAAGAAGCAGGCAAAAAAAGTGTAACTGGAAATGTTTTTTATGGGATTCTTTGCTATTCTTTTGTAGCACTAGGTGGTAAAAGGCAGCAAAGATTTCTGTTGACCACATGCAGCAGGTTGCAGGTGGTGTCTGGGAGAGGAAGATGCAGGCAGGAATGCCTCAGAGTTCCCACCTTCATCCCCCTGCTCTCTACCACTCTCCTGAAGGCAAAGACACCTCGCAAAGAGTAAGTGGGAGGGATAAGTCCTTGCTCCGCTCCACCAACTTTACTCCTAAAAGCAAAACATGCCAGTCAGGGTCACTGGGTTTATATACCTCATTTCTGAGGAGGAAAGGAAAAAGAGATGAGTGCTATACTGCTGAGTCAGGGTGGCAAGGAATGGCCTCTTCCAGTAAAGAAAGCTACGTGAGTCAAGAAGATTGCAATGGCGGACTCAAAAGCAGCCATAAATACAGGTTTTCTCCAGCACATTTCCTTTCTTGCTCCTCGCAAAAACCAGTTTGACACTGTCACCCACATTGCATTCAATCGCAGTGAATATTCAGCAAACAGGCTTTGAATGTTAAGAAACTTTGGTGCAAAGAGTTCTCCTAGGAAGAAGAGAGAAACCCACACACTGACTGGTGAGTCCATCCCAAAAATTAGATTTTCAGATACTGGATACAAACAAGGGTTTGACATACAATTTGCATCCTGGAATGATTGAAAGGATTATTCAGGAAACAACTTCAGATAGCCAATCTCTTTGAAAACAAAGCAAAACAAACAGCCATGCCACAGACAAATAAAATGACAACACAAATAAGCACAAATGTTATACTCAAACCCTTCAAGGACATGCTTAGATCATTAACTGGCTCACTTTCATGTGCTAATAAATCCTGCTTTTACTGTAAAGCTAAGTATTCATTGTCACAGAATTTAAGCATATGCTTAAATATAGACATTAAATTGCCAGCTACTGAAGAAAACTTGAATTACCTTAGCTTTCACCTATAAAAATCTATGATGCCAAAATATACTGCTAGAATTGAATGTAAGAATTGATCAGAAAAACATTTTAAAGCCTTGCAGACCAGTACAGAATATACTCTGCAGTTACACTCAAACATGTTATAAACGTTAAAAACTTTTAAAAGCTACGTTCAAGTTCAATGTATTTTTAATGAAACTTCAAATTTGAAACGTCGAGGTTTCACTGAAAACTAAACCAAAGTTTTCCACTGGAAATCTGAAGTTCCCAAGTTTAAAATACAGGTATACAGAATTACCTTACTAATTCTCACTTTACAAATGGTAGTTACTATATGAACGATGCTCCTCTCAATAAAATTTTTTAATCTCTTCAGAAAGAACAAAGCAAAAACATTGTGTGGGAACAATACCTACATTTCTAGTCAAAACATTTTTGGTTTACAGGTAAAATATTTGAGTTAAACAACCTGTTGAAACAACTGAACAACAACAAAGGCCCCAGTTTATAATACCTTTACAACATTCCCATCTCACTGAAGATGGAAAAAATAATTTCAACAGAAAATCCGTACCACTTCTGAATGATATACATTGTATGTAATTATTTTACACAACTTACAAGCTTGACAGATAGCTGAAGGGACATTTGAGCATGCTAAAATGTTAAACTTTGGAGAACTGGTCCATAAATTACTCCAAATCACACACTGCCAGCTTGTGTTGATAGCTCTTGGTCACAGTCATTTGCACCTTGCAGAGGAGGCAACACTAGTCATTCCTACAGGATGCATTACAGAAACTAAAAAGGGAAGTATCTTCACTCATTTTTCATGAAATTTATCTTTCATACATTTTTACATAATTACATTGTCTTTGAAAAAAACACGCAACTGTTTTATTGTGGAATTCTGCAAAATTTTAGCACTTCCTGGAAACTACATAATAATTATTGCATAGTTTTGCATCTTATTGCATATTGGTTCATATTTTCCAATGAAAAATATTCATATGCACTTGATATAGAAATATATGAAGTATATTTAATATGAGAAAAAAAAATGTGTCTTAAAGAAAGATTCATTAGAAAACCTAATGACTATTTCTTTAATTAGACATACTTTTAACTATGACACAGTCACAATAACACAATTATGAGAAGGCTAATTAGTCATGTGCATGGGGCACTTGATAATTAAACATTTAATAATTATTTGCAAAGATTCCAACAGCATCATGCCAAATTTGTCAACTCCAGCATTTAATTGTAAATTGCTCCTTAACCTGCAAGATGCTGAGAGCCATCTGTGTGGGATTGTTTAAATTGTACTTGTGAGATCCTAAGCCCGATAGCCTCAGGATTGAGCCTCAGTATGGAGCTGGGGCTCTGGGATGGAAGGGGTCTGGTTTTATTGACGGTCTCGTCTAACTGTTTGATAGTATTAACACACCTCATGTTTCAGTGAAAATCCATTCTTTGTGATATACTGAATATTCACCTCCACTGTTTTAAAATGCATTGAAGTTACACGGATTTACTTTGGGGAAAAACTCATTAACATGTTTCATGTCCACTTGGGCAGAGCAATATATTAACATATTTTAAAGACATCAAATGTCTTCATTCAGGTCTATGCAGTAATTTCAAAAATAGATAAAAAAACGTTCTAAAGATATTTCTAGCAACCGCTTTTATCTGTGGATGGTGAGCAATGAAAGAAAATAAACACCAAAACAAAACTGCCACATTTTCTTTATACAGAGAATTATGAAGTTTATCTACTATAGAGTTATGACCAAATGTCTGTTAATGTCAAGGTTTCAACATAATCTCTGGAATTTCCAACAACTGTATGTGCAGGATCATGTCAGGGTGTTTTTATCCAAAGTAAAATTTTCCTTTGCACAGATTGGTTTCAAATATGCATGCATGCATATTCACAGTAAGAAAAAACTCCAAGTATAATAAGGCTGGGTCTAGTGCTTTTCTCCTTTACACTGCTGAAAGATAAATAGGAAACCTCAGACAAACAATGCCACAAATGAGGAGATGAGTAACTGCAATATTTACAAATGCTGAAGTTGGTATTTATTCCTTACTATTTCTCAACAGCATAGCCTAACAAGTAAATTAATTCCATGGTAAACTCCCATTCTTACCAATGACCACCTGAGATGACACCCAAAAAAATTTTAGAAGGTGCATCTCCAAGCCTGCCTGCTTGCTTTTCAGATAAACACTCTGGATAAATATTGGGTCTTGGAATCCGCAGTGCAATAAGAAATTTCATTCTGTAGACACATTTGAAAATTCCCTAGGCTCTCTGCCACAGATTAAAGTGTATTTTTAATTGATGCATGGAACACAATATAGATTAATATAGCATGATGCATTCTGCTAAAGGTGCACCTTTACTTTGATAATGAAATTATATTTGGTATGGATGAATGGAGGTAATAATCCTTGCCTCCTGACGAAGGGCATTGCATAAAACCCTGAACCATCATATTCCCTCTACAACCAGTGATACTTAGTGGGTGTTTCTGAAGGCTTTCACATGGAAATCCAAGCAAGAGATGTTTCCCTCCCTCTTTTTTGGTCTCTAACAGCAATAAATTATCCATCATTTTCTTCTCTCTTTGAGAAAATAAAGAAATAGGTATTTTCATCACAGGGAAAAGATTGACTTTTCTTGATCATCTAAAGAACAAAAAACCTTTTCCAACAATAATGAAAACATGAGGTCCAGGCTGAAACATGCCAGAAGAATGGCTGAATTCACAAGTGCCACATATCAGGTAAGGCCAACAGGTGTAATACTTTTCCTGAAATCTGACCAGAGTGCTGCCAGAGAGTCTTGACATCAAATGGAAAGTAAGCAAGAACAAACCCATTGTACTGGCCGGAGCACACAGGATACATAACTGATTTCAGAGCTAGCTTTGAACATGTTTAGTCACAGTACTGGAGCCTTTACCAGCATCAAATTGCAAAAGGTATTCTCTAAAAATTTTCATTGAAGACATTTGAATTTTGACTATTGCTGTTAGATGCTGAGGTTTCAGAATAGGACAAGGAGTAATAATTTTAAACTGAAAGAGATTATATTTATATTAGATATTAGGAAGAAATTCTTTACTGTGAGGGTGGTGAGGCAGTGGAACAGGTTGCCCAGAGAAGTTGTGGATGCCCCATCCCTGAAAGTTGGAAGTGTTCAAGGCCAGGCTGGATGCGACATTGAGGACCCTGGTCTAGTGGAAGGTGTCCCTGCCCCTGGCAAGGGGGTTGGAACTAGATGATCTTTAAGGTCCCTTCCAACCAAACCATTCTATGATCCTATGACCTTACTAAGCTGCAGAATAAACTTTTACTCATTTTTCTGAGGAACTGATATCTCCTATGTGGTTGTTTTGAGAGACTGTAAATAACTTCAGTTATCTGAGAGACTATATAGTTTGGGCTTTTTTCACCTACTATTTCTGCTGCCGTTTCTTATGCTATAGAGGCTAAAAGTGTGTGCTACTTGTACGCTCATCTCAGGTGAACATTTCGCACCAATCTGATTTCTGTCAGACACCTAACTGTGGTCTTTGTCACAACACACTCCTGAGCTGAAATTAAACATTTCTATTTAACTGAGTGCCTCTCAATGTCATATGAATGTTATTTTTTGTTTGTTTTGCTCTCCCTCACCACAGTCACTTTGCATAATGAGATGTGACATTACTACAAGTTCAAACCCCAGCTTATGGACTGCATGAAAGAAACTGTCACTTGTAATCATTATCAGTAAGGAGGTGGGTGTGTATGTGTGTTTCTGTGTAGTGATAGCATTTTATTTGCCTGCTTCTATTAATTGCAGAGCTGGTGACTTAAGGGTGTGATAGTGCAATTCATGATAATGCCTAGAGACATTTAGAGAATTCCATTCAAGGAAAACTCTGCAATTATTTATTTGTCACTAATTCATTCATGTACAGAGGCAAAGACCATGCTCAAGGAGAAAAAGAAAAAACGCCCTTCCCTCCCCACCCCGGGTTGTAATAAGTCTCTTACTTCAAATACTATCCTCATAACCATCTAACTTAGGTTTTATGTGGCTAACTAAACTATAACTTGAGATCATTAGGATACTGACGGCATAATAAAAACAGGAAACGTACAGCTTTCAACTCATCATGAAGTTTCTTAATATCCTGGTTTTGTTTAGGACAATTGCTTGAATATGCATTTAGGATTGGCAGCAAGTCAGCTATTTGTCCCTTAAGCTGGACAGGGATTTTGGCAAACTCCACCCCTCATAACAAATGAGTTTTCAGAAACAGCCATTCTCCTTTGAGCAGACAAACTGAAACAGTTGCCAAAGTTGATATATCCTGAAAGAGGCTGAGAGAAAGGGGGAGGGGGAAAGTGCAGAGAGGAGAAAATAGGCAAGAAAGTTATACAGAGGAAAGCAAGCATTCAAAAAAATCTCAAGCATTAAAAAAAGATCTTCCAGGAAAGTCAGAAGATAATAAGCCAGATAAAGGAGGCAGGAAGACAGAGCAATAGCATAGTGTAGTGTAGCACAAAAAGTGTTCCGTTTATATGTTGTCTATGAGGTAGGGTGTTTGCACCACAATGTCTGACTACTTCTGCTCTGAGACTGGGTTTGCAGTCTCCTGTACCTTTGGCAACCTTTTGCTCTTCAGACTGAAATACTCCACTTCAAACTCTTCTTTTTGGTTCTGTATCCATACTTTCACTGGTCCTCTTTCTTCTCTGCTGTTGACTATCAGTAAAATAGTTGGAAGGCAATATAACAGTATGAGACTTATTACATTCAGAAACTGGGTTAAAATTAGGCTCTAAATAAAATAAGCTTCTAACTTCTTTGCTATGAAGATTTTAGCCTTTTACAGTGGACAAAAAGCCAGACATTTTGCAAGTAAGGAATGAAGATATATGTATGCCTTTACCCCGCTTTATAAGACATCAGTAACTTACAAGCAACCAATAAGAAGGTTTACACTCACACATGCACAGCACGCACTTTTTAAAATTAAGAGACCGCTGTTTTATTCCTACCGAGTATGCTCCAGTTCCTCTGCATATTACTAGAATACGCCCACTTCATCTTATGAATGTTCCAGCCCAGGCTTGTGGGGACCAAAGATGCCCTTATCAATGGCCTGCATGGGCTCTGTGCAGACCCTCATCAGTGGTCTTTTCCCTGCTGATGCCAAGCACTGAACTCTAGCACTGGACATGAGAAAAAGGATGCATCTTCCATGGTTCCCTTCATGATGCTCAGGCTGCTCACAAAAAGGAACTGTCTATAAAAGGTGAGATGGAAGAATGTAGAAGGATTAAGAGCTGCAGACATTAAAGAGCAAAGGCTATAGAGAAAGCAACTAGTGAACTCAGAAGGAAAAGAGAAAATGAGTGAAGTACTAAAGATTGGAAGGAAGATGAGGCACATTAGTGCACAGCAGTAAACTCATCTCTAGCTACACACTCAGTTCCAAGTTCTAACAGAATTTGCATTCAAAATTCCTGAGAGTCTATTTGTCAACTGGTAGTAAACAGCTGAAGAATATTCTACATCTTCTCTAGGGGCTTGGTCTTTTTTTTTTTTTTTTTTTTTTTGGTTGGTTGGGTTTATTTCATTTTGGTTTTTTGTTTTTTGTTTTTTTTTTTTTTTTTTGGTTGGTTGGGTTTATTTCATTTTGTTCTTCTCAAAATTAAAGTAACATCTAGGTGCCATGGATTTAAATATCTGAATTTGTTATGCATTATATCATTCCATGGAAATATTTCTCCTTTTAACTGTCCCTAGTATTTTATACCACCTCATACATTATTTTTAAAGCAGCCTAGAGATGAAATCTTGAAACCCATGTCTACCAGGAAAATTACTGCATCATTTAGTAGCTTTTACAAAGACATTGCAATGAATCATATTTGGCTCATCTTAGTAACTAGACCAAAAGAAGTTTGCATAAACAATTTTTCTCCTGTCATTTTCCAAAGTTTGGCTGCTTAGGTTTTTGATCTTAACAATTTGCATATGCCATTTCTTAGGCTATGAAGGTGAGCTGAGTGATTTGGCTATAGATTCCTGTTCAACTTTCTGTTTAGTGTCCACAAAGCACAATGTCTTTGGCTCACAGTCAGACAGGCAGTCTGGAAATTGCATTAAATACTCATCTTTCTGAAATCTGGGTTCAGCTAAATTCAATTTCTGAAATCTAATATGGCCTTGTCTCCCAGTTTCTTTTAAAAAAACCTAATGAAACCTTAAATAAAAGCAGCAGTGCTGTAGACTGAAGCTGTTAACAACATTCAGGCCAAGATGCAGATTAAAAATATTCATTCCCAATGCAGATGAAATCCCCATCTCATTTTTACACTACACTTAGAGATTATTACACAAAAACTGTTTGTTTGGGGTTTTTTGTTTTGTTTAGTTTTGTTTTTTCTCTGAGGGCATAAAGTGGAGCTGTACTTGATGCCAAATCCCATATATTTTTACTATTCAGTGGATCAATATTCCTACTGTGCTTTCATACCCCTCTTTCTTCCTTCAGTAGCAGAGCAGACCTTAAAATTGGCCAATACTTACACAAGTTATTTGGTGTAGAAGGAAGGAAGCATGAAAAAACTATCTATTAATTCACATTGCTGAAACAGTGAAGTAGGGTTACAGATCTCAAGAGGAAAATTGTAGCAGAAAGGAAGTAGGGTGATCCTGATCGCTGCTGGTCCATGGCAGGGTAGACTAGATACGCTCCCTTGTGCTGCAGCAAAATCAGACACAGCCCTGGGAGACATTAGCTGCAGAATGAGGAAAGAAACTGCACATTTGCCAAGTGAAAAACAAAATGAAGGGTGAAGCTGATGACCACATCCTTCCCCTTCCACAGGTTTATACTTAGATCTCAGCATTTTCCCTCTATAATAAGACACACAAAATTCCCAGAGAACTATGCTGGGGGTTACACACATCATTAAAAGTCTTATGGATAGCCCTCCAAGTTAATGAAAGGTAGAGAAGAATCCCTGTGGATGACTGAAACAGGTAATTATTTAAGTTAAGCACAACACTGAGGCTAATCAGAAAGAAACTGAAAGTGACAGGTCAGTTGAACTTGATAGACTGATGGTGGTTTTATTGGTTTACATCTCTCAATCACAATCTTATGGTTCCTAGCAGCAAAATCTGGTCGCATGTAATAGCCATTTCCTTAGCATCTAGTCAGGTAGAAAAAATACTTAACAGGTATAGGCAGAAATTTGCTTATAAAAGACAATTTCAGCAGCAGTGAAGAGATGGTAGAGTTTACAGTTTTAAATCTGTGTCTGTTAAGGCTGGTGACCTCTTTGCTAGGTTTTTTTGTACAATATCCTTTATTTTGTTCCATTACTGCTATAAAATTCTTTCAAAAT
This sequence comes from Falco rusticolus, assembly GCF_015220075.1. NCBI lineage: Eukaryota > Metazoa > Chordata > Aves > Falconiformes > Falconidae > Falco > Falco rusticolus. Next base: position 99,344,935 of record NC_051187.1, read on the forward strand.
GCTTTAAACAATCATTTAACAACAACAAAATTTATTTATCAGCCTACCAGCTCACCTGCAGAGCATCTCCCGAGCTATTTGTAGATGAATTGCATGTCACTGAATTGCCTGAATAACTGGTAATAACATGCCATAACTAGTAATAACATGCCAATCTACAATGTAGCCAGAAAGAAAACACTGAAATTACAAGTTCTAAATATACTCTCTCTCGCTCTCAAAAAAACCAAAAAAAACAAACCAAAAAACAGTGGAAAGTCTAGAATAGACTAAGATGTGACTGGCAGAATAGTTCAAATATTAGATGATACGCTGCAAAATAAAACAACATTAAAAGTGAAAAAATACTGTTACAGCAGAAAAAGAAATAATTGTCCTAATAAAATTTGCATGTATACAAAATTCATATTCAAACTGAGCATGAGAATTTAAAATTCCTTATAGAATATAGCATAAGAGGTGCTCATCAGGCTTGTGTCCTTTCTGGTACCATGGGGCAAAGATCTCCATAGTTAGTAGCTGTGATCGGAGACAAATCAGGAGAACAAAGCTGTTCAGCTTTCAACTAGTAACAAGGTTTACCAAATGTGCCTGGCTACATCTAATCTAAACCATGCCATTCCGCAAAGTCTCAGTGAAAAGTACAGAATTTAACAATAATGACTCAGAGGCAGAGACAGTAGTGGTGCTGGTTCAGGTGCAAGGATTGTTGAGGGCCCTGGTAGTGCTGGTGGACATGCTCCATCCTTAGAAAACAGCAACAAATATCAGCAGCAACTGAGTCAATCAGCAAGCAGTTAAACCATTTAAGAGATGAACTCTCCTGCAACACATTGTGAGGAAAGTCTGAATTCATCAGTCAATGATTTTTTTGTCCTGCAGAAAGCCAAATCCAGAAGCAATGGGGGGGCTTAAATTGTAATTTCATTTTTCATTAATATGATCAACACTTGGTGGATGTAAATCCAGCTTTTTTTGACATTTTTGTTAACCTATTCAGACTTCTTTCCACAAGTGAGAGAAAACAAGTCTCTTTATCTGCTGCATCTACTGCAGAGAGCCCTAGCTGTTAGTAATGCTCAGGGCAGAATAAGGCACAGCTCAGGCCTCATGCTACTCCACGACAGTAACAGAGCAGCATCCAGTCCATTGCTTCACCTCCCGTGTAAAGTAAATTTAGCTATGCTCTTTCCATAGTCACAGGTGTCCATCGTACCTCAAAACCATGAAAATGTTTGTTAAATTGAGCCCATAGACTAGCTAATGCAGATTCAGATTTTAATTCTGTAATTCCCTAATAAATGCCTGTTTCTTGTTTAGAACAACATAGAATCACAGAGTACTTGGGGTTGGAAGGAACCTCTGGAGATCATCTAGTTCAACCCTCCTTTTAAGAGGTTCACCTAGTGCAGGCTGCACAGCATCCCATCCAGGTGGGTTTTGAACGTCTTCAGAAAAGGAGACTCTACAGCCTCTCTGGGCAGCCTTTTCCAGTGCTTTGTCACTGTCAAAGTAAAGACGTTTTTCCTCATACTCAGATGGAACTTCTAGTGTTGTAGTTTGTACCTATTGTCCCTTCTTCTGTCACTGGGCATGGTTGAAGAGAGCCTGGCCCCACCCTCTTGGCACTCGCCCTTAAGATATCTGTATCATTGATAAGATCCCCTCCTCAGTCTTTTCTTCTCCAGGCTAAAGAGGCTCAGCTCTCTCAGCCTTTCCTCATCAGGAAGATGATCCAGTCCCCTCATCATCTCCATAGCCCTCCGCTGGACCCTCTCCAGCAGTTCCCTGTCTCTCTTGAACTGGGGAACCCAGCACTGGACACAGCACTCCAGATGTGGCCTCACCAGGGCAGAGCAGAGGGGCAGAATCACCTCCCTCGACCTGCTGGCCATGCTCCTCCTAATGCACCCTGGGACCCCATTGGCCTTCCTGGCCAGCAGGGCACACTGCTGGCTCATGGGCAACTTGCTGTCCCCCAGAACTCCCAGGTCCCTCTCTGCAGAGCTGCCTTCCAGCAGGTCGACTCACAGCCTCAACACAACATACCAAGCACTGTAGCCTAAAGACGAAAATATTTTTTTGGTTTTTTTGTAAACCAAAAACATTGGCACAATATGAGAGGGTATAGTCCACAAAAGATAATACTGCTGAAGAGTACCCACCTCCCAGTGCCCTTTGCAACACATGCCGTATACAACAGTCACTACTGGTGTACAGCCAGGTCACCTCAGAAAACCAGAGAATCTTCTACTAGCCATCAGAACACACAAAAGTATAAAGAGCACCCACAATTAAAAATGCCAGTGTGACTGCTAACCATTCAAAATGACAATGAAACTATGCAGAATAAGCAAATCTTCTATTATAAACTGCCAAATGAACTACAGATGGATGGATGAATAATTTGCTAGCTTATTTCTAAAAAGCAGCAATATTTTGGGGGAAGAAGTTGCAGGAATATATTTCTTAAAGTAAATTTTAGAGATACTAACTATACTACGGGGGCAGCCTTTTTAGTAGGGCCTATAGCAATAGGATAAGGGGTAATGGTTTTAAACTAAAAGAGGGTAGTTTTATATTAGATATTAGGAAGAAATTCTTTACTGTAAGGATGGTGAGACACTAGAACAACTTGCAAGACAAGCTGTGGATGCCCCATCCCTGAAAGTGTTCAAGGCCAGGCTGGGTAGGGCTTTGTTCAACCTGGTCTACAGGACACTGTCCCTGCCCCCGGCTAGGGGGTTGGAACTAGATGATCTTTAAGGTCCCTTCCAACCCAAACCATTCTATGATTCTGTGATACTAACTATATCTCCAGTGACCTAACTGACAGAAGTTAATTTACAATAGCTATAATACACTAACTATTGGAATTAATTTCTCTTCTCTTCTGTACTTCGACCTGTTACAGATCTGCACCATCAGCACCCATGACAAGCTCTGGGCTTGCTCTGTCTGTCATTCTCAGAGCACTGAATTCTAGTGTGGTGCTCTGCTATCTGAGCATTTATATGGTAAATGGAAATAAGGTCTTAATGTTGAAAGAATCATCACTAAAGTTGTACAATGGTAAGTATGTGTAATGTAGCAATGTGCATGAATAGACTTAAAATATATATTAAAAAATAACATTTTTTAATTCTTGTGACAGGAAATCTTAAGCAACAGATTGGATGTTTCTGTTGTGGTTGCAAGAAACATCAAGGATGTTTAGATGTTTTTCTAAACTTTCTTCAGAACACATCATTCAAAATCCATAAACAAAAACATTGACAGATATAAAAGGTCAATTTTTCTTTTTTCTGAGAACAGTCAGAAAGAAAAGATGCAACTGACGAGACACAAGATTAAATTGCACAGGCGCCCTGGTGCAATCAGAGATCGATATTCCCTTTCAGAGCATATTGCCATATTTCTGCTTTTCGTGTTTGAGAGCCAAAAATCCAGCATATTTTAATTCAATTGCATTTAGCCTCAGAAAGTGAGAAAATTAAATGTAGTAACAGCTCCAAAGCATCAGCTTTATATATATGAAAAAATTCACAAGCAAGTAGACTGGAATGTGCAAGAAGTTGGAAGGGGGTACAGCCAGGACAGCTCACCTGATTTGGCCAAAGGGATATTCTATAACATGTATCATCATCCTCAATAAAAACTGGGGGTAGAGGGTGAAGGAGGGGCAGGCTTCCAAGGTGGCCATTGCTCCGAGACTGGCAGGGCATTTCCCAATTTATGGGAGATGGTGAGTGACTGCCTTTGCATCACTTGTTTGTTGTTTTTTTTTTCCCATCCTTTCCTTCACTTTATTAAACTGTCTTTATCACAACCCACAGGTTTTCACACTTTTGCCATTCCTGTTCTCTCCACTGTTCTGCTGGGGAGGTGTGGTAGGGAGCAATGAATGCATCTGTGCATTCTTAGCTGCTGGCTGGGGTCAACCCACAACATAGGTGAACTTAGGTACACCTTATCTCCCTACATACTTTAGTAAAGGTCATTGAAATAACTTTTTTACTATGTAGTCACGCAAAAAACACTAACAACTTTTAGCATTTGCCTATGTTTTCTTCTTTTATTTGGGGAGGTGGGAGGGGTAGTGTTGGGGGTGTTTTGTTTTAAGAATTCTTGTACGGTTCTGTAAGATCATTATTAAGTATACACATGACACATTTATGTATAAAAAGAAGTATGGTGAAACTGCAAATGAAACAAAAGTTTCACTAGAAAATCCTGTTTCATTGAACCAGATGTACTTCTTTTCAGCCAGTACAAGTGAATTTTCTGATGTGCTCTGCAGGGTCTCGGGATTTCTGAATCTCATTCTACTGGATCCAGTCATATCCTGCTCTACACCCCAGCCATTAGAGTTTCCAAACTAGAGATTCACAGGCAGCTAAATCAGTTAAATGTATTAATTTTATTTTCATTTTCTGAAATTTAGCTAGGCAACTGTGGGACATTTTAGTTTTGAAACAGTAAATTCCCTGGTGAGACTGTCAGAGTTTTCAGTTTGTGTGAGTGGGTGGGTAGAAATGACCTATGGTTGAGTTTGGCTTGAAAACAAGATTTCATGAAAAAAAAAATAAAAATCCTATGAACTAGAAAAATACACTCATTTTAATAAGTACCAAAATTCAGGCCCCTTTTGTGCATATAGTACAGTACAACCTTTACTTACGTATTTTTACAGCAGTCTCAAATAAGAATCAAGCTTAATTTTTGTACAAAGAATGAGTATCATTACAGTTCCTATAACTTTTTTTGAAACCAGGATTGAAAAAAAAAAGATGTTTGAGGTTGGATCTGAGCTTGGAAGAAACTGTCTTTCCTTAGGAAGCTGATGACTTATGCAGCCTTAACACCTAATTTGTGTATTGCAATTAGCAGCAGGCTATGTTCTCCTGCAGGATCAGAGCTTGTGTGGGAAATGGCCAAAAATGCAAGCCCTGGTCATCAGCCTTTGCACGGGAAAAGGAGAAAGAGAAAAGCTTCCAGGAGTACAATGGCATTGTTTCAGCTTCAACCATGCTGCAAGAAATTACTTACACATTCTTCTTTATATATGTATTCTCATTAAAGTGAAAGCATTAATTCTGCACAGTGTAGCTCATAATACAAATCATTCCATTGGCAGGCTTTTTCATTCTCACAGAAAGTGAAGAAGTCCCCAGGTGTTAACTCTATTCATAGGTTTAAATGCAGTAATTTAAAAGGTAATCTTTAGTACCTTATCAGTACTCCACAATAGACACTTAATAACATGCCTGATCAGAAATGGATTTTAACCCCAGAATTACTAACGCTCTAAAATTCTTCAGTGAATAATTTTGGATTTTCAATTCCCTTCTTACAGCATAAAGCTTTTCATTAAATAGAAGCATTTTTTTGCAGATAGACATAGTATATAATGGGGTTAGGAACTCAGAGGCAAAGCAAGAGCAACATTTTGGAGTCTAAACCTTACTGAACTCACTCTTGAAACCAGAACTGCAGTCCTCTGCTATCTCAGTTGCTTCCTAACCCCAAAGCATCCCATGCCCAAGGGCATTTTATATTTCAGCATGAAATTTCCACCAGTGCTTACAGTTTCGCTGATGGGAAAGTCCAGAATCACCTCCATTTTGCAAGCACAAAGCAGCTTGATACTCAACCGTTGGCTCAGTTCTGACAGGACCCAGGAGCACAGTAAGGGTATCACCTGGAGGGTTTTTTTCTGGTGGGAGTTTCCCTCATATAACAGGTGATAAATCGGTCTACTGGTGGGAGGCTAAGAGTGATTGCCTTTGCATTACCTGTGGAGTTCTTTTTCTTCACTTATTAAACGGTCTCGGTCTAGACCCCTGAGTGTTTCTTCCTTGTGCCCTTCCAATTCTCTCCCTCATCCCACTTGTGGGGTGTGGAGGGGGGCCTTAACTGCTGGCTGTGTTCAGCCCACCACAGTGAGAGATATTTAATGTTTCAAAGTGTAATACTACAACTCTCAAGTCATCAAAGTGAAAGACAGAGGACTTTGTTCTGACTTCAGAATTTCTGAGTGGTACGTAATGGAGTTACTTTCTTCAGGGCTTACCCCAGTGCACATACTGTAGCAGAGCGGCTTTAAAAAAAAAACAGTTTCACCAACACTGAAGCTAGCTTCCAGCTGCCCCACATCACAGCCATTCTATCTGTCCTTGGGTTATGATTTCCAATACCACGCCTGACAGCAGCATTTGAAGCTCACAAATAATAAGATACCTATGTTAGGGCCCAGAAAAAAGTCCAGACCTTAAACCAAAAAGTGTGGTCCTCAGACTGCTGCCTGGCATGTTGCTATATGCTTTTTCACCATCTGAATGGTACTTCAGAGCAAGTCCACAACTGCAGCTGCACAGGAAAGACAAACAGCTTGGTTCCTTGGGCTGAGGGCTAGAAGACGCTATGCAGAGTCAGAATTGTCCAGCCTGTATGTCCTGAGAGGGTCCAGCCTGAGGAGAGTATTTAACCATGCTGGGCAGAGTGTGCTCAGCACAAAACACAGCAGCTACAACAGTCTTCACAGAAACTCACACTCAGCCTGAAGACAAATAAAGCATCTCTTCCAGCCTTTCAGAATGGCACCTTAACTGCCCTGAGCTCCTTGGTAAAGAGAAAAACCTCATGTGCACTGCCCTGCAGCAGAGACATCTCCTTTGCCCTTGTTTGTTTCTGTGGTACTTGCTGCCATTGTCACAGGGCTCTGATGGCTCAGGACATGAGCAAAGCAGTTCTTCCTGCTGCAAAATACTTTACTGACACACATGATGGTTTTACAGAACCATGCTTCTGGTCTGTCAGCAAATACTAAACTGTGATGTATAGTCAGCAAATTTACGTATTTTTTTCTCTCCCAAGTTATTAAGATTTGTAATAAATGTCACTAACAGGATTAGTTCAGTTGGAAGGTCCTGTTGTTTTAGCTGGGGCCCAAAAAAATCTGCAACAACGAGTATTGAAAATCACCATGGAGTTACATAACTACCAAATAATGTAAGTACATGAGAGCAACTTTGCATTGGATATGACTTCAGGTTATACACTACGAATTGTTCCAACACTTGCAAGGCATGAAAAGCCATACACTTCAATCATTATAATCTCTTGAGAATTCTCTGTTCCAACATCCATGTTACATAAAGACAGACAACAATATTTGACTCTAAATTGCATGTTTTTGAATCCCATGATGTTTTTTTCCCACTGACAATAGCAAAGCCTCAGCTGCAATTTGGTAACTGTGGCACACTTCAAATAATGCCTGATCTTTAGGCTTTGAAATCCATTTAATTTAGTGGTTTGTTTATAGTAGGATCGTATTCTCACAATTCACAAAACACAAACATTTCTGTCAAAAGTCATACTCACTATGGATTAAAGCTGAGCTCTGGCGTTATCATTTGCATGATTTATGTTTCTGAAACAAAAATCTTCAAGACAGAGTGACATCTGCAAAAAGAAATACACTGAAAAATATGCAGGGAAGTTCAGTTATGGTCATAAATAAACATAACTTATTCATTTTTAAACTGATACTGTTGAAAAAGGCCCAAATCTGAGATTCCAAAATAATGTTACACCCAACTTTACACAAGTAACTTTCACTTCCTGAAATAGTTTCTGCCTGGGGACACTATAATATGTGCTGTTTTCCTTTCATTAGTTAATCTCATGGTTTGGCTTCATTTTCATTAAAAAAAAATTCTGGGATGACACTAAGACAGTTTAAATTACCAGGATTTATTCTGCTGTAATGACAGAGTGCATGGACTAGAGATGTGGAAGCTGTCTATTTGTAGTTTTTTACACTGAAATAGATTGTCAAAGGTATCTAGAGCTGTAAGTTATTTTAGACTGTATACTCTGAGAGTATACAGAGGTAGAATGGAAAATCTGTCTTGTATCACATACTCTAATGTCTTCTGAGGTGTAACTGCATGTTCATTTTTTGTAGCCAATATTGTTAGAATATCTCTAGCAAAGTCATCTGATGATTCCTAGTATCACTATCCAAAGGTAAAAGAAAATCAGAGTTAAAAGAGAAGTTTTCAGCAGTTCCTACAGTGAATCTTCATTGTGAATCATGTGATCTTGGAGATTTCCCATGAAAGAAATTCCTGAAATCTACTAATTCTCAGAGCACTCCCTGGGCTATCTGCTATAACTGCTGCTGAAGCTAGCAAATACTGTGTGAAAACATGATATTCTGAACACATTTCTACAAAATCAGGTCAAATATATGTGATTCATGATGTTTACACATATTATTTCTCTGCAGACTGAAATACACTGGGGAAACTTAAAGCACTCTTGAAGCTGATAGACAAGCAGAAGGTAAGAAACAACGGAGTCATAAGGCAACCAAAGCACCCGATTAAGAGAAATTTCTGCCACTCTAAAGAGCCAGGTATAAAGCAGGATATATAAATATCTATATCATATACTACAGTAACCACGCAATGCATAGTAAGAATAAATACAGTAATCTTCCTTCCAGCTAAGTTTTCAGATGGTCATTTAATTCTGCAACAGCTGATACACTAAAAAACTGCATACATAATTATCCTTTCCCTTCAAACAAGGAAACAAAATGCCAACAAGCAAGTTCAAACTTGCTGACTGCCAAGAGATTTATTATAATCAAAGTAAATATGGAAAAACATTGTTAATGCATGTGTTTTATAAATGACAGTTCAGTCTCTTTCTTTGATGGGGGCATTGTTATGCATCAGAAATATTTAATTCCTAACTCATAACTAAATACATATTTTGGAAGGGCAATGTTTAATAATATATTTAGTATGCGTAACAAGATGTCTAAGGCTGTAAAGATACCTCAGCATGCGTATAGTGTCAACTGAATTATCACAGATTAACATGTGTCATAATTAGAGCTGTAATCTGAGCAAGTCTAGCAGAAAATGAGACTTTTTTTGGAAGGTGATGCACATTTAAGATTAAAAGGCCAAGAAGGAGGGGCAATGCATGACTTAAATTATTGCTCATTCTATAGAGGACCTCAAAATAACCTCAAGGGTGATAAAAACAAAAAATAAAAGGTAAATAATTTCTTTGACATCATATTTTTAATTTGTTTTTAAATTTTGTGTGTGTTTGTATTTCTTTTTATCCAATGCTTTTATGAAATCTAGTAAGATAAACTGAGAAGGCTGAAACAATTTCTCAAATCTGAGTAAGGTGCTCTAACCTTAGAACTATTGTATAAGAGGCAAGTACTGCCACCATTTACAGTGGTAACTTCTAATCAACTCCTGAAAGCTGAACTGTAGGAGTGTCATACTGCAGTTTTTGAATGGGCTTGAATCAGGGCTGCATGCAGGTACCTAAGCTCTCAAAAGTGGTGGAACATCAGTGACATCCTGTTATTCTGTATTTCCCCTTTATTGAAACCTATGTGGCCCATTTACTCAGAGTATTGACCTCTAGGACCAATTTATTGTACATCCCAAAACACTATCTTAGGATCCTGAGCACAGAACCTTCACTCTAGGGTCTGGACATCAGTAGCCAGGTGCCTAAAAGCTCAGCATTTCTAAATTACCTAAACCCAGATACTCCCAAAACAGAACAAGATTTGCAATTAGTATTTCATAAATTAATTTATAAAAGTCTACAATGTGCAAGCTGCCTTTTAAGTGTCGGGCCTCTCGGTAGTAAATAATCTTTCATGACATTCTTATCTTGTGTTTGCTCATTACCACAGAAAGGAAGGATCATCTCCCTCAACCTGCTGGCAATGCTCTTCCTAATGCAGTCCAGGAGGCTGTTGGCCACCTTTGCCACTGGAACACATTGCTGGTTCACATTCAGTTTGTTGACCAGGACTCGTAGGTCTTTTTCTTCAAAGGTGCTTCTTCCCATCCATTTGGTCCCCAACATGTACCTGTGGTTATTCCTCTCCAAGTGCAGGACTTGGCATCTCCTTTTATGGAACTTCATGACATTCCTATTGGTCCATTTTTCCAGCCCATTGAGATCCATCTGAATGAGGGCACATCCATCTGGTCTATCAACCACTCCTCCCAGTTTTTTGTATCACCTCCATACCTATTGAGGCTGCATTCTGACCCATCATCCAAGTCATTAACGAAGATATTGAACAGTACAGGATCCACTATCAACCCTGGGGCATACCACAAGTGACTAGTTTGCAGCTGGACTTCATGCCACAGATCACAACCCTTGAATCCTGAAGTTCAGCCACTTTTCAATCCACTGCAGCATCCACTTACCTGGTCTGTACTACATGTTGTCTAGGAGGATGTAATGTATTGGAAAGCCTTGCTAAGGTCAAAACAAATAATATCCACTACGCTCCCTTCATCCAACAAACCAGTCTTCTCATTACAGAAGGCTGTTTGCTCTCTTACAGTCCTCAGAAACCTCTCCCAGCAACTGCAACCTTTCAAATATAATCAAGTGGCCTCCCGATGGCATTGGCCAGCTCCCTCAGCGCTAGTGAGTCCATCAGAATTATACACACTCAGTCTGCTTAGATGTTCTCTAATCTGATCCCCTTCCACTGAGGGTAAGGCTTTCTTGCTCCAGACTTCCCCACCAATCTCAGGGATGTGTGATTCCCAAAGGCAAAGAAGACCGTGAGTACCTCAGCCCTTCCCATATCCTTTGTCACCATGTCCCCATTCAGCAGCAGTGCAGTGCCACATTTTCCCTGATATTCCTTCTTCTGATAAACCTGTAGAAGCCTTTCTTGTTGCCCTTCCTATCCCTTGTCAGATTCAACTCCAGGTGGGCTTTGGCTTTCCTAAGCCTGTCCCCATGCATGCTTGGACAGTGCCTCTATATTCCTCCCAGGTCACTCATCCCTGCTTCTACCTCTTGTATGCTTCCTTTTTGTGTTTTAATTTTTAAAAGCCTCCTTATGAATATATCTATATATGTACAACAGAATTCAAAATAAACTACTTTATTTACAATGCTGTGTGTACATACAGTTTCAGTGCCACAAAAAAACCCCAGGGTTTTAATAAACTCAGAAGTTATAACACGTATATTAAATGCATCCTTTTTTATGCTTCTGTAGCAGTATTCAACCACTAACATCAATCAAACCATGTTCTGTGGTGAACTAATTATGCAGTTCCCCATTTAATCAATAATCAGTGCAACCCTAACTTCTGAGGCAGTTCTAATTCTCCTAGCAGAAAAATCTGCACTGCAGAAACTTGTATGCCGGGGCATTCACTTGCAACTTCAGAATTGTTGGTTGTCTCACTGAGGTTATATGGCAACATACATGCTTAAGTACAGATAGAAAGAACACTAGAACATCTAAAAGGTGTAAATCCAGTTGTCTTCAGAGTAGAGCTCCAGGGTTCAGCACTTGTGATTTTTCCTTACTGATTTTAGGTAACATCTACTTAGCACATTCAGAAATGTTTGCAAATGTTATCCGGTCAAAGCATCTAGTGCATCTTTTTTTTCAGACAGTGGTTGTAATAACTCCTTTCATAGAATCAGAAGGGACATCTGGGGAGCATCTACTCCAACCTTTGATTCATATCAGTTCCAATTAGATTAGTTTCATCAGAGAATTGCCGAATGAATTTCAAGTATCTCAAAGGAGGGAGTTTCCACGTGGAGAACATGCTCCTACACTTGATCACTCTCATGGTGAAAAAATACTGAATATCTAATTGGATTTTCTGTTGTTGCACCTCATGACGCCCTCTTTCTGTTAACAGTGCACCTCCAGGCTCCATTTGCTCTATAGCTTTCCATTAGGTAGCAGACAACAGCAGTAAGATCCCTGTTCAGTTTTCTTACGACTGAACAAACCCATCTCTCCCTATCTCCTTGTGTACATTATATACTCCATTCATTTTTGGTACCATCTTGCAGGCTCATTCCACCACATTAACAACTTTCTCACACTGGAAATCCAAAACTGGACACAGTACTCCAGATGCAGATTCACAACTGATGAATCAGTGGGGTGAAGCACTTTCTTAGCCTGATAGTTACACTCATGTTACATTCTAGTTAGCCACCTTTTCCCAAGTGGCACTGGACTAGGTCTACCTGCTTCATTTGTCCTTAAAAGTGCTCCCGTCTCTGCACATCAGATGGGAGCACAACAGTATGTAAAGCTAGCTCAAAATTCCATCCTCTGAGGACAGGAGGACTATTTGTTGCAGGATTTGTTTAATTGTTGGACTGTTTAGGTTTTAGGTTGGTTTGTTGTTTGTTTGTTTGTTTGTTGGGGGGGGGGCAGGGGGCGAGGGGAGCTGATTTTTAATTCTGTACTTGCTATAGAGCAATCAGGCTATTCAGACTCATACCACAATCTGCACTACTTTCCAGTTCTAAACATTTAAATTATCAATTCTCTTTGTCTGAATTTATTTTTACTACATAATATTTTCCACTACTGGTAAAGAGCTGCAAGAGGTTTGAGATAACTACAATGGCAGATGCCCTGTAAAACATAAGTCACGAGGACTGTCAAAAGATGAAATGGTAAATGAGTTTGCTTTTCTTGGCACCTATCTGAAGAGTAACTAATGCCACTATTTTGATAATAAAAACTGTGAAGAATAATACTTTATAGTGAAAATCTGTGTTTAGCCCTTGTAGTCAGAAGTCTCAATTTTGTGGAAAGCCCACACAGTAGAAGACACGGACTAGAATGAGCGTGCTCAATTCTATATCTAGTCCAGTACGAGATGCAGCAACCTGAGACACAAATACACAGTACGTGTCATACAAATAACCTAACTTACCTTTGCTTGAATGAAAGTTGAAGGATTCTTTGACTGGTTTGGTGTTTTAATTTTAAAAATTTTATCAGTCTATCACTGACTTTCCAAATGTCTCCTTAGGTCTCTCAGACTCTGTGGGGGAAGGTCACGTGCAAGAGGTTCAAGATAGATTTCCTGGAAAGCCACTATTGTAGTATGAGGTGGATTAAGAGATTTTTTGCCTATTGCCTCAGTGCATCCACCACAGTCAACTTATTCATTAAAGTCTTAGTAAAACATATGATTTAAACAGGAAAACAGCAGTCACAAGAAATAGAAGAAAAAAATGTTTTGGAATACAATTTGGATGCTAGAAAAAGCTTGCAAGCACTTTTTCACACTTCTGGAGTGCCCTACTTCTGTAACCGTATCAGTGAAAGAAAGCAGCAGTATGCTCTGCCAGTAAGTAGAACAGGATACACTGGAATATATAAATAACTCTCACACAGTAGCTGCTTATATTATTTTACAGTCAAAAGAAACTAACCCCTCAACTAGCTTTTACTCTGAAGAAATAAAAGCTGTCCAAGGGACATTTTGGCCTAGGTCCAGCACAGCACTTGGTGAGGCACCAGAGAGGGTCACAGCACTACATCTGCCAGTGGGCAGGACAAAGTGCCGAAGGCCAGGAGTGTGATCCTGAATGTTATCCCCGTTCCTATCCCTTAATCAGTTACTGCACAGCCATAAAGAAATCAAATTCAGGAACTGCTTTGATGTCCAAAAGGCACAGAGAGCTGCAGTTACAGACCAAGCCAGATGTCCATCAGTCAGACGTGACTGCATGCTCATCACTCGCTCCCCTACACCACAGCAGCTCTCACAGCCACAGACCCAAGCTTCCCACCATCTCTGGCTCCAGAGGCCCTCCACACCATGCGAACTGCATTGCTGGTGACCACTTTCTTGTAAAAGGTGCATTCCAATAGTGAATTCCCTTAATTCTGTCCATTACTGCTCTGGTATTTGGCCCTTCCCTGTCCTCCACAGCCTAGAAGGGTTCAATCTCCTCCCTCCACTGCACAGTGCTCAGCCTGCAGGGCTGTTTGTAGGAGACCGCTGCTTTCCCCCAGCCAGTGCAGGCCATCCACGCTTGCACACTGCATAGCCCTAAATGGAGAGTAGCTGGAGGGGAGAGGAAAGGCAGGGAACCCCGCCTTCTCTCAGCGGCTTGAGGTCTGTCTCCATATCTCCATAACACAGCCAGTGCTGCCTAGTGTAGTACAACCGTGGCCTTTAGAAAGTTTGCCAGGAAGAAAGGAGCAGAAATCTCCTCCAGCCAAGGAACTGCTCCAGCCACTGCGGTACTGCATGTAAACAGGCACTTTACTCACTCTTTCAGTCACCTCTTTCTCACTGTTTAACCACCACCACCACCAACAAAAAGTATCTGTAATGTTTTTTGGGGAAAAGAGATGGGGAGAAAGGGATGCACTCCTGCCTTTGCAAGAGTTTCTGGTTCTACTTCTTACAGTCTTGATAAAAAGACTCCAGCCTGGTAACTGAGCAGAGGTTAACTAGATGCTGACTCAGCTCCCTGGCTCAGCGTCTTAGTGATCTTGGACTCCTTTCCCTTTGCTGTGTCACATCTTACTGAAATTGTATGAGGAGATAAGTTGCTGCACAATTCTACATTGCAGTCCCAGAAGGTCAGTGATTCTGCACCAAATATACAAGAATCAGCCTCTCTGTTTCTATTCTATATATTCAATACAAACTTTCCATACTGGGATAAATGTTTGTTTGCTTAGGGACAGCAGCCAGCAAAACATTTATTCCTTCCCAAATTTCAGCAGAAATCCAGAAGATAAAAATCCTCATTTATCTTTTTTATTTAGATTCCTGTTTTATTTTTTTATATTGTCTATCAATGTGTTTATCAACAACTATTCAGAAATCTTTGCAACTAAGTCAGGCTATCAAAACTCTCAGACAATGTCATAATGGAAATGCTAATAGAAACGGATTTATCATTTCTAGCAGTGCTGTGAGAGAGTGGGTTCTACTGCATATGATAAAGAGCCCTGAAATATTTAACACAATCTTAAGCATTAAGTAACATGGTCTCAGAAGCCTTTGTTACATGACAGAAATGACTGCAGGCTGACTTCAGCTATTCAGAAAAATGTGTACAAGAAGAATATCATTTTTTTTCTTGCTATTTTGACCCATCTGCAAGATAAAATCTTTGGTCTTGAAATATTTTGTATGGGGAGAAACCGTGCAGTAAGTATAATATATTGGAAACTAGCATTATCTGCTAGTTAGTATGCAACAGTATTAGACACAGCATGAACCAATTTGGGTAGTTTCAACATTCTAGAAGTCAGATAATGAATAATGTTGTACTGTCAATAGAAAAAATATTTTTGTTATCTCTAATTTGTGTCTATATCTTTCTGTAAAACTCATGGGTTTAACGTAGTAAGTGGGTACATTTTGCCAGTCTTTAATTTATTAAACTCTTCTTCCTAGAAATGGCTATTCTTGTCACAAAAGGCATTAGTATTTTCTCTTAAGGCTTTTATCGAACACTACACTTACAGATGGGACAGTCCTAGCATCCTAGCTCTGACAGTCTAAATATTTTGCCTATCTTTCTCAAAATGTTGAAGTGTTCTCTTGCGTTTATTAAAATTTGCTTCACAGAAAAATGTTATGCTACACAAACAGTCAGTAGATATGTCAGCTATCAGGTTTGACCTTTCAGTACCTGCTTCATTTAACCCAGTGAATCTGTCCTGGCTGGGGGTTTCAAAATGGCAACAATATCTGTTAAGGATCCAAAGCACAAATATGTGCTTTGATTTTACAAAATTCAAGAGAGAAGTAAAGGAAAATATGCTACAGGTATGGCAGTCTGACTAAAAAGATCTGACTGACTAAAAATTCAGAGAGGAAGATAAAATAAAAGTTGGTATTGATACACATGTCAGAATACTAAATGAAGCCCAGTTTTTTAAAACAGAGAAATGGATTTAAGTACAAAGATCCATGTGCAGGGTTATTCTTACAGATTGGTTAGACACAGTACAAGTGCTGTTTTTACTGCAGACTTGATAGTTTTTAAGATTTCCAGAATTCTTCCCACTAGCAAAAATTGCCTCTTGGTTTATGTCAGAAACACATATATTGAAAATTCTGCAGAATTTTAATTAATAAATAAAAATCAATAAAAATATTTCCCTCCAGAATTTCTACTCAACTCAAAAACATGAAATA
The DNA here is from genome assembly GCF_015220075.1 of Falco rusticolus. Taxonomy (NCBI): domain Eukaryota; kingdom Metazoa; phylum Chordata; class Aves; order Falconiformes; family Falconidae; genus Falco; species Falco rusticolus. Next base: position 99,360,957 of record NC_051187.1, read on the forward strand.
TAATATTCTTATCCCATAAGGAAGCACACACTATGGGTTAAGCCTATGTCAAAAAAAAGCCCTTAAGAGCATGCTAATGTTTTATTTGTTGCATAAGGTTAAGCTCCAGCTCATAGAAAAAAAGAGTAGGAAAAATACACTGAGCATTTTTCCCTTGCCAGCCAGAATTCAGCATCGACTGGCTTTTCTGAAAACACTTTGCATTTATGTGAGCATGCACACCAAAGAAATTATAGCACTCCCTGCTCTCTGTAATCCTTCCTCACCAGATACACACAATTTGAGTTATAATAGCCATTTCCTAATTATTCTGTAACTCAGTTTCTATTTAGAGCGCTTTGCTATGAAAAATATACTCAAGCCATCTCCTCACATTTACAGAGAGCTGCTGTTGCCAAGAATGAGGCACGTAAAGCTCTTTCCTATACAGTCAAGAAGAGGAATCTGTATTTTTAAGACTGGTGTACCTCAGTCTGCCTAAGGGTATGGAAAAAGGAAATGAAGAAACACAACAGTAGCCAAAGATAAGAAATTGAGTCAAGACTGATGACAGCTAAAATACCAATTACTGCTCAGAATGTCTATGGATGATCTCCAAATCTCAGAGGTTTAGATTGAAAAACTTTAAACAGCTAAACATTTTCTGAGAAGATGGCAATTCAGTCCTCAGAGCATCTTTCACAAGGAGCAGTCTAAGGCCCCGAGGGATACATTTGGGAGAGCAAGACACATCCAATGTCTGAGAAAATGAAAGGGACTCAGGTGAATAGACTGGGCATTGTTTTCCTGGGATGTAACACCTCTGAGTGAATAAATGGAGTTTTTAATATGCTGTTTTGAATCAGCCATATTCCCAGAACCATGGAGAGAAGCTACCATCAGATATCTAATTCTGTTTTCAGGCTCCAGCACAGAAGCAAGCCAGGGGTCCCCAGAAGTTCAAGTGCAGTGTGGTACAGGGTTTAGGCATAACACTGCTGTCTGCAGATGGGGTGAAAGGCTGCTTATTTACATAGAATGTTTGCAGCCAAAGATAAAGGTCATCATCACTCTGTGTTACATAATCAGGAGCCTTAAAGGTACAGTACAGACAGGAGGCAGACACTGATGTGGTTTTGCCATTACCAAAACAAGTAGTAGAAACAAAAAAATCAGTAGCAGAAAATGCAATGGGTATGTTTTCCAGAACACAAGATATTGTGCATACATGTGTATAAGTGTGAGGAAGAAGCTCAAAGGGAAAAAAGCTAAATATAAGCTAACAAGGCAGGGGGGGAAGAGAGTAACGGAAGAAGAAAATGAAATAAGTATGAAATCAGAAAACCTAAGCAATGGAGAAATAGACTGAAATTATACATATCTCTCTATACACATACACACACACATGCAGTGTATACATAAAGTCATCAGCAAAAACCCTACTGGAAGAGAAATTAATTTTGCACCATTACTAAAAACCACTCATGAAAGATTTGCAAATACATGTCAAAGATGGAGACAGCATAGCAAATCCCTGGAGGGTCTGTAAGGTGATGTAAGAGCTCAGAGCTTACTCTCTTCCTATCAGTGTAGGAAAAATAAAAAAAAATGTAGGGGTTGGGAACGAAATAAGAAATACATGAACAAATGAGAAGAAATCCAAAATAAGACTGGAAATAGGTCTAAAAAATAGAAATAGACTAAAATAGAAAAAGAAATGTGAACCAAAATACAGTGATGTGCTAATCTGTTAGTAATATGGGAAACGAAGAAATCTCTTTAAGTGTATGTACATACATATATACACATATATCACACATATATGTGATCACTTTGAAATAGAAACATTGTTTATTTCATGTATTTGAAACATAAAACCATAAAAGTAGAATTTGTATGACTTTATGTTTACTGTTAGGTATTACTTGGAATACTTGAGCAAGACTTCAGAAAGACAATTTTACTACATAATTTAGAGAAACCACAGAAGTGCAAACAGTCTGATCAAAATTCATTTTCTTTAACAGAAGACAAAGTAAAAAATACTTTTGATTTGAGATGGCTAGTGCTTTCTGCAACAAAGTTTTGTTTGCATGAACATGGGAGTTTAACAAACCGGTAATAATTCACAAGCAGAGTCCTGGATTCAGCAGTTCACAATCGTGCTCTAAGAAGCAGATATGGGCAGTTAATAATACTGCCAGTACCACTCTTAGTAGCGATTTTAAGACGTAGGAGCTTTCATATTGCCCAACATGAGATAAGGATCTCAATCATTCTAATGAGAAAAACCTGAAGAGGTTAGAGAACACAGAAAAAAAATCAGTCTGCTTAAAGTGCCAAAGTCAGCCTGACAAAACACCTGAGATTGAACATTGTTTGGAAAGTTGTCTGCAAAGGTGCATCCCAGCCTCACAAAGACCCACCATACTGATTGCCACAGGGAACTTTCTGTTATTGTTAAGGTGCTACATGCCTTTAAAATATGTGGAAGTGAGAGCATGACTGCCATTGGGATTTTTCCCTTCACTGGTACGATGAGCAAAAACATTTGCGATAATGCGAACCCTCTTCTTCCTTCTTCTTCCCCCAGCTTTGTATGCTGAGCATGATGCCATATGGCATGGAATGTCCCTTTGGCCAGCTGGGGTCAGCTGTCCCAGCCGTGCCCCCTCCCAGCTCCTTGTGCCCCCCCAGAGCCTGCTCGCTGCTGGGAGTTGAGGGGCAGACATGGCCTCGACTCTGTCAGCGCTGCTCAGCAGTAATGAAAACATCCCTGTGCTATTACACTGTTTCCAGCAAAAATCTGAAACATAGCTCCATATTAGCTACTATGAAGAAAATTAACTCTATCCCAACCAAAACCAGCACAATTCTCTACAGCAGAACTAAAAGTCTAGACAGAGATAAAAAGGTGAACTTAATGCACCTCCGTTGGTTTGACAGGAAAAAGATTTATTTCGCATACAAATCTGTATGAGTGAATTAAAATATGTTGTTTTGATAAGTTTATTATTTCAGTTTCCAATTTAAATTTAAAATGCAACTAGTAATTTTCAGGGCCTAATTTCAGGGTTCATAGATAGCCAAAAATTCAGCATATATGTTCCCCCCTAACAAAACAATCAAGCTATTTTGGGGTTTCCTAGACAAAGTATTTGGAACACACATTTAAATTACAATTTAATTACAGAAACACAGGTTGCAGCAATCTCGTTAACTGATTGCAGGATAAGGTTCATAACAGATCAGCAAACACAAGTAGTACAAACTGTACTACTGAGAGGAAAACTGAGGCCAGTGACTGTCACCTCCTCCCATTATCATGGTCCATCATGGCTTACACTTGCCTGTGCTACGCAACCAGGTGGCATCAGTGCCCCTACCCAACCCTCCCTGGAACAGGACTCCATCCAGAGAGCAGCTGGCTTTCACAGATCTACAATTCACTTCTTAGCTTTGTTTTACGATTGTGCTTTCTTCTCTCTCAGCTGCTTCCCTGTTCTCCAGTCAGATGCTTTTACATACAGTTTTAGAAAAGACAGATAAAATCTATATTTTTCACAAGACTTTTCTTGTTTAAGTAAAACAGCAGAGAAATGAAAGTTTAAATAAATTATGCTACAAAGAAAGGTCTGTCTCCAGAAAAGGCAGGGGATATATGTCATGTAACACAGAACATATCGCTTTCAAGCAAATTGTAGGTAAAAAACATGCAGGGGGCAGGGAGGAAGAATCAGTGGTAGAAACATTGGCAGTAAACAAAAATTCTTCAGAACAGTTTGCTATAAAGTAAAGATCTTCTGTTTCCAAATGCTATAATTTCCCCAGATGCTCTAGCAAGCTTAGATGATCTCATTTTTTATGTAAAATCTCCCATCACCATCTTTCTCTCATATTTTGAGTTGTACTACAGAAAGACACATTGAATTGTCACCATGAGTCACTCAAGAGCCCTTCGACTCATTCTTTTATTAATATCACATTTTCATCTCATAAACTACACAGAAAAGACAACATGAAGGCTGCAGGAATACTTTACTTCTGTCTGCATTTAAGTCTTACTAAGATTCATATTTTTGCAGGGCTGTACATATTTGGTGGGGCTGTCACCATTTAACAAATTTTTCTTAAGAATTGTCAAACTGTAAAAATACTTTTCCCCTTTAACTTTAAGGGTTACTTTCTTTTACTTTATTTGCCTTATTTGCAGCATTGCCTAACGGTCAAAACCAAGTGTGGCTGAAAGTGTTTCCTGCAGTCATCTTCTGGCTTTGAAGACTGTTTCCTGACAGGTGTGAGAATTCTTTGACCTTTTAGCTTTAGAATGCTTCACAATGAATGATTCAAACATTCTTTTCTAACCTTCCTTATACAAATACATCAAAGTTACTACTTGATGGTGAGAGTTTTATCTGCAGCGAAAATAAATAAATTATTCTATTTATTGGTATTTCAAGTTTGTCACACTATTCTTTATCGGAAAAAGGAAAAGACCAGCTACGACCCGGTTGCCAGTAGCTACCTATCCACAATACACCTATAAAAAAAGCTCTAGCTGTTCCTGACAAGTAGGATTTCTGAAAGTTTTAGTAAAAGGGAGTATGAAAAAAATGAGAACACTTTAGGAAGCTGATTCTGCTCTGATTTACACCAGAGCCAGAAATACCATAATACATAATGCTGGAAGATGAGGCTAGACTTAAATTATATATAAGGAAGAAATTCTTCACTATGAGAGTGGTGAGGCACAGGAACAGGTTGCCCAGAGAAGCTGTGAATGCCCCATTCCTGGAAGTGTTCAAGGCCAGGCTGGATGGGGCTTTGAGCAGCCTGGTCTAGTGGAAGGTGTCCCTGACCATGGCAGGGGGGGTGGAACCAGGTGATCTGTAAGGTCCCTTCCAACCAAACCATTTTATGAATCTATGACAAGACGAGGGCATATGGGTCCCTCAGACCCATGACCCAAGCTGAACAGATTCTCATTTAGCAATTCATAGGCACATTTAGAAGGCTTCATTGAGGCCAATTTCTTGATGAGGCAGCAAGTCCATTGCAATGATTCTCCTGTGATGTTCTTCATAGGGTCATGTTCTGCCTTGGGATAAATCCCTGTCCTTCTTGGAGTAGATTTAGAACTTTGCACAGTTTTGGTTAAAGAAAAACAAATTCAAAGCAACACAAACAAATAAGCTGAAGATAGGAAAACTGAATTTACTGTCCTTATTTTTGCACACTGCCTCAAATGTTACCATACATTAACCAAATTTGTTTGGGTTGTTGGGTTTTTTTTCCCCTTAATACATAGCAATGTTCCTTTACTAGTTCAGAAGAGAATAACTTTTCAGATTTTTCATCTACAGGCAGTCCTCTCACACAATGCTTCATCTTGCCGTTCACTATCCCCTGTTTCACTTCGGATATAAGCAAGACAGATATGTCCAGTGTCTAGTGTTATATTTCCTTTTGCATTCCATTTTCTTCCAATTATTCCTTAATATCTTACAGCCTTTTGACCGTCTCACAGTTCTTTTATGAAGCAAAGTACCTCTAGGATCTGATCTTTAGCAATCATAAATGATCTGGGATAGACAGCGAGTAACGTTTCAAAAACCCTTGCAAATAATGAAATATATTTCAAGATTATGACTGGAAAGAGCTGCAGTAGTATCTGGCATCCTGAGTACCTGCATAAGAAATGGCACACAGAAAATTTCACATCAAGGGAAAGAAATATTTCTAACTATACCTATTATTATCCCTCAACAAGGAGACAGAGAAAACATTGGTGATAATTCTCTGAAAACATTAGCTACGGCTCCGGCAGTAGTTAATGAATATATTTCTAATACACTAACTACTTATGTATGGGAAGATGTGTTAAGAATCATTCTCTTAAACGTTTTTGGGTTTTTTATGTCTACCACAGTGTCAACCACTGCTGAAGACAAGACAATTTCTATTTGGGTGTTGGCCTCGTCCAGTTCCCTGGGGAAGATGCAAACCCAGATTAAATGGGATGTGCAAGTGAAGAGGAAGTGGGGCTGTTTGAAGAGGCAAGAATAACAAGAACACCAACAAATATTATTGGGGAAAGAAGACAGAAAGCATCTTTATCTCATCAGGAGAAATTGCGAAATTGCACTGTTCTGCCTGCTTCCTCAAGAGATCCTTTACCAACCACCCCAATAGCTCCTACTATACATCTTCTAAGAGAAGTTAAAAAAAGCTAGCTAGGAGAAGCAAGTGAATCTGATTTCTCTTATTGCCAAGTTTGCTCATCTTCTTTTCCTCCATAGCTCTCAATTTCAACCCCTACCTATATATAACACAGCCCTTCAAGAGTGGCAAAGTAATCCAAGCAGGGCATGCAACCTTGGGTAGGTCACAGGAGCTGGTGACAGAGGTTATCTATAATATAGGGTTGGTACAGTCTGCAGCAGGCTCCACAGTCTGATCTTCTTACTATCTACAGCAGAGTCTGTGCTCAGTCTCTGAGCTTCTATTCCCAGGCTGTGCAACTCCATTCCCTTTGCAGAGTAGCTTAAAAGGCTCTTAGACCACAGAAAGAAGATAAAACTCCATTATGACCTTCTCCTTGAGACTAGAACAGAACAGGACAAACAGAAACCATGTAGGTGACATCCTTGCCAATAAATTCAATGGCTAAACCATCGTGCTGTTCAGGCAAGAAAGGGCTTGAATAACTAAGGCAATCACTTGGCTTCCTGGCCTTCATTTTCTACCTGAAAAAATACCTCAGAAAATTTTCCTGTGAAAGAAATAGTCTTTCACAGGCTAACAACTGAGGTGGGAACCCACCCTACTGGCATTCCTTTAAACTTCAGTGTCCTTTTTAATTACCTCACATCTCATTATGTCCATGTTGAGACCACATAACTGAACAAGAAGCTGCAGAAACAAAGTAGAAATCCAGGATACCAAATAAGTGTTGCTGAACTAAAACAAGAGAAAAATTCCATCTTCTGTTGGTGAAAAATTAGAAAACAGTCAGAAAGATTTCTGTCTCTTACAACCTATATATTGGAAATTGCATTGAATCTTCAGCTGCATAGAGGATATTGACAATTCTTCCACTGGTAATGCTGAAAAAGAGTTAAACTTCAGACTCCTGGCTGCAACTGCCATTTTATGCCTTTGGTGCTTTTAGTCTATTTTAAGTGCATTACATCATGTGCAACACAAAGGATGCTACAAAATGTGTCTGGAATTTGATTTGCATTGGTTTATGTCATTTAAAAGTTGAAAGAATTAAATGCTTGCAGCTTATATTTAGAATTAAAGCTCCTTTGTTGTAAAATGATTAATTAAATTGCTGCCTTTATTTCTTCTGTATTCATTGGTTACTATTTTTCTACAGCATAATCCATCAAGTAACACCATTATTCTTTTTCAGTGACATTTCCGCTACATTAGAGCTGTTGTGGTATCTTTTTCTCAGAATATTTCTTACATGTACAGTGCTTGGCTTTGTTTCACTGTGCTGAAATATGACAGTCAAGAGAATATTCAAGCACACAATAGAAGCGTTAGATCTTTTTAGGTCCAGCCTTTTAGCTGATTTAAATGAATACCTCTGTGGCAGTTCATAAAACCATAATGATTTAAATTAACTAATAAATTTCATAAATAATTTCTTAAACATCCAAATATTTCACAAATATTCACTAAAAATAAAGGCTAAAATCCTAGTCTCCTACCAGAACTACACTTGTCAAGTCTCATCAGACTCTTGCAGAAGTGCTCAGAGCACAATTCCGACAAGCAGAGCAGGGTATTTGTTACAGATGATGGGCCTTGCTACATATTTCGGTCAGTTTTCTAGTTTCCTTGCAAGTATGGGCTTTTGTTCCACTAAGTCCTTGGTCACCTTCAAAATCAGGATACTGGGAAGCTGAAGGGTGATCTTCCACACAGGACCTCAGAGACTCCTGAATGTTGGTTTTGGTATGAATGGGTTCTGTCTGACCACAGGTTTTGTTCTATGTTTATTTAATGAAAGCATACAAGTGCCTAGGGAAATTAAACTGTGGACCAATGGCCAAAATCCTGACAATACAAATTAGTAATCAGATGAAAGGTGTTTAAGGTCTCTCAGTCACATCAAATGGGGTGGCTCCAGGTATGCCTAATTTCTCAAATAAAGTTGTGAGAAGGGAGGGGGAAACAGATTATCATAATATTCATAAATCTCAGAGTTCACTGAGAAGCAGTTTTCTTCTGAGCACTAGTAATTTCTGAGGAAGTACTATTAGGTAATTATTCAAAGATATTTTAGGAAAATAAAATCTACAAAAGTAACTCACATAATTTCTTCAGATGAAGCTAAAATATTCTTAAGGAAGTATGATCTAACATTTCTAAATGCTATGTAAAACAAGTTAACTGCTTTGAATACTGCTCTTGCACTAATTTACATGGAAGAAAACAAGATGCAATGATTTTTGAATACACATTAAAATAATGGGAAATGAATTACAATTATTCATTAAATATTCCTATACTGGTTTTAATCATAAACCCTTTTTCAATCATAATCAAGAAGGTGCATCTACAGGCTGCGTTCTTCAACAGAGAACTTGCAGGTCTTTTAGTAGTGAATGGACAGAAGTGCAAAATTAAAGGAATGCACTGTACAATTCTGTGAACAAGAAAAGGTCTATAAACTTTGAATTGTACCTTCTAGAACCATGGCTGTGAGAAGTCATTCTGTAGGTGTGTGCTGCTAAAAATATTCTCCATTGAAAGCTGAGGCAAGGAAAAGGCTGATTAATAACAAAAGCTTCCAGAACTGTTCAGCATGCAAGTTATATCCAAGACATTCTCACTTCCCATATAGTTATCTGAGTACAACGTCAGATTGTAAATCCTAGGTACAAGATAATATTATACTTTACACAGGAGGTAGCAAATGATTCTGCCAATCAGTGTAGCTAGGCTAAAAATAAGTAGATATAATAACAGTATAATGTTATATGCAGACAATATGAAGTCTATCTACATTTCACTCCCATGCCTCAAAAGTCAGTGAGGTGAGTTTACTAGCTTTTATTTGCACACACACACTATTTTATCACCTTATATTTTTTTATTCACCACTTCCTTGTGCTGGAGCAGCAATGTAACTAAAGCAAAGCAAAACCTTTCTGCAGAGGGGCAGCAGGGAAATAAGCAGATTGTTCACTACACAGAGCATCTTTGCCTACTTCAGAGGCATGAAAATGTGCAAAAGTACACGCTTGAAGGAGGTCAAAGAAGGATGAAGCTGGCACAAATAGCTGCCAGTCTCCTAAGGTTTTCTCTGTAAAAAAACAGACACTACAGCTGTAATTAGGACAGGTATGTTATTTAATTATTTGAGGTTCCTTGCTACATAATTGTAAATGAGCTAAACAGAAAACATTACAATGAGCTGATCAATCACATTTGCAACTGCTGTTACATTGACACCTTTACAAAGCCAAGTGTGCTCTTGGTGGATGATCATCTCTTAACAAGTCACACCTAGTAACTGCTACCAACTCTCATCACTTGTATTTAAAAAGACAGACTCTCCTTACTGTTCTATTATAACATCTGTTGGGCAGTATCCAAGGTGTAGGTTCTTACACGACTTAAGACAGACCTACTCAACTGCTTAGTCCCCCAAAAAAGCATCTTCCACAGGTAAAAGTGGATTTTCTTCAGAAAGCTTATTTAAATACACCACAAGTGACTGTAACATCTCTTGATGTTGTCTACATTGCCCTTTCTGTAAAATTTGCAGAACTGTATCATCACACCTACTGTAAACTAATTTCTCAGAGACAAGCCCTACCTGCTTCTTGCCAAAAAGGGCAGGGGGGAGTAACAAAAAAAAAACCCCAAAAACAGTCTCAGACTGTATTACTTCCCCACCACCACAGGTCTTCCAGATTCCCGAAGGACCCTTAATAATAGATCATTCTTTCCATCCAATTTGTTAAAATCTGTTGCTGCTGTTCTTCCTAGTGCTTTAATAAACAACCAACAGCACTTCTTCAAATATGTTTGTTTCCCATCTATTTTAAAAGAAAACAGAATGTGTCTAGGAGTCAACACCTAAACCATCAGATGAGAATATTCCTTCAAAAACAGCGTGGTGAGTACTGTCTCTTCTTTTCCCCTTTTTGTTTACTGAGAAGCTCCAAAGATGCCACTGACAACATGCAGTGACCCATTTCCATCAGGACTGAGAGGAGCAGTGTACATAGATGACTGCTTTTGCTGTCTGTCTGAGATGCCCTGTTACCCTTACACACTACACACAACAGCAGCCATCATGGCTGCCTAGAAACAAGAGAAGAACAGAATAAATAGGGCTTACTTTCCTGTTGTAGAGTACACACACACAGACAGAGGTGACGAGATAAATTCAGATCTCTGTAGAGTAACACATTGCTGCTGGTATTGTAATTCTTGTTCTTCCATTTCTCCGCTACAATGAACAAATAGTTAAGGGGAAGCTACATAGCCTGATAGCCTGACTCATGCAGCTAGAGACTGAGTTAATTTTCGTTCTGTGTTCCCTTACAAAGGAAAAAAAAAAAAAAACCAACAAACATTCCACAGTGGGGATGGAAATTACAATTTCTATATCTAGATTTAGCCATTAAAAAAAAGAAAAGCTGCAATACTGAAATTGAATAGCTTATGAAACATAAGGGGGAAAAAAACAAAACCAACTTAAAAAATTATGAAAGCCCTTCACTTAATTCAGTGAATTCACCATTTTTTACTGTACATAATTCAGTTCCTTACAGCAAAGCTGTTTTTCGTATACAAGATATTTTAGATAGCATCCTGTATGTGTTACATGTGCACAGATGTGTCACTTTCTGGTTTAAACATTTCTGATTTAAAAGAGGGGAAAAAAAAAAGGCTAAAAATCCCATAACTAAACAATATCGTTAACACATAAAAAACTGAAAAGTTAAAACAATCAAGAAAATTGTGTAGGCAGAAGTCTAAGATTAGATGAGAACATCTGTATCTTCAGGCATATGAACAGGAAGTGTGGCAAGAGTGTGGATTTTGTTGAAAAACAGTATTTCCAACATTTCTATTCCTAAAGAAAAATGTACCTCTTGAGCTGATCACACAATATGATCAGCGTCAGGGTGCAATACCATCTAAGAGACATTAATCCCTTCAAAAGAGTAGGGAGGTACAGCACATGAAATAAAAAGTTTCTCAAAGACTAAAATGCAATCTGCAGAGGAAGGTGGCGCTTTTTAAATTAATAAATTCACATGGAGACATCAGTAAGTCATTTGCAGAGTGTAGTGCTCTGCCCGAGTGGGAGCAACACAGAGATAAACAAGGTAATGGAGAGTTCACAGAATGCATCATGGCACGAGATTTAAAGCTCAGTTCTGGGTTCAGTCTTATCATGTTAACTCAACTTTGGGACTCACAACTAATGAGGTATAACTCGTCATGGCTTGTTAACTCAGGTGCAGGATCAGGGAATGCAGGTGGACCACATGTGGACCTAGACTGCCTTGTATCCGCTTCCCTCCAGCAGTTCTGCACCTGCTGCATCGAGGCTCAGGCAGAACAACCACAGCTGTGACTGCACTTGCCAGGATGTGTTATTTCCATATGCTCCTTAGAACAAATGATTTCTTGTTACATGGAAGCAGAGAGCCTGATGGAATGAGGTTCTTCGGATCGCTAATGTAATACAGACAAAATACTATGATTTCCCTGAACACTGTATCTAAGCTTTTCAATTACTTCTTACTTCTTCAACTGGTCTCACGGGTCTGCATACTTAAACCTGCCTCTGCAAAGAAGCTGCTAAGTAAAACTAGCTTTATAAGACGCCCAGTCAAAGAGAGTAACAGAACAGGTAAGACACACTTTCTTTCAATGTGGAGAAGGAGGTTATAAAATTGTAAGATGATTTGCATTGGAAGGGACCTTTAAAGATCTAGTTCAAATCCCCCTGCCATGGGCAGGCACACCTTCCACTAGGACCAGGTTGCTCAAAGCTCCATCCAACCTGACCTTGAACAGTTCCAATGAATGACGGGGGGCATCCACAACTACTGTGGGCAAGCTGTTCCAGTGTCTCACCACATCCATCATACAGAATTCCTTCCTTATAAAAATCTAAATCTCCCCTCTTTTACTCTGAAATTGTTTCCCCTTGTCCTGTCACTACAGGCCCTATTAAAGAGATCTTGCTCCATCTTTCTGATAAGTCCCCTTTATATATCAAAGGGATTCAATAAGGTCTCTTCTCCAGGCTGAACAAACTCCAACTCTCTCAGCATTTGCTTACAAAAGAGGTGCTCCAGCCCTCTGGTTATTTCCATGGCCCTCCTCTGGACCCAGTCTAACAGGTTCATGTTTGTCTTGTACTGGGGGCCCCGAAAGCTGGATGCAGTACTCTAGGTGGGGTCTCACAAAAGTAGAGGGGAGGAATCGCTTCCCTTGACCTGCTTGGCCATGCTTCTTTTGATACATCCTAGGATATGGCTGGCTTTCTGGGCTGCAAACACACATTGCCATCTCATGTCCTATTTTTCATCCACCAGTACCCCCAAGTCCTTCTCTGCAGGGCTGCGCTCAATTCACTCATTACCCTGCCTATATTGATACTGGAACTTGCCCTGACCCACATGCAGGACCTTGCACCTGGCCTTGTTGAGCTCGAGTTTTTCACATGGGCCCACTTCTCCAGCCTGTCAAGGTCCCTCTGGATGGCATCCCTTCCCTCTAACATATCAACTGCACCAGCTTGGGGTCAGGTTGCGTGTTCATGTTCTGCAAAATCATAAACTACAGTAAACATTGCTTTTGTACCTGTGTAGTTCCAGATTGGTCTGGATATGTCTTCAGCAGGTGCAAGCAGGTTATTTTATAAGCTTACATGTATAGATGCAATTAAGGAGACTGTGGACTAAGCCTAGTCATCAGGCCTCAGCAGCAGTTCTGCATGCATTGTCAACCTTAATTTAATGTCCTAGGGGAATAAGAGAAGGCTGATTGCTCTCCTGTAGGAACAGCCCAGGTAGCTCATTAACAGAGCTGCACTGCCTGCTTTGCCGCTCTGCTCACAGTGCCCTGGGCAATAAGTGATAAGAATAAAACTGAAGAAAAACAAACAATACAGAGAATCTGCCAAAAAACATTACTGTGACTTGTGCGGGGCTGTATCCCATCACTATCAACTATCAGAGCTCATATCAGCCATAAAACCACCAGGAAGTTGGCATCTATCTCAGCCTGGTGAGCAGTCAAGGGCATCAGAATCTTTCTGGTACCTCACAATGCAGCTGACCCTGAGAGAAGAAAAGAGAGACATTTGATAACTAATGGTAAAGGAATAAATCTTAAAACATGAAATAAAAATAGATGTAAAACAGTGGGTGAAATCGAGAGGACAGCTCTTAAAATTCAGTTCTTACTTTTCCCACGCTGTCACAATTATTACAGCTGAACTGTGGGAAAAATCCATGAGACCACACTGCTGGCAGTTACTGTTAAGCTGCTGCACCAAGTCTGTAATCATAATCCATCAAGTAATATAATTTGTTGTACACTCAGTGGTTAGAGTTGCTACTTTTACTTCTAGAAACAGCTTTGCCTCATTTGGGCAACATATTCTACTTCCGATTGAATTAACAGCTTGGGACCTAATCAATGTGAGAGTTTGAACAGGCAGCGATTGCCAGCCTGGGTCACTCATCAAAAGCCAGCATTTCAGAAAAAAAATCATTCATTGTATAAGAAGCTTTTTGCCCTGTGAAGAGCTGTGGTACGTAACACTGTGACTAGCTACAACCATCATTCAGCAAAGACACAAAGGTAATGTGCTAAGATGGAGGAATTTTAATTACACCGAACTTAGCTATAAGGGATCTGTTTCTTGTATTTTCATCCAGGAGAGACAGAAAGAGCAAGTACTCTAAACAATGTCAAAACTTTCATAATAAAACTTCTGAGGAACTTTGAAGGCCAACATTTCATAAATTATGGTTGCTGAAAAGCAGGCTACCCCCTGACACTAATTATTTCATTTTATTGTTCAATGATACACTTGGAGGATGATTAGACCTCTAATCAATTTGGTAATCAGTAGGAGTAATTTCTCTCTTGCCCCTTGAACCGCTTTTGTAGAAATATTAATGACTGCCAGTGGTGGAGGCCTTCTGCTCTCATATTAAAAACTCAAGTTATAGGGTAGCAGCTGAGGTATACTAGTACAGCTACATGTAATTTCATAATAATTATAGATTATAATTACAGCACTATTATTGCATTGCTCTATAAATTTCCACACAGCTAAATGTGATTTCAGATTACATTACAATCTCTGTAGGTATGCTCACAGAAGTAACTTTACTCATTCAAGTATTTTAATGTGAGCAGCTCAAGAACTTGTATTTAAGTATGCAAGCCTCTGCAGGACTTGGACTCAAGAGCCTCATTCTATACCTACTATGAACTGGGAAAAGAATCTTTGTCTGGACTTAGAGAATAGCAATAGGTCTGTCAATAATAAACAAACTGTCTTCTTCAAAAATATAAATACAACAATTATAAACTGAATGAGAAAGCAATGAAAGAAATTGACTCCTAAATGTCAAAGTAGCAAAGGCTACTTCATCATTTTACTTCTGTGTGTTCTGATCTGAGGGTATTTATGTTGCATATACCAAATTTATGTTAGAATAAGACAATATTGCAAGTATCTACTGCAACTAAAGTAAGAATTTAATTTAAATTTCACCACCATTTACACAAAAATCTAGCATATCAAGGAAGTCATCTGAGTTATGGGGTCAATTAATGGGTTTTAGTTTGCATCTCTGCTAAGAAAGATGATGAATTTAATCAGTATCACCTGTACAATACTCTGATCTCAGTTACCTGTGTTAATCCTAGTAAGTGAAACCTACTAACTTCATCAGTTATAATATGGATTTATAAAGCTTTACATCAGATGAAATTTCTACTTTTTCCACTAAGTGTTCACTGTAAAAAGGGTTATCTGTTTACAGAAAAAAATGGCTGGAGGAAGTTGTTTTATGTGGGGAAGGTAACATATGCTTTCCTATAGGAGGAATCTCTTAGCAAGAAGCAATGGCAAATTACTGAAAAATACGAACAAAGGAAGCTCAGTGTCATGTTGCTATCCTTACAATAGCTGCAAATGAAGCCAATGAAACAGGTACAGCTCAGCCTACCTCAAAGACAGCATTTGCTTTGGGACCTGTTAACAAAAGAGCTAGAAAAGTAACAAAAAAGGAATCACTGCCTGGCATATTGCCATGTATGTCAATGATTTTGTGGAAACCAGCAACTGGGAGAAAAAGAATTCCATAGCCAATTCATCACAAGGAAGAAATGCAAGAGAAGAGAACATATTCTAAAAGATTTGCTCAACCAGCATCCTGTTTTAATTAAAGAAAATAAGAGAGACCATGGCAACATACAGCACTCCTTACACACCAGGTAGCTCGGAGGAATTACTGAGTGTTCAAATCAATACCTGTCTGCCTTCACAGAATAATATAGGTGGTTTGACAGAGCTAAAGTACTTTCTGTAATGAGCACAGTAGAGTCATTGACACTTTGAGAGTTAAAGCTATTTCAGGAGTTGTGACTAGCAACTCTGCAGCAGTAAAGGGGGGGGGGGGGAAGAAAAAAAAATGTTCATCTCTCCATTCAATAAGGACAAGGCGTAAAATTGTCCTTACCAGCCCTACAAACCCCCAGCTTTCCCAGAAAAATCTGGGGGCATAACCCCATTCTGAATGCATGCTTCAGTTTTCCATACTAATTTCTGGATATTTAACACAATTGAGATGCATCGGATTACTGAGCAAAATCTGTTACTCATGTGCTATGACCCCAGTGTGGTCTGTGGATTGGTGCTGATCCACCACCTACGTGCCCTGTGCACTCACAACAGATCCAATCCCATTCCAGACCAGCTGGATTCATTGCCCAGTCACATGGCTCATCTTTAGTGCTCTGTTGCAGATGTCGTTGTATCAGATAATCAGACAAATGTTCCATGCTAAGTCACATTAAAAGGCACAGGTAAGAGGCAATATCTCCCTGTATAAGAATGAAAATCTCTTTCTCAATGGGCTTCTACTACTGGCTATCCAAGCTCTGAACTCAGAGCTTGAGTCCATGACAACTTAGACTATATTTCTGAATTAATCTGCCCCTCCATGTTTCAAGTCACTATGGTAAATAGGATATACCCTCCTAAATCACACTGTTTAGGAAAAGCAAGCAAGCCAGGAAACCACTGCCCTCCAAATAGAAAATAATTCCTGTTTTCTACAACTGGTAACAATAGGAGCTAGGAGAACTGTACGATACAGATAAGTGAATGACAATGGAGAGGGTAGGTTTGATTTCTTAAACCCTTGCTTATAACATAAATTAGAATTTCAGCAAATGTTAGTCCAGGGGTCTTCAAACTTTTTAAACAGGGGGCTGGCACGCAGGCAGTCATCTGCGGCTGCTTGGTTTCACCCCCCAACCCCTGGCGGGGGGGTTCTGTAAATACCGGGGGCCGGACTGAGGACCCTGGGGGCCGTATCCGGCCCGCGGGCCGTAGTTTGAGGACCCCTGTGTTAGTCCATGATACTCAGATTCTTAATTTGTTTCCTCCCAAGTCTCTTCTTATAGTTTCCCCCCCTCTTTTTTTTTTTTAAAAAAAAAGTAAACAAGGACATCTGACAAATCCAAGCAAGATACAGAATAATTATTTCAGTAAAATATTCCACTGGGACTGTCTAGGACTGAGATTATGAAAAACAAACTATGTCCCTAGCAGCCATAGTGACTATTCAGTTGTCTGTTGAATATTGTCAAGATTTCCTATCCTTAAACCTCCATGACAGCTGAACGATACAGGAGATATCCACAGGGAGACTTGTAGGAAGATTTATATCCTTTCTGTCCAGTCCTTGAGCCCATCAGGTGCAAATCAAGTCTAATTCAGAAGCTATGTAACTGTGCCAACACAGCACTAAGGTGAAGATAGCATGCCCTACTTCTTAACAAGGTGCATTACTTTTACTTCTGGTTTTCCCTTATATTAACATAGCTTTTGGCTGCCTGATTTGTCTTTTTTCATTCTGCAGGAGAGGAGAACACATAAGTGCGGCTCTCAAATTGACAAACACTAAGATATTTCTTGTTCTTGAGTAGTTTCTTCCAGTCACTAACTAGCCTAGATCCACAGCCTGTGAACATTTGTTGTGTATGGTGTCTACCAATTTTATTGTCAGTAGCTCCAGGAACAAGCTTTAATAATGTTTTGAACATTCACCTGGAACGAAGAACCAACCTTGTACAATTTTCTTGGCAAGACTATAACATACATATTTAAAAAGAGAAAAATCATATGTGTTCATAATCTTACTAAGGTACTATTCATTAGAAAACTTGCATAAGCAAAATTTTAGTACAGCAAAACCCATTTAGTTGCACCATTTCGTTTAATTGCCTAAAGTCAATTGTCAAAGTACAGGTAATTGTATGCGGAGAAAAGCTAGCTGGTCTTTATAAAATTAACTTTAGAAAAGCACTTCAATTTCATTTTCATATATTGATGCTCAAAGGTTGTGAAAATCATGTGCAAAAGGCTTTTTAAATTATTAATTGCATATATAAAAGAGGAATTTTTCTTTATTAACTACTTGAGCATTGAAACTGTAAGAAGAGGTCTTTTGAATCAAAACAGTGGAGTTTAAATTGACACATCTGGAAAAACTATTTAATGCAAAAAAATAGGTTTTAAAAGAATTCTTTCCTTTTTGTACATTCTTAATATTAATATAAAATATTGTGCCTTCCAGTAACCAGAAGTCATAGATCACATTATTAACTATGAAGATACAAAATGAACAAATTTTTAAAAAGCTGATATGTAATGTATTGATTTTGAAATTATAATATTTATTTTTGCTGAAGATTAATTTCTCTTTTTTTATTAGATCAAGTTCAAGAGGGGAGGCAAATTAAAATTAAAGCAACATGTTAGGGTTCAAAAGTAACCCCTCTAGTAACTGTCAGAATCAACCTCATTTCTGGAGGAACCAAATTATCCCTACAAGTGAGAAGAAGGAAAAGAGGGCTTCAAAAGAACGAGATAAAAAAAAAAAAAAAAAAAAAAAAAAAAAGAAACCACAGCCACTGTCTTTAGAGCAAAGTTGTTCAGTTCAAAAACCTCACTATTTTCCTTGTGAAAAGACACATTCCTTTGGGGTTCACCTTTAAGTCTAATATATGCCACAGTCAGTATAAACATAAACCACCAACAACATAACATAAAGTTAAATAAAAACCTAATTTTTTCCCTAAGAAAGAAGTATCAAGCAAGACATTTGAAATGTGCCTGGATAAATAGTGATGAAGGGAGTATAGAATTTGGTTAGGATCAAACATGACATTTGCTGTCAATATTCACACAGCAGCACTTCAGACTGCACGTTCTTAAGCTAGAGAGAATGCCGTTTGCCAAAGTTATTGGCAACTATAGTTTTAAAAGTCAGACCACAGAATCATCGTTGTATGGCTGAGGTTGGAAGAGACTATTGGAGGTCATCTGGTCTAAACCCCCTGCTCAAGCAGGGCCACACACAGCCGGTTGCCCAGGACCTTGTCCAGACGGCTTTTGGATATCTCCATGGAGGGGGAGACTCCACAAACTTCCTGGACAACCCGTGCAGGTGGTCACTCACACTTCACAGTACACGATGAACCAGAACCCGTACAGACAAACAATAGTTCCTTGCCCCATGATTTACAGCTGTGGTTGACAGGTGAAAAAAATAACACACTTGTAAACTGTGCTATTTACTTGCAATGTTCCAGATTACCACAAGGCCCTGTTCATCCAGTTTAAGCAGGTTACCACCATGGAGAACATATAACCCTTTGGACAGCATCAGTGGGCATGTATTTGATGCTGTCACTGACCAAGGTCATTCTGTTCCATGCTTCTGTTTTGCCCCTCCATTTCTTTTGGTCCTGATTTATACTCTTTAGATTTTCCTTGTGAGATGCTGGGGTATATTGAAGTTTTCAGGGTTCCAGTACTGATCTTTGACCCAAAGGTAGGATTCATCTTTCAAAATTCAGTTTTACAAAACACTGATATCTGAATAGTTTCTTTAATGTCTCATCAGTTAGTAGCTGAAAAGTTTCAGCGTTTGTTATTTCTTCCATTATCATCTGTTTGTTAGATTTCTGTACCTGTATGTTTATCACTTCCTTGGTTACTTGTTCCTTTTATACTCCATAGTCCTTAACCAGAAAACTTAATGAAGCAGATACTCTCCTGTTCCATATACCATTATAGCTTTCATCAGAAACACACCCAGCTTAAAAACAATTTCCTCAAATTTCCATTTGTAGTGATCCAAGAGACGTGAGACTTGCAGCCAAATAAACCCATAAATAATCAAAAGTAACCAAACCCAGAAAGTACATTTTTAAACTAGCAAACAGAATGGAAAGGAGGGTGAGAGACTTGAAAGCTGAAACCTACAATGTTATTTCAGTTAGAATACTCTTTGTAACATTGTTTTATTGCTGATTTGTAATCAATTATGTTTATTTTGATGAATCAAGGGGGAAAGTGTCAGACATCTCTAAAACCAGGAAACAAATTTGTTGGTATAAATTCTATTCAGCACTAGAATAATGTGATAAGCAATGAAGAAACAACACACTCATTTTTCCAAGAGCTTGAAAGGAATTTTCGTTACTAGAGAACGTAGTTGCTAAAAATGCAAATCAATCTCTCATTTTTCCAAAACAGATAAATTAAATTTGTCTAAATTTTGTATGTCTGTTTTAGATGAAATCTGAAAAGCATTTTATCCATTAATCATAAAATTACACTCTTGTTTCCATAAAATATACCCATTTCTAACACACAGTTGCTCTCATTAACACCTGACTGTGAAACATTTTTCTTATCAAATTGTAAAAAACAACAATTTTCTGTCATCTTTTATATGATCAAAACCACCTTCTGTTAAACACATGGAGTGTTCTCTATTCTAGAGGAAAAGAGTACTGCTTTTCTGTGAATACACTGTTAATCACATGAATTAATTTGGGAGAAGTTGATTTACAGTCTCTAACATGGGAGCTGCCACCAATGTTAATGTCCAGCTCACATGTTAACATACCAGTTCATGTCTGTCCAAACTTATAAGCTGCCAATTACTAGATCTTTTCAGTGATTAGCTTTCTGACGCTATTTTTGCCATTTTTGTCTATTCTACAGTAAATAGGATTGGTGACTAAAATTTTTGCACACCATAGGTGATTTAAGTATAAATTATTTCCAAAGATTAAGACAAAAGGATTTACTGGTCAGTTTGAAAGAAAAATTATGAAAACTATCTTCACACCATTCCTAAGAAATTTAAAAAATAATACAGTTTTAACAAATGTATGGATTTCCAGGTAAGTGGCCTTCCTCAGCTACTTGGAACTTTCTAGGCTAAAAGTCTCATCTTCTGTCTACCAAATCACTTCTAAAGACCATGACACTTAGTAAAAATGTATGGGTTTTTTTAATAAAATCAAGGAGGGGGGAAATAAAAGCTTAAAAGGATCTGGAGCACATCCAATCTACTGTTCCTCCGCCTTCGCTGAAAAATTTTGAAAGTTAATTTACATTCCAATAATCTTCACTTGGTACCAGAAAAGAGCTGGGTTTACAAGAGCATGTTCTTATTACTCCCCTCTCTATTGAATTACAACTTTCCTTCAGCAGACAGCAGCGTGCCAGATATGATCGTTTCCAATAGCCTATGATAGCCAGCAGTTCATAACATACAAGCTGAGAAAGACGACCAAGTTCATAAACCAGCTCCACCTAGTAAAATTCCTCCAGATGTTTGCAAAATTTGTAAAACATTATTCCAAACGCTCCTCCAAATTTAAGTCTATTAATCATTTCTATACTAGGATAGGAATGATTGTGATGGCCAAGAGGCCTTATGCCAAAGCAAAGCATGGATTTAAACAGAGAAAATCACAACTCTTTAAAAAGTAATTATCAGCTACTGTGCAGTGCTAAAGCACTTCCCTTCTATTAATACCCCAAAAAGCTTCACTTTCTCAGAAGTATCACACAATTGCATCTTCTGTCTGTTCCATATTGATTTCAGCTGCTCTCAAATCAAACACTCCTAACCACAGTTTCAACACACCATAAGGATGAAACAGATCAAAACAGGACATGATAGTACTAACAAAGATGAGAAAAATACATGAGTGCTATGTATGGATATCCCTGTCTTTTTTTCCTCATAATATACTCTGAAACACCAAACATTAAAAGTTTTTAAAATAGTAAACCCCCTTCATAAGCTGAGAGGAGAGATCAGCTGTTTCAAGAAAAGCAGAATTTACAGGTAAAAGTGCAGGTTTCAGTGGTTATTGCTCACTGGATTTGCATAATTTGAAACATTAAGGATTTTTTTTATGATTTTCACCACTGCCTAATGTATTTAAAAAGAAGGGTTTATTTTGTACTTGGAAAAAACAAAAGCCAAATTTTGTTTCTGTATGAGGTCTCATGTGCTAATCACTATACTCACTAGCTTTTTCTTTCCAGTTCCTTTTTTTTAACTTTTTTAATAAATATTTTCTGTTCCTAGGAACTAGGAGACTTCTAGAAGTCCTGATCTTTTCTCTTTAGGTGTTTGTTGCCCTAACATTCCTGTCTTACTGATTTTCACTAAAATTTGAAGATAATAAATTGCAAGACTGTAGGAGAAAAAAAAAAATCTAGCAGGTAATGTTTCAAGGTAAAAGACCAAGGACAGGTTTGATGAGATCCTGAGATGGACCTACATTCATAAATTCATTAAATCATTTCTTTTATGAAATCAACCCCAAAGTACCAAAAGATCTGGCTTCAGATCTGCTGCTGCTGTCCTTGCTACCTTGCTGGCCCTGGGTTTCCCTGTCCAAGCTGCACTGTCAGCGAGCCTATTTTCACACAGTAAAGGACCAATCCTCTGTTCTCAGAAGCTTCATTTGATGCAGCATGCAATAATCAAGGCAAGACAGTCAAAGAAATTACCAAAAAAGGTATCCCAGTAGTCAAACTAAGAAAACAATCAGCTATTTTTCCCCCAGCATAATTATTTTATGGTTTTTATCTTTGAATACAAATACCTCTTATCATGTCAAACAAAAATAAAAACCAGTTCTCTTGCAAGCCGCTTTCTACTTTTGTGGTTTTCTCCAAATTTAAATAAGCAAATGTGACTCCTGCAGTTGTTCTTAAAAACTAAAGCTTAAAAACTGCTATCCCTGGCTTGTCATAAATACATGTACATGCCTACCATCACCTAGCCTAAATTGCAAGTTTATAGTCTGATCAGGCTTACAGACATCTAGACTTATCTGACCTTCTTGATTACAAAATACTACCTTTTTATTGTATAATATATATATATATATGTAATAATAATAGTATTTCTCTTCCCCCAAAGGAACTTTTAATTGCTAAGTTATTTTTACTGGCCTTTTCTTTTAAGGTAGCAAGATTTTGCGTTTTCTTTTGCTTCATTATAGTAATTGTATGGAGACTGAGTTATTTCTTTTGTCTAGATCTTTGAGGAAACATTGAGTTACTGTCTACCATTCTGATTTACCTGAAAGACTAGAACACATTCAATTTTTACTAAAGTGAGTCGCCTTCATACACCACTGCTTCCTCCAGGATTCTGGCAACTAAAATCCCTACTTTTAAAACTAAACCAAGAAAAACATATAATAAAATCTCATGTTATCTATTATTTAATAGTTACTATCATTATTTGTTGGTCTGAAGAATTTAGAAGCTCCAAACAGGTATGAAAGCTGTGTATAAAAGACAATTGAGTTTCCAAACAGCTTAAAATGCCTATTTTGAATTTAATCAAATACAATATTTTAAACTATTAGCACAGACCACCAAGACTGTCACAAAAGCCAGAAGTAAAGCACATCCCAGCAGGAGAAGAGAGGAAAAAAAAAGAAAAAAAAAAAAAAGGGAAGAAGCAAGGGAGCCTGAAGGAGTATTCACTAGGAAGTTATGAGACTGGGCTCTTAAAGAGAAGATAACAGCAAGAAATCAGATTAAATGAAACAGAGAGGAAGAATGCACAAAGCAATGACAACTTCTTTAACTCTGAGAATCATTGAAACTCAATACATCTGCCGTGACGTTATTATATGAGAACAGACAGCTAAAACTTGAAGGAATACAAGTTCTTCTGCATATCGTGATTTTCATTGTCCCCTGCTTACCTGGACTGGGAGACCTGTCAAAATATGTTTTGGCTCCCTCCTTCCTGTGCCATATTTTAATAGAAACAGTGAAGGGGAGAGGAGGATAAGAATGCTGAGAGGTGGGTAGACATTTACACCTTGTACAGAAATGGATCTGGTCCCTAGGTTCTCTAATATACACTGCCAAATTCGAACAGGGCTTTACCCTTAGAGGTTTAAATGGTCTCATATAATTTGTATCTGTCAATTTATGCCTGCTTCCAAGTTCTTCCAGCATCAGCAACTTGGCTTTTGAGGATAGAGTGTGGAATTATTAGAAAGACAGGCTGACTGCTCAGATGACCTGCACAGCTTACAGAGACTGTTGTATTGCAGATGCAAGAGCTGAGACACCTACCTACACATCACCATGCTCTGGTTTAGGTACTGAGCTACAGCACAATCTGAATCAGTGATCCTGTTCGCTGGCTTACTGTGCATGGGCTTCTGAGACACCTTGGTGTGATGAGTTGTCATTTCAAACAAAATCCTCCAGTGGTGCCTCAAAGATTGTATTTTTCTTAGAATGAACTATGACTTGACTTTCATCTTCAAAATTCCTTCGAAGAAACAAAGTATAACCTAAAGTCAGGAGCAGAGATTTGACACTGTACAAGCAGAAGCAGTAGACATGGTAATATGCCTCCCATAATAGCATCAATAATTGAAATTGCCCTATGACACATCATGTGCCACTTGACTTCAGGCAACCAGTTCCCTGATTATCAAATCATGATAATCAGTGCAAGGCCCATTCTTTTGTCTGGTGCAGTTTTACATCCTTCCAGAATCTTTTACTGTTGCATAAAAAGATCAGAGCCGCAAAAATGAAATATGCTTTTGAGATTTGGCCACTGCTGGCTTTGGCACTGCTATGTAACAAGCACAACTCATTCGAAAGGAAAGATCCATTAGGTAGTAATTATAAATGTATGATACCAAAAAGAAAAACTCAGTGCAATCTTTTTCACAAAGTTATACACACACAGAAACTTTCCAACACTTTTAAAATAAAATACTACACCAATAATACTTTCAAGTGTGTGCATGGGGGAAGGTTTTAAAGTCTAAATTCCATCTCTGCTATAGTGAGACTACAAAATAATCACATCAAGTAGAATTTTCACCCTCTCTATTTGTTTCTGGTTGCATCTATATTCCAGTTCCTATTACTTATCTTTGCTTCCTACATCAGCTCGAGGAAAAGGAAAGAAAGGTGCTATGAAACATATTCAAATAACCATCAGGCATTCAAAGTCTTGATAAGGTTAGCACAGTATATACTGGCTATGCTGTAAAAAAGGCAAATTTGCCATGACATATAAGGCATGGGTTGGGGGGAGGGTAGAAAAGAAAAAGGAACAAACCCACAAAGATAACTTTAATTTCAAACACGGTTTTCAGTCTATATCTGGTGATAACTGGCAGCTTCTTTATTTCAGATGTTGCAGAATAATAATTATATATAGAAGGGAGAAAAGATTATAGACAGCCATCTGTGAAAGACAGAAAACCTTTAGAACACACCGATAGCAAAATTAGTTTTGAGTTAGTAACAACAGAAGTTTAAATTTATGACCCTCAGTTTCCCATAGTTCCCTGAAAATAGTCTCTAGCCTGAATACTGTTTACTTCTTAAAAACATATGACACATTCTGAAAAATCTAAAACTTGTGCTTAACTATTGACTTATTTTTCTGGCTAGACACTAAAGGGTAAGGATACCTCGCTTGCCCAAATGGCTTCTGAAACTTCAACTTGATATAAGTACAAGTCTACAAGGTCTTATGTTTTCATAATAACTTCAAGCATTTTGGTAAAATTATGAAATCTGTCATTTAGTCATATTTTTTAATAGAAATAACATATTATATTTTTATTAGGAAACATTTTTGTCTCCCTGTAACCAGATGGCTCAGCCAGCTTTGGGACAAAACACATACAAGGCATGTTTGCAAAGACAGAGTAACACACGCTCCATATTCAAACAAAAAGCAGGTGTAAAACATTCTAACTGTGCAGGTTTGCCTTAATATATGCACCTTCTTCCACTCCTTTCTCTTCCTTAGCCTCAAAGGACACTGGCATTTCTCCTCCCTTCACCCTTTCCTCCACACACACAGACACACACATCAGCTTTCCTGTTGTGAACAAATAGTCCAGAAAATTCTTCTGCCTCTATGAACCTTCCATATTACCTTAACACAAAGTACCAAACTAAGTTTCTGCATTGTGGTAGAGCTACAGTATGACAGATCAAAAACTAGACTTCGAAGAAAACTGTTCCTTCTATGATGTATCTGCATTGATACAATTGCCACAGGAAGACTGCACTGCATTTATTTTGTACTTCCAAGAATAACCCAAATATTCCTGAAGTCCAGTTTACTAATTCTTTACAATATCTCTCAGAGTTTAGGATTTAATATCATGTTTTGTTGTGATTTCAGGGAACCCTTGTCCCCATGTATGCATCTAAATTCCTTGTTTCATTCTTTGTACAGCCAACAGAACCTCAGTTTTCTGCACATTTTCTGTTTGTGTTTTCTCTAATGAGTTGAAAATAGTTCATTTTCTATTCTAATGTTTCATTGAGGTTTTCATTTACTTAAATACCATAACAAAGGCCACATGAGGAGATAAAAAGTCTTTCCTTTATGAATATACATTCTCTGACACTGACCAAAATAGCTGCTTATAGAATATTAGAACAGCTTAATAAGTCACTTTTAATTTTGGCCAAGGATATATCTTTATGGTGATAGTGTGAATTTTCCGTCATTCTAATGAGCTCACATAACAGTAAAAAGCTAATATTTGCCCAAGTAGAATTATCTTTTTTAAACTTAATTTTTATTACTTCTTGACTTTTAAAAGGCATGCATATCAACTGTATCTTCTGGTATTATTTACATTAGCATAGGCAATTAATAGTGAATATAATCCATCCTCTGTCAAGAAGAATGTTATAACAGATTAGCAATGAGATAAGAGGAAATTTGGAACAGCCCAACTTGCAAGAAATAATGACAATTCAGAGGACCATTTCGGCTGTTTCCTGGGAAGAGGTTTCATGAAAGTTAATTGTGTAACATACTAAGACGTATCATTTAGAAACACCTTAGGAACATTAGATACTGTAACTAAAACCCAACTTTGAAACTGTAATCTTCTCATTCTCTGTCGGGAGGTCCTACCGAGCAGGAAACACAAAGAATGAGAATTTAAGGAACACATCCTGTAATATGTGTTGAAACAAGATAATACTTGCATTTTTCCTCCATGTTTTGTTACGATCAGATGAGGGAAAGCTATCAGGATGATACAACACAAAACATTTCAGGCTGATCTTCAGTTCCCAAGATTTCAGCCTAACCCCTCCAATGACACTACTCTGTAGAGATTCCTAAAATCTAGGTAATTTTGAGATACACTGTTAGAAACAATTCTAAGCACGACCCAAATTACTATTTATAAAGCAACACTGTTTTCTTCAGGATACAAAGAGTTAGGAAGATATTAAAGCAATGAGTGTTGTGTAATAACCATCTTTTCGTAACCTTTGTCTGTAACTACAACAGTAGAAATACCCTTTCCTCAGGGATAAATGAAGCAATGAGCTACAAGATTTATTTTTTTTTTTACTCATATAAAACCAGTGACTTACCAGGGAATTACAAGCACCTGCTTTTCCATCTTCCACAATATAGCTGTTATCTAGTTATATATCTTCCCTGGGGCTGTTGGAAGTTTTCCTGCTCTACCAGATTAAGACCTTATTCAACAGAAGCAACAAGAGGAAAGACTGTAAGCACATCCAAAAATTTTGATGGGGGTTTTGTTTGTTTGCTCCTTTTAATCTGATGATAAAAATGTTTCCCCTTATCGATTTTGCACCCAAATAGACTCCGTGAGACCATTCTTAAGGCTTTACAGCAAGAAGGCTGTAATGTTTGCAGAATCTAAAAATCTACAGAAGCTTTAGCACACTCCAAAAACTTCAGTTAGTACCCACTTTGACTAAACGCTTATGCAAATTACTGGTGAATTTTAAGTCAAAAATCAACCCCCTTTCTCTTCCTCAAGACAAATCCATTATCCCTTAAGTTTAGATGGAATGAGAAAGCAAGAAAGAACAGAAGGAACTCAACAAGCCTTTGAAACAGGCTCTTCAGTTCCACCTAACTCCACCTGTATGCATCTAAGTTTGAAACCTTTAGGAATATATCTGAGAAGTTCTTGTGACCCAATTTTTGCCATCAACTTCTGTAGCCACATACTTTAAATTCAATTCCTTGTTGATATAACCACATGACCCAGGATCTGCCATCCTGAAGGCATATTTATTTTTCCTTTCTTGGCTCTTCTTAACTATCTTTACTAGAATTATCTAGCTCTCCTTAATGAACGTTTTTTTTTTAAAACAGCAATGGATATATTAAAAAAAATCTTTCTTCTAAGAGGGAGAAAACAACACAGAGGTAATATACATATATATGTATATGTACATGTAGACAACACTCTGTACATGCAATACACCTATAAATTATAATGTAAATTATAAGATGTTTGATTATGAACAGAAGAAAGTTACAAGAAAATCTCAGCTTGCTGAGGGAAGAGTGGGTTGTCCACCGAATGAGAATGCACAATATTTCTGTCAATCTCAGTAGTCAGTATTTTTAAAAGAAGACAAAAGTTAATAATTTATCATGTTCATATTTCATTTGCATTCTGATCTACAGGTAAGAAAGTAATATCTCCAGAATCCAGCTAGGATTTTAAATAGAAGAAGTTGCCAATTAATCATTTACTCATTACTGAAGCAGCACAGACAAATACAGAAGTGTGCAAGCTGTAATTCTGGAGTCTTCGACACTAGATATATGCACTGTCATAGTGTAAATCTGATCCATGTCAGACAAACATATGTTGCATTCCTAATCATCAAGTGTACAACACTTAAAACAGTCTCAACTTTTTACGTCTTCTGTGCTCATAGCAGTGTAATAAGGAAACCCCCATCCAGCAAGAGACCACCAGTATAAAGTTAATCTGTTTTTTGGAGGTGTTTGAAACAGCAGCATATGGTTATACTAGATCAGAGTTTTATATAAAATTGTGTTGTGTAAGGAATCCTAAAGATGCAGGTATTCTGAATGAACCTGCAGTCTCACAGTGTTGCAATCTACTTCACCCTGGCCAGAAACTGAGCTAAACAGAACTACCAAACTATTAAAAATAGACACATAGGTTTAAGAAAATTAACTTCTTTCTCTCCCATGACTTTTCAGTACTACGTGAGCCATGACTAGTTTGAACAACAACTCTTAAAAAGCAGGAGATGCTTGGGTAAGTTCTCTGCAGGCATCATGTTGTTAAAAATTTGTGTAATAATGTTATTTTTCATATCAACAATGTGACAATCTGTGGGATTTCTTTCTGAAGAAGATAGAAGTATAGCCAGTAAAAATTGTAAGTTTAGAAGAACGATCACACAACCCTTGATACAGCGGAAGGCTATTTAAACGGTAAAATATTTATGTTGCTTTTTTCAAAACCAAGGACTTTCCATTTTAGTTCAATCCATGGTACCATTATGTAAAGTCTGTTAGTGAAATGATTCAGGCTGCTTTCATGAAAATCAGCAATTTGGAAAAAAATAGCTTCTGTTCATTTAAGGTTACAAATTAGATATATAAGGCAGCACTTCATCTACCACTGAAGTGCAGCCATCTGTTTTATAGTAGGCATTTATACAGAACAGTTTGAAAAATGAAGAAAAACATTATAGCAAACTGAGAAGAAAAGTACAGACATCTTGAACAGAATGCTGAGAACAGCTCCCCTCAAGCAGTCCAAAACTGCCCTGCCCACAGCCCAAAGGCCAATAGAGACAGACTTTGGACCCTAAAAACTAGGCACACAAATTCATGTTGAGACAACTAAATACATCACTGCATTTTTAAAGCTGTCAGGCATTATTTTTTTCAAGAGAAGACTGTATATGTCAGTATTTAATTAGGGACTTCAATCAGTTGACTTTGTTTCCCCCACTCTTTAGAGCTGCAGCCTTGGCCCGCACTGGCTTTCACTGGGAATATGCACATGTCTATGGTATGATGTATGCTGCCCTACCATTTAGTGTCCCACAAAGTTTTGTTGCTTGTATTGAATACACTTTCAGGTTGTCTGTCATGGATCTTATACACGTTACCTAAAATTATGTGTGTCATTATAGCAGACATAAACAGACGACTTGTATTGTGAAAAATGAAGTATGTAGAAAACCTGCTTTTTATGTACTAGTCTATGAGAAAAGAGGGGTTTAAATTGTTTTCGATATAATTTTCCATCTAAAATGGGAAATTGTTTTCTTTACTAATACTAAATAACATGAGCAGCTTCCCTCAGAAACAGATGCTTAGTGTAAATCCCGATTGAAAATATTAGCGAAAATACCAAATATTTTTATGAGTAACTAGAATATATTTTTAATAGCATATTAAAAATTATAACCCCACAGGAAGACAGTGGGAGTTTAATTATGGACTTACTAATAAGGAATTTAGTGTCAGTATTTTATTTCTCTATAATTTACCCCTTCCGTCTGTTGGATATTACTGTGACATATCAAAATGCCTTAGGACTGGACAACATCTCCCAGCTTTTAAAATAAGAATCAGCTATCCTCTCTCAGCAGCTGAAGGGAGTAGTTAATCACAGTAATAGTTTTGCTTCCCTCTGTCAAGAGATAGATAGCTCTTCCAAAGAACAAGTTATCCTCTTGATAAATGCCTGGATAGTCACTGAGAGATTTTGCTGTTTTCACAAATGGGAAGAAATAAACATCCCAGTGAAAAGTATTGTATTAAGGACCAAGTATGATGCATGGTATATATGCTGTATTTTCAATACTAGCATATGTATTGGGTTAACACACTGAGTAGTAGTAACAGTATGATGTGTGTCTCCAAGTTAGATCTCAAAGAAAATTAAAAAGGCCCTTTAAAGAGATTATACAAAGCCTAAACGTATGGTTAACTGTAAATACCTTGTGAGAAAGTCTACATTTTCCTGCAAGTACACCATTTAACCTTTCTATATTAGTCTATTTCTTTTGGCTTGAACACTTGACTTCATAGATGTAGGCATACTGTACACAAACTGATTTTTTCAGTGTCTCATCTAATATTAAACATATTCTGATAGTAACCTTACATCAGGTCAGACACATTTAAAGACAGATAGTTTAGTGCTGAGAAATTATAGTCAAGTATAAATGCCTGCTCTAGATTCACCTAGGAAATGACTGCACATTTGAGCAAGCTTATTAAAAGTTTACTCACTTAATCTGCTTGTTCCTATCTGTACAGTGAGGAATCGCAGATTTATTGAGGTGTGTTGAAAGTTAAAGGTATATTAAGTGACCTGAAGAGGATAAACTATATTTTTCTTTCTCTTAAAACAGAATATAATCTAAGTAGTATAGAAATTTATGATGCATGTATTTTTGTATCTTTTAGATTTGTCTTTTCTGCTTAGGACTAGATCAGTGTTCAGCTTTGATGATGCTGACACTGTTGTTTTTCCTTTACCAGATATAGATGAATGGGTATTATCTAAAGCTTAATACTATGACTCCAATCTGATTTCCAGAGTCCAAGATCAGGACTCAACTAATATCTTCAGCTGTCTAGAAGGTAGTCATCAAGGTTAAGCAAGTCATCTAGGTTTCACTTGTAGTAACCGGACATTCTGATTTTAACACATATTCTAAATACTTATTTTAAACCTGTATTAGGTTCAATTAATCCTGTCTGAAACAAGAAATCTCCAGAGGGCAATCATTTTACATAGGTATTCCAATGACTAGGAAGAAGTTTAAATAGCTTTCATCCAACTTTATGTAAGACAAATCTACCTCAGGATCACATGAGGCCCATATAGACAAGTTTTCATCGTATCAGTACCATGATTGATCCAATTTCAGCTTGTACTAATCCCTGATATCCCAGTGGTCTCTCTTATTTTCTATTCTAAGAACAATTCCAAAATACTGTATACAATGAATATAAAATGTACTGCAAAATGTGAAATACAGCCAGTCACTTCAGGAAAGAAGTATGGTATTTTAATTATAGAGATCAATTTCTTTATTACAAAACTGTAGTACTGATATAGAATCTGTTCTTGTTCCAAGTTGTTTCAGAATAAAATCAAGCTTATATGGAAGTCTGATCTAAGTTAGGCATAGCAAGATCTGTATAGTATCATTTTGGTAAAGATCTGTTTGGAATAATTTTCTTTGACTGTTTTCCTAAGCACTAAATATTTAGGAAATGTCTAAAAAGAAAGGTAATATTAGCTATGTGAAATAACCAAAACAAGTCACTTCATCCCAGTGAAGATAACATGGAAAAATAAAGCATTAAATTATACTCACCTAAATCTACAGAATTATGCCAGAAGCAGAAGATTACCTGATGTTTGTTTTGTTTTATAACTGATTTCCAACCGTTGGTTTGATCTACAGTTAAAAACTAACTTTTCATGCTTTCCTTAAATTTTATAAAATTACTACAAAATAATATAGTCAGATAGTCATCGACTCTAAAAACATCTAATATCAACATCTTGCTACGTTAGGGCCACAGATGCTGGAAGGGTGTGGTCAAATCTCCCATTCTTTGGCAAGCTTACTTTGGGCAATCTTCTATTATTAGAATGTTGGCTTAATTCAAAAGAACCTCCTGTGTAGCTCCTTATACTTTGCTCCTGCAGCTGTCTAAGATGAACAGAGTTTAGTTAGTGCAGTAAGTAAAATGGTACTCATCCAGATGTTGCAATAACTTTTGGCCCTCATTAAATTTATCTTAGACAGTTATTATGCATTTTTTATTTGCTTAGACTTTTTTTCAGTCATCATCAAAAGTTCAGTGGGCATAATAGACACAAAAGTGTGAACTTTTAACTAAATATGAAAATTATTAGAAAAGAACAGATGTTTTAAAAACTTCATATTTTAAAGAAAACATATTAATCATGAAAACCCTCACTCAACCCAAAAGCTCCATGAAATTTCAGGTAAGTCTTTTATGCCATTAAATCCTAGATTTGGAAATTTAAGCAAATTCCTGAACCAAAGATCTATTACCAAGAATGATGAGGTACTAATCAATTTAACTTTATGCAAACTTGATGTTTAAAAAACCCCAAAGTAACAAAAATCCAACTCGGGTAACCATAACAGCTGATATAAAGGTAATGTGTTTTAAAGCCAGCTGGCAACTAAGTAGCATGAGCCACTCACTCACCCCCACCCCTGGTGGGAGGAGAATCAGAAAAAAAGGTAAACCTCATAGTTTATCATGAGATAAGAACAGTTTAATAACTGAAATAAAATGTTTTTGTAGTAGTAGTAGTAGCAGTAGTAATTTGTAAGTAAAAAGGAGACAACAAAAAGAGAGAGAGAAAAATAAAACCCAAGAAAGGCAAGCAATGTACTACAATTGCTCACCACCCACTGAGCGATGTGCAGCCAGTCCCTGAGCAGCAATCAGTGCCTCCTGGCCAGCAGTGAATACACAGACCATGATGTTCTGTAGTATGGAATATCTCTTTGGCCACTTCAGGTCAGCTGTCTTGGTTATGCTCCCTCCCAGCTCCTTCTGCACCACCTTGGCAGAGCATGGGAAACTGAAAGGTCCCTGACTTAGAGTAAGCGCTATTTAGCAACAACTAAACCATCAATGTGCTATCAACTTATTCTCATTCTAAATCAAAACAACAGAGCACTGAACCAGCTACTAGGTAGAAAATGAACTCTATCCCAGACAAAACCAGGACAGGTTTTTACATATGTATGTAAGCGACTAGAATTCTCTACTTGTTTCTAGAGGCTCTAAACTTGAACTGGAAATTAACATAGCTATAGAAAAATGCCAAATTTCTAAAATAATGGTTGTATTTTATAAAATTAAAGTTAGAAAGCTCACAAAATTCAGTGTTAGCATACATTTCTGAAAAACAAAATAAAACTCTACAGAGAACTTACTGACATGATGTAACATCAAGCAATTCAGACCTACTCGAATGTACCGAATGAAAACCTGACAGCCAAGCATACTGATCTATGGTAAATGGAATTGAATCAAGTGAGGTAACCACAGACCAAGAAAGGCCACCATTTTAAGTCTGAATTTGTCTTTACAATGTTTTGCAGATATATCCACATTCATCCTGGCTGCAAACCATGTTGTCATTGGCAACCACTTTCAGGATAGAAGTTGTGTAACCACATGCTTGTGATATTTTGCTTGACAGAATAAGCTCACTGTCAAAAGTGTTCATTGGCTCAGCCAAAATACTATTGTAGCATAGCTACAATATTCCTTACCAAAAGTAAGGGATGGCTTGAGATGACCTGCTTAAATACGGCCAGCTGTAAATTTAAACCTGTCTATAGAAGAAGGATAAAAATGTAGCTTCAGGTTAATTCAATGATGCTACCCATTGTCCCAGCTGACTGAAAGTACTGTAGCCCCCACTGACAAAGTAGTGATGTTGCTATTTGAGAATCTTATTAGCTAAGGAATGAAAAAGGCTTTGTTATGTAGTATGGTTGGTGTATTTTAGCTGGTCTCTCCCAGTGGATTAGATCATGGAATGAGCTTCTGATTGGTCACGCATCTCAATCAGTATTGTTTCCTTTTTAGCAATATCTGAAAGTCAGGAAACTATACAAATTTAGACCTACACAAAAATAGCAAATTAAAGTTACAGTCTTGAATTTCTTGAAATGCTATTAACCTAAATCAAACAGGCTGGAAACAGAAATCAGAAACTTCATTTTCTGGTTTGGGCCTTGCAGTCTTGAGAAGCAGCCCAGCACCACAGAGAGCTCGTCACCCTGACCTTGCTGCCAGGCGCTAATTGGTTTGGTCTCCCCACTGGCCCCACTAAAGATGGACCTATACTCATCTTGACAAGGAGCTGATACCATTGCAGCTGTCCTTCACTTCACAAGATAGGCAATATTTGAGATAGGGAAGTATCTTTCTGGCTATGCATCTTATCACCAGACAAACCCTAATTCACCCTGATAACTAGTACATATTCAGCATACAGAAAAAAGAGAAGCATATTCAGGAAACTATTCAGTTTTTGTTTTGGTTTGGGTCTTGGGGTTTTTTTGTTTGTTTTTTGGTGGGGTTTGTTTGAGGGGGGAAGTAGACAAGTTTATTTTTTGAAACATAAACACGTTTCAAACTGAAGAGTGATTCAATTTTTTTTCTCAGAGTTGGTCCAAAACCAGCCATCTATTTGTTTTCATGAAACTACACAACATGGGATTCTAGATAGAAAGATAATTTGCAAAAGACTAAACATTGAGTTATAATTCTTGTCTCAAAATTCTTATAGAAAATTAAGGTAAAAAATGCACAAAGGGAATAAAAAATAGCAATAGCTAGTATAACTGTAATTGGGGGATTTTCTTCTGAATAGCAGAAGCTCACATTTCACTTTTTCCCCTGTATACTGCACTATGATTTAACAACAACAGAAAAACTTTAGTAATTCAGTACTTTTCCATTTCATCCCGTAACCATTTTGCTGATTGCTATAATCTTACATAAAGCATAAGAAGTGATATTAAAGTACTAATGTCTTTCTATTAAAATGATTAGTTGGCAAGAAGACACACAACATCCAATAATATACAGGCCACAAAGTGTCACCTTCACATAGGAGGAATTCCCTGAAGTGAAACTGGCAAAGCTCAGCCTGGTCAT
Source organism: Falco rusticolus (assembly GCF_015220075.1). NCBI lineage: Eukaryota > Metazoa > Chordata > Aves > Falconiformes > Falconidae > Falco > Falco rusticolus. The sequence goes on from NC_051187.1 coordinate 99,396,095, forward strand.
GAGTCATGCTAAAGATTCATTTAAATTATTGGAGGGCATCCAACCTATTTAAAAGTCTGGCTACAGGGAGCAACATGTTGCATTTCTGTCTTAGTCCTGCTGCATTTAAGCATAACTAGATCAGCTTTTCATTTCTTTTCTTTTTTTTCCCCCCCAAAAATACACTCAAGTAGTATTTCGCTTACATATCAGTTCCTCTGCTTGACTCATTGTTTTGTTTTTTACATCCTTTTAATATGCATTCCCCTGAAGATGCTTCTGCTTGGAAGGCTAATGATCCTAAGCACTTCACCAGTTTTTTGAAGTGGCCTCAGATTTATGAAGTTACCAGGCTCAAGAACATTCAGTATTTCCTGGACATGTGTTTGAAAGAAACAACAAGAGCAAAATAACCAACCAACACTTTCAAAGAGGCTGTTATCACAACTCAGCAGTACAACAAGAACCTTTTGGACAAGAGTGTCAGCAAAGAGATTATCTGCTGACTGTTATGTGATGTAAAAGTGAATGGTCTGGAGGAAAACAGAAACCTTGTTATGAACTATAATCACAAGACTACTGCAGTTCATTATCTTTATGCTATATCTTTGAAAAGATACATTGCATTTAGACTCAATATTAGTTTGTAGCTATTAATTTGTGTGTGTCTTAGTGCTAAAGAACCAAAGCCTTGTTTACATACCCATGATTTATCACAGCTAAAAAAGGATAGAGCTTCTGAGTTGAACAGAACAGGCCTATCTCAAAATTTCCTATTCAATATCCATAGTTTTTCCCCATGCCTCAAAAATTTCAGCCCAACCATTATATTTTTAAAAGAGAGAGTGAGCTGTTGCAAGAACTGAAGGAAAAAAGAATACGCTGCTCCGGGAGGGCAAGACAGAGACATTCAAAGTGTGAAGTGGGAGAAAACCAGCAGAGTGACACCATCTTCTGATGTGATTGCCCAAAATGCACACAGGCTCTAGACTGCAAAATGTGTATTAAAATCCATCATATTTTACCTCTAGTAATTTTTCTGTCCTCCCTTTCAGCATCTCTGGAAATATGATAGACAAGCTCCACCTTACAGCAAGAAAAACTAACAGGACATAGTGCAAAAGCATGCATATATTTCTTAATATACCACATAAAATTGTCACTAGCAACTCAGTTTCTGGAAATTATTTCCCCAGAATTACTAAAGTATTGATCTTAAAAAACAAAGAAATATAACTAATTATGGTAGAGCCCTCCTTACCTAAGTGTAATGATCTAAAAGTTAGTTGCCTGGAGTCCAGCATCTAGCCTAAGAAATCAATAGACAATTGTAGATTCATCCCCTCTCATCCAGGGGAAATACTTGTCTCTAAGATAGTTACACTAGACACCAAGTTTGTAAGCAGCTTAAATTTGCCAGGATAAATCCCAAATGAAGCTTTATCAGCCTTTAAAAATTGGGGACAGGAAAACTGACCCCATACCTAGAATCCAGCTCTCCTGAAAGTGTTGATTTGCACTAATATTGGGGGGGGTAAAAAAAAATATTCAGAGAACTTATTAAAATAATATGATTAAGCTAGGGAAGTACCTTTTAATAGTTTAAATGACTGATCATTGTTTATGTTCTGACTCTGTGATCTTGGCTCTGACCCCCACATTATGTTCAAATGGCAAAGGGTTTTGTTATAATATAAAACCACCACATGGTATTCTGACTAGGTCAAGGTCACAATGTGCCCAACTCGGACCACTCAGAAAAAAGTCCCTGAAAAGTCACTTGACATCAGGCTAATAAAGGACTAACAACATCTTTATATACTTTATCAACAGTTCCTTTTGTATGCAGTTGCACAGTCTTACCAGTTCATTTAGTAGATTTATAATACTTGTACTTGAATCATCTCTCTTTCAATGAATTGAAATAATTTTGCAGCTCCAGCAAGATGAACAAGTAAATGTCTTGTGGTGTTCTATTTATAGTGGTCTATACTCTGAAGTATAACGTATCAGCACATTTTGAGAAGAGTGCTCAAAACTGTCAATGCTTTTGTTATATACTTAGTGCCGTACATCTGAAAACCCTCTGTTTATGCATGTGCAAAGGCACTGTGTGAAGGTTAGGAAAATTTTTACTTATCTTCAGAAAAAAATGGGTGTAGACCATAGTCAAATGAGTCACCCTAGATAAGTCACAGAATTCACATTTACTTGACTGTTCAATATTTAATACTTATTCTAGGGCTAATAGAAGTAGTCATAAATCCTAATAATCCCTTGGAAACTTATTAATGCAGGCTTTTCATCCACATGCTCTTTTTCTGTTGTTCTTTTTTGTACATGATTTTTTTACACGATCAGAAACGTATGGCAAACAATGCAATATAAATGCATATCCTAAGAGAGAGAAAATTAAAAGCAAGCATAACAGATGAAGAAAGCAAAGTAGAATGGAAGAAGACATATTAAGACCAGAGAACCAAAGGCAAACGCCGATCTAAGTAGGCCACCCACACCGTTAATGTGGACAAGTGAATAATTTTAAGGAGCAGCATAAATGTTAGCATGTTTGCATTACAAACTGGTAAATGCTCCAGTTACTGCTTCTCAAAATAGCAAGAAAGTGGCACATCTCTCCTCATGAGATCTCAGCATCACACTCTGAACTATGAAGCAAACTAGGTTACACAGGTTTATTGGAAAGTCTGCTTATTGCCATTGGGAAAAGAGTATTTAATGGACTTGGCTAATAAAGAGTCTGTAATGCTGAAACAGGCCATGTGAAAACCCATAAAACATACCTCTCAGTGTATTTCCACCTTCACTATGATGAAAAGGGTAAAAATTCTCAGTGCTTCCCCCATAATACTGCTAAAGGTGATCAAACGAAAATTATAAGCTATGAAACTTCAAAACAGAAATCTTTCAGAGATTTGTTTTAAATGAGTAATACTCCATGTACATTTAGAATAACTCTACCAGGCAACCTAAGGTATTGAACTCTGCTGTCTCTCTAAAGCAGAAATATTTGGAAATTTTGCTGCTGTAGAACAGTTGAGTACATCTGTATTTTAAGTGTTGAACAGCCACTGTAAAAAACAAGTGGTTAAGAATGCAACAGCCTCTTTTATTCAAGGCTTATTTGATGAACACTAATTGTTTGGATATTGTGAGGAAAACTAAGATAAAACCAAACAACAGGGTTTTGTCTTCAGTGTCCCTGGCTATACAACTATAATTTCATCGTCCTTAGTTTTATCCAGCTTAAAAAAAATATAGTTCCAGTTGGCTCTTTCAGCATTTTCTTCACGCTCCTTTGTTGTAGCCAGATGGACCGGTACTCTCCTTGACAAAGGGGGCCTGCTCCTAAAGCCAGATGATTGCATGAAGTGTAGCTGGATCTCCAGAATCCCTTAAGCCTTCCTCTAATCAGTTTTAATTATTATCTTCCTTTCCTAATATAATGCAGAACCCATCTTCTCTGTTTCCACTGAAATGGGGATGAAAGATGTCATTATTTAAAAGTCTTATAAGCTGTTCACAAAAAATAGACAGAAATGCAAGGTGAATCTTCAGAGAGAAAACCTGAGTCCAGCTACCATGCTTGTTTATTTGAGGAGAGTGTGAATCTTTATGTCATCTCGATTTTTAGGTCATTTAACTTCTATTGCTTTTGTTTTCTGGCCTTCAGTAAACTTTCTTGTCTGTTATTTTGTGAGAAGTAAAACAACAAAATTTATCTGCAGCCACTATATCCTAGGATATGTTCAGGGGAGACTTGTACCTTATTCGGATGCAGTAAATTCCCCTACACTAGTGTTCAAAATCATACAAATATTCAAGAAAAAAATCATTATTTTCTACCTTCTCCTTACTAGGTTAATCTGATAAGCCTAACAAATTGTAAAAAATGAAAACTGGTAGTTATGTTAGATTAATGTCACTATTGCAAGCTAATCAAAACTACTCAATATCTAAACCCATTTTGTAACTATCAGGATAATCAGTCTAGTAAGAGGTCGAGCATCTTCAGTTTCTTTCAGATTAAATGTCAGAATATTTTTGCTATTAAGCTGATTAAATCAGTGTCATCATCTTTCAAACAGGCTGTGTTTACAGTAGAAATGGCTAGCTCTACACAATTCAAGCATAACCCTAAAAATCCGGAATATACATTTATGAGCACAAAGCTCAGTTCTGTCTCATTCATTTTGCAGCACTGTTGCAATTCTGTTGCCTTGAGCTGAACCTCTGATGCAACTGAAAAGAATCCCAAGCTCTGTGGAAATTTCTTCTAAAAATGATCCTGAAATATTACAGAGCAACTAAAAGTCAGCAGCTGTGTAAGGTCTCCTCAGGAAGCTATTACTATTATAGTTTGGATGATTTGTCTGAACACTTTGATGAAAGGCTTCTGTATTCCTAAGACAGAAACTGAGCAAACTTAGTTGCAACTCTATGAAAAATTAAGTTTCACTACAACAGTTTCCTGCTTATTTGTTAAATAATGCCAAACCCCAGAGGATATTATGTACCTGGAGCTGATTTGCACTTGGGCTTTGTACATGCCTGTATTTTCTGTTCTGGAGTAAAATACAAACACGACCTGTTCACACTGAAACTATTTACAGTACAGCAAACAATCAACATAATTTCACTGACTTTTAGGTAGCTATCTTGAGATTTGTCATGTTATACCTATCCAGCTCAAGAGTGCACAGTTTGTCAGGGGCTGGCTTGGCGTGTTTTGGGTTTTTTCCTCTCCTCCTCTATAGACTATAGGAAAACATTCTTCATGGAGCCCAAGTCTGTTTATGTTCCTACAGCTGGCAGTACAACAAAAGTCAAACTCAGATGTCTGCAGTCTCTAATTAAAAGAAGGAAAATAGTATTTAACTAAAACGGTTTTTAAACATAGTTCTGTTTTCCACTTGAATGAAAACAAAGGTTACAGTGAAGCAAGTGCACCTTCACAGATGCACCAGGATGAAGCTTTAAGAAACAAAGAGATCATCTATTTTAAAACACTTACAGTACCTAGCACAGAAGCCTTAAGCTATGGAAAAAGAAGATTTATGGAAAGTGAAGTCCATCTTTCACAAAAATATTTTTTACGTGAACACTGTGCTACATGTGTAAAGAGCTAAGACCTGCAAAAGCCAAAATCACCATAACCAAAATCACAGCAGACCACTGAGGAGAAACTCAAAACCAACAAACCTTGTACCATCATGACAAAATACTAGTTGACAGACAAGAGGCATACCTGCAAGAAAACATAACCTCTTTCTCACTGTGAGGGGAGAAGCAACACGAGATTTTCCCTTCTCTGCTCTCATTCAAAGAATGAGAAAAAAACCTGAATCCTCCTTTGTGTTTTTCCTTTTGTTTCCAGATAGAGAAGGTGAACAGACTAAAACAGATCTTTGATAACTTTACAATTAGGGAAACACAAATATTAGCAAGCCACAAAAAGAATCCCTCCTTTTGTATTTCACTTTCTGCATGAAGCAAAAGAGAAAAGAGGGTGGTGACAGACCACCTTCTTCTACCATTGTTCACACAAGCTTTACACACACACCAAAACAGGCACTACCTAGATACCCTGGAGCACAACTTGAGGTCATTCACCTCTACTGTTTCCAGAAGTATATGCCAACTCAGGCATAATAGGCTAGAGCAGGGGTCCTCAAACTACGGCCCACAGGCTGGATACGGCTCCCCAGGGTCCTCAATCCGGCCCCTGGTATTTACACACACACACACCCACACACCCTGCCGGGGGTTAGGGGGGGAAACCAAGCAGCCGCAGATGACTGCCTGCCACTGCATCCGCACGCCGGCCCCCTGCTTAAAAAGTTTGAGGAACCCTGGGCTAGAGAAACAAATAGTCTCACAGATGTTGTATATATATTGTGGATAGGAGAACATACCATACTGAATCAAACACAACTGACTTGTTCAACTTCAGAAAACAGTCCATTTTGCTCTACACACAGAAAGATTCCTGGGAAATCCGGGGCGAGGGAGGGGAACAAAAAAACCCAACAACACCTAAACAATCCCAGAACAAACAATGTTAAAAAACTCCTAGCTAGCTATTCACTTCTAAGGCAGCAAGCAGAAAACTCACCCTGACACAACCTTGAAGTGATAACAGGACTTGCAGTATTTCTGGTTTTCTACCTATTTCCCACCCACAACCAAAAGCAATAGAAAACATATAACCCAAGTCTGCTGTAAGTTAGAGACAAGGAAAGATTATTGTCTACAACAGTGAGCCAGTAGCGTACCATTTTCAACACCTGTGAGTTATAGCCCTGCAGCTGTAGGGGAGGACCACAACATTCTTACACTTCAGTAATTTTGCAAGCATGCTCTGCTACTATAAACAGCTATATGATTACAGGTGATACATACAGCATAACAGAGCATGACGGGAAAAGCACATCACTTCATCATCATTGTCTTTTCCCATGACAAATACAAGGCAACTTCAGGTAACAGCTTCTAACTTAAGCAGGATCTGAAATACAGTATAAAATAGATTCTGACATGGAAATGCATTAAGTGGAGAAAATGCATATTCTGCAAGTCATGGATGGATGCACAGACATACAGATGGGAAACTAATGAGTGTTTTTGCTGGCCCCCTGTCATCTGTCAACCAGTAACTAATAAAATCAACATCAGAAAGGTTACAAATTATGATGTTCCTTGATGCTGTAAAGGTCTTCAAGGCTTTCTGAAGAAAAATCTTTGTTCCTTGCCTGGTGTGTTTCTTCTCTGGCATTTTTCATTTAAGAGCTGTCCAGAAAGCTTGTCAGATAAGTTTATCATCTTCTGCATTTATTAACCTGAGAAAATAACCTTGTACTTAGGTGCAGAAATTCCCTTGGAAACTTGAAGGAAGTGATTCAGTATGCAAACAGCACAAGTCTGGACTTGAGAAGACACACAATTCACTTTACATAAACTTAAAGTCATCTATACCACGTGATCCAATTTCCCAAATACAAAAAGTCATCCCTGCCAATATTCTAAATAAGCTGCTGCATAGACACATGTATCACCGAGAGAGATGCTGCACAAAAAGCTGCCTTCATAACCAAAAGGACCTCATACAGGTATCTTCAGACTAAAGTAATTGTACGTATGCAGTGAAAAGCAAAACTTTTGAAGTACAGTATCTACAGAAGAAAAAAACCTGTGAAAAGTCAGGAAAAAACTAAAGGATTTATCTATTCCTACTTCCTCTGTTTCTTTCTACTCACTTGATAAAATGTTCCCAATAGTGAAAAATCCTTATGATGACCAATCTAAAAATAAGTATGAGTATTATTATGGGATCACTAGAGCAGAAGGCAGCAATTCTTGAGATGGATAAACTTAATTTGATTTGATACTGATTTTGTCTGGGCTGCTGCCAATATTGATAGCCCTGTCATCAGCTCAGCTCTTGCAGCACTAGCAATAACGTTTGCAGAGCATGACCAGTCTGTTACAATGCCCTGCCAGATGTTTGTGCCTATTGCAGCTACCTAAGGCACATCTTGTAGTCATCCTCTCCTATTCTTTCATTGGAAAGCATTTACAGAAGTAATGTGAGAAGAGAAGTTTACACCCTCCATCTTCATTCACATATATTTTATTTGGTTATATTTCAGAATAAATCTGTGAGAGACATTCCTCACAGATTTACCACAAGGTTTCCCTCTTTCAACACCCTTTCTTACAGAAAGTTATCTGAAAAGAGATGTAGTTGACAACAGACATGCTTATTCAGACACCAGAAGAAGCCTCTCCAACCTCTCAGACTCCTTCAGGTTCAGCTTTTGCTACTGTTAATTTAAAAGCTAAGAAAGAGTAGGTGTTTTTAAACTGTGAAGAAGCCAGGTGCATGAAAAATCTCCTCTGGCTGCAGGGAGTATTTTGGCTGCTACTCAGAATTGCTACCATAATTTTTTATTTTTTTTTGCTCCAGCTAGGCTTCAGCATTTTGAAAGAAAGCCCAACACAGTGGGGAGAAACATGAAGTGCTAGAACCCCAAAACTCAGGCCCAAATTACAGAAGGAGACTATGTCTCCAATAAAATAAAAGGAGTTTCACAACTAATTTCAATAAAGCAAGACTTTTACAATTCTAAAAATCTCACCCTACTTGCATATTTTTCCAATACATAAGCCATTAGGATCCAACAGATCACAGAACAGATTTAACTTCTGGATGTACATTCCTTGCAATTCTACATTATAATTTCCCATTCATACCCTGATTTTTTTCTGGATCACATTTCTTATGATTTATACAAATGTAAAACCTGGAGAGGAATCACAGGTCAGCAGGAGAGCACCTGAAGAGCAGCACAAAGGAATTCCAACCACTCCAGCAGGTCAGACTCACCAGGGGCCCAACTTAAATGCCTCTCTGCAAACACACGTAGCATGGGAAATAAACAAGAGGAGTTAAGACATGAGACATGCACATGTCTGCAGGGTTATGATCTTATTGGCATCATGGAGACACGGTGGGATGGCCTTTGTGACTGGAGTGTTGGGGTGGAAGGGTACAGGCTTTTTAGGAAGGACAGGCAGGGGAGACAAGGAGTGGGTGTCACCCTCTGTCAATGACCAGCTGGAGCACATAGAGCTCTGCCTGGGGATGGATGCGGAGCTGCTCAAGAGCTTATGGGTCAGGATTAAAGGGAGGGCAGGGACAGGTGACATTACAGTGGGGGTCTGCTACAGGCTGCCCAACCAGGAAGACTGAGCAGATGAGACCTTTTATAGGCAGATAGGAACAGTCTCACATTCACAAGCCCTGGCCCTCGTGGGGGACTTCAACCACCGCAGTATCTGTTGGATGGACAACACAGCAGGGCACAGGCAATCCAGAACACTCCTGGAATGTGTTCATGACAACTTCCTCCTCCAAGTGCTACAGGAGCCAACAAGGAGAGGTGCTATGCTGGACTTTGTCCTCACCAACAAGGAGGGGCTGGTGGGGAATGTGAAGCTGAAGCGCAGCCTTGGCTGCATTGATCGTGAAATGGTGGAGTTCAAGTTCCTTAGGGCAGTGAGGACGACACAGCAAGATCGCTACCCTGGATTTCAGAAGAGCTGACTAGCCTAGTATCTACCATGGGATAGAGCCCTGGAGGGAAGAGGGACCCCAGAAAGCTGGTTAATATTTCAGAATCACCTGCTCCAAGCTGAGAAGCAATGTGTCCCAACAAAAAGGAAGTCAGGCAAAAACGCCAGGAGGCCTGCATGGATGAACAAGGAGCCACTGGACGAAATCGAACACAAAAAAGAAGTCTACAGAGGGTGGAAGCAAGGACAGGTAGCTTGGGAGGAATACAGATAAATTGTCCAAGCAGCCACATATTAGGTTAGGAAAGCTAAAGTCCTGACAGAATTAAATCTGGCCAAAGATGTCAAGGGCACCAAAAAAAGCTTCTATAGGTATATCAGCAATAAAGGGAAGACTAGGGAGAATGTGGAAGGAAATGGGAGAGCTGGTTATCCAGAATATGGACAAGGCTAAAGTACTCAATGACCTTTTTGCTTTCATCTTCACTGGCAAGTGCTCCAGCCACACAACTCAAGTCGTAGAAGGGAAAGGCAGGGACTGGGAGAATGACGAACGACCCATTGTAGAAGATCAGGTTCAAGACCATGAGACCTAATGAGATGCATCCATGGGTCCTAAGGGAACTGGCAAAGCCACTACCCATATTTGAGAGGCCGTGGCAGTCCAGTGACGCCCCCACTGACTGCAGAAGGGGAAACGTAACCTCCATTCTTAAAAAGGGAAAAAGGAAGACTCAGGGAACTACAGGCTGGTCACTCATGGAAACTATGCTAAGGCACACGGAAAATAAGGAGGTCATTGGTGACAGCCAACACTGCTTCACTGAGGGCAAATTGGACCTCAAAAATCTGATGGCCTTCTACAATGGGGTTACAGCATTGATGGATCAGGGAAGAGCAACTGACACCATCTACCTAGACTTGTGCAAAGCTTTTGACAGTCCCACATGACATCCTTGTCTCTAAACTGGAAAGATATGGATTATGATGGATAAACCACTTGGTGGATAAGGAATTGGCTGGATGGTCACACTCAAAGAGTTCAGGTCAACAGTTCAATGTCCAAGTGGAGACTAGTGACGAGTGGCATTCCTCAGGGGTCAGTATTGGTACCAGCGCTCTTTCACATCTTTGTTGGTGATATGGACAGTGGGATTGGGTGTATACCCTTAGCAAGTTTTCTGACACCAGGCTGTGTGGTGCCGTTGGCACACTGGAGGGAAGGGACACTGGAGCCAGAGGGACCTTGACAGGCTTGAGAGTTGGGCCCATGTGAACTTCATGTTCAACAAGCCAAAGTGCAGGGTCCAGTATGTGGGTTAGGGCAATCCGAAGCACAAATACTGGCTGGGGAGAGAAAGGACTGAGAGCAGCCCTGAGAAGAGGGACTTGGGAATGTTGGTGGATTAGATGCTCAACATGACCCAGCAACGTGCGCTTGCAGCCCGGAAAGCCAACTGAATCCTGGGATGCATCAAAAGAAGCATGGCCAGCAGATCAAAGGAGGTGATTCCCCCCTCTGCTTGGCTCTTATGAGACCCCACCCTGGAGTACTGTGTTCTAGACCCCCCAAAATAAAAAGGACATGGACTTATTGGAGAAAGTCTAGAGGAGGGCCATGAAGGTGATCAGAGAGCTGGAACACCTCTGCTATGAAGACAGGCCAAGAGAGTTGGGGTTGTTCAGCCTGGAGAAGGCTCCAGGGAGACCTTATAACATCCCTTCAGTACCTAAAAGGGGCCTGCAAGAAAGCTGCAGAGAGACTTTTTGCAAGGGCATGTAGTGACAGGACAAGGTGTAATGGCTTTAGAGTAAAAGGGGGTAGATTTAAATTAGATATTAAAAAGAAATTCTTTACTGTGGGGGTGTTGAGACACTGGAACAGGTTGCCCAGAGAAGCTGTGGATGCCCCATCCCTGGAGTGTTCAAGGCCAGGCTGGATGGGGCTCCGAGCAGCCTGGTCTAGTGGAAGGTGTCCCTGCCCATGGCAGGGGGGTGGAACTAGAATGATCTGTAAGGTCCCTTCCAACCCAAACCATTCTATGATTCTATGAAATCACATGATGTTTGTGAATTACATATAAATGCTGCATCAAGCTTCTGTATCTACAAAATAAAATATAAATCCTGTCTTATTTTGAAGCACACAATTACAAATACCTGGGGAAAAAATGAAAGGAGATATTATGCTTTGGAGAGAGAGTATTTGTATTTTAAAAAACAAAAACCAGTAGAGTTAGATGCTTTTATTTTTTCCTTCCCTATTTCTTAGGTACTATTTGTATTGTCTCAAAGTCTGTCCTGGTTTCAGCTGGGATAGAGTTAATTTTCTTCTTAGTAGCTGGTGCAGTGCTGTGTTTTGGCTCTGATGTGAGAACAATGTTGATAGCACACTGATGGTTTTAGTTGTGGCTGGGTGATGTTTATACTAAGTCAAGGAATTTTTGGTTTCTCAGGCCCTGCCAGTGAGAGAGCTGGAGGGGCACAGGAAACTTGGGAGGGAACACAGCCAGGACAGCTGACCCAAACTAGCTAAAGGGATATTCCATACCATATAACAACATGCTGAGTATATGGAACTGGGGGAAGGAAGGTGGGGACATTTGGCATTATGGCGTTTGTCTTGCCAAGTAACAGTTATGCGTGACGGAGCCCTGCTCTCCTGGGGATGGCTGAACACCTGCCTGCCCATGGGAGGAGGCGAATGAATTCCTTGCTTTGCTTGGGTGTGCAGCTTTTGCTTTACCTATTAAACTGTCTTGATCTCAACCCTTGAGTTTTACATTCCTTTCCGATTCTCCTCCCCATCCCTCTGGGTGAGGGGAGTGAGCAAGCAGCTGCATGGTACTGGGTTGCCAGCCAGGGTTAAACCACGACAAATTCATAAACAGAAACTAAGGATATCAGAGGCGGGGCGTGGGTGGGAGGATGTCTGTTATGAAATCTATGAGAAATGGTTGTTTGTAGATGGGGTCAGAAGTTTTGTCTTGTGAGCTACTTCATACAAACTGCAGTTAATAGGAGCTCTGATTCAGCTATTGAAGATTTTATTTACAGGATAAAGGGGGCTTTTTGTCAATCTTTATTAATAGCATGTAAGAATGAGGTTCTCTTACAAACTTATGCACTACTCTTCTATACTTTTCTCCTTGTCAATTCCTCTGAAGTACCTCGTTCAGGCTGAGGCAAAACTTGTCCCGCTGGCCTAGCAGAGTCTTTCATTTTTCCCTAAAAAGCATTCTGTGTATCCAATTTTGTTTTCACCACACATTACTGCTAAGTTTTGCTATCTTACCTTCCTAGTGGCATCACATCTCTTAAGAACCCCCCCTGCAAGGGGGTCACTTTATTTTTGCTTACCTTCCAAGAAGTTTCAAGACAAAATATTTTGGGATTTTCTACTCAAACTGCCAGAATTTCCACTCTGGAAAAATCCAAAAGTTTCAGACTCTTGGTGTTGGTTGGTATGAAAACCAAGCAGTGGAAGATCAGAATTTCCTACCAGTTTAACATTATAGATTGCATTCATCTGTCCTAAATGGAATATATACTGCTTACCATACACTAATGGATGTTCCAGACAGATAGACTCAAACCCGTGTTATGTACCACAACATAGTTGGCCTTTTGCATCTGTCTATAAAAATACAGGGAACCAAAGCCCATGATTTTTTTTTAATAGAGAGGAAGGACTGAAAACAAGTGGCCAGGTCATTATTTCTTACTAAATTCATTCTGATATAGGTAAAATAATATTTTTTAAAAATCAACCAGCAACACTATAGTATTTGCTAGAGTTAATAAAAAAGTAAAAAAAAATTGTTCCAATTCTTATATATACAGTGATATCAGTTTTTTACTTTTTTAAAAAAATTAATTCATGTCTGTGTGGAAATGTTAGGAAAAACTCTCTAGTTTGAAGTGAAGTTTAAGAGAAGGAAAGACACCACAGAGTAGCCATATGGATTCAGAAGACACTAAACTTATCTCTAGACAACTCCTAATTATTAACATACTAGCTATACTAGATCATGTTTTTCCATGGGAAAAAAATGCACATTTTAATCATAATGAAAAACACCAAACACCAGTACCTTCATGATACAGAGTCTTATCCTAACAAAAGTATTTGCAGCCTTTTCCTTGTGCTTTTCTGTTGAGCACTATGTTCATACACACACACACAAAATCCACAACTTTCTTAAACTGTAAACACTGTACACTAAAAAGCATTTTAAAGATATCTTTAAGCATTTTATTCACTGTATTGTCTACCCTTGGGGTTCTAGATGAAAGATAAATGAGCCTAGAAAAATAATAAGCAACAAGGGAAAAAGCAGAAGCCAATGTATGTGTTCATTTATATGTATAGACACACAAGATGACTCTCCACTTTTATGTGTTTAACAACTGCAGTCAGCATCAGGTATTTGCTAAACATTTAAAGCATGTTTGTTCCTTGGAACAGCTGGACCCACTGTCAAACTGAGATCTGGGGCTGAGGGTGGCAGTAGGAGATTAGCATAGGGTCTTCTCACCTGGACAGAAGAGCCTATGTACATATATTACAGACTTCGCCCCCTGGTCTCTTTCATTCTGAAGACTTTTTTACTATTTTTATAAAGCCAAGTTCATGCAAAATATTTGCAGGATCCAGGTCATGCTACCTATACAACTAGAATAGTCCAATGATCTTTCTGCACCATCTGAAGCAACCTGATTCAAGATACTAAATTAGTATTCTTATGCCATTATTGTTAATGCCTATTTTAGTGTTATTCAATTTGTTTGAAAGAAAAAAACTACTTTAAAATTACTTCAAAAATGGAAGCATATCCAATTGGATAAATATAAGCAAAGGTGAAGAAGTCATTACAAACCTTCATTTTCAATCCTGCTGATGGCAAAATGTCAGCAAAATGTTCCCAGCAACAATTCTGAAAATGAGTACTATTCATGGGACTAATTTTTGAATGTGAGAGTGGAAAATCTGGGGTTACATCCAGCCTAAGCAGAAGAAAATCGCTGCCCTTTCTGCATCTGTATTGAAAATACCAAGCTTTCTTGCTATGCTTAAAACACTGAAAGTTGCTGGCATCACTCACATCTTAGAAAATTGAAATGTCATGTTCACTCTAGGAGAGAAAGAATCCTCAGGTGCTCATTACTACTAAAACGTATTCCCACAGAAACCAAACCCCAGGCTTTCTCTACAGGATCAGCTTTTAAAGGTTAATTAACAATAGTGAGCGATAAAAATTTATAACCTACTGCTTATAATTTTTTAATTATGTAATTTCCAATCTTTTATCATTGGGCTTATGCTTGAAATCAGTCCCAACTGCTCACATCTCAAAAAACCCTGGGGAAAAAAAATATTTAATATTCTAAACCTATTGCCCCATGCCGGAGATACAGAACTCATTCATTTTTAGTCCCCATGTCTCCAAGGCACAGATTCTAAGCAACTTTGAAATAAACATCTTCAGAAGCATTCCTTCATAAGGATGCTACAACAATTCAGCAAAACAATCTGGAAATAGTAAGTCAAAGAGCATCTATTACTAGTTTGGTTTAGTAGATCGAGTTAGATTTCCTGTAGAATTTTTGTTCTGTTATAAGACCCTTCTAACTCATCTTTCTGTCACAAAGTGAATATAACCTAAAAAATTACCTGGAGCTTGCATTTGTGTTATTTTCAAAGCAAGTACATTTTCTCAGTAGTTCTTCACTTGACATTTCTTAGTGAAATATTCTAGCATCTTACAAACTCCACAATGTGGTTTTCCTATTATCTTGTATTCTTAAATGTATGTATATATTCTTTCATCATGGACATTCTGTCCAACACATATAGAACTGGCAGCTAGGCAGACTTCAGAAAAAGTTACCGCTTAGCCAAGCTCAAGGAAGATCTGCAACTTTGAAGGAAAATAATTGTATGTCTGGATCTCTGCAACATTCCTACTATTTGCCAAGGAAAGGAGGAAAACGTTAACAAGTTAAGGAGCAACAATAAATACAGGAAGATCCACAGCCTTCTTCAGTTTTCCCTATTATGTCTGTAGCATGACTTAGATGAGGTTGTGAAGATATAAGAAAGACTGCCTGTGAAACATAGGGATGGATGATTAAGTGTGAATTCTTTCCAGTTTTCAGAGCTCAAAACCACTTGCAGATAAATATGATTCTGAAGGCAATATTTAGCTGCTTACACATGGCTTTAAAAAAAAGTCAGATTTAGTTTTCTTGTGCAGTTTTGAAGAATTAAATGAATTATAGTTTTTAATACAGTTGTAGGAAGCTGAATTGGAAGATACTAAACATGAAAAGCAAAGTTAAAACTTGTCTATTTAGAAGATTAATACTGGAGCTTAAAGAAAAAATACATTGCTAATATAGAAAAATTCAAGACTATCTGGGATTTTAGGCATTCAGACTGTTCATTCAACCCAGTACAAGCTCAGGTTCCCATCTACTTTCTGCAGACTGACTGTCAACTTACCATACCCACATCGGTCCTACAGAACCCTGGACATTTTTATTGGTAATCTTTGGAAATGTGGAAAGTAAAAGACAAATGCTGAGTTATCCATCAAGCAATTAGATACTGCATTGGACTTGCCTGCAGCTGAACTAGATAGTAAGAGTCATAACATTCAGTAGAAATTGCTAATATGACGAAGAGACTGAAAGAAACAAATCATTTATTCTCGTGATCCACTAAAACAAGATACGTTACAACATACAAGCATTCAATTCTTACTCTCACATCCTGAAAGTCTTACCACCCGTTATTCTATCTGCACATCTCACTGTCACAACTTCCAACACACTTTCAGGGAGTGGTTTGGGGGTATACAAGTACACACATATGCAATAAGACAGTTGGCCATTAACTTAAAGC
This sequence comes from Falco rusticolus, assembly GCF_015220075.1. Taxonomy (NCBI): domain Eukaryota; kingdom Metazoa; phylum Chordata; class Aves; order Falconiformes; family Falconidae; genus Falco; species Falco rusticolus. The sequence goes on from NC_051187.1 coordinate 99,412,074, forward strand.
AGTAAAACTAGAACTATAGGCAAGGGTCGACCTTCTTGGTCTCAAGACCAATATCACAATATTTTCATATAAAATGTTGGACTTTTAAAAATGTTTATTTTTAATATATGTAGAAAAGGCTAAAAAATTATCTACGTGTTCACTTTGTTCAATTCTAACTAGTGGCCAGTTAAGTCCTTAATGCTAAATCAGATAATATGTTAATATCTTTATTTTGATAGGGATATAGATAGCAATAGTAGCATCATCATTATTTTGTGGCTTAGTATCTTTTTTTTCCCTATAGCTCTCATTTACATTTGTTGAATTTGAAGTCTTTTCAACACAACAAACCAGAATACAGTCCTTAATATGAACGTATGTTTGCACTGGGAGAAAGACATGGGGGAAATGACAGTAGGGGAGAGATTATGAAAGAAAAAAAACATTGTATTGTAAATCACATGCAAAACAGGTTTACTATACCAACAACAGAAGCTGCATTAAGCTAGTAGGCTCAGCACTTGTTCCTCTAGCTTTCAAAACCGAACCTCCAAAATAAGTTAAGTTTCCAAGACACTACACAATTGACACACAACTTTGTCACACAAATAAGCTCTTACATAAATGATCCCGTATCATGCATTTTAACGTTAACAGTCAGAACTGTACTTTAATTCTTTGGGAAACCTACTTTGAATCGATCTGTAAACAAAATCCGGCTTTAGAGTACATACACACATGTATTGCACAAATCTGCACATACATGTAAGGCATTGCAAGCATACACAACAGAAACACATTCAGAATTCTCTAGCCCTGAGAGAATGGGTCTATTCTAGTTCATCACATATACTCATGGCTTGAAAATGTTCATCTAGATTATAACATCTGACTTGTACAATGATTCAACAAGCTAATTCTCAGGGGTTATGGCCATAATGCAGTTACAATGCACTGGTAGTGTTTGAACATTCACCACAGGAGGGCAATCCTGATATGACAACAGGAAGGGGTTTACCTGTACAGGCTATCATGTCCATACTCCTCCCCCTGCTTTCAACCGGCTGGATGCATTTTGCATATTGGAGCTGTCCATATCATCAAGGTGCTGATCATGAAAAAGAATGCTTTTAACAGAGGATCATTGTCATAGCAGACTTCCCTTTGGCTTCCAAACTTGTTTCTAAACTGTTCAGGACATGGACAAAACAAGCGCTTCTGGAAGTGTTGGTGCTGGTGCAGCAAGTATCAGTTTAAATTGTATGATTCATTACCCAAAGATGTTGAAAATAATCCCTGCGGCCAAGATAAAGTGGACATTTTCAAATATTCAGTGGCAGAACATTCTCTATATCAATCCAAAGAGTAATTAGGATATTGTCATAGGGTTACAATCAGAAAAAAAGAAATCCAAACCTCTGCATTCTTTTTCTAATTCTACTAGAACTGTGAGTACTCAACTACTTTTTTATTCACCCATTTCCAAAACACTTAAAAATATCTATATGAAAGATTATTAATACTGCTTACACATTAAGAGTACTTCTTAATGTGCTTGGGGATATAAGTACCTCTCAGTGATTGCCCAATTTTTATTCTAGGTGTTTTCACAATCAGTAGTGACTTATTCCAAGAGTAGTGCCAATAATTTCTTCAGCTCACAGTAAGTTTGCTTGATATCAGCAACAGAGATATTTGAAAGATCTCAACGCATGGAGAAAATATCTCTCTTCATAAATATAAGTGGAGGAATTTATTCCTTCACTGTATTCTGATGGGTTCATGGACCTAATAAAATAATTGCATCCCATTTACTTAAGTTGGTTCAACCAAATAAAACTTGCACATATCTTGTCTCCAAAAGATACTTTAGATTTTGATGTATTTTTTCAAGGACACCAGTATACCATTTTGAACTCACGGATATCCATTAGATTTCCACTATGCAAAACAGTTAATTCAGCTGAGAATTTTCTAGCCTCAAAATAACGTAACTCCATACTGCTAGTAGTGATCTTCACTAAAGACAGGTTTTGGAACCTATACTTAAACAAAATAAGTTCGAAGCTTAATCTCCAAAAAGCAAAAGGTAAACAGAGCATTACTAATATAGACCAAGTCCGTTTGCAAGCTCTGACCCAAGCACCCCACCTTCTTGCGATGTATCAAAACACAAGCGAGACATATCACCTTATTCCACTGTGAAAGCACTTAGGCACATCATAGAAATATTACAGTAGTAAGAGGAAATATTTTTTTAAAGTTCATATTTGTATTGTTTTTCATAGAACCATTTAGGTTGGAAAAGACCTTTAAGATCATCAAGTCCAACAATTAACACAGGACTGCCAAGTCCACCACTAAACCATGTCCCTAAATACCACATCTACAAATTTTTTAAACACCTCCAGGGGTGGTGATTCCACCATCTCCCTGGGCAGCCTGTTCCAATGCTTGACCACCCTTTCAGTGAAAGAAAAAATTCCTGATATGCAATCTAAACCTCACCTGGTGTAACTTGAGGCCGTTTCCTTTTGTCCTCTTGCCTGCTATGTGTGAGAAGAGACTTACCCCACCTGCCTACAGCCTCCTTTCAGGGAGTTGTAGAAAGCAATAAAGTTGTCCCTGATCTACCTCCTCTCCAGACTGAACAACCCCAGTTCCCTCAGCTGCTCCTCACAGGATTTGTTCTCTAGACCCTTCACCAGCTTTGTTGCCCTTCTGTGGACACGCTCCAGCACCTCTACATCCCTACTGAAGTGAGCAGCCTAAAACTGAACACAGTATTCGAGGTGTGGCCTCACCAGTGCAAAGTACTGGGGGACAATCACTGCCCTAGTTCTGCTGGCCACACTATTTTGCATAAAAACCAGGACCCTCTTGGCCTTCTGGGTACACTGCTGGCTCATGTTCTGCCAGCCAGCTGTCAACCAGCACCCACAGGTCCTTTTTGGCCAGGCAGCTTTCCAGCTGCTCTTCCCCAAGCCTGTAGCATTGCACGGGTTTGCTGTGACCCAAGTGCAGGACCTGGCACTTCTCCTTACAGAACTTCATACAATTGGCCTTGGCCCATCAGTTCAGCCCATCCAGATCCCTCCGCAGATCCTTCCTGCCCTCAAGCAGATCAACACTCCCCTCCTCCCCCCAGCATGGTGTCATCTGCAGACTTACTGAGGGTGCACTTAAGCCCCTCGTCCAGATCATTGATAAAGATATTAAACAGGATTGGCCCCAATACTGAGCCCTGGGGGACACCACTTGTGACCAGACACCAGCCAGGTGTAACTCCATTTACTACTACTCTTCAGGCTCTGCCATCCAGCCAGGTTTTTACCCAGCATAAAACACACTCATCCAAGCCATGAGCAGCCGGTGTCTCCAGGAGAATGCTGTGGGAGACTGTGTCAAAGGCTTTACTAAAGTCCAGGTAGACAACATCCATAGCCTTTTCCTCATCCACTAAATGGGTCATCTTCTCATAGAAGGAGATAAGGTTCATCAAGCAGGATCTGCCTTTCATAAACCCATGATGCCTGGGCCTAATCCCCCAGTTCTCCTTGCACATGCTGTATGATGGCACTCAGAATGATCTGCTCCATAACCTTCCCTGGCACCAATGTCAGGCTGACAGGCCAGTAGTTCCCTGGATCCTCCTTCCTGCTTGTCTTGTAGACAGGCATCATGTTGGCTAACCTTCAGTCAACTGGGACCTTCCCGGTTAGGCAGAACTGCTGATAAATGATGAAGAGTGGTTTGGTGAGCTCTTCCGCCAGCTCCCTCAGTACCCTTGGGTGGATTCCCATCTGGGCCCAGAGACCTGTGCACGTTTAAGTGAAGCAGTGGGTCACTAACTGTTTCCTCCTGGCCTGTGAGGACTTCATTCTGCTCCTCATCCCTGTCTTTCCAGCTCAGGGGGCTCAGTACCCAGAAGGAAGCTGGTCTTGCTATTGAAGACTGAGGCAAATGAAGTATTAAGTATCTCGGCCTTTTCCTCATCCTTCGTAACAATGTTCCCCCCCCTGCATCCAATAAAGGATGCAGATTATCTCAGGCCTTCCTTTTGTTTCAAATGTATTTGTAAAAACATTTATAATCTTTTCTAGCAGTGGCCAGCCTGACTTCTAGCTGGGCTTTTGCCTTTCTAATCTTTGCCCTGCACAACCTCACAATGTCCTTTTAGTCCTCCTGAGTTGCTGGCCTCTTCTTCCAAAGGTGGTAAACTCTCCTTTTTTTTGCTGAGTTCCAACCAAAGCTCTGTTTAGCCAGGCTGGTCGTCTTCCGCACAGGCTCATCTTTTGGCACATGGGGATGGCCTACTTCTGCAACTTTAAGACTACCTTTGTGAAGAATGTCCAGTCTTCCTGGACCCCTTGGCCCTTCAGGACTGCCTCCTAAAGGACTCTGTCGACTAGGCTGTTAAACAGGTCAAAGTCAGCCCTCTGGAAGTTTAAGGTAGCAGTTCTGCTGACACCCCTCCTTACTTCTCCAAGAATCAAAAACTATCTTCTTGCAATCACTATGCCCAACGTGTCCTCCGACCACCACATCACCCACCAGTCTTCCCTCTTTGTAAACAGCAAGTCCAGCAGGGCATCTCCCCTGGTTGGCTCATTTACCAGCACTGTCAGGAATATTTCTTCCCCACACTCCAGAAACCTCCTAGACTGTTTACTCTCTGCTGTGTTGTATTTCCAGTGGAAATCCAGTAAGCTGAAGTCCCCCATGAGAACAAGGGCTAGCAATCGTAAGGCTTCTCCCAGCTGCTTGCAGAACGAACATTTCATCTGCCCCTTCATCCTGGTTGGGTGGTCTATAATAGACTCCCACCAGGATATCTGCCTTGTTTATGGGTAAGGATGACGGGGAAAGCCAACATTCGACCTTGTTGTTACCATTATTAAGCTCTAGACAGTCAAAACATTCCCTGACATACAGAGCTACCCTATCACCTCTCCTTCTTTGCCTACCCCTTCTGAAGAGTTTGTAGCCATCCATTGCAGCACCCCAGTCATGCAAGTGATCCCACAATGGCAAATATGTTATAGTCTTCCTGCTGCACGATGGCTTCCAGCTCCTCCTGTTTGTTGCCCGTGCTTCAGCCATTGGCACAGATGCCCTTCAGCTGTACCATCAATCTTGCCTCCAACCCTGGCTCATCTCTAACAAGCCTGGGGTTATTCTCTTCTCCCTTCAAATCCAGTTTAATGTTCTCTCAATGAGCCCTGCAGCTGCTCACCCAGCATCCTTTCCCCCCTCTGAGACAGGTGAACCCTGTCTGTAACCAGCCAATATGATATTTTTCTATCATATTGGAAACAGAAATTCCACCTGTGGTTTATAGCAGTACCCTGGTGTCTACTGATCTCACACCCACTATAATCTGACATTGCCTGCCTTAAGCAGAGTTGCTGTTACTTGTTTTCATTTAACTACAGGCAGCCCTGTTATTTAAGAATTAGAATGCAAACTGCTTTTACATTACTCTAATATGGCTACTCAGCAAAATATTTTCTCATATCTACATTGTTTTCCTTAAATGCTTGGAATTCAGACAAACCCAGCAGTTGTGCAGCAACATGTATCTTGTCTAGGTCTATTAAAATTCTAATTATGCTTCCAATCATTTTAAACTAAAAACATTTTTCTTGAGCTACTGTAAAACACAATCTAATTTGACGGGAGTTCCTATTCATTTATGCATGTTGTAGATTCTGTGCCTTAGTATATACATCTCCCTTGACTATCTGTACACATAAATACAAAGCTTAAGGTGTTTGAAGATAGAAAAGTCTAGCTCAAACAATAAATGTCACCAAAACCCTTTTTATCTGGACAGTTGAGGTTGCTAAATACACAGTTAAAAAAAGTACATCAAATTCAAATTTTTCATTGCAAGGTATTTCCACATATGACAGCAGAAAATACTGTCCTCGTGCTTATTTCAGATTAAAAAACCCCACTCTTCCACCACAAAAAGTCTAAAGTTTCACCATACTTAACTCAGCCAGTTGTTTTTATTTACTTAACATACATAATTTACTGATCTGTACATACAAACAGCTTAATATCTGGAAAAGAACAGTAAAGTGGTTTAACTCTGGAAAACACAAGGAGTTACATACAGTGCAGCTTGGCCTGACGTTCTACCATTTATATCTATCTCTACTTCATATTTTCTGCTTTTCTTACTATAATAGGTGTAGTAACACCAATAGTGCTAATAACCAGGTTTGTTCTGGTTTCATTTTCATTAGGAATTTTTTTTTCTTTATAGACTCAGAGATCAGTTTCTAGGATTTATGATGGTTATTGCCTACGGTTTTTCCTCACCTTTTTTCTCCATTCTTCTCCCACTTCAGAACAGCACTAAATCACCTAGAATGACTCTTCTGTATACTACAAAGTTTATGATGCACCACCTGCCGGAATGAATGGTTCAATTTTATATACAGACACATATGTACATATGACACAGAAAAATTCTACTGTATTTGGTTTGTGCACATGCTCGCTCATAACATTTTGATACCTCTTGGGTTTAACCCTTCTCTAATTAACACTTGTCTTTTCTCTTCAAGCTTACACGTCAGAGCTCTAAATGAACACATAGCCATTTTACACACTGTCATGGGGATGGTTCCACCACTTAGCATGCATTGATTAATCCTAGGACCTCAGCTAATGTTAAAAAATCTGAGGAATATAATTTTACACAAAGACAATATTGAAATTACATTGTGTGCAAACCATTCTTCAGTATAGAAGAAAAACACATTTCTTCTACAAAGCCCCATTAAAGAAATGAAAATAGGAAAGTCCCAAATATCAGACTGAGTAGCCTGCAAAAGTGTGGGAGGGAAAGTTCAGCACCATTAAATGCTTTATTTAATTACAGAATTACATCTTAAGTCTCTTGAACCTAATATTGTGCTTTTTTTCTAGAATACCATTATTTACTGTACATTCTTTCTTTTGCAGATGGGATAAGAGTCAAGAGCCACAAAAATCCAAATACTGTGTTCTGAACTTCATTGCAATAGCCAACACACTTCAATACCAGAAGGGAAATCTGCAATAAACATTATATGTAGCAAACAAAGGGGATAGTTTTCATTCCTCTTTATCACTCTCAGCATCTGATCAGCAACCACCCAAAATGTTAATCTCAAGAGGCAGAGGTGGTATGTTTTTAGGGACAATTTCAGGGACACAGATTTCTTAAACATATACTTTTCTGTCTGACAAGTAAACCGGGAGGCATTGTTAACAGTGTTTTAGAGCAAATGCATTGGATTTTGCTTCTCTTGTACATGCATTTAAAGATCATCTGTTCTGTCTACAGTTCTGTTCATTTTTTTCCCAACTCCTTTCTTGATTCACTGGGAGAAGTAGAAGAATAAGTCTTCTGACTTTCTACCTGAAAACATATCTTCACATGTTTTTCCTAGAGGAGAATGCATGAGAATGTGTTTACACTTCATATGTGGAAGAACAGGTTTTTCAGAGTGTGAATATAATGCACACTAAATCAGACTTTCATTGTTGTAGACATCAGCTCCTGGCACTGACAGCTGCTGATAAATACATCTCCTTTTCCAGGAAACAACAGTACATGCTTTAAATCACTTGAAGAGTACATTTATTCCCAAATTTGGGGAATCAGATTATAAGAACAGTGACAGAAATGGCTTTCAACCACAACTTCTTATTTGGTGACTTACATTATTTAATGCTGCTGACTAGCAAATCATTGTGATTTTTTTTTTTTCAGCTTCATAAATGACATATCTACAGGTTTTCATCTTTTTTCGTTTTGTTTTCGTCTCCCCTCTTTGAAGACAGACATTATTTTAATAGCATGTGGAATTTATAAATGCATTATGTTAAATCAATATCCATCAAAGGAGTTCATTTGGCTAAAAGCTCTTCATAATACATTTTTTCTTCATAATCACACCTCTTATGTCTATAGGGAGTAATAAATCAAGTGTTAGCTTTGATATTAGCACAAAGAAGTAATACACATATTTTATTAGAGGTATTTTCTTACAGGTGATATAAGGACCGGTCCCTCATTTAGGAGGGTCAGAAGTTCATACGCTCTGAATGAAATGAAAGCCCACCTGAAGCTGACCCTGGCAAGGGATGTCACAGACAACAAGAAGGGCTTCTGTAAGTGTGTAAGAACACCACCTAATCCTCACTTTTGGAAGGTATGACTGGCCTCCAGAAACCCCAGGGCCTAGAGACCACAGGGAGACTCTGGAGCAAGGAACACTTACCCTTAGTGGAAAAGGATCAGAATACTTACAGAAATTGAATATTCATAAGCCCAGTGAATGGTTCTGAGGGGACACACCCACAAGTCTTGAGGGAGCTAGCTGATGTAATCGTGAGACTACTCTCAGTAATCCTTGAATGATCACAGCAATTTGGAGAAGTGTCTCAGGACTGGAGGAAAACAAATGTCACTCTTATCTTCAAGAAAGAGGACCCAAAGAACTGCAGACCAGTCACCCCTACCTCAATACCTAGGAAGGTGATGGAGCAACTAATCCCGGGAACCATTTCCAGGCACATGAAGGAGTCAGCATGGATTCACAAAGAGGAAGTCATGCTTGACCAACTTGGTAACATTCTATGATGAAATAACTGTCTTGGTAGACAAGGCTCCTCTCCCCTATCCACTACCAAAGAGCGCTGAACATTGTCTACCATGACTTCAGTAAGGTTTTTGACACTGTCTTACATAAGGTCCTGATAGAGAAGTTGAAGAAGTATGGGCTGGATGAGCAGACAGTGAAGTGGACTGAAAACCAGTTGAATAGCTGGTCCCAGCAGATGGTGGTTAGCTGTATGAAGTCTAGAGTGAGGCCAGTAACTAGCAATGTACCTCAGGAGTCAATACTCGTTCCAATCACAGTCAACATCTTCATTAACAATCTGGGTGATTGGGTAGAGTTACCTTTAGCAAGTTTACTGATCACACCAAATTGCGGGGAGCTAATAATGCGCCAGAGAGTTGTGCTGCCATTCAGAGAAACCTCGATAGGCTGGAAAAATGGGCTGACGGAAACCTCATGAGGTTCAAAAAAAGGAAGTTCCAAGTCCTACACCTGGGGAAGAATAACGCCAGTCCCCCAGTACTCACTGAGGACTGACCATCTGGAAAGCAGCTCAGCAGAAAAGGACCTAGGGATCTGGGTGAACACCAAGTTGAACATGAACCAGCAGTGTGCCCTCGCTGCAAAGAAGGCTAACAGTACCATGGTCTGTGTTAGGAGGAGTGTTGCCACCACTAGGAAGCCCAAACCTGGATTACTGGGTCCAGTTCTGGGTTCCCTAGAGCAAGAGATACATGGACATACTGGCATGATTCTTGCAAAGAGCCATGAAAACTATAAACGGACTGGAGCATGAAGGAAGTCTGAGAGAGCTGCACCAATTAGCCTAGAGAAGAGAGGGCTCAGGGGTCATCTTACTTATGTATAGATATACTGAGAGTGTGCAAAGAGGATGGAGCCAAGCTCTTCAGCAGTGCTTAGTAACAAAACAAGAGGCAATCGACACCAACTGAAACACAGAAGGCTTCAGATGAACATCAGTAAACACTTCTTCTGTGCAGGTGACCAAGCAACAGGTACAGGTTGCCCAGGAAGGTTGTGGAGTCTCCCTCTTTAGAGATAATTCAAAAGCCATCTGGGCATGGTCCTGTGCAATGGGATCTACATGGCCCTGCTTGATCAGGGGGCTGGATCAGATGACCTCCAGAGGTTCCTTCCAGCCTCAACCGTTCTGTGTTTAGAAGTAGAATCAAGATGCAGTACCAAAAAAGCATTATAGTTAGATAAGTTTCTTATCCTCAAGTCATACAGCAATAATTTTGGAAGTGCAGCTGTGTTGTTCTCTCGTCTTGATAGAAAGAGCACATTTATATTAACAAATTTTTTTTAGGCTTCATACTTATGCTTACTTGGAAATATAGACATCAGCAAATACCTGTCCAAGCACCTGAAAGCAGCTAGAAAGTTTAATTAAATGTAAATCAGAATCACTCTTCAAAATCCAAAAGTGTGGAATCCTCAGCCCTTCCCATTCAGGTCTTCTCTAAGGACATAGATGAGTAGATTAATAATGTGATCAGTCATCTAAAAATCCAGACTTGGGCAAAACAATGAAGTGAATGACAAAGTAGTGAAAATGAAAGGAATGACCAAAACCTCTGAGATTTAGATATAACACTGCCTGTTTGTGCTGGCTATTATGATGAGTAAGAGATCCCAGATGTTCCCATTTACGGCTAGCCAGATATTTTGCTAACAGCTGGACCATTTCCTTTGTCTGGCATGTTTCATTCATTCTCCCTGAGTTAGAGATACAAGTAAAATTTAGACTGTGAATCTGTAACTGTTTAAGAACTTCTTTACACTAAAGGAACTAAACTCACAGCAATCTTGAAGTGCACACTCAGAAGTTCACATTAGGCATCCAATAAAGATACAGTGGGTGAAGTAGTTACATGCCCAATTGCATGAGACATCTCCACTACACAAAGATTTTCCCTGAGCTGGAATACAAGGCTGAATTACCCAGAAGGAAAAGGAAAAATTGCAGATTTTTAAAGTACAGTAAAAAGGAAGTTATATTGATTTTCAATATTTCTGCAAGCCTCCTAAGGGGAGGTTTGTAAAATCGCAGAATTCATGCAGTTCATCTACCTACAGTTAGTGTTTGTGACAATAAATAACCTCTACTCCTAATAACGACATCCTGGAAATAGCCATGGGCTCTTTAACATTTCTCCTTGCAGAACAATAAAAAAAAATACTGGTCAAATTTGTATTTAAGTAATCTGAGTTGATTAATACAAATGTACCAAAAGCAAACGAGAGAAAAAAAAAAGAAAAAAAAAAAGAACCAGAAGGATCTGAATCTTCCCTTGGGTTTCATTTTCTCAACTGGCAAAACACAGATGAAGCAAAAGAGAACAGTGACATGCAAACAGCTTTGCTTATATCAATGTCAGATATCAGCAGCTGTCAGGTCAGATGTGATATCCTCCAGCCTGAACCTCTAGACAGGAAAAAAAAAAAAGAAAAAAAAAGGTTTTTATAGAAGCCATGACAGTAAAGACAAATAAAAATACTAATTTGCCTTACACAAATCTTGTTCAGAAGGGACTATTTTTCCTGGGTTGAAAGCAATAGGTTAGTCCACTCAAGCCTAGAAGAATGGATTAAGAGGGATTTTGCACTTCAGCTGGTAGCTTCCTGAAGGAAAACAAGGACCCAGCTATCCATAGACCTGCCAGTAAGAAATGCCATGCCAGCAAGGCTGAAATAACTGCTGCCAATAGCCTGCTTTCCCAACCAAGAGACAAAGAAAGCAGAGTGGCACAAAATATAGCAAGCATGTAAAGGAAGACTAACCAAGATGAAAATGAGCCAGTAATGTGCCCTTGTGGCAGGAAAGGCCAACAGTACCCTGAGCTGCTTTATGAGTAGTGTTGCCAGTAGGTTGAGGGAGGTGATCCTGTCCCTCTATTCAGCATTGGTAAGGGCCACACCTGGAGTTCTGTGTCCAGTTGTGAGTTCCCCAGTACAAAAGGGACATGGATATACTGGAGAGATTCTCAAAGGGCCATGAAAATTATGAAGGGACTGGAGCACCTTTCATATGAGGAAAGTCTGAGATAGCTTCACTGTTTATCCTAGAGAAGGCTCAGGGGGCATCTTATTAATGTGTAGATGTACCTGAAGGGAGGGTATGTAGAGGACAAAGCCAGGCTTTTTGCAGTGGTGCCCTGTGACAGGGCCAGAGGCAATGGGTACAAACTGAAAGACAGGACGTTCCCTCTGAACATCAGGAAACATTTTCTCACTGTGAGTGACTAAGCAGTGGCCCAGATTGCCCAGGGAGCTTGTGGAGTCTCCATCCTTGGAGAAATTCAAGAGCTGTCTGGACACCATCCTGGCCAACAGGTTCTAGGTGGCCCTTCTTGAGAAGGGGTGTTGGACACTATGACCTCCAGAGGTCCCTTCCAACCTCAACCATTCTGTGACCATGATTCTGCAACACTCTCACAGTGTAAGTGCAAGAAAGACTAACACATTTTGCTTCAAACACACTGATTTTGGTCAGATTCACAGCAGGAAACAGCGGAAGGCTCAACCAGCCAGCAGACTTATTACAGCTGGAAAGGGAGGTCTACTGCAAGGTGTTACACCAGACAGTATCAACCAAAGAGAAATGAAGACAGCAAGGCCTATTTCCAAAGATATCCACTTACAAAGGACAAAAGCAATCCAGGGTACAGTTTAAGCACTAAGAACCAAAGGGGCTAGTGACACAGTACGTTAAGATTAGGAAATTAAATTCAATATTCTCTTCTCATTCAGGTACCTGCATTAGGTAGCCAGATACTGGCATTAGAAACAAGAAAGCATGCAAATAGCTGCACTTTTAACTGTTGTATAACCTAGGAAATAACAATCTTATTTTTAGGAGAAAAACACCAAAATTATTTTTTTATTTGGTTTAAATCTTGATTTCAGAGTATATACAGTACTTTTATCTTTGGGGCTTGAGTTTTGTTACAGATTTTGGATTTTTTTGGGGGGTGGGGGACTGTTAAAGTACGTGGATTGCATCCTTGAAAAATAACTGTAGAACTGCCTAAAATTTCAGTTCAAAATTACTCCTGTCATTTACACAAATAGTACGTTTCCTTAAGCATTTAAAAAAACAAACCTCCCTAATTATACATGTACCTAAGAAGGTAGTCCATCTTCAAGAAGCACTTCAAATTTCTGGCTCAGTCAGAAAGCTTTCCTCCTCTTTCTAATTGTCTAATTATTCAAGTGGTCACAGTTGCAATTGAAAGCCTTACATAGAGATTTAGGTTATTTTTAAAATGAAACAGAAAAATGAAAGAATCCATTATTGAAATACTTTGGCAATTTTAATGGAAGTGAAATGGAAATTATTTCGGTAACATGGAGTTTTTAAACTTCTCTAATATAGTCTACTGATACCTTCTACCAATTTAGTATCCTAATTTTACCTCCCGAGACTGCAAGGTCTTAGAAACTTCTGTTGCTCTCTTCCACCTGCACCCAGAGAACTAATGATAGTTTCACAGCATTTATTAATGCCCCATTTCCCAAAGATGTGAAGAGAGAAATAACCTCTGGAAGATGTAGGACCTTTCACATTTAGATGTCATCTTAACTGGTTTTAATTAAAAACATCATCTTCTAATAGACTGATGGACCAAGAGCATTTCTTTAGATGCTCATCACCAAACAAACCTACTCTCATGTTAATTGATTCTAATTGAAGATCTCTGCAAAGAGACCATGGAAATTTGATCACCATCTTTCCAGAGAGTTCACGTTGGAAAATCAATACTGTTACATAGGCTGTGCTTGTTCAGGATGCAAGCAATATTTTGCCTTTAGGACTGTCAATCTGAATCCATAACAGGACAGCAGAAAGATCTGTGCTTTCTGTAGAAGTGGTCAACATTTCAAATCATACTCCAGTTAATTTGAAAAGGAGTATTTATGTCTTTAACGCTTTCCATTGGCACTGAATAAATTGTACATGCTATGAAAGTGTATTTCTGAAACCATAAGCACAATAGTTTTCAGGGAGACACTATACCTGGAGAATGTGGCACTCTGGGCTCTGCACACAATACCCAGAAAAAAGAAATTAAACAAGCAAGGAAACAGTAGCAGTTTTACTTGCTCTTAGAATTACATCCAATACCACCTTGGGAGACAGAGCTTTTGTTTGATATACACCTGTTTGACCTGTCAGAATAAAAACACAGCAGTTGTAACGGATGTGAGAGTCAGAAAATATCACTGACAGTGACATCTTTGTGAGGAAGAACAACCTTCATGCTGAGAGAGTTATGCTAATTACCTGGAAATTCATAGCTGTTGAATATCAACCTCAAGCTGTTTTAAAGCAAACCCTGGTGATTTAAGAAAAAAATGTTATGGTACTTTCTAGCAGTAAATCTGGCTTCAAAGCAAAAACATCACCGGCTCTGCTTGAACTCACTTTAACTTCAACCAGACTTTTACATTCACCTGCAGTACAGCTGATGCCTCACAAGAAGAAACATTCTGCCAAAAATGAACAAGCTCACTTGATTTGCAATTTATCACTTATTTATCTAAAATTATCTCTTTACCTTCAAGGACATGTGAAAATAGCTTAATCTAGAAAACAGATTTGTGCACTTGAGAAACCAGAGTAAACAATGCTGTTGAAACCAGCACTAAAACAAGGTCCTGTACCTACAGTTTAAAAAGACAGTTACAACACGCAATGTCCTGTCACAAGTCTTGTTCCTTTGAATAAAGAGCAGTGGATATTTGCATACTCAAAATAAGGGATTTGTATACTGTCTCCATTTCAGCTATAGGACTGCACCTTCAGCCCTGATCTCAAGTCAACACCAAGCAGGCAGTTTGGAACTTGCATTCCATTGAGAGAGTCAATTTTTTCCAGGGAAGAACTCCATCTGCCTCATAGGTAACATGTAGCTTAAGCTGTGAATGCAGATACAGGGGTAGGTAACTGAGGGGAGTGTGTCAGGCAGGGGAGAACATCCAAAACAACTTCTAAACTCTCAAGTGGAACCCTATTTGCTAAGTGCAACCAATATGGGCTGATTGCATATTTTGGTAACGTCTGAACAAAAGCAGCACATCCTGAATTCTCCAGTTCATAAAAGAGAGATGAGACATAACCACAGATTAGAAAGCTGATTACGTGTTATGCTTCTGCATATAGACTGTTTGGTTAGGATAACTAGGGATCTGAGGCCCTGTAAAGAAGAGCTGATGCAAAAAGGAAGGGCTGCCAAAAATGTTTGTCTTAAAAACAAGAGTATAGGCTAGGAGAGAATAAGAAAATAATCCATGCTGGGAAAAAAACTGAAGATGAAGGATGCATGGAGACAAATGCCAAGGGTGCTCAAGGACCTTGGTCAATAATGTCAGAGATTGTAACTGCATAACTGTGAGCAGCTGGGCAGCAGGAACCACAAATTTCTGCCCAGCCTCCCTGGACCAGCTGCAATCTCTTTGCCAGGAAGGGAAGGTGAGACCTAGGGGATGTAGCACTGCGTGCAAACAAGTGAGCTCATGTGAGAGCTATTCAAGCGGCATATAAATTCTCTCTTTGTCTGCTTTTAGATAAACCCCAGTATCCAGATCCACTGTAAACTTAGTCTGCCTAACCCACAACAAGCCATTTTGCAGCCCAGCTCCAAACGTTACTCATTTTTCCCCTCTCAACACCAACCCCTACCTGAGCAATAATCCCAGGTCCTCAGTATTCACAGCCAAAGGAGAATTCCAGCACCAGCCCCCAGTTCACTTAGGAAACTGCTTTCCAGCTCCTCTACAACTGCTGCTCTGGGTTTCCTTTCTCACAAGCTGGAAAAGGAAACCAAACTCTTCCCACCCCAAAACAATTTCTCAGGGATGGGTTCCTTCTGCCGCCATCTCTTGCTTTAGCAGTCCCTTTCCAATCTCAACTGCACTTGTAGCTCTGGACCTACTCTCTCAACCTTAACCAGAGGCTTAGTCACGGATGAGCTACCCCATGGCATCCAAGAATTGAGTCAATAGCAGCTCTGACTTTCCAAGTTTGTGGCATTTTCAGCAGAAGATTTTCCACACACATACAAGAAATTTAAGCTAACATTGCTGTACAAAAAAGAACAATACAGATTAGAAGACTATTTAGTTGCTATAAATTAAAAAACTGAAAATTGTCCATTACATTGCGAAGAGCTCTGTGATTTTCTTCCATGCACCTCTTCTCACGTTCAAACCAGGATGTTACATGCCTGTCTCTGTCAGCTTGGAAGTAGCCAGCAAAATCCTCGCTGCTGTAATGGCACACCAGCGCATGAGAACTCCAATACAATTAATAGTAACTGCATTCGTATATACACATCTGTATGCACATAAATGGAGTTTACTTTCAGGTTTTACCTAACAAGTGATGACACATAAAAATTTGGTATTTCCTCTGTTATGTCACCTCTTGTTACAAGTTATGTCCACAACATCATGCCATCATGAGTACATTCAAGAACAGTAGATACTTATAGATGAAGAGTTAGCGTGTCTGAGATTAAATAAATAGGGATTAGATCTCAGTAATTTCATCTACTTTTATTACCAGCTGCAGTCATCTCAAATTTTTAATTTGCTAATTTTTCTTTCCATCTTTTATTGTTCCTTTGTGAGACACACCTTTTTCTTTCCTGCCTAACGTAAAAGCAAAATGCTCTAGTCACCTCATAAGCCTCACAGCTGCCAGCACAAATTAATCTTTCTAAAGAAATATTATTACCTGTTTTCATACTTTTTTTGTAAACTGATCTAAGACTTTTTTTTCTTCTTGACACCCTTTTTAAGCATTGTACAAATACTTCCACTTTCAGTTGGTTTTGCATTCATGTAGGGTTATATATGTAGGTAACACCTTTTTTAGTTCCATTCCAAGTAAAATGCAGATGTTCTGCAATAAAAGGTAAAGGAATGTTTGCAAAAAATCAAAATGTATTTGTCAGTAGCACTGTTCTTTTCAAGTTGCAGCAAAAGAAACTTTTCTAGTAGGGACCAAATTCCTGATGTGACATTCTCGGACTAAGTATCGTAAACTGATTGGTTTTGTAAAAAGGAGCTACAAGAGTTTCTATATAGCCACAATTTTGAAGTGCATTTTGCAGCAACACAGGAACTAAGAATCAACATGTGCTAA
The DNA here is from genome assembly GCF_015220075.1 of Falco rusticolus. NCBI lineage: Eukaryota > Metazoa > Chordata > Aves > Falconiformes > Falconidae > Falco > Falco rusticolus. The sequence goes on from NC_051187.1 coordinate 99,428,853, forward strand.
ACAAGAAGTGAATATATTAAGAATTTTATTTCAATACTTTTTTCCATCCAAAAGTTTAAGTAATAAGAATTATCTGAACTGTAAATATTAATAATTTTAAAGAAGTTTTGATGCTGAAATGCACACTGTCAGGATACCTGGTACATTTCCACATGCAATTTTTCCTTCTTTATAACATTGGGTTTGTCCAGATCAAATATATGTAATATAAACTATTAATATACTTGCATTGCTAAAACAAAAATGTCTACATATCAGGCTACAGAATGGATATTTTTCATTTTTAAAATCCAGTTCTTCATATGAATATCAGCACATGCAATAAACCATGATAAAATGATACAGACATCTGTTTACATTTTAGAACAGACATTGTGATTTTTGTATGGCATTTTTTTCCCTGTCATCTATCTTTCCCCCTTTCAGTAGGGCCTCTCCATCAGAGATCAGAATTTAGGTCATGTATCACAGAATTAGTATGTATTCAGAATAATGAATATATATTTATCACCTAAGATTATTTTCCATTTTATTTTCTGTAATTCCTCATTCCAGTTGTAGACAAAGCAGACATTGCAGAGGAGTTCAGAAGAAATATAACCATACTTAAGAGCACCTGTTAGCACCTTTGAACAAAATGCTTTTCTAAAGCAGAGTTCAGAGAAATGAACTAGGCTATCATTTCAGCAAGAAATAACTAATATTTTTAGAGAAAGAGGTTTATATTATGAAAACCTTCTCTCTTTCAATAATTCAAATGAAAATGTATGATGAGATGAGAGGTTGGAAAATATTGAGGCATAAAGTATAATCCCAGGCAGACTTGGGTATAACTTCAAGTCACTTCTACTACTTTGTACAGTCTTCTCTAACTATTTCAGAAGTGTTTTAGCAAAAAAATGCAATGAATAAGAAATTTTCCATCAAGTACTGTGTTTGGTTTTATTCCTCACTAAAACTTAGAGTAAAATGTATTACACAGGGCAACACACTCAAGCAATCATTTTCACCACTGTTGAAAACTGGTTTAATCTGCTTCCAAAGCATTGCATGTTTCACTTATTTGGTTCAAAAGCGAAAAACAACTTCCAGTACTTTGGCACTGCTTTCCGTGTCTCCATCAATGACACATTTCATGGAAATGGACTAAGGAAAATAACTGTGTAGAAATAAGGCACTATTATTCCATTCACCCGCTTGGTTATAGCCTGTAGCTGTAAAAAGGGCCTTTGTCCCAAAAGCACAACGAAGCAGATATACTAAAGGTTATTGCAGACTAAAGGCTAAAATTTTTTACTGTTTCAATGAAAATCACCTCACTGAAGGCAGAGCCATGCCAGTTTTCAGCAGCTGAAAATACGATCAGTATATTTGGGATTTGAAACTACTCTGTTAAGGTCTGTGCTAATAGGTTAGGGAATCTGCAAGGCAGAGCTTTTGGTGGCTCCTGAATAACAAAAAGTAGCCACTGTAAAACTTCATAGAGCATAATTTTTAGTTGATATATCAATTTACAAACTTCATTCTTTAGTATTATTTATGAAGATGGCCTGTTAAGATTTAGAATGATTTCTGGGTTTACTTGTATTATATTAATTCCCTACAGTCCTGACTACTACATCAGGTTATTATTTCCAACTAATGAGTTGCTGGTTAGCCATAAAGAACCTCACTCCAGCTATTGGAGTGACTGTATTGGTGGAAAAGGAAAGAGCAACAGATACCATGCCATCTACCTTTACATTCTGTAAAGCCTTTGACACCATCCCATAGAACATTCTTGTCTCTAAATTGGAGATACATAGGTTTGACAGATAAGGAATTGGCTGGATGGCTGCATCCAAAGAGTTGCAGTCATTGTCTCAGTGTCCAAATAGAGATCGGTAGCAAGCGGTGTCCTTCAGAGTTCTGTATCAGGACAATTTACCATCTTCATCAGTGACATTGTGGGATTGAGTGATTCAACAGCAAGTTTGTGGATGGCACCAAGCAGAGTAAGGCAGTTAATACACTTGAAAGAAGGGATGCCATTCAGAGGGACCTTGACAGTCTGGAGAAGTGGGCCCATACAAATTGCGTGAAGTTCAACAAGGCCAAGGGCAAGGTCCTGCACCTGGGTTGGGGCAGTCCCCTGTATAAGTACAGACCAAATGATGAATGGATTGAGAGCAGCCCTGTGGAGAAGGGCTTGGGGATACTGGTGGGTGAACAATTCTATATGAGCCAGCAGTGTGCACTTGCAGCCCAGAGAGCCAACTGTATCCCAGGCTGCATTAAAAAAAAAAAAAAAAGCATGCCCAGAAGTTTGATGAAGGTGATTCTCCCCCTCTTCTCTGCTCTCATGAGACCCCTACATGGACTACTACATCCAGCTCTGGCATCCCCAGTACAAGACAGACATAGATCTATTACAGTGGGTCCAGAGGAAGGCCACAGAAATTGTGAGAGGGCTGGAGCACCTCTGTTATGAAGAATGGCTGATAGTTGGAGTGGTTCAGCCCGAGAAAGAAAAGGCTCTGGTGACACCATATTGCAGCTCTTCAATAATTAAAGAAGGCTTATAGGAAAGTTGGAGAGAGACTTTTTAATAGGGCCTGTAGTGACAGGACAAGGGATAATGGTTTAAACTAGGTGAGTGTAGATCGATCTAGACTAGACATCAGGAAGAGATTTTTTACTATTAAGTCTGGTGAGACACTGGAACAGGTTGCCCAAAGAAGCTGCAGATTCCCCTTCCCCAACCCTGGAAAGTATTAGAGATCAGGTTGGATGAGGCTTGGAATAAACTGATCTAGTGAAAGTGCCCCTGTCCATGGCAGGGAGACTGGACTAGATGATCTTTGAAGGTCCCTTCCAATCAAGCCATCCTATGATTCTACAACTTCTTCCTTTAACTGAATATTCTAAACACTTTACATTACTTATGTCTCCTTTCTGTTAACTTAATCATCAAGGTCTTTGCACAATTCTTAATTCTTCTTCACACAACTCTTCACATTCTCTTCTGCATTGAATATGCCTCTCCATGTGCAAGTGTATTTTTTTAATGCATATTAAAAATATAGATATATATAAACATTCCTATGTGGTTGGCAAACAAACCTTAATTCTATTCATCATCATTGACATTTATGTTTATTTTTATTCACAACATGTTTCCCTTCTTATAGGTCACTGTATGGCAGCACAACCTACTCAGCACCCTCCAGCACAGTTTCACAACAGCTGTTCTGCCACACCTCAGAAAGCTGGTGATCCAGACAGGAAAAACTTCTGCTTTCCAAATTTCTCCTCCATTCCAGGATACCTTTTTTAATAAATGTAGATAAATTAAGCATATACCACTGCCAAGTTCTTGATTTTCTGCCCAGACATTCACTATTCAGTATTTTAGAAAAAATGTAGAGGTCTAAGGAAATTTAAGTACTGTTTGGAACTATTTTCTGAACAAGAAAAAAGCTGGTATTTCTTACTCTAAAAGTACAGGTCTCAGTTTGAACTTTCAGGGGTGCCAAAGAGAACTTTTATTCTACAGAATAAAATAATAAATATTCAGTTGAATAAAAGCTGTATGCAAAATAACGGGGGGTGAAGTTAAAACTAGGGCCAGTTACCATAATTATCATCCTGGAAGTGGCATTCAGCTCAAGATTATAACATTTGGGCTGTGGCTGAAGAAGGGACAAAACATGTTTGTGTATACACAGTGGTTTGGCATGAATCAGTAACTATCCAGCAGTGTTAACCAGAACTGATTGACAGCTTCTGGTTCTTAATCATGTATTTTTGTACCTATATAGCCCTGGTATATAGGTGTAGATATATATAACACAGTAACAGTGATTTATTGAAGAGTAGGAAACATGCACCTAACTTCCCAAACTGTCGCTTTTCACACAAACACTTATACACAGGTGAAAAGCACCAGCCCTCTATAATACACAATGGTGATTAAATAAATAATCTATTTTATGGTAAGCAGTAATCATGTAAAAAACAAATTACAAATTCAAATCGGGCATAACAGGAAGGACTTCCACCAAGTAGATAGGAGGACAGTGTCCCTCCTGTCTGATGCAAGACATTTACAGTAAGTACTTCAAACCTCCATGAAGATTTATCCGTTTCTATTGTTTGTGCAAAAATAAAAACCAAAAAACCACACTGTTTTAACTGTCTTCTAAACAGCAAACCAACCCATGGGAAGAAACATAGAAAGAAACTATCAAAAAAATTGAGATGCACAAGAGCTAGTGCAACCGATTAGTTTATTCTGATTACAGCCCAGACAGACTTCAGGAGCTGTTTTATGTGTTGGTCACCTCAGAACTAATATAAACCCTGCCCAGAAATGCAAACTGTGCTATTATGAAATACTAATTCAGACTAGATAACTGACAATTATTGGTTTTTAACATTCAGGTCAGTGATTTAAAGTCAGCCCACCTTGTTAGGGGACAGAAGTTGTTTTAATTTACCATCTGTTGAGTGGCTTTTCTGATGCACGCCAGCAATCTCTGTTGAATTCAAACCTGATGTGTCTGTACCACAGCACTCCCTCAGATGCCATTTGACAAAGCATCTTGTTACCAGACTCAGGAAGAACAGATATTTTAGATTTCTCTTTCCCATCAGTAAGTCTTACCAGTAAGATAGGGTACATATGAGTGAAGTATGTGTACAAAGCTCTTACTGAGGAAGTCCAGTTTTCATTGGTTTCAGAGGAGTATAAAAAGCAAGTCATAGATTCATCACTGTACCCATGAAGTGTCCAAGAATTCAACAGTCATCATCCATTCATTCACATGGGACGCAGGCCTTTCCTGGCCCTCGTCTGATTTCAAGTGTCCCTGTGGTACAGGATTATCAGGGTAGCACCAAATTTTTGCACTGCCTTGCAAACTTTTTTTTCAATCTCTACGTTCACTTTAAAAACCCACGTACACAAAAGACCAAATGAAACTGTCTAATAAGATTTAATGGCTTCCTAACACTATTTTTAAATGTTTCTTTAATATAATATTACAGTACGTAATCTTATAACAGGCACCTCTTAAGGTTTGCTAAAAGCCTTTGGCAGGCTTGTTGTTTTCCCAGAAAATGGAGACAGATATGTTTTCCAAGTTTGACTGCCTTCAGTTCCTTTCCATTTAAACCATATTTAAAATTGCATCAGCTTTATATCAAGAAATGGAATGAGATAAACATACAGCTTTTCATATCCAAATTAAATGGAAGAAGTGCCCGACTCAAGAAAACAGTTAGAAAGATAGGCTGTTCTTAGCCTTGAAGATCTTTAGCAACAAAACAGAAAAGCAAAAGAGTATATAAAACCCAAATTGTGAAACACAGATAATAAGGTATAACAAAAAATGAAACAATAACAGAGTTATCCAAGTTAAGAATTGCTTCAGCTGCTGTATGTTCAGGTTCTTCCTTTTCACTTATGATTTTTCTTATAGGAAACCTCCAATTTTTATTGATATTGAAGCTAGATATTACAGGCAAGTCAGAGCTAGATTTGCTTTAAGCAAATACTGCATAACCTCCAATATCCTACAGAGCTGTGTTAAGTAGCACTTCAACATCATCCTCTGCTCAGGGCTTCAGATTTAATTCTGAGCTTCCTGAAAGTTTGAGGCTGAGGCAAATCACTTGGCTGATACTTCTGATACAAAGCCTACTCCTGACATACAGCATCCTTCAAGTGCAGAAAGGGAAGGTCCAGATATCAATGGTACTCTTTTCTTGCCCCTAGCATGAGCCAATTGCCTTAGAAAGCAGAATCCACATTAAAATACCAGCAGATCTGAAGTAGGGCCACTGACAGCCTGTGCATATCCCCATGTGCCTGGTCACAAGCACCACAAGAAGCCAAGGCAGGGCAGTTCTGGTGTAAATTATGTGGGAAGAACTAGACCTCTAAACAGGACCTCTGTGCATCTCCGCTGGATCAAAGGTGTCTATATCTCTCTCCATGGAAAGAAAGTACTAACCTTGCAACAGCTAAGTCAGATGAGAATTTTCCATTGCCACAGAGAAATATGAGCCTATACAGCCTGAAGTTACCCACATATTTTATAATACACCAAAACACATTTTTCAGGTCTTCAGTGTTTCAACAGCTATAAGAGTTTAGCTATAAACTATTCTAATTAAGCCGCATTTGAAGCACATTCTTTCTTAATACAACAGGAGACAGATTCATTTCTCCTGTATACGAGAATGAGGAATTCACAATACCACATAGAACATAAGGTAAAGAAAGAACAGTCTGAACTGCAATATTAGGAGGTAGCTGACAATGGCTGCTAGGCAGCAAAATATCTGAAATTCAGCTTTTGCTATATGTGTCCTAAGAACTCACAAGCTTGCTGTTTCTCACCTATTGTGTTCTCACTTGCCAGTCTCCCATCTGCTTTACTGTTGCAGCACAAAAACTAGTAGGCTGTAACAAGGCTTTACTGCTGGTCAGAGTCTACTGTCCGTGCTGTTTCTCCTTCCTTCAGAGGTCAGACCACACTACTCCTCCCCCATCCAACCCCCTCTCCCACAATCCTCAGGGCTATTTAAGCACTTAGCAGAACAAGCTACAGCTGCACATCATCCATGTCAATCAACCACTGCCACTGAGGCAAGGCCACAGCTGCATGTTATCAATGCTGATCAACCCACTGCCTTCATTCCTCTACACTTTAATCCTCAGATTTTTGATGTTCTCACACCTATTAGTTCATCTGCTCTCTCCTTTGTCAGCTAATATATATCTTGAATGAGTGATGGCGAGCTAAAGCTTAGCACGGACAAAATAGACCTTTTGTTCCTCTTACAGCAGCCCCTTCTACATTTTTTCATTCATTTTGGCAAACCATCTATTTTCCCCATTATTTACTCTTGCAGCACAACAAAGCCTTGCACTTTTGTTCATATCTCATTCACTAGACTTTCACCACCATAACATATATCTTTTCTTTGGATGGATACACTTTTCTTTGACCAATGACTTTTCACACTCATCCACACCCTAAACATCATAACTTCATCTCTGTACTCATAACATTGCTTTATAATGTTATAATGCTGATAAACATCTGTTCAATCGCTCCCCTTGTTCAAACCATGTCCTTGCTTCAAACCTCTACAGTACTTTCCTCCACGTTACCGTATCAGATCAGGTCTGGTCTTAAAGGTTTACCATCCTAAATTATTCCTTGGACCTTGCCTCCTGTCACAACAACTTAGTCAGAAATGCCTATTTGTCTCCTTCTCTTGATACTTTTTCACACTTCCTCTGTGCTGCCCACTCTACAAAGAAAAAGTCTTCTCACTCCAATATGCCATCCCCTTCCCACACACACGCATTCTCATTCAAATTCCTCCTGAGACCTATTTTTGGTCAGTCTTAAATAAAAGTCACATTTCTTCAACCCCAATATTTAGCTGAGAGGGTGCTGATGATCTAAAAGGAAAATTTAGCTACAAATATGCTCCTATTTCCATTCTGCCAGAGTTTCTCCTTGTAGTCAGCTTCTCACAAAAATCCCTGCTCCATCCTCATATCTTCTGTGAATGATGCAATTCTCGCCTCTTCTGTGCAGTCACTACTTTGCCAATATGTAAATCTCTCTAGAAGACATACTTCTGTCATGCTGCTTATTCTGTCTCAAAACTGATTTGTAAATTAGTTAAATTGTTATAGAGCTCACTCCCACCATTGGTACTGAAAGTTCTCAAAACCAGAGACAATTCCCTGCTTCTGTTGGGAACAGGGAGATGCAATGTGCATTTCAAGTCAATCATGTCTATAGTTTTCCCTCCATTTCTACATTGTATAGTTATTAAACTTTTTCATAAGCACCTATTACATAATCAGTAAGCAATAATACAAGAGACAAATCAAATTTGATTCCCAGCTGCAAATGTAGATGCTTTTTAAAAATTAGACCCATGAATGTTCCAGAAAGATTTAAAAAAAAAAAAAAAATGTTCCTTCAACAAAGGGTAGACAGTGGGTTTAGGTTAAGCAACTGTATGTTTGATTTTATATAGGAATTAAATACTTTATTAAACGATGAGCTGACCCATGAAAAGTAAGATACACCACTGGACTACAACACATATACTATTATGTTTTTTCAGTCTTCTAATATGAAAGCTGCTTACGACTACTAAGAGCAAAGTGAAAGAAGTCCTTTTCATTTGCATTGTAAATGTGCACAGCCTACTCCCACAACCAACACCAAGAGCAAACCTGATACAGCAATTCAGAACAGATTTCCTTGCTGCAGCAAATTCAGTGCCTGCTGTCACTGCAGCACTTCAGAGAAGTAAGTCTGAAGTGTTACTCAAATGACAGCTTCAGACCAATTTTAAAATAGGAAGTGTTATTACTTATTACAATTAAAATCCAGTAAATTCCATTGTTTCTGGAAAATCTCTTTATAACTTCTCTATGAATTTCTTGATTAAAACTAATTAAAAACTACTTTTCTCTTTAACCTCAGCAAGAATAATTGGTGTGAATTACCTCAGTCCTTCCAGAAGCGCTCTAGAGATGAACAGAAGGGGCTGCCCCATGAGCCCACGCTATTTCTCCTTGCTGGACAGCCTGCTGAATTTTAATACAGACCAAAGAGTATGTTCCAAAGAAAGGATTTCATGAATTTTTTTAATCATATGCTGACTTCAGGAGAGTTTTGTCTATATTTCTCTTTGATCTTGACTAAAAATAAATGCTATTACTTCAGTACTCTGGCTTTTAGCTCAGAAGAGCTGATAAGACCGTAATTTTAAAAGTTGTTCTCATGTATCACAAAAACTTTGCAATGGACACAAGTGTAACAAAATGACTGAAAAAATCAACAGCATTGCAGATCACCTTTCCTTACAGAAAGAGCTTCTGAATGTTTTCCTTGACTTTTAAAACTGTCCTTTGAACAGGTTCTCACAATGCAACTAAAAAAAAAATGTTCCTATGCAGAAATCATTGGTATCTCATAGCAGCTCTTAAGTTGATACTACCTGTGAACAGTTCGGTTTTCTGCAGCTATTGGACCACTTTCAAGAGGTCTTCATGAACAACACATGGATTTAATATACACATCTAACCTCATTTTCACAGAAAAACTCAGAAGTAAGAGCTATTCTAAATCAAAACTTTACAAGATGGGATTTGGCTTTGTTTCATAGCTATGTAGTCTGTTTAGGTACACCCAAGCACTTGAATACAACAAACAATTTCTCATGGAGATATGTGAAGCACATTTTCCAGGTTGGTCTTTTATCATCAAAATGGAAGTGTCTGCCATCTGTAAGTTGCCCATCCCATAACCCCCTCAGTAGTATGGTCAGGCTACAAGAGCTTTGCAAAAAAGAAGTATCAGGAAAAATGTCAGAATGATCCATTTACGTATTGACCCTCTTCCTGACAAGGTCTGAGACAGCTCTGAAAATCATGGGAAACAGCCATAAACCTAATGAAATTTTCTAGTAGAATAAACTATCTGCAGAGGGAGAGAGTGCAGCTCCATGACTAGGATCACCATACTGGTATAAAATAAGAGATCAGAAACCTGAACAATTCATTAGAAAAATTGCACATTCCTGCTCACATGAATTTACAGTCAACAGGCATTTATTATGTTGGGGTTTTTTTTAATTTAAAAAAAAAAGTGCAAACAACGGGCTGCTATTTATTTTAAAGGCTCAGCATAGTTTTCTCCAAAGAGGTGACTCTATTACCCAACAGGACCTAAAAGCAGCAGGCAGTAGAGTCAAAATGACCTAATCTTCTTCCTCTTCCCAGCATGCAGTAATGTTAAATGAAAAAAACACGATTTTGAACCTACAACATTACAACAAAAAATCTGTTACTGTGATCAAAGCCAGACAACTTAAACCCAAACTAAGGAGGCTGCAGGTCTCCTCAGTACTTTTTGACTTCAGTGCTGTTGGGGAAGAGACTAAGGAAGGTAGAGCTACAGCCCCTTTTCCACTATTATTCCTCAAAGCTTATGGTTATATGCAGGGTAGCAGGTCTGGTCAGGGAAAGAAGCATTAACTAAGGTAGCACACTGATTATCAGTATCTTTTGGTAGGGGACTAGGATTTGTGACCTTTTATCATGGGCTAAGAAATCACTGTATGCTGCCTGAGCCACGTGAGACTATTCTGTTGCCCTTGGCTCTGGTGTAGGGAGCTAACGGCATGAACTGTTCAACTGTGAACTGTTAGCGGACACCTTTCTAGCCAAAGTAATTTGATCTTGGAGTGGATTCATCAACAAAGATGGACGAGGCTTCCACAGGAGCTGACACTTGAAATATTCAAATTTATTAATAAAAATAATCATATTTTGTTTATTTTTCTCTACAATGCTTTAGGCCATTAGCCACGCACACACTGGAGGACAGCACTCAGCAACAGTGACATGCCATGGTAACACCGCTGATGTTACAGATTGCACATTTGTACAAAGGCATTGTGTAACATTGCTCCTGGCAACAGAGACAGCAAAATCTGTATCACATGCCTACAGTCACATCCTGAAACTGTGGGAATATGAGAAAAAGCAAAAAACAAGAAGTTGTCAGACAACTACTGCCACAGCTCACATCACACAAACAAATGCTGCCTGATGTCACAGCAGATCTCTTGTATCAGAAAGATTATCCCTACAGTGGAAAGTGAAATGGTTTTGATCTCTTAGAGCAATGTATTGCTCAAATTCAAAAGTGTCTGCCCTTCAGCTTTGTTGTGTGTGAGTAAGTTATAACCAGGACTTCATAAACCTTTTTATTGGCCTTTTACGATTGCAGCAAGAGCACCCAGCATCAACATTACCAATACAGCTTCTCTATTACCTTGTGCATCACTTTGGAAAGGTGTGCAGAGTACTAATGATACAGTTTTTCCTACTAGAAAACTTCTGTTCTCCAATTTCACAGCTATCCCCATACTGACAATTCACTTTATGTTGCATGAGTTTGGTGAAGAACATACACAAGACTTGCTCCCTAACTGATGCATACCCACAAGAGGTTCATATCCTATGCAGGAGAGAAATTATGAGCTGCAAAAATGTACGCATAGCAGAACATGCACTGACTTCACGGGGAACAGTGTCTCTAGCCTACTAGTATATGTTGGTAGTTAGATTACACTAATCCCCTGAACTAATGTATTTCTATATATGTCTTTATGAAGTCTGCAACCTCAAGGAATGCATCGTTCTCCCCCCACATTCTATATTCAGTACTTGGTCTCCTAACTATTTTCCATAGCATTTTCCACCTTTCAACAATATTAGCATATTCTAACAAACTTTATAAAGCTCTTATATCACAATCCAGTCATATCACTATCGAAATTAGAAAAAGCAATACAATTACTAGTATACTGCTTATAGTATATGTCAGCTTGACTTTTATCTCAGATAATAAACATACTGTGAAGTAATTGACATTTATTCATGGTCATATTTATGAATATTCCAAGAATTATTTTTTATATTTTACTATTCAACTCATGTGAGTTACTGAGTCTTTTCCTCAGCCACTTTTTTTTTTTTGCTGTTTACAGAGTAATTGTGAAAAAAGTCTCAATTCAGAGGGGAGCCGTAGGAATCCGTCAGAAACGTCTATGTATAGAGTTTTATACAGAACAAGCCATAGCGTTCTTTAGATTTGTTACAAAACAATGAACACATTTTAATAAATGAGACTACAAAAAGGAAATAAGAAAGAAAAATCATCTACTTGTAAACACAATAAATCTCAAAGGGAGTTTGGCTTAAGAAAATTGTGTAAGAGGAATATTGTGCATTACTGAACATAACCCAATCAAATTATTCAACCTATAATAAATGTAGATGTGATCATAACATGAATCAAGTATTCAAGTAAAGAAAAGAACAGAAACAAGATTACAGGAGCTGAAGTCACAGAAGTCCTGAGGGCTCTAAGTTATGATAAAATTTGGCTTGACATACAGTATCTATTCTGTGAGATGAGGTTATTCAAAGTGCAAACTGGAAGAGTATTAGAATAAGTTCACAGTATTGAAATGCAGTGCACATTCACTACTCTTATGGCTTCATAATAATTCAAGCATCCTATATTTCTTTATATCTCTTACAGAGTCTGAGAAGCAAAAGAACATTGTATTGTCAGTGAAAGCTAAAACCCTGTATTTCCCCTGTTTCAAACATTAGTTAATTTTCCAAGTGTTTATTGCTGATAATAGGCAAAATCCCCACTTTGAGCTCTGCTTCCAGTGCAACACCACAGTCCTACAACATATAGCAGGTCAACTGCTGGTGAAGAAATGTTAAGTACATTCTAAACTTGTTTGCTGGGGCCTTTACCAAACGTTAAATAAATACTTGTATGTTCTTCCATATGTAAGACTTAGAGACTGTTCCATCTTCTGTAAACATAGATATTTATTTATTTGTGTTCAGGTTAAGTTAGTGGATACCAGACATGGGGATTTTTGCCCCCCCTACCTGCATGTAAAGAGCAGTAGAACCAACACATATTTAGTTGTGAAATCATGCTCAGGTATGACTAATCCAAAACCTAAGACACTGCTCACCTTAGGTCTATCTTGCATTAAATGATATTAAATGATTAAATGTGCATGGTTTGCTTTGTTGGGGGGGTGGGGGGGGCGGCATTATGCTGCTTTATAGAAGTTGATTTATTTATTCATTTTAAGATGCAAATACATGACTATTACCTAATGGGAAGGTATAGAGAAGATGGATCCAGTCTCTTCTACAAAGCACACAGCAGCAGGCAAGTTATAACAACTGAAATTCTGTTTAGGTGTACAAACATCACCATGGCAGAGGTCAAGTATCAGGACAGGTTGCTCAGAGAGGATGTGGAAACTATTCCTGGAAATACTCAGAACTCACCTGGACAAACCCCAGGGTGTCCAGGTAAGTTGAGCATCTCTAACCTTCTGTTTGAGTGATGTTCAAAGCAACCTCCACAGCTCCTTTCTAAGCTAAATTACTCTATGATTCTGTAACTGACCAGTAAGTCAGAAGATCATGTTTGCCCATGAATTAAGAAAAAAAAAAAAAAATATCAAATTACTGCAATCTAAGTAAAGAACAGGCTACAGCTTGTCAAATTCTTCTTTTTAAGTTGGACATTCCTGAAAATGTACAGTACGTTTTTCACAATCCTTCAATGAGCAGTACATGTGAGACTATCACACTGAAATCAGACCAATCAGACCATAGGGTTTCCTTTCTTTACAAATTAGCTTTCATTTAATCTTTCACTATATTCTTTTTGATTTTTATATATTTACGTATTCTACAGCTTTCAAATAACAGAAGTTAGAAGTGCTTTGCAGGTGACGTTTGTTATTTTAATTCATGTTTGCTCTCCACAAGATAGACATTGGTAATTCCTCAGCAGTTTCCAATGATGATCCCCTTCAAAGATATACTATCCTAAGCGCATAAAACCTATATACTTGTTTCCTGATAGCAAATGGTGAAGCTGTTTACACAACAAAGCATTTTGGCAGCCAGAAGGAAAAAAAAAAAAAAAATAGAAAAAAAAATCAGTTATACTAGATTTTTCTCCATAGTTTAGCAGAGCTGCATAAGTACAATCCCCAGAAGAGGTGGGATTAGAAACAGGTCCTCAAGCACACAGGTGGGAGCAGTGGGCATGCACCTGCACTTCAGAAATCCAACAATTGATACTCTGTGCACCCCAGCCTGTGGCTGCACATCATTCAACAGCCGAGGGAAATGCATGTGCTGAAAATATCTTATTGGCTCTGTCTGACTTCTTACAGCACTTTTCCTGCAATCTTGCAAGAACTCTGTTCACTTGAGTTGAACAAAGAACAGAAGAACCGGCCCAGCCCAAATCTTTCTGCAGTATAATAAACACTGCTTCCCAATTGGCAAGACAGAACTTTTTAAAGCGTTTCCACTACATTCAAAGATATCTAATGATTTTAATGAGATGTTGCTGCAGTTTAAAATACTAATCACTTCTCATACTGAAAAGAATAGGCCATATATGGCTCATGCTGTTTTTCTGGGCAACCATAACAAAAAGAAATAGCAAATTTAAATTTGGAATTTCAGGGTGATTTACTGACCCACTTTTTTCAAAGAGGCCTTTCAGCAGCTGTCATAACTAAGTCATGTTGCAACCAGAAAATTTTAAGAATGCTCATTTTGCTCCCTTATACAATTAATCATGCCACCTGCTGTGCTGGTCCTTAACTGATGTTCTAACCACATAGAAGGTGCTTGGTAGTTTGGTCCTCTAAGAAGAGGCCTGCCTTAGGGAGGCATCTAAGTTTTTCTCCAGAGAGAGACAGACAAAGGTAAATCAATAAGCAACCATGTTTAGGAAGACCAGGATTTCTGCTTCTGGTTTTGTTTTCCCTTTCCTCTTCTAGGATAATTGAAGAGTTAAAGGAGAATAGTTATGTAGATGTTTGGAATGACAACGTTTTCTAAAGCCTGGAAAGATCCCCCTGACAATAAGAGAATTTACTGTCATCTTTAAAGAACTCCAATTCTTAAGAATTTGTTAAGGCACGAATTTCAGTCCTCTTCTAGATACATAGATTTGATTACTTGATTACAATGCACAAAAATTGCCTCTATTTAGTGGCAACGATGGAAAGGCACAATCTTATCTTTAGCTGTTTCCAGATCTGCATGACTGTCTTAATTAGCACTAGAGCATTCAAACTCGGCACCCTGCGGCTTTTCTGTGCCTTTCTCAGCAACACATTTATTGCTTTATCCTCAAGGCTGTGATTGCGTATTTTACTGGAACAGGGACACAATTTTAAGGCCATGAGGAGTTCCAAAGCATTAAGAGATTTAACATGCATTTTCTAATCTCTGAAAGAAAAAAAAAAAAAAAGGGGGGGGAGGAAGAATGTTTTATCATTACCTTCTGCTCATGCTGAGAAAGTTCAATTGGCAGATCACAACACAAAAGTATGATTGCTGTGTTAGCCACAGGTAACTCCAAGAAGTTACCTGGATTAGTTTCAGTTAATCTAAAACCCAGAAATATTTAAGAGGGTGTTGGGTTTTTTTGCTAACAAACTTTTTTAAACAAAAGGTTTCACCACTTCCTAATATTGAATGATTAATCTCTTAAAAATTAACACATTAAAAAAATAATGTTACAGTAACATTTTCCCAAGTTTCTGTGAGGAATTATTTTGGAAATTGCATGAATCTAAGAGAGTAGGAAGAAATAAAACTGTGTTACTGGATCACTACACACACACACACTTTTACTTCCAAGTCCCTCCTAATCTTTTTGTCTCAACTGCAACACCACCCGTGCACAGCCAACATTCTGAGCCAGTTTCTCTCACATTGCCATAGGAATGGAGCTTGAGAGTGCGCCAGTGCCCCCCACTTGCTTTTGCTGCACGATATTGCTAAAGCAGCCAGTTGGCTCTAAATTAAAGCCAGACTGAAGGTCAATGTGCAGATAATACAGGCTTGATGTAACAGGTTAACAGGGAACTCAAGCTAAGAGTACAAGGCAAGCGCAGCATTTGAATATGTTCACCTCACATCTCCATCTTCAGCTTCTTTTTCTGAACACGATGGCCCTGCCCTCCTGCACAGCTAGCTGAGCAGAACCACAGCCCAACAACAGAGCACACTGCCAGATTTCCATCTCTTCTGTCCCCTCTGGGAGGGCTAACAACTGCATGCAGTCACTAAAACTTTGCAAAGCAAGTGACACCCAGTATATAAACAAATTTCCTAAAGCCACGTGTCTTAGGAAAAAAAAATATCATTATTGAGGTGATGTATTAAGATTTTCTAAGGCATAAACAGTTACATACACAGCTACTTCTCCAACTCTCATGCTCAAAGAGCAACTTCTTTAGACTCACTTCAGATCCTCTTTTCAGTCTTTCCTCCTGGGCCACTACAAGTTCTTTTTTCTTCCAAGGACTATTATGGTTTTTTGGGCGTTCCATTTTGGTTTCCTTTTTTCTTGGAACAGTTTCAGTTTGCCAGAAAGGCACAGTGTCACTTTGGATCAGAACACACTCACAAGCTGAAAATTTGTCAAAAGCCTGCTCCCCACTATGTTAGTTTGTAGATTTACACACACTCGTGCCCCATGGACAACGAGGTGAATTAATACAAATTGTTTTTTCTGTCACACCTAAGAAAAATGTAAGAGGAGTCAACTTCTCATCCTCTGACTTTAGAGAAGGTGGCCTAATTCCCCATTCTCCAAAATGTGGCCTTGGATGACCTAAATCCCACACTGCAACATTACTGTAACTCAGGAAACTTGAATGATGATAGCAATTCCATACCATTAGGATAGGAATAAGTTGGAACCTGTGCTTCCTATAGTGTCCCCAAAGCAACTGACCAAGGAAAGTGCATACCATTTTAAGAGTAAGTGGAAGAGTGGAAGTGTGATGCCATTGCCTCCCATCAACCCCAGTAAGCAGCATAAGGCAGAAGACCTCCCTGTCCTCCTATTGCATCCCAGCTGCCACTTGTTCACAGACCTTCCACAGAGCTATCTGTACTCTGGGTTCTAGCATTTATACATTGCAGCTCCAAGCACACAACGTTTCGACTATATTCAGCCACTGTTAAGGCCACCAGAAGGCAAAAGGTCCTTTAGCAAATATCTTGACTCCACACAACTGGAGTCTTGTGATGCACATTTGGTTTCAATACACAGAAGCAGATAATTTTCATAGGTGACCAAAGTCATTACAGTAATGGTGGTAATCAGCAAAACTTACACAAACATACATTTCTTCCATTCTAATATCACTAATTGCAAATCAGCACAAAGCCAAAAAAAACCTATTTTGTATTACTCCTGGAACATTAGCAGAAAATATTTAGATGGATCAAACATTCAAACATAAAATGAATTTACTGTAACTGACTCAGGCATGCACTTCAGGAAGCTTTGGTAATACATTAACTCATTTCTCATTTTGATGTGAATGTTTTTTGCTTATGAAATAATGATTATGTAAGTATAATCCTGATGATACAGAGCATAATCTTAGGGGGGTTATTTTGAGCATCTCCAGATCTGAGTACATTCAAATCTTTAGACCATAGAAAGAAGTCACCAAGTTCAGTCTATATTCAGGCTCAGATTTTGAAACTGTTCCCTCACTTTCTACTGTTTCCACGAAGTAAAGTTCTAAAGCAACCCGCATCTAACAAATTTTCGACTGGTTTCAGAAAATTATTTTTTTTTAAATTCAAATCATCCAAGCCAAGCAAGCAATCACAACTGAAAACATATCCAAAGGTGACAAAAGTAAGGGTTTGTGTGGGTTTCAGGTTTTCCTGTTGTTGGATTTTTTTTTTTTGGTTGGGACTTTTTGTTGTGGTTTTTTAGTTGAGATTTTTTTTTGGTGGGGTGTTTTTGTCGTCGTCGGGGTTCCTTTTGGCTGGGGGTTGTTTTGGTGGTGGGGGTTCCTTTTGGCTGGGGGTTGTTTTGGTGGTGGGGGTTCCTTTTGGCTGGGGGTTGTTTTGGTGGTGGGGGTTCCTTTTGGCTGGGGGTTGTTTTGGTGGTGGGGGTTCCTTTTGGCTGGGGGTTGTTTTGGTGGTGGGGGTTCCTTTTGGCTGTTTTGTTTTGGTTTTTTTTTTATTTGGGGGGTTGATGGGGTGGGGTTTTTGTTTGGTTGAGGTTTTTTGGGTTGGTTGGTTTTTTACAGAGGGAAATATTGGCTTTTACAGATATTTAAATTAAAGATATAGATTAGAATCAAATGTTCTAAATCAACATAACTTCTTTAGCTCATCATTTCCTATCCAGTCAGCACAAAGCAATGAATTCATTCTACCCAGTACTGCTCCCATTCCCATTATGCTAAAAACTGCACTTCAATATGTACACCTAAACAAATAAAACTCATACAAAGGCTTAAAAAAATTATTTGGACACAATTATCTACATAGTTTTCATGGTACAGCAGTCACACTAAAGACATTGTCATTTACCCACCAAAAATATTGCCTATATTTTGAAAATCAGTAGTTGGCTGGCTAATAAACATTAAGCTGTCAAGACACAGATTTGGGCTGTAAAGTCAAAAGAAATCTGTACAGCCACCCACAGTATATTACACCATTCCAGTTTCATGTTGGACAAACCCTGTCCCAGTAGTCTCAGACTCAGGTGCGTTCAACCACAAGTGCCAGACTCCAGACAGAAACATTCAGGATGTTAGAAGTGTGTCAAAGTATCAAAGCCCAAGACTCACCGAATAAGGACAAGCCTTGAATGAACACACCCAAAAGGTTTTACAAATGAAACTAAGGTTAACTTTGTTCTTTGGTTACCAACAAAACCAAATAAATCAAAATATCCATGCTCATGTGATGCATGAAAGGCTTTAGAGTTTACTTCATTACTAAGAAAACTAAACCAAACAACATATTTCATGAGCAAACATTTCACTGAATGCAGCTCCCATAAGTCACTTGGGTCAGTTGCCAACTCCTGAAGGTTCACGTCTGGATATTAGACACAGCTTCTTGATTAACATTATTGCAGCACTGGAACAGGTTACCAAGGAATGTCACGGAATTTCCAGCCTGAAGGTTCTCAAATTTTGGCCAAACAAACCCATAACTGAGCTGACCTAATACTGACAACAGTCCTGCACCGAGCACGAGCTTGGACTAGGTGATCATACACAAGTCCCTTCTAACAAGTCTTCCACGATTCCACAGATTCACAAGAAACAAGTATTTGATGCAGAAACATTATGATTAATACACATTAAACATTCCAACAAGATATACTCTAGCTTTTAATGTCTGCCTTGTAAGTAAAAGATTCTCCTTCTCCACCGCCTCGCCCATTAGTTTCTGAGCTTCCTGAAAACACACACCCCATTAAGATTAGATTTGACTATTGCAACCAGCTGTTTTCTCCAAGCAGTAACCATCAAGCTACAAGACATTGTTCACTACATCATTTATGGTACAAGTCTAAGTAGTTTCAATTGTACCGGACATAACATACATCTCTTTGGGGAAAAATCAGTCAAGTATGTGCTATTTTGCCTGGAAGAAGCCTGTCTAGCACCTTTGTACGGGCAGCTAATTTTCAAATGCAATTTGAGCAGCAAAGAGCTTTAAAGCAGCTTTCCAACAAGCCATCTTCAAAAACTGTTTATTTTGTTTGAAACAGGTCATGAATTCCTTTCAGACCTCAGCTTTGATTGCTCTGATGTCCACAATTAATGCAGTATGCTCTAGAAAATATTTTAAACCGGAACAGATTCTGAAACATATGTGTGAAGAAATCCTGAATCTCAATGATTGCCATGAAGCATCAGCTGACCTCAAATCATTTAATCTTTTTGAATCTCTAAATTGTTTTACTTGGCCTACACTTAAGACTTGATTCTACTGAAAACAGGATTAATTCAATCCAGAAATCTTTGGATCAATGATGTCATTCATTAAGGGAGTCATAAATGAAACAGAAGTCAACAATTTGGGGTTAATTACATAGAAGTAGTCCACTCCCTCCTTTCTTTCTCAAGTCGGTTTCTACTGCTACAGGGTAGCTCCAACCTGGGGAGCACCTTACATGCTAATGTGCACATCCAGGATGTTAAAGCTCCAGAAGCAATAAGAAACAATGCAATTATAACTGCCAGAAAGCCTCTCTCCACAAGTGTTCTTAAGGTTAGATTACCCTTGCTGCCAGTGGAAAAGTTCAAGTTTTCAGGAATTCAAACCTTACTAGCAGAATGAAGAAGAGTGTGACATGAAGATAAGAGACTTGGGGAACGAGAACAACCCTGTAGTATCACTTGTGTACCTGTTTCCTCTTATAAGAAAGCCTGCTGATATGAAGTCAAAAGTATAGAAGTCTGCAACATGCTCAGAGAGGCCAGAGTGACATTCTTAGTTTAATTTTCCTTTAGGTCTTCTAGTTTCCATCAGTTTAGATATCTTATGTGACACAAAGAATACTAGAAGAGCCTTCCTGTCCCAGCTTGCAATACTTAAAAGAGGAATTATCATGTCAGTATTCAAAGAATGCAAAATTACACCAGGCTAGAATGAATTCCAGCATTCAAGGTTAGTTACACAAATACCTCAACTGTTGCCCTGTCTCTCTCTTTGACCAAGGGTCTCTTCATTAAGAATTGCAAGACTATCAGAGAAGCAAGTCCTGGAACATCTAGGAATTTATAGTTTCGATAAAAAAATCCCACCCCCAAAAAAAAATCAGCCAGAATTAGTGAAAGGCCATGACTATAAACTAGATCTCAAGGAAAAAAGTTACTTGGCAAGTGTAGTTAAGTTGTTGCCATCACTGGCAAATCAAAAGGAACTTAAAGCTTAGCCTGTCAACCCAGATACTCTTACAGTCAAGACCTATATATGCTCACATTTGAACTGGACCTGCATTACTTCTGATCAACTTGAAGGATTTCCCTCAATTTCAGGTGGTTGTTTAGTAGTCTAAATAGGATTGACAAATACAGCGCCATTACTCACTGCCTGTTTTTAAATTATTGAGACAGGCAGGAAAGTAGCAAATGTCATCAGGAACCCTAGAGTGCATTCAAGCAACAAAATGTCACTTTTTCCTTTGTAGTAAACACTTTCCATTATTAATAGAGCATCTACTTTGCTGAGACATCTTGCTTTGCAACGCAACCACTGCTAGCATCTTGTTCTGTATTTGCTTTCAAAAAAGTTACTTTGAGTAAACCTACTCTGACAACGGTAGCAAATTAAAAAAGGTAGTTAACAAAAGAAAAGGGTTACTCATCCAACCTATACATGTTGGAGGCTTTTTGTGTTTAGTTGAGGGTTTTCCCCCCAACTGACTGCAAGGATAAAATTCTGCAGAGAGCAGGAAACACACAAATCAAACAGGCTGTTGGTTTAAGAGAACTTGAAATTGTGAGTTGTTATATCTCAGCTAAGTCTCAGCTCTTTAATACAAATTGTTTACCATGTTTTTTCTGAGACAGTTTTCTAATTCAATATTAATAAGAATCTGAGCAACCATAAAAGTGTTTCAAGACTACCTAGTATCTCTGGAGGTGAAAACACTAAACTTCATCCCACAGCCATAAAGCAGCTTCTCTGATAAAATTTTGTGACCTAATTTACAGTTCCTTCCCTGGCTGGAAAAGGATTTGTGAAAGGGCATGCATGTCACTTTCTCAGCATCAAGACAATAATAAATTGTCAGTTGAATTTCTAACTTGGCAGATTTTATTAAGTTTACCTATATGCATTAACCTCTTTGAAAAAGTTACCTGTGCAGAAAAACATTGTTCTCAGAGCCTGATTCCAACTTGCTTGGAAAACAGTATTAAGAATTAATACTATCTTTAAAGGCAATAATTGCACGATTAGAAAAAGGCTCAAGAATATGTCAGAAATAAGCATAACAAAGAGAATTCAGGTGGTAAAAATGCTACTATACACATATATATACCCACATATACGTGAAATTGAACAGCCAGAAAATGTGCCAAAAAAAATGCCAGCTGTGTCAATAAGTAGTATATTACAGTCACAATACACGAAGCTGTTTTAAAAATGTGATCCTGTGATACATACCCAGACAAAACTGAAAGAGCAAAGATAGTAATTTTTTTTCATAATCTAAAGTTATCAGCTTTTGAGATTCAATATGCAAGTCCAGACTTGTAATAGAGTCACACTTTAAAGGCTCAGATACCAATTTGATTCTCAGATACAGGTGCCTCCCATTAGTCAAAACTGGTCTTCCATCTGTGCCTCATGATGAGTCTGAAATGTGGTTTGATACCAACCTCACTAAAATTGTCTGTCACCTCACAGCAAGTCTATTGCAGTGCAATGACAGGTTACAATTCAAGTATTTTAAAATGCTCTGTTGATGCCTTCTTCGATATTTCAGTTAAACTAATGTGACACCTCTAACATTTCAAAATAACAGGGTTTTTTTACCTTGAGGATAGAACAGTTCTAAGGGCTTTAAAAGGACTCACAGCCTTCATGGCTTCCAAAGGTTTATAAAGGAAGTTTTATTCTTAAAGGCCTAAAGACTTGGACCTTCTTCCAATTTGTTTCAATATTTTTATCCTCTTTAAACTACTAAATCAAGAAATGACACTATAAAAGCATAAAGTTCCCTGCAAAATTAATTCAATACAGATAAAAAAAGTTTATGAACACACCTAACAAGAAAGAAATTCAGAAGGAACAAAATTAACATGTCTTGAATCTTAGTGAACTTGAGCAAACCTTAGACACCCCTTCCCCAAATGGATTTTGCACGCCTGCACGCCAGCTGGGAGGTACAGCTGGCTGGTACAGCTGGCCCGTAGCTGCTGCCTCACATGTGGCTTCTCATACTTGTCTTGATTATTTTGCTAAATACAGGGTGAAATAACTTCCAGGGATTTTCACACTTTTAGAAACGGGCAACTCCAAAGATGGCAAAAAAAAAATCATGGGACACAAACTTTAAGACTTCTTTGCCATGGTACACCCCTTCCACCACTGTCCCCAGCCCCAGCCATTCCAGGGAGGGAACTACTCACAGAAGGTAAAAGCACTTTTGGTACGAAAGATTTTGTGGATTTTTATTTTGGTGGGGGAGTTGGGGTTGTGTTGTGTTGGTGGTTTGGTTGTTGTTTTTTTTTTTTTTAAAACAAAAATTAGAAAAGTGAAAAGCCCAGAATTTCTACAGATACAGGTGACAGCAAGTCAGGAGAAAGGTCAGATTTTATCACCCACCACCACCCTTTTACTCATGCATTTATAAAGACTTAAAGCAGTATATCTGAAAGACAACTGAAAACAGACAGGTTTCCTCCTGCTTAAACTGTCTCTCACAATAATACCTCTTCACTAGACTAAGAGATGAAACTATAAGCGATTCACACTCCTGACTCAAGCAAAGCAGTGATGCATTTTCTACAGTAAAAAAAAACCCACAAATACACCAATAGAAAGAGGCAAACCTACTGCTTTTGGGTAATTCCATTTTTATTGCTTCTAAAAACCTGTTCATCCATTTGTCTCTTACTTGACTTTCACACACCTAGGGTTTGTACTTTCATCCACCTCTATGTCAAACCACATTGGTAACTACCTTTGAGACACCCCAGCCATGATATTATGAGGTTAAAAAACCTTGACACTGGGACTTTGCTTATGTATTTCTGAAAAACAGGGTGCTGTTCTTGTTGCCTGGTACTAATGGAGAGTTTCCATTACCTGACCCCTTGTTGTTAATCACAGGTGTGTGAAAATTTGCAACCAAATGGGAAATTTGCTATTTACACTTTCTGCAAACTCAGCTTGCTTGTAGGCACCAATTACACTTTTGTAAATATATATATATATATATTTTCCCATTTTGAGATCTCAGGAATACCACAAATAGCACATGCAGTGACCAGTATTTGATCATCCTCCTGACTGTACTTTTCATACTATTGATCCTTCTTCTACTGTCATTTGCTCCAGGGCTTTTACAGCACACTCCTGTTGACCTACTGAATATTCCGACCCTTCCAAAAAAATGCCTCCAAGTCTGCTGTCATTGAATTAACTGGACTTTTACTACTTAATTTACTCAAAGCAAATGCAGTTAGGCCATCTGGAAGCACCTTTGAGAATTCTGTTGCTTTCCCATACAGCCACACACTTGTATAGTCTTTCAGCTCTTGTAAAGACCACCACCTCCCAAGAATGCAGTGTATCCTGTGGTAAGGAAGCTCCTTCAAAATCCCCATTTATAGAAGTAACAATAGCAATGGCAGTTCTATGAATGATAGGAAGTTACAAGAGCTAACGGTATTTAAAATTAGGTCATGAGCTCATCACAGCCAAGTCAGAAATAAGTTCTTGGAAAAATATTGCACAGGGTCGTGGGTACAGTACAGGCAAATGAGGCTACTTTAGCCTCATTCTAAAGTAGCTAGTCATTGCTACTTATTTTTTATTAGTCCTCACCATGATTCAGGACATAGCCTGAATACAAACACAGAATTAAATAAATTCACCACAGCAGGAAACCTACAGTGAAGGGAGAGTCTAGCTATTAAGAGGAACTTAGCAGTGGGGGTATGCTGCCAGTCAGTTTTGACTACAGAAAATCCAGAATTGTCATGATAAAACTTCATAGAACGGGTTGGGTTGGAAGCAACCTTAAAGATCATCTAGTTCCAACCCCACTGCCAGGGTCAGGGACACCATCCACTGGACCAGGTTGCTCCAAGCCCCATCCAGCCTGGCCTTGAACACTTCCAGGGATGGGGCATCCACAGCTTCTCTGGGCAACCTGCTTTAGATTTACTCACATCCAGTGTAAGTCACTTTACACGAACACAAGTACCGCTACCACCTGTGCAGACAGACTGCAAACTTACCAAATCAAGGCAACAGTGCCAAATACCCATGTTAACTTCTAATTAAATGACTACCAGGTACAAACAAATGAAGGACCAGGCTCATGATCTCTAGTCATGCATTCCTTATTCAGTAGCCCTACAGAATTATAGTTCTTCCTTGCTTTTGTAGGGGTAAAGCTTCAGCCAGCTCTCCACAAGTCAGTTTTGAAGAGGCTCACATCAGCAGATAAAAAAACCCCAGTTTTTCACAAATCATGTTAAGTGGTCAACAAATCCTGTAAGAAAATAATTAATTCCTTGATCCAGCTTAAGAGATAAGTGAGCATAAATATGTACAGTGTGAATATAGTTCTTCACTGGTCTACGAGGTGCAGGATTTATTTTACAGGAAAAACAATTCCAACACTCTTTAAATGCCTTTCCTAGGGACTGATTCAGTAGCCCCCAGAGTTAGACCAGAAATAGCTTCATTCACTAGAACAAGGGCATCCCTGTCTTGTTAATTCCTATATCCTTTCAACAACTGCAGAAAATATCAGGAAGAGATTAAGTCACTTAAAAGCCATTTTTAGTACAGAATTAAAGTGCTGCTTCATGCAACCTAAAGAATAAACTTCCTTATTATTCAAATGCTACTGTAATTTTTAAAAAAGTACCAGCAGAAGTAATACTGCATTTTCTATTCTTTGTTTAATGCCTATGAGGCTGTTTTTTTACTGCAAGATGAGAGAGTAATACAGAGCCTTACCGTAACTTTAGTTGTGCATTGGCAGGGACAAGAGAGTAGCTTGCCAACTGATTCTTCATCTGCTTATAAGTGTATTGAAAATTTAGTTGTGATATTACATAGCTCTCAGATGATTTTTTATTATTTGTTCTTAAACTACATCTCTCTGCGCCCTATCTATTGGGGTTTATTTTTTTTTAAAAAAAGAACAACTTTTTGACTATGCTGGGCTATAGCAATATAACAACTGCCAGTTGGACAACATAAAAATATGCATTTCACTGTAAATAAGAGTATAAGTACTTCTCACCAGTTTAATTATAATATACTGGAAGCAATAAGTGATTGCTTTTTATTAAGAGGAACTGAAATGCTAATTAGCACTTTTTTAATGAGTGTTTCAGCTTACACAAGTGTTTACTGCCAACAAAAAAGGATTAATATAGCTCTCCTTTTGTGTACTTGCACTTAAATTTGCCACCATATTGTCTTCATACAGAGCTTGTTTCTTCTTGGAAAGCCAGTGTGGTGGTATATTCATCAGTAATTCTTCTAGTGTCTTAATTTTTGAACAAAAATTAGTCAGTGAAATGATGACTCATGCAATAGAGCTTAAATGGTTTTATTCCTACTGATCTCCAAGGTTAAGATTTCCAGTTTGATACCTTTCCTGTCTGATTTATTGATTTTCATATCATCAGTCAAATAAGCACATGAGCTTTGTTATCAAGCACATTAACTTTCACATAATTTGCAACTATTTCCACAGCTATGAGTTTTTTGTGTGACTATATCCCATAGCTTTCTTCCTTACACCTCGTTCACAGACAGCCTTACCCAGAAACAATTTCACATGAATGACCTCTTGATTGATATCCTGTTCAAATTAGGCTATCACTGCCCAAATATGCTCCTTCCTAAAGTATGTAAAGCACCAGTTTTTCATTTCTATGTATTTTCTTCCTCCTTCTCAGCTCTGTAGGTCACAATATATTAATCTTGCATTCAATACACACATCAGCCATGCGCAAAACATCACTTCAGACAGATGCAAACAAAACAATACAGGTATACCCTGAATTAATAATCTGCAATTAGTATGGTAGATAGATTTGAACTAGCTATTAGCAACAGAGAGCTCAGCCCGGCTTCCAAAGCCTGCTCAGTTAGTACAAGTCAGCTTGCCAGAGTTGTGTTGTAACAGAATCGGGCTATTGTTTGTCTCCCACCTCCAACATGCTGAACAATGCATCCCCACTGCAATTCCAGCTAACCAGGACCATGAGCCCACATACTACAAGCTAAGCCACAAAAGTTCAGAGAGGACTACTACTTCAGCTGTGGTTTAGAATAACAAAATACATTTATAAGGCTCTAAGACCTCTCGGATTCTATCTACAGGGATCTCCCTTGATTTATTTGGAGGCCCCGGTAAGATTATGCATATGAGACCTGTTCTGTTACATCTGTTCTTGTTTCCAATTAATTTCTCACATAGAGGTATCGGTTCACAACTGACAAACTCCACACATGCTTTGGTACTCACCTATCTTCAGTCTTAATCCTAAAAGCAACTCAAATACAGCACCCCTTCAGCTCAAAAGCCATCTCATTTAGAGCTCATTCATTTTCCTACAGACAGGAGTATCCTCTATTAATCTTCTAATGACTTCAGGACACTAAAGAAAATAACCTGCCTGCATACCTGTCAGACAGAAGCATCAGATTCTGACTCCCTGGCAGATACAGGCAGCTTTAGGTGCATGGCTTTAAGACTCAGGATCCGCTCCCCTTATAGTTAGCAGACCATCACATACAGCATGAAGCTGATTATTTCATTCATAATACATCCTTGAGTAAAACCAGCATATCTCACAAGAGAAAGAATAACTAAACCAGCATGGTTAAAATTTTACTGTCAATGTCTTTTAAAAAGGTAAGGTTTACTGCCCCAACCAATTTCAATTTGACAGAGGAGATCTGTCTTAGAAAATTTAAGTCCCTTCAGGTTTCAGGGAAGTCAGCAGAAAGGTAAAAATCTAATTTTCTGCTCACCCTTCTCCCCTGGAGATACCAGGTTGGCAGACAACTTGAGGCTTAGGCTTTGGTAGTTCCACTCCTGAGAAAACTTCCATAGACTACCTTTTTACAAGAACATAGAAAAAACGTTTAATTATGTTGAAGGCAATTCAGCTAGAATCATCAGGAAAGAGCACACCCCAATAAACCTGTACAAAGAATTCACAATTCCATTTTCCCTTACCAATGACAGAAAACATATCTCTTATATTATGAACTCTGGATTTGCAGCACAGGACACAACACACCAAGGCACAGCAAGGGAAAAAGTGGTTACATTTGAATGTATTAGCAAAACCTCAGAAATACAGGACAGAATTTGCATGGAAGCACAAAAGAACATACAAGGATGAGGATGACCTGAAACGCATGTTACCTTCTTGCAAATGTCTTTCAACATTTTACCATAAAAGTCTAAGTACAAACAGAATCTAAACTATAGATTATTGCAGTTTGAGTCCACTGTAACATGTTAATTTCACTCTAATTTAAAACTGAAAGTGTTCACATTTGCAATAAATGCCCATTTATACACCCAGAAGTGCTGCCTTACCAGCTAAAATTCCAAGAACACATGCAAAACTATTGAAAATCGGTAAGTTTCCACTACTGAACTTGGCACAACAGCAGGTGCATAAAGTCAAGATTTTAATTGCTAAAAAGCACACACCCCTGCCTGCTTTACTCCAGTTAGCACGAAGTCATCTTTTTGAAGACAAAGAGTAGCTTCACCCTTTGCTAATTCACTGTTTAGCAAACAAGGTAGTTTACTGGAGCCAGCCCAACTATACCATCAGCATTATGGTTACTCCAGATTTATTTGCACATTTGTATCAAGACTAATACAGCCCTTAAATTTTCATGACTAGCTGCTTGTGACGAGGACCTATTTTCTCCCTAGCTACAGCACATTTCATAGGCTGCCATCTGGCCCTGTAAACGCAGGCTTACAGAGACAGAAATAAAGCAAACTTTCATAGCTTAGGTCCGTAGCAAGAATAAAAGTTGAAACTGCTTATTGTACTCCTGAAGCTGTTTTTAAAACTACTTATCCCAACATGCACATTGCTTATCATTTATATGTTAACCAACAGGTGTTATGCTAAAATGAGATTTTACCCTGTATGATGTGATTGCATCTTGTGCAAAATGCTTGCTAGCTACCAAAAAGCGTTTGCTATTCTGTTCCAAATACCTGATTCAGTAACCACCATGGGGAGCATTTGTTTGACACGAATATGTAGATATGTGAAGATCTGTGTTCCAAACAAGACAGACTATGATGAAAAGGTCAAGTTTGACAGGCTGGAAAAAAGCCTTAAGGCTCCTCTTCAAATCAAGTTTGAGTTTTCTTCAAAGGTCAATGCCACTGTGACCTATTTCTATTTTCTTCATTAGCAGGCTTCAGGAATGCTTTGAAATATTATTTTTCTAAGCACATGAGGAAAACCTTAATACTGATAAAAATGTATTACTGCACAACTAGCACAACACAGCCTCCATAGCATGTTAGTTCCTGTGATTAAAAAGACTTCTCTATATCATACATCTTTGCATCAAAATTCAGAAGCAATTTTGATCGTTGAGTGTTTCAAAAAACACTCCGTCAATATGCTCACAATCTAATGAGCATTCCCTCAACTATAAAGTACATCTTTTTCACATAGCATTTGAAATGACCTGGCTTTTTGTTTTGGGATAAGCCAATGATTTTTATACCTCTTGTGCATACCAGTTGATGATCATTAGAGCACTCACATGAGAGAACTTATTTGTGACACTTTCCACAGGAGGCTTCTTCAAGCATCCTGCAAAAATGACATATCCTGTCTGTTCAAGTCCAATATGACTACTGCACCAACTGGCATCAGAGATAAGATCCATAATTATCAACTAAAAGCATTACATAAGACATTTCCTAAGAATAATGAGATATGTAGGTATGGAAGACTTTTGTTTTACTCAAATTTGTGTTCGTTTAGGAAGAACTACACAAACTGACTACATGAAGCTCATTTCTCTTTCACATTGGAAGTAACTGTAGAGTTCAATTTAGATCGCATGATCCTGCCTGAAAAGTAGTTTGAAGACTCAACTTTTATATTTCAGTTAATCCACACTGCATTAGAAACACTCCATAGTCATTGATTCCCTTGAATTATTTTGTAGTAAAGACAGGAAGAGGTGGAAAGATACATGAAAGGCACACATGAAGTAACTAAATCCTTCTCCAGAAACATTTTTTAAAATGTGTAATCTAACACTTTCCCCTTGCACAAATTCTGTTTAGGAAGAGATCTAGACCAGGAAGCGTTCCCATCAAGTTACATATCTCACAAATAAAATAAATGACACAAATAGCTACAACAAGATACAAGTTAGAAAGCTTTTACTTCACCCTTCACCTACCTCAATAAATTAAATGAGATGGCTACCTACATTTGTGTATAACAGGGCAGGGGAACCACCTCCAACAAAAATACTTTTACAGCAGGTGTCTTCAGACAGGTCTAACATTTTCTGCATTGTTCTGAAGTTTAGAAACCATACAAGTAAGATTTTATTGAAAAAAATCTTGGGGGTGGGGTGACAAAGACATCATGATACACTATTATCCTTTTGTATTAATTACTTTCCAAAAGCGTACAGTATCCCTGAAAACTCACCGATAAAGTTATTTACCGTTAATATCAACACACATCACAATTAGATACCTTAACATAAGAAACTAAAGGTCATAATTACCATATTCCATGATGTATGAGTATGGTTCACCCCTCATTTTAAAAGGATGTTCATACTATTTATACCATAAGAAGCTTTCATAAGTGACATTTGAGTGCTTTCCAACTTCAGGGAAAGTGATGCACAAAGACAGAGACAAATATTTGTTTTATTGTTAATTTAGCAAAATGCAATTTAATGCAAGGCAGATTTAGCATAAAATAACCCTTACAGACAAGGTGACATCTAAACAATGACATGTCCCTCCCTCTCAATTCCTCAATTGGGAAATTGTCCATTTCATCTTCCACTCAGGTACATCCAGATCATTCAGGGACAGCACTTCTTCGTATCAGCACCTGGCTAATTTCAATGCATTTCATAAACATCCTGTTACAGCAAGAGCATAATGTTATATCAGACAACTGAAAGCCATCACAGCAGGAAAGCCAGATACTCCAACACCTGTAGGCCACACAAAGCTGTTTTGGATATAGAAGAGGCATGGGAAAGGGATGTGCATTCATAGACAACGTAAGCAACTACGGATTGGTTTGCTGGAGCTGGAAGTCCTGCTTGCAACTCCTAAAATTCTTAATTGCGGCCGTGCATGCTAGTGTTTCAATTATATTTGCATAGACAACTTCCAGGCTTTACTAAGCCCCTAGCTCTCCTTCCATCAAGGAGCAGTTTAAAGGTATTTCTCTGCACCAATTGTTTCATCCATGCTGACAGTTACCTTACAGAGAATGTCCTTCTACAAAAACAGAAGCCATTCTTCAAGTTGCTGTAATTCACTGTTGCAAAACTTAAATTACTAGCTCTGCTCGCTCATCCAGGACCCAGGTACAAGCTTCAGTCAGATACATGGCTGAGCAAACAGATCAAGAACAGCACTCACACTAGAAGGGGGTTTACCATGCCCACTCTGGAGGGAAAGCTAGGCTTCAGTGCAAGGTAAAACACACTGAAATGAGAGAACAGCCAGGGAGAAGTAGTACACAACATTTTCCTTTAAACACTCAGGTGCAGATAATGAGCTGGTCAGTACAACTCAGTGGTCGCTGACTGGCTTAAGCAAGTCTCCCTCACCTTCTCCTCCCGCTGAAGATTCTGTTTTCTCTCCTGCCACATGCAAAGAGGCTGTGAGCATACCATGGAGCCAAATTCACATGCACACAAACCCTTCTTGCAGGAGGGAGTAGTGACATCCAAGGTCAACTCATCATGCTAGCAGCAAGCAAACATGCATGGGGTGTGCATGCAAAGGAGGAGATTGTTCAATACCCCGCAAAATACAGATATTCCCGGTCATTGGAGTATTACATGCATTAGTAAAAATCATCGCCACATGAGAGCCTGTTCAAATACGACTAGAGTATTAGGGTTTCAGCTGTTACAAGGGGAAAAAAAAAGAAAATAAAACACACATTTTTCAGACTTAATTGAACACGTTTGCATAAAATCCTCTTTCCAAATCAGAGCAACACCTCTATCACTTACACTTAACACAGGTATAAGATACGCAGTTGTGCGACCCTTTTTACTGCTTTAAAAACCTACAGCACAGGAAAGCACTTCCTCTGCCTTTGCATATTCCCGTTTTAGGGCAGCCTTGCAAAATTCCTGTAGAAGGCAGTCATTACAGACTGAGCTCATATCAAGTGGGAAATCATGAAAACTTTACCCAGGAACTATTTCATAAGCATCCCATCTGTCCTCCTTCCTCTTTTATTTCCATGGAAAACTCCTCATCACAAACTAGTAGATCATACCTACTTTATCATATATAAGCTACAGCTTCTTTTCTCATGTAGCTGCACACAATTATATTTCTCCCCAACTTCTCCTTAATGGAGTCATGTGTTCCCTCTCAAGTTATATAAAGGAGCAAGAACATTCATGGTGTACCTCTTCTATGCCCAGGACTAAAAAATCAGAATATGCTGAAGCATACTACAACACAAATATGCCCACACCTTCAGGACTGCCTACCCTTATAATTACTTTTTCTAATCCTACCTCCTAGAGCTTTTCTTAACAAGAATCCCACAGCCCCTTCCTAAGAACTTTTGTCTGCCTTTTTTTCTTCCCTAGCTCCTAGGGAAGCGAGCTTCTACTTACCCTTTTCTCCTTCAATATCCAGGTAGCAAGCGGATAGAAACATATCCCACTGCATCTCCCTTAATAAATAAATAAATTAATTAAAAATAGTAATTAAAAAGAACCACCAGAGCCAATAAACCAATCTTTCTGTCACCTTTGTTACAGCAGGAGAGTCAAAGAGCACAAGGCAATCCCTAGGAAGCCTTACAAATATTAAAGTGGCTTTCTTCTCCTCATTTCTAGGTGCAGGTGCCACCTGGCCTGCCCACCTTACCAGGGCCAGATGGGGAACACCTGCTCCACAGGGCAGCAAGGAAGGCTGACTATTTTTCTTTATATGCAATGAGTTCATAGCAGCTGTAATTGGTTTGCATAACTTAGAAAGATCTGGAATGTCAGTAACTTTGCTAATTCTAATGAAAGCCTGCTACATTTCCATAGGTATTTCACTTAGACAAAGCTAACGGCATTGCTTTTAAAAAAAAAACCCTACTGTACTGAGTAACTATCTTTTATGAAGTAGCAGCTTGGGGCAGGGGGCTGGGTAGCTATTCTTAAATGATCTATGAACACTGTAGTTCTGTGCAATCTGGAACACATTTTCTCTAATCAAATAGTATTTCACATTCTTTTTGCAGGAAAAAAGTCTTAATTATCTCTTCTGGATCTAAAAGAAACAGGACAGTTATTCTGTGATATTTTCATGTGCCAGGAATTGCTGAATAGCCTTCTCTTACTGATTTAGACCTTTTTCAGATCCTAAAAAGTCAAAGTTTGCTTTATAGTTTACAAATCTTGAGATACCAGGAAGAAGGTGACTGAATAATATTAACTACCAAAACATGCTGTGCTTGCTAGCACCAGGGCAAGTCAATCTCAACCAAGACTAATCTTCTAAAACAGATGACCTGAGCCAGATTTAACTCCAGTTGGACCCGTACATTATAGTTTCAACGGAATTATTACTTTGTAGTCTCTCTCTCTTTACCCAAAGCAAGACACTTAAACAGTCACTTTTCATTTTGTGCCCCTCTCAAGGTAAAAAAAAAAAGACCTGAAACAGCAAGAGAATAACAGGCTTGCGTGTTTAAAAAGTCATAGTGCTGTTGTGTACATTGTTTTAGTTCTCCGTGATTTACAAATACACAATCCTTATGCAGCCTGGTCTAACGGGCAGCCCTGGCTTGCCTCCTCTTACCCAAAGGAGAAGGGAAGCAGCTTGTTCAGTGAACTCAGCCAGAACGGTGCCTCCTCCTGTTTTCGCACCAGCTGTGGTTTGCCAGCCACTAGTCACAGGCATTGCCCCATCCGCAACCCAGCAGCACAATCCAGCTCTTTGTGTCAGGCAACAGCCATTCCCCCACTCCCAGCAGTGAGAACAAAACACGGCCCGTGAGGGATCCTAGAACCCAAATCTGTCCCATGCAGCTGACGAAACTGGACCACCCTACAGCTAGGAAAGGAACATTTCTTATCTAAGTGCCAGATCTCTTTCCATTACGCAAAATGCGTTTGGGATTGTTGGGAAATGTTGCTTCTTCACTTTCTTGTGAGAAGCCTAGTACCATATGTGCATCAAAGTTATATCATTGCCAGCAGCTGAAAAAGTGTGGGTGCCGGTGTGTGAATACCAAATAATAAAGGAATCCCCAGGAGACATCTGATCCAATTTCCTCGGTAGTACCAGACAAACATGAAAATTCATTGTCTTGATTAGCTTTAGTGCAGGGAAACATCTTTCACAGCTGATTGTAAATCTTCTGAATGATCTCATTTAGCTTTTAACCTTCCTCTCTTTTTCATCCCTGCAAAGATTATTCCAGCACAGACATTCATTTATTTAAATAGCTTAAGACATGCATATGTTGTCTCCAGTTAGAACAAGAAGCCTCTGAAGAGCACGAATAAGACTAAGAACATTATAAACATCCTTCATAGTTTCTTAGTACAAACATATACTGCAGATCTTATTCCTAGAAATAAGAAAACTCTGAGGAGCATTCCCATCACAGACAAAATATATGCACTTTCCTCAAAACTGCTAGTGTTAAAACTGTGGCATGTGGGAATAGTTTAAAAACTGGAGACTGCACCCTGTGTTTTAAATCACCTTCCCGAGGACCTTCACAATGACATGAAAGCTAGTAACGTGCAAAAGCACAGTGCCAGTGTGGGTCACAGAAGCAGGGGATGAGTGTTGTGATCTAATGAGACACTGGCAGCATGCTCACACGGCTGCATTCTTCTTACAGTCACTGCATCTGGTTTATCTGTACCAATTCCTCTGCCCTTCCATTGTTTCATCTGTAATGTTTCTGTTACAGTTACCAAAGGAATTATTCAAATGTCAAGACCTGTTATGACCAAGAGAGAAATCACTCTCTAATACGTTTTTGCAGAATTTTATTAATGCAAATGATGATGGAAATTACTGATCTGCTTTCAAAAGGCATATGAGATTAAATCACAAACAGAGCATCATACCTCAATCTGGTTTCTATCAGTATTCTTCCTCACAGGTCAGAAAATCTAAAATCAAAGCTGTTACATGCTTCACCAGGCAAAATATAAGGAATCAAAATCTTGCAAGATATAATTCTACCTCAGGTACTCTTTGGCCTAATCACGTTTTAGGAATTTCAGTTAGCTATAAATTTTGCAGAATTTTTTTTTTTTTTAAATAACTAAACACCATCTTCTCAAAAGTGCAAAATGTCAAAAAAAAATTTGGTATGTGCTTTCTCCCACCATCTCTTCCCAATATAAATAGGAGGCAAAAAAGATTAGCAGGAATATTTTGTTTATCTGTTTTCATTCACACACATGTCCACAACACCTTAGAATAATTATGAAAATTAATGCCTGCCTTCAGACAGAACTTAAAGACATAAAGATTCAGGACATCTCACTTCAATTCTTCAAACTCAGACCTAATCTAAACTAGCTACCTAGGTTTCTTCCACAGTCTGCAGGGAATTATGGGCATGTTTAACTGCTGTTCAATTCATATATCCTAAAGCCTCTCATGATGCAATGTAGAGCCTGTGGAGATACTCCCTCTCACCATGAGTGATGACAGCCCAAATGATCAGTTTAAGTTAGATATCTGACTCTTACAAAACTAACCTACAAAAATTCTACCTAAACTCTCTATTTCAGATTTTCCATACTACTTACCTGGAAAGAAGAAATAATTAACAAACAGATGATCATTATCACCAATAATGTCAGTGTGTCACCAAAGAGGGGCATATCTGGACAGTTTTGATAGCTGTCTGGCGTGCAGACACCATCCTGACACATCTATGCCAGCTGCAGGGAGCAGCCATCACACTTCCTCCTCCAGACAGAAGGAGATCATAATATGATGTATGTTCTGATAACTTTAATTGCATTAAAAATAACTAATATGTAAC
Source organism: Falco rusticolus (assembly GCF_015220075.1). Lineage (NCBI taxonomy): Eukaryota > Metazoa > Chordata > Aves > Falconiformes > Falconidae > Falco > Falco rusticolus. Next base: position 99,464,310 of record NC_051187.1, read on the forward strand.
AACACAAGAGCACATAATCAGTTTTTAATAAAGTTTTGTATGCATGTTCTTATGAATGCATCAAGTACCTATCGATGTCCAGAACTTTCAGTGAGAAGCAGACAAACATTTCTGCCAAAACCAAGGCAGAGTAAACCAAAACTTCCAATCCCGATTTCAGCAGGGAATGGGAATGGCAGCAAAGGTGAAGTAGCGGCCATCTTCTTCAAATCTAACTTAATTTCCTATGCAATTTGTCTTTTTCCAGTTATTTTATTATGAAGTCAATAATACAGGCTACCTAACAGAGCTGAGACAGCCTGAGGATGCCTCTCGAGATACCCACCAGCCTTTGTACATGCATATCAACGCCAGATACCCATCTGGCCAACCTGCTCGAGAGGAAAAGTCCGGAGGGAATTGAGTGAAGGCTGCCACCTCTCGGCGAATTAAATAGCACAAAAACTGGCTTTGCTGGAAGATGACACGCCCTATGTATTGAGTTCATATTCATTCATCTGAAAGTATGCAATCAGTAAAAGCTTCTTTATGTCATAGCAGTGTATGTTTTAATGTATATCGGTTTCTTAAAAAAAAAAAAAAAACACACCTAAAATTATCCAGTCTTCCACAAAGGCCAAGATTACATAATTTCCAAAAGAAATTAGCTTCATGAGTTTCCATTCACAAATATACCTAGACTGTCAAACAGTAACACCAGTTGAGATGGTCTTATATTCTAAACAACAGATGATGCATAGTGAATAACATAGTGAATAGATTTTGTATACGTGGTGGGTCAAACAGATCAGATAAAAGGAATATTTCAGACCTAACCAACCTCTAATGTGAAGTTCCCGGTAAATTCGCCTTCATCTTGCTCTACTATTGACTTTTAATAGATGAAAAGTTAAAAATTACTTTTATTTAGCATGCTCAGCACATACTGATGCATGTTAACACTTCCCCTCACAACTGAAATGTGAGATTGCTTTGTAAAAAGTCACCAATTTCTATTTATTTTCTTCTGGTTCAACACCACAATTTGAGTGTTCCAGCTTTTTCTTTTCCTTGGCAATAGTTCTGGGGCTTTCATAAAAGTTTTGTAATACTGATAAAATCCCCAAAGCTGTAAGATTTGCTACTATTTCTGTTTCTATCAAAGATCTTTATATTGAATTAAATCTAATGATGACTCCGCAAGGTCTCAATAAATATCAGCATGCATTTGAAACAACATTTGTCTTGTATTTCACATATATGACCTTGATCTAGCTTGTCCTCATGCCTTACACAGGACAGCAGTCTGACAGTCATAGAATCCACGTATTTTTTCTTCAGGTAAAATCCTATGAGATAAATACAAAGTCAGTGCATTCAAATGCCATTTAACTTCATTTCTCTTGCATTTCTGCTTGATGAGGAACTGACACATTTATTCCTCTGACCAATACTAAGAAGATTAAATTAAAATGAGGAGACTAAATTAAAATGAAACATTTATTTTAGTGTGAAATAAGTACAAGATGCATTTATTAGCACTTAAATATAATTACCGTAATGACGCTACTTTTACTGATACCCCAGATTTTATCTTAAGAAGCCTGAGACATAAGTACCTTCTCCTGACTGGACAAAACCCATCCCAAGAAACACCAGGGAGGCCTGCACTAATTAGCCTGTTTTTGGGGTGCTGGTGCGGGGGGAGGAACAAGGCTTGGTCCAGTTTGGGAAGGAGAAAGATGAGGTTACTTAAAGACTTTGAACCAACATCCACTGAAATGAACGACAGCCTCTCAAAAGAAAGTCCCACAGGTTCTCTTCAGAAGAGCCCTGGTTAAGCGGACACTCAGTCCCTGGTTTGTCTTTAGTTCCCTCTCAGGTAACACCAAAGGCTCAGTCCCTGCAGAGGTCAGCACAGCTGGGGATTTGGGTCAAGACAGACATCATGAGTGGATAAATGCTCAGAGAAGTGCTTGCACTACACAGCACTGCAATCACTGTTCTGCTGGGATCAGCGCTGCTAGAAGTTTCTGAAACAAAATTTCAAAAATTACCCATTCTATCTGTGGAAGGCAGCTGCAGTAATGAAAAGCTTACACCAGGTATCTGCAATGTTTGACAGGTCTTTTTGCTGGCCTACAGAATGTGTTAAAGTTTTATCAAAATAATTACTTTGGAAAAGGCACACTTTGACACTGCTCATTGGTTCCAGGTTTGTAGCTCTCTGTTACATTAGGCAGCATGTCCTACCTCTCCTCAGTTTAGAGTAAGTGCCACCAGATATCTGTGGAATAAAGGAAAATGCTTCAGTACCAAAGAACTATTTAAGCCTTTAATGGGATGGATTACCAGCTCTATCTCAGAAGAGGTGTACAGACAGATATAAATATTGTTGCTAAACTGACACTGAAGTATTACTCCAACTATAGACATGTCCCTCAGAATAGGAAATGAATTAATCTGCTCATAGTGCAAATAATTTTGCTTCTTACTACAGGCCTCGTTTAAGCAGCACAGTAAGTTCTGGAGCTAACTTTTCACAGAAGGTCTGCACAGTATGACTTAGCTTAGCAACATCTAACTTACCAATGATTTTTTTTTCTATCTTCTGCAGAGCTTTCCAACTTCTAAACAAAATCATTACTCAAAATTGTGTTTAGAGTGCAGAATCGCAAAAGAAACCTGAGTGTCAAGACGAAGAGCTTGATTTTATAACAGCAAAGACATTCCAAGGAGAACGAAACATTCTCGTAGCCTCTTAAACTCTGCTTTCTGGACTTTGGGGTATGAATTACTTCTACAGACTGAATATCTCCCTAGCAGGCATTTTCATATTATTTATAGATTACTTGGTCTGGCCTACTACATGCAGAACTGATGCCAGTGTAAGTTCAATAAACACGCTTTCATTAGTCTAGGCATTTTTCCCATAACTGGCCTCTGAGCGTTATCTATATCACAACTCCATATTCTTATGCACCTACCAGAGCACACAGCATTACCATATGCTAGTCTTAGAGTCATCCAAGCACACAATGACAAATATGATGCATAGTATAAAAACCAAGTTGAGATCAAGCCAGATTATTTTTCACCTAGTATTTGGCCTCCATCATATTTGCAACTTGCTCTCTGGGTACTAAATAAACCTTTTCCATCCTGTTCTATAACCTCTTAATAGGGCTGACATACTTCTCATAAAAAGCTTGAATACTTTTTTTCCTCCCACAGGCAGGCTCCAACTGTTCTGTAAGTATCTGTTCCAAACAGATTGATATGTTAGGGGCAATTTAAGAGAGTGGCAACCAGGGCATGTATGTAGTTTTAGTCCAATCACCTTCTTCAAAAACTTGCCCCAATGCATGAACCTGTTCCATCTGGAACCAGCTGATTTGAGTTTGGGAGGAACAGATTGCTTCAGAGGGGTCAGCAGGTTCCTGGGTGGAAATGAGGGTGTTCAGGTATTTGCAGGAGGAACTACTTTTATCTTCAGAGCAAAATGAGTTTTCAGTGTAGAGATATGAGAAGTAAATGTATCACTCATATCTGAACAGGTGTTTAAAATCTTATCCTTCTAGCAATGTAGTAAAGTAGCTATGCTATTATGTCAGGCTCCCACAGCAGAATCACATCTATAGACAGTAATTCTGAAACATCGCTATCTCTATTTTAAAATAATCTAACACAGCATCAGAGCGGGAGGTATAGATGTTGCCACCAACAATTTGTGGTGTCTAGGTGGGTGAGGCAAAGATAATCCATATGGCAGTAATAACAGAATATGGAACTTTAGCTTAATTCCTTAGAAAGCCTACAGCTATCTATTATAAAAGTATTTTTAAAAATCTGATTTTAGGTTCCTCAAGGAAACATCTTTGAGTTATTGCCTACATCATTTATGATTAATGCAACAGAGAATCATCCTTGTTCATAAGTTCTAGTCTGAACTCTTGAGCATTCTGAATATTTTCTGTTGGACATTTCAAGGTTACTTTTCTTATAAAAATTGTGTTTAATTCTGACTAGACAAAGGCACCTAAACCAGTTCAAAATCATAGTACAGTGGCTTTCTATATATATGTAAAGTATCAACTTGAATAGGTAATAACCGTGCCTCCTCAAGTTCCAAGATTATTATATGACATGCTACCACTTCTCTGGCCATTTTAGCCACTGCTCAGTAATTTTTAGTATCACCTTTTCTTGTGCTTCAACTAGCTATGAGCTACCTGGACTAACAATAGAAGAGAGGATATTAATTCAGCACTGAAGATGCATGCTGTAGCTTGACCCAAATATATCCTATTACTGTAGGATTGCTTGGCTTCTTATGGCTCCTAGTACTCAGGAATCAAATTCAGCCGAAACATTCTGATAAATGCTTGTCAGAAAATGCCAATGTGTGTGTGGAACACAAACTTTTATTAAAAATATCTCAGGCTTGACAACCGTTTGCCAAATGCTGACTGAGTGCTCTAGAACATGGAACCTAGAGGAATCAAGAGCCCTCAATGGTCCAGGTGTGCCTGTCCCCAGGACCTTCCCAAAACCAGGAGCACAGCTCTTTCAAGGTCCACACTTTCAGGGTCGATCTTTTGATGAGTAACTCAGGGCTTTAGCTCTACAGTAGAGCTAGGAATCTAAAATCTCTATCCAAAAACACAAACCTGGGCATTTTAGACTACAGCTCAGTGAATTCATCTTTCTTTTTATTTGCCAACGTGAACTAGATACCAGTTTCAGGTTCACAGAACAGTTCCAAGGTATAGCAAGCATATTTAATTTTGAAAATATATAAATGTTTAAAAAAAAAATTACTTGGAAAATTTCAAAACCAAAATTATTCCAGTCTAGTTCTTAACCGAAAAAAAATCCCATCATCGTGTACTTACAGAGGGTAAGGTCCCAGCCTTCATCACTGACCTTGCTTATTAACAACTAATCCACAGTTGCACAACTGTTCATGAGCAGCTGATCTTCAGAAAAGCCTACAGTTATTCCTGCTTGTCCGAATGATGAAAGCTTGAAAGGCAGATGCTTCCACTGAACAGAGAAAAAGACTGTCCTTTTCTTCTGAGAAATGTTGAGGACGTTCCTGCTAGCAGATAGAATAAGAATGCCTTCACACTTTACAGCATGGATGTGGAATGGAAACAGTGATGGTTCCCTTATGATTTCATTGACCTTTCTGTGAGTAAGTGAACTCTTTAGACAGAGATACTCTTCAGTGAATAGAAGCTGATTAAACTCCTTTGCAAGACAACTGAAAAATGAAAGTAGAAGGCACCTGCAGTACCTTTCGTACCTCAAAAAAGCATAAGAGAATAGAATGAGTTAAGGATACCAATGCACTGGAAATATTAGTCAGCTTCATGTGAGGAAGTTGAACTGAAATTACTATGATGATCCAGCCAAGTACTGACCTGTTTAAAATGCGGATTTAAAATATTAGTCTGGGATTTGCAATCTGGTAATACCTAACTCTACCACAGACCTTCTCATCAGCGTAAGCAGGCTGGTTGGTACATCAACTTCTTATGTGCCAAAATAAAAGTAGACTTCCAGAAGTCACAGAAGCTCAGCAGAATATCCATTGAGAAGCATAGAGTGCCCAAGAGATGTAGTAAATCCGCTTCCGAGTATATTGTAAATATGGTAGGGTTTTAATGAAAACTATCCTCACAAAGTGCAATAAGCAGTCCTAGAGCCAGTTCTTGTAGTTTTCATCATTTCTATGTTTAGAAATAATTTATCAAACTCACAGATATTAAAATAGTGGAAAGAAAAATCAGGATTAGAGGAGAAACATGACAGATGCAGCAATCAAAACAGGTCACACACATTTTTTATTTTTTCTCCAGTCTCACTGAGAATCACTGCAGATTTACAGAGTGTTATTTGATGAATAAAAATGAAGCTTCTAATCTGTAATTTAGCTCTATTAGGAATAGCATTAGAACTGCTGTCAACAGCTTAAATACACAAACTGTCCACATAAAAATTGTTGCTCTAAAGAAATAATTATATACCACTTCCTCTAAAAGATCACAGTAAACAGGAGTTTTGCTTCAGAAATCCCAACACAACTAAAGTCTTCAGCTCCCCTCCATCAGGACTAAATGTGCCCCCTCTTTAATACCCAAATGGTCTCAGATTAAGCCCTCAGGCTCTGGTCCCTCCTTCATCCTCCAAGCTGCTCTTTTTGGCAGCAGCCCTGCTCCTGCCTCACATCCTCCCATAATCCCTCTCTGAGACCTTTCCTTTAGGCATTGCTCTGGTACCTGACTGCAGCTGTCTTTTGCTGCAAAGTTGTTAAGCAGGGAAGGGAAAATCTCAGCATTACCAGATGGGAAATGGTGGTGGGATCAGGACACAGTGTCTCTGCAGTTTTCTACACTGACAGTCACTGTGGGAAGGTGACTACATCCTGAGCCTCTGCAGCTAAAATGCCTCCAGGAAGTTTGTTATAGATGTTTCACATTTAAATAAGCAACAGAATATATCATTGACTTACATTCATACAGAAGAGTCGTCTGTAATTTAGCTAAATGCTGCTGAGTCGGGATCATGGAGCTCCTCCTACTCTTGTGTATTCAACCATCTTTCTCCTGGCACAGCCTCTTTCCTCTTCCATAACCTTCTCTTGCTTGACTTTGCTTGCTGCTTTACTTGTACTTGTTCTCTCTCTTGGCATCTTTCCTTCTCATTGACATCCAAGGTATCACTAGCATTTTCTGCTCTCAAATAAAGTCCCTTAACTCCAGTTTCTCTCTTCAGCCTTTGTTCCTAGTATTGATATCATCGAGCACGACTCCTCTGGGAAAAGAATCCAAAACACACTTCTGGTTCCCCTTCATTTAAAAACTCCTTGAAAAGGGCATTAACCCCTACTACCCTCCTTTACATGGTTTCAGTACCTTTCTAGAACCTTCTGGTACCTTACGCAACTTTGGTTGCAGAAAACCACTTAACATCATACAAAGTCACAAACTTCCCCTTTGATGAAAACACAGAGAACATGTGTAAATAGTTAAATGCCAGTTCAGAAATAACTTGTGCAACAACAATATCCTCTTTACGGGGATCGTAAGTACAAGTTGATGTTTGGCAGACCTTGTATTTTTATAGATTTTTTTAAAACACCTCTCAGGTTTTACTGGATGAAAAAGAGTTTAAAATTAATTCCAGTTCTTATTCTCCACACAGCATGTGCATCAAGATCGTAATTAAATGGTTCAAGAGTGATAATCTCAACATGAAATGGTGTCAGCTCACTGCCACTTGCAAGTGACAGATACAATGAAAAATGTTAGAGAAAAAATACTTTTTTAGGGGAGCTCCCTCGAATTATGATAAAGTATATGCATGCAACAAACTTCTGAAATCTTTGCAGTTTGACAGTCACACCCATGACCAGGGTGTTAAGCAGTTGCCTACCTGGCTAGCATGACTGCACTGTCCATCTAATTTACATAGACTCTACACATTCCTTCAAAAGTAGTAAACCAAAAGAAGACAAACAAATGTAAGCAAAACATTCTCTTAGAAAAGTTATACAGAAGTGAGACTACCAGTTAACGCAAGCAGCATCCTGGAACTAGAACCAAGACCTTACCAAGAGGGCAGGATAGCAGCAGACACAAATTTGCCAAGATATCCTGCCACAATGAAGGATCTCAAATTTACTTTGCTGAATGATTCCCCTTACACATACTACCACAGCTTTAGCTTTTTCCCAGAATGCCACAGCTGATAAAGCTCAGCTGTCACACCACAGGGAGAGGCATCAGCACACCTCTCCTTCATTGCACAGGGTACAGCTACTACTGTAATCACCTCACAGGTCCGGACAGCTTTGTCCAGGATGCGATGCTGTCTGGGGCTAGATGTAGTTACTGCTTCCACCCTCTCATTTTACATCACTAGTTAAACAAACACATTTAATAATTGCCTTATTGTTATTGCCTGTGCAAAAAGGGCTAATTAGGCTCTAGAACACTTTTCCTGTAGAAGATAGGACAGCCTGTGATATGGCACTTGCTAAATTATGACTAGAAATTAAAGGAAACAAAATTATGCAAAGTGTCAGACGAGACAGTAATCCACAGTTTGTCCAAACAATGTTGGAAAGGATCATCTTATTCTCTTGATAAGAGCCAGAAATAATATTCTTCACTTATGTCTGTGACACAGAGCTCCAGAATGTAGAGTTCAGCAAACCGAAGCTTGCTCCTTGAAAAGTGTTTGTTTATTTTGGATACCTTGGTTTTTCATCACCCAGTTTGGGAAGGCTGAAGCTAGTTTTCTGCTCAATATTTACCACTGATTTGCTCAGCCCTAAAAATTACCAACCTTCTTTGCAAGTATACAGGGTCTCCTGTGACTGCCAGGATGTCCGTGGAGGGGAGTCACTCTGTGAAGGCAAGTGCCCAGCACAACATCATTCATTCTACTATAGGCTGTTCAGGTCTCTCTTCTGGAATGCTTCCCAGTTATTTCTGACAAGCTGGTTATGTTGCAAGCCTGCTAATGTGTTGTAAGGCAATTAAAAACAAGGGGGGGGGTTGCATCAATTTCTACCAAATTAGAAACACTAAGCCCTATTGTTTCTTTTGCCCCCAAGAGAAGTTCAACATGAAGTCTACAGGTTGCACTACTCAAATTGTAAGTTTTCCCTTTCATTTGGGCAAGTAGCCAGGCAGTGAAGATTTTCCTATCCAGAACTAATGGTTGCCTCTGTCACCTCTTCCCTTCAATTATTTAGACTTCCCCCACACTTAAGCTCGCTTCCTGCTGGCAGCACTGCAGACTGTGTCTATTAATCATTAACTGTCATTGTGCTTTAAAAAGGAGGAAGGTGAAAAGATTGCTCAAGAACAAAAATAGACCTTTCTGTTTTTTTCCTGATGAATAAATGACAGCTATGTGCTACCTGGATTTATAGTGTCTTCAAATATGTTTTCCGTTTTCCTGAGGAATAATTAATATTCTCGACAAGCAGAGCAAATTGGCTGGTCCCAGTAAGTCCATATTCCAGGACTCACTTTTCCCTATCATATCAAGGTTTGGTAGCCTCTCTTAAAGCTTATGAGTTCTTCTTCATCAGTAGTCCACCTCTGGACAAGTATCAGGGGAACAGGATTATGTTCCCCATCTAGTACTGGAGGCTTAGCCTATTAAATCACTGGGAATCTCTCTTTTCCAGTGTTCAACCTGACCTGCTTCACTATTTCCCAGGAACTTGCCCAGCACAATACATACTCTTAGGCCTCCTCTGCTGCCCTTGTCCAGACAGACCTCTTGTAGACCACAGCCAGAATGCTCCTCTGCAAGTCCTCCCTTGTGGTCTTCTCACTGCAAAGTCCACAGGGAGGTTCCAGGTCCAGAGCCTCTTTCCCTGAACGCTTGGACTTCCCACAACTTTTTTTCCTAGCAGGTCTTCCTCTTCCTCAGTTGTGCACTACTCCTCTGGAAACCACAGGCACAGCTGAATGCTTGGCTGTACTGAGGCAGACACCACAGAACAAGAGTGTTTCCCAAGCCTTGTGCTTTGAAGACACATAAAGCTCATGCCAACTCAGAAAACAGGAAAACACTCCAGCTTCCACTTCAACATATACTCTCAGTTTTGGTTCTTCCAGACTGAAAAGCCACGATAAGCAGAAAATCACATCAAACTGCTCCTATTCACTGCACGCTGTTTTGTGCTCAGAATAAACTATTGCCATATGCCCGACCCAGTCACTCCAATAAATAATTCATGGTATGTCTCACTCAGATGCTTTCCTGCAGGGTCCAAGAAAAGAGGATTTCAGAGAAAATAACACGTCCTATGAAGAAATGTCCATTTGAGTAAGCATAATGAAATTCCTCCTCGAGTTGCAGTACATCCTGCCAGAGACAGAAGTCAGCCCCAGCTGATGGAAGTGAGACAGGTGCAAGGACTCAAACGAGCTGAATCTACATGGCTGAAACACTTCGAAGTCAATGAAAAGTTGGTTTGGACCTAAGGATCCTGCTCTCTCTTGTCTCATTAGGAATTAAATCCAAAGACTATGCTGTATATTTACATGCTTTCTTTGCATTTTAATCTATTATGGACACCATGTTACAGAATGTAAGAACAGAAAGGTTTTCAGAAACTTGCCAGGGAAAAACATTTGCCATTTATAAGGCTAAATACTGATTTTATTCACTACAATATACTCATATATTTATAATGTTATATTATTATTCTTACCATCACATAGTATTATAATAATATGTATGTCATTACATGTTATTAAATTATTGCCATAATATTTATAATATTATCTTATAAGAAATGACCTGATAAATGTCAGGCACTCGTGGCTTTAAATGTATTACCAACAACTGGAATGCTAATTAGTTTGGATAGGCCCTGTGCATGTATACAAGTGCGTACATGTGCTGGTGTATTGTGCACTCCTCCTCAGCTAGTGTGTTACCACAGCTGTAAGCAGACAATGCACGTGGCTGGGCTGATTCAAAGCATCTTTACTTAATTTACATTACAAGTGATTTTATTTTTTGAGAACAGTGGAACAGGGGAAACCAAAATTAAAGTCAAAGGTGCTGACTGTAAAGGAGACAATACATAGGCCACATTTTCCAACAAAAACTGTTTATCTAGCAGTAGAGAGAAACTGGAGCAGCAGATTAAACTGTTTCCTGGCATCCTCATTTCTGATCTTTCAGTTGTATGGGAATTCAAAAGGTGTAATTTAAATCATCAGTAGTAATGCATAAGAATGCTATTTCTTTTCTGACTACCAAAAAAATACAGATCCTGAGGTCTGTCTTTCTATAGATCAGGGATGTTTTCTGTTCCCCATTTTCTGAAAATTTTCAGCAGAAGTCTCTAGTTTGTGCTACCTTTTAGCTACGTCTACATTAGCAAGTAGTGTGGACCACTCTGTAAAGCAAAACTGTTGATGCAAAGGTCTGAACACAAACAGCATACACATTTTACATTTTGATATTTTACTTCAGATTATCTCCAGTCTGGCTCCATGGGCTGAATGCCACAGCTTGCCTTTCAGTTTATATCACCCAAAAAGAATCCAGTTCACGCACTCCAAGACTACTGTATGATACCAGCCAAAACCCAGTAAGTGGGGGCTACTGGGAGAGATTTATCACAAGTGCACTTCAACCCAAACTGAATATGGAGGCATTTCCCTGTAACTTAGTGGTGCCTGCCCTTCCACTGCTGCCACTTCTGGGTTTCGAAATCAATCTGCATCACAGAAGAAAAGGCAGTTCTGTTCTTCAGCATCCACTAATCTGTTTACTATAACATGGATGAATTTATTTGCAAGGGAAAGTGGAGCAGATGGGACCAAAACAAATTAATGTAAGTATCCATTAAGACATTAATTAAATTATAGCATAGATATGATATAAAATTAATTCACACCTAAGAAAACTAGTTAATTAAACTTAATCCTGTTTACCTGGAATACATATAAAAATAAAGTTTTGCAACTAAGAGAAAAAATATTTCCATTGACTACCTTAGTACCTCTTGAAAACACAAGACTCTGAAATGTAACAGCTGTAAGGTGCCACCTATTTCTGTATTGTTGCAAAATGTCACAAAAGACCTTAAAGAGTACAGAACTAAACAGCTTTATGCATTTCACTGCGATACCCACCTAATTTTGTGAGTAATAAGCCTGTAAGACCAAAGTTTGGGAGACCTTACCAGTTGCAGACATTTTCAGTGCTGTTTTCTCTGAACAGTCATAGTATCGTTGCACTCTGAAGGCACAGCAAGTTATTTGCTCAACAGATTATTTGGCAGTGAGCTTTTATCTTCTGAACAGCTCAACTGCCCTTCTCCTCTGGAAAGCAGCAAGCAACCTTCGTGACACACTCAATATGAAGAATGAAACTTTAATCCATTCCTAAATACAGACAATACAGACCACCACTATGTCAAGGATCCTCTGTGCTGCTGGCTTCCCAAAACACTGCCAAACAGGGAGCACATTACTTGCCAAGCAGCTTTGCAGAGGTGGACAGACCCAGCAATGCAAATAGCCTCAGCACCTGGTTTAAGCTCATAATGTTTCACACGTGAAGGCTGTGTCTTTGAAGAACAACGTTTGCTCTGAAAAGCTCGGTTCCAGTGCTATACCTGAAAACAAACACAGAAAAGGAACGCTTAACACAAACACACTATCCCAGGAATCAGTGTTATAAAAAATTCAGAACTCGTATAAAAGACACTGCTCCTTAAGTGAACCATGAAGTGGAAACTGCTGAGGAGGTGCCATGGTAACTTGTAACACCTATCTGCTCTCACTGATTCAATACCATGGGATGAATTTAGCACAGGGTGTCGATCAAAATGCTATTTTCCATGTGAAAAGCTAAATGATGTCTTATGCCCTTGGGTTATGAGAGTACCAAAAGCAATCCTCCCAAGAGTAGTAGATTTAAGTCCACTGTACTGTACTGGTCAAACTCTGACTTGGTAAACTAGATTATTTCAATTTTTTAAATTACATACTTCCTTTTTAAGGATCAACCAGTGAAATTTGTAAAGACATCCAATAGTACCTGGAGGCTCTCATGCTCGTTTTCCTCATGAGCTCTAATGCTTCCAGCGACCTTGTGAGGTGAGGAGATACTACAGCTTCTATCTTAGCTCCCTCACAGCTTACAAATGAGGAAATGAAGTATATAAACTTACTGCTAAAGCTGTTCAGCCCTCAGCCCCAACTTTGACTCCCTGGCTCCTGAAGATCCATAGGAAGAATTATTTTCTGAGGAAAGAGGCTCTCAGAAGCCATAAGGCTGAGTAACCTAAATTAGCAATTCTAGAATTAAGGATTCAGCAGCATCCAAAGAAGGATTGTGATCACCTGGAGTTGTATCCTTAAACTTCTCAGTAGATCTAGTCCTAGATGACTTGCTTAATCATTGCATAGGAAACTTTGACAGACCTGGGAGTCAAACCCCAGCCTCCTGACACCCTGACCATGCCTTGTTCTCTGTGTGTTGAAGAGAATACATAACATATATTTGGCCCTTTTTTGGAAGGAACCTAAAAGGAAATCTATTTTACTTAGTTACGTATATCACACTCTATAACACATTTTTCAACACCCAGTAACAAACTGAAGCCTGCATACTTTGTACAACACTACAAAGCCACAAAATTACTGTAGGCATGAGAATTTGTGGAGCAAATACGCTCAATGACTGCTTGAAGCAGATCAGGCCACCCATAACAGCGGGTAGCAAATACAGCCAACAGTCTTAGGCCACCTGGCCTGTAGGGAATCATCTTCATGGCTCAGATTTAGCAATTTGTTTAACTGTGTGTGCACAAGCAAGATACAAGCCAGCAGGAAGCAGAAGGCTTCATCCCAGCTCCAGCTGTGCTCTGTCTCCTACTCAAATCAACAGGAGTACTCGCTTCCTTGGAGGAAGGCACTTTTCCTCAGCTTGCATGCTTTTTATGTGCTTTCACTTACAAATTAATTTGGGAGGAGGGGGATGCTGTGTGATAAAATGTGCTCAGATATTTTCATTTTTTTTTTCTTTTTTTTTTTTTTTACAAGACAGAGTAAGACATGAACTTCTGTTTCAGTCACTTCAATTAAGACTCAAGAATTCGGGGTTCAGTTCTCCAGACATGCCTGAACCGTCACTTAGCATCTCCAGGCCCTACTTCCATCATGAGAAGATGATCACAAAAAGGGCAATAAAGTGAATTCACACACTCCTAGTGGGAGAACAGCTCTATTTCTGAACAAATACAATTTATTGTTTTTAGGAGGTTTGTGGGTAGTTGGACATCTTAAAGCAAAGCTTTTACTTAGAGTTGTATTTATAAAAGATGTAGAGCCATCCAACCAGTTTCAGTTGGCATCCAGACAAACAAGAGAGAACCATGTCTCTTGGAAGGCCAGCCACCAACTCTCTTAAGTGGGAAAACTAAAAAAGGAGTGACTGCACCAATCAGGCAGCTCATCCATCAGGAAATATTCAATCCCACGCTCAGCACACTTACCTGCTGGCAGAATACTTGGCAAAGAGTCAGAGGCTGGTGCCTAGAGTAAGCAGCTAGGGAGTGTTGGGGCACCTGTCTCTCTGTCTGGTGCCTGCTGCTGCTCCAGTCTGGCCCGAACCTGCAGATTTTCTTCCCAAGAAAAACAATGCACAAGAGGGGCTGGTGCATGATCTCACCCTGACAGTGACCTTCAATACAACTGTATAACTGGGAGCTCTGAAACATTTTTGGGCCTGCCAGTTTACACGTACCTACACTGACGAAAGAACAGACTCTGATGCCATTCTTTACAACAAGCAATGAGTAACTCATAGAAGAGACTTATTGAATTATTTAAATGGCTCACCAAATATGATTAACAGCCAAGAACAGATCTAAACTATTCTTGCTTCTGTAAAAAATAAAATAAAATCATTTTATGGAAGCAATGACCCAAATGACAGATTTTATTTGGAGATAAAGACTATTTCAAATTAAAATTCACCCTTGGATGATGATAGCTGTCTTCACGATTCTTCAGCGAATGTTTTTACATTCAGGCTGCCTAAGGGCCTTCATAACACTTCAGAGAACATCACTGCACAACTGTGGCAGAGCAATGGTTGCAAAACATGTCTATGATGGCATTTGGTAATAAGGTACTCCATGCTCCATCAACTTACACAAATCAGTATTAGCAACAGTAGACTAGAGACAGAAATCCACTGCCGTCATTTCTGTGGCAAAACGACCAGATTCATGTAAAGACATTCCCTTTTGCTCTCAGTGCTTGTCTCCAAGATTAAGTACTTTGTACTGGACTTGGAGCTGGTGGAGAGCTTCCTTTTCCCCCAGCATCATTGCAGTATCAATTCAGGAACCAGATGAAAAATGATGGCATACACTAAATAAGACTAAAAAAAAGTGACAGCTGCTTTTTCAGAACCTCTGCAGGTAAAACAAAGCTTAGCAAGTTTGGGGTTTTTGCTTTCTTAGCACTAAAAAGACAAATTATTGTGGCTATTATAATCCCACTCCCCTGGGTCTTCATATGTCTAAAAGAAACATACCATGTCAATAACTCCTATAAAATCACATTAACTACGGAGTGTAAATGGCTTCATTTTCTATTAGCACAAACACATCGGAGTACCGATTTTATTTGCTATGTAATGTGCACAAATAAATAAATACACTCACACGCACACATGTATAATCAGATTGTTAAGCTTTATTCATCAGCACCCCTGCAGCATATTTTGACTCATCTATTTAAAATTCACTTGCCACATGTGCAGCAGGTGTAGTTCACTTAGAAGAAGAAAACACATAAAATCCTGCACAGCAGATGGCCCTCTCTTAACTCCGCTGCAGACGTGTACGTACTCACCAGGCTCACCCTCTCCCTAACTGCTGTTTCAAACACGATTCCAAGATGACTTGCCATAACAATCTATGCAAAAGCAGCAGCACAGAAAGTTGGACAGGCTCAGAGAGAAACATCTCAGCCTTCTGTCCCTCCTCCTTTACTTTCTGATTTGTATTTGGATTGCATTTCCCCAGAGGGAGTCCAACATGTATCTTCTTTGCTGCTGCAAGCAACTTCTAGACCGAGAAGCCTTTAGGTCCATCTCAGACGTTCTCACCATATGGAACTTTACCATGCATGTCACCACTAGCAGTATGTATTTTTAAAAACTAAAGTGCCTTTTTACTGTCCTAGGAGAAGTGCCTGTCAGAGAGCAGCAGGGGCGATCCCACCACCTCCAGGATGGGAGGGAGCAGAGCAGGCAGAGGGGAAAGGGAGGACTGAGCTCAGGTGGGGAACTGGGGAGAAAGGAGGCTCGGAACAGCTATGCAAAGTCATGATCCCTAGAAAGGAAAGGGACAGAAGAGCTACGAGTGATTGACCAAAAAATGAGGGGGGGTGGGGGGTGGGGGTGTGTGAAGACTAGGACCAGCGGCTGAGAGAGGGGGAAAACAGGTGGCAGGCAATGGAAAGAGACAGACACATCGGACAGGAATCTGGAAAAAGGGTAAAAGGACTGGGTAAGACAAGCTGACTGGGATGATGAAAGGGAGGCTGAAGTAGGATAAAATCCCTAGGGAAGAAGACTAAGAGTGTGGGAAGACTGTGATGGTGGGTTAAAGAGGGAAATTATGGCTTACTGAGTAAGCTAAAAACACATGGGAGCGTATTTTGCTTATTTCGTTGTAACTATTGATAACCTTTAAGGATGATGCAGGACCGTAAAACAAAGGAGACTGCTGATTGCTGAGGTTAGGAGGTGCAGGAAAGAGGCAAGGAATTACAGGACAGGAAAAGATAATTTCATGGCTAAGAAAGTGAATGTTGCTCCAGAGTAGGAGGGAATTACATTCCATCCTGTCTTTCACCACAGATTTCCTTGGATGTTAATTAAGTAATTTAAATTTTTCAGGGGTGGTCATAAATTCTAGGTTCTTCATCTTTTGGGCACCTGATTTGGAAGTCTGAAAGTTTAAACACAAACCCACTGAACACTCTCAGCTACAACCCAAGCTGATAAAAATGGTGTCCTGTACTTAGTATCTGATACCAGTTACTTTAAAAAAACGCAGTCCTTGGTATCTCGGAGAGGGCATCCAAAATTAACAGATACTTTGGGTGTTAATTTTCCTGTGCTTCAGTGGAACAAGTATGCTTCAATAATGAAATATTCTCTCTCTTGGGTGTTATTCAGATTTTGGAAGTGCTTGTATACTTACTAGCTTGGGAAATTATATGGAAGAGCTCAGAAGAAAAAGACAGCTTCTGTCTTTTGTCAGGGTCTGAACATTGAGCCGCAAATATGCCACTGAACACACCCCGACAGGTGACTACTGTTCATTAAAGGAACGGCCCTCTTCTCTGCACTGAGGTATGTCAAGGGATGGTAAAACAGAGTTCTAGGTCAGTTAAAGATTGCTATAAGGTCTGTGTGCAACAGGGTAAAATTTAAAGCTATAGGGGCAAGTCTGAACGACTAACTTTGAAATCTTACTATTGCATACTGCCTGTGTGAATTTAACAATCCATACGTCCTTGTGTGTCTTTTAAGTGTGTGTGTGCATGTGTATACGCACCTGTCCTTGGGGAGGGTACATCTATGTATGTGTGCAAGAGAACGCTAATTCTGTATGAAGAAACAGGTTTCTTTTAAGCTTCCAGTAGAAACTAAGACAAAAATAATTTCCATGCCTTCATAATGTTAATTTAGCTGCAAAGAACTTTTAAATCAAGTGTGACATGAGATAAAAATAAAGATGTGGTATAGCCACTTACAACATTTTAAGAGAAAAGGATATGTTTGCCTTGCTAGGTTCAAAGAAAACAGATTTTTAAAGAAGCTCAAAAAAAGAAAAAAAATGGGGGGGAGAAGAAGAAAAAAAACTGTGCAGACCTCTTCCATTTCTAGACCGTTGTCATTCCAGGAGTTAAGGCAGATTCCTGGGGGTGCATTGTTTTTAGAATAAAGTAGAATTCCCTGTGCCAATGCCAGCTGGCAAGTAAGACTAGGACTTCAAGGTGAGAATGAAGTACTGCTGTTCTTACAAAGCTACAAACCTAACCAGTTTGGAAGTATTATCTTTCCCGCTTTCCTTGAAATATAAATTAATCTGCATATTGTACAGTGGCATAATTACATTGCTTGGCAGCTCCTGAACACCAAGGTTGTTCTTATGCCTCTGATTTGGAAATCTTATTCTAGGTTGGAGTCCCCTCCCTAGCACTTCTGAAAGTGATGTGGTTTGAAGACTTCACATGTATTCCATTACTGTATATTCAAAAGCAAAACAGCAAAATGGAAAAAGTAAAGGGTTTTTTTTATTATTATTAAATTGTACAGACAACATGGAGAAGTTACCAGAATTTCATTACAGGCTCATCCATAGGAAAAAATGTATTCCTGGACTGAAAAACACAGAAACTCAAACTTGTCCTTGTTTTATGAGACTTAAGTTTAGCATCCCCTTTTGGATCCAGTAATGTAGGTGTTTCAGAGAAAGTGTAAGAACATTCCACTGGGCCAATGTCAAAAACCTCCTCTTGATGTGACGCAGTGACTGACTGGATTTCCTACCTTGCTATTAAGGATCTTGATGTGTGATGAAGGCTTTCAGTGTGTGCCTTCAGATGACACAAAAAACCCAGCTGCAAACCCAGTGCAAACCAACACAGCATCATCTCTGAGACCTTGCAGTCAGCTCACAAAACTCTGCTGCTCCGAGCAGCTCCTCTGAAGGGCTGTAGAGCAAAATGACTATCACTCCAGACAGGTTCTCTGTTACAGCTTGTAAACCATGTTGTCAGGGAGACTGAAGGTTACTGTCAAGTCTGTCTATTGGAAAAGCCTGGTACAGCAACCTATTCACAGCATGGAAGAGATTAATCCCCAAAACCTTGAGGTGTCAGAGCACAAGCAGTGAGAGGGGCTGGGGGAAGGAGACAAACCTTTTTAGCTCCCCAAACTGGGCAGAAAATGGAAGTCCACATGAAGTACACTGAGCCCTGAAATGGTTGTGAAAGGTCCTTAGAGGAACCCAGTACCCGTGTAAGATTTGCTAAGACATCTTTTACTTCTTGCAATCAGTTTCTTGACATAAATATAAACTCAGTAAGCCTTGGCAGCCTGTCGTTCCTAATTTGCAAGGATAATAATAACAGGGGGTTTTTTAGTGAAGCATGAATTCTGTGAGCTCTCTAGTCTTAGCACATCTGCCCCTGATCTCCTGCCAATCCAACCACCCCAGCAAAAGTAATACAGCACTGTCAAGAAAAAGGAGCAGAGAAGGAACACAGAAAGTTTCTCCCCTCAGTTTCAGCAGCAGCAAGCTGAAGCAGAGACAAGAACAAATAGATGGGCTGTTCAAACAGGACTGTGGCCATGGTTCCAGTGGTTAAGGAGCTTGCTTAGTCTCAGCACCTTAGCAGCTCGGCGAGAATGACGCCTGGGGAATGCACCAAGTCCTCACTGAACAGGCAGAAACGGGCACAGAGTCACAGGGTCTCTTTCTTGCTTAAAATGCGATTTTATTGCCTCCTTTCATCTGTCGCTCTAGGCAGCTGCCTGCTTTGCTGGCTCTTAAAACTGGGCCAGCTTGCTAGGGAGGTGCAAAAAACCCCTCAGCTTTAAGTTAGTAGTCAATCAAAAGATGTAACTCCACACAGGTGTCTTTTAGATACTACGTGAAAGGGAAGATGCTGGTCATTTTGCTGACACTTAAACTTTGATTTTTGACCTGATCTTAAAACTTTACCTTCCCAACTCCTGCAAATACCTACACTGGTTTGGAAAGAAGACAATAGGAAAACTGAACATGCACCCCCTGGCAGAACCAGGCTCTAAACATCTGAGGAGAATTGATGGGTATTTTAAGTACCTAGGCCATACCTCAGTGGCTGTATTTTAACACAGGGCAAAACATTTTACTTGAAAGATCTTTAAAAAAACCCTCAGCTATTATGACCCTGTCACATATTTGGTATAGGATTTCCAAAAGTGCTAACTACAGGTACGCCTTCACTTCAACAAAATTACCGAGCATGTCTCCACTGATTGCAGTGAGATTGAAATTAAACCACTGCTGAGCACTTTTGCACACCCGCAGTAAGTATTAAAGCACATATGAACAAGAACATAAATTTAGCTTGCAGAGTAGTAAGTTTCTTTCTCATAGTTAAGTCTGTATCACAACACTGCCTATAGTGTAACACTCAGGTTACTTCCTAAGCTCTTCAAACTATTCGAGTTGATCTATAATGCTCATCTTTATGCAAAACTGAACTTGGAATAACATGTCTCAGAAAGCTGTTTGTAAACTGCAAACCCTTACTCATGCTGGGTTTAAGCCAAAGAACTTGGTGCATTTTTTTATTATCTCCATGGATTTGGATCAGGAGTACTGAGCTATACTTCATACCTCCAGTGTCTTATTATTTCTTGTGGGACTGCTCAAGAAGTAAAGCTTTGTCTGAATTACAGAAGGATCAGGCCATCAGGAATAACCTTGGTTTACTCATGTGTTTTACCAAGGGATGCATTCTGTAGCTTCATTTGAATACATCTGAACTTGGAGCATATGAGGCCAGAATGATAACCAAGAACTGTTCAGATAAAAGGGAAAACATGTATACTGAATGCATATGAGTAAAGATTCCCTGCTACTTTACTGATTTACAGTTTTTCAGGATCAAGCTACTAGCTGTGTTTACATTAAGTCACTTGCAGGATTACAGATCTGTATTCCTGTTCAGCACAAGGATACTTCTTCCATTAATTTAAATGACAAACACTAAAGATCTGCTCCAAGTACAGTAAAGTCACTGTGAAAGTTTGGGGACCATGCCTTCATACAATGTTCTGCAATCTTTCCTACAGGATGAGAATCTCTATTCAGGCAGCTTCCACATAACCCATTTGGAACTCAAATACAGACTCTAAAACATCACTTCTAAAGTAGTACATTTGCCCAAATGAAAAATTTACAAAATCTGTTATTCAATATGAAACAGAATAATTTTGATGTATGTTTTATAATGAACACAGCAGTACTCTTCATGATTTGGGTTTACATAACATTCTTTGATACTTTTTCTTGTCAAATTAACAAAGTAATTCTTTTTAATTTAAGAAAAGCTACCAACTAATCTCCAAACTCCAGAGTTAACCCTGAGTGTTTTCATACTGATAAAGTCTTAGGTAAAGCAATAAATTAGTTTCTCTGTAATCATTTCTTTATCCTCTCCATTTAAGCCTCGTTGTATTTCGTTCTCAGCATTTTATATTCATAGGTGCTGAATCGGAGAGTGCTGAGCCCCAAAAGCAGACAGACTGAAGCCGGACAGCTGAAGAGATTACCATTCCAAGGCATCTGTCCAGTTCAGCTCTCACAGAGGTGGCAGTTACCATGACAGGAAGATGAGTCATGCACAAAGGCAATCCAGTTTACAGATCAAAATAGTAATATAGATCCGCACAGGTTCTGAAATGCAAAGTAGGAGCCTGCAAGATGCACAGACTGCCTGCTTCGTATGCAACGCAACTATGCCTGCTGCAAGAGCAGTAACACCCAGGCCATAAACAGGGTGAACAGCTGGAAATCATAGGTCTGGTCCCATTTGATTCAGCCTGGGTTTGCGAGACAATATACTAAGTTAAAAGCTGATGCTGTTGTCAACGCTGTCAAAGAAAAAAACCCAAAAGAGTTCAACCTATGCAGACTCAAGTTTTCAACTTAGTAAAGGCGACTGTCAAAAAGAGTCTTCAAAAACCACTACATTATATCTGGCATGGTAAAGGGGTAGATCAATGAGCCTCATCTTCCAAAGAAGCCATCTGAGAAATGTACTGATGAGAATACTAAGGCAGCAGGAATATGAAGTGAAAGTCTCTGCATCCTTACCAGGAGCTACTTGCACAAGCAAATTCATATTTAAGAACTGCCTAGTACTTTACGCTGGAAAAGCAAAGGAGATAGTCCCAGCAAAGTACGTAAGACGTAATTCAGCCTGCACTATAAATCATTTCCTTCATGCATTCATTAACTGTCTGCAACCTCAGAGAAATGCTTTTCAGCTTACTATTAGAGAAATTACCTGTTCATGATACAAGCCAGAAAAAGGCCATCTAAACACATTGGCTATACAAAGGGTAAGTGAAGTGCAGATAAGACCAATAGTTTTGTAAGCAGTGACATATATGAAGCCTCATTGCCTAGGGAACTGCATCTCATGACCGTCAGATTTTTTAACCAAATTACACCAAAGCTTCAGGCTTCTCTTAAACAGAGCATCAGAGAATCTGCAGAGAAGAGAAATACGCATGTTTACTACAAAAGGCTTCAAGTGAGATTTGCTACTTATTGGACACCACCAAATCCTACATGAATATATATTTTGATTGAAAGAGGGATTTTCCAATTCCTAGGCATTCAGTTCCCAACACAGTGGTACAACCTCTCTGTCCAATGCTGACATTTCAATATTAATGGTTGAAATGTATGTTGCGTATTTTTCTCTTTGCAAGTAAGTGTACTCTCCTCTGCCCAGCTATGTTCACAGAACTTAAAGGAATGTTCTCTCTTTGAGAGTTAATATCTTAAAATTTGCCCCTCTGTTTCATTTGGTTGAAATCGGCCCAAAATTTATGGGCTGCAGAACTAAAGCAACAGCAAGCAAACAGCAAGAAAATTACTCCCTTATACTCACATGCAAATACACACAGGATGCAATTCTGCATATGCCTCATTTCTTTAAGAAATCAGAATTAAAAAAAAAAAAATCTGCTCAGCAATACTTAAGGAACCCATCTGGCTGTCACCTTCGTTTCTGAAACTGAGCTGAGCAGTTTGCTTTTGCCTACTTTAGTAGCAAAAGCCAGCTCAGGCTCCCCTCTTGCTGACACTGCCAGACACAGCCGGCATCTTGTCCGGCAGGGACCCCAGCGGGGCTGGTGGAAAGCAAGCAGAAGGACGGGGTGGGGAGACCTCAGCTCTTAAAAATACACAAAAAGGTTCTTTTACATACATTATACAGATTGTATTATATATTTAATATGTGTAAATACACAAACCAGCTTGCTATCATATATAGCACATGAAACAGCCTATATAGATACCACCCACATTAAAGACTTTCATGTTTTAAGATGCCTTTTAAGCACACAGAAACACCTGCAAACCCCTGCCGAAGTCTGCATCTTCCTTCCAAGAAGGTATTCCCACGGCCAGCAGAGCCACCAGGCTAATTGAGGCCTCGTGCCCATCCCTCCCCTGCCCCCCCCCGCCCCCAGCCCCTCCTCTCCGCTTTGCTGCCAGGTCCCTGCCTGCCGCCCCTCCCCGGGAGGTTTCTAAACTGTGCGGCTCGCCGAAGGCCTGCCGCCCGCTGGGGCTGGGGCCGCCGCACCGCACCGCACCGCACCACCAGCCTCCAGCGGGGACCGGCCCGCCCGCCCCCGCCCGCCCCCGCCCGCCCCGGCGCACGGCGGAGCCGCGGCCCGACCCCGCCGCCCTCCTGAATATTTCATCGGCGCTGCCCGACGGGATGCCCCGCCACTGACTGCTGCAAAGGGACCGCATCCCGCCGGCTGCTAGTCTCGCTGCTTCCTTCCTCTTTCATTCTTCAAACCGGGGCTTTTCATTTATTCCGATAAATAAATAACTGATTAAAAAAAAAAAAAGAAAAAAAAGAAAACAAGCAGCAAGAGCATCACTCTTTTGTATCTGAGCAGGTGGGACTCCGGTGCAGGTGACTACAGAACAAAACACAAGAAAAGGGCTCTGAACTTCGGAGCGCGGAGGATGAGGCGGCAGCGGTTTTCCTATAAAAATCCGATCCCGGGGCTGTGACACACTCGGAGGAGGGAAGGCGCCGTCAGCCTTGCCGGAGACGTCCCTGCGTTGGACAACCGCAAGCCCTCGGGGGCGGAGGGGACCCCGAGAGACCCGCCGGCCCCACCGCGCAGTGGCTCTCCCGGCGCCCGGCTCTCCCGCTGCTCTCCGCGGCGGCCGGGGCCGCAGGCGGGCGGTGCTGGGGGTGCAGGCGGCCGCCGTCCCGCCGCCCGCCGCCCCCGCCGCGCTCGGCACCGCTCCGCCGCAAACTTTCTTCCCGCGCCCTCCCCGCCGCCGGCCGCCGCTGGGCAGCGGCGCGGGGGGCGTCCGGCGCCTCGCCTCCTCGCTGCCCCCGCGCTCCGGCGCCGGGCGGCGGCTCCAGCCTCGACCGCGCCGCCGCCGAGGAGGCGGGCAGCGGCCCCGGGCGGCCGGAGGGTCCGCATGGCCGCTGCCGGCGAGCCGGTGGCGAGCGCCGCTGCCGCCGCCGCGGCGCTCCGGCGGCTGCCCTGAGCCGGGGCCCGGCGGCCGCCTGCGAGGACCGCCCTGCGGCTCGGCGCGATGTGGCCGGCCGGGGCGGGCGGCAGGCTGCCCTGCCCGCGGGACGCGGCGCTGCGGCGGGCGGCTTTCTCCGGCAACCTCGCAGCGCTGCCGTCCCACCTGGTGCCGAGCGGCAGGAGCGTCCGCGTCTTCATCAGCGCCAACCCAGAAGGTAACCCGCGGCCGCCGGGCCCCGCCGCTCCCCGCCGCCCGCCCCGCAGCTCCCCCTGCCGCCCGCGCCGCTCCCCGCACCCGGTCCCGGCGCCGCCGCGGCACCTCCGCTCGGCGGGCCCGCGCCCTGGCCGCGACCCGCTCCTGCCGCTGCCCCCGCGGCCGCCCCCGGGCCGCCAGGACGGCGGGGAGCGGGGCCATCCCGCGCCGCCGCCGGGCGCCGTGTGGGGCGGCGGGGCGGGGCGCGGGGAGCGGGGCGGGCGGCTCGCTTTGCCGGCTGTCGGGGTACGAGCTCGGGGAGCGGGAGCGGGGCCGGTGGAGGCGCCGGTACACTCCGGTGCTGGAGTTTTATGCCTGTAAATGTCACGTTCGAAGGGCACCGGGGTGTGTGTGTCATTTTTGCGGAGTCGGAGTGGCGGGGCACTGGGGCTCGGGACGGGGGAAGGGGTTGCCTTCCCGAGGAGAGGAGGCTTTCCTGGGGGGATGTGTTGTGGAGCTCTCCTGGGGAGGCTGGTTAATGGAGTTTCTGATTGGTTTCATAGCACGGTGAAAGCAGGTCTCAGCCGGCAGAGGCTACTGCAAATGTGATCCTTTGATGCCGGCCGTACTCAGCTTCCAAGGAAGCATGCACTGAAACCTGCAGGTTTAGCTTAATAAAGTCGGGGTCGCGTGCTAGCTATCTGAACTAATTAGGCATCCCACTACTTAAGTCTATTTTTAACGTTGCCCTTTGATAAGAGGAATTTGCATACATTCAGGAGGTGGCATTCCCACTCATAAGTTTTTAGTTGCTGAAGCGTATTCCCACTTGAAGCACGGTAATAACAAATCAAGTGTTCACACCTGTGACATCCCTTGTCTCTGTAAGTATGCCCACTGTATTCATGATTCTCTTTCATGCTGCCACCCACTACCTTCCCCCCAACACTTCTAATTCAACAATACTGTCACCTTTTATGCAAACATCAGAGATCCGAAAATCATGTCAGAAATGGCAAAACAGTTTGAATTTTGAAGTGCAAATTGTCTTGGCACTAGTACTTACAGGAGTATGAGAAACAGCACTCACAAGTAAAAAAGTGTGCATAGTGCTGCCTTGAAGAATTCCCACACCTCCAGGCCTTCCAATTTGCTCTCGACACAAGGAAACTCTGCTCTCACATCCGGCATCCCTGTTGGTTTAAAAAGATGCGATTATTTAAGGCGGGCATGAAAATGTTTATTGTTGCAATCTAAGCAAAGATGTATAAATAGTGATAATAATTTCAAAAATGTTTATTTGGTTCTGAAAGAAGATCAGTATGAATTTTTATTCATTAGAAATGGATTTCTGCTAGCATTGCCTTAACTGTAGAGCTACTGATGCCTCCATATTTGATGTGAACTGCATTTAGATAGCTTGGTATGTTAGCTAGCTATTTGCTAAAATGAAGAGAGGGGGGGAAAAAAAAAACCCACTAAACTCATTCTAAAAGTTGGAGTTTGAAGCCATATATATCCATTTGCAGGATTTGACCCTTGCATTGTTATCTGAATATTTCAGCTTCAAAAAACAAACAAACAACAACAACAAAAAAAAACCACGAAAAGAAAGAAAATAATTTGGTCATTTCAGAATTATTTGGATTAGCTTCTTTACAGACTCACGTGGTCCACAAGGATTAACACTTCTCATGTCCAAAATTTTATCAACAACACTACTCCTGGTTTTAAAAACGATAGCATGGGACAGAAATTTCAGAGTGATGACAGATTTTTATTATGAACGTTTAGGGACTCTAAATAATGGGAAACAACCATAAGTATTTGTCAGTGATATCACTTACAGAAGTATTGCTAACTGTATGTGACCGTAAAAAATATATGTATGGATAAACAAGGAAAAGTAGCCTCAATAGGGTTTAGATACCATCTAGTAAAGCAGTTAGAAATAGAAATGCTGTTGGCAAAACACCTAAAAGACTTCACAATGCAAGAGTTCTGGAAAAAAAGGTTAAACTCTTCCTACTTAGTAAACTGTTTAACATATTTCAGCCCCAAACCACAATGTATATTTGCATGACTGAGGCCTGCCTTTTTGATTTTTCAGCACATAACAGAGTTTATACCTGTTGTTCTTGATGCAGAGCATTCCTGACAGGAGCAGTGAGTCCCCAAACTCCTAGAGGTAGAACTGAATACCCCCAGCTGTGCTCTGTATGGATCAGCAGTGGGCTAGAGCAGCTTAGGGATCAATCCTGCTAGCAGTCACAAGAAAACTTTATGTACAACCTAAAGCGTGCAAACTTAAAAGTTTTCTTGAATTATATCAGTTTAACAAGTGTATATTGGAGATCTCTGGTGAATCAGTGTCTGGTCTGTTCTTTATGAACGTACTTTAGTATGACTGAAATATGTTTTTATTATGCAGCTAGGAAAATAGTTATTTGTAAAATGTCTTATTCAGACTCTCTGAAAAGAACAGTGTGGTGACAGTAAGCATGGGTAATAGGAACAAAATTGGTTCATTTTACTGTCTCTTGTTTTCTGGAGGAAATTTTGTAGACAAGTGAAACTATATTTTCCTCTAGTTGTTAACATCATTGTCTTGCTCAAATTGTTGATATCAATTAATCAACCTTCATATCACTGAAGATCATTGGCTCTTTAGAAACATTGAAGTTGCTTTATTATTTGAATGTAAATAAGTCTGTTTTGTCATTTCAGTAGATATAAGCAATCAGACACTTTAAATATGTATTTTGGCTAAGAGAGGTTGAAGATTTTGCATTAAATAATTTTGGGGGTTTTCAAGATAATTTTATTGCTTCCAAGTGATAACGAAAGTAAGTTATGTTCACCTGGTTGTAGTAAGTGCTTTTACTGTTTCATGTAGAAATCTATGGACTGTAACAGCAACCAGTTAATGACAGTTTCTCTGCTACTCAGTGGTGCTTGCATAGATGATTGACATTAACATACAGTTCATACTAAATACAACAGGTCCACATTCCATATGGTCCTGTTACATGGAGCTGTGGCATCAGCCCCTATGTAGGTTAAGAACATTCCAATGATTCTCGTTACTACTTCTAACATTATTTGAGTTGCAAAGTTTGCTATTTCAAGAAATTATGTGGTGTTATACAGCAATAGTACAACGCCTGCTTGAAACTGATGCCTTAAACAGAGTTAGAAATTTGTCTTGAAAATGAAATCCTGTGAATTGGAACATACAGTCAAAACTCCAATAATTTCAAATTCTCGACGCTTCTGAAAGTGGGAAGTTAGCCCTTTGCTGGTTTGAATTAAGGTGTTGCTACAGCTTTGGTTAGTTAAGGCATGGATAATTTTTTACTCTGAGCTCTTTAAGTTTTGGTTGTGAAGGTGCCTTTCATGTCTGTAATTCAACAGACACAAATGAATGCACTGGTGAGGGATATGTGTAAAGCCAAATCTTACACACAGGTGGTTCCATTGAAGACAGGATAACACCTTTTATATAGCTCCTGAGTGTGTCCTGACATTGGTGGTGTTAGCCAGTCTTATCTCAAAGTGTAAAGAGGGTTGCCTTTAGCACTTCACATGGTAAGGATGCTCCCTTTTTCATCCCTTATTACAGCTCTATACTGCTCTCTCTCCTCTGTGCAGCACCTCCGCGTACCTCCCAAGTTCTAGTACAGGATTGCTTTTATTGGATCTTGAAAGTTAATACTTTTCAGCCAATTTTTAGCCATGAAAAACATTTCTGTTGCACAGAAAGAACTGTGATAAGATCATGGACAAGCTTTGTTTAAACAGCCATTTTTAATATAGAAAAGCTATGTTCCTCGTGGTTTCTGTGCCTCCAGTACCCATTTTTTAAAACTATAAAACAAGCTATATATAAAAACCCTAAACTAATACTAGTTTGGGCATGATTAAAAATCTTAAGAATGAAGTCCTACATATATATATGTAGGAATGTAAAATTAAGAACTTACTTTAAGAGAAGGTAGTACTGATAGTACTTTAATGCCTCCATTGTAACAACAACACAGTATAAAACTAACCTGTCAGCTGGAACTTTACCAGCTTCCTCATAGATTGCCTGAGTGAGATTTCCTTTTCTTACTCTATTGAATGAGTTTGAGTTTTCTTGTGTTATTCTAGTGTTTTTCAACTTTGTTTATTTCCATTGACATGCATCATCCAGAACATTATATTAATCTGAAAATACTCAATTCTAATAAGCTAGAAGTGTCTGATGCCCAATTTACATATTTTCTCATGATACATAAAGCAAAATTCTCACCTGCTGTTAGTTTCGCTGACTAGAAAACAATTATTCCTATGAATAGTGATTGCAGAAATGGGTCACCAATCTTTGTGTTTGGATCTATTATTGTAGGCTGCTTTGCAGGAATTACATGTATTTTTATGCATGTTGATGTACATTGAAAGAGATGTTATTTGCATTTGTAGTTTAGTACTACTGAACATGAGGATGGATAACTCATAAAATATGAAGGATTATGGCTGCTTTACTTACAAAGTTCTTGCCATATGTGGTAAAAGAAAGGTATAACCTTGCATTCTTAGCATGTTCCAGGTGTACTATATTGTTTTTACCTGTAATGTTGTTTCCCTTAAGAAAAATATAATTGAGGAAATGTTAATGTGGAAAAATACTCAAAAGCCGTAATAATGCTTAGTTAATGATGGTCCATTTTGTCCAGCCCCAAAATACCATATGGTGTCCCTACTTGGATACATTGCATGAAGATCTTTTTATAAAGACAATTTTATATAATCTGGGTGGAATTTATTCCTTAGCTAAAGGAAAACACAGATGTTCAAGTGCATGAAATTGCAAGGGAGGTGTTGCGGAGATGTGGAGACAAATAAATCCAGGACTTTTTTTGTGCTAAGTGTTAGTTCTGGTTACCTAACTTTGTACCTATTTATGGCCTTACGTGACGCATATCACTGTAATGTTTAAGAACTACAAACCAAGCTACACTTTGGGGGGGGGCGGGGGAAAGTTGATAGTTTTAGAGATAAAGTTGAGTAAAGTCAGAGTCTGGGAGGGCAACATGGTTAAAGTACCTGGGTTTGGTTTGAGTCTTGATTTAAAATATGTCTTATTTCAGGAGGCCTAGATGTCAGAGATACCTACAGTTCATAGGTTGGAAAGAAGCCTGCCATTTTCAGTACTTCTGCCTCTACATGGAGTTTTCTCTCTGTCCTCTTGTGCCACAGAACAACTCTGCTGTAGGTGTGGTTGAGGAAGAAGCAAGATCTGACTCTCCTTGAGATTGTATGAGCAAGTCTCATGTAGGTTTTGATATTTATTTTTTTTTTTTTGCAAGGCAGAGACAGTAGATCTCAAGCAGAACCAGTACAAGATGATTTTTTGTTGAATAGATCTTCAAGACTTTTTTCCTGTTAGAAGAAATTATCTTTTTGGGCTAGGGTGGAGATTGAATTGGATGGAAGTTTATTCTGCCTAACAGACAAACTCAAGAAACTGTTGATAAACTGTATGAAAAAAATGGCTTTTCATGTCCCCCTGTTCTTTTTGTGAGTTCTTTACTGATGCAGCCTGGGGACTGGGCTAAGGATTTGCTCTAAATGTACTAAATACACAAGTATAAACATTGAGAACTTTGTTTAATATTCAACAAAATTTTTCATTCACATACTCAAAAGGTAGGATGTGTGTTTGGAGAGCAAGACTAAGATCAAGAGGTGTGGGTTGTTTTCTTTTAGTAAAACAGCATATCTTCAGTCTCTTCTTGATGTTTAGAAATAAGCAAAGTCATCTGAAACCCAGTCACCTTCCTGCATCTGAAATTACCAGCTCCAAAAGTTTGGATTAGGTATTTACGCTATCTACGTAAAAAACAGCACTTAAATTTTTTAACCAATGACAATTCTTTTTTAATTAAAATAAAAATTATTAAAATTGTATTTTTTATATTTTTTGCATATCTTTCTATAGTGTGTGTGTATACACACATGCACACATATATGCAAATTATATAAGATTGTATGAACTGTATGGCATAAATGGGTGTATAAAACTCAAGCCACTGTCATAGACTATTTTAAAACTTGCTGTTAGAACCCCTTGTGAGAACTGAGTATTCATGTTCAAAGGGCATCACTCAAGGTTAGAATTCTAGCATTACTGAAGAACAGCCTAAGTTTTGTTAAATGCTGTTTTAAAAGTAAGAGCTTTACAGAGGAGTTTAGATTTTATCCACAAATAAACTTGTAAATTCAGGGTTGTATGTACCTGCAGCTTAGGTTTGATCAATGTTTTTCTTAGCACTGAAGAAATAATATTAGAACAGAGCAGAACCTACAAGTTCATTTCTTCCTTTCTAACTTTCCAAATAATTGCTTTATTTCTTCAGATATATTTGCATGCTAAACTGGTTCCATATATTGTGGTTTATGTATATATAAATGCATGCATCTTTTTATTAAACGAGAAATACAGAGAAGTCAAGATGAGCGTAGCACACTGGAGCATGCCTTGTGCATGGTCTTGTGCAAAGTGGCCATTCTTCCAATGACAGGGGAGCTTGCAGCCCTGTACACTTGACATAGTTTCTAATGACACACTTGTGCAAATTCCACGTGATGCTAATTTCTCAAATAGTATGTTTGACAATGGGCAGAAGTAGTACTGAATCGTGTCCTTATGGTGAATCGTTACCTCAGCGAGGTATGAGACCTAGCTTGAAATGAGAGGCAGCACTGTGCATGCAGTGTTACAGTGCCTTCCCCCATCAACACAGGGGAGCTTCTTTCCTGCCCCATCAAGGGCAGTGAGGTGACCTCTCAGCTGAGCAACAGTCTGCTGTGCAGCAAACTAAAGAGGATTTCGGAGGCTGTTTCAAGGAGACCATGTGTATTCTGTGGTGGGATTTGTGTAATCACATAAGAACAGGGTAGTACAAAGGGTACATATCTTGGCATCCTCTCTCTAAGCTTATGCAGCAAAATAACTCCTTTTAAGAAACTTACGTGTGTCCACAGGTGTGTAAACACACAAGAGAAAATCTTACATTAGACCATTAGACCTAAAGTTTTGTTTGGACAATTTTAAAATATTTATAATGGAAAGTGAACTTCAGATCAAAGAGTTACTGAACTTCTAATTCAAGATATGAGGGCAATGCCTGAGCAGCAATTTTTTTCATCTGAAACAAATGAAATATCTTTGCATTTTTATCTGCTGAAAGGGTATTTTGTGATAAGTTACCCTGTCAGGCTGCAGTAATAATACATTAGTAATATTTAGCTACCAGTAATTTAAGGTTGTAATACAGCGAAGGTGTTAGATATAAATATAATGTTGTCATAAATAGTCATGTGTATGGAATACAGAGAAATCTGGCAGTTTTTAATATAGGCAGTGCTGTTCAAGACAACTGCTTTATCACCTTACTGGAATTTTAATTAAAGAAGGATAATAATAGATGGAATTAGAGAGTCCAATTTAATCATGGTTGTGCCGGTGCAACTCCACTGCCCTGATGGTACTCTCATTAATTTTGGTTTTGTATTGGAGAGAGGCTTTTACTTAGAAAATCTCTAGTCAAAAGGGGAGTAGAGCTAAATCACAGGTAACTGAAAACAAGGAGTGTAGCAAGGTAAAGAGGAAGGAGCCCAGAGTCAGTGCAGAGCACCATGTGCATGCTGCTGTGTTGGGCAAGGAGGAGATATACCACACGCAACTCTTGTAAGCCACCCCATCACCACCATAATTACATGCCTGCCTCTGTCTTTGACTTGGCCTTAAACTCCATCTGTAAGCGTCTGGTATTGCCCATTGTTGGAGACAAGACACTGTGCTGGACAGACCTTATGCCTGACCAGCTACAGTCATTCTTGTACAGAATCTGGATCCAGAGAAAAAATGTCACCTTTACAGACTAGATTTATCAGGCTGTTCAAAATACACTTGTGCTAGAAACTGGAAAGACTAGCAAATGGCAGGACTTTCTCACTGGGCTTAATCCAGAGCCATGCTTTTGCTATGTATCTGTCATTGGGACTGATCAAACAGCTAAACAAATGAGATTTCAAATTGTCAGAGCCTGACAAATACTCTCGTACAACCTCCGCCTGGCGGTTGCTTAGGGTGGCACAGCTGCAGTCTTCAGTAACATGCCTCTGGTGTGATTAAACACTCAAAAATGTGTATTAATAGAGTCCATTTCACCCTGCTAGCAACTGAGTACCTTTTCAGTCTCACCTATGCTTTATGAATCTCCAGCTTTGTCCTCCAGCTCTCTGTTAATGTGAATCAGGTATTGAGACATGTAATTATTACAGTGTATGTATGATAACTAGCAAATGTTATTTGTAAAAATATTTTTTAGAGTCTCTAATTAGCATCATTTTACAAAACATTAAGATGAAATCAGAATTAAAGACTAAGCGTCCTATCTGGACAGCTTTAGTTTGAGAGCTCCCCAACAATAACGTTTGCTATTAGTGGGCACTTCTGAAGCCTAGATCCTTTGATGTGTTCGTATTATTAAAAAGCATTTGCATTTCTTACAAGCTACAGCACTTCTTTAAAAGTACAGAATAGACATTTGACATTCAGAAGCGTATAGAAGTTCACAGTTAAAAATCATTGGCAAAATAAATGGCTTGTGCAAACCCTCCAAAAATCCCTTAAGCATGGTGGTTTTGATACATACTGTTAGTTAGTATTGTGTATTTGTGTTGTACAAGGCTGATGCCTGACTGTGCAATGTAAGAAGAAGTGACTGGCACTTAAGAGTATATGTAACAAGCCCTGACACTGCCTGAGTTTACACTCAGTGTTTATTCCCAAGCAATCTCACTGACTGGATTTTCTTAGATTAAGATTATTTTTAAATGATTGAGAACCATCAAATAACCATGTGAGTTTAATACTTCTAGGTGAGAGGAGTTATCCGTATTTATAGAGTTATGCACGTCAGCAATTATATGTAAAATAAATGATAAGCAAATGCAATAAGATCGGATTTAGTGGATTAGACCTAAGGCGCCCAATACTCCTCCTCTGACCCTGACAGTTATGGATGCATGACGAAAGAATAAAAGATCACAACAAAGACAAAATGATAAAGGTTACATGTTTGTGTTTAATAGTCTGTGAGGTCCTTTGCTTCCATGAAATGGTCTAGTTGCTTTACTAAGTAATTAATAGTCTTGGTACTTGTAACAGCTTTGCCAAGTTAACTTTTCCAGTTTAACTGTGAGGACCTAGTTATCTGATCTCCATATTTCCATGGGGTTATTAAACTGGAGCCATGCTAATAAATAAGGAAATGACAGTGGTCAATAATCTAAGGAGCTTAAGGTATGGAGTCTAATCTAAAGGAGACCAATGTGTCATGCAGGACTCTTAAGGAATTTTCCACACCTGACTATGTCAGCATGACACATCTAGAGGACCTTGCTTTACTAGCATAATCAAACATAACATAAATCATGTATGACTGCTTTATAAGTGATTTTCTTAAAATGAAGAACTTCATTTTTTTATTTTTTCATACCTACTGTTGTTTAATAAAGACCCCACAAGTTCTAGAAAAGGAGATCAGAAGAAAAATATTTTCTTACTTGATAATAGTCGTAGTGGCTAGATTCATAATCTGTACTGTTCTGGCAAGACAAAGTTATTTGTTCTGAAGAAATTGCCTATTTTTCTCCTTTATTTTCCACCCTATAATATTTCTGATAGCTCAGATACTGAGAGCAGTGAGCAGGAAGTGTTGATCCTCTTTTTAGGAGTGGTTACTAGAAAATACTAGGAAAATTATAAAATCATAGTATTGGTTGATAATAGTCTTGATTTACTTACATATTTATTGGATTACATTTAAATGTGATGAAGGATTATGCAATGAGGCAAGTTACTGAAGCATTCCTGTTTATGTGATCCCTAATTTGGTGTATCCAGACACTAACAAAGTTTGTATGATGATTTACTTTGAAATGCAAGTCATTTACAAGATGGGATTATAAAGAATTAAGCAATCAGTGGTGAGCAAAATGAGTGCCATTGAGTTAAATGACATGCCATTTAAACCAGATATATGTGGTCATAACAGAGGTCCAAGGGACCTAAGGCAGTTATTTCATTAGTCAGTTATTTATTGTTGTGTAAATCACAGACCAGGAAGCTGGAAGGGACCTCTTGAGGCCTTCAGATCTGTCCTCCTGCCTGAAGCAGGATCAAATATAGCTGTGCTATCCCTGAGAGAAGATTGTCTAGCTCTTCATGAGCTGTCTCCAAGCCAGTTAAGAAAGTACACAAGAAAACAGACTGTACAGCATACTGCTGCACTGTATCTTCCATAGCACTACCAGCAGTGTTTACAGCAACATGCACAGACACAAAATTAGCTCATTAGTCAATATAAAATTTCCTTGCTTAGAATGAGTTTCAGTGACTTGCACTAGTGTATGTCATTTTTCATAAATTTCTCAAATCCAGTTTCTGCCTCTTCATCCTTTTACCATGTCAGGAAGCCAGTCTATACATCATTGCAAAAGAGAGAAAATATAAAGCAATAAACTCCCATAAAGATTATTTTACCATGGCTGTATGTCCTGTAGTGGCCTGCTTGTTTCAGGAGAAGCTTTCCTGCAAATGAGGCATTTATGAAGGGTCTAATAGTTCATGTTACAACTTTTCCTTTGGTGGTTTATTTGAGAATGGGGAGGAGACTCACAGGATTGTTTACCTGGTGATTTATTCTCACGTAGGATATTCATTATATTTGAGATTAATATACTTCAGTCAGATTTGTTTAATGTCAGTCACTGAGTTAAAAATATTTTTCAAAGGAGAACAGAAGACATTCCTACATGATCTACACAGATTAACATTTATTCCTCCTTTCTTCAAAAAGCAGAGCTAAAAATGCAAATTAACTCCTTAAATCTCACCTGTTTTAATTACGCCTGTTCTATTTTATACTTTCTATAATCAACCGTGTATAATACTACATAATTCTATTAAGCAATGCCATTGCTGGTGTATTGTTCCGTTGTTAATACCACAGTCAGCTCCTCATAGTCATTATGTAAATTCAGAATTGTTTCAAGTAAAAGAAATGAGATCCTCAGTTGTGGATTCAGTTGCTTTTAACCCTGTACAGGCGTGGAAGGTAACAGACAGCTTGCACATGTTTTTATCTATTCTGTGCCAAGGGACAGATAACTTCAGAGGCACTGAGAAAGACTGATAGTGTCTGGCAGTGCAAGAAATGGAAATTAAGTCCACCCTTTAAGCCACCCTCTACACTGCCATTGAGAGTATAGCATCACAGAAGATCTTTAAAGGTAATTGTAAGTCATTGGGTATCATTCTTGTGAAAATAGGAGCAAAGAGGTGGGGGAGATGGCTACAGTAATTTGAAAGTACTAATTTGGGAGACAGTCTGTAATTCAGTCGCTGATTGATTTAATTGGTATGCCAGTTCTGGAAGTTCTTCAAATAGTGTTTCCTGGATCACGCTTATGAAAGGTATTTGTGAGAAATTGAACTTAGTTGTTTCAACTACATCTGCTTCTGAAACAGAGCTACTGACTAGAACATGTACTATCCATTTTCAATCACTAACTCCTCAAGATTGTTAAAATGCAAATTTACTATTACTTTAATATATATAATCAACCAACTGTGGTTAGCGAGCAGAAGAAATTAATAAAATCTGGAACAAGAAAAGAATATCTAGTAAAATCAAGGCATCAGAAAAATATTTTACTCATAAAACCAGATACATTTTAGAATTTATTAAAAATTACCTTTTCAACTGGATTACATAAGGTTCACTAAAAATAATGCTTAGATGAATCATTAGAACTGGAAAGAGTAAGGAAGAACGGAGGTAAGATAAATCACTCTTCCTTTACATGTCAGTCACTGTGAGTTTTCCTCTCAGATGTTACATAAACCATCAAAACAAGCCAGTTTTGTGAATTATTTGGTCATGTTCAATGACTTTTAGCGCAGACCCCACCTGGAATTCTCAGTTTTAAAATCTGTTGTACCGCAGTGCCTGTAAGTGGGTGGTTATAGCTAGGTAGAAGTTGTCTGTCGGTATGTGAAATAGTCCTGTAAAGAAATCAGTTGAGATTCTCTTATTTAGGCAAGGCGTAGTTGAGTTTCTGGCATCCCTCCCTCATGTAGTCACATTGTTCTGGGCTTAATGCCCTCTTGCAGCTGCTCTCCTTTACTGGGATTGTCATTTACTTTCTTCATCTTTGATAACTGTCTCTACAGCAGCCAAGAACTATTCTGACTGTGCAGTGATGTTATTTAATAGTTCTCTCCATTTAGCATCAAGAAAAAAAAGTCTGTTGCAAAGAAAACTCCTACTATGCAAACGTACTGCACTGAAGCAAGCAGCACCTCTCACTTCTGTGGGCGTCTCTGCGCACACGCAGGTGTCAGGTTCAAGACTATTTCATCTTCTGGCATAAAAGTTTTCACATCTTTTACTTGAAGCTATTACTGTAGGCTACGTTTATCGGTCGTGCTTTTCCAGCTGGCCTGACTGACTTCAGCATTTCTGTATTGACCCAAACCATGGCCATGTTCCACCAGACTTAAGGAAGAATACAACCTGGATTAGAAATTTGTAGCTTGTGAACTTCAATAGAACATTTAGAGAAGGGACGGCCAACTTTACCAGAGAGCCAGCAGTGCTCGCAGAGCTCTTCCGTAGCTGTGCAGCACTGTCGGGTATAAAGTCACGTAGAATTGTTAGTTGGAATTTCTTCAGAACGAGGTGTATTTAATGATCCTGTGCTGGCCTGTACTGTGAAATATGTCTGTGCTTTTATGAGCCTTGCTTTCTCATGGTTTTTTTTGGTTTTTTTTTTATGGCTCGCCTCTGCTTTCTGCCTTCTCAAAGCTCACAACATACGACTTTGCTTCCAGCACTTGAATCTGCAGTTCAGTTATGAGGCAAAAAGTCTGTGACATCCCGTTGCTTTATTGATTGCCAGTGCCTCATTACCTTAAGTGCTTTAGTAACATAACCTGATTGTTTTCTCTTTGGTCTGGTGATGTCAGAAATAAAATAGTAAAGCTACTGCAGTACACATAACTTATTAAAAATATTTTACAGTGTTGTACAGCTTTTGTTCCGCTTTCCAGGTAATTCCACATTTTTTGAAGTGTGAGTTGACACCTTTAGATGAATTAGTAGGATTTTTGCACATATCTTTTATACTGCACTGGCCCTTTTTAGGTCTTCAGTTACGCGTTTTTGCACAGCTCACTCAGAAGTCCTCTTTTGGGTTTCACAAGAAGTTTTTCTTTCACATTAATTTTGATTATAGTTGCAAATTCTTGTCCTTGCAGGCTTTGCTGTTTTCCAGTGCTTAATTGTAACAAGCTTTGGTGTTCTGTAGAGATAATTTTCAGACTTAATTTTGGTGTCTCTAAATATGCTGTGTCTTCAGTTTCTCCTATCACATCATTTAATTGTATGACAGTAATTGTTTGTAAATTGTCATGTTTTCAAGAGCTTTTCCTAGTTTGCTTTATTAAAAGAAAGAATTAGATTTTGGCAAATTCTTCATCTTGTGCAGTTTGCAGAATGCGAAGTTCTCCCCTGGAGAGATTCTGCCTGCAACCCGTGGTGCTGCTAAAGCTCCCACTGTGCATTGGTGTTTGCATTCAGGTGCATTTACATTTGCAGTGTTTGCCACAAATCATAGTCAAGGGATGCAAAGATGCCTAGGCACCTAAGCTGCAATCTAGGTGCCATTTGCAGGATTGGGAAAGGATTGCAGGTCAACCTAACTCTTTTGTTTTCTTTAAGGACATCTACATGTAAGGGTGCTGTATTCCCAAGGGTTAATGTGATGTTAGTTATTAGGATATGTTATGAGATAAACTTCTGCTTCGGAGTCCTTACCGATGCCATACCCACTAGATTTAATGAGTGTTTGTTTATCTATTAATTTATTTATGGATTGGAGGATTTAATTCAAACCTGTGGAAGTCAGTAAGGTGTCAGAAGGTACAGGGTTTCAAATTGTGCCACAAATGTAGAACTTCATTTAAAATCCACTGAGATTAACGGATCTTTCCATTAACTTCACCAACCTTTGGATCAGACTCCAAATTTGTTCCATGTAAGCATACTGCACACATAATAAAACTCAGAATTCTTAGAAACCAACATTTGTTTTAAATTAAGAATGCAATCATCTGTGAATAATGAAAATTTTGATCTTTATATTTGGACTTAGTAACTGCTTTTCCCTTCTGTCACGTCAGTTCCATACTGATATTTCCCCTAAATTCTGTATGTTAACATGGGTCTTTACCCCTTTGATTTTGCTAGTTGCCTCATTTTCTTATGTATATAAAATGACAACTGGGTGTTATTGTTAAGCCAATAGGTGGCACTGGTTAATCATATTAACAGTCAGGATGAAGGTTATTTTGTAATTAAGATGTCACTGTGAAATGTGGCCAGCTATTAAACGTTATAATTTAAAAAATACTAAATACATATTCTATATGTGTTGCATCTTGCAAAACTGACAGTAGGGAACATTTCAGAGAAATAGATTTTAAAAGTACACCTAATTTTAAATTCAATATTGTTTGATTTGGAGCCAAAAAGAAGAGCTAATTGCTGCCACTAGAAGTTTTAGGCTTATAATTATGGCCTACATTTTGAATCCTGCCTCAGATAGTTAGGTCTTTTGTTCTGAAAATGTGTTTGTTTAAATGTTCTGGTGTAGACCACAAATTTGTAGTCACATCCTGTCATTTCTTCAGAATTGAAAGACACATTTCAGGATTACTTACGATTTTAATATTATTTTTCATTTCTTCTGACTTTTGTGCCAAGCAGCCATTCCTTTGGGCTCAAATACTCAGCCCACTGTTGTTGTATTTACTTATTTATTTTAAGAGCTGAGAAGTCTGAGGGAAGGGAGGTGCCACCAGTGTTGTTATACAAGAGCCTGGTGGCTAGCATGCTAACCTCTGAGCTGAAGGACTGTGATCTCAATCCTCCCTAATCCAGCGGAGTCACGCACATTTTCTGCACATCTTATGAAAGAGCTCCCACCATCAGGTGGGTGAGGACACACAGCTGTGTATGTCACAGTAATGTTGCAGTATTTTGCTAGTGAGAATTTATTTGGACAGTTACAGTCAGTTGTGGGGTTTAGTTTAATTAATGAATGGCCTTCAGTCTGTCCACTTTCTTATTTGCCGCCTTAGAGAGCCAGTAGAGACCTGAAAGTTGGCAGTGTTTTTTGGGGAGGGGACACTGGAAGAAGTGACCCAGACCAATCTCTTCCCATTCCCAGTCTACCTAAAAAGAGCCTTGGGAAGATTTGGATGCTTATTCTAATGCTCTCTACTCACAGAAACTGCAGGGGAAGGTAATGACAACAGAGCCTGTGGAGTATTTTGTAGGAAGGCAGGGGTACTAGGTAGCTCAAGTTATTTTTCCCTCTCTTACCAGCTACATGATTCAAAGTCATTGCTTGCAAAGTTCTCTGAGACTCTCAGATGAAAGACACTATAGAAATGCAAATGACTTATTATTATGGTATTATTTTCAGATACAAGGTTTCCATAATATTTAGGGATGTTTGTTACCTACTGGTATTCAAATCTTTTACTATTAGGGGTAATACACAATGCTATTTTGCATTATTAGTAAAAAGGCAGTTTAAAAGGAATAATTCAGTCGTATGTGACAAGAACATACTACCATTAAGAGGCTTGGCAGCTACTTGGTATTGCTGCTAAGTAATTTTTAACCTTATTTGCATCATAACCTTAGATAATTCAAGTGCAGAAATTCCCCCTGTGGTAATAGACAATGGTTATAAAACACCCACATTTTTTAATATTGCAATGCATTAAAAAAAAATCCTACGGCAAGAATTTGGCCTGCCCATCTAGCAAATCTAAGCATTTAGAGCAAACAGCTGAGTGTCTTTGTGGATGTGCATTCAGGACTAGATTAGAAGTTCTCTGCTCATCCAGGGCTTCCATAGGTGCACAAGAGACTCCAACATTATGTGGTAATAAACAGTTATGTGTGCACTTATGCAGGGGATCAAGCTAGCAGGGAAGTAGGCTATGAAAGAGGTGAGACCAAGACCTCCAGCAAGCTTTTGTCCTAACCACTGCAAAGTGCAGGAACACCGAGAAAAAGGGGATGATTCAGAAATTGTTTCTTCTGTGCGTACAAGGAGCTGCTCTTCCCTGGGTGAGAGGCTGGAGATGAAACCTGCAGGCAGGTCTGTAACCCCATATGACATTCATTTCTGCAGTGCCTTCAACAGCTGCAAGGACAGCTTTTTTCTTCTGTTTCTTCCTTGGTTCTTCCAGGTTCCACTCCCTGCCTCAACATGTTATGTAAGTCAACAAATTTCCTGCCGGCTCCCGTGAGCTGGGTAATGCAGCATTCCTTTGTCAGTCAAACCGTAGCAGTGCTAACACCCTCCCTGCTTAGGACTTTCCCCAGCTTGAGGGCATTGGTTTGCATCATGCATGGGTAAGGTTACTCATGGGTTACATTTCTGAGAATATACTGTCGTGGATGCACATTTGAGGGTGGTCGAGTGGCGCTCACTGTCCTCACATTGGCACCCCCTGTGCAACATGTGACAGCAAGATGGGGCTGAGCAACGTCCTTATTCTCCTGCATCAAGACTTGGTTGAATAAGAGTCGTTGTGTGACTGCAGCCCACATGCATGAAACAGCCGTTCCCATCACTGGCTGAACTCAGACCAGTACAACCCCGGTGAGAAGAGAAACTGGTCTTAGGGCAGAATAACTGGTGCTTGAAAATGGGCAATTTCTGTTGGGCTTCCATGCTAACTCTTTCTGTTAACTTGTATGTATGTTTTGAAATTTTCTTCAACTAGGCTATTTTCCATGACTTATTTTATCCCAGAGATTAGTATTTGGCAACTGTTTGTAAATACACATCATCTGTTTACTAACACAAGAATGAAAAATTTACTTTCCCTATTAAAAATAAAATAAGCAACTTTAATAGCAGAACAGCTTGTGTTTGAAGGTCGGACTTTGGCATGGAAGTGGTTCACACTGAGAAGCAGCACCTTGGAGTACTCTAATGAAAACTGGCAGTGATTTGACTGAGCTCTAAGCCTTCAGAAATCACACCTCACACAGTCATGTTTAAACAGTGATTGCCTGTTATTTGGCAAAAAGGCTGTAAATGCATAGGTGGCTCATTCAGTTCAGTCGTCAGCATTACACTGGGGATGCCCGGGGAGAGGAAGGGCTGGGATGGCATTCCGTCACTTCAGAGTGTAGCAGTGGGCAGGGCGGTGTGGTCATGGACTGGCTTAGGAGGCAACCATCTGCAAGTCTTAGCACTTGTATGGAAGCTGTGCATTCAAGTCACTGTCTTGCTCAAGATGGAGTTGTTTTTTGGTTTCATTCAAGTACTGGAGACAAGCTTAGGGCTGCAGGGGGCTTAAGTCTTATCTTTTCACGGATGTAGTTTCATTCTCACAGTTTATTGTGGAGTATTATTTGGATTTCAGAGTATCAGAATTAACATTAGGAGGTGTATAAAGTTTATCTCGAAACTATACTCTCATTTTGGCGGCTAGAAGAATGTCATTTAGTTAATTTGTTCATCTGCAGCAGCAGCCTGGAAAGTAGAATTTGCCTGTGTGACATTTTTGTTGTTAGGATCTGCCAGCTTCACAGATTTGCTGTCACTGTAAATCAGGTTAGACTTTATTTAATTAAACTAGCTTATCTGCCATCCATACTAATTACTCTAATTCATCCTAACTACATGC
The DNA here is from genome assembly GCF_015220075.1 of Falco rusticolus. Lineage (NCBI taxonomy): Eukaryota > Metazoa > Chordata > Aves > Falconiformes > Falconidae > Falco > Falco rusticolus. Next base: position 99,506,192 of record NC_051187.1, read on the forward strand.
ACTTTTATTTCCGTAAAGTTTTGCAACTTAGTACAAATATAGAGGGACTCTTAAAATTCATTAATATAAGCACCAGATGCAAATTCCAATGTGACAAGCATATTCCATTAGGCAGGAATAAAAATACAGGATAGGTACACCAAGTATCTTATCCAGAGCACAGTTCTAGTTGAAGGAATGTTTTATCTCTTTCAATTTCATTTATAAGGTATTAGAAAGGTAGCACTACTCTTGCAGTGTGTTGTTTCATTTTGTGAACAACTCTACAAGATACCCTGCAGGAAACAGCACCGTGCTCTAAAACTAGAGCCAGTGGGGTTCTGCAGTGTAAATCCTATGGGCATAAATGGCAAGCAGCAGGATATGGTTTTAGTTGTTCTATATCTCAGACAATATGTTTCCCATTTATCATTTAATCACGTTTACTCCTCTTCACTTCTTCCCTTTCCCAATATTTTTTTTCTGTTGTTCCTGCAACTTAGCCTATTTTAGTTCCCTACTAAGACCGTTGCGTCTGCTATCACATTGATCATTTAAGTAACTGCAAACAGTAACTGTGAATTGTTTCTTCATTAATAATAAAGCTGTAGTCATTATTAATTTCCACTTAGAGACAAGAATTTTTTTTTTTTAGCTTAGTAACTGAGTAGTAAGTTGGTTTTCAACAGTTTGTTCTACTCAGTCATGATGATATGATGTTCTGTGTTTTCATAGACTTGCATGCCAAAATTAACCTGTGTTAAGACAAAGAATATAGAATATATAGCCTTCTATCACAAACTAATCTAAGGGTCTCAGTTACTGTAAAGGTTAAAATAAAAAAGTGAACTATTTCAGATGAAGCAAAGTATGCGTGTAGCTTTTACCACAAAGTACAGAAACCATGCAGTACAGTGACTCCAAGCTAGCACTGAGAAAAGGTGCTTTGGGAGCCAAAATAAGACTGCTGTGTTGGCACAGTGCAAACCTCTGGCTAATTAGCCTTGTAAGCTGTGTACTACATTATGCAAGAAAAGGTTGACTTAGGCACTAAAGTATGAGAGAATATTAGTGACTGTGGATCCTAAGGAGGGAGCAACTCACCTGTCCCTCTGTTCCTTATGTACTATCTCAGGCAGCTCTGGGCTGAAAGCATTGTTTTTTGCAGTCTGTTCCTACATATATGTAGGATATGTCTGTATTCATCTAGAACTGGAGTACATTTCTGAGGTGGGTCTCTTGAACATCACTATCTAATATCATATCATAGAGCAGTCTTGGCGTGCATGAACTGGGTTCCTTTTGAATTAAAAACAGGAAGATAACTCCAGGATCTCACCTAATGCACTCCAAGTGTGTGTGAGGGTTGAGCCCAACCCAAAGTAAAATCCCCTGAAATACATATGGCATGGACATTGGGTCCCTGGCACCAGCTAGTTTACTCTACAGTTTTGCTCCCACTGGCCCACACAGTAGCAAAAGTCTTCCCAGGTACTCTGTGAGGGGCTTGGATGACTAAGCCAAACCTGCAGCTTCTTCTGAGGGTCAGGATCACTGCTGGTTGCAAGGGGGACTCAGGAGGTCATCTGGGCTAACCTCTCTGTTGAAGTGCTGCCAACAGTAACTTGGTCAACCATGAACTTGTCTAGTCAAGGGCTGAAGAGTTCCAAGGACAGAGGAGCTTCTCCTAAGTGTCCAAGCTGAACTTCCCAGCTGTTAATATGTTATTGTTGCTTTTATTGTACGGTCTGACACTGCCACAGAAAGCTTGGGTCCATCATCGTTGTAAGTGCCTTAGAAGTAGTTGTAGACTGTTCACCACATTAAAGAAGCCCAGATCGTCAATCTCCCCTTGGAGGCCATGTGCTTTTAGCCCCAACCATCTCAGTAGCATCTCCAGTTTCCTCCCCATCCTCCTGATTTGGGGTGCACAGAGCTGGACACAGCACTCCTGGTGCAGCCTCTTCAGTGCCAGGGAGAGAAGGGTAATAACTTCCTGAGAGACAAGTGAGTGAGGAGAGGGGGAGTGAGGCCACAATCCTCTGAATGTAGTCCAGAGCAGGGTCTGTCTTATTTGCAGTGTTCAACTTGGATATATAAAAGCTGAGCACTTCAGATTCAGGATCTTGCCTTGAGTGGTGCGCCCACAGTCAAATAGAAAGCTTGTGATGGAGCAAGGAGTTGGCAAATGCTTCTGGACTGTTGTCTTCAGAACACATTAGTATAGTTAGTATATTGTAAAACATGAAATCATAAATACGTAATATTGTTACACTTTAAAAGGATGTTTTATGAAAACTACTACTCTTTTGAGTTCTTTTTTCCCCATCAAAAGTTGGCGAAGGAAGAACTGTGGTAATTCAGATAAATTGGGTTAAGCTCATAACTGTACTTTCAAGCCTTTTTACCTTGATGAAAATTTCACAAGAAATAATTCTCTGGAAGTGTTCTGGATTGCTGTCTGTTTATAAAATAAATGGTAATTACACCACACGTTTGTGAAATATTTCAAAGATATGTTTAAATATTAAGAAGGATATTATGAATTTGGTGTAATTAATTGAAGTATGCATTTCACACTCTCCTAGTATTGTCAAAATAAAAAATATAAATCTGTGTCTTTGATTCTATGAACAGACCTCTGACTTAGATGTATCAGCTGTGGCTCTGATAAACAAAACGTTGTTAGATTTGTATACATATCTCTGATATACAACAATACGGGGATTGTTAAATTGGGTTTAACCTATTGTTTCAGTGCAGTTATACAAATACTGCTTTAACTGCAGCAGATGTTCTCCATCATTCATAAGTTAACACTTTATTTTTCATCATATGGTGCTCAGATCTAGTGGTTTACAGCAGTTGTGTTTTATTTTTGAAAATAACTTAGCAACAGTGTCATCCCTCTGTGTCTTAACTCAGTTGACACTGGTCATAATCTAGACCTAGCAAAATCGATCACATATCTTAGTCTTATTAGGAAAGACAATAAAATTTATTATCTACAGAAGATGTCATTGCTAACCAAATCTACTTCACATTTGACAGTATGTTTCTTGAGTGTTAAGTTGTATATAAATGTGTTGGATAGATGGAAATTAATAATAATTTTGGTGTCATTGCCTTATTGTACCTTATCAAAAAACATGTCATTGTGCATGGTAAGAATAACATGATGTCAGAACTGTGCATTTAGTATGATAGCAGGAATCACCTGGACCAAAAAGATACCATAAATAATGGTGTTAACAGCTTTCTTCCTTTTAAGATACTATCAGATTAAAGATGGTGAAGAAAGTTATAGTGTTTGACACAATGTCAGTAATTCATGTTATTGATTTATTTCTAAGTATAGAGAGATCTCTCATCTTTGGTCTATCTCTTTGATCCATGGTGTTTCTAATTTGTAAAATTCAGCTTCCTGAAAATGAAATATAAGTCAGACTGATAAAGAAATTCTGATTGCTGAATTGCAAAATTAATTCAGCTGCATTGTATTGGAATATGCTGCAATAGTAAGATGTTTCTGAAGCCTAATGATGCACAAATAAACACATAAATGTGTTTGTACAACATACAGTTTGGAGATAAAATCCCAGCACCTGATTTTAATTTGGTGGGGGTGTGAGGGTGGGTGTGTGAGTTAAGGGCTCTTCTTTATGTGATAAATCTGTATCTCTGACTAAAAGAACAGAGTTTGTCTAAATATTGTTAATAACATCTTTTTTCCCAACACAGATACAATAGCAGAAAGGAGCACCCTAAGAGAACACGTGTATCCTAAGCTGAGAGAATTCTGCAGGGAAAACTATGGGCTGGAATTTCAGGTAGGTTTTTTTGGTTGAATCTTGTGTTATTTTTTTGTGAAATTAACTCTATTTAGAACAGATTTTTATTATGATTGGTAAACCAGAAAACTGCAAAAAATGTCTTTCATATGTTAATTGTACTGAATTGATGTACTTAAATTATTTTACAGGCAGATTTGAGGTAAATTCTACATAGAGGAAAGGAACAGGATTTTACAGTGCAACATTGCATGGGTGTTAAAAACAATATGGCAACAAACTGACAACTTTCACATTAGAAACTTAATGAAGCCACCTCTATTTTAGATACTCAAAGTATTTAAGAAGAAATAATGTTACATCTGAATTACTGTGTTGTACTTCTAGAAAACATACTCAATGCAACCTACTTTTCATGTAATCATTGAAGTAGCACCATCTGTATACTCACATAATTGTTACATTATATCTACTCCAACTATAGGTTTGTCTTCCACTGCAGTGTGTAAAATACTTTAACGAGGTGAATATTGAAACTGATTACCAAAATGAATCAAATGTGGAACATTTCTATTGTGATTTTATACTACGAAATTTGCTTCCTTTAATGTCAATTGTGAAATTCCCATTGCTTCAGTCGGTTCATGTTTTCCTTTGTGTTAAGGAAGACACAGACCCATACACATCTTTGGTAAGAGCCAATTCGTAATAAATACAGTTGCATAAGTCACTGGTACTTTTTAAGTCAGGTATATCCTAATTCACAGTCCAGTAAAGTCGTCCAGTAAAGTCCCATATGTGTCAACAGGCTTGGAATAGGCTCTCTGCTAAGAGAAACAAATACAGCATGTGATGTTCTAAAAATGTTATTCAGTTTTTCAAAAATTCTGGTTCTACATCCTCAAGCCTTCCTCACATACTGGTATTAACTTCCCATCTTAGCAGCTTCGAAAACTCAGCTCTCCAGAGCGTAGCTTACTTGGAAACAGCTAACGCCTTTTATGGAACATCCTGTTCCTCCCAGTGTATTATTCTTGATGCACATGCAGCTGTTTTTTAATCAAAATAACAAGTTCTTAAATTACAATATTTGGTTTTAATTCCCTGAGTCACAGTGGAGTTGCTGATTCTGCATAGTCATAAATTCCAGAGTGATTTTTGATTATGGCTATCAAAGAATTTCATCTGAAGGCCCTAGCTCATCAGCTGATTGGGAAGTCCCAGCTGCAGTGGTACATGCAAGGAATAGCAAAAGATATTTAAATAATACAGCATATTTCTCCTGTTACAATCATGTGATATTAAATGGAAAACATCAGCTCTTTATTTCTCAGTCATCTTTGAGGAGAGATCTCAGTGACAGGAGGGAAATGTCTATTCCAAGGAGATCATGAACCACTGAGTTCTTTGTGAGATGAAACACATCTTTCTTCACATACGTTGCAATGTAGTCTCTAGGGGAGGAATAATTACGTTTACTCTAGTTGATATTCGTGGAAGCAAATTATTTTATTATATAGTTTCAACACCGGGAGCATCCTTATGTGATACGAGGCCTGAGAGACAGCTCCACTGACACATTTTTGAAAACAGCTAGAAAGCTCTCGCATTTCTGTGGAAGCAAAGTATGAAAACTTGTACAAAAAATTACCAAGGGAAAATAGTAAGGCATTTTGGATGAGACTGTGAGATAGAGTTTATCAAAACTTTTTTTTTTTTCCTTTTCTTTTCCTGATACACTGAGTTTCTCTACGTTAGCATGCAAAATTAAGACTACTGGTTTTAGTGCCGTGGTGGTAAGGAAATACTATGTACTTTTTAGATACAGGGATAAATTTATATTTCCCTGTACAGAGAAGAACACATAACTTTTCATCCTGATATGTAATCTTCTACTGAACAAACAAGAATACCTTGTGTGCAACTACCACAAACATGCTGCAATATAGGGTGTTGTAAAGACGTCCTTTTCCTAATAAATCGTGACCCACATGAAATGCACTTGAGTAATTCATTGCTCCAGCTTCCACTGAGTCATCTGGCTGCACTGATAAGTGTTTCAGTTGTTGCAAAGCATGAGATCTGTCAGGCATCCTCAAGTTGGTGGAAGCTGTTAGGGAATATAACCACCATGTGTATGGAAGCAGAACTGAATATATTCAATCACTGTATGAATCTGTTGGCTCGATGGACTTCCTTTTCCATTGAATCAGAAAATATTTCTGAAAAACAGGTATTGGTGGAGACAGAAAGCAAGTAATCTGAGAAAAAGACTCAGTGCATGGTGTTTCATACCTGAAACACAGTACTTTTTTTTAAGGAAGGACAGAGATTAAAGAAAGCAGTTGTAACAGAAAATTTTGGGAGGATAACTAACCATAGTTAATTAACAGTATACTCTTTTCTTCTTGGGAACAACGAACTGTTTAAAATCATTTTCACCATGTGATAATATGTTAGAAGGTAAGTGGAATTTTGCATTAATGCATTTTTAATGGTTTTTTTAAGCATTTGAAAGCAATAAAGATAAAATTATTTCATTTCCTTATAAAAATCTGTGAAACTCTCAGATTGGTAGGACAAAAGGAAACACTGAATTATGAACAAGAAGTCTCCGTTAGATGACTAGTGTGGAACTGAACTAAGCCAGGGTCAGTGTGCTGTGTGTAAGTAGCCCTCACACAGCATTGGTTGTCGTCTCACCTTGGCAGCTCTACTGACAGTTAGAGTGGGTGTTTTCCACACAGGTTTTCCAAGTATAAGTAAAAACATACTTCAAAATCAGAAATACTTGTCTTCTTGTTTCATTTCTTCAATTTTGTAAATCCTATTTATTTTAATTAACATAAAGAATAACTGATAAGCCCCTCATTTTGAAATTCTTGGTGTCTTCAGAGGCTTGAAGGCTAAAATATTTCTTCTTGCAGGACAAAATTATAACATGTTAACATCCTATGTGCCAAAATTGTGTTACCCCACAAAAATAATCTATAATGTTGTAACACAGAGAAGGCAGCCACTAAGCCCCTACAATATCTGCTATTCCAGAGAATTTCCTCTTCACATTTACAGAACTAACATGATTCCTGAACAGTTAATTAAAATAGAAATTGATTTTATGTTTCAGATGAACTTGCGCAGCAAAATAAATTCATTCAACCAAGTAATTCAAATATTTTTGACTGTATGCTAAGAAGGTCTAATTTTATGACTAGAATAGTTAAGCTTTATCATATGTCATTCAAGTAATCAGACAGCTGAACACAATGTGATGTTCAGTAATGAGGTCATATTGATAAATAACAGAAGGGAGAGAGGAAGAAGGGAACACTTTTTTCCGAATGAGACTAAAAGAGAAAAGGACAGAGAAGAAATCAGTGCAAATGAGGGAAACAGGAAGGATGCTTGAGATGCCGTTTTGTAAAGCAGAAGCGCTTGTTCCAGCAAAATTTTGGAACAGAGTTCCTGTAATAAATAAAGGTATTAAGTGTATTTTCTTGGCAGTGTCAGCTATAATGCATTCTATACATTGGGCTATTTCACTCATCATCAGTCATTACCTCTCATGTTTGGCAACAGTGTGTCTACTCCAGCAAAAACTGGCACGTCCCAAACTTTTCTGGCAGAAATAACCAACAAGGCTGTTGGTAGTGAAATTAAACATGGGCATAAATACTTCTACAATTAGGTCTTAAACCTTGGTATTTATTGCTATGAGAAACTTTCCAAGTAGATGAACCAGCTGCAAAGTGGTGAATTTTACTTTTATATCAACCCATTATTAGTTCCTATATTAGATCTTCAGGCTGATCTTATGATCTGTTTAGAGAACAGCTAGTTTTGTGATTCTGTTTCTTATGGAAACAGCAGAGTGCTTCCATAGTACAAATCATATTACAATAAACAATATTGTAATATATTTGTGCCTTAATACAATTTTGATTTTTTTTTAACTATTTGGACTTTTTTTGTTCAAGTTACATATGTGATGTTAATAAGCAATAGTAGCTTAAATGAGAGCATAGTAGCACGTACCATCAGTTTTATTCCAAAAGAATTGCATACATCTGATCCCTATTCTTTTAAATTAAATTTCCCATGGTAAGAATTCAGCCTTTTAGAATGTGTAGTGAAATCACAATTCACTTAATCGCTTCAAATAAATTTAACATCCATATTCCAGTTTCTTCCAGGAATTTGTTGCAACTGATTACCATCACAAAACTGAGTCAGTAGCTACAGATGAAAGGCAGAACAGCAAGCTGTCTGCCATTGCATATCTATACAATCTCTGCTTCTAAAGTAACAAAGACCAGCTAACAAAGGAAGTACAATATTACAGAACCGCATATATTTTTTGCTTTTGAGCCATATGCACAGAATGAGTTTATATCCTGTGGATACAAGTTACACAGGGTGTCAAGTCATGGTCTTGACTGTGATCCCATTAATTTCCACGGAGCCAGGATTTTATCGATGCATTTTGTCATTATTCTGACCCATCCATTATACGCAATCTAGCAGCAAATAAAGACTACATCAAATCTAGACCTTGTCATGCTAATCTCTGAAAAAATGTATGAATGTGAAATGAGAGACTATCCCAGGAGGGATTGTCTGGGTGGGAAAATAAGAGGCTTGAATTGTCATTTACCTAAGGAAACCCTGTGAGTCTGTGTAAGGACTGGATGTCGACCTCATTGCCTTTTACTGCACTGTAGAGCAATCCTTAGCAGTACATGAAATGTTGACAAAGTTAATTTTTAATTTGATAGGTAGAAAGGGCATATGATAAAGTAACAATGTTGCATGCTCTTTTCCAGGTCATAGACTTATACTGGGGAGTTGAAGCAGATGAATGGGACAGTCCTGAGCTGCAAAAGACTCGCATGAAGCTGTTAGAAGATTGCTTGAAAAGTTCTGCAGGTCCATGTTTTGTTGTGGGTATAAAAATAATCTTTTACTTTACAACAAAAATATAATGTTAGCCATCATAACATGCATGCTTCAGTAACAAATGTATTCTTTTCTTCTTTCTAAAATATTTGGTAATCTTCACTGTACATTTGCTCTACTGCACCCAAATGTTTCCCCGTGCAGCACTATAGATTAACAGCAATTACTCAGTATTAGCAGAGAGGAAAGAAGGATCATTCATGATCAGTCCCCATAGCAAGATGGGTTTAGAAATCACATGGTATGACTGTACTACTATCACAACAGAAGTATGGACTACTTGTTTAAGGAGGCCACCGATAATTAATTCTTGGCAGTTCTCACACAGGCATTATTGGCTGGCCTAGAAGGACTTAGAAAAGCACAGCAGCAACAAAGAACTATCTGTTCTGATCTGTGTTTTGCTGTTTTGTGTTTTAAACCCAAGACAAGTTAGTATGCCAGGTATTAGAGTCTGAAAAGACTGGAGGTCAGTGACAACCTGAGGAGGCTCTGAGTCTTGGTGTTTTTCCTACTCTCTGCCTTCTCTTTACTGTTGCCAGAACAAGCGTTGCTTTTAGGATTCCATAAGAGTCGGTAAAGCTGGCAAAAAAGATAGGTCTTCACTGGCTTTTCCTATTAGGCCTAAAAGAAGAGACTGAACCACTTTTACAGGAGTGGTTTATAAAGCTTTACATATTTATTTTAATGTCAGAGAGGTCTTTTTCTGTATACATCAGGCTCAGCAGTCTTCAGCTATCCCTCACAGCTTTTACAGCTGAAGCAGTATGAATTTATGAAGTCATGTCAAACACTGTGTAGGGTTGTAATAGCTGAAAGGCACTGTGAGTAGGCTATATGTGTATATATATATATATATATATATATATAAAATATCCTGGCAGGTGTGCTTTTCCCTGTTCCAAAGAATCATGTACCATAGATTTTGCTCTCATTTATTTTATATTAAATATACAATTCAGAGTAGTGCATTTTTTCCCTCTTTCTTCTGCATTTAGAAAGATCTGTCTCATGTTTTAAGATTAACTTAGTTAACTTGAAAAAGTTTAGTTCAACAGTTTAGTGTATGGAATGCTGACTGTGTTAGTTTTCAGTGCATAGACAAAAAAATATAACTTTTGATAAATGCCTTTTCGCAGCTGCTCAGAGAGTAGCATAGCCTCTTTATCTGTGAAGGGTAAAGCTGTTCTTTAACGTTCTGGGTGTTATCTAGGTAGAGAATCTCTCTAATGAGATTGGCTATTCAGTGTCATATACTGCGTACTTAACAGCATCTATTAAAGCCTCAAAACAAAAGACAAGGTAGTTTGGGAAGAATGTGGGTTTATTTTGTATATGATAAGTACTATGTATAAGGGAGACTTCAGTGAAAGTACAAAAAGGCCACAATGAGTAGGATTTGTTGTGATCAAAGATATTTCTCTATAAAAGATAAATATTTATATTATTGCAAAACGTATTTAATTCTTTATGAGCTGTCTTGAGGCTCCATCTTTGTGAGAAATAAATAGGGGATGTATGACAATTGTTTTTCTCTGCATAGTTGTAGGGCTGCAAAGACACTAGGATAAGTCTCAAGTTAACGTCTGTAAAGCTTTTCATTTGTGTTTAAGACAACAACCAAGATTTTTTTTAAAACAAAGTGCTTGCAGAGAAAAAAGTAGATATCCAGCCTATATTAGATAAATTCAATTCCAGTTTCATTCTAGTGCTGTAGAAGCACCAGAGCATACAAGGCAAAAAACAGACTCATTCAGTACCTACCTGCCAGGCTGGATGTTTTCAAGTAAACATGCCTAATCCTACTTAACTAATTTTGGTCAATGATTATATTAATTGCTAGTGTAAGTTTTACTAAATTAAAAGAATTTTGCTATTACATATCTTTATTACAAGTTTTCAAGAATTGGTTTGAAAGTGAAAAAAGATCACTTCTGTTTACTACTTATATACTACTGATTGTCCTCTCCATAGTCACCTATTTATTGCAACTGGAAGGGCCATGGAAATGCTTTTCACTCAGACATCAAAGGACAACTGCCACTCTCCTTTGACAGCTTTAATTCCAACTTATTAACCTGTGTTTTTATGTTAGACTTCAATGGAAAACAATTGGAAAGACATGCCTTTGCTATTCCAAATTTCTTTTCATTATTATGTTTGCTAAGGAAATAATTTAGAAAAGGTAGATTTCTCCTCTATACCTAAACATAGCTAAGTGAGCTCTAATTCTTAGATTTGTCATAATAAGGCAGAGAAGAGTTCTGAAAAAACTGCAAGTCCTTGATTGAAGAATTTTAAAGATTTAGTGAACTGAAACCACAGAATCCCATGGGGATGGAAAAGAGACAAAATGCTACCTGCTGTGAAGGCTGGAGATCACTTCTCTCCATGGCAGAGATTAGAGAAAGAGCAAGCTGTAGTATGTGTTGTTCTGTACTTTTATCACACCCTTACAACCATCTCGCTGGCTCAGTTTCATTCACTCGCTTGCCTCACTCTGTTACTTAGCTTCAGAGCCCTGGGGAACAAAGGCCATCTTCAGCACTTGACTGTAAAGAGCCTGGTGCTTGGAGACCTGAGTCTGGGCTGGGTTTTATGCTGTCATGACCCTGTTTTTCACAAGCACACACTGGCCCAGATCTCTAGCAGGTTTGGGTAGCTTCCATGCTGCGTGACTAAATTTAGTTTCCAGAGTTTATTTTTCCACTTTTTATCTCCCCTTTGATGAAAAAACGGAGTTGGAACAGAAAGCCATGGCTTTTTTTGCTGTGTCCTTAGACATGGATATTCTAAGATCTGACAGTGAAAGAAACCTCATCATGTACCATTGCTGCATTTTTTAGCAGAATTTTTAAGCTGTTAAGAATTGCCTGCCTCATATTGTTGCTAAGGAAAGAAATCAAGCCAAATCACAAAATTTAAACAGAACAAAACAGTTAGTGAAGAGGTTGCAGTGAGCCAACAACTTCAATATTTATTCCAGGTTTTCCAAGTATGGGCCAGAGTAATAGCTCTCCCAATGACTAGACTGGCAAAACTACAGAAGTCTCTCTATGCACATTTGGTTTTTGCTCTGTTGTACCTTAGTGGGATGGGGTTTATTTCATTTACAACGCAAATTGAAGATGATTCTACTCCAACAAACATAATTAGTTTTAATTTATAGTAACATAATTACAAACTGACTGTGGAACTGCAGGCTTTGGGCAACTTCCCTGTTCTTGAGAAAGTTCTATAAAAAGTGCCACTTCCATTCAGCTGGGTATTCTTTTTACTTTTCAATTACCACTTTTTTAATTCAGACACAGATCTGGGATTAAATCAGACTATTCAGAATTAACTAGCAGATATGGAATGATTTTAGAAAGTGTTTCTTTATGGCACCTTGTGCCTGCATTGTTATATCAGATGGAGGGAAAATGAAATTCAGTTCTTAAATTAGTGCAGTGTGTAAGTTGAAACTCCTAAGCTTTTCTTCAGATACAAAACAACAAAATCCAAATGAGCATATATTCATAAATACAAAGGAGGAAACAGTTCTGAAAAAAATGGGTAATTAATTTCCTGTGACACTTTCTTTGGGAACATACAGTCTCCCTCTTATCTACTGCCTAAACTCTATCAACACACAATCCAATTAAGGGAAAGGGGAGTTGTTTGGGTTTTGTTTTGGTTGGGTTTTTTGTTTCATTGGTTATTTTCTGGGTGAAATCAGTGCCTATTATACATGATCATTTTAAAACTCATAGCCTTTACTGTAGGTAAATACATACCATGCTGGTTTTGATCTACAGAATCATTTATCAAGACTTATTTATGAGGGGAAAAGTACTATTTCTGTGGGAAAAACAGTTTCTGTGCAAATTTTCTGCAGAAATCATGCTGGTTGTCTCTGGAATCTACGTGGGGAGACTGAAATGCAGTACATTTATTAAATTGTGAACTGCTTAAACTCTGCATTACATAATGATACCAAAGACAAAATACATTTAGTGCATCCCTGGAACCTATATATTTTGTTGGGTTATGTTTCCTAGTAAACTCATAGGAGATGGCAGTGTAGACAGGATCGTAGAGTGACAGTAAAGGTTATATTATCATCCCACAACTAGTACTGAAAATGAACAGGATTCATCTATTACAGAACTAGTCTCAGCTTCAACAACTAATAGAAGGATACAGGTACCTCCAGTAACATCCGAGTCATCTTCTGGATGACTGTTTCTCCATTAACAGCAAGGAGACACTAGGGAGTTGGACTGCTGACCTAGCAAACCAAGTACTGTGCTTCATATCAGTTAAGGCTTTGAGCTATTTAGGGTGTCGTTAGTCTGTAGTGATTATGTGCAGAGTAAGCTTACTGCCCTTTTATCGGGGTTCCCTAACTAATACTGCAGTACTAACCTGCTGTTGACTGTGCCTTAGTACAGACGAGAGAACTGGCAGGCTTCTCTGCACTTCTTTTCAAACACACTCTGCAAGTTATAACACATGGGTGCTCTTTTCCATCTGTGCAGCACCACACAGTCTCTGCCTGAACTGCTGTTCTTGCATGGCTATGTCCTGAAAATTTGTAAAATGAAAGAGAGAAGTGAAAATTAAATGTTAGTTTATCACTTGTAACTTGTAACCTCAGTTAAATATGTCTGTACAAACCTCAGAGATTCTCTCCACCCAGGATTCAAATAATCTGGTTTAAAGAATAGTCAACACATTTTCTACCTGCTCTGAACAGCCACTGTAACTTACATTATTGCTCTCAAATTATTGACAGCTTGTTATTAATTTCAGCATTAATAAACCCTTAAAAAAGACCTAGCATTATAAAATTGGAATTCCATTAGGTTTTTAAAAGAATATTAGCAGTTTACAATATTTGGCATGTCCTTAAATCACCCTGAAATTGAAGATAAAATATGGTAAATTGATTGAGGAGTTAAAGGTTTTTTACGTCTTTGGATCTTTTTGTTCCTACAGTACAATGCATACTTTAATCATTCCACAAAGTAAAGTACACTGGTACTTGGTTCTCTTTGCTTAGTACAAATGATTGATAATTAATTCTGAGCGCATTCCAGCTCAGAGAAAATTCCAAATTATATTACTCCAGCTCTGCTGAATCTCCTCAACTCCCATTTCAGTTCTGGTGTTACTTTAGGGTTTATTTCTAATGTGAAAACCAAATATATACAGGTTCTGGAACACCTGAGTTACATTTTGCTTTTTCTCTCCTGGGGAAATTGCCACACATTTTAAGTTAGGGAGGCTAAAGTCAGTTAAACGTGTCCATACTAAAACAGCCAGTTTAGGGGGAATCTAAGAACCCAGTGCTCTTTGGGAATTCAGCTGGAGTTACATGCTCTTGGTATATTTTTCTCAAGGAAGCAGCTCTATATATAGTTTTTAAGTGAATGAGGAGAAGTAGCTGGAACCAGACATCACACGACCGCCTACCTCTCCCAATGAAGTATATTCCAAGAAACAAATATCAAATTATAAATTTTCTTCTCACTCCAAATCTGATTAAAAAACCCATCCCAATAAAAGCTCTAACATAAGTGTGTTCGGGGTCATACAATATAAAAGGAATGGCTCCATAGAACTTGTTGGCATTAATCTGAAGTAAAGTATATGTCTGCGGACACTAATCCTGTTTTAGATGGACATTCCCCTCAGCAAGCCTTGGTCTTTTTTTGCAGCCTCCAGACCAACAGGCAAAGGGTGTATATCCCATTTCATGTTGTCTATCTCTGAACAACAGATATACACACAAAGTGAAATCAAGCGTGGGGGATATTTGTATGATTAAGATATTATAAGTGAGTTCCTTGATCTGCTTTAGAGTTGGGAATGTACTTTCCTGTGAATCATCTCTGATTCTCTAAATCTAAAATCTAGGGTCTAAAAATGCTTACCATTTTTTAAAACATATCCCATGGAAAATAGCTACAAGATTCATCAGGCAGTTTTTCCATGGAACAGAGAAACTGCATGGGTTTTGAGGTAGCCTTAAAATAGCTTGCATTTTCAGCCTACATCAAAAGACTGTACATATTTTCTGCTAAGTCACTGTATTTCTTTACATAAATAGAATTTTTGGTGCTGCCTCCCAGAAAGGTAAGTATTATATTTAATATAAATGATCATATTAGGGAGAATAAGATTAGCATGAACTCAGACTTCCATTATTCTGTGTAGCGTGTAAAGGAAGAAATAGGCTGCATGAGATTTATGAGATTTATTCTCTCTTGATCCTCAAGAGCTTTAACATACCATCTTCTGAGGCAGTACTGTAATCAGCTAGATGTAATGGTCTGCTCTGCAAATGAAACTGTAGATCAGAAAGCCAATATCAGCTATTTTACCAGGGGCAGGGGAAATCCTAAACCTTGCAATGCTACTTCTGTGTAAAGAAACAGCATACATTACAGTATTTAGCAGGCAGTTGATAAGTACAAAGAGAGATATTAATCCTGTTGCTTGCACCTAGCATATATACCTTCCGTTTTCTCAACTACAGAGATTCACTTGAGAGATCCTTCCGTTCTCGAATAACAGACCCAGAAACAAATACCTACCCACAAAGTAACTAGTTCACATTTCACTCTGATTATTGTTAAATCCAACTAGAAGTAGCTGGGTCTTTTCTTTTTTTGTAAGATAATCAGAGTGTATAATTTCACAAGATCTTTTTTTCTTCCGTGAAAGATACTGATTTACAGAGGTAAAATAAGACACAGTATCAGTGTTCTTCATAGTGATACTGGTATGCATCCATAACATATTGCCTCTTTTCTCTTAAAATATATGCTTTCAGTGCAAGGTGCTTTCATAGAGTTACTGTTCCGTTATCGTGCAATGTAGCAACTAATTATCATATGCTTCTTTCTTCCATAACTGGAAAACCTCACAGAGTAACTTTTTATTCCATTTCACCTTGAAAAGAATGAAGCAGAGAATACTTGCATAGAAAACTATGTAGACTGTAATTATTAGGAGTAAACTACATGTTTATGAGTAAACTTTTGTTGTTAACTCTTTTACATAGAAATTAATCCTTAACAGTGTTTTAAAAAAATTTAGAATAGTAGTACTCACGGCTGGAAAAACAACTTGTCACCTGGCCACACACTTTTGCAGAGCATATACTCTGCCTCTGAATCTTGCCATTGTATGGCATAGGCAAGATAGTGTTTTTACTGAGAGAGGTGTCATGACCTGATATATTTCATTCATTTCCATGAGGGTTTGCTATAGATTTTTTAAACATTTGGCTAATGACTTGACCTTACCTGCAGGCAGCATTTAGTATTTAGTGCTTGTACACTTACTTAAGCCTGATTATCTTTTAGTTAAAAATTAAGTGTTAGAAAAGGCATGGAGATGTCCTAGTAGACAGCTACTATAGATAAGATTTTATTTTGATCTATTCCATTCTTGAAGAAATATGGCAAGTGAAAGCTAAGGGGATTTATAAAGGTGATTTTTTTCATCTATATTATAAATGGAAAACTAACACTGGGTAGTTTTAAAGAACAATAGTTTTTGAAATGTGGCAGTTGTGAAGGTGGCTTTATGGAAAGCTGGATTTATATTTAATATAAATTAATTAAGGTTAGCATTCTCATCGTAATAATTGGCTAGATGCCTCTCTGTCAACCCCTGAAGTGCCTGATCCATCTCTTCTTGCCATGCTCAACTTTACCTCAGTCTAAGCTCTTTGGCTAATCATTTATTACTTAAATACCATCCCAAAATGGGAATTTAGAAACTAAACTGCCCTTCTGATAAACACTAGCAAGATCATATTTCACAGAAAATAAAGATATGGCCCCTTCTTTTTAGAGGGTGCATGGATGCAGCAGGAGGCAGCATCCTTTCTTACATATGAAGCATACCAAACAGGGCAGTAAGAATGAAGAAGAGTCCTAGTTTTTAACTCCAGGGCTTGGTGTCCAGAAGCCAGTGCCCTGTCCTCTCAGCTGACTACACTGATAGGCTCAGAATATCTTCTTTTCTGGCTTCATGATGCCTGTATCTGTGGGTGCTCAGTAAGGCACATGGAACAGCAACAGCAAGAAAAGCTCTTCTCCATTAGCCAGAATTCACCTATGAGATGCAAGACAGGATTTAAAACCCTATCACAGTTCCTCCCTGCTTGGGTTAGTGTTGTGATTATTTTACAAAGTTGGGGAAGCTGCACCACCATGCCCTGCTCAAAAAGACAAGATTGATCTCCTTGCTGTTTTCAGGAAAGGTACATTTCCAACTCCCTGTAGGAACAGTAGTAATTTCCACAGATAAGATTATTGACTCCAGTCTGGGCTGTGCGCTAAAATCTTTTCTTAAACCTAGCCCTTGTAGTTTGGTTTTCCACCCAGCCTTACTGCTGTAAAGTGTTACAGGACCTTGTCAGAGAGTTAACAGGGATATGGGCTGCGGTAGGAGTTACCTGCAAGATCCAGAGTTTTATATGAGATGAAAAATGTAGATGCCTGTCACAGAATCACAGAATGGTCAGTGCTGGAAGGGACCTCTAGAGATCATGTATTCCAACCTCCTGCTAAAGCAGGTTCACCTAGCGCAGATGCACAGCATCCCATCCAGGTGGGTTTTGAACGTCTTCAGAAAAGGAGACTCCACAACCTCTCTGGGCAGCCTTTTCCAGTGCTCTGTCACTGTCAAAGTAAAGACGTTTTTCCTTATACTCGGGACTTCCTGGCTGCTGTTTGTGCCTATTGCCCTTTGTTCTGGCACTGGGCACTGCTGAAAACAGCCTGAAAAGGCACTCATCATCCTGACATTCACCCTTAAGATATCTGTATCATTGATAAGATCCCCTCCCCAGTCTTTTCTTCTCCAGGCTAAAGAGGCTCAGCTCTCTCAGCCTTTGCTCACCAGGGAGATGCTCCAGTCCCCTCATCATCTTCATAACCCTCTGCTGGACCATCTCCAGCCGTTCCCTGTCTCTCCTGAACTGGGGAGCCCAGCACTGGACACAGCACTCCAGGTATGGCCTCACCAGGGCAGAGCAGAGGGGCAGAATCACCTCCCTCAACCTGCTGGCCACGCTCCCCCTAATGCATGTTAACATCCTAATAATGAGGATGTTAAGGGAGACAGTGTCACAAGTCTTCTTGAAGTCAAGGTAGACAGTCTCCACTAGTCTCCCCTCATCTACCCAGCCAGTCATTCCATCACAGAAGGCTATTGGGTTGGTTGGGCATGATTTCCTCTTGGTGAATGCATGTTGACTACTCCTGGTAACATTCTTTTCCTCCATGTGCCTTGAGACAACCCTCAGGGTGAGCTGTTCTATCACTTTTCCAGGGATGGAGGTGAGGGTGACCTGCCTGTAGTTTCCTGGGTCCTCTTTCCTGCCCTTTTTGAGGACTGGAGTGACACTGGCTTTCCTCCAGTTCTCAGGCACTTCTGTTCCCCATGAGTTTTCAAAGATGATGCAGAGTGGCTTGGCAATAACATCAGCACCCTCCACACTCAGGGGTGCATCCCATCAAGGCCCATGGATTTGTGGGTGTCAAGTTTGCTTAAGTGATCTCTTAACTTGATCCTCCTCGACCAGGGGAAAGTCTTCCTTTCTCCAGACCTGGTCTCTTGCCTCCAGGGTCTGAGAAATCTGAGGGCTGGCCTTGGCAGTAAAGACTGAAGCAAAGAAAGTATTGAGTAACTCCACCTTCTCTGTGTCCTTCATCACCATTTCTGTCAAGAAATCTCCCAACCAGTTTCAAAAAATAAACCCAAAGTGAGAATGTTACATTTCTTCGGAGGTGAATCAGAATGAGCAGCTCAAATCTGTAGCCAGAGGTAGGCAAAATCTTCTCTGGTCCTTACTCTACCCTACTTTTGTCCACAGAACTCTTTCCTAGTTTCATTCCTTTTGACTAATTTTCTCACCTGCACCCACACTCCGGGAGATCAAAGACCCAGCAATGCCAAACAATGAAGAAAGAAGCAACACATGATCATGTAGAAGACAGGAGAAAAAGTGTGGAGGAAGACCATTGATGCTTCCATAGCCAGGAGGAAGGAGATTTCTGATGAAGCGAAGTGTATCAGGGAAGTCATTAATTTCTTCTGAGAAAGCACATTTACTCTGTGTGATGGACAGTTAGCTCTTACCCACTGTGTCCTGAGAAATTACTCATCATTATTTCATATCTCTGTACCACTAGGGAAAAGCTTTGAGATTTAAAAATACTGCACTGTGGGTGGAGTTCAGAGCTGAGGGAATTGTTTGTTTACAGCTGGATTTGGCTGCTCTCGTTTAATTTTCTGAAAGACAGTGAAGCATCAAGTGACTCCATCATCATTTTCTTCTTACACATTATGTCAGGAACATTACTCACAGCAAAAAACTTTCAAGCACTTGCACCTCATCCTTCCAATCCCAATTCCAGTCAGTTTTCTTACAAGGTAGTTCAACAGCCCTTTTTGTGTTTTTCATGGAACTAAAACCAATACCCATTTCAAGTTTCTGAAATACGTATAACCCCCCCAAGCCCTCCCTACCCTGTGCTTCTGCAGTGCCTCCAGGGAAAAAAGGAAGAGAGAAATTAGGCATGGCTTTGTGAAACAATGCACAGCAAAACTTCTCAAGACAAGGAACATAAATGCATGTCCAGGCAGGTGGAAAAAAAAAATCTATTTCTCAGCACGAGATGTCTTTATTATGCCTTAAGTTTTCTATTCACTTCAGTAATTTCAATTAAAAATTGTATTCTTATTTTATGTTTTGTACAGTCAGCTGAAGTTCTAAAACTAAATCTATTTACCCTTAAGCTTCAATGAAACAACTGAGATATGGACACTATTATTATCACTAGGTATGGAGAAACATCAAATGAAAATGTTTGATACTGCTCTATGGTATCATTTTCCCCTTAAAAACTAAACAGGACAAATAATGTAAAGCAACAGACCCATCCCTGCTGATACATAAATACACAAGTTCTTTTGCATATCAGCACTCAAAATAGAAAAGCTTGTTTTGCAAGCTATCGTTAGCTTCATTTTAGAGATAGGAAATCTAAGACAGTGGCAAAAGCATCAGGAAGTTACCATTTTCCATACTGAGATGAAGCAAATGTGGAAAGAAGATTTAAGAGATTTGCAGCAGCTCTGACATTCTGTCTACTAACTTGCACTGCCAATGGTTGTAAGATAGAACAAGAATGTTGTTCTGAAGGCACTTTGACCTGTACATCCTAGAAATCACAGAATACATTTTTGTCTTTTTTATATATATATTTGATTTCTAATGGAAGTATTCTGGGGGGACTTAATTCCAATGCAACATAACATTTGTCCTTTGATCACTACCATGAATAGGCAAGAAAAGCAGTCAAATGTATTTAATTGAAGAATATTTTCTCTGAGCTTGTATCAGGAGGTCCTCACACTGTACTGTATTGTAGCTAGAAGTAAAAAAAAAAAAAAAAAAAAAAAAAGAGTAGAGGCAGCTATTTTCAGGACAACTCTTGGGCACCAGCTACTCTGGAACTCCAGCTTCCTAAAACTTGGTTTAGATTAAGTGCATTATTAAAGCTTTTTCCATCTTGGTTTCTGTTGTTCAGCTCCGTTCAGTTTAATGGCTTGGAGTTTGTCCTAACAAGCAGTTAACATACATACTCCATTGAGATTTTCAATTAATTCATATATTTGTTTTTCTTCTTACTGAAATCATTAGTACATTGAAAATAAGTAAATACAATTTTCAGGTTTCAATTCAGATGATTCACTGTTGCTTAGCCATTAGCATTTTTGCTTTGAGTTTGAGAAGAATTGGCTGTTGTTCCCTTAAGGAAGAAGAAGAAGAAGAAGAATTAAAAAAAAATAAGTAATAAAAAAGGGACATTCTTTTCTGTTTGTTTCTGATAGCAAATTCTCAGTTTCGATTCAAATCATATTTATTTCTCAGAAACAAGGTTCCAGCTAATCCTGTTATTTTGGTTTTCATTTTTTTCCCAAAAATATCTCTAGTTGCATCTGAACATCTCATATTGAATAAGTAATTTATATAGGATACTGTTAGAACAGAGTTACAATATACTGGCAACAAATAAAAAAGGCCTATAGTTATACTAAATTTCCTTGAATTAAATGTTAAATATAAGGTCTTTAAAAATTTTTATCCTGACCATTTGTTCCAGCGTTTCAAAACATGATTTACCTGTATATTTGGTTATGTCAGTTAAGCCCACATCTCTGCAGACAAGGAGGGTAAACACATGTACATGTTACAAATTCTGCATGCCTTCCCTGACTCTGTTGTGCCACCTAAGTAGGTTCACACATGCAAATGCACTCTGTAACCACCTCCGAATTCAGTATGACAGGACACAGAATGTAACCACTATACATATAAAATTAAGGTTTGAAAAGAATGGAGCATTTCGTTAGTTATGCTGAAATTATTCTGTTTTCCATTTGTATATATATATATATATATCAACTGAAAGAAATTGATGGGTATTGGCATCTGATTATAATAAGTACGCTTTTTAGACAAAATATTTAGAAGAAAATTGAGGCCTTTTAAAACTGGTGTTAAATAGAAATGTCAATCTTTTATTTGTATTTTTTCTTTATGTGTCTTTTTTCTACAGAAATCTGATCTATTAAGATTCTTTTTATTAGCTAATAGATACATTACATTAACATCACAGTAAGCAGTAGAGCAAAAACCATGTTTCCATGAGCAAAATGCTATTTGACTGAAATGTATGGCTTTAAAGAGGAAAAAGGTTTTTATTTCATAAGAAAGATTTAGCTACCAGAGGAAGGAAGCCTAGAAGTGCAGGCTGAGGAAGCAGGGAGTTAGGTGTCAAGCCCCACAATTCACAGAAGGCAGTGAAGAGCAAGTGACCACAGGAGAGACAGGGATCCAGAGGACTGACTTTGTAGCCCTTGGTTAGGGCACTCATGCAAACTGTGGAAAGATAAGGTTCATGATCCTGCCCCAATTAATATTGAGTTACTTATACAGTGCTGTGTGATTTCTTGTACAGAAAGGAGCTGCACTAGTAGGAGCTCTGACATACTGACATAACCAATCATTCCTGTCCAGAAGCCTGATGAGTAGGGTAGTATATACCTGGTGACCACAGACTTGTCCTTTTTCCAGTTCAGGAGAGATTTTGAAACAGGCCTCTTGCTTTATGGATGAGCTCCCTTATTACCCACCTGGCTCTAGATTATGACCCACTAGCTACAGCCTGCTCCTCACCAGTTTTCTGCTGCCTGGTGAGGGGTGACATATCAGACAGCAATCCACAGTTCCCATGGGGATAGTGGAAGGACACCTCCGGGACATCCGTGAGAGCAGCATTTGCCAAACCCTGGCAACAGATAAGCATAATATCCCAAGGCATTTTAAAAGTACTTAAGTCCTTACAAGTCAAGCAGCTGCTGAAGAACCATTTGGTGCATCTCAGTGGCACCTGAATGCTGATGCTGGGTGCCTGCAGGCAATTTTCAGCCAAAGCGTGAAACATTCCCTGCATCTTCAATAACGTGAGATACTCTTTCTACTAATGGAGCTGTTCTACTTTAAGTCATCTCAGTTTAAGTTTACATTAATTTAGCAGGCTGAAATGTGAGTCGCTCAGGTCCTCATTCGCAAGTGGGCAGGGCTTTCCTCCTTCAGTATTGAGCAGTTTCTGTAAGAAGGACCAGGCTGTGAATTAGGAACAGCTTCCACTACCCAGTTATAACTAACCACTGCGTACCTGTCACAGCTCTGAATCCCTGCCCAGGCTTAATGCCCTGCACATAATTCCTATGTCAAATGGGGACAACAATACTCCCTAACCCATCATGGATCTTGAAAAAAACAAATCGTTTAAGGGGTGCTCAGATCTGGACACACAGAGGTATCTTAGCTTAAAAAATGAATTGTGGTTAGATTTTAACTCCTTCAAAGATGATTTCTTGAGTGCTTATGCTTCAAAAAGCTGGCAGTCCAGGACGGCTCTGAGAAGAGGCAGAGAGGACATATGTATGCGCTTTAGTGTCACATGTGAAACTTCACAAAGACCAAGAGGTAAAAGTAGTAGGACTGATTCCATGAAGTCCAGCAAAAGATCATTGGATACAACTACAAATCTGTACTTTCAATGAATCTTCAGCTTTCTGCATTGGCAAACCAGAAAAAAACTTGTTGTTTTCAAGTTGACAGGTATCTGAAATCACTTCAGAAAACATTACAGATCTGACTTTTCAAACTACTTGGTTTGCAGATGTTAATATAGAATTTATTTAAAAAAAAACAGATAAATTAAACCAATTAATAATGAATATAACTTGCTGATATTTGACAGCATGTTTTTTATTAAAATTACCACTAAATATCTTGGAATTAAATATATCTAAAACTTCAACTTGTTCTGTATTAATATAAGGTATGGTATTGGGTTTCATAAACATTTCAGTGGTGATGTCTGAACTAATTACATGACATGCACTATGAATCTATCATATCTCAAGATCAAATCCAAATCTTGTTAGTTTCCTCCTTTTGGTCATTATTGTGACTATGCCTATAATTTTAGTATCTTTCCGCGCCAAGAATATTACAACAAAAACATATTTCCCATCTTGATTGAAACAGTAAATTTTTAATCTTTATTTAATAGTTACTTCACCATCAGGCTGAACGAAGCTAGCAAGACTACTGCTGAGGTTGCTCTGCATTGATTCTATAAAGTTTTGTTAGATACAAGTGGTTGCCGAGGGTTTTATACATGTTTGTCAGTCTGGTAGCTTTAAACAGTTCAATCACCTTCAGTCTAATGAATCTTTAATTTGTTGTTTTACTATTAAAGGAAAATGACTCATCAGGTGGGAGATTTTGATTCACGAGTCCGCATATAAAACTGTCTCTTGGTACTGAACATAGTGTAAACATTACTGTTCCCTTTAAAAATAATTTCCTATAATATTCATAAAAATGCTGCAATGTTGTTATCACAAATTGAAGTTTTGAATTATTGCTACAAAGTACTGTGGTATTTTTCATAAAGGTCTGAAATAATGATAATGTTTATTTGCAGCCTTAGTATGAAACAACATGAAGATTGTGAGAAATTGTATTTTCCTTCAATTCTGTTGCTTCATTTTTCTTCACTTTTCTATGAAGAAATCTGCGTTTACTTGAATGTATAAGGAATATGGAGACAGAGCAATTTCCAGAGGCTGCTGCAAACCTCTGGCATTGATGCAGTTTAGACACTGACGCCCCTGGAGGGAAAGTGCAATTCAGAGCTTCTTATTTAGGCCTCTAAAGGTTTGAGTGTTTTTGTAGTACCCTGATAGACTACACTTACACAGCCAGGTATAAATTTAAATATAATGACACCAAAATTGTGTAGGGGAGGTGGCTATTCCCCGGTACCAGCTAGAAGGAGGTACTTTCAAGCTTCACCACTGTGTCCAGACATGGGAAGGTGTAGTTTTTCACAGCCTGGCCACGCAAATACACCCATCCTGAGGCTGTCATGTAGCGTTACAAACAATATTTTATTAAGATTCCAGCAAACACATATACTCTGTTTATAGTCTTTTTTTTTTTTTTTTTTTTTTTTTACTAGTGACCATCGTTAATGGAAAACACACAGTGCTTCTAGAGAAAGGTGTATTTAGGTGAAGAACAGTTCCCCAGAAACCTGGTGTGTTTAAGTGACACAACATAGCATTTGAGCACTAGTGCCACAGTAGAAAACAGTGGCACTTACTCAGCATGCCTCCTGCTTTCAACATTGGGGTGTGATATAGCAGTCCTTTAGAAAAACAGTGTCAGTTACTTTTGTCCTCTCCAGAAAAATGAAAAGGAGTTGTGTTTCAATACCTCAGTTAAATGGCCAGTGAAACTGAGCTGTAGATTGAGGCTAGCCCAGTGTTATCAGAAAGCACAGAAATAATTCCATGAAGAATTTACTACCACATAAAATATTTACCAGAATATTTATCAAATGGCTACAAGAAGTCAGGTACTAATACCAGAACCTCAGCTAACTTTTTGGGGGCACTGAGAGGAACACAGCTGCAATGCAACATCTGGGATTGCCTTGCTCTAAATGACAGACCTGCTCAGCACAGTATTTATGACTTGCTGGTTCTACGTGTGTAAACAATTCCCTTCTTCATACCAGTGCTGTTCTTTTTATTCCCTGTCATGTTCCTATTTCTATTTCTCTTTGTTTACTTGTCAATTATTAGAATGTATTAGAATATCAAAGAAACCAACTAATTTAATTAGCTTTCTGAATGCACATATTGACCAAGTAGGTGCCACAGGTGTCCTCAAAATCTGTTTAGCTTTGTCCTTAACTTTGCTTTAATTGCAGAAATGCCTAAGTTTTGGCTAAAACATGGAGTCCTTGTTCACATCAGTCACATGAAGCAGTATTCCTGAGTTAGGCAAATTTCAGAAGTATACTCTGGGCTTGGCCAGCTCATGCAGCTTCTATGAAGGACTTGTAGCACAATCCCTGCAATAGTTTTCTGGTGTGCAGTTGGCACAGTTACAGAAGACTGGTCAGCACCATACTGCCTGCTCTTCCCTGAGCAGTTCTCAGGGAAAAAATACATGGCAATGGGGTGCTGGCATGGCCTCTGCAGCTTTGTTTTTGCCTTGATCCAAGCCAACTTTTTCTAAGTTCTAAAAGCAAATGTAAAAAAAAATGTAAAAAAAAAATAGGAAAAATAAAAAACATTTATATCTTTACATGATATTCAGCTGATGTGTTCCTTTGTTGGTATTGCTGTTAGCTGCAGGCTTTCCTAAACACTAGATGTCAACAATAACAAGCTAGACTCAGTTTTCACTTTGCAGTGCAATGTATATTCGCTCAGACTTCTCTTTCCTCCACACTTCCTCACTCCTTTTCTTCCTAGCACTATGCATGTGTCATCTTTTAAGATTAACCTTAAGTTTTCCATAAACCACAACCAACCAAAATGAGGAGAAAGACCTCAAAGCAAAATGATACAAGGTTTATTATGTTGTTTATTAAGATTTATGGATATTCACTGCCATCATCCCAAATGGAGGACACTCTTCTATCTGTGTGATTTCTCTTCTACGTGTGTCTATTCTTCCTTCAACTAATGCTAGACTTCTAGTAAAATATTAGCAATGCCATCTCTAGCACAAAGATACACCATGCTAATGTCCTCTATTGTTTAACATTTGATTTTTTAAAAAGTGAAGGCTTTCAAATAATACTTGCATAGGCCTCCATTTAATTTAAAAGCTCATGATACAGTCATCCACAATGATTCTAGTATTCTGACCATGTCATGTCCCTTTTTATTGTGTTTTGCTCAAGTAGCCAGGAAGATGATCCCTAACACATTATTTACATAATATCTGTTGCAATGACAGATAAGATAGAAGAAAAAAACATACATCCTTTCATTTTAAAGTACTGCTGTTTGTTATTTACCTATAGTACAGTGGAGAGAGAAGAGCACAAACTGTACCAGAGAAGCAGAAAAGTACACAGAATAATTCCAAAACAAATTTCGATGATTAAATGCGGTACATTAAAAACAGACATTTTAATGTTGACATTTTAGTATTGGTAATGAAGGGCCCAGCTATCGATCTTTGCTCAGGCAACTGCCTATTGAATCTACTGGACTTCAATTCAGAAAAAGTGTAGACAAATGAATTTCAAGTAATAATTGCTGTACAAGGTAATAGCAAAATCTGCATAGCAGAGCTCCTCTGAGAGATACATTTCTCTCAAGCTGAATGTGCAAAGTCTTGCAATTCAGCATGGTATGAGTTATTAGCCTCACTCGAATAAAGAAGGAAAAGAGTATTATATTGTTTAACTTCTGCAGCTTCGGAATTCCAAAATTAATAGAGGTCTATGAATAGATTAGAACAGTAAAAACTTTTTCCCTGGTTATCTCATTATGTGAAGCAACATAGCTCTCTCTGTGAGGGGAGTTACTAGTTAGAATGACCACACAGAAAAAATAAATTCATGTTAGAGAAATACTGGATCATTTCATTAAAATTATTATTATATAATTCTAGTTACTAAACACATTTGTTCCTTTCTCCTGACTCCTTGTTGTGCACCCTGAATGAAGCTACTGTGGAATCTGAATGGACAGCCAGGCAAAACCCATCTTTCCCCTAATGCCTCTCTATTGGAGCAGCTTCTTGAAGGACTTGGGTGCTGGGACTTGGCAGAGACTGGAACCTGACCTATATGAACTATCACAATTCCTACATTCCTTCTTTTCTCCTAAACAGTGGACAGGCATTGACTTGTTCCTGTCTGCCAGCTTTCTGTCACTACTCCTCTGTTGGAGGGTGTCAACCACTTGTCATAAGAGCCAGCACTGTAGTTCATGTGAGTTCTTCCTGATCTGCTCCAGGCAAAAATCAGGCAGATTAGTTTACACAATGTGAACTGTGGTCCAAGCTAACTGAGGTGGTTTTGCCTAAAAGAAGTTAGGAAGTGTTCACGTGCACTGCTCTGACATCTCTGCTCTGAAGCTGCAGCACCTAGGATGATGAGCTGCTTGAGTACCTTCTGCCAACATAGCTGGATTCAGAAAAGTGGTCTGCAGGTTCACACTTTTATAATCAGTGAAGCAGGCTTCATCATCATCAGTTATTGATTTTCAAGGTTTAGTTACAGCTGGAAGAGTTTAAAACAGCTTCTCATTATGATGAGTGGTTTAAAAATAATGAATATTTAGATTTTTATTATTTACAAACAAGGTAATTTACATTTTTAGAGTATTACTGTATTTGCATTAGCATTACTTTACTAAGAGGTCTTTCTGATTCAAATCAAGATGCTGACACTGTTGGTTCCTCTCCATATTAAGTACTCCTTCTCATTAACTCATAAATCTTTACTGAATACATTTAAATGAGGAAAGAAATTAAAAAATCCTATTTTAAACGAAGTAGGAATTCTCACTGACTTCCTTGGACTAAGATTTGAATGCAGAATTAATCTGATGATCACAAATTTGAAAAAAAAATGTCAAAAGAATGCAGTAATATCCTATAACTCTATCTTCTCTAAAGCTGAAGAACATGACAATTGTATTTTTATGAAATATTTACAGACAGCAAAATACAGAAGTAAATTCAAAAAAAGTGTATTCAGAGCATCACAACCAATATTTTAATTCTCATTTTTGAAAGTGAAATATCTCCTGTGCCACAGTTTATAAATGAACTGACTTCCACAAACCTTTACCTGTATAGGAAATATGTGCATTTAAGTACTAAAATGGGGTTTGATCCATTCCTATTTGGTATTAGGTCAAAACTGTTTTCCCGTGCCCCCACTGTTCATTCAGTGGACAGCTACTGGGGCAAAGACGTTGAACGTTTTTTGCAGCAAGTGAATATAATACAGCAAAGCAGCTTGTGGTTCTGTAACATTGATCCTTGGTATTGTTGGTATAAGCCACATCTTTAACAATACCAATAGGAGCTGTATGTAACATCATGTGAATTTTTATCAAAGAGAACATAAAATCTTCTGTTCCATTACTGTGGGAACTAAGAATAAAGCCAAGACATAAAGAATCCAGACATGCATCTTTATCCTTAGTCCAGGAAAAAGGATTTCCACATTCGCTTTTGCATGTGAGATTAATCCCAACCTGTGACTAATAATACATAAGTCAATACTGTGCTAACTATGTTGGGTGGTTTTTAATTACTTGTTTGGAATGCCTTTGTATCTTTCTTGCCATTTAATATTATGAAAGACAATGCATCTACTTGAAATTTTATTAACTCATCATAGTAGAATACAGCTCAGTACAGTACCCTTAACAGTTATTCAGCTTACACTGTATGTTTCCCTTCCTAGTAATTTCAAAGTCATTAAACTAACACCACACTGATTTTTATGAAATTCAGATCCTGAGGAGGGTTTTTGCATAACTAAAAAGAAAAAATTAATCCCTACTTTCCTGCAAATACACAGGGCCTATTGGGAGAGAAGTACGGGAATATCCGAATACCAGGGGAAGTTGAGTCAGCAGAATTTGAAATGATCCTGGATGCTGCTGTAGAAGCCAAGCTAGAGACAAGGATTTTAGAAGAGTGGTACTGCAGGGATGAGAATGCAGTGCCACCAGCATATTACCTCAGACCAAAATCTGAAATGCTGAAGAACTACCAGAATACAGTAAGTCATAGTCACCTCCTTACAAAATTCTTCTCTATTAATTACAGTGGCAGGCAGTCCTCAGGGCCAGGCACTGGCCGCTGTCTCTGAATTAGCCTCTACAGTTCTGTCCACAGCTGGGCAACTGGTGCTGTGATGCTCCTTTCCCATACGTGAAGGGAGCAGCTGCAAAACACCAAGGAACATGACGGGTCATGACTCCTGCATTGATGCACTCTCTGGTAACAGCTAGAGCAAGTGGATTTCAGTCATTCATGACTCATTGGGGCTAGTGGGACAGTTGTACAGATTTCTTTTCCCTTCTCTGATGTTGGAATAGGGAGAGCTCAGGCTATCCTGCCCTGATATTGTGCTTTTGCTAGATTTCAATGAACAGGATTTGCAGAGGAAATACACACTTTCCTTTCTGTCCTCATACAAGAAAGGTTTTTAACAGTCAAAAAAGTGCTTAGAGCTGTCCTGAGGCAGATCTCATATTTTCAGCTTATTAACTGTATTCTAACAGAAGATTTTTGAACACTGTTAATTATGATTTTCAAAACAGGCATTTATCTTTAACCAATGACAATAAAAACTGCATATTACCCAGGGCTCAGTTCTACCCTCTTACATATCCAATATACCCAAGAACAGATTTCAGTGTACAAAAAAATGAAATCCTTAACAGTACTCACCTTGAGTGCTTACTGTATTAACACAAGAAAAATTAAATTAAACCATTATACTGCATTCATCTACCATGTAACAGAATGTTTTTTCTGTTGCATGAAAAAACATTGAAAACATGAAAAACATAGACACAGAAAGAGTTTTAATGAGTTGAAGACAGTATAATGTGGCTAATTTTGAAGCAAGTTTTGTAACTTCGCATTTTTTTGCAAATGCCCACAATATCTCTTTGAATAAAGCTTGACTTTTTTGTTATTAAAACTTTTTACCTTTCCACAAGCTACTGATACACAGGAGTGAGAACTTAAAACTAATGAGAGTTTCATCTCATAAACTTACCAAAAGTAATAAAAGATACACAGCTCTGAACATGACAAAGAAGGGTTGCTAGGGAGCTTGTCCTGGAGGCTGCCTTTTTTCCTATTACACCTTCCAGGAAAACTGGAGACCCCTTGAACACTTCACCTGCAGCAAGTAATGCAGCAGTGGCTACTAGCTGCCTTAGAGAAACCTCCATTGTGGCACCTGTGAGATACCATCAGAAAGGATTAGTGAATTTATATTAAAGTCCCTCTCTGGTGACTGTAAGATTACTGTTACTATAGCAATGAGTGAATGAAAGTAATATCACATATAATCTTGTATTTTTCAAATATGGAAGCTAATATTAGGTCTTAATTACAGGTACCAGGAACCTCATTTTCAGATCCAAATTCAGATTTTGAGATCCAATTTTATAATAATAATATTATCATTATTATTATTGTTGTTATTATTATTATTATTTCTTATTATTAAATGAGCAATAATTTTAGCAGTATTACTGCTGCTTTATTATCATTATTTCAGGCTTAGTTCTCAAAACCCTTTTTCAATAAAGGTACTGTTGGTCTTATTCCTGAAAAATATTGCATTAGCTGCCTACAGTAGGAATTCAGAAAATACTCAAAGTAGCAAACTTTCAGAATTCTAAAATGCAATATATTATGATTATCTGCAGTATAAAAAGTGAACTCTTACTCATTTATTTTTAGTGTATATGTTTCTGTGTAACCATGGCATTTATGACCTTCAATGTTAGACTTTACTTTCTGAAGTTGTAAATGTGTGTTTCCAGCTACTGTTTAACTATGGGTATTTTTTAAAGATGGAATCTTCTTCAAACTCTGTTAATGAAAACAAATGGCAAGATATATCAGAAGAGATTAAGAAAATTTTTAAGACTGCTGTGAAATTGCTGTATGAGAAAGGAAAAATGAAACACAGCCAAGCAAAGAGATATCTTTCCTCTGGTAAAGTTCTCATTATTTCTATATTTTCATTTACTGTGTTTTCTACCAACCTTTCCACAAACAGGAAAATGTACTTCTGTCAGCATTTCTCATGTAATTGGAGAAAAAAAAAGTTCATTGTGCTTGCTTGAGACCAAAACCCATATGAAAGCACCCAGCAATTTTTCTGTGCTTTTTCTGTGTTTTACAAAAAATGGATGCATTCATTCAAGAGTCTGCATGGTGGGGGTGGGGGGATGTTCTTGAAGTGTTTATAAAGAAAAGTTAACAGAGACTCTTGTGTTCTCTTTCCAACTCAGCTATTGAAGATGAACTTGATTTTGCCTTGGGTAAACAAACACCCGCTTTCCTAAAGAAGTGTGTTTGCTACATTCGGAAAATTGCCAACATTGAGCGTTTTGTTAAAATTCCAGAGATGGGAAAATACATGGATGTGGTGCATACAGCTGGGAAGTTTCTACGAGATCCTGAAGCCCATGAGAAACTGATCAAGCTCAGGGATGAATTCATTCCTACCATTGTCGCATCGTCCAATCTGAGAGTGTACACATCTGTCACTCACTGTGACATGAAACTGGGTTACTCCCAAGAAGTGGAGAACCATTACATTGAAGGACTCGGTAAACAGTTCTATGAAGACATGATTGATATAATCCAAGCAACAGTGCAGCAGAATTTTGACACTGAGACAGACTTGCTGTACGATGAAGTTCTTCAGCACTCATCGCTATGTAAAACATACTCCGCTTTTTATGAATATAGATGCGAGGCACTAAACATAGTTCACAAGTACGTTCTACCTAGCAAAATAGGACATATTAACCCTCTTATCATATATGGAGGACCATGCACAGGGAAGACTCTTTTATTAGCTGAAGTGGCGAAGAAGGTAAATAAATACCTTACATAATATGGTGATGTTAGGACTATTAGTGTGTAAAGGCCAGCTTAGTTTTCATTCTTCCTTTTATCAACAGGCCTGATATCAATCTGTAATATATAAATTAAAAATAAAAAGTATATTCTTCGTATTATTGTACACATATTTCAAAAAATACTTACCTTTCAATAATAGTATGTGCTTAGCCAAA
This sequence comes from Falco rusticolus, assembly GCF_015220075.1. NCBI lineage: Eukaryota > Metazoa > Chordata > Aves > Falconiformes > Falconidae > Falco > Falco rusticolus. The sequence goes on from NC_051187.1 coordinate 99,538,171, forward strand.
ACTTCATCAGAGCTTTTAAAAACCTAAGAGGAATCAATATATTTTTGAAATAACAACATGTATTTCAGAAGGATCTCTTTCCCTCTTGTTCCACTGAGGTCCTACCAATCTGAAACCATCTAAATATCATATGCTGGTTTTAGTTTTAATCACAAATACAATATGTCTTTCCAAGTCATGCCATCTTATGTTCTCATCAGAAATTATTCCGGAATTAGTATGATACACTTGCTACAAATCTATCTATAATAACCTGCAAAAATACCTGTACGTATTTATCTGACGTATGCTGTTTAAGTCATTGAGCTGAGTACTACAGGGAAATGAGTGAAACACTTTGTGCAAAGCAGGACCAGTTGCAGAAAAGACCAAGCTGGCATCTCTAAGCCAAATTCTCCAGCTGGGAGTCACAACTTTGAGTTCTCTGCAGGGTGCTCAGGGAATTTAACACAGTGGGCTGGGGAACAGCTGTTTCAGCCAGAAGGAAATGGAGAAGGGTACAATAATGTTTAAAATCCCATATCTTTCCCAATTGTAACTTCCTGTAGACTCACATTAGTTGCATATATGAAATAGGGATTTGCAACTCAAGGCCTCACTGCAGATCTGGGTATATAAGTTAACCTAGAGACTCTGGTTACACTTTTAAAATATTCTGTAATAACTTAAAGTGAGGTTAAAAGACTGAGTAAGAGAAATGAGTGTGTCAGCCTGTACAGAGAGGACTTAAAGCCATATTCCTCACTTGCTTAGAGTACGCTAACCAAAGAATACAGCAAGAGATACCTTTTATCCTTTGTGGCAGCACATAAGAGCAAAAGTCACAGGCACACCAAGACAGAACTGTGGTCCAGCAGAGAACTTCTGTGAAGGTAACCAGCTAGTAAAGGGCAATCTGTGCTCTGATATCTGTCCTCCAAAACCATCAGGGCACGCATTTATACTCAGCTGGGAATCAATGTTAAGTTTAGGTGGGAAGATGGTCTGCCTGGCCAAGGATGACATTGCTTAGTGTCTAAGAAAGTCTATTTATAAGAGAATCTACCTACTGACTTCCAGAAGTGAGGCACAGATTTTGCAAAGAGTGCCCTGAGATTTATGGACTACATTCTACTCATGTCCCCTTAGACGTAAGCCTGTGGATCTGGGTCTTAGTGTTTTGAGGTATTACCTGTGCTAAACAAATATGGCATATGATATGAATTTCATTCAGTGTATATAAATCAAGCCTACCTTGAACTCTGCCAGTAAAAGCATTTCCATTCAACCAGTAACATTTAAAATGTTTATGTACATACAGGCAATCACTTTTTATAAACTCTGTTACTGTGTTTCATTTTGATATTAACTACATTATGCTCTATATTCTAGGCCTATTCCTGGTTGCAAGAAGAAATGGGACCAGATTCTGACCCTGTGGTAGTTATAAGATTTTTGGGATCCACCGAAACAAGTACAGATCTGAAGAATATACTTCAAAGCATTTGTGAACAATTAGCAGTCAACTATCGTTGCCTCGTACAAAGTTACCCAAAAAAGATTCATGACCTTCGGGACTTGTTCATAAATCTCTTGAATGAGTCTTCATTCCACAGGCCACTGGTGATAATATTTGATGCCCTAGAACAGCTAACAGATAGTGATGATGGTAGGAAGCTCTGGTGGCTTCCCATTCACCTTCCCCGTTCAGTACGGATAATTTTGTCAACACTGCCAAACAAGCATGGGATCCTGCAAAAACTGAGGTGCCTTATTCATGAAGAAAATAACTACATTGAATTGACTGCAAGGGACAGAAAGATGTGTAGCCAAGTACTAAAACATCAGCTGCTGCGAGTTAAAAGAAAAGTAACATCAGGGCAACAAATCTACGTCAATGAAGCATTCTCCAAGTGTACACTGCCTATGTTTGTGAACTTAACCTTCAGAGAGGTCAGGAACTGGAGATCTCACAAAGATGTAGATGAGTCCTCCCTCTGCGTCACTGTCCATGAAAGCATAGAGCAGTTGTTTTGGTCACTGGAAAACAAGTGTGGATCAAGACTATTGTCAAGAGCACTTGGCTACATCACGATGTCCAAATCTGGCCTAAGTGAAATGGAACTGGAAGATATTTTAGCTCTTGACAACAGTGTTATGTACGAACTGAGTGAGAGTGTCAGAGAAAGTAACCCACTGAGAATTCCATATATATACATTGCAAGGCTTAAGGAGGGCTTACAGGGGTACTTAATAGAGCGACAGGTGAAAAATGTAACACTGCTGCTTTGGGCAAATAGGCACTTGCAACTAATTGCCCAGAAATTGTACCTGCAAAATGAAGAAGACTTGCATGAAATGCACACTGTCATGGCAGAGTATTTCCTTGGTGTTTGGTCAGGTGGACGAAGGAAACCTTTTTACAGTAATGACCAGTATCTGAATGGTTGCCCTGCCCCTGACAGTAGAGGCCTGAATGAGGATGAAAAGCACTACGTAGATCAGACTGCTTTTGACAGGCAGGCACCTGATCAGCCATGGGTCTTTCAGTGTAATCCATTAGAGCCTGATATCTTTTTTATCAATCACAGAAAAATGACAGAGCTTATTCATCACTTGACACGATGTGGAAGAACAGATGATCTTCTGTACGGAGTCATTATGAACTTCAGCTGGCTGTACACCATGATTAGAATAGGGCAGTTCGATAAAGCACTTTCTGACATAGAACTGGCTTACACCTACTCTCAAGAAAAGGAACTGAAATTTCTGGCCAGTACCCTCCGCAGTATAAAGTTCAAAGTAGTAAAATACCCAGGTTCGCTTTCTGCTGAATTGCAGCAGAGGCTTCTCCCAGTAGTAAGTTCATTGCCCAAACTCAGACATCTCCTCTTAGAATGTGACAAGGATGGACCAAAGTACTGTTCTATTGTCCCTTTGCATTCCTCCATGGATGTGACTTACAGCCCTGAGCGCCTGCCGCTGTCATCCAGCTGCATGCACGTCATCGAGATTTTGCCTACTTTTAATCCCAGTACAATTATTGCTGCTTTAGAAAATGGCTCCATCAGCACTTGGGATGTAGAGACCCGCCAGTTACTAAGGCAGATTACAACAGCTCCATCTGTTATTTTAGGCATGAAGCTTACTAGTGATGAAAAGTACCTTATAGTGGCTACAACAAAAAACACTCTTTTGATATACGATAACATAAATTCCTGTCTTCTGTCTGAGGTGGAAATTAAGGGGACAAAACATTGTGGAGTTGGGGGGGGCTCCAGTTTTATAAACGGATTTACGTTATCAGTCAACCATGTGCTTGCTTGGCTGGAGGCCAGCAAAGATGTTACTGTAATAGATCTGCTTTACGGTTGGCCTCTCTATCACTTCCATTGCTGGTATGAAGTGACCTGTGTGCAGTGTTCTCCAGATGGAGTTTATGCATTCTGTGGACAGTACTTGAACACTGCAACCATTTTTCACTTGGGCAGTGGTGAGAAACTGGCCACTGTGACCTCTGAATTTTCTGGTGGATTTGTGAAATTCCTTCTCATTCTGGACACCGCGCAAGAAATGGTGATGGTAGACAGTGAGGGTAGCCTCTCTGTTTGGAATACAGAGGAAATAGCGAATCCCCAGCTTACAGATGACTTTGACTGTAGGAGAGAAGACAGTGAAGTTGTCAGCATAGAGCTTTCTGAAGACCAAAGTGCAATTTTAATTTGTAAGGCTCTCAGCATTGAACTTCTTGACACTCATGTGTGGAAGGTGGCTGAAAAGTTTAGAGCTAAACACAACGAGCGCTTCATCTCTGCCGTGTTGTCCAAAAACGGCAACTGTATAATTGCTTCAATGGAAAATACCTCAGCCATTTTTGTTTGGAGAAGAGATACAGGACAGTGTATGGCAAGCTTACAGGAAATCTCAGGAACTATAGTCAGGCTAATTAAATCAAATCATCATAACATGCTGCTATCCTTATCCACCAGTGGTGTCCTTTCTATTTGGGATATAGACATCATAACTGCTATGTCCAATATTGACAAATCTGGCAAGCCTATCCAAAGACTGGTGTTGCCAGCCAGAGGTGAATTAATATACACATTGGATGGATCAGATTCTGTCCATAAATGGAACTTCAGCACTGGATTTATTGAAGCTGTGTTCAAGCACGAAGGTATCGTTGAAAACTGTGTGCTGACCTCTTCTGGAGAGATTATGGTTACATCAGATGATAAATGCAGCCAGTACGTATGGCACACAGTTAGTGGTGAAAATATCTTTCGCATTAATGGACAAAAAATCTCGGAGCTAATGATTACTCATAATGATCAATTTGTAGTCTCTCTCTGTGAGCAAAATGCATCCAGAGTTTGGCGACTGGCTACAGGGCATAGAGTTTGCAATATTTTAGTTGCCTTACAGAATGCATTTATAACAACTGCAAATACATTCGTAGTCGGAATGGCGAAGAATAAAGTGTTGGCAGTGAGTCTCTGGACAGGCAGTATAACCAAGAAGTTTTGCTGTGATGATGGTGCAAGCATTGTGGATATTAAGCTGATACCAGACTGCCCAGATATTGTAGTATTTATAACATCTACTGAAACTGTGAACATCTGGAGCCTAACAGAGGAAGTCATCTGCAGACGTGTACAACTGCCTACCAATTTCTTAAAAAATTTGGAAGACTTTGAAATATCCCCAAATGGGAAGCTAGGAATTATAACCCGTGGTGATGAGAACATCAATGTGCTTGATTTATACAGTGGAAAACTCCGTGTGGTTCACGCTCCAGGTGTCATCTGGCGGCAGAGGCTGTCTCGTGATGGCCGCTATCTTGTGTACATCTGTTTCCGCAGTGAAGAAGATGATGACAATGGTGCGGTCTCTAGCTTAATTGTAATGAGGCTAGCGGATGGCAAAAACATCGGTGCCTGTTCTCTTTATAAAACTCCCACTTTTCTTGCACTCTCACAGAGACATTTAAATATTATTATTGGATTTGATGATGGAAGTATAGGTACTTACACTGTAGTGGATCGAGTTGATGCTGCACTGAAAATCAAAATTGCTACTTCAAACAGCCGTCAGATTTTCAACAATACAACACAGGTGATTAGGCCAAAATGTCACAATTACAGCTTCAAAGTGACTGCAGACTGCATTTGGAGGGAATCAACGGAAGTATTTGCAAGGGATAGCCCCATTACAGTTACAGAGCCCGAGGTGAGTGAAGCAACACCAACCAAAAAACACAACTATTGCTATGAGAAAGTGTGCTCAGCCATAGATTGCAGAGGACACAGTTTTGCTCCTGACAACTGAGTAACCATCGGGATGATCTTATCTGAATAACAGTATACATGCATAGATTTGTCTTCTGAATTCACGTAAAAAACAGTGCATTTCTTGGAAGACAGACAGAAACAGCAGAGGGCAGACCAGCTGTTTTTTCCTCAACAAATATTCTTACATTTATGTAAACATAAAAACAAACGTAAAGCAAATGGGCTGCAGGGTTTTTTAATTTTCGGAATACAAGGTTCAGTCCAGGATTTCACCAGGGCCTTGATTAAAAATTTCTAGCAATACTATCAAAATTGTTATGCTATTACAGAAGTTAGGTGATCTTATCTGGGATTGACAAACTGTTTTAATTAGAACTAAAGCTCCACATGATCGATGAGAAGAGTCAGACCACTATTTTATATACCAAGTCACCTAGATGGGTCTATAGCTAACAGCCAACTTTATACCCACTTGCAAAAATGTGTTTTTCTGCTTGATGGTGCAATGACAAGATGTCACCTGCCAACCTGGAACACTTGATACATTCCATCATCATTTAAATAATACGTACTACTTTTTTTTTTTTTTTTTAATTGGGATTAATCTTTGGGTTGAAAGTAGTAGGTGCCAGTAGCTGCAAACATGTCAACATGTGAGGTGATAAGTATTTGTTCACCTCAATGAATGGACTGAAAGATTATTTTTTTTAATTGCATGCAGGGATTTCAGGTTTCTGTATTGTGATAAAAATGATAAAAACCTAGGTCATAAAAGGAATATAGGATTTTGGGTTTTATTTTTGGTTTGGGGAATTTTTTCGTCTTCACAATGTGTATTAGTATAGGTTGTAATGGAAACTTTTTCAAAAAGAAAGGGCGTTACAAATGAACAGTTAAACATATTAATTTTTTTATGTTAAAAGGTTGCTATCCATTTTGTTGTCAGAAAGTCTAAAGGATCTCCTATGTCCCAAAAGTAATTTAAATAGAAAGTTTTCAGACATACCATGTATTAGTCTCGATAACATTTGCCTTACTATCATTTCTGTTCTTTCTGATGATAAATACAGATCAGATGACCAAACACTCTGGGACTGCTTGTATATGTGCTGAAATACTCCACTAAATGTAAAGGCTGTCCAAAGGTCCTTTACTGGTCCAATTTGTAATGGGTTTTTCTTACTTCCACATACTTACAAGCTTCACTTTCTGCTTTAGAACTGTTCTGAGCCTTTTTTACAATTTTACCAGTTTCAAGGCAGAAATTGTGAAATAATGAGAAATGCTTCAGAAAAAAAAATTTCATTTACCCAAGTAAAAAAATAAAACAAAACTGGTCAACATCTGAAAGGATAAGAAGATTTTTCCCTCCTTACATATCTTAAAGATAGCACACCTGTGGAAATATTTTCAAATCATTTAAACAAAACAGTTTTATTTTTAAAATCAGAACGCCATGCCACAAATTTTCAAGAAATGAATGCTAAGCTAGAATTTAATGTAGTGTGTGAATGTTCAGTGTACAAGCCAATATAGTATATTAAGTGACTTGAATGATTTTTCCTAAATTGTTTGCAACCAATAGATCATATTGAATGTTTTTATGTAAACTTTGTATTGTTGGGAAAACCTACCCAATCAGAGATTTATATTTTCATAAATGTCAAATTTAGTTAAATTTTGTTACAGAGTTGTTACATTAGAAATCTATTGCAGTCTTCAAACAATATACAGTCTTGTGTATGCATTGTTTGTACTAATAAACTATGGAAACAGACTTGTGTGTCCCCCTTGATTTCAGGGAGATTTCAGCCTGGCAAAGGGACACAAGGGATTTACAAGTCCCATTAGCCTGTATTTAATTCATTCTTAAGGGCTATAGTCATAAGGGAACATTCCAATATTTTTCCCACTTTAGTTAACTAAATCAAGCATTCAAAAACCAATGAGATTCACAAAAAAAAAATGCATGCTTATATGCTGCTTATGACTAGATTGCATACTGCCATTATGCAAGTCAACATTCGTGAAGGCTTGTATAACCTACCCAGTGGAAAGCACAGAAAAGTTCATTGAGCACCTGAAATCCTTCTCCCCTTCAGACCTGTGGAGCTATGGGAAGGGGCTGTGGGATCCACACCTCCTGGGATCCTGTCCTGAAGGTAAGCAACTTCCACCTTCTTTCAAACACTGGGTATGACTCACACATTTCAGCCTTGAATTCTTTGCGCATAATGTTGGGAAGTTATCTCCCATCTGCCAGGAGAGTAGCTCAGTTTGGGTAGTAAGGGAGTATAGCATAGAAACAAAGCAAAACACAGAAACAGAAATGTTCTTCGTTTTTGGGCACCACTACCAGAACCTAGCTGGTCCCAGCTCAGCTGAGTAGCTTATAGAGCACCCAAACTTGCTTCTCTTGTTTTCTGGCTCAATGAACTTTGGTCTTCTGCACAGTGGCACAGCTTCTTGGGGCTGGAGACAGTCCCCAGAAAAAAGGAGGATTGATCTAAATGTGAGAGCAGTCTTGCCTTCATCTCAGGCCAAAGAAGGAATTGATTTTAGGCCTTGTCTAGTTTGTCAAAGCAGTGGACTGACATACGAAAGCAGTGATGCTCTATATAACAAGCCATGGGTGTTCTTGTCCTGCTTTGAACCTTAGTCTTTTATGTTCTAATCAAGGACAGCAAGAGTGGGGCAACACTATTATTTTTCTTAATTGTAAAACAGTGAGAAAGATGAACATGATTACTAATCCACTTAAGCCCTTCAGCCAAATGCTGGGTTCCTTACCTCATTGAAGGATGCTGTTTAAGTCCTGTCCCTCCTCATAGTTTTTAAACTATCTCATTCAGCTTTCCAGATTTCTGAATCTATTTCTCATGGGTCAGACTGCTCACAGTGAGCCTAAGCAGCAGACACAGTTTCTGAATGGCATTAGGCTGCACAGTGTCCAAATACTTGCTATTGCAAGAATAAGCACTCCATAGCCCCTCACAAATCTGTCTCCAAGTACATCTGTGTAGTGGTACAGGGACAAAGTAGTTTCTGTAATAATGAGCCATCCCTAATGGCTCTATCCCTACACAGGAATACAGCAATTTACTTTCTTTTAAGGAGTACTATTTGCATATTTAGAACAAACCTTTCATTTATTCTTTATATGAAGTGCATCAATAAACGGGCTTAGATAGGGTCCGTATTTTCTGACATAGAAGACTCTAGGAATAGGCTGTAACTGCAAGAAAGCTTTAGAGGGGAATTAGCCGGAAATTCTTTGGCAGACAAAGGTAAGCCAGAGGTCAGCTAGAAAAAATATTTTTATCAGTCATTTCCTTTGTACCACAGCTGGGGAATGCACGGCCCGTGACTTTATTTCATACAGCCTGTGGCCATTTGACTTTTTTCACATTATTATCAGATAACATCAAAATGTAAGTTAACATGTAGCCTGGAAAAGGCATTCAGAAGGCATTCAGGTTTCAGTGGTTCACCAGCCCTGATTTCTCCTTGCTGTGTGTTCAAGCCCTGTGCATAAACCTATGGAAACAGAAGTTTTAGCCATCTAGCAAAGGGAATGTGCAGCAAAAAACTATCACTAAAATGGCATTCATATGCAGGGGGGACTATTTCAGCCACAGATCAACTTAAAATCCTAAGATTTTCCCCTTGCTCAAAAGCTATATGTGTCTGTATGATACATCATAAAATGGGGCCTTTAGATCATTACCATTAGGGTATTAGCAACAGTCTGCTTTGTTTTATTTTGTTGATCAAGGATTAAAAAATATCTGGTTTAACACAAATATTAAGACTGCAAAAGGACAGAATGCTGAAATAATTTTTTTCTTTTAATTATAAAACCAAAGACATTTTTTCACACATTATTTTTTGTGTAATCATAAAATTGATCATGTAATCATCAAAACATGGACTAGGGCCTTTGGATAGTTCTGGTTATCAAGGATTTATTATGAAGAATCACTGTCAAGCATTTATGCCACAAATATGACATACTGCAAAGTTCTTGTACCCTATTAAGGATGTTATTCTATATCTCTTCCTGGAATACCATGTTGCTGCAGGGAAAGTAATGAGCTACATCTTCCCAGCATGGTCACCAAACACCATTCCTTCCAGTTTGAAGGTAGTCTTCTGACTTATATGATGGGAAGTGATGCTGTCAGTGTGGGTCTAAATCATAGTCTCAATTATCAATTTCAACAGGGAGGTCAAAGGCTGAAGGAATAGTCATCATGATCCTTCCCAGGGCAGGATGAGGCATTTCATCATGTGCTTCTCCAAAAGGGGCAGTTTGAATCACCATCCTTCTGTGAAAAAGGAACTTTCACTATCAAGGACCAGCTACACCATGCTAAATTCACTTGAAAACACAGGCCAATAACCAGAAGACTGTAAGGGAACATTCTCCCAAGATGTCCAGTCCAGCAGAATGTGCTTTCAAAAATCACAAGTGGTTCCCAAAGTGACTGTTAAAATCTGGCTGTAGCAAGCTCTTCTTCCTGTTTCTTCTGCCCTATCATCCCAAGCCCATGCTGCTCCTGCTTACTAGGGTGGGTAATGTTCCCATCCCAACTCAGCAAAGCCCCTGACATGTTCCCAGCCATGGTACACTGTCCACCTGCAGCGCCTGCCCTTTTGGCAGCACACTGCGCTCCTTTCCAGCCTCAGCAGGGAATATACAAAAAGCAAATTTAAGGCACATTCACATGTTCCTGCTCTCACAGCTTTCACCACACAATACTGCCACACCAGCATGAGCCTTACTTTTACATAGCATGTAACAGTTAAATAAAATAATCTCCCGGCTTTCATGCTACAGCTCTGATTCCACATGCATTTCAGTGCATGTGAGAAAGCTTCTAGACTAAAATAAATCTATTCAGCATATTTAAAGTGAAATACACACACTTGCAAGGTGACAGATGAAGCAAAAATCCAGACATGCTGTAGCGCAAATGAAGACAGAACATCCCAAAAGCAACAGGATAGTTTGCTGCCATTTGTCTCCATTATTCCATTGCCTGTTAGTAAATTGCCCAGCACTTCCCACTGTAATATCATGTTGATGATAGTATCTGATGTTACAAAGTTAACCTTTTGGGCTGTAATTTTTCAAGGCAGACTTCTATCTCAGCAGCAACATTCTCCAGAAAACCTCAGCCAAAACAGTTGACTAAGGTACAGGAAAGAGATTAGAGGAAAAAGAGGATTTCTGCAGGCAGAATGTCTCGGCTGCTTTTCCTTTGAAAATATGTTGTCACACCCATGCTTTTGAAAAAGGACTATGGGTTGGTGAGACAGTGATCATTTCCTGCAGGAGACAACTGTGAAAATCTGACCAAAACATCACAGCAGTTTGCATGTATTCATAGAAAATACTAGGTTTCAGGTCCCCTGCTTGGGACTGCAGAGGCTGGGGCAAAACTTCTCTACTACTGCAGAAATACTGGGTGTGAGTTCAAGAAACCACAAGAATCAAGTTTGTAGAATGACAAAAATACAGTAGCCCTGAGAAGGGTCTGAAGGAGGCTGGGTATCAGGGAAAAAAGGGAGGCAGCCTCCCCCAGGTCACTTCCAGTGATCTCCTAGCCTACAGCATAGCTTTTTGACTGGTATGTTTCTCAGCCTGTTAGCCCAGCTCATTAGCCCAACCACCATGAGGGTAATGGCAAAATACTACCAGATGCAGAGGTGGCCCACGGGGGCTGGCTCTGGCTTGGCAGGGCTGTAAGCTGAGTAAACAGCACACAGCATGTATGGGTCCGTGCACAGCATCACGCTCCGTGCTGTCTGCACCTTGCACCCTCCTCACCCTTCTCTAACAACCTGGGGATGGGTTAGGCTGACAATTCTTTACTTACTGATCAGAGAGCCTTTGGGAGAGTTCAGTGAAGGTTTTGCAGTAAGACATTTCCTGGCTCTCGAAGCCCATTTTCAGCTAAGACTAAAAGCTTACAGGAGAAAAATAAAATAAAAACTAGAATCTGCCAAAGAGCTGTTGCAGAGCTTTGCAGTTCGCTAGCTCACAGGCTATAAATGATATTTGGCCTTTACGATATGCCATAGCTTTCTGCTTAAAAGAAGCATATCCAAAGCAGCTTGTATTAATTTCTTTGCTGGCGTCCGGCGTTTCAGCCTGGCTGGCGTGGCTGCGCAGTGGGCGGCGGGGCTAGGTGGCGCCGGGCTAGGTGGCGCAGCCGAGTCTCTGCGGGCCAGCTCGGGGACCCCGCTGCCCCCTCAGCCCACTGCTGAACCGAGTTCGACGGTCGCATCTTTAGCTCGCCGCAGCGCGCGCGAGGGGAAGCACGACAGGGCAAACAGCCCGCTGCTGAAGTGGCGTTTTAGGAGGATGCTTTGCATGAGCCCGACTCCAGCACGCTCCTTCCATGGGGAAGGCAAGGATACAACCCCTGCCAGGCAGGGAGGCAACTCTAAATCCAGCATTATTTAGGCTGAGAACAGCACACCCTATAGCAGCTGAACCTCGTATAACGGCTTCCATGAGGCTTAACATCACGAACAACCGAAGGATTTAGCAGAACATTTCCAAAGTACTATTGAGTAGGCTCTGTCAGCGCTGCTTTGGACCCCCTCGGTTGTGACGCAGGCAGTTAGGTGACACAATGTTAGTGCCAGTTCTTTCCAGGAGGGCTTTTTTTACAGTTTCCAGGTACATCAATATGTTAAAGATTACAGCTGGGAAACACCTGACCCAGCTGCTTGCAGATATTGCCTAAATAAAATCTCTCCTCCTGCACAGGGAACACTCTCGTAACAGGATTGTGGCAGCAGAACATCTTTCACAATAATTTTGGAAGCACCACACCCAAACCAAAAAAATTCCAGGAAAGTCATCATGTTTACCTATGAAAGTTGCTATGATGCCTGCAAATACACCTTATACCCGAGTTCCTCAGTAAAGCATCACCCAAAACAGTGGGGATTAAATGTCATTGCTTGGCAAAATGTAACAGAGGACCTTTCTGCCAAATCCCTCCAGCACTCTTTGGGATATGAGGAGACTTAATGATATGAATATGCAAATGACAATATTAATACACTGACAGGCTCGAACTTTGTTGTGGGTGTTGTAAGGGACTGTCCCAGAGAAAAAGGAATCACTTAGCATGTGTTCTTCCTCTTCCCCTTCTTCTAACCCTGACCAGGAAACGGTGAGCTCTATCTGGTTTTTATCCAGCTTGCAGGTAAAGGGTTACAGATTCTAGGAAGTATTAAATGCAAACTTTAAAGGATTTTATTTTCATCTACAGTCACATGATGCCTTAATACCCAATGACACTAACTACAGTGTCTCATTAAGAGGTCATGCAAACTCCCAAGCTAAACAAGGCATTCTTACATATTTAACATTCAAATGCAGAAGCCAAGCTAAGCCATGGAAGATTGTAATCAGAAAAAAGCTACACTTCCTGATCCACACAAAAGCTACAGGTAAGAAAAGTTCTTCTTCCTTTGAACTTGTAACATTGTGCTTTCAAGAGAAACTGTTTACAGGGCATATTTTGTACTCGCTTTCTTTTTTTCACTTTCAAAATAGCCTAACAGTTTTATCCTGAAAATATCTGGTATCACTTGTTCCACCTGTTGTAGAGTCAGTACTGTTTTTATACTCAGAAACACCATTGGCTCAGCAGAATTCAAAACAAGACTAGTTTTTAAGCCACATCTATTTCAAAAGTAGCATTTTAAAAGATTTCTTAGTTATTGAAATGGTTGTGTTGGAGTATGTGGGGCAAAGGGGGAGTTAATATGTCTTTTATGTCTGAAACAAAGGGATTTAGAACTCTTTTGACTTTACTTATATCATCAATTGCACGTTGTTTCAGTCACTTCAAATTGCATTTGAATGGATGTGGCTTCCTCACTGAACTTACATGATTTCTGATTTCTCCTCCTAGAATTTGGTGCATTTAAAAAAAAGAAAAATCTTAGAAAAGCATATGAAAAGCAGATGGGGAATACTACAGTGCTCCATAAAAGGAGACAAAGTTACAAACTACAGAGTAAGAGGAAAGTCAGTTAAAACCCAGTTAATTGAGAATGTAAACTACATTAAAGCGTAACTATTTTTACATGGAGTGATAAAGTTTCAGTGACAATTGCTGGCAATATTGCAGGAGTTGTCTATTTTTTTTTACTTCTGCTGAAGGATTTTTGCAGGGTACAGCATTAGCATTTTTATCACAAAGATTCCTTTCTCATCACAATTTTTCTTTAAACTGTAATTGTTTTCAGACAGTGTTCTAAATACTCGGCATTTTAATCCCTTTATAGGAATTTAGTTACAGAATACATTCTATAGAGCTACAGAATCTATATTTACTAAAAGATCTCTAGTGCATCGTAAGATTTCCACCCCCTGAGGATTCCCACTGCACAAAAGCAGCAAACAGTGTTTTATTGATTTACGCCTACAATGGTTGGGTGGTGACTGCGAGCAATATATTTTTTCCTTAGTTTATTCTATAAAACCCATCTCTTTTTCTTCTTCCCACATAACACTAAGGGATATTAAAAAGAAATTAAGAATAATAGCAACTACAGCAACTTGCTTCAGATTGACTCTCAACTTTCTTTGCAAAAAAAAAAGTTTTTTTCATTACAAGTACTTAGTTTACCAATAAGGCTTAAAAAAAATAATAATCATTCACTTTCAAGGTGCCCATCTCAGAAAAGTAAGTCTAATGTTGAGGAGGGCCAAGACCCTACTATAGCCTAGTATGTTCATCCTCAGACATCAAATAACTTTTTATCAAAACTAATTGTACTCCTAACCTCCCAGTGGAGTCACTCACAACTGCTCTGGTGGGAATGCAGCAAGAAGCCACTATGCTTTAAAAGAACTGTTCCAAATTTACTATAACTGACCTCTGAAAGTAAATTATTTACAAAAATCTATTTAGAAACTCTTGTAAATAAGTGGCTTATTTGTTAAGCTGAATTTAAATCTCAGGGGAGTGAGTGGAATGCACCAGCTCCCAAATAAACAAGCAACCTATTACACAGGCTTTCACTGAGGAGAAACGTTGCACCTGATACAGTAGGAACAGCCTGCTATGGCCGGTGCCTTTTAAGAAATGTTTGTACAAATTGGGTGTGTCGTGGTAAACCAGCACTTAGTAGCTCAGTTGTTAACTGTATTGGATGTCAATTACGTAAAGTATCTTTGTGGAATAGAAGGTAGAATGAACACTGAAGTTACTCTGTGACCAGAAAGACAGACTGGCCATTGAATGAGAGGGAGCCATAACTCCTTTCCTAAAGAAAGGAATACAAATGAGGCATCTGCTGTCGTAACACTCTAGTAGTTCAGACTGTTTTTATACTCGGGATTTTACACTTATTGCAGGAATTTGTATGGCTCTAATTATTACTTTTTTTCCTGATGAAACAAACCTATCTATTCTCCTGCTTTGTCACATCAGTAGAGAGTCAAACGTAGTGTTGTTTCATGGGCAAGATATACAAATAAAAAACTTCCTGCTCATAAACAAGGAAAGAGAGAGGTTATTGGAAACTGAGATTACTGGAAACCTAAGAGAAACTTTTTTCATTTGGATTTTGGGCAAAGTCAAGCAAACATAAAAATAAAAACACTACCAGCAGTTTGGAAGAGTTTTCTTTTTACCCCAGAACCAGAGCTAAGACAAGCATTAGTCAAGTGTCAGTCCAGATCTTCCAAAAGCTTTGTGAGTCTCAGGAAACTTGTACCAGATTTAAGGCTAATACTGAAAATCGTCAACCTGATGATTTTTGTGCAGCTCTACGTAGGTAGGAAGACCTTGCAAAACCTGCAAGTGAAGGGAACAGTGGCCTCCTTGGAAAGCCTGGTTGAAAATGGTCACTATGCAAGGTAAATATTTGTGGGTGCTGAGGCCCTTCTCTTAACCACAGTGTTGCTTGTATCTGATCTCAAGGAAACAAACTTAAGAAGTATTTGCTCCCAGTCTTTACTGAAGGAAAGCCAAGGAAAGCCTTTCTTCACATCTTTCAGGAAGGAATGGTCTTTTGCTATGTTTGCACAGTATCTAGTTAAACATGGCCTCAGCGTTGCCTACGTCTTCCACTGATACCATTTCACAAAAGACTTGGAGTGGGGGGGACTCAACACATACAACCCACTGAAACATGATGAAATGTAGTCAGGCAATAAATATATGTTTGGAACCTAGAATTCCTCCTTCAGACCCTGTTTATCTGAGGATTACATATGGTCACCTGTCAGCAGACTATGCCCGTGATTTCCACACAACAAAGTTGCCGTGTGGAGGGCACAGCTAACAGAGCAGGAGGCCAGATCTCCACTGCTCCTTAACCAGGCCCACCTCATTTAGCACCTGATAATGCTAGAGAAGTCATGTCAAATCTCATGACCAAGCAACGATGCACGGAAATTCTTGATTTTTACTAAGCTACAGAAGAGTGCTGGCAAGCAAGATGTATGGCCAAGGAGAATAGGTATAAAACACAATGTAGTTTTACTTATTAAAAGTTTGACATCAAAATGCACAAAGTAAATGAGTTTTGGTAGAAAGGTCAAAAGGGATTATTGGGGGGGGTGGGGGGAGCGGCCAGCAGTTTTCCTGTGAGCTCTCCTCTGAGTCACTTTCACTTAGACATACGGAGGAACTTTAAAATTTTATTAAGAGCAGAGTACATTGTTTGGAGACTAAATATTTAATCATTTACAGCAGGAAGCAGGAAAAATAGGCCCAAGTTTTCTTTTTTGTGTGACGTTTTCCTGTCTGCAGTTTTTACACACGTTTATTTAACTTCCATTTTTTCACTTTAACCACAGATGTCTGCTGCAAAGCCACGGATGCTTTCTGCTTATAAAAACATTTCTGGTTGAATATTCTATTAATTCACCTTAGTTACTTTTCCATTTGGGATAGCAAGGAATAAGCCATCTCCTTGGGGCTTACTTTTTTTAGTGTTACCAACTGGGCCTGGCTCAACTCTGCATCAGTTCCCAACTCTTTAACAGAGTTGTGTATTCCTGTTACAGAGCAGTTAATTGTCATATTTTATGTAAACAAGGTCCAATGCCTTGCTATAGCAAGCAAGCTGCTTTTCTGAAAGAACTCAGTAACAAGGACAAGAGTATCCCATGTCAAGAAGAACACACCCCCAATGACTAAAAACCCTATCAACCTGAAGTCCACCCTGGGAACTTTTCATACTGGCTCCAATGGGAACAGTATCAAATCCTCACGCTGTCAAGAAAGGCCAGGTGAAAAAGTAATAGCTCAATTCAAGTTACGCCAGTGCTACTTAGCACACTGCTGCCAGCAGAAATGACAGCATGGCAGCAGTACCTGTTTGCCTGTGCTGGACAAAAACTCTCCAGGCTGTATCAAAACAGACTATTTCACTTCTGCCCAGTCTCCCATGCTCAGGACAGGTGCATCTGGATGTTAAGGCACTTTGCCCACACACGTTGGCATTAAGATCTTCTTATGATACACTTCAATGCAGAGTCTCTGAAGGCAGCTTTCAGGCAGGAGAGACAGCGAGTGTCCCAGATGAGCCATATGGAGCCACAATCCCACAGTCCTGAGGACCTGTCATCAGGCTGTGGGTCTGTTCCTCCCCTGACTGCCTAACCTCCCCAATGTATTTATTGCAATGACTCTATTTATTGACTGGGTTGTATATATTACACTCACTCCCCCCTTCACCCCACAGCCACTTTGCAGCGCTTTTATCAGCTGTAGATTTGGGAGTGCCCAGCTTTACCTACCTTATTAAGCTCCTGGGCTTTGTGCAACAGCCTAAGACAGAGAAAGCACCACCTATGCCCTGACACAGCTGCCCAGCAATTTCTTTCTCTCCCTTCTGGGCTGTGCTCTCCCTCCTATAGCCACACTGGTACAGCAGGGGCCCTCCCTGAGGCCCACCATGTCAGGGCATTTCTCATATCTGGACAGCAGACCGCAGCCACACCTGCTGCTCTTCTTGCCCATCTAGCAGATCCACACTGCTCCATGTTACAGGCTGTTTTGTCCCCTCCAAAAAAAGTATTACCAGCTCTTATGCCTCTTATGGCATGCAAGCTTGACACTCGTATTTGCATGATTTTAACACTACAAGTTTCCACAGAGCTATTCTTCTCATCTACTTCTGATCTGTTCATAGTAAAAGAAGCATAAGTCTCAACCAAATTCAAGCTTTTGATGTAAGGTGGCAGGTTTGTTCACTTGCAGCTCAGTGGAAAACAAGCACTTACTGTCAGCTGTCAGGAACCTGAAAAAAGCTTTGTTAAGGTCCCCTCTGTCTCTATTTTTGGTTTGGGTGTGGCATGGAAAAATAATATTTACCATCTCAGTAGCTGTGCCCTTTGTGTATTTGTTTTCATATTCCTTTTCCCCATGTGAATTTAGCAGATGTTGCATGGCTTGATATCAGTCCTGCATTTCTGTTGTCAGAGTACGTGTATGTCTCCACTGAACGCTAGTAATTAATAGGCAATGTCTGTGCAGCAAAGATACAGACTCAACTGCCAGCACTGTTTCAGAAGCAAACATGGATAAAGACCAAAAATACCATAAGATTTCATTTTCAATGTAAATGAAACAAAAGCTACAGTGATCAGCTCTGAACCGAAGGCCTCCAGGGGTCTGAGAAGCCACAACCATGAACAATGTCTAATTTCTGTCCTTAACATCTCTTTTTAAATTAAAATCACTTGGGAGTATTTTCCATTGCTTTCCATGAATGTACACAGATTGCTAAAAGGCTAGTCTGGATTTACCAATATATATATTAAAAACTAATGCTCAATGCAATTATGCAATTAATTACCTCCTATAAAAATGTTTCCATTCACTTCATGTTTATATAGAGTACAAACATACGGATTTGCAAACGGCACCAATGATCAAAAACCCCAAAGACAGTTTAAGAAAACAGAGCGAAGCCAAGGACAAAGAGCTAGACACCAGGGGAAGGCCAGCTTGCTGCATTCACAGCCAATACCAGCATCTAGTATTCATCAGACTACAGCCTTAGCTTTGTTTCATTTCTCTGCCATCCTTCCATGATAAAGCTTTACAGTGGCACCACTGAAACCTGTATGGCTGGACTTTCCTCCTGGAGAGAGCGCACCTATCTAGCTCAGAGCACATATGGCTACCCACATTTTGTGTACGGGGGAAGGCTAGGTCGGAGAAGCAAGAAGCTAAATCAGTCCCGTGGCTCAGTGCAGGAGGCAGAATGTAAATGCAAGTTTCCCAAATGCTCTAAGGGCCAAATCTGCCGCTAGAGACCAACACTTTAAAAATCCAAGCCAGTGTCGACAGCTTTCTTGTCATGAGGCAATATGTCACACTGGCCAATAAAGAAAGTTCTAACACACAGGCAGCAGGTATTTGCTTTATGATACAGCTACCTGAGACACAGCTTTTATAGCCATGGCATAAACTCTTTGGAACAAAGAATTCTGCTGGAAATGTCAGGCTATTGTTAGCATACACCACCACGAGCAACTCCACTGCCGAAACACAGTCCAGCAAGTCAGATTTAGTAGTGCAATTTTCATTGATAATTTTGGTGCATACAGTCCATTCTTTTGCACAGGATTAAAAGAAATAGAAGGGGGGGGGGGGGGGGGCACGAGGAGCAGAGATTACTAAACTGGCTCAATGCCACACAACACTAAGTCTTTCAAGGCAATGAATACTTTTCTATAGCTTTCAAGTACTGTTCTACTGACAGACTGAAAAAGGCTGCAAATGCATAGATAAGCAATTCAGTAATACTACAGAAATACAACTGTATTTCACTGCTATCTCACCGTTTCTGTATCTTACCCCTATTTCAACCTTTTTAATGCAGTGAGTGGTCAATACTTTGGATCTGCCTTGTTCTGAGAAATAGTTATCGTAATTATAACATAAAAACTCTATATTCTTGTTCACAAAATCATTATATCTAATCATTCCCTTAGACACCCATCATCACTCAATGTCTGTTTAAGGAAATTGGTTTAAAATAACCAAATGGATAAGTTCACCCGCACTCAAAACAGCTCTAGATTAAATTACGTATATGTTTTACATTTAATCTAAGTGCTGTATTTAAAAGAAAATCCCTTTGAATCAAAAGAATTCATGTAAAAGAAAAAGTCACATCAAATAAAAGGGTCTTTATTAAGGCATTGTATCAGTCTTTTCTTGAAGATTTTTGACTGTAACTTTTAGTGATTTCTGTATTTTTCTGTTTCAAAAAGTTTATTAACCATTTTCTCAGTACTTTATAGCTATGGCCCAAATATTCCTCTGTTTTTCTGCTCTCTGCTGACCATTCTTTATGTGAAATGTTCAGGAACAATGAGGTAAAAAATGACTCCTGGTATGTTTCCCATACTTGTTACGTAGAGGCAGTACCATGTAGGGGGAGCACCTTGAGCAATAAAACTGGGGGGAAAGACACCCATACTCACAAAAAAAAGGGTGAAGGAAAAAGAAATGCATCTATTGTATTAATATCTTTCAGGCTATGCCTAACCTGAAAGCTAATAAAGATATAATCTGATAAAGAAACTGGTTTATATGGTTTATACTGGTTTAGAAGTTTTCCTATTTTTAGTATACGTATTTGATCCTTCTCAAACATCTCCAGAGCTGTCTGTGTCTAAGCAGTTCTACTTAGAGGTTACAAGATCATCTCAGAAATAACTGCTTGAGCCAGGCACAACCATAGCCTTACCATTCCCTGAAATACCAGATTCTAAACATATGGCACCCCAACATGCTAGGCATTCATCTGAATGTGGACCACTAGTACCTGACATAACAAACAAAATTACCATTTTGCTCACAAAATAAACCAACTCTGCTCCCACAACATGTCAAATTCTTCTGCTGAGGAAAGGATCCTCTTCAGGTATCCAAACACAACTATATTACTTCACCTAGATTTCATGCTGTGATCCAATTAAAAAGCAACAAAAATAAGGAATAATGATGAAAATTATAAAACTGATTTTGCCGTTGTTTCCATACAATACTGGGTAAGGAAAGTTTGAAGTTTCGTTGGTTGGTTTTTAAGATTAGCAAAGTAAATTTTTTCTTTCAAACTCACTGACTCATCTGCACCAAGTATACTGTTCTCCAGGCTTGAGATTTACTTCTCCCACACTATTCTTCTTTCATGCCTTAACCCAAACACTGTGCCCTACGCACAGCCTTCTGATTCTTAGACCTGCCAGCAGCCATGAATTTGGGCAGGAGGCCAAGCTGTTAATTCACTGTGTTCTCTTTCAGTCTTGCCAAGAAAATATACGTTTTGACTGAACAATGAATTTATAGCACGTGATTTGGGGGTCCTACCTACTCCTCTGTGTAGGGTTCACTTTGAGCTAGAAGTAAGAAGCCAGGGATGTAGCTTTTGTGAACTCAAGCTATTAATAAACAAGTTTCAGTATGCTTTCATTCTGTTTACATTCCAATGTGAAGATCCAGTTATAATTTGAAATTTTCTGAAAAGATTTTCCAGGCTGCCAGCTACACAAAATACAGCTTTTTTCCCTATATCTACTTAAATTTCCTTTGAAACAATGAAACCAACATCAACCCTTTACCCTGTGGATTCTGTTTGCCCTTCCAGGAGCTGAAGTTTTGTGTTTTCCTCCTAAACCTGTTGAGTTGTCTTAACCTGTTAAGCTGCCACACATGTTAAATTGCCTTTGTCACATGATTTTGAAGTCTGTAAACCACTGATTCTTCTAATCTTATGAAATTTATTTTCCAGTCTCTGTAGCATTCTACCTTGCTGCAAAACAACAGATCTGCACAAAAAATTGTTTCATAAGGCCAGTATTTGAGATGAGCCTCAATAGCGTGGCTTATTGCAAATCTGTGGTTTGCCCTGCTGTAACAGCTGCATTAGAGTATTTGTTAGGATAAACTAAACCTGACTGAATTTCTCTACAGTACATTTAGGACAGATAATCCAGCAGTGGTATGCTCTCTGTGCTACAGGGCTTGTATTGTTCAGCATCATGCCATGAAAGAGCCTAGATTTGTATGTTCTATTCTCGGCATGAAATAAAGTTCATCATAGAGTGAGATTTCTTTGTTCAGTAAAACAGATTTTTTTTCTGGCCTGTTCAATTCTACTTTATCTAACACTCCTATAGCCTGCAATACTCTTCTGTCTGCAGAGTTCACTGTGCAGTGCAGTGCTAAATCCATCGAACAACTCACCTAGACACTGGCACAATTTCTCTAACCCAAGGACTGAATCCATCAAATGCCACCTGTTTTCTAGGTTTGGCCTTCTGTTTCCCCAATCTGTGCAAGTCTCTGCTGTTACCATGCAGTATTTGTACTTTATTCAGGTTGTTTTGGTTTTCCTCATCTCCATGGTATCCCCAGAAAGAAGCATAATATCCAAAGGTACAATAAAAAAAAAAAAAAAGCCTTTTGTGCTTCAGGAGATATACAGGGTTTCTTGAATAAGACTCTGGAAGCTTTACAAAAGAAATTACATGAGTAAATATACTATCTCCCTGGAAAATCCATGCTTCCTCTTCCCAAGCAAATGGAAAGGTTAACTCCATCAAGCCCTGCAGATTCCAAAGTCCTTCATCCTCAAAAATTCCTCATCACATAGCTCTTACAGCTCATTTGACAGAAGGAAAATTAAGCTTAAGTTGGCAAAGACCCCATTCATTTATGCCAAGAAAATCACACACAATTTGGAGTTAATCAATAGCACAGAAATCCCTTCCCACCTACCACATGGAGCCTGGTCTCCAAAAAATCTGCAGTCTCTCTCTAGTGTGGCATTTGAAACAAGCCTGTTGGCAGAACGAGCTTCACCCTCCTCTCATGCCACTTCTGCCACAGAAATCTTTTGCCACTTTCCTCCCATGATAAAAATAACATACCTATGTGGAAAACAAAGGCTAGAGCATCATAAAGCCTGGAAAAGACTGATTTGAGAAAATCTCCTCAATGAGCCAATATATTTTTCTCCCACTAAGAAACACTGTATGTCCAGTCCAGCAAAAAGCAACACAAACAAGACTTAGCATTCATGTCAGTGAGCCCTTTTGAAAGGCCTGGTAACAAAGGCATGCCTGAAACAGAGGCTGGGTTTCACCTTTCCTCTTTTTCCAGGCATTTCTTTTGCTTTCCAGGAGGTCTGAAGATCTCTTTATAGAAGCAAGATTGCAGCTGATTGCCACAAAGCTTTCCATGAATGGCCTTTTTGAAGCATCCAGGCTGAGATGCCAGGAAGACTCTGAGGTGTTTGTTATTCACAGTGTGCAATTACCCAGATTCCATTATACTTCAGGGCTTTTGCCCTCCCTTCCTGCAGGATATCCCCATATAAAGAGGCTGCAGGTGCTTTGCCTCTGAGTTACCTTTAGTTTTTCACAGTATTTCCTTGTTTGTGTTACAGCAGCATCTACAGGCACCAGAAGCAATAAAGGCCTCATTGGTCTGGCTGTCCTGGAGACACCTAGTAAATCATCCCTTCTTTAAACGTTTATAGATTACCTAGACAGTTCCAGACTAGATCCAGACTTCTGGCAACTGCTTACTTTAGGAAGAGTAAGGAAGCATAACCCAATCCCACCTTGCTTATTAGTAAAGAATATACTATCCCTAAGAAATAAACACTCTGAAATTTAATACGTTTGGATTTAGGAGGTACTTAACCACCTGAAATCCCAAGTGATGGGTGACAGTAGGAGGTTATCATACAGTATGTGGTGGGCACTGCCTCATGTGGCTTTGACAGCAGTGGGTTCTGGTGTCTGCCTGGTGCATGAGGTGGGCTCAGAGCTCACGTAGAGTAGCAGGGACTCTTCAGAGTCAAGGTTTGTGAACCTTAAGTTGCTGTGGAAAATGGGGCTGTCAAGCTGCCTTGCTCACATAGAAGGGACCTGCAACAAGCATGCTGCTGTCAAGCCAAGTAACAGGATTTCAGACAGCTACACAAATTTTGTGGGGCAAAATCTAATACATAATAGCCATTAGTATCCCACACAGCTAGGCAGGGCCTTTGTGAATTGTTCCGCCATGATGTGGCACTTTGCTGCTGGAGCTGGGCCGGACCACTCCTGCAGCCCACTCACTGCTGCATCAACAGAAAGTGCAGGCAGGCAGCAACAGCCAGAAAGCCACAAACAGAATGCTGGGTGTTAGTCAGGCCTCTTAATCACAAAGCTGTCCTCCCCAGTCATTGCTCCACCCAAACCACGTAGCTAGTTGCCCCAATATTCATATTTGCCACCTGTTTCTTTCTTCTTAGGCTTTGCCTATGGAGACATCCTTTCCTTAAGCCCAAGTTTCCACACTTTCATGTCTGTAAAACTTTCAGCTACCTGAAAAAGTAATAAGGGGGGGGGGGGGGGGGGAGACAACAAAACAAAACAAAAATATCAGGGGAACTTTCAAAAGAGCTTGAGCTAGACAGGCTTTGTTTCTTTTGTACATTATGCACAACATATTCCTTTCCAGAGACAGCAACAGTATAGTTTCCACTCCCCTCTCCCCATGCAGGTTGCAGCAGGGCTGGTGTTTTAAGACGATGTCATAACAGTGCAGGCATTGCAAACTAAACAGCAGGCTTGTTTTGCAAACTCCCTTGTTGGTTTCTGACTACTAAATACCACCTGAATAAGATAGCTACTTTGTCAGAGGAAGAAAGGAGGAAATCAGCAGAGACCTGCCTCTCTGTCCTCTCACCTCTGAGGAAAACCTCTCCCCATTGCTGGGGGCCACCAGATGCTGTGCTCAAATCCACTGCCCAAGGGTACTCAGCTCCAGCTAGAAAAATGCAATGGTTTCAGTGGGTGTCAAGGTTTATGGTTCACAGGCTCTCAACCTTATGGACTCAGATTAAGCTTTAGCCACAGCAGACTGGCACTTTTTTTTTTTTCCCCAGGACTTTTGTTCATTGTGCATCTTTAAATTCATTTTTTTTCCTTTTGAATACATGCAGCGCTGTACAAGGAACAGGTGAGAAAAGGGTCATCTCTTGGCAGCCATTCAGTATCACAGAAGTTTAGTTGTGACAGGAAACTACACTGCAAGTCACTCATATGTCACTTTTGCTGGAAGAAAGTTTTGCTACAGAGAAAATAAAAATATAAGCTTGATATATCTAAAGGATTTCAAAAGGTAATATGCCAGATAGCACAGTGTGAAAAAGCGTTCTTTTCTGTAAAGAACAAAAATATCTTATTCCTTCAGACCCCTTCCTCACCTCATCACAAGCCCTGCAGACTGAAACTTCATCAGATAGCAGAAGGGTTAGGAAAGCACCAGCTACATTTTTATGCAGATTTGCCAGTCCATCCTAGCTGAAATGAATTCTGATGTCTTTTTGACATGAACAAGGCAAGACTTGATAGAATATAGCAGGTATCTCAGCCTTCATCAGCAACTCAACCACTTTTCAGTTGCTTCATCATCTCATCTTACCAGCACTATGATCCAAACTGGGAAAGAAGCTCAGTTCTTTTGGATATCAACTGGCAGTCTGACAAGGAGCTCAAAAACTAAGGCCTGATTTTTTTCCAGGGATACAAGAACCTCAAAGCTCTCTCAAATAGGGAAAGACCACCACAAAGATTATCCTGTAGAGTTAAGGGAAAAATGGTGTTTTCACAGAGAATTTTAAGAAGAAACCACAAACAAAATGTGTGTTTTCTCAACCAGGAAAAAGCTACATTTTTTATAGCTTCTGTAAACCAGACTTACCATTCCCCATTCAATCATATTACCACGTGCCATCTGAAAAAAGTATACAATAAATGTGAATGTCTCTAGATGTCAAAATGTTGGGAACTGTGTGTGGTGAACCACCACAACAGAAGACCTAGAATTTTGCAGTGCAAGGGACAGCACAGACCCTTACAGGCTCTGGTATCCCCAGTCCATACAGATGTGCCTGCCACTAGGACCTGAGAAGTAACTTAAATAGTTAAGGGGGAAAACATCCTTATTATTTTATATAATATTCATGTTTAGTTCCCATAGATCACTTATGCCCTCAATTAAAGGTGATCTGTAAAACAAAAGCACTGTTAGCTTTGGGATACATGGCAGAGGTCCAGGATTTTAATTTTAACTGATTTTAACATTTAAAAAATAGGTTTTGTCAAAGCTGAGGAACCATCCATTGTGAGAATCAAATCACACGACTGAAGGACTGATACGTCATGCCTGATTACACTACAGAAAAAGGAAGTCTTTGGTACAGACTTAACCATCCTCAGCAACTCCAGAATTTAAGTAAAACTCATTCAAAATGGGATACATAACGTTTGAGAGTGTAAAATCAGAAAGAATACTGATTAACTATAACCTTTGCATTGTCTGCTTAACATCCCAGGAATACATACAAGTTATACCAGTTAGGTTAAATCTAAAAAGAAAAATAAATACCTGAATTTGACACCTTCTTTACAGATGAAGTGATCAAAGACTGCAAAAGGTGAGGATGTCTCTCACCATTTAGAACCATCCCTTTGGATTCAATCCTGCATATGCATATTGCAAGTAAATACCAACACCTGGCAAATACCAAGGAAGCCAGTCTCACACTAGGGCACTGCAAGAGCATCTCAGCCCAAGAGATGTGAGAATCCAGCCTGCATTAAATGCTGTAGTGGCACCGCTTCAGCTACAAAGCCATTGCTCAGAGCAGCTCATGGAAAGACCAATGCGTACTACACACTGAAGCAATTCTGTACGTAAGAATGACATGCTGATTTAAAATCGGTTTATCTTGATTAGTTTACTCTTCCTTCACAACAGTGCCACTTCTGTGGGCAAACAAGGCTTCAGCCTTAAGTAGATGCTTGGACTGTCAGTCTCATAGGATTAGCAATTTTAAATTAAGGAATAGCTTGCAAGAAAAAGTAATTTCATGCTTCGAACTTTTTTCAAAGCTTATTTCAAAGACTTGGAACCTAGAACCATCACCCCATAATCTTATCCAAATGTTGATGTCGTCAATGCATTTTAAAGCAGCTTTTAATTAAGTTAAATAAAGAAAACAGATGCTGCTGAAGAAATGCCCAGTAAGAACTTCTATTTCTAGATAAAACTGTTTTAAATGCATAACCAGTTCTGCTAACTGTGGGATGTGATGCACACAACTGAGTTTATAGGTGTTTAGTGAGAGTTTTGTGCCATTTAATATGTCACTGTGAGCAGTCAGCACAAAGATAATGATATAAATACAGAAGAGTGGGCCTATAACCTCCACTTCTTCTAATTAAAAATGTATATAGATTGCACAAGTCACGGCCAGTAGCATTTGGTCTGGGCTGCAACAGCATTTTCTTTCCTTCCAAAAAGTTTTATCTGCCCAAATCAGAAAAGTCCTTTTTCAGTATTCTTAGCTTAGATGAGCATACACATAAGGCAACCATTCAGGGAACATTTTCTATATTTAAACTACGTAAATTAATAGTGATGTAACCCAAGTCCCATACAGGCTATAAATGTTCTTAAGAAAGTTAAATTATATCAGTTTGGATATCTGTAACAGGAAAAAAAAAAAAAAGAAAAAAAAAAGAAATAAAAATGAGGTCAGTCTAATTGAATTGCAGTAGCTTTTCTGAAAAACACCTTTGCTACCCACTTTGAAAGAGCATTAGAGACCACATTAGGGAAATGTTTTCATTTTCAGAATCTTCTTCTTCATTACTGCCTGCTTCGCTGAGAAGACTTTTAAAATCTTAATCTTTGCTACTGCCTGCTTTTCTCAGAGGACTCACTGCTGATACATCCTCCCGGGTTTTTATTTGGCTAGAGGATAAAAATATTGCTAGCATTAAAGCTAGAACTTCTTCAGCAGGATTTTATGAGCCTTTTAGGCCCTTATGTGCACATTAACGTTTATCAAAAACACTTAAAATTCTCGCCCAGAGGAGCTACCCGGCTGCAGTCTGGTCTTTGTCTGTTTTATGCAGCATACTGCCTACACAAAATGCAGAAGGAGAAAAGGGTAGGGTTGTTGATTACTTCAGCAGCAGGGCTTTCTAGGCTTTGGGGATAGCTTTACACCTCCCTCACACAAGTTGAGCAACCACGAAAAGCAGTAAGCTTCAAGTAAGCCTTGTACTAACACCTCACCTCACTGACATCAGCCTTGGCTCTCCATCACTCGGTCCTCTGGGAGCGATGCAGATGCCAGGAAGCTGTCAGCCAAATTCCCCTGGACTGCAACCCCCATCTCCTAGATGTAACAGGGGTGCTCACACTGTGGATACAAGTATTTCACAACACATTGCAAAACAAATATATGTGACATTTTAAGCATACATTGGTTACATTGATTACTGATGTAAGATGAGCTACATAAATGTATGCCAACTATAAAATAAGGGTCCATCCATCCTCTCAAAAAACCCCGTCATTTTCAGAA
Source organism: Falco rusticolus (assembly GCF_015220075.1). NCBI lineage: Eukaryota > Metazoa > Chordata > Aves > Falconiformes > Falconidae > Falco > Falco rusticolus. Next base: position 99,565,881 of record NC_051187.1, read on the forward strand.
GGAACATGTAGCCTACCAAAAGCAGGAGAAAGAAGCAGCAGCCACTGTGACTCACTTCTCTAACTAGAGAAATGTACACTATTAAAAACTAACTTTGATAGTGTAGGGCTTTCCACATACTAACCACAGCAAGCAGGAATATGTATAGATAGATACACGCACCTAACAAAAGTGATGGGGAAAACCTGCTCCCAAGCCTGTGCTTGCTAGCACTGAATATTCAAAATGTCATCTGAAGCACCTCTGTTCCACGTTGGTTTGTTCTTTAATTGTGTCAGTGTAATATTCACACAATTACGAACTATAATGAACAAGTCCCACTCCAAAGTTGGGGCCTTAAAGGCTGCATACATTATCCAAATATGTAAGTGAATGCTAAGCACATTGGGATTCATTCAACCACAAATCTACGTAATGACAACTATTTCAAATGTTGCAACAGAAGTTACACTCAACTAATTATAGCTCAGAACATTTTGCTACTACATCTACTCGAAAAGAAATACCATTCCTCAAAGTTCCCCAATTTTCATAGCCCTCAGCAAAACACATTTCTTACCTCTGTTAGCACAATCTTCATTATTAAGCCATTTATATAAGTTAGTTTTGATTGAATCTCTAATCTTCTGACTGACAGGATTATAGACATAACGTGTTTCCTCAAGGGATTTTTCTACTTAGAGAATCAGTCTGCAGTCTCCTCACTGTCTCAATTATAGCCCATGATTTAATGTCATCCATTTCCACACCCTCAAAATCATGAAGGAAAATCCCATTTCTACAGGTAGCCCCCCATGGCTCTTTGCCAGCAAAAGAGCTTATGACAGTGTGCTACACCCTTCAGAAACCTCTGTAATTTTTGTAGCTAAAATAGATGTTACTTTGTCACCACTGCCTGAAAATAATCAGACTGGGAGATGACTGGGTGTCTAGGAATACCATCTACAGAGCCAGGTCCCAGGCAAAATAGCTCAATTAGAGATAAATAGATAAAAGCTGGGAAGACTGGCTAATCACATGGATACATTTGCATCAGGTAGTGCATGCCACATCAGGCAGTTTTAATGAAAAAGTTAGTGGAAAGAAAAGACAGACATCCACAGGACACACACCTCCCCTTCCTCTTCACCAGTAAATACGTAATTCATAAGAATATAGACAACACAAGCTCCCTGGTAAGGGCAAGCAAGGAAAAGATCCAAGGCAGGTCTGCAGAGAAGAGCTACAGGGAGCAGAGCAACAGGGAAGCAGTGTGAGGTCAGGCTTACAGCCCATTCTTGGCTCTGCCCAGCAGTAAGTCACCTCGTACTGTTAGGTGACACCACAGCATTGCAGCCAGGAACTAAGCCTCAGTGTTTTCCAGTACAGCACAAAAAGGCTGAAAACAAGCCTTCCCCTGAAAGCATCCCCATGAAGCTCCTGACGCAACACAGGGACAAGCTGAACAGCTAAAAGCAGGGCATGACTTTCCAGTAAGGCCCTGCCTTTAACTTGTCAGATGCTTCAGCACCAAGCAACAAAACAACAGAGCCAAGTCTAACACTCAAGTACAAGTGATTCACAGTCCTGCTTTTAGCAAGCTTAAGGACCAGACAAGTTTCTTCCCTTTGGAGGAAGTGTCACTGCCATGGAGAAGACATGGTAGAACATGCAGCAATGAAGGCTAAAATGCAATAAACTGCAGTTCACATTAATATGTGCTGTACACCCTGGTAAAAAGAAGCGGAAGAGGTGCACCCTCTTCCACCTTTCCTACACTGAAAATGGCCTTATCCAGCAATGAAATGAGGCCAGCAGCTGGGGATGACGATTTACTTTCAGCCATCACTAAGACACCAGTGCAGGCAACACAGCCTTTACCTGAAGTGCTGATGAAATCAGGCTGATGAATATGTTTTACATGATAAAATGCTGACAGGTATAGCTTTTATTAAATTCTTTAATTAAAACTTATCTAGAGATGAGAAAGTGAAAATATTTATTCTGAAGTTAAATGAAAAAATGTTCTCTTATAACAAACACAAAGACCTAGCACACCAGTCACCCAGTGTCAGGCATTCTTTGTGAGAATACCCAGAATTACTGATGTCAGTGTCTGGTCATTACAGCTATAAGTGTGTTTAAATATTTAAACTCAGAAAAGAAGAATTTTTTCCTGAAATTTGTTATGGGTGTTCTTGTTTTAACATGAGTGTTTAAAAACCAAGGATCGTGGAACTTTCAGGATATGAACATGACAGGGAAAGGAAGAGAGGTCTGAGGATTTTGCCTGACAAAAATGTGCAGTAGCTTGCACTCTTAACACTCACTTCGAATCTTAAGTTCCAAATAAATATTCATAAATGCATTTACCACAGGTCTGGTAGTGTTGTTCTGAAATTTAGAGGCCAGATTCTCCTTAAGTCCAGATAGGTCCTGCCCAAAAACTCCCTCCAAGCAAACAAATCAAACAAACAAAAAAACACCAAATGACAAAAAAAGCTAGAACTGATACTGTTAGTACAACTTCACAGGGTCCAAGCAATCATAGGACAGTGGATACCATTCTGCACCTAAAGTTACCAGAATGCTCTCACACCTGTAGGAAACACAGGGAATAAAAACCGTCATTTAACCATTTTTTTCAGTATTTTCAAGCTTATTTTTCCATATTTGAATAAAGCACCACTGTTTTCCAATTTACTTAGAGATTAACTTCACATCCCAGAGACATCCACACTAACAAAAGACCTATCCATACAGAAGAGCTCAAATAATGCTCTGAATAACTTTCTTCTTTAAAAAGCTGCATTTCTCAGTATACATTTTTCAAAGTCCTCTGTCTAGACAGCGAAATCCTACACTGCATTGTAGACTAAAGGGAAAGTGTAACCATCCTGTTATAAATACTGGGGAACATTCAATCACATCAAAAAAGCTACTAGTTCAAAATGGAGCAAACAAAATTTTTCCTCCAGCACAACTAGTCTAGGCAATTGCTATCTATAAATTTGTTACGAAGGGAAAAAATGTGATGAGGTTTCCACAGAAAACAACACTATCCAGCATCACAATATTGAATGTGCAAAATCAAATACAGGTTTTCAAAAAATTAGAAGTTTTAAGAGAAGGTAAGTCCTCAAACTCAGAGAATTAAGCCATGTTTGATGTGATGTAGAAGTTGCATAATACCAGCTCCCTGAGGGGTGTTTGCACAACTTCTTCTGAGGCATCTGATGCTGACTACAGCACTGAACTGGGGTCTAATCCAGCCTGACAGTGTCTGTGTCTCTTCTCAAGTAATAAGGTAGAATTAAGAATACAAGAAAAATCAAAGAATGCAGAGATATTTCTGATGATCCATGCAGGGACAGTTTTACAAACAATAAGCTTTTTTCCTGTTTGGTTTGGGGGGTTGGGGTGCGTGTGTGTGGGTTTTGTTTGTTTTTAAAACAGTGGCAGGATAAATCTACTTGAATTTATATTTTTTTTCATGTTACAATTAAATTCACAATCATGGAAAACAGACGAAAAACACTATTTCTGTTTTCCCCTAGAGACTTCTGTAGCAGCCACTACTAATGCTTTATTGAGCAGAACTTAGGTGGAACCACGAAAACACAAGCTAACCTCTGCTCCTTTGTGGCTCTGATCTGGGTTCCAAAGATCAATGATTTGTTGCAGTCATGGGCTTGCCACCTGCCTGAGGCATTCAACCATATCTAGCACAATGATGCTGGAAAGCATTCACGAGTAAATATACAATAACATTTACATGTTTACAGCATCTGTGAAAGGTGTGGGTAGGGCTATTTCTCTACTATGTGTTTCCAGAGCAAGTCAAACCCATTAATTAAATTCATGCTCTTGTCCTGCTTCAAAAGGAAAAACAGAGCTGATTTACAGGCACTGACAGCTGCAGAAACCAGGAGCTGGGTTTGCTCACTCCCCTTAATTTTTAAGCATCTGAGTAGGTTGATTTCTCCGATTCTGATCATAGGAAAGGCTCCATGTCCTCAATTTCTACAAAGAAAGAAAAGGAAGCTGCTCCATGCAGAGTACTGTCTGTCAGGTTTCTCAGTGCTGGCTGAATACTGTCTACAGGAATTGGGGACCTGAACATCTCTGTAACCAAGCAGCTGCAGGATGAAGCTGTAAAAGGTCCCACTCATAAGACATTTCTTATCTAGTCATTATTTTACTTGTCCTGACAACAAAAACTTTAACATGAGAAAGTGGTACCTGAGGAACAGTATAACTTACTGCAACAAAAAAAAATTCTCTTTCTAACAACAGACTCAAGGAAATTGCCACAAATACCTTCTCCTAGAGGGAATATAAATGCATCTGCAATGCCATAGCACAGAGCGACATAGGCAAATACAAATATAAAGCAATACATTAGCTCTTTTCTTCTTTTAGGTTCTTTAAACAGGAGACAAATTCCTAGTGTTTTAGGCTGAGATCTGGAGGTAGGCAATCAGAACGCATATAACACCCAAGCTGAGAACAGGAAACTCTTAACAGAAGTGGAAAATTTTGGATGCTGAACTTTCACCCTAGGCTTCTGGAAGACTTTTACTAATAAAGAACTGTATAAACATAGACAGAGTATATTGAACACTGCATCACCTGCCCAGCAGAGCCATATGCTGCTGCTGCAGATATTGCCAATAAAGATCAAAGCTTCCCATGCATTAATGAGCTAAACCTGGATGTTAAATGTTTCATACCATGCTATAGACCTATACTGACCTCTACAGAGTGGAAGGTTGGCCAGATGAACTCTGGAGCTCCTTTTCAGTCGGTTATCTTATGATTCTGTACATAAAACATAAGACAAATTTATTTTGTTGTGATTCACAGTCCAGGCAGTAGAAAGCCTGCTAGGAACAAGAATACTACCATCTAAAACAGCTCATGGTCACTAGCTGCCAGGAGGAAATACAAAGGAGCCAGCATTGCGTACAAAAGTAGTAGAACAAATAGAACATTAAAATATCTTTCTGCCAGTGACCCAAAGGGGCCTCACTAAAAGATGACTGTAGCAAAGAACATGTATACAGACACAAAATGGGCACAGGATAATGGACTGCAAGATCAACTAAACTGACAGTGCTATCCTAAGCTGCCTTAGCTAATAGAGAGGTGGTAATTCTCCAGAAGTCTCCTGTACATATTTGAAAATACCACTTCTTACAGTCCAGCACACCAGCAGTTTATGACATTTTTAGTTTATGGCAAAAAAAGCACAACTCTGCTCACACAGGTGGCAACTGCAAGTTTGGTCCATGCACCCAGGAACTGGCAAAACCACAGAGCTCTTCTATAAATACTACCTATTTTCAGCTGTGCATCGAGATACCTCCTTTTGTCAGCTTGTTTTTACCACTCAGGAAACAACTTGTGCCTTTTCAGTTACTGATCACGCTCCCCACAAATCAGGGAGATTGGTGCAATTTCAAAGAACAGTTAAACAGAGTTCATTTAAATGTGAACTAATACATGGTATCTTGGTTACCAGTTTACGTTCTTCGTGTTGTTAGCGTCAAGTTTGATGTTTACAAGGAGTGTAATGTCAGAATTCAAGAACTAGCATACTGATAAATACATAAAAACTCTTGAAAAACTTCTACGAATTCAAGAAACATTGATAGAATAACTAACCTCAACACAATTGTATCTCTCAGGTACTTTTTGTATAGAATACTGACTATTCATTTCTCTTCCTCATTTCCCCTGGTAAACCAAGACAGCTATAGTTACCTGCATTTTTACTTCTCCTCATCCCTATAAAGCCTAGGAGAGAAGTATGCAGTTCAACAGTTGAAAGATTATTTCTTCACCAAAGCATTCACAGAAACAATTTAGGATTTTCAAATTCAGCTTTGATTTCACAAAACTTCTCCCTTTCATGATCTTGCAACATAACCTTACAGGCTTTGATTCCACTTCTAGCAAGGTCAATCACAGTTTTATCATCAACATGCAGTATGCCTACATTTTATACAGTATCCTTCATACAAAACACCTCAGCTTACCTTGCATAAAGAGCACATTAATACAACCATATGTAAGCAATTATAATGAAATACATGGGCAGAAACACAAAGAATGCATGGAAATCAGATATTTGTTCCACTGAAATTTGAACTGAGATGAAGAGTTGAACTGATAAAAAAGTCCCCCAAAACTCTGTTAGACAACAGAGTTTGCAGCAGAGAAAGCACTTGAACAATACCACAAAAGTACACACGGATCAGGGCCAAGGGAAGGAAACTGAGAGGAATGCAAACCTCAAGGTATAAATTAAAACCACTGTTGATAGGTGAACATTTTCTAAAACTGTCAGGGACAGTGTGGAGTTCCAATACTTTTGACAAACAAAAGAAAACAAGTAAGGTCTACAACCAACTGATCTTCAGATCAGCTTGAAAGACCAAGTTATGAATTCTGGAAAGAGTTAAACCCTGTATTATTTGAGTGAAATATATGTTAGTTCTCTTTGATCCTTAGGATGAGGGAGGGTCTTTTCTTATGAAAATTACTGGTTGACTTCACACAACATTATACAACAGAGAAACTGTGTGTGGTCCTTGAAAACATTGGGGTGGGAGCTCCTAATGAAGCAGGACAATAGGCGGATCAGAGTGACAACAGTCCAGCCTGCACAGAGAAAGCAGCACCCCAAGCACACTTCAAGCAGAGGACAAATACGACTTTGAAAACCAAAAGCCTAGAAAGGCATTCAACAGCAGCACTAGAAGGTAAACACAAGAAACAACTGCTCAGTGTTGAAAAGGTTAGTTTTGTCCAGCACAGAACACACCCAGGGTCTGAAGCATGCCCACTGTCTATGTCAAAGCAGGCTTTGGGCATTGGATTTAGATTTTGACAGCATGACTTAGAGATAGCATGGTTTTCAGCAACTAAATGAAATGCAAAATGCAAAGAGGAGCTTCTGAGAGCCTAATGATTTTGTTTAAATTCAAGGTTATTTTGGAATGGGAAAACTACTTGCAACTTGGATCCATGATAACCATGTAGATACTATTCACTTGCTTTGACAATCTACACCAACATGGTAAGACGTATTCCAAAGATGAGGTCTCAGGTCACTTGTTTTGTCATGCAATAAGTTGGGGTGACTGGGTGTGTAACGCTTCTGTTTTCTGTTTCTGACTCAAAAAGAGTAATATAAAAAGTTTTAGACAACATAAGCATGCAGGATGTGGCAGCATTCCTTGATTTACAAACACTTTTACACACCAGACAAGCATTAGGTTTCCCAGAATGTCTCAAAAGGGATCTTGGTAAGCAGAGATGATGTTAAAAAGAGTATTTAATTAAGATGTTTGAGTGTAATTCGGAAAACTAACAGCCATGTTCCAAACTATTACCAAGCAGAAGAGGGAAAAGCTCCAAATACAATGAGAAGGGGATATTTTTAAATCAAGCTTAAGTACAAATGTAGAACAGTTTATGCCTGATCCTGTCTGACACAGAGAAAATGAACTATTGGTTCAACTGAAAACCAGCTTCTACACACACTCTTCTGTTAAATATCCAGCATTTGAGACTGAGTTTTCAGCACTCATTTTAACATTACAGGCAAACAGTTTCACTAATTCATTGATTTTCCTTTTCCTTAAAGAAAACACACACTCTATTTTCAGGTTAAATTGCCAGTCATATGCATCAGAGAGGTTCACACTGAAATCAGTTATCACTTGACATAACATAATGGGTAAGCTTACAACTTATCAATAGCTATGACTCCTATCATGTCTCCTTTTTGGCATTTTCATTTTAAATTTCAAGGGAATTATAGAAACACATTTCCTAGAAAATTTAAAATAAACAAACAAAACCCAATTATAATTTACAAGAAAACCCTATAGCTAACCTACTACCTACGTACTACTAAAAAATCTGTTAAACAGACAAAAGCAATTCACAGGAGATAAGAATGCACTGTAAGGTTTAGTTGAGCAGGCTACATCTTTTGCATTTCTTAAATAAAATCTGCATCCTTTCAACAAGGGAAAAGAAACTATGGATTTTATTTTTCATTTTACTTTCATTGTACACATAAATGTGTACGTCATGGCTTACACAAAACAAATAAGGGCATCAAGACAGAAGCACACTGTAAGTAAGATTAATTGGAGACTGGAACACAAATTAAATGGAAGAATCTACTTGGTAATTAATAATGACAGCTATATCAAATAACAATAGAATTAAGGTAAAAACAGACACAAGATGACCCAACTAAAAGGTTGCATAAAAACAGGAACACATAATGACTCATCCTTCATAAGCTTTATTATTTACTCCACCTGAAGTACTGACAGCACCCTTAACAGCTGCATCGAAACATTCTTAACCCTTTGCAACAGTATAACACGATTGAATAGGGCTATAAATCTCCAAAGTGCTGCACAAACATTAAGCTCCGAGAAGGATATGAAATGATAGCACAAAAGACAAGTGACTTGCTGTAGGGCAACAGAGCAATGCAATGATTCCGGGTTTCCCAGGTTCTCCTTAGCAACAAGTCACATGAGATATCTGGGCCACCTCAATTTGCATTTAGTTTTCAGTCATACTTCAGGCTTTATCATAAAATCTTCTAAGTATCACCTATGGGTTAGATACTATGCACTGTTGTTGTCTTGACTTTGTAGGCCAACAGCAACCATGGAACTACCTATACAGCTAAAGGCACTTCTTGAACTTGAAATCTAGCAGTGAAATTTTATAAGAACTTTCCAGAGTCTACCCATACATTCTGAAAAGTATAACTGCAAGGAATATGTATGTATGCAAAGACAGTGTAGCAAAACCAGCAGCAACAGCAATGACCATGAAATTGCCTTGTACTGTCCCTCCCCAGTCCCATTACCTATGGATGCTGAATTCAGGAATGAACTGCCTTGCCTTAAATCCTAGGATTCTACTGAAAAGGATCTCAAGGTCAGTAAAAACCTCACTCTCTTACAAGAAAAGCCTTGCAGGTTTCAACAATGGTGCAAGCACAACTATCTGGATTTGTGGCTTGTAGTGTAAGCTGCACTGAGATTTTTCAAGTTACTGTCACTCAGGCAGAGAGATGCTGAGAATGAAAGCAACCACATGGCCCAAATTCTACAATCCCCAGCAAAATACATTGCCCATTTCACAGAAATGACTCAACTTGGTGATTAATATTCATTACACGTTTGCATGCACACACAGATCCACATGGGCATATGCCCACATTCCACTCACTACAAGAAATACAAAAAATACATTTTTTTTAAAAGAGCAAAAGCATCTGCATTGTTTCATTTTAAACTTATCATTATCTCATTAGTTTATCTGTCTCTGTAAAGTCTTAATAAAAAATAATTTTGTTGAATTTTCCATTTGGCCTGGAGCACACATATCTGAAAGAACAATAGCTTTACCAATATCTAGAATATTACTGCAATGCCAGAGGCATTTAAGTTTCAAAGTTCGTGAAAATCTGAAAGTTTTGACAAGCATATAGTAAAGGTAAAGTTTTAGCTGATACTACAAACATCCTGGCTCCCAGCAAAGAAAAAAAAAAAAAAGAAATCCCATAATACTGCATATTTGAAAGTTGTCTAATTTTGTTGTTGTTTAAACTATAAACACTTCACATGAGTCCTAATCCACTGTAGCAGGCATGCTCATACTCACTTTAAGCAGGTTAGCATTCCAGTTCAGCTCAAGGGGATGAGCATACTACTCAAGTGATTTGTTTGATCATTGTCTAAATTAAAAATTCTCAATGGCACGAAGAGGAGGTTGTTATATTTCCACATTGATTGCAATAGACAGCCTACACCTCAGGGTATCCTTCTTACTTGTGTGGGCACATGAAGAAACCACTCACAAAGTGTTTTACTATTGCAGGATGAAGACATTTAAACCAAACATTTCAAGCAGTCGATGAAGTACAATCTGAAAGGTAGGATTATTTTTTTTATTCTCCTTGTGTAAGTTTAAAACTTACTAGCTATTCACTATGGTAACAACAGCACTCCCCAACAGAGAACATCACTGGATTATTTTTGTCTCTGCAGTACTCCACGATATTTTCTAATGATGATGCTTTGCTGCTACAAGCACTGGTGACAGAACAGGTTCTGAATTGTGTTTCTTTCCAACCTTTAATATTTCTGATATAATAAATCAAAGGTTGCCAGTTTCCACTCTGAAGTTTAGAAGAAGATACTGTAAAGAAGAAATACAGGAATACAAAGTTTACTCATTGTATAGTCAATTAACACAGGTGAAAAATGGCAGAAGAAAACATGGAAGTGCAGGCAAATGGTACAGGGAGAACAAGCTAAAGCAAGGGGAAAAGAAAGAGGGGGATCTGGGGAAGAAGAACAAATTGAAAAGCATAAGGACTGATTTGGCTGGAGAGGGAGAGCACACTGACTTCTAACAGTTCCCTTACAAAAGGGTGCAGGTTGTGCCATTAAATGGTCAAATGCAATATCCTGACAATTCTAAGAAAGCTCCTTAGTCCATTTGTTTTTTGTTGATTTTTTTTTACCAGAAGAGAATCATTGACTCATACTAACTGCTTACAGCTTGAAACAATTTTTTTTATATCAAGAGGTTGATGTTCTGAGCCGTACACCACCACCACCAAAATACCTGCCACTAGCAATATTTCGGATTATATAAACAAATCAGAAGTATTCAAAATATTCAGGGCAAGATGATTTTTGGGGCCACAAAGCTACAATTGCATACTACAGCTCAGATCACATATCCTACCTGGCCTCAATCCTGCCTAAAGGCACATACGCAAAACATGTTCAATACCTATTTGAAGCAACCTCCATAGACATCCAAGCTTACTTTCAGAATATTGCTCCCTTCAGTAAAAATGTCTGGCATACTGAAAGGCCTGCAAAATTATAGCTGTGTCTCTTCACGGCAACCTCCAAAAACTGCTTGGGGGAAGAAGCACTGAGCCTATCCATAAAACTGATGAGCAGTACGCTAGAATGCCAAAATTACATGAGTTAACTTGTACCATTTAGCACGCTTACACTTTTCATAGTTTTTTTTTCATAGTTCTTTTCATAGGTTTTATTATCTTATTTTAACTTACAAGAATTTTACAACATCTAAAACATGAGGTCTCCACCTTCTCTCCTTTCCTCTCTCTCTCGTGTTTCCCAGATCACCTAAAGATTCAAAGTCTTTCAAGAGCATTTTTTAAAGGTTCTGTTATCTATAGCCCCCAAATTGCTACAGAAGGCAAATAAATTCTTTCTGGGTTTTTGCTGCTGTGTGGAACTCACAGGCAAATACAAGAGGCAACAGCTTCCAGCAGATGAAGGATCAGCAAAGAGCTTGATTTCATAGCAGTGTACAGTGTGCTGCTATGCTGCAAGCTAGTGGCAGCTATGTGACCACGCACATGGCACAATCACGTAACATAGCTGGGAACCAGTCCAGCTTGCCAAGTTTTTCTCACAGACTAAATCCTGTGGCAGTAGGCTGTAGCCTTCACGCTCACTGTCTGATATTTTGTTTTCCTAATGTCCCAAGTAGAATTTGTCATTGTTACCATCATCCATAAAACTGATATAATAAAAATGAAATTATTCCAGGAGTCTACAAGAGTAGGCTTTATATATATATATAAGTATACATTCAGTTGAGAAACAATCCAAATCTAGAAAATACTTCTATTTTTAAGCAGGCTCATAGCCTTCAGCTGATTCTGCAAATGGACATCTAAAGAAAAGGGACTTCTGAGCCAGAAAACAAGCAGCTCCACAGCCAGTTGTGCTGACATACAAAAAATCAAAGGATTTGTTTGCTTTTCTGTCAGTACTACAAAGAAAATCAAACTGTGCAGCTTCTGGCTCGTTCAGCCTCAGAGTAATAAATATTCTGAAAGACAGGCTCTGTCCTTATTTGCATTCTTCTGGTCTCCTCTGGTGAGGGTACAGGAAACTAAGGCCACATCACGGCCAGGAGAGAATCTGCTTTGTATTCACACTGCCATGTGATAGTGCATTGCTACAGGATCTTAGGGACTGCCATACCAGTTCAAACCACTGACCTGAGTGACCAGCAATACCCCGATTTTCAGCTCAGTACCCGAGTTTAGTGCTACTTCATGTTTAAGTCACACTTAGCTATTGAAATCCCTCAGGTATACTTCATTAACTACTCTGATTCAGCAGTTTGCTCAGCAGCATCTCACATACAGCCAAAAAGGGACAGAGCCAAAAGTAAATCTGTCAAGGGCTGGATCAGACCCTGACATGTTGTTTTCTTCAAATGTACCTTTCTGACCTCAGCATCTGCCCTTCCTCAAATTGAGCTAAGACTTCAATCTGATCTTTCACCAGGGACAGCAACATGTTTCAACTATTGCTATTTCTAACAGATGTCTTTGACCTCTCAGCAACTATTGAATTTTCTCAGTCCTCAAAATTTACCAAACTGTTTAATATAATGATGGATCAAGCAGCATGCTTCTGTCTTCTTCTCTCTACTCTGAGACCTAAATAACTTTACAGGAGTCAATAAATTTAGTCCTCCTTTGTTACCTCATCTTTCATCCAAAGGTCAAAATTTGACTTCTTCAGCTAACCTTAGAACTAGAAGCATCTGTAAGAAAACCAGTTCTAGTTTTTCTCATTTCCTTAATATTTTAAAGACAGGTCTAAGAGATCTACTGGGGGAAACAACACCAAAAAAAATGTATGTAGTTCTTATGCCAGGAGAAATGGTTCAACCATTAGGAAGAAAAGAAAGCGTAAAGTAGTAACATACATATAAAACCCTCAGTGTTTCCAATTAAATAGACAACTAGTCAGAAATGTGTGAATGGAGGGGCTCATCAATCTTTTATTTTTTTTTATATATAAACTGAAATGTCTCCATTGATTTCAGTGTATGATTGTTTCTCAAGTAGGCACACAGAATATGGGTACACCCAGTATAAAAGTCTTGTGGTCTTCAGGATATTCAGACCAGGCCACCGAACAGCATTGAAATTACAGAATACCACTGAAGGAGGATAGAGCAGTTCAAACAGGTCTGATCCCCCAGTTAATGTGACAAGGGGAAATCCACAGCACAGGCTATGTAATACCTAACAGTACAGACATTTCTAGCAAGAACCAGGAAGCAGCCTCTTATGAAGGTACAGAATAGGAACTATATGAGAAGATAGGGAGTAGAGGAGTATTTTGGAGAATGCAAATATTTCAGAAATTATTAGAGCTTTTAACTAACAGCTTTTAATAGCTACACTAAAATGATGTGAACATGGAACAGAATTTCCAAATTACAGCTTTTATTTTTACTGCAGTATCTTTATAAGCTACCTCATATTCTAACACAAAAAACTGGAACTCAGACATATATGGCATACATCAATTGCCATGCACTTTTCTTGCAGCAGCCTTATGCAACCAAGACAAACAAGTTCTCTGTATGATGTCTTCCTACTATTCCCTTGAGAAGTCCCTGAGGCACAAGAGCAATAACCCTTTGAAATCCATAACCAGGACTTCAGTAGTTGTGTTTCCAAAAGCTGGGGAGCAAATAATGACACAATTTTACCAACAGGAAAAGAAAACTGCTTGGACTACCATGGACCTCTTTAAGAACTTTTTATTTATCTATACATATATGTGTACGACACCTAAGGAGAGGTACATCTATAAATATCTACAGAGAGCTACACGTATATAAAAATACAACCTAACCTGCCATGTCATTTCTTTATCACAAAGATTATGGCATAAAAATGACAAGCCATTTCCTCTAGCTGAATCTGAGTTATCCTGAAAGACTGGACAAATGACGCAAATGAGTCACGTTTTTACCTTGAAAAGATTCACTGCATCATATGTATGACGTGCATGAAGTCTCTGCTGTCCTCAGGAAGGAAAGTCACAGATCAGCTGCCAGTGCTCAGCTTCTACATGTACCATTGCTATGCCAGTGAGACCCAGATTGTCTGCGGTGTAATGCCTAGCTAGCAGAAGTTATCCATACAGACAACCTGTCTTCAGACCCTATTCAAGATTCCGTTTCATTAAGCCCAGGCCAATCTATTGTATATCACACACAGACATATTGTCATCTAGTCAGGATAGAGCCTTTTGAGTCATGAAAATAGGGCATTTTAAATGATTTCTTATTCCAGCTCCATTATTAATTGTGTTCACTCTAATACTTCTAGCACCCTGGTGAAACTTCAATTTTAAGTGCCCAAGCCCAAAACTGAAATTCACAGCACTCTCTGGAAGTCCACAGACACTGCACTTCCATCCAGGTGTCTAGCTGACTAAAGCTGTTTTGACAGACATACCACAGATCCTACCATCTTGACAGGTCTCAGCAAAACATCTCCTGCCAAGCTCATCTAGGAACTGTAAAATAAGCAGACTATTTGTATTAGGAATCAGGAAAGGCTGTCTAGACAAAGACATGATAGAACAGGGAGTCCAAGTTAAGAGCAAAGATTTCTAATCAAATACCCATATGTGTCTATGCCAGGAGGGACAAGGCACTTCAGCTGTATACCCAGCCAAGTCTGCTGAGAGCTTATGAGCCCCTTGCCCTAAACTGTGACTATATTAGATTTCCTGTAGCCTGAAACCACATGGTCTTCCTGAGGCTCCAAAGCCTGGCAGGTGCATTAAGGCCACATCTCACACAGACTAAGAATACAATATTCAACCTAAAACACAGTAGCCACAGCAACGCCCAGTCAAAACCACAGAGGAGCCAGTGATTATTTTACATAGTATTCAAAGGGTTAGAAAATTCCCTCATAAATTAAGAGCCCCTATTCAGTTTGACCATCAGCCTCAAAGCCATGTCTCACAGCCATCAAAGTCATGTCCTTGATGGCATGCTGTGTAGAAGGCTGCTGAAGCCTCCCACTGGGAAGGCAGCTGCTCCAGGCAAAAGCATCAGCAAAGGATTCTGCGAATTGTAGCCTTGCAGCAGCACTATCCCAACCCCTGATTCTAGCACTGTTTCTGCATTGTTTTAAAAAGATATTGGATACAACCAAGGTTTTTTTGGACCAAGGGTTGCAACCCAAGAATCCACTCCCCAAAGTGCAAAGTCACACAAGATTGCAAAGAAGCATTTCAACCTCCTAAGAGAGATGAGATTTCAGATACAGTCCCTCTTTGTTACATAAAAATCAGCTATAACTATTTTGAGGCTCCAGCTGTGTTCCCAAACACAGATCCCCACTAGTGCCTAGCCTAACAATTACTGAATCAAATATAGTTTCTCTGCTGATTGCTTCTTTCAAACGTACATGACCATCTGCTTATATCCATTTTTTGTCTTGTCACACATTTAGACCACACATCCCTTGGGAAGAAGTGAATTTTCATGTTTGCTGCTGCACAGTATGGCCCCAAACACGATTCGGGGTTTTAGGCCCTATTAGAGTACAAGCTATTATACTTTATGGGATTAGCAGTTTTAAAAGACAGGAAATATAAACTTCAGGAACTTAAACGCCAAACAGTGATATAAGTTTGGGAAGACAAGATGTAGGGAATAAGCTTGGTTGAACAGGAAACGAGCGTTTTTATGCTACAAGCTATATTTGTTTTTCCTTTGTGTGAACTGGCTAATGATTGTGAGAGTTTTACCCTTTGCCCCACTCTTCCTTTTACTCAAAAATAAAACAAACATTATGTATGGTAAATAATGGGAGTAGGGAAACATTCTGTGACCTAGTGCTGTGAGTGATGAGGAACCAGTCGTAGAAAACGCATTTCCTTTTAAGTATCTTGTAAACATTTAAAATCAATTGCAAAGAGCCCAACATGAAAAAGGGGCATATTCAGGTCACCTCCAAGTTGTAGCCCATGTGCCCTCTAGATCACTCTACTGCAGTAACGAGGGCCTCACAAAAAGGTCCCTCCCTGTGAGCTGGCCTTACTTTCTCAGAGATGTTTACAAAAAAGCCTGCAGCTACCAGAGATATTAGTCAATGAAATAGTACAAGAATGACTTTAAAATAAAAAAATGTTGGCAGAGTGGAAATAGAAATCTATGATGAGAATAAAACATGGGACTTCATATACTGATAATACTGTCAGGAAAACCACTGGGGTAAGTGGAAGATCTGGCTGACTTTACTGATTTGGAAAGGAGGACATTTTGAGGAGGAGCCAGCAGGACTTAACATAGCTATGCATATTACTACATTTTTTGGAAGAGCAGCTTAGGCAATAACCAACAGTTACAATTCAAAACAAAACACCTTCTGTAAAACTGATAGCATCTACTTTTCATTACCTTCCCCTTTCGCCAGCACACCTGCAAACAAGTGCAGGTGTGCTCAAGCTACAATGAGATCACTCAAGCTTCCCTACCTTGACACCTGCCCACCACTGCATCATAGTTTGGTGCAAAATATCTGCATGAAAAAGAAGGGAAGGGGCAAGGTGGGAACACAAATACCAACAGGATTAGATAAAAATGTAGCTAGATGTCTGGAAGCATGGGGAGAGAGGAGCTGTAAAGAAGTATAACACTTTCTCATGTAGCATTTGCATCAATTCAGATGCTTCCCATTCTAAGTTATTTACACTAGCATGTAACAACTGGCAGGTATTACCATTGCCAACTATACTGATACAGTTTCTTGTTAGTACAACTACATGTATGTAAGATAATTAGTATGTATTTTTCTAATAGCAGACTCTGGCTAAATCTGACGTTTTCTCAGCTCTTTGAGTAAGAATACAAATGTAAGCAGATATTTCCATTACTCTGAGCATCCTGAGTGCCATAGCTGCTTCTCATCAGATTGTAGCCAGACATCATGCTGGCAGGATGCTTTTCCCCCATGTTGAGAAATGTCACAGCACCCACCCACAATTAGAGGACATAATTGACTCCTGCACACCTCTCAGCTAGCAGACAGCACTCTCCCTTGGATGCTGTTATGAATAATCCAAAGATATAATATGCCGTTTGTGCTATTTCATGTACATAGTAATTAGCATTGACTGTTAATGTTGTAATCCTAGGACAAAGAGCACAGTAAGTGCAAATTTTTGACAATTATTATTATTACAAGTTTCCTGGATAAATGCTTAACGCATGCCTACATTTTCAGAAGTTGCCACACAGATAGAGGTTAAAATCATGATAACATTGCTCCCACTGATTATTTGCAAGTAGGCCATAGTTTGGCAATTAGCTGATGCTGTATTGATGGTTCATCGAGCAAGCATAACATTTGCTATTTGGGTGTTTGATATTAAATCATTTTGCTCTACCATCTCCTGAGAAGTGTGGGATTCAGCTAATTAGAAACAGTTCTGTTTAAGTATCACTTGATTTGCTCAATGTCAGAGTACAAAGCATCAAAATTTATGAAGCCGTGACTGAGCAAATCCTATAAATTCCCAGATAACAAACACCCCATGCTTCTGATGCCTGAGAACCTCCAGGTTTTGATACCTGCCCCAGTTAAAGCTACTTTTCTCCCCTGAAAAAACTATGACTCTATATCAGTTTCACAGCTTCGTTGGGAAGAAGTGAAAATTATACCCCTAAGTCGCCCTCCATAAAATCAAACCCAAACTTCATGCCTTGAATAGCATACAGAATACCTCACATTCTTCCTTCATTGAAACAAACAGCCATTATCTGTACACAGTGCCAGTGTATAGTATCACCCAAAAGTCTGATACTTCAGACACAAAACCACATAAAGAATTAGGCCACTGGCTCAAACAACATACAATCCATGATCTCAATTCAGCCTGACCAGTGAGAAAAAACAGAAAAAATTATCTTCAAAAAACCAAAATAAATATTCCTCTCAGCAACTGAAGATAGCGTAAGGATTATCTGCATTCATGCAATGATTACATTTATCTGTGAAAAATTGGATCAAATTTGAAAAGGAACAAGCAGAGGGAGGTAATGGAAGTTAAGACATCCAAAGCTGCCGTGTCACCACTGTAGTTAGGCTGTGGCTGAAGAAGTTTTATGTGAGTCTTTCATGGGTCCCTCTGTATTCTCCCAGCTTCTCTTATCTTCACAGCTAGCTGTTCTAGAGATGCATGCAAACCATTCAGGTGGAAAAATAAGGCCTCAGAGGAAAATAAAAGCGGCTGGTAGACCTGTGCAGCTCCTCAGCTTTGTTTGTAAAATAACAGGCAACTATAACCTTGGCAATAACCTTGTGCTGGCAGGACAGCATAAGGCTCTTTCTGGTGGACTCTGACACTGCTTATTCCCAAATATAGAGCCTGCCTCCCTCAGAACAGGAGGGTAAACCAAGCTGTACCAGGAAAAGCACTTGCACAATTCCCTCTTCTTGCAGAACAATGCAGACAGGGTGACTCAAAGCCAGTCTACCAGTCTCTGTCAGCAGGGTAGCACAGCCAGGTATCTCACTAGGGCTGGACTGCAAGATGGCTGAAGCACAGGAAGAATGACACTTCAGTGCTGCACTTTAAGAAAGTGTGAACAAAGGGACTGAAGCCAATTCAGCTACAGAAAACAAACAAAAAGAGCCCACGAGGTAGGACCTGCTTCTTATTAGTGAGAGTATTATGATATTTCGTTAGGTTAGTTCATTTATTTTAGATTATATATGACAATTCAGTTGTTCCCTGACACACCTTTAAAATAAATTTCCAGACAAAGATTCAGTCAGGAAAAATGAAAGTAGACAGATTTCAGTCCAGCTTTAAGTGTTGGTCCCAATGAAGAATTAAGCACAGACTTATCAAATTTTTACCTCCGTAACAACCACACCAAGACAAGAATTGCCAAAGACTCTAGAGGCTCAATGAAAAAGATCAGGCATTTTATACCACTTCAATTTTTCACAATTTTTTTTTGTTCTCATGCATATGTTAAATGTGACCATTCCAGCCAAATTGGGCTGTAACTTTCAGGTACAGGAGGCGAACTGATCTGGAGTTTTGTAGGAAAGTAATTTGTTTTCAGAACACATCTGTCAGTTCTGAAGGTTTTATTGGTGCTGTTAGTCTCCACAGAGCCTTATAGAATCATAGAATAGTTTGGATCAGAAAGGACCTTTAAAGGTCATCTAGTCCAAGCCCCCTGCAATAAGCAGGGACATCTTCAACTAGATCAGGCTGCTCAGGTAATTCTGGGCCCACGATGTCTTGGTTCCCACCCCCTGCCTCTTTGGAGGCCCTCTGGACTCAGAAGGGTGACCAAGGTCAGGAAAAAACCTAAAGGATTTGCAGTATTCTCTGTATTTTAAGCAAAGTGAGGCAGTTCTTACACATGGTATTCATCCAATAGTAGTCACAGACTGCACAGTGTGTAGCTAACAAAATTTGTCCCTGGTATTTCTTCCTTTACAACTTTTTCCCTGTTTTCTTCTCTCCCTCTACCGCAGGCTGGTAATTTTTTTTTCTACTGTATGTTTACTAGTTTTCTAAATTTCTAAATATAGTTCTTCCCAGCTCTACCATATGCCCACAATCTTTCTGTGCCTCTTTTATATTGTCATCCAGATCAATTGTTTCCCTGCCTCCACCCCTCAGTAACACATTGCCTGTCCCTCCTCCAGTCCAGACACACCTAACCCTTTCTCAGACCTTGGCACATGCTGAGGACAGCCTCTGAAATCTGAGAATTGTGAATGACTACTCAGCACAGAAGGCAAACCACACCTCCCATTAGGAGAAGCTTGCCAAGTGCTACAGCTCTCCAAGGTTATTCCCACCTCAAATTCTTCATGTTCCTTCTGTAAACACTTTCTCTTCCAACATTTGCTCCTGTGAATATGCCTCCTAGCTGGTTAGCATTTGGCATCTATATGAGATCTTGCTAGCAAAAAAAACCCCACTAAGTAAATTGTGGTTTTGTCAGTAGTGCAACAGCCAGGCTTAATTCTGATGAGCAAGGGCTCCTTTCCCTTGCACAGAGACTGGTAGCTCAGGCTAGTAGCCTCAGAATGGACAGGTTTCACTGAGGAGTGCAAAGCACAGCAGACTGATGGGGCAGACACCAGCAGGGTCTAGTCTGAAAGGTGCCTCTACTGGAAAAAGTCATCAGAAAGAGGTGCCCCAGGCCCCTGGGAGATGCATCATCTGGTCTCAGCAGCCCAGATTATACACATGTAGGAAAAAAATACTCGTTATTTTATAATCTAGAGTGGGAAAATATGGAGGAGAGAGAAGAGCCAAAGAAACACAAAATCTCATAAAACACCATGGGTGTGGGGGAGGAAAACCCCAAACCAAACAAAAAACAAAAAACCCAACAAAAAGAATGACCCAGATCAAAAGTCACAAAGCCAGAGTTTATCAGTTTAAGACCTACTAGAAAAGCTGTTTTAATATGCTCTCCCTCAGCTTTCTGCCTTTACTCTTGCAGGGTTTTGGGGTTTTTTTTGTTGTTTGTTGGTGGTTTTTTTTTAAATCAAGACAGAAGAAAAAATACACCACAAAAAAATAAGATTGGAGGTTTTGTGCTTCTGTGTAAACTTCCAAGAATATCAAGAAAGTCTGTCAAACCATTTTTATTTCTCAAAAATATTTCTCCTTCCCTTTTCATGACATTTTACTTCATTTTTTTTTATTTATTCATAACACAGCTACAGTTTAAATAGATAATAGAAGCTATGTTACTATATAACTTAATATCAGATAAGTTGTGTTTCTCGAACCTGATAAAGCAAAGCAAACTCTTCTTAAAGCACATTGTGGCTTGAAATGCAAGCTTACATTTTTGGAGTCAGACACCATTCTTGTTAGTGTCAGCAAGGTCTCACACTTTAAGAAAAGTTCCATTTCATTCTCTTAGCAGGTGTCACCATAAAAATATTTAACAGCCTCCCCTTTTTCAGCATTTATTTTACTGGTGGGATTGGTGTTCTCTTCTCCTCAAATTAAGGCTGATTACTACCTCGTTCCATAGTAGCATTTTTTCCAACTGATTTTAGAATAGTTGCTCTTCTGTATCATTTTCCTTTAAAGGAATAAATTAATTATTTTGTAACATCAGGTCCTCCTGGTCTCTCTGTGAACATTCATTTAATACATTGCAAGGACATTATATCTAGACTATCTTTTGCGTGGTCACCTAAGGGTCTGCTGGGGTGGCTGAAGGAAACACATAGAGCTGGGCTTCTTCCATCTCTTTCACTGAAGAAAAGTATTATAAAACTTTAACTGAAGCAAGCACTTACACTGAATGTGCAAGCCATAAGGCTATCCCTACTCTCTCATGCTGCAAGAATCTGATTATTTTGTAAAACTGGTACAAGCTCAACCTCAGATACACACTTTAGAAGATTGAGCAGCTACTCAAAGCTGGAAGGTGAAAGTTCAAGATTTAGCAGAGCAAAAAAAAAATTAATTCTAGGCCTCCTTCATTCCTCTCGCCCAAACAGCTCCATCTCCTTCCTGTAAATGCCCCAAGTGTTCCAGTGCATGTCTAAAACAACAAATAAATATATGTATTTAACATTTTAGTAGAGCTTTAATGCCAGATGATATGTCAGTGTTCAGGATTAAATGACTCAAAAACCAGTGACTGAAATTTACAGGCCTTCAGGAACTTCATGGTTGAGAATGAATGGTGTCTAGGATTAATGGCAGTTCGGTCTGAATTCTGAGGATATAAATATTAGTGTTCTGCAACAGAGTATTCTGCATCACATCACATTCATCTCAAATTATCTAATCAATTTAGCAGCACAGAATAGATAACAGAATAAACATCATATAAAAAGGCAAAAAAGTTTGATCATAAGAGGATGCAATGTTTCTAAACTCAGTATCAGCATATCATTATGCACTGCTTGAGCTCTCTAACCTTTTCTGTTGCAAGTCTATAGCATGTGCTTGATTCAAACTGCTCCAGAGAGGAGCTTATTAATACTACCTGTCCATTAATGGAACTATGAACATCAAACAATACACAAGTCTTTGGGGCAAGGTACCTAAAACAAGATAAGTAGGATTAAAGCATGCCTTTTCATACTATAGAAGCAATTTGTTCCCTAGAATTACTTTTCAACTTGACTTAAAAGATTATTAAAAATATGGAAGAAAAGGATAAGCGAAAAACCAAACCACTGTTCAGACAGTGATATTGTAAAACCATATTCCTATTTCAGGCATGTGAAATAATTTATAAGATAATACAACTAAAGTATTTTCCATATGCAATAGTTTATTCATGCCAGAGGACAGATGCAGTTGTAACTAATCAGTAGAAAAACTTAACACAGTAGCACAGAGATAATTCAAACAGTAACTGTAATTAAAAAACACAACCAGGAAAGTGCTTCCTATGAAAACAACAACAGTAATTTCCATTTGTAATTGCCTTCGATGACAATGACAAGCACCTTTACGACAGAATAAAGGACAGCAGTTAGCACTTCCCAATGTTTAAAACCTATAAGCAAGATTTTGCACTTTAAAAATTATAAACAGTTATAAGTAAAAGCACTGAATAGGAAATTTGTCAGAAAAAAGTTTGAAGACAAGCAGCCTGACCTGAAGTGCCCCCACCCAGCTAGAAGCAGTATCTCTTCTGAGAACTGGTCTACATATAAACTGGGACTGTTTTCACCAAACCTATAAACCTTAAAGTCAAGCCAAAGGCTGTGTGGGCATTTCAGTAGGCTCACATGGCAACTGACAGCCACTGAAGTTATCGTGATTTAGCAGAGTCGAAATAATAATCAACATACTCCTAGACCATGGCAAGCATGAGGGATGGTAAGACTGAATAGGAAGAGGCTTACCATAAGTCAAGTTACATTGACTTTCCCATGAACAGAGATCACGTCACTTATCTAACACATGGTAACCTACCAGCCACTGCAACTTGAAGGTTGAGTGTATCAACAGCTGGTCAACTTTATGCACTTTTTGTCCTCTCAATTTATATGCAGGTTTAAGCTAAAACTAAAGATGTCAGTCAAACCAAACCAAGTGTTGACACAGGGATTAGCTCAACTGAATTAACTTCATATCAATCTTAAACTAAAGAAGGGCTATAGCTAATTCGGCTTTTAACACAATCAAAGCAAATTGTATTAAGAATTCCTCTTTGGCTGGAAAAGATGGCTATGCCAGCCAGCTCAAATAAGCCCCATATCTAGTCAAACCCATCCAGACACATAGGTACTTCAGAAACTGCACATAAGGAAAGCCAGTACTCATGACCACCTCACCAGTTACTACCTCCTCTTCAGATAAAAACCCCTGTATCAGAAATCCTGTTACGACATTGTTGAGTGGTGGAGGATAACAACATAGAGCACAAGATCAGCAGAGGTGTGGAAGGGACACTGCATTTAAGGAAGACAGGAAAGCAGCACCAAGACAGAGGAAGCAAAGCAGCTGGCTTACAAGCCATCCCAGCAGGCACTGAGCTACAGCAAGCTTGCTACTTCTAATCGAAGTTTCTGCTCCAGAACAGCTCATTTGCAGGCAACAACAAGGATAGATAGGATCAGCTATACACCAGCTAAAACCAGCTGCTGAAGGATGGCTGGTCCTTAGAAGCTCCAAGAATGAGAGGCTTGACATCAGGCATTTTGTTAAGTGCTAATACCAGAGAAAGTCAGATTTTAGAGGAAAAAAAGTGAGACAATAAGCCCATACAGCAGAGTCCTGATCGTAATTTCTGCTAGCATTATCACTGGTGTGAGGTTCAGGCCATGCCTGGTAAGAATAAATCAACACTACTTTCCTTTGGTGTTTTGTGAATAAATCACTCTAGAAAATACCCTGACCTTGCATCATCAATTTCTCTTTTATGGCAAGTGAGCTGCTGTCCTTAGGCAATGGCAAAAGCATGTGAGGTTGGAGAAAAAGAAAGAGCCTGAATAACAATGGACAACTATATTAACAACCTGTCTTGACTTGATTAATTAGAAATAAGATAGCCCCGATCCATGAAGACTAATGAGTTTTGTAGGATTTGGGGATGTTCAGATCTGCATCTTCACGTTAGGTTCCAAACATGAAAGTCCTCAAGGCTCCAAGTTAGCAAACTATTTCTTCCCATAGTAAAAGACCTTGGCATATGAAGCGTGTAAGAGATAGCTCTTAGCATCTCACTGTGTCAGGCAATGACACACATACAAAATCAGCTTGCAATATACAGAGATGTAGCAAAACACAAACACTCTGCTAGTTGTAGTAAAACTCTTTAAGAATTTACTACAGTAAAAAGCAGGTGCAACACTCCACATATAATAAAGTGCCAATCCCAGCAATACGTAGGCTAGTAGCCCAGTAGCTGTCAGAGCCAACTGAGTTGGGACAGGAGTTACTAGGAAAGAAGGAATCTGTGGTTCCCCATACACAGAGAACTCTGCATCTGTGGTTCCCACACCTCATCTAAGAAGGATGTTGAAAAGCCAAAGACTTGGACAAACACACCAAGGACAATCTATAGGCATGAAGCAATGTCAGTGTGTGTAACATTTAAAAATATGAGGATTCTTCAGATTGCATATCAGAACTGAAGAGGCAGTACAGGACCTGTACTGTAGTGATAACAGGACATGATGCTCACCACCTGTTCCAATACAAGAAACAGAAAGCATCAAATGCTGCTAGTAAGAACCAGGTTCAAGTCAAACAAAAGCCAGTGCTTCTTCACAAGGCAAGGCTGGGCTGTGAAACTCCCGAATAATGGATGCTGTAGATGCTAGCAGTTTACTGGAGTTCAAAAAGCAACTTGTCAAATTCACGGAAGAGAAGTCCGGCAATAGCTGCCAAATAAATAAATAAATAAATCCCCCAAATACGCCCCACTACTCTGACTTAGGAGCCTCCAAGTCCTAAAATTGCTTAGCAAACTGTTCTGAGAGAACACTGCTATCTGTTTAAGAACTGTTAAATTCTTCCCCAACTAAAGGCCCCTGTCAACTCAAGTAAGCAACCTAGAAAGACCTTGAACCATACTGCATCCATTCTTACGTAGGCATCTTTCTTTTTAGGTAATAAAACCCTTCTAAACATGAGCATAATTTTCAATGCAATTGCCCATGTACTGATTTCATAATGCTTCACTCACCTTCCCTCTCCCTTGCCTTCCCTCTCTCTCTTTCCAGATTAAAGAAAATCCAGATGGGGTGCAGGTGCTGCAAAATGATACAAAGGTACAACAGAACAAGAGCTGCTTAGACTGGATAAAAGAAATGCATTAAAATATGTGTCTGTTCTCCCCTACACCTGTTGCTTAAATTAAGCCCATTTGCAAGATTGGAGTTTCCCAAAAGTTTCTGGTATTCTTTAAAGTCACGCCAGAGTATAGGCATACTGATTTCCTGGGAATGTAATTTTGATTTACTGTAATTGAGGTCCATTTCTATAATTTCTATCCCACACAAAAATTGTGCAGCATTGAAAACATCTTTAGCAAAGCCTTTTCTCATTTAGGTAGCATGAGCTTCCCTCAATTCAGTAAAACAAAGAACACATACATTATCAGATCCTCCCTTTCTCCTAAGCAATGAAACCCAACCACAGATCCTTGCTTAAATGCTATGATGGAAGCATAGTTAGTTGTGGGAATAATTCCCACATTAGAAATCTCCCTGGAGAGCAAGACTGACTAGTTTTAGAAAGACACTTTCTATTTGTTTGTTTGATATTTGACAACATTTGACAGTTTTTTTGACATTTGACAGTTACTCCTTCCTTTGGCCACACCTCTAGAACAAGTAAGGAAGTGGGAAAGAAAATTGGTGCTATGAGAGAAAGAGGGGAAATAAAGAAGAGAGACACACTCTGCAAGAAGCAAGTCAAGGAAAATATGGAACAAGAGGAAAAATGAAGAAAGGAAAAAGGAGAGCACAAAAAGGAAAAGGGCAAAGAGATAAGGCTTCAAAGGAAAAACACCAGGAAAAAAAAAAAAGGGACATATTTTAGCAGCTACATGAGGACATATTAATTAACAATCTATGTGATGACTATTGGCTAATCAACCCCCCAGAGAAAATAAAAAATAAAGCTGGAAACATGCAACAACCAGCACACAGTTGTCTGATATCCTCCTTATGCCCCTCATGAATCTCACTACAGGGGTTAGTTAAGATTAGTCCTGGGAGACAGCAGCCTACAGCACAGTTCAGCATTTCCATTTGGTTTAGCTCATTCTCGGGACCCCAGGTAAAGTTTAGTGACACCAGGTAAAGTTTAGTGACACCAGGTCCTCAAGATCTCCAGCTTAAAAATTAAGCTTAATGCTTCTTTTAATTCTATTGATTAACAGCATAATTAACATTTCTTCTACAAATTTTCCTTACTCCAGCTATATTTTTGATCCAGAAGAAGTACAGTCGCCTGGACGCATTCATGAAGTAAACAGCTATGAACACAATGAGCAAGGTGGCAATAAATCCAAATTCAAAGAGAACAGTAAAATTCAAGAATGTAAAAATGAACTCCAGAAGGATGAGCTAAATAGACCAGAAAATAGAAATCAGGTAAATAGCACAAAAGAAACTCTCTGGAACCACAGAGGCAATGATTTTCAAGAAGATGGACTTGTGAAGTGTGTTGCAAAGCTTGATGTTGCAGTCAATAGTGGCACCTCCTGTGCTGGAGTGCACTCCATGCTCAACCCCAACACAAACACAGTGAAAGAAGCCAGTGAACAGGGAACATCCAGCCAGTCAGAGGCTTCTTTAGTCACCAATAAAGACTTCTACACCAAATCAAATAGGTCTGGGCAGGAACTTGAACTAGAGGCAGGTAGGCAGGCAAAGGCAGCCTGCAATGAACCAAACAGTATTCAAGATGAGAACTCTGGGTCTGCAGAAGACAAAGGAAGTGCAATATTGGAGACACAAGACAATGCCATACAACTGCCAGATGTTGATTATCCCCAAAATGGCAAACAAACCAGGAACTATGTTGAAAAATATAGCTTTCCAGTCAATTGTGCACATTCAGACCAAAATGCTGGGCCTTCAGCAATACAGGACCAGGACTTTTGTGTAATCCCACCTTTGCCTATGAAGGAGAGCAGTATTGAACCTTTTAAAACTTACTCCACAAGTTTGAGTGAGGGTATTACTGGTAGTATCACTGCTGTGGCTGTTACCAAAGTAGCACAGGCACCCACACACCCCAAATATAAAGACATTAATGGAGAAACTGAAGATGAAGATGCAGAAGTTGCAGCAGCTCTGGCTGCACTGGAGGCTGCAACTGCAGGGGAAGACCTGGAAGATGACGATGAGTACTAGATGAAGGTTTCTTTCTAATACACTGGGTAAGATCCAGATTTCATTTCTGGATCTATATAAGCATGTGACAGCTGCTGTGAACAGCATATATAAAAGGAATTGAGACTAAACCTCTGGCCCTTCAGCTGTTTTATACAGCCTTTCAGTTTCTACTGCCTGCGGTACAGAAGTGTTCCCTTCACTAACGGCAATACTAACACACTTCTCCATGAGGCCAGCCAGGAGAGCAAAGCATCATTTCTTCTGCATAGGATATTCTGCTTTATACCCACCTCACCTGGACTCGTGCAAATGTTTCCTTTGGTTTTGACCCTCCAGAAGGTCTGTGCACACAACATGTTCCAGGTTCAGAAAACTTCCATTATTTACAACAGAACTATGGAAGCCATGGAGTTAGAAATCACAGTTTTTCATCATGTTAGCACAAAAAAGAAGAAACTGACCCAAAGTTCTATGATCTAATGAAGTATGAAATAGGGAAGGCAGCTTGGCTTGCACTTCACTGCAGTTAAGGTTCCATTCTGGATTAAGCCTACAACCGTGCATGTGCAGCTGGTGTTAGGACCTTGTCTCTTCCCTTACGCCTCCCCTGGAATTTCTTTGATACCCCAAGTGACCTGCTTCAGCTCATTAAAACCGCAAGAAGTCTAGACACATCTAAGAAAGTGGCTAATTTTCTGTTGGCTTCATGAGCTGAAGTAGCTCACATAAGAATAGCACACATACTCTTAGAGGTGCTAGAGAGGAATCCAAACTCAGTCCTGCTAGTTTGCATAAATTAAAATTGTTATAAAAGTACAGCCTAAGACTTTTCAACTCTGCTAAATTTTCCAGGCACGCATCTCTTGCCTTAACAAACAGTTTGCAAACAGGTTGTATCTCAAACACCCCCAGCAAGATATGGGGTTTTTTTATATACAAACAGTAAGAGCCAGCGTGGACCCCTCCCTGGCTCTGCTTCAGTCCTTAAACTTACAGCAGAAAAGGGATTTAGCTTCCAAGCTGCATTAAGCATAAGACCTGAAAATATCAGCTGCATTCCTGGAGTATTTACTCTTCCTCTGATCTAAAGACTAGTATGTTAACCTTTCAGGGGGGAGGTAGAAACCAATTCACCTGGCAATTCGTCAAAATTTGGATCTTAATGGTTGAAATAGAGTGCTTGACATTTTATACAGAAATTTTGTGTTTTCTGAGTTTGTTATAAAATCTTAATAAATTTTTTTAATCATATAAAGAAGTCATCTGGGAGCTTTTATGCTTTATGCATTTTCTGATTGTATGTTACATAAAAGAAGTACTATAAGATATAGCCCTCATTAGATACGTGAAAAGCACCAGTCATGTATATGCTGAATCCTAGTCCATTAACATATGTAAGGATGCGAGTCTTATGTGTAGATATTTAAATTACTTTTGTTTAAATGCAGATTCCCTCTTTTCCTCCAAATACTGCAAGACCAAATCAAGATTTCTGTTTCTCAAAACTTTAATGTTACCCTTGGAGCAATTAAAAAAATCCTGAAGTCTCAGCTTTAGAACTACATACAGCTACAGGTGAAAGTCACCACCTTGTTTCTGAAAATAAAAAAGCTTTATATGTTTTTAAAGTATTGTAGTACTGTTGATTTGTCTACCACTCTCCTGCTTTAATAGGTCCTTTAAGCATTTTCATAAGCACACACAAGTTTTATGTGCACGTTTGTGCATCAAAAATTACTGTAACGAAAACGACTTGCACATTGCATATGACTAGTTATGGTTATGACAGAACATAGCATATGTCTGCTTTTATATTGTGAGGGCCCTGGAGTGCATCACCAGGCCTAACTGTCCCTGCCCACTGCCCCAGAGCTTCCCCAGCCCGGCCCAGGACCCCATGTCAGCCCCCCTTCCCAAGGGCATCAGACCCTGCCTCAGCTCAGCCATGGGCCCTGCCGAGCTGGGCCTACCTGCAGGCTGACAGCCTGGCTCCACTGGAGGTGCCTGATGCCCAGGGGGCTGGCATTGCCCCAGTGCCCCCCAGCCTGCCCTGCTCCCTGGCTGGGGCAGTAGGACAGGCCCTGGTTGTGAAGTCCAGCCCTGTTGTCCCCCGGGGAGCCTCTGCTGCTCACCAAATCCCAGCCCCAGGGAGCCACCAGTGCCTGCTGCACCATGACACAAACCATGAAAAATTATTTATGTAAAAAACCATCAGAGAGTTATGCAATAAACATCCCACTGAACCTATTTGATTTTTCAATATCCACTCAATTAGATTTTTCTAACCTGAACTCCAACCTGAACTCCGAGTGCTAATCACAGGAAGTTTTCATCTTTCTTCCCAAGAATTAAAACAGACTCGACGAGAGCATTTGGTCAGCCCAGCCAGTGCCCTGGACACTCCTAACCAGGCATCACTTCGACAGACAACTGCCCACAACTGTGGACCACCAGACTTAAATCCTCTGCAAAAGACCAGCTGAGCCACAAACATCACATTTCTTGCAGCCCAAGTTAGTTTTCATGATCTTAAATATAAAGAAGGAATCACTGTAACGCAAATATATTCACTGCATAAGAAATATATTCACTGCATAAGAAACAAATGGTCAATGCTTCTCATAACCAAAAAAAAAACCAAAAAAAAACCCCAAAACCAAAAAAACACACACACCCCCCACAACAGCAAAACAAAAACAAACCAAAACTGTCTGGCATATATATACCTCAACTCTGCAGTATATGGAAAGCTTCCATAGAACAAACCTATGAGGAATCATCAACATTCAGACTTCTCTTATCTGCTATCTAAAAGTGTCTTGTGCAGCTAAAAAAAGTTTTTATATTTATGTATGTGTTTATATCCCTTCAGCTCTATAGTGTCACAGCTGAGTGTCAAGAATCCCTAGTAGTTTCTCAGACAGCAGTATATGTTTCACAATTAATGTGAAACAATCAATTATCTCAGAAATAATTTTTAAATACCACAATTTCCTCCATAAAAATCAGCCTTTAAATAATTACGAGAACCAAATCTTACCCAGTTTGATCAGATGTTGATGCAAAGAAACACAAACACTGCCAGCTTGAACAATCCATTTTGCTCAGGCAATTATGGGAGTAAAGTTTAGTATCTTGAAAAAACAAAATATAGGAAGAAAAAGTTACTGGAATCAACAGTAAACTGTGTATTTTAATACTTCTCTCAAAAACTACACAGCTTTTAAGACACCTCCTTCATGTCAAACACCATAACTTCAGACACTAATCAATTATGTTTCCTATATTCAGAGGTTTCACTTAGGAAGTACAGCTTAGATGTTTTAGTTTTCCTTTGATACAAAAGGAATTAATGAGGTAGCTGACTGACTGGCCAATATCTATTTTTACTGTTTCTGTATTCGATGTAATTCTATATAGGTGAGTGTGAAGACATATGTAGTAATAAAGAACAGGCAAGCAGGATGGGGAACTTACAGGAGCTAGTATTTCTGTGAAAGATTTTGCATCTTGGAAGCTCATGTTTCACTCACTACTACTACCAAAGCTACTAACACGACTTAAATGGAAATTGTAATCTTTCCATATATAAGCAATGAGACAGTAATTAAGAGTAAGCTTAGCACCTTCTCATTTAGCAGTGGGTTACCACTGGATTATGAAAAAAAAAAAAAAAAATAATCAGATCACTGCAGAGATTCCAGATACAACAACAGGAGTGGAAAATGGCCCAGTCCACCCAATTCAGGGAAGTTAATTATTTTCTAGAGAAAACGTTATGGGGGAAGTTTGTTTACAGAGCAACAGAAGAACCTGAAATTTGATATTGCAGAATTCTTCAGTTCAGCAAACAAAACCCTAACAAGAAAGCAGAAACCTGGAAATAAATAAATCCCGCACAGATTTATTTATTATTTTTCCTCCCTTTTAAAGCACAAAGGCAATCCACTGGGCAAGCGTTGCTATGGAGACTTCCCATTAAAAATTAATATCCAGTAATAGAAAGTCTACTATTTTCTAAAGATATTTCAGATTAGATTGCTTTAAAGTAATCAAAAAATACCACTTTTTATCATCATTTAAATGATGAAATAAGAAGCACTGACTTAAAAGTAAAAAAGTATTCTTGGCCTTATGCTGTATTGTAGTTTCAATTTCCTATATGTGATTTAATTTTCCAAAAGATTAATTCTTGCCAAAGTATCACATTTTGCTAAATAGAACAGAATACTTCATATTTATTAAGACCTGTGTATATGGTATTTCATACATTTATTCAAAGTTAGGTTTACAGTTGGACTCTGATCTTGAAGGTCTTTTCCAACCTAAATGATTCTATGATTCTATGAAATGTCTATATTGTACATTATAATTACATTGAAACAACGAATCTTGATAGATTATTTATCTTGATTTGTAATATCCCTCCTTGAATGTACACGGAAATTGGAATCCATGTGAGTTGTGCAAGAGCAATACTTCAAAATTAAACATATTAGAACTTTGTTCAACATGCTGAATACACAAGAAAATAAATTTATCAAAGTCATTCTACATTAGAAACTAATTTATTTTTAAAGGAAGTTTTATCAACAGAATTGTTTCAGACATTGTGTCCTCCTTCCAAGTTTTAGAACACCTATATCATACAACGTGTAAGAATAATTGTTAGAAGCAGATTAACCTTTTCGTTGGTCTTTCCAACACAAACTGCCCTCAACAAATACAATTATGGCCATTATGAAATTAAAACAGAAAATCCTCAGTTCCTTCCCTGGACAGGATTTCCAAATTTCATGCATCCACATACACAGCTAGAGACCTCAGTCTCAGGACTTCTCCATTCACAACTTCACCTGGCATCTCAGGGAGGTTTGTTTTTAAACTTTTCTTAATTTTGAACCTTCACAATCATTTTCTGAACTTCAGATCAGGCAATTCTGTAACTGAACTAGTTGGACAAACAGAAAACAGGACATAGTGCCTGTAACTGCAAGCGATAGTACCAACTACTGACTGACCACTTCTGCAAACTCTGTGCCACCTCCTTTGGGACTTTCTCCATTTCAAACAATGAGGTGTTGAGATTAAGTGTGCATGCTGTATTCTGTAAGAGGTTAAAATAATTATAGGAATTTTATGCCTTAACATAAGAGACACAACTTAAAATTTTTCTTGTTACATACAATTTTAACTTTGTTAACATAATTTAATCCAATTTCACAACAGAACTTTATTAAACAGACTTAATTCCCCAACTCCTCACCTCTTCCTCCTTTAGTCAGGGGAAAGAAATACTCCCTCGTACAACTTAATGCAAAGAACAGGATTGTCTCAATGAAACAGAGAAAAGACAACAGTTGTCCTGATTTTGTTTTTAATCCAGTTCTTGAAGTACAGATCCCAAGCAGTCATCTCACAACCATCATGAACTATGAAGGTTACACCGTTCCCTGCTCTGAATCTTTACTGAAGTTTTTATATATTAAACAGGATTTAACAGGTTTCTGCTGTACTTCATAACTCAATAGCTGGACATTACCAAGCGAAACACATTTTATTCTGTAGTGAAACAGGAAAAAACAAGTCTTTCAAGAAACACAACATCCCAATAAAACGTCAGATTGCAGATGACTGAAGTACTGAACCAACTGTACAATAAAACCATGTCACATGAAGACTGAAGTTTAATTTGTTTGCTCATTGAGCTCCCTTCGATTTACTCTGAGCTAGAGATTAGCTTGATTTTTATGAGGGTGCAGAAGCAGAAAGGAGCAAGGCAACACCCTCAACTATTTACCTTAACCTCAAAGCATGGCCAGATTCTCAATAATCTAGGATCACACATGCTACCCACTGGTCTTAACACTTCGAGCTGTGATAGCAAATAATGTACCTAGACTTAGGCAAAAGGAAAGGAATGTAAGTGACAAAGGCAAGATGACTACAGAGCAAAATGAATGTATGAATGAGATTAAAGTACTGTTTAAGTGCTCGAGGACAAACTGTAGCAATTTGACCAAGAATGAATAACCTAAGTTGTTACCATCTTATGTCTAAAGGTTGGTATCTAAATAAAGCTTTACTTCCCTTCTCCACTTGAGAACCTGTGGTGGTTCTGAATGCCAGGTGCCCACCAAAGCCGCTCTGTCACTCCCCTCCTCAACTGGACAGGGGAGAGAAAACATAAAAGGCTCGTGGGTCAAGATAAGGACAGGGACATCACTTGGCAATCACAGTCATGGGCAATACAGACTTGACTTGGGGAAAATTAGTTTAATTGATTACCATTCAAAACAAAAAAAAAACCTTCCCCCCACCCCTCCCTTCTTCCCAGGCTTAACAGTTCCCAATTTCTCTACCTCCTCCCCTGGCAAGCAGCACAGGGGAGCAGGGAATGGGGGTTACTGTCAGTTCATCACATTTGTTTCTGCTGCTCCTTCCCCCACTCCAGCACGTGGGGTCCCTCCACAGGAGACAGCTCTTCATAAACTTCTCCAACATGAGTCCTTCTCACAGGCTACAGTTCTTCACAAATTGCTCTAGCATGGGTCTTTCCCACAGGGTGCAGTCCTTCAGGAACAGACTGCTCCAGCATGGGTCCCCCATGGGGGTCACAAGACCTGACAGCAAACTTGTTTCAGCAAGGGCTTCCTACAGGTCACAGCCTCCTTAGGGCATCTACCTGCTCTGGCATAGGGTCCTCCCCGGGCTGCAGGTGGGTATCTGCTCCACCGTTAGCCTCCATGAGCTGCAGGGGTACAGCCTGCCCCACCGTGGGCTTCACCATGGGCTGCAGGAGAATCCCTGCTGGAACACCTGCTCTGGCACCTGGAACCCCTCCTGCCCCTCCTCCTGCACTGACCTGGGTGTCTGCAGAGCTGTTGCTCCCACACATTCTCACTCCTCTCTTCCACTGCAGTTTTTTTTGTGAAGATTCCACACACACACCCCCCTTAAATATGCTATCCCAGAGGCACTACCACTGTCACTCATGGGCTCAACCTTGGCCAGTGGCCAGTGTCTTGGAGCCAGCTGGCACTGGCTCTGTTGGATGCAGAGGAAACTTCTGCGATCTTCTCACAGTAGCCACCCCACTACCAAAACCTTGCCATGCAAACCCACTACAGAACCTCTTTCAGAAACAAGATGATATTAAAGGAACTCAGGGGCATTCCTCAGGTCAGTTTCTCCATACAGTCTTCAGGGAAAAAACGAGAGCCATGTAAATTTCTGTATTTCTAACATAAGATGGGTTGTATAAGGAAACTTTGCTGTGTCCAAAAGTGGTATAAGTTTCTCTAGAATCCATCTCCAGAACTTCGGAAATATTACAGATTTTTAACCTCATAAACTTCAGTTTAGCAGGTAAAAGCAACACAGTGGTTATCTAACAAATATGCAGCATACTTTGCCAGAGCAATGCCACTGTCTGATTTTGGTTATTGTTAACTTTCATTCATTAATCTCTTGTTTACACAAACTTGCATACAACACTCATCCAATTAACATCTGCAAAAAAGAACTGTACTAAAGATGCAACATTAATCAAAATCAAAGATGAATTATCAGAAGTCCCACAAAATACTACACATACTCCACCCTGACTGGGAATTACTTTTCCAGAGTCATGCATGAGTGTTAATTACCAGCCGCTGCACACCACTATTGTTTTGACATACGCCACACAGATCCAGTTCTTCCTCATTGCTTTGATTAAAAAGTTGGCTCAGGGAGCAGTTGACGTCGTTCCTTTTGATAACTGCCGCAGCTACTTGCAGGCGGCCGGCAGGGCGCAGGCAGGCGGGGAGCCGAGCCCCTCCCGGCGGGCCACCGCCCGGCCCAGGCCCCCGAGCCCGGGGACTGCTGTGCCTGCCTCACCCCATCCCTTCCTGGGCCACAAGAGACCTGGGCAGCCAAATGCCACTGCTGAGACAGTTAGGCACCTCACATCACCAGTTAAATTAGGGCTTTATATTTATTGTCACACTGACACTCCCAAGTTTTTTGAGCTTCAATAGCTCCCTCTGCTGCCAGCAAATACATATTTCCACTGCTCCACGCAAAGCATGCTCGCAGCTGACACAAAGTCTGTGTGTATACACACACAGGAATGCAGAATCCTTGAAAAAAAGATTTGGGAAATACTATGGGTATTTTAATTTAACACTCTCCTAAGATTTCAGTTTTTATATCAAAATACTGTCAATCAAAATACTGAAGGCCAGTGTTAAATACTCACTATTTTCATATGATAATTTCAAAATTCTATCTTATTCAATGCAAAAATCACAGCATATTACCTGGGTATCTAACTGGATATATAGCAACGCCCATGGAGCAATGGCTAGTGTTTTAGGACAGTTAAGAGACAAGTTTGTCTCAAACTGCTGCTGCCCTTACTATCACTACGGTTTTCCAGTCTTTCATATTCCTGTTACTGTCTCCCCTTTACACTTGTCCCTCTGCCATCAGTACCAGCAGGTATCAGCTAGGTTTGTTAGTTATTGGGCAACAGCAAAACAGCTGTTTTGCTGCAAGCTGACAGCTATGAAAGGTTTGCTGAAGCAAACGCTCTCTATTCCCCATCACCACCCTTTCAAGACCATCCAACACAACCACTCGGCACAAGCACGACTGCCTCCTGCCCACCACTGCTTAACTCTACAGCCCAGAAGAAACCAGACTGGGATGACTAACTGAAAATAGGCAAGGAAACAACAGCTAACAAGGGTGGTAGGGGAGGGGAATCTGAGGGTTTACACACACAGAAGTGCAGGATTATGTGGACAGAAAAATACATTTGCCTATGTACCTTCCTTTGCACAAGACAGCAATGCTGCAAGCTAAACTTAATGCCATTGCATCTCTACAGCACTAGGGGCTGCACAGACCCAATTTAAGAAGTGTTTCAGTTAGGATACAACAGGCCTACTCCACGGAGGCACAGACCAAAGCAAAGCAAGCCTGACTACTTGTGCAGAAACAGATGGCCAAGCACTACCCACACAGCAGGCCCTGGACTAAGGCACATCCATGTCACAGGTGACGTGATATCTCTCCTTACCTAAACATACTAACAAAATATATCACCAACCCACCCACCCCACCCGGGTCACAGATAATTCAGAGATCACTTACTTTAACAGCACAGACAGCTTTCAGACCTTGCCAGGATGGTTCTCCACAGGCATCCGCCATCTTAATACTTCCAGCACTACAGGCCTGGCTGGTGCCTCTTCTATCTTCTTTCCTTCAAGAGCTAGAGGAACAGACTCCTACTTTCCCAAACTGTTCAGCTTCCTTTTCCACATCTTGCTGCAGCCTTAAACATCCTTTTATTATAAGTTTTCCCTCACCAGATGATCCTAACCTGGCAGAAAGGCAGCTCCAAGGCTGACTGGGCCCTCGCAGCTCTGCGCAGCAGCAGTTCAGCAGCCAGACAGCCCTGCCACCAGTGGTGCCAAGGGGAGAAATGGTGTGTCCAGAGCAAGACACCATCACATTGTGGTGAGAGTAAACAGACCAGCAGCATCTTACTGCATGCCCCCTACAACTGGAGAGGAAAAAGAAAAATACAAAAATCAACAAGGATACAGAAAACAAGAGAAATGGAAATGACATCCAGCATCTTCCAGTACTTTGAACCTAAATGCAAAATTCCAAAATACAGAGGACTCCACAAAACCCTGAGGGGGAAAAAAAAATTAAATCCAACTTTTATCTGGCCAAGTCTTACATGTTGTTGATTAATATTAGATAGCCATGGCCTAACCACTCTGTTTTCTTGTGTATTGATTAGCAGCAGTATTACACAGTTAGCAGTGAAAAGGGAGGAAGGGGCCTAAAGTGCACAGAGGCCCTGGCTGAATAGATACAAACTGATTTGCACTTCAGACTACATCTAGGGCACAAGTGGAAGCACTTAACAGCTATTAAACAGTCTAGGAAACAGTTCCTTAGGAGAGAGAGTCTCATGTCCCAACCAAGCAGGCACTTTCAGCATTACCAAGCCAGAACAGACCATATGTCCTCCTCACATCAGGAGATGAATAATCTCTTAAAAGGCACTTTTTAACCCGCATAATTTTGTATTAGTATGCAGTAAGTACAACAACAGTAAGTTTTTAACAACCTGCTGGCTGAAATAAGTCTTTCCACACGTGACACACACAAAACATTGGCAAGTACAGAAATCATAAGGTACCATTTTCATCTAAGTTTCTGTACCTGTGAAAAATCAGGAGATAATTCAGAAAGAAAATGGCAATGAGCTACCAAGTACACTATGGCATGCTTTTCAACTGAGGTTGTTTATAAGTGATTCAGAAATAAGATAAAAAGAAATGCTTTGATCTTTATCATGTTTCAAAAAAATACATGTGCTTTGTGCTCTTTGCCAGTAAAATCAGATTTTATTAAAGGTAGAAGTAGTTCCCTCATCTGCTTTGCTACAGCAGCATGAGGTAAGTTCCTGAATTTCAGCATAATGGTCTACCAAAAAACATAAAAGTGGCTGTATTGAGGAAAAGTAACAGAACTATTATCCATGTTAAAAAAAAAATCCATCTAGATACAATTCTTCATATTTGAGGACTTCTGTTAGTCCAGTTATGATGGAATTTCTCAAACTTTAATACAGCAATCCTCTCAATATTTCAATATATGCACATTATCTAATAAAAACTGTGTATTACACAAAATTTAAATCTTCTATTCTTATCCTTTCTGGCATCAAAGTTCCTTGATACAGTTATACTTGCATTCAGTTTTAACTTCAATTCTTACTGAAAGCATTAGGAAGTCAAAGAAATGGACCCACTAGAGCAAGTACAGATGGCCACAAAGACGATCGGAGGGCTGGAGCACCTCTCCTGTGAAGACAGGCTGAGAGAGTTGGGGTTGTTCAGCCTGGAGGAGGCTCCAAGCAGACCTTATAACATCCCTTCAATGCCTAAAGGGTCCCAAAGCTGGAGAGGGACTTTTTGCAAGGGCATGTGGTGACAGGACAAGGGGTAATGGCCTTAAACTGAATGAGGATAGATTGGGATT
Source organism: Falco rusticolus (assembly GCF_015220075.1). Classification (NCBI taxonomy): domain Eukaryota; kingdom Metazoa; phylum Chordata; class Aves; order Falconiformes; family Falconidae; genus Falco; species Falco rusticolus. Next base: position 99,604,156 of record NC_051187.1, read on the forward strand.
AAGTTTTAGGAAGACATTCTTTACTGTGATGGTGGTAAGACACTGGAACAGGTTGCTCAGAGAAGTGGTAGATGCCCCATCCCTGGAACTGTTCAAGGCCAGGCTGGATGGGGCTTTGAGCAGCCTGGTCTACAGGACAATGCCCCTACCCATGGCAGGGGTGTTAGAACTAGAATCTTTAAGGTCCCTTCCAACCTGAACCACTCTTATGATTCTGTGACAAGGAGTCAGAAGGTAAACGTGCTAAAGGAATTACGCAGTAGTATAATACATTACTCTCCAGTTATTGTTATGTAGAAGAACAAAAGGAGAAAAAAAAAATCCCTGAAAATGAGAATCAAAGTGTGTCCAATCTCCAGAAGCTTCACAATCAACAGTATCTTGAGTGTCTTTGAAAATCAAGGCCTAGAGGGACTGTTTGAGGGGGTTTTGGGTGTTTTTTTTTAAATTCTGAATATAAACCTCTGAAATTCAAATACAGACCTCAAAACAAACCTTGTGTGGTGCAGCCAGGAATACTGAAATAAAGGACAAAAACCCCTGCAAACAGGATGGTACATTGATAATTACACATCTCAGCTAGCCACAACAATTTCTTTTGAGCCTACTTCACACTGTTAATACAGCAAAGCTCATTTTTAATGCCGTTTACAGACAGTAGTCATCTGTGAGAACATAATGTAACCCATTAAGCATTGTAGTATCAGAGGGACACAGGCTGAGAGGAAGCAACTACAAAGAGCTTCCTGCCATTTGTAATTTTTCATTCCATACCTTTCAAAACAATTGAGAAAGATAATGTGGGTTTTTTAGAAAAAAAAAAAACTCCATGTCAGATAATAAAAAACCTTAAGTCTTGATATTTTAAAGGTAAAGGGTTTTTTTATCAGATACCAACTTGGATTAAAGCACAGATTTTCTTCTTTCCCATGTAAAATGGAACTAGTATTTGCAGTTGTCCTTTCCCAAGAAAATAAAACTGCTCTGAAATACAGAACACAACCACCTATCCTTACTACCTCCATAAAAAAAGCTTAAGATGCAAAGAGATTGCATTATACGTTAAGACTATGCAAAGGTTAAATTTCACACAATGGACACAGGCTGAAGGAAGTCACAAGCAAGCTTAAGAACCAATATTTTTTATTTACTGCTTGGCAGTACAAAAGTTGTATATAAACCTTTTAGTTAAAAATACATCCGATATGCAAATTTAAGAAAGGCAAACTAATTGTGTCAATATCCACACCCCTACCAAATAGTGTAGTGTTAAATGCAATGAAACAGGCAGAGTTTCTAAATCCTCTTATTGAAGTATCAATGCACAAATTAAGTTCTTGCACATATCACGTCTTGTAATACCTTAGGTATTTTGTACAGGTAAACAATGTTTTACATATCCAACACAAGTTCTTTTTTTTATTCTACGTATTTCCAATGGAATCAAAATAGAAACTACTTTTAAATTAGGTAAAAAATATGTATTTCTGTTTAAACTTTTTTCCATCCTTTGGCAAATTTACTTGCAGTACTAACCCATCACATATCAAAACACATTATTATCAAAATGCCCTCCCCCACACTTTTTTTTTTAAAGCTTTTGGGACAGTCTATAACTGTGTATCTTCTTTCTGAAAATTATTTAACTGCCTGGTTTTGCCCAATACTCCCTTTTTCCAGTAACATTTTATACTCATAGCTCTCAATCTCTTGGAAACTGAAAGCTAACTACTATAACCGGAGCTAATTAAATTCCAGAAGTATTAGCTCTTCATGCAAATAATCAAGTGAGGCTTGAAGAAGACAAAAATACAAGAATATTAAAGGCATATGCCTGTATAAGGTGAGCTTGGTGTTTATGTTATACTTAAAAATATTGAAGAGATTTCATAAGCCAGGTTTAAATTAATGCAAGCAGGGACACTAAACATGCAAGATCCAGTCCTGACCAAGGAGTTATTTTGAGTTCCCGAGGATGGACATTATCCCTAAAAATACCCATTTTAAAAAGAATAATAAACCGCTTATTCTTTCAGAGCTTTGGTGGAGTGCTATATTGGCAAATACAGCATTGGTGAAAAGTATATATTGATAAGTCCAGTCAGTATTTCATGGATACAAGTAGAAGGAAGACAATCAGATGTACATACTTTCAGCAAGAGTAAAACAACTTTGATTTATCCTTGACAAGACGTGGAAGTATCTAATACGTAAGAAGATTAATTTTTATGTTTGTGCACATTGATTGTTAACATTGCATAAACTGATGAAGAAACCAGACTCTCAGATCTGAAGGAGAAAGTTTAGAGCACTTCAACTAAAAGGATTGAAAGTATTAATTTAAAACAAATCAATTTCAAAACAACGATTTTCACTGAGTTCATAAAGCAGATTAAGTTACTTTATAGTTCTCAGAATATAGTGCAACCTCTACTAAAATGCATTACATTAGAGCTTATATTCTTAGGCACTCAGAATGTTATTTTTCAGTTTCTATTACACAGCAAAGTTTGCTAAGTATTGCAAATATTTCCCTTCCAAAACCAAGTAACAGGACAAAGCAGAGATCATAAGTAGACAAAAAAATTAAAATCACAAAACCATCCCTGGTATGTTTAGCAGTAAGTCACACTTAAAATATGAACGGAGTGACACTGGCTAAAGATTTTGGTGCCAGTGAAAACAGCTACTCTCAGTCCAGTAAAGCCACTCAGAATTAGTCTAGAATATACTCCATAAATTTTTAACGCCAAATATTCCATATCCTTATCTAATGGTTGAATATGTTGCCTTAGCTTAATAAGGAACCTGTGGGTAAAAAAAAAAAAAAAAAAAGAAAAAAAGGCAAAACTATTAGGCATTCTTCAAATATGAGTGAGTAGTTAGAAGAAAACAGGAGAACAAGTGGCCTTCAGGAAAGTAACCTTCCCAAGAGCTCACCCAACTAAATAGAAAAAGATGTTCTTCAGCCTATGTTAAGTACTAAATGGGAAGTAAGGGGCAAGGAGGCAACAATTTAATTTAACATCTGTATATAGTTGAACCACTCTGTACTGTGAAATACCCTTCACAGAGTCTGAGGGCTTATGTACTAAAGGCACATATGCAGATTTTGGCTGACGATTATTTCCTTGTATGTTTTGCTTGGCTACTAGCAGTTAGATTAAAAGAGTATTTTCATCTTCCAAAGGCTGGCTTTTATCTTCAGCAAACACTTGTCAATTCTGGAGGGGAAGAACAGAGGCAAAAAAATCCAGATGGACCAGAGGGATAAACACAGTTTATCCATAGGGTAATCATATTACTCATAATATTGAGCTCATTAAAAATGCTTGTTTAAGTACAAAAAAAAAGATTATTTGATAAGGCTTTTACCTTTCCTGTCCAAAGACTTACATGTATTTTTTCTTTCCAAGATGAAGCCCAACATTTGGTACGAGGTCCACACAACACAACAGTATTTAAGTGTCTAAATCTTACTGATTTTACTGGTGAAAAGCCACTAAGTGTTTAACCTCGCATGGATGCCATCACAGAACTTGCAAAATGCTACAGTGCCAAAAACTGTATGCATCTCTTGGGAGTTTTCAGTTTTCTTCAAAGTGCTAGCAGAAAAAGCTTCTTCTAAAAGTTCCACCTGCAAGAGAAGAAAACTATTCTAAAAATAATATATATATAAAAATATAATATCTAAATAGCAAAATCAGTCTTAGGAGGAACACTAATTAGAAACTTAGCAGATGGTCTTCTGAAATGGAAAAAACCGCCACAATCGCACAAAGTGGTTGCCATATATTGCCAGTTGAGCATGTGAAATCCTAAAGGAGAGGAACTAAAAATTCAGCTGGTGCTCATGAAAAGGACAAACACACAAACTGACAAATCACATCATCACATCACAGTGCAAAGCACACCCAATTTTGAGAAGGACACTAGGGATCGAATATGTTACATAGCTTCACAGCACCAGTACCTCACAGTGGATGTGCAAGAGCTCAGCTCAAAATTTTTACTTCAGTCAGCTGTGTATCTACTACTTTTTTTTTTTCATGTCACTAAGCATTTTTTAAACAAACTTAACTGATGAAATGGGAGTCTGCTGAGAATATGAACAAGACATGCTCTAACTTCAAATGAAGCAGTCAGCAAGATGCTAGAATAAGCTGAAACACTGCAGAGGTCACCTCAAGAAAATATCAAGGACATGTCAGTTTAGTGGGAAAAAAACCCCCAAACTCGACAGTAGCAGTGAACAGAAGTAACCAGCAACATTATGTCACTCAAGTACCACTCAGCTCAGGAATTACATCTCATACAGGAACTCTCAGTAGCAGCAGTTAAAGTCAGGCCGCAAAGCACAAATCTACTGCCTCCAAATGCCGGAACAAACCTTTTCTGGCAGCAATTAAACACATATTTGTGTCTGTCTTCTTCCTCTGCATCTGAAGGTCTGAGCCACATTCTCCAAAACTGTACGCTTTTTTATCATAAATTTATTGGCTGGAGGCACAGAAGTTTGTTCAGTTTCAGTAAAGTAAGCTATAATAATTCATTGGAAGTCTGAAGTAAGTAATTGAAGTAAAGGTTTAATCACTGCCTTTTTATGTGTGAACAGCTTTTCACGGCAGTGGACAAAATCTGATCTAGAACCATGCTAGGGAACAGTACCATAGCCTTTCAAGCAAGATCTGTTTGTTTTTTGTAGTGCACATCAAACAGGCCTGGCTAGTTTCCCAGATGATTTACAGAATAGTACTGTTGGACTGGAGAGACCTTTAGAAGAGATTCCACAGAGCTATTTCTCTGCTATTAGAACATTTGTTTTCAGAAAGGGCGATACTTTAACCCTAAGAGAGGTTCTACAATAAAAAGCTGCCATATTTATGGCTATACTATCTTATCTCTCTAGAGAACAGCTTATTTTTAGATTAAATTAGTAATGGTTTGAATTTAGAGAACAATCTTTAGGTAATTACAGGGAACAGCTTTCTTATTTAGGAGAGGAAAGAACAAATTAGAAATAGAACTGTACTACCAAACATTTATAGAGAGATTTCAAAATAATATTTTTTTAAAAAAAAATCAAAGCACACTGGAATTGAATTTGTTTCAATAAATGCCCTTTTCTTTCTATTTCTAATGCTTAAAGAGAAGATAACTAGTTTGCCTTTAAGTCAAAAATCACATTACGAACAGTCCAATCATGCTACCATTAGAGACACAGAAAAGAAAAAAGTAGTCACAGAAGTAACAATTAGTGGGCATGAAAATGCCACTGCAGCCAGTGAAGGAAGAGGTTATTTTCTATTGCAGTTAGCTAATACTGATTTTTAAAAAGGGAAGAAATGAAAACGAAACTACACCAACAAAAAAAAACCTGAGTACCAGGACATAATTTTGAATCAGAAAATAAAAGTTTGTCTTTCACTGACATCTGCAGATCCTTCATAGATTACAGAGCAGTATTGAGACTGCAGCCGCTATAAAGCTACGATTTGCCACAAAACAACAACAAAAAAACCCCAGTCATCCATACAGTCATCCATCACCTGCCTCCAGCACACGGCCAGCTATATTTACACTGGCTTTGGCAAGCACTTGTCCAGTCTGGTTTTACAAATGTCCAGCAATGGAGATACGACAGCTTATTCCAGCTTCTTAATTTTTGAAACCTGAACTCCATCCCCTTGCAAATTAGCCTACTATTTACCTTTTTACCCACTGAGCAAAAAGAACAATTTACTTCATTACCCTCCACAGCTTTTTAAGCATTTGGAAGCATACCACATCTCCAAGTCTTTCTTCCTCTATGGCAATGGTTCTGAAAAAATTGGTGTAATTTAACGATGAGGCACAGACTCCAGAGGAATACACTCTGCTTAGTTCAATAGTCATACTTCCTTCCAACCTTTTCTGGCAGCACAGGTATCACATTGCATACCAGCTTCCTACTTTGTCTTCTTTTCTAAGTTAATACAGTTACAGAATGTTTTCTTAATGAATAAACAATGGATATAAAGAAAAGGTCACATATTGCACTTTGGCCTTACAGAATTTAATCTCAAGACACTTGAGGGTCTTGTTAATTTTTAAACATACCCAATTTCCAGTTGTGCATTTCCCCTCCTCTATTTGAAGTTAGAGTTTGGAACTGGACTGAGCTGACACAACATGAGTTTATCCTCTCTCAGCATAGTTTGGCACTGTGCACTTTTTGTTCACTTGCTTCGAACCCAGCGCATTTATTTTGTCACCCCAGAACTCCTTTCTTCCAAGGGTCAAGCCCTGTATTTTGAATCACATTTGTGTAAATTCACCTTTCCCCTTCAGATTATCACAGTTAGAAGCAAAACATATTGACTTACAGGGTTTCCCCACCAACATGAATTCTTATAAAAAATTTAAAAAGTAGTCGGGGTGCATTCCATAAGGACGCCTGACATTGGTTTTTTAACATGCTTAATGGAGTACCTGAAGCAATTCACTGATGTTTAACAGTTCACAAGAAAAACCCAATCTCCTGGCTTAGTAACCTACCACAGATGCCTGTGATGGATCATTTTCACGTCTCCCTTCTAATCAGCCAAAGCTCCACTGATCTATCAGAGAAATATCTAGTAAGCAGTCACCTTATACAAGCACACAGTACAGGGCCAGCAAGCACAAGAAGCAGCAGCGTAGTTGTTCTAGTGATGCAGCTGTCAGCAGCATTTGCTTCTTTTGGGTACGACACTGCCACTGAATCTGAAACATCATTTATTGCCAAAAATTAATATGCAGATGTTTTATTTCTCAGACCAGTGATGCCACCGCCACAAAATAGTTTTTACTTCAACATCTACTGTAATTACAAAGTCTAAATAAACAATTAGATAAGAATTTGATGGACAATTTAGCCTTTACCAATTTATCATTAACTGAGTGATCCAATTAATTTTTGCAGACTTTTGAAACTGAAAGATGAGTTTTCACACAGAACTGTTAACCAGTAAAGGCAAATGAAGTTGAAAACGTTATCTTCACTTATTTTGTAACATACCGCTTTCAATGAGTTCCCAATGTTTGATACCTGCAGTTTACTCCAAGCTTCTCCTCTCCTGCATCTCCTGTTTCACTGGCATGGCAGATGCTTCACTCACTTCCTGTTTTGCAGGCGTGACAGGCATATCACCATTGATACTCTCCACACCAGTAACCGACATTAAGCTTTTCCGTTCCTTGGAATTCGATTTGTGCTCCACTTTTGTGACTCTAAATCTGATGTAAACAAAATGAAGATTGAGTTGTATTTCCCCACAGATCATTCTCAGGGCCCAGTGTATGGACAGCAACACGTTTTCAGGTCCCAAGACCTCTACATCAGAGCAGACACCTGCACAGAGCCAGCTTCATTTCAGAGCAATCTTCCTTCCCATTACCTACATATATTTTTAACACTCACTACTGCTGAAACACATTTTCTCAGGGAATTGTTTTAAAGTAGAATCCACGGACTACACACTACTACTTAGAACAATAATTTTCTAAGACAACTACAACATCAGCTAGAAATTAAAAATAAAACAGAATGAAGTGGTTGCTATAGCTCACACTTGCTTGAGAAACACCAAATTCAGAAACAGGAATTTATTAGTGTGCAATCCTTGCTTCTTTTTAGCCAGGATCAATAGAGCAATAGCTTTAAATTTATACTCACAGTAAATTGCCATCTATTTACATAGTTAAAAAAAAAAAAAAATCACATCTACTTCTTCCAAAACTAACTTCAGTCTAATAGTAATGGGGTTACAAAAAACAATCACCGATGCTATAAACAGAGTAAAATCAATGGATACGTGATCCAACATAAGCCATTGTAGTGTCCCAAAGGAAAGTGTACAGTAAAATGACGTAAGTCTTACCTTCCCACAGAAAGGACTGTGACTTCTCCAAGACGACTTCTTCTGTGCTCTTTAGATTTGTGTGCTGGCTTTATAAGATGCCATCGTTTGTGGCTACAACGAGTACAAACATCCTTTTCTACCACTCCTCCAACAGTATGGAAGTGATGGCCTTTGCAGCTGTGTTTAAATGGAACAGCACCAGGTGATAAAGGAGATCCTGGACTCGTTGGACTCCCAGGAGAGGTAGGAGATAAAGGGCTGTAGGTAAAAGCATAAAGGGAATTTAATGTTTACTATAAAATCCTGTTTCTTAAAAAGGAAAAAAGGATAAAACATAACTTTCAGTTATATCTATGAATAGCTAGTTTTTTCAGGGATCATTCATTTGTGAGAAAGTCTGCTTTAAGGTTCTCTCCAATTTCATATTTTTTGCAGTTAAAAATCACTTGTAAATTAATTCAGCTGCAGTCATGTGGTTAAGGTAACATAAAGGGCAAGGAAATAAAAATTCTGGCTAAAACAGAAGAGAACAGGTGACAAAGTGTAAATTTAACCAGCTAAATAGATGTCTTCATCAGTAGAAGAGCATCACAGTCCAAACTACAAAGCTGCAACAAGGCCTTTTACCACCACATACCAACATACTCTTCACACCAGTCCCCCCTGCTGCCTTCTCCTAGTCTCTCCTCACCCAGGGCATGCTTTCTCTCTCTTCTCTCTGCTTCTTCTTCCTCTCTCTTCCTCGGCTGCTGTCTCTTCACTGGCTGCCCAACCACTTCACAGAACCAGCCACAGCTGCACCTTGTCCACATCAGCCAACCCACCGCCCTGAAGCCAGCCCACAGCTGTGTGTTAGCAATGTTAATTAACCCGGCTTCATGCCTCTACAGAAGAGTACTACAGAAAGTATTTCAGAATTGTTACAGGATCTCCAAGATCTCGAAGAGCATAGTCCCACAGTATTGCAAAGAAGCAAAACTGTCTACCATGAAGACAAAAGGAATCAACAGATCATTCAGCTTAAGCTTCAGAAGAAAAATGTTTTTTAAAGAAAAAGCAGTACAACCACCAAAAGGCATTTATTGAGCATATCAAACCAATCTAATTTTCTTCCAAAACAGAAAAGCAAATAGATAGACACCAGTAGATGCAGGGTTTTGGACTTCAGCATCTATTTTGACACTGTCTTGCAACACATTCTCCTAAAGCAAGCTACAGCTCAGTGCATCAAGGTGAAATTACTGTCACATAAGGTAACAGAAGTTATATATCAGCAGTTTACTATGAAACTGGAAAGACATACTAAATGTGGTTACTCTGGTACTGATTATATTCACAGTTTTAAATAGTTCCTTGGGTAATGGAATAGAAGAATAGCTAAAGTACCAATAAACTTTGGGTCGCCCATAGTAACTGTAGAGGACAAGTTGAGAGATTAGGATGATCAGAGGAGAGCATGTGTGTGAAAGACATTCATACATATGTAAATCTTTTTTAAAAATACTGGATGTCTAGCACTAAGGACAACAAAACTTTCTGTGCTTTAGCAGAAAAACTTTACATACCCAGATTAAAAAGCAATTAGCCAGAAGATCATTCTTCAGACAAGGAACTAACAGGACTATAGTCTGTTAACCTAAAGTTAACATTAATCATGCCTCAGCTGATCATTCCATCCCGTTTCAGAAATGTTATTTCAAGAAAAATATTAACAAAGTGAAGAGACTCCAAAAGAGAATAGAAAGAACAAATTAAAGAACTAAAACATGCCATGAAAAACTGGAGTTACTTGGATGTTTATTTTCAAAACAAAGAAATTGACAGGAGACATGTAATGGTCTTCAAATAAATAAAAGAATGTTATTAAGGGAAATAAAGCCATTAGTTCCTATCTGCTTCAGATGTTGAACAGGTTTTAAGTGGCAGAAGTGCAGATTTTACTCAGCCATTACTATACCTTTCATTAGGAAGCATTTCATAGTGCACCAAACTTAGAAAGAAATACAGTGAATTTGCACCTGAGTTACTAAAGCTTTAGGAGTATCTGTTAGTAATCATCTAAAAGCCATCATTTTTCCCCTTCCCCTTTCTGCATATTAATTCACCACTGAAACAATAGTCTAAAACTCCCAAAATAACATCACGCATGCCAACACAAAAAGACTGAGGTAAAATTCAAAGAAATATTTCGCTGTGCTTTAAGAACTCTTTTTTTTTTTTCAATAACCAAGCCTCTCACTGTTAAAACCTGGTAAACTGTTGCACACTCAACTCTTTGTTTTGCTACAACCATACACTGCAACTTTTATTAGTGACACAGTACTACCTGAGCCTTCATCTTCTCTGCCTTGAATAAGAACGCAGGGTTACATATGAGGAGTATTTATAGTAGTATAGACATAGTTTAAAGATATTTATGTACAGATCTAACTACTTTTAGACAAATGATACATCTGCAACTCAAGGGCTGAACTACTTCCTCTACATAACTCTCTAAACAGATGTGTATTGGGGGTGGGGGGTGGGAAGAGAGGTAGGCCAGCCAATGCATATTACCACAATTATAAAGAAAAAAGTAAACCAGAAGGAGACAGAAAGAAATGTCTATTTTAAGTTAGCATCCATACAAATGAAATGAGTGCTGCTTCCGTTCTTTCAAGTCAGAGTAGCTTTGCACTAAATAACTTCACTCTAAAGTAAACAAGTATTTGCAGCCTCTCTAAATCTTTACCCCAAAAAGCAATAAATCCATATCACACACCTACAACACATAACCAGAAAAGCCAGTTACTAACCCAGGGCATACATTAAAATTTAGTGACTCAGAGACACCACAAGGAAATCAAAGTATTATCCTCTTAGCCAATAACTCAAGGAAGAGATGTAGTCTTAAAAGTGCTCAGAAAATAAAATCCTTTGAAAGGGTATGTTTTTAGTTGCCTCAGGTAACATGCATTAGAAAGATGAATAATTACCTTTCAGGTTCAAAGACACTGCTATCTGCTACCATGGCCTTTAACACATCAGCATTTGCTGCAATGAAAATAAATAGAACTCTTCAAAAGTGTACAGCTCTAGCTTCAGAAAAAAAAACAAACAACAAAAGTAAAGGTCCTCAAAGAAATTTCATCTAAAAGAAAGATGACTATTATCTGTATCTCCAAAAAGGCATGAGAGAAAATTATGCAAATGGAAGTGTTAATATAATTCTGTGGTATTTTCTTAACATGAGCTACTAAAATTACAGTTCATATTATACACAAAGCTCGGCCCCAATACAAGCCATATAACACAGCTATCTGCACAACACTCCCAAATAAAGATCTCTGAAAAGTTTAAAACATCCATTTGACCACAGGAGTGCCATCACCTTACATGTATGAAGCAACTTCAGGCTAAAAACACCGGTTTAAGCGAGCCCTACAAAATGCAAATTAAGTATCAGCCAAGAACTACCGATTGCTCACATATTCTAAAAACCACATGATCTACCTAATCCCAACCTCAAGGAAAAAATACACAAGCTGAAAGCACTAACAGTTAAGAAAAAAAAAAAATAAAATCACAAAACCCTACAAATAAACCCAAAAATACAATTTTTCCAGAGAAATAGTCTTCATTCAGAAGTAACTCAAAGCCAGTTCAATGCTTCAGAAACTTCAATTTATACAAACATAAAATTAAAGGGCTAAATGTTCTTGTATTATAAGAACATGCAGTGTCCTAAATGTTTCCTCTACTAGGCAAGTATGTTCTGAGCTAACCAAGCATTCCATGTGCTGCTTAACTATGATTTTATTTTTTTAGTCATTTGTTCTTTATTCTTTACTTTGCACACAGAACACAGAGTTACCATATCCAGAATTCGTCAGTACTAGTCTACCTTATTGTCTCAGTTATGCGCACATCTTTCATCCAACAGCTGCAAAAATAATTTCAAGACAAAAAGTTCAATCTGATCAAAACATAAAATTTTCCACATTTCAAATGTTGCCATTAAGAAAGCTACCTTGAGCTTTTACTTCACAAAAGTACGAACAAAACAAAAAAAATCCAAATAGTTAAGACATCAAGAAATTCACAAACTAAACTTACCATGCAAAATAATTTTAGGTAAGTGAAAAAAACTTTCCAGTTTTGTTTGAAGTTATTGCCTCTGAAGGCAATCTCAAAGAGTTAAGCATGTGCAAAATGGTTACTAAATGAAAACACATGAACGTACCATACCGTACTTTAAAGTATCTGAAAAAACATTTGTTACAGACCACCACCACAAAGGCTCATAACTTCAATATCACAATACTATACCTTCATTTTTCATAATGTAGTTAACAATTTGACCCACAGTGTCGCTATTCTCGTGTAATGTTTCATTCATTTCTGTGCAAGAAAATAAATATTTTGTCACTATCTTGGCCTTCTGAATCAAGAACTAGTTATTTAAAAACACAATAAGGAAACAGTCAAAACAAAAACAAACACCAGAAGTAGTTACAGTAAAACAAAGACAAGACCTATTGTTCCTTTGGAAAGAAAGCTTAGATAAGTCTTTTTAATCCTTATTCAGGAAAAAATAGAAACACAAGTTTATGGAATCCACACATCAGCTCTGACATACTCATCTAAAACTTTAAACTCAATATTTTCACAAGCATATGTCAAAATTCCTTCTCTAGTTATCAAGGAGGAGACTAACAAGAGAGCAATATTTCTAATCCTAACAATTGGGAGGAAAAGAAACAAAAAAAAAGCATTAAATTTTCTCAAGTTACTATTTCAAAATAGGTATTATCAGCTTCTAGTCTAAGAGATTAAATTACAGCTTTTCACCACATCTACAAGGACACAACATTTGAATATTTTTTTTAATTAAAAAAAATATTCTCATATGACTAGAGGAGCAAGGGATTTAACAGAGAAACATCATGACAATACTTTTGGAATCAATTGTGTCTGTTAACAATACTGAAAGCTTCCCCAGCACAACCTCAGAAGGCAGGGAAAGATCGGGTTGAGAAACTGAACAACAAAGAGGTACAGCTCTGCCCTTCCCTTCAAACTGTTATAGAATCATAGAAGGGTTTGGGTTGGAAGGGTCACTGTCCTCTAGACCAGGGTGCTCAAAGCCCTATCCAGCCTGGCCTTGCACACTGCCAGGGATGGAGCATCCAGAGTTTCTCTGGGCAACCTGTTCCAGTGTCTGACCATCATCATAGTAAAGAATGTCTTCCTAAAACCTAATCTCAATCTATCCTCATTCAGTTCAAAGCCATTACCCCTTGTCCTGTCACTACATGCCCTTGCAGAAAGTCCCTCTCCAGCTTTCTTGTAGGCCCCTTTAGGTACTAGAAGGCTACTATAAGGTCTCCCCAAAGCTTTCTCTTCCCCAGGCTGAACAGCCCCAGCTCTCTCAGCCTGTCTTCACAGGATCAGGGTGCTCCAGACCTCTGATCATCTTCATGGCCCTCCTCCAGACTGACTCCAACAGGTCCATGTCCTTACTTCAGGGGGTCCAGAGCTGAACACAGTACTCCAGGTGGGACCTCAAACTATAAAGCTACTTTTATTTAATATATACATAAATCACAAGATTGAGGCACATTTGATAGACAAATCTAGAGTCTTGCCTAAGTAATAAATGAGGGGCTTCCCCCTCTCTGTACCCTTGCTTCATCTTCTTCCTAATACCTGCAACTTTGCAATGCAACAGACACAGGTACTTCCCTAAACTAAGATCTCAAAGTTGTCCCCCTTTCATTACTGCTCACCTTGCTGTTACCGCTCGGGTGAACTAACAGATAAAATAGTCCCATTCACTGCATACATGCCCCAGGCAGTAACTGCTTAAGAACATTACCAACGCATCATTACTGCACCACATGGCCACCGTAACTTGCACTTATTATGAACCTACCGACAGTAATTACTTGAGAGAAAGCAAGAGACCCAAAGTATTTACAAGTGACTTGGCCCTTGTATTTACTTAGCCAAATGCTGTATCCGGTTACTGTAGCCTTTCCCAAGTGATAACATTTTTCTTGGGTTTGTTGTGTCATCTTTTTTTTTTTTAAGTAAGAGTAGGTGGGAACAAGGAACCATAAAGACAAGAGCACAAACGAACAAACATTAGAACAAAAACAAAGGTATCTTTAAGAGAAGATTACCAGCAGCCCACATTACATAAAGCAGAACATAGTCAGTCCAAAGACTCAATTTCATGAAAAGGGCAATGAGAATGACAGCACAACAGGAATAAATCAAGATTGCTAAACATAAAACTTAAGATTTCAGGCTTTGAACAGCAGCTTTTTGTCACTCCTCAGATAAACTTATGTACAGTAACACTTTGTTTCTAACAGCAACAGCATGTGGAATGCAGAAAAGCAATCTGGTGACTCCAATTGCAGTGTATAGTTACAAACAAATATACTGGATACTTTTATCCCTCTAAGCTCTTAATTGATGTTAGAGGACTTGCATGGGAAACTGGAACACTCCTAGTTTTAACTGGCAAAGATCAAAACCCAACAGACATAATGGTAATAAAAATACTTATTCCATAGAAGTTGCAGTGTACAGAAATAGAAAGCTGGTTTAGACTTGTTGATTACCTATTTTTTCATCAAGTTTTTCTTCTTCTACTTGTTCAGCCTCTGTTGTACAACGATATCCTTTTTTCTTAAGGACATGACAGATGAGGATCCCCAAGAGACCCATGATGAAAAAAACAGGAACCAGTGCAAAGGCAATATACTCTAGGTGTTCGGCCTTGCCATCAGTTTTAGTTGTCGAAGTAGTTGTCTGAAGAAACTCTGCATTATCTACACAAACAAATAAACACAGTTATTACTATATACTGTAAAGCACTTCAAAGCATTTAGAAAATTACAAGCATGACCAAATCCCCATAGCATCAATGTGATGTACCTTCTGTGAGGACTTGAATGGGCAACACGAACCCTACTGGCTGAAAACTCACACCTGTAACAGTTGATATTCCCTCTTCATAAAACAATTACAAAACATCTTACATGCAAAAAACCCACATGATACTTCTTCAGTGTAACAGCAAAGAACAAACAATATTCGAGCCTGATAGGCCTGTAGCCTCAACAAGAGGACTTCACGGAAGAACAACACCACCATTGTTCCTTCTTCCCATCAGTGAAGAAAGCGCCATACCATTCCTCTGGTCGTAAGCTCATGCAAAATTGCCACAAAAACATGGATACTTCCCTAATATGAGAGTAAGTACAGGATTTAGTATTGAGCCTTGCAAACAAAGAGTATCAGGTACAAGAGAAATAGCCTTCATTTTTTTTCTTAACAGTGGAAAGAACACTTACTCTCATCAGCATCAGGTGGGCTCATTCTTTGCTCGTTTTAAACACAAAATGGGTTTCCAAATCTAAACTTGAAACAAGATGGGAAAGAGGCTTTTCTTTTTGTTCGTAAAGAATTTATATTGCAGCATAGGCACACACTAACTCTATACCCACAACTAAGCATTTTTGTTTCAATTACGGTCTGAGTTTATCAGATGTATATTCCATGTTATAGATTGGGGGTTTGAACTACCAAAAGCATAGAATATTTACATTAGAAGGGACCTCTGAAATTCATTAGCCCAAATGCTGCTAAAAGCAGCTCTCATTAGAGCTTATGTGGGCAACCTGATCTATCTGAAGGACGGACATTCCACAACATTTCTGGGCAGCCTGGTCCAATGGCCAAGATACCCATATAAATTGAAATCTCAGTACCTACTCATATACCAAACTATACAAATTCAACTGTTCAGCAAAATCCAAGAAAATACATGTCTGCATACTTAAAATTCCTTGAGTCTCTATTGTACACTCCTCATCCCACATAATAAAGACAAATATTACTCTTCCAATATGCAAGAATATTGCTGCATTTTTACCCCCTATTCTTCTTCTCCACTTCAGCTGAAAATAATTTTTCTGACTAAGAAAGAATGATAACAAAAAAAGACCAATAAAAAAATATCTAACACTATTTCAATCCATTCTCCATCTGGTTTTATTGAAATAGACAAGTTAATTCACAATCATTCCATTAATCAAACTGCTTGAAGGAGTGAAGACTCTTGAGAAAACCATTTACATGACTGCCCCTTTCACAATAGAAATGTCTAGAGCAATCAAATCCTTCCCTTTAAAAAGAACAGTAATGGAAGCCTCCAGAAAACTGCCTGAAGATCCCTATTCTACAAACACCTCTACTGCTTTAGCTGTTTAACTAAGCTGTATTTGAAAAACACTAGTCAGGTGACAGACAGCTAAGAAAAGATTTAAAAACCTGTCGTTAGGTATTTACCCTAGTCTTCTTTATGTCAAAACACTAAACCTTCTCTTTCTAAAGTACTGTCCTGGAAAACTCGGAAGTACTAAGTAATACACAAGACTTGCTCAAAGTGAAAAAACACTGCAACTTCTTTGAAATAACAATTGATAAAACCTCAAATAGCAAAAAGGGGGAAAAGTGTATTAAGCATTTCTCTAAACTAATTTTCTATACAATAGCAGAAATGCAGGAAAATGGAAAGAAATGTAAGTGAACAAACATATCACAAGGCTAACATGTTAAAACAAAATCTCAGGATGTTTGCTTTGGACAAAGCCAGATGGTCTAGCTTGCTCCCAAAACCAAAGCTATTCACTTTTAAGAGGGGCCAGCAATCCTATATATAACTATATAAAGAATTTACTAGATAAGTAACCTTTAGAAGCATTAACTTATGCCTGAGCAGGACATTGATTAATATACACAATTTAACACTCTAAGGCTACAGTTGTTCTGCACTACAAGGAAGCAAAAAACAGGAAAGGGTAATGTACACAACCACATAAATGGGAAAGTTGATCTTACATACAGTTTATTTGCTTTCTAAGAATTCATAATTAATGTTTTAATACATCAAAATACACAAGGGTTTTGGGTTTGGTTTTTTGGTGGGTTTTTAAATTTTATTTTTGCTAACTCATCAGGTAGCAATAGCTACAAAGTCCCCCACTTAATCACACGGAGTAGCTTAACTTACTTTCCAGGCAGGAGAAAAACCATCACACCAGGGAAGTATTACTTTGATGACTACAACATCTCAGAATCTAAGAAATCCAACTTAAACAGTGTACACCACAAGCTCAGAAGGGTATTAATGAACAAGCAACCTTCATGTTCAAATACAAGGCAAAAATAGGCAGATGCTTTGGATTTTGCTGCACATTCCTATTTATTCTTAAAATGGATACTACTAAAAAGACCTAACTGCACTATTTTTAAGACATCAACAGTCACTTTACTAGTCAAGCTAATGGGTGGGAGGGGCACAACATTAATCCGACTCAACTCTTATGTTTTCTACCTCTCTTTGTGGCAAGAGTGGCATGCATTGCTCGAACAAATAACATCTCTTAGTATTTTCTCCAAAACCATGGTAGGCAATTCCCACTTCAAACCCAGAGAGCAAGTAGGCCTTATTGGATGGCTAAAGGCCCCTGCTTCAGACTCTCCAAGTTGCAGTTCACTGCAATTTCTCTGGATGCAAAGTAGCTTTAAGAAGTCCCTTCCCCTTCAGTCCTCTGCTACCCCAGTGGTTGTGTTCCTGTCACACTGTAGCCCTGAAAGAGTTTTAAACTGGATTACCAAGGTGACCAGGTTTAAGAAAAAAAAGACTCAAAGTCTTCAGTTTTTAGGCAGTCGTTTTACTGAAACAGTATGACCTGTGGTTTGGCAAACTGCTTTATCAAGGCAATCAAGGTACTGAATAAACTCAGTGGGGGAATGAGCAACCATGAATAAGGGTACATTCATACATCTAAAAAAAGCTTTCCTCAAGTAACTGCAGTCTGAGAGTATGTTCCAAAAGTAAGGGCAGGACATGGAGAAAGAAAAAAACAAAAACAAAAACACAAACCACAACAAAAAAAAAACACGTCCTGGACAATTATTTTTAAATCATCAACTTGAAACCCCATCAGCTTGACATAGCCACTGAAAACATACATACAATTTAAAATACAAAGCTGACTCACAAAGCTGCAGAGTCAACAGAAGAAAACAATTATACAAAGGAAATGGGAAAATGGATCCCAAATGCCATTAGATGTTCACAGTAAACAAGAAAAAGTTATATATAAACCTGAACCAAGTTCACAAGCAACTCCAGTGACAGAGCTACACTGCATTTTCAGAAGCACAAATCATTGGTGAGCAATCACTAAATACCATTCCTACCCTCTAAAAAAGAAAACCATCAGAAACTATTATGGTAGTTTTTGTCTCACAGATATACTCCCAGCCTACCTAACATATATCACTTATCAATATCTGCATGGTAAGGACCATGGTTTGAGTTTCTTTGTTTTATGTTTGGTTTTCTACCTACCTAATCTGTTTTATGATTTAGTTTAGTACCTCTGCTTGTAGACTGCCACCTGAAACACCAATGAGAAAACCTCACCAGCCACAATCTAAACCCCAGTCAAAAGGTAATGACAGTCTAGACAAGTTCTCAAAGGATAGACGCAACCTATAAAAGTTAAAAAAAAAAATTAAATGCCAGAACTGGGCCTCAAATGGCATTTCTTTTCCTGACAGAAGGATGTTAAACTCATAATTTATCAACCGAATACTCTGTAGCATAGATTAGTCCACTAATTGCATGGAGATTTAAAGAGCTTTTGAACTGGGCAGGAAAACAAAGTATTTTTTTCATTTAAAAATGCATTAACAAACAGATACTTTAACATTCCAGCATACACAGATAACTGTGATTTCTCCTCAGTTCTCCTTAGATTCCAAAAAATCTAATTCTCCCATTAAAATTCAACAAGATACAAAAAATTTTGTAAGGTATTTTGCTTATTACTAGTAAAACATTATATTCATATATAAATACATAATCTACACAAAGTCCATAAACTGCTTGATGCCATTAATTTTATGTTCAGAAATGTAAAAATTCACTAAAAGCAAACCAAAAATATCCCGGAAGAAATGAAGTAGCTGGTCAAATACTTGGTGCTGGGTAACCTTATAAGCAGAGTGAAGCACTCTGCTTTCGTTATCAAACACCCTACACATACCAAAATGACCACCCTCAAAAACTTCAGCAGTTATGACACAATGCATAAACAAGGTTTGCCTAGCTAATGAGCAATATATTTTATGTCCCAAGTCATAGCTACATCATTCATTGTATGTTCCCTATTCCTCTTCCCCAGAGGCATATTATGCTTACTAACAGAGTGCAAGTAGTCTACCTCATTCTCACGATGTATGATGTTGCTTCACAATGGTTTTTAATGACAAGTTCAGGCCATAGCAATCTTCCTTGACTCAAGTCGATTCATATAGAAATCCATTTGCTTCAGTGTTTTGCTGTCCTGGCATTTTTATATACCTGTCATGGTATACCAGTCTACATATCAAGATTACTTGAATATGTAATATAAAAAGATTTAGGAGCAATATTCAGCACATTTAAAGCGTTGCTTAACCCATAGATCACAGACTGCATTCATGCTACTAATTCACATCCCATGTACTCATCTGCTTAAAAATTAGTGTTAGGTATTGAACTTGAATATTGTCTGCCCCAACTTAATCTTTACCTAAACAGCAAAACATAGGTACAGTAAATCTCAGACAAGTTTTTACACTGACACAAAGACAGTGTTTTTCCATCACACCAAAGGCTCAAGAAAATTTTACACCACCTTTAGGAAACAATATAGGATCAAAAAGTTAGCACATGGATGAAAAAATATTTCATCCTTCATTAAACTGCAATTTTTACATGGCCTAGACATATCTGTTAACATTCTAGTTAAAAACTGTATTCCCTCCATATTAGTAAAATAAAGTTTGACCACAAAAATATTCTAAGACTACAACCTCTTGAAGGCTGCAGAAAGAATAAAGCTGGAGCCAACCATGTAAGCAAAGGTATTACTCTGTAACAAAGTCTCTTTCTTCTTAAAGTTTTATAAACTCACAGAAAACAGAGATGGGAGCACCTTAGAGAAGTCGATCCCGCCTCATCCCACTATCAAAAAGCAGGATTAACTGTACGTAGACAACTATCTACAAAGCATGGCTAGAGGTCCTACAAAGGTAATAAGCTTGCCCTCCACACCTATTTTCTTTCTCACTGTAAATAGATGGTCAGAACAATTCCTCCTTTATTATCTACTACCACAAAATCAGATTCTGCTTGCACAGAATTATGGAATTACTCTTTCCTTGGTTTTAGCTGCATGTACCTGAAAAGATTTCACACTTGGCATGATCACTAGGACCTCCCCAAAATGCACCCCAGTTATCTCAAAGCTTTGCCTTTAGTATTGATCTAAATAGACATTTCTCAAACTTTTCATGAAGCAGAAGAGAAATATCTAGAAATATTTAATATTGCTTGAAGAACAAATCAGATTCTTGAAAAAGAAATCCTTGTTGTAACAAAGATCAAGCCTGTCTAGTTGTTATATAAGAAATATAAACCTCAGGATTAAAATAATGCATTATACTTACTTTTCCAAACCTCCTATGCTAAACTTAAGTATAACCTACATCCAGCTGATTACTTCAAGCACATTCTAGTTGTGTTTTATTGTTTAGTTTACAGAAAATATCCCATAAATAATGACATCATCTTCTCTCTGCTCTGCTGATCAAGAATCCTATCTGGTTACTCTGGATTTTGCCCATTATGCCTATGCCATTTATTTCTTACAGCATGCCTTATAAAGAACTTTGTTGACATTTTAAGAATTTGATTGTGCCAGCAATCTACCTGCTAAAAATAAGTACACATTCACTATCTTCTTCTCCATAGAGTTCAAGGAGTTGCATGATTGTATTTCCTGCTTTCAGGAACCAAACCAAAACATAGCTACCAACCTCACAGTATGCAGAAACAAACTATCGTTGGCCTTAGCATTACTTAGTAATTAAGGAAATTAACTATGATCAATATATTTAAGAACAAGACAAAGTAAATACTCAGATATGGCATATGATCTGCTCAAACATCTCAGCTAAGCATAACTGGGAAACATGTCTCAGTAGCAACATCAGCTTATACGTTTCTCCTCCTCCTCACAATTAATGTGCCAGGTTTACCCATCCATGAAAAAAGAGCACTTAAGGTTCAAAATAATTTAGACAGAATATGGTTTGCTTTAATTCTTTCTTGGGTTTTTTTGTTGGGTTTTTCCCTTTTTCTTTCTTTCATACCTGGATCACTTCTAGTTCATTCCACCATGTGGACCTACATGTGGTTTAAAGGGCATAATCAAAGGACTACTTAAGCTGACAGTGCCAGAACAACAAGGAAAAAGCACCTGACGATCATACCTAGTCCTTCATCCTCTCCTGGCCTTAGGGGAAGTAGAACTGCATTAAACTACAATGCTCCTGACCTCCAGGCCAGACATCCAAGGTGGATAGATGTAAGCTTTCATTTTAAGTAAAGCCTTAATTTTAAGTATCATTTGAAGTGAAACTTTGATTTTAAATGACACACTTTTAAGTTCAGGCATAAATTAAAAAAAAAAAAAGTTCATTAGCTCGATTTCCTAAATACACACTAAATACCTCACTCTCAATGAATTAAGAAAACTAGCTTTATTTTTAAAAGCTTTACTAAGGTAATGGAATTTTAGTGAAATTAATTAAAATGCCAAAAATGGCCAGCTTATGTCCCTTGGCATTTCAGAAGTGGTGGATATTTTTGAAAAGAATGGAAATCTAAAGCAGCTATTTATTTTCATTCTGTACATCCAACTTAGACAAAATAAATCATTCTACTAGAGCTGCAGTAGAGGTTTCTGTTATCAAAGCCTAATTTTTTAGATACTCAATTCAAGTGCTTACCAGTGAATTTGTTTAGAACCCCGATCGTAATTACGTACTGATTTAATACAGGTTTTTAGTTATTTTAATGATAGTAAATACAACCAGAACAGTTTGCTGCAACTTCAAATTAAATATATTTTTAAAGAGTTAGTTATCTGATTTAAATAGTATTTATCTGTTCTGGACACTACAGTCAAATTGCCTTTGCATAACTAAGCAGATGAAATAACAAGCAATTTCAATCACAAGTCAAAGTATATCACTGCATAAAACAGACACAAAGGTATTTAGGAAACGTTTGGGCTTCTTCACCTTACTAGTAAGGTGGTAGCTACAGAACAGGTCAGGCAAACTAGAAGAGACAGCAAAGAACAGGTTAAAAAAAGTTTATTTTCCAGAGGAAAAAAAACTCTTAAGCAAGAAAAACCATTGCCTACCATTTGCTTGATCTATTGTTCAAGGAAATTGTACTTTAGGGAATATGCACAAACTGAGCAACAAAGGAAAAACACCTATCATCGAAGAGGAACATTCAACAAGTTTGTGAATTCCGCTTAATGTCTAGCTTCCTTGTAGTAATCAGAACCTACAACCAGAAGTGAAATAAGCAGGAAGCCTGATGAGAAAGAGGAAGCCACATGACGAAAGAACATACTGACAACTAGTAACAGTGCTGCCAATTGCCTTCGAGGTTGAGCAAGGTTGTTTTAAGGTCTGCTGTTAAGAAGAGACCTCAAAACCTTCATTAGTCAAAAGCAGTATCTCAAGAAAGGCAGCAGAAGGATCAATCAAGTTTCTTTAAAGCTCGTTCTAACTGCACCTATTTTGAGAACACTAACAGTCAGATGCATGCAGCAAGTCTCAGGGATGACCTACCTGAACACATTACCTAACAGCATCCTTACTACCCAACGTTGTATTCAAAACCATAAAACTGCAAGTCTTTCATAGTACCACAAAAGATGGAGCCTGCCGAGTCCTTAGAGACTGAGACTTTGGCTCACTGATGTCACCACAAAAATTGTGATTTTTGAGCAGATTTTGCAGTAGGTCTGGAAAGAGGGTTTACTACTCAGAGATATGTCTCTGCCCTAATGAGTTCTGCCCTATCAACACTCTGTAAACTGCCTGCAAAAAAGTTTTAGGCAAGCTTCCCTGGAAGCCTGGGGGTGGGGATTCAGAGAGGAGATACCACCTGTGTAAGGATAAGTCCCATTAACAGCAAACTATAGCTAAAAGCATTACTACACAATGCACATAACCCTCAACAATTTTAAAGCACTGCAATGTCTACACTCCCAGACAGAGCTTCTTAGGAACCAAAAAGTAAGACCATATCTAACAAATTGTCTCGTCAGTCACCCAGGCAGTCCAAATAATCACACCACGAAGGAATCTGACATTATTAAGAATTCAATGATAAAAAAAATGAGAAGAGTATCTAGAGCAGTTTTGTCCTGTTGGAAAAGGGACAAATTGCAGTATGAAGGGCAGTAACAGAGACTCAGTCCATTCCTTGCGTATGGTACAATATGCAGTTGATAAAGCTGCAGAAACATACACAGGGACAAAAAGCTCGTATTTCACCGTTCACCAGTGTAAAACTCTCTGTGCTTATAGTGCGACTGCTCTGGTCACTACTTACACAGTACATAGTTCCTACCACAAAAATACACAGAACTTATGCTTTGCATTTCTGTTGGAAATTTCTTCCTCAAATTTCAGTTTGCAAATAAAATACACACTGCATGCAGCTGCCACACACACTTAGTAGAACACACTTCACCAGTTCTTTCCTGAACACACCAGATACTTTCATTTTTTAAAAATTTGAAGTATTCCATCTCACAGGTAGTTTTACAAGTGCAAGTAGCATTAAATTAATGCTACCAAATACATCACATCAATGCATTTATGCAAATTAACATCTACACCAGTTTAGACAAGTCAAAAAATTTTAACCAAAGCCAGCGTCTCCTGCTTGAAGACACATCAGATACCTTCTGTCAGTTTATCTGGCACACTCAGAGGGAGGAGAAATTCATAGCTTTCGCATTTCCTGCTAGACTTGCCAACTTTTACTTAAGTACAATCCTATTTATCTAGATATACCAGACTAAATTATTATTATCATTATTAAATCCTACCAATGCGCATGACATACCAACAGTCCTCCAGCATAACTGCCTTCAAGCTCAGTAAGGCAATCCTGAGTATAAATATTTGTAAGAAGTCAGTGTAATCCTATGTATACACACCCTTTTGTTTACTAAAACATGTTTACATTCTCTTCAAGATGCCAGTAGTAGGTAAACTGTATAATAATCTCGATGCGTAGGAACATGCAGTAATATGCCAAAGTAACAACCCTCAAAGAGCAAATAATCTGTTAAAAAATATTTTACACTGAAGCAACTGAGAAGGAAAAAAAGCCCAAAAAGCTGGTCATGATCAAAAAGAGAAGAAAAATCTACAATTCCTCTCCTCCTCTTGCCTCTGCATACAAAACATGAAAAAAATTAAGAATTAGGGCCTTGGAGAGCACTAGCTACCAGTCAACACAAACTTGACATTCAAGATGCTTGAACTCATTCACTGAAATTGATTAGCTGGAAAAAAGAAAGGATTAATAACGCTAGTATCTTTTGCACCATTTCACTGGCCCCAGTTGTGCCTAGCAGTACTTATTTCCTTACACCCTCCTGAAGAGAGGGGCAGACTGGATGACAAGCCTCCCACTCCTCTTGCTTTTGGAAAACAAATAGCCGGTGGTAGACATCTCAATCCCTTCTGACCAAGCTGCCCTGCACCAAGTAAAATTACAGATGTGCAAAAGTATAGAAACACTAGCAACAATTATTGCTTAATTTTATGCTAATAAGCATGCCCATGTTCACTGCTTCCACCAAGTTTACTCTCACACAACCCAGTACACTCTTATCAACATCACACTGCCTGAAGGTAACAAACCCGAAAATCACACCAGGTAAAAATGAGCATCCTCTTAGACACAACATTCGAGAAGCACAGACAACACACAAAAAAGTACTTGAGACTACACAGGCATGAAAATCATCTTCACTTTGAGATTACTAGTACCACAACATTTGCGGTTAGATATAAACAAAGCAAATGTCATTGAAGACCGACTTCCACGGGCGGCTGCAGGCGCGCCTGTCCTCAGAGATTGCAAGGGTTACAGTTAGCTGAATTCCCGACACCTAAATCCGACGCCAAGTTTAATCTCGCAACAGATGGTGAAGTAGAAGCAATTCTTTGATGCGTTTCTGTCTTGTGAGCCACCAGACTCCAGCTTAAATCAACTACGGAGTAGTCCCCAGACTCGAGTTTGTAGAGTTCATTACGAGCTTCCCTCCTTCCCGCAACTCACGGCCGCACCTGACTAAATTAACAGCCGGGGCGGGGCTGTCGCGACATGAAGAACCGTTTCACGGCAGAAGGCCCTCGCACAGGGCACGCGGGCGGCATCGGGTCCCCCTCAGGAGCCCCCGCCCCGCTGAGCGGCGGCAGGAACTTCAGCCGCTGCCACCGCGGAGCCCCGAGCCTCCCCCGCCCGTCCCACCGGGGCCGCCCCCCTGTCCTGCTACTCTCCGGCGAGCCCGCAGTGACCCAACGCCAGGTACCCCCGAGATACCCGCTTCTGCCCCGCGGCGTTGGGGGCGTGGGATTCCTGGGGGAGAAGCAGCGGGGTCGGCCGAAGCACCCGAGCGGCGGGAGAGGCCGGCGGGGCCCGGCGGTTCGCATTCCCCGCCGAGGCCACGGCCGGCGGCGGGAGCCCGGGCAGAGACGAGGGGGCTGCCGGCGGGGAGCGAGGGGGGGTCCCGGCTTGCAGCTTCGCCTCCGGCAGAGCTCCCACTCGCGGCGAAGGACCGAGGCCGCAGCGACCCACCGAGAGCAAGGGGGCTGCCCAGCCAGGGAGCCGTCGGGCCCAGCGAAGGAGCGGTCGGCGGGATCCCGCCCGTGGCTGACGGAGCCATACCCGCCGCCTCGCCCGCGCTGCCTCCGCGTTGGCAGCCGCGCCGCCCGGCCCTGCCCGGCCCACCGGCGGCGGGGCGCGCCCTGAGCGCTCGGCGCCTGCGCAGAGCGGCCAGCCCGGGGCGGCGCTGCGCCGCGGTGTCCCGCCCCGCGTGCGGCGGGCGGCGCCGGCGGTTCCGGGCTGCCGCGGGAAGGCGCTGCTGGCGGGGTGCGCCGCCCTGCCCTGCCCTGCCTTGCCTTGCCTTTGACAGCGCGGGAGGGCCTGCATACGCTTCTGTAAGGGCTTTTCCGAGGCAGTTCCCCACCCCCAGAAGCAGGGCAGCATTGCTCCTAGACGTGGTTTTCGGAGCCCGGCCAGCCCCCGGCCCCCTCAGCAACGCTGGCTTGCAGCGGGAAGGCAAGACGGGGACGGTGCATCGTAGCCTGGAGGATCCGGGTCAGGCTAAAACGAGCCCTCGCCCCACTTGCTTAGTGTGCGATGTGTGCCGCGCTGGCTCCCGAGCACCGGGGGGCTGCGCCTCCATCGGGGGATTGCCCGCGGCCTCTCACCCCGGCGAGCTCAGGTGTCTCCCCTGAAGCCGATGGGCTTCAGCTGTTGCCAGAGGAGCCTCTCTGCCACAGCGGCCACGCTCACCCTGCCGGGAGGGAGCATCAGCCCTGCCAGCGCCGGGGCGCAGCGAGGCCCAGGGGCCGAGGAGACTGGCTGGGACAGCTGCCCTGCTCCGGGGGCTCCCCGGCACCGCGGGAGCCTGGGTGCTTACGGAGCCGCGCTGAAGCGACTTGGTGCGTGGGCAGGGCGGTGTGTCCCCCGCCCGGGGCTGCAGGGGCCTGTGGAAGCAGCTGCCACCACTGCAGCATTCCCACCAGGACGCACAAGTGTCCAGAAATTAAACGTGGTCCTGCAGTGACTGCCCCTTAGCGCGCAGGGACATTGCTCATGCTCGTCCTGTTACCTCTTCCCATCTGCGAGGCCTCAAATTTATGCTTTATTCCTTTATTCTTCATAGCTAAACTCCAGGTTAGATTTACACTCTGGTAAATTAACTCCTGTGCTGGGGCCTTGGGACACTTTGGGTTTCAGCATCTGCTGCTGGACTTTTCTACGGACATGGTGTGAAACCAAGTCCTGTTCCTGTATCAAGGCAGAGGTGATTATAGCTCCTGGGTACTTCCAAATACATTAAATGATTCTAGTCTAAAGAATGTATTTACTTGCTTATTTAAATACCTAAGCAAAAAACACCATTCATTTAAGAAGCAATATAGCAGTAATTATAAAGGCAGATATATTCTTGAATTATTTTTTCACCTAGTACCAATGATGTGTGCAGAAATATTCTTAACAGTCACTGACTAGAGCTATCCGCAGCCAGATTCAGTACACCAGACTACCACCTTCCTGTCTGGGACAATCAACCCATGTGACATCTCCTCCCCCTGCCCCCTACCCTACCCTGGTGGTCTTTTCTGGTAAAGAAAATATGCAGACAATTGTGTCCTCAAAAATAGTACCTCAGTACCGTTTGTGCACTTGAAGAAGATAAAGCAGTCTGGAAACTGCAGCTCTGGAAGTAACCAAAGCATTTTAACTCTTTTCTTCTGTGCTTGACTGTCAGGTCTATTCATGGTACAAACTGTAGCCACTGTTTTTTATTAATTTGTTTTCAGAGATATATGTATAAAAAATCAGGATGATTTAGTATCAGAGATAAACATGTTGACAAGCAAAAAGTAAAAAAGCTGTCTTTTATCCTTCCAGGCACAAGGGAAAAAGGCCTTTCCAGAGAATAAGCATTTTCTGAGTGTAGTGACAGAGCGCTACTGATTGTTTAGATACTTGTTTACATTTCCATTTTTAGCATCCATTAGTACCATGATTTTACAATTCCTTTCACAATTCAAAGTTCAGTCCTGATAGAAGCAAATTCTGAAACACTTCAGCTGAATTTGACTATTTGCTCATCATCAGCATCCAAATAGAAAAAGCAGTACAGCAGTCTTGAGAACAGATGATTTAAGTAATCATAAACAGTTATGACATAAGTAATAAAAATAAAACGTTAAAGCCCAGGAAAAAAACCCCAAAGCTACAGGATACAGTACATGAGCAGAATAAGTGGGGATTGCTCATTGTCCTTTTTTTTTTTTTTTTTTCAAGTGTAACTTGTGTATCAAATCAAATGCTCAGCCTGAAGGAATTAAGGAATTTAATGAATATAATGTTTACAAATGGAAATACCTCTTCTCAGTCAAGTAGATAACCAAGAACATGAAATCTCAGATTTCTTCTTATTTGAAGAATTGGTGGGAGACTGATTTATTTATTAATAAAGAAAACTAACAAGGAATGAGTAGAACTGTGCTTTTCAACAGAAGAGGAAGGCAAGCAGTAGGAGATAGGGTTCTTTGCGCTTAGAAAAACAAGTCTTTCTTCCTTTTGGATTTCCTACAGAAAGTACTGCTGCTCACCTGAGTTGTCTCTGTTCTGCCTTTCAAACTTTGATTTATTCTTTTTTTGAGGGTGTAGTTCTGTGTCAACTGCACTCAGTGTCATGAAGGAGACAGACTCAGAGAGAGGGGGAATCCTTCTTTCTCGTTAAGTATAGCACTGCAGTTCCCAGCTCACAGGTAACTGCAAAAATTCAGGATTTCTGAACCAAATCTGACTTCATGGAACAAGCTCTCCAGAGGTAGATTTTATCTCAGTGTCTCCCTCTGACTTCAGAAAGATTGTACTTTATTAAAAAAAATAAACAGCAATTTGAGAACCAATCTGGGTTTACAACACAGCTCACAAGCAGTGAACTGGTACAGTTTCTGCGGCAGTGATTTCCAGCCCTTCTTCACCCACTGGAACAAACACTCCAAACACAGAGGAAATCTTTAAGTCAGCTTTGCCACTAGAAGATCTGTGAAACCACTTGCCAGCTTTTACAAAGAACAGTAAACCTCACTCAAAACACTATGAACACTTAACAGACTCAAAACTAAGTTGCAGTGGGGTTTAGTTGATGCTATCTATGTCATTTTTTCCTTCAAGGCTTCTAGAATGTATCTTCAGTTTGTTCCTATTACTAGAGAGCATGATGAGTTAAGAAACACGTAAACAGTTTTTCTAATGCAAACCAGTCAAGGAATTTTCTTCTTTACGTAGTCTTTGGCTTTACACTACTAATTCTTGACACTTCATCTGAAAACCAAATTTAATGATCTTATTTGGTACTTAGTTTGTGCATACACTTTGAAGAGTTTAGGTTTTGCCTTTTTGGTATGTATTATTCTGTATTTCTGCATTTCCCTTGTAAGTCCTCTCTGCTGTTACTGGAAATCTGGAAAACATATGTGCCTTTTCTTGACCTTTATAACTAAGACACAATTAGGTTTTGCTTGATATTTCTCTGTTATTTTATTTTGAGTCACACTTACATATTATTTAGAGCACGTCCTATTAATTAATTTCCCACATTTTTCCTTTGTTGTTTCATTGCTGACTTTCCTTATTGGAAGACTTCTTCTGGATTTCATTTTTATTGGTAAGAATGCCTGAACAGGTCAGACAACTAGCCATCCTCATTTCTAAGTCACAGAAAGAAAAAACATTGGCAGCAGTAAGAAGACAGAGAACCCATTGCTTTCACATCTTAAGTGACATGGTCTTAAACTTCAAAACAAAGAAAGTGACACTGGAAATGTCACATCATCAAGCACTTTCATATGATTTAACTAGATTCTTCATACAGAACTTGAAAATCTTTGAGCAGGATGCTAATTCCACAATTAACTATATATATAGATAAGTATGCTTGAAAAATTCTCTATTACATGTATGCACAAATACCTTAGTGTAAAGCTGACCAATGTTAGTGCTAGTAAAGCCTGAACACATGAGATTGCCTTTGAAATTCAAACGGTCCATATTCCCACATCATTTAGTTGCTCAGTTTTATTACTGGAATCATAGTTAAGACACAGGTTTCTTTGTCTCTGCTGTCTAAGGGTTCTTTCTCAAAGCGTTCTTTGTATGTATTATCTATATGTTCAAGGCAAGAATACTTCTAAAACATTTTAATACTGCATCCAAATACCAACAGTATTTAAAACACTCAGATACATCAAAGAAGCACTCTTTGGTAGCGGTAACTCACCTGACAGTCGTTTACTTCACAAATCAGAACAAGAAAAATAATAATGTAGAAGTATTAAAAAAATATTAACTTCAGGAGCAGGGATGATGAGAAAAAAGCAAATCAATTTGGTGAGTAAGATGTTAGGTACTTATAAAACTCAAGTTTAATTTTTGGTTTCTGGCAGACTATTTTTTTTTTCCTAATGTATTCATAAGCTCAATTCTTCTTTCATAAAACAGCTATTACAAATCTCTGTTGGACTGAGACCACCTCTTAGTATTTGTGTCTACAGTCTGAAGACTAGGAAATCTTGTGTATTATTTTATGGTAAATTATATATTAAAAAATAAAATCAAATACATGGACCCAGACAGTGTAACCTACCTTGATGTACTGGTTTCGGCTGTGTGGAACTTAGCTGCCTCCTGGAGTTAAACCATGTCACTTGGAAACGGTACCTCTAACTCAAAGCAGCTATATTCATCAAACCTTTAGTTAAGAAAAAGTTGTGAGGAACACTCCCAGCAAACTGTTTAAAAGCTAAACTCCTAATGATTACTTTCTACTTCGCCCAGTATGCAGCTGTTTCTGGTGATGAAAGTAAATGTATTTCTGAAAGGTATTGCCTTACATAAAGGTACCTAAAGGGGGCCTAAAGCTGCAGAGGGACTTTTTATGAGGTCCTGTAGTGACAGGACAAGGGGTAATGGCTTTAAACTGAATGAGGATAGATTGAAATCGCGTTTTAGGAAGACATTCTTTACTGTGAGGGCGGTGAGCACTGGAACAGGTTGCCCAGAGAAGTTGTGGATGCCCCATCCCTGGAAGTGTTCGAGGCCAGGCTGGGTGGGGCTTTGGGCAACACGGTCTAGTGGAAGTTGTCTCTACCAGTGGCATGGAGGTTGGATCTAGATGATCTTTAAGGTCCCTTCCAACCCAATCCAATTCCATGATTCTGTGTTTCTATGATCTGCGTGTGGATTGAAAAAAATCTATTGAAAACAAGAATTGGAGCCTAGCACATCCCTCCAGGATGCCAGCCCTTAACATTATAGCAGTTGTGGTAGGGAATAAAGAGGGAAGTGGTGCAATTAGCTTTAATTCTGAAAACCGTTGTGGTTGCCATTATATTTCCTGAGATGCCAGATCCTGTTGATAGTCCTGTTGATAGTTGATAGGTGTTCCCTGTGAGTGCCTGGTAGATAGAGCTCTCCTCAGGGGACTGGAAGAGAGGAATGTTGAAGTTCTGGCTTCTGATCGGGTTTAGGCATGATTTGGTATTAACTAGGTCTGAAACATGAAAACAAATGTGCTTTTAAAGCCTGGGAAACTTTAAAGGCTATGCTACAGCTTCTTAGGAGGCTCAGCTGTCTCCTAAGTTTAACAGCCTTGGGCTTCGGTAGAATATAAGGAATTGCATGTTACTACATCAGCTTCTTGGAACATAAGGAAAAGAGAAGATCTTGAACAGATACCAAAGGAGCTTCTGAGCTTGACAGGAGGACTAAAGGAAAACAGCAAAGTCCATCCTACGCTTAAAGGAGTTGTGAAAGAAGACTAGTGGGTTTGAATGTTGTGGAGAACCGTATTATGAATATACAATATATGGGGTGGCTTGCTTGGTGTGTGGTAGAGGCACAAACTGAAGTAGCGCAAAGGAGTCCCTAGAGATGGCACCTTTTTCTGAGTTTTATGCTGGCACAGTTGTTAAGAAATTTATCACACAGTAGTTAGCAAGTAAAAATCATCATGTAAATACTATATTAAAGTTTTACCTTGTAATATTTATTTTAAGTTAATTAAAAATGAAGCAAAGGTCTACAGTAATGAAACCAAAATCCACTGGCTCCCATTCCCCATTCATACATGATTATGAATTAATCTGGTGGAGTTTGAATTTGTCACAGCTGAGCAAGTACTCATTGGGGGAATTAAACGATAGTACTGGTGGGTGGAAAACAGGAAAGCCCAGTAGTATTGTGTGAAGTCACTAAGCATGAAAGAATTTGCTTCATTAATGGCCATATTACAAATAGTGCATTCACAGCTCTGGATGCCTAAAGCTATATATGTACATATAAAAGGAAATAGAGAAGTATAAATATTCTATTAGTATTTTGATCCATCTCTAATAATTTTGGCAGCATCCATAAATAAAAATGGCAAAGTAACTGAAGAATGTCACTTTTGCCTTTCGGCAACCAGGGAAGCAGGAAGGACAAATGGAGACATGTGTGTGGAAACCTGGAACCGCTTCTTGGTTCTGCAGTGACTTTGGCTGGCTGTGTAAAAGTACATCTGAGTGGAGTCCCTCCCCATCCTCTGCCTAGGGCAGACTTGCAGTGTGTGTTGCATTGCAGCTGTTTTCCAATTCCCAGAGCTAGTAAGAAGATCAGTACAAATTAAAAAGCCTGGATATTCAAATTAACTAATTCTACTGACTTGTTTTATCCAGCCAGGTTGAAGATACTTGTTATCCTCATCTTCTCTATCCCTGTTCCTATTTGGAAAACAAAATAACTTTCTGATCTTTGAAGTTAAATGATTTTTGTGTTCAAAACTTAAGATTTGAAGTAAGTCTCCCTTGTTTCTGAGATTTGATCATCAATAACAAACTGCCTGTCCTGTAATATGATAGTACTAAATTTATTTGAAAAGGAAAGTTACAAAGTATTTTGTAAAGTATAAATATTAATCAAGTGTCCATATAATAGATAATTCAGGAGTGACTTTGCCCAAATGCAACAAAGGGATTTGCTTTTCAGTAGAAATGGACTCCTTGGCTCTCCTCATCTTTTGGCTTTTTTTATAGGCCAGCCTTTCTAAAGCAGGCCTCTGTCTCCAGCGCCATATGAGTGATAGCAGTTAAATCCCTGTAAGAAGTGATTAGTAATGGCAAATGTGCTACCATGGACTCTTCAGAAGTAGCTTTGTATTGAATTTGCTCCCTTGTGATTTCATGAAAGGTTTGGGTTTTTTTCTTTTTTGTGAAATATATAAAGAACTAATATGAAACCAATTACTTTTTGATTATTTTTCTTCCATCCTGGTGTGACATAAGAGTAAAAAAGGTAGTCAAATAGTAATAATTTGTATAGATTATGTCCCATGCAGCTTTATTGTGGAACACAAAAAAAACCCACACACCTGCTGAAGGTTGTAATGACAAAAAACAGGCTATAAGAACACAATGACAGTAAACTAGTAAGGAGATACAGCATAAATGTATGTATCTGGCATTCACATCTGGAGATTTGTGGTCCTGGCCGGCCAGCAACATTTATGCTTAGCTGTATACTGCCTAGCCACTTTCGAGGGTTTCTCAATCCTCATCTCAGAAGCCGCTTTCTCAGTTCTTAGTCACCCATAAGTAGTATTTTCAAAAAAAAAAAAAAAGAATCTAGTTCTAGGAATTATTAACTTAATTTCCTGGAAGAAGAAACTATGTAGACCTCCAAGAGACCTCTAGCAAAGGATGTAAGTGCTTCAATTATTAGCTTAGAGGCCCACTTGCTTATAAAAAGCCCTGCTTTAAGTTGAACATGCTGGCTGTGAAGGTGGAATAGCACATTCATTCAAAGTAATACTGAGGCTGGAACTATCAAAGAAAAACACAAGTCACGCTACTATGCTAACACTTCCTCATACATTTTCATAGGATGAAAATCTGGTAAGTGATCTGTTAGGCTGATAGGGTTAGGCTTCTTGACCAGACTATTAGCTACCACATTTAATCTCCTTAAGCATGAACATATGATGTGGCTAAAAGCCCAGAGCCAAGTAAGTAATCACTAAATAACAATTTAAAGTCTTAGTATGTAGAGGACAGCCTTGATTTCCTCCAAGATTTCAGAAGCATGCTCTACTTTATGCAGATATGACGCACCCAGTTTGCACTCAAGGAGCTTGGTTTAAAACTCAGTCAAGAACAGATCTGTCAAAATAAACTTCAAATCTTGTTAGACCTTTTTATTTCCACTGCTTTTATATGAAACTCTTCAGATAAGAAATCACAAACAGACTGAAAATCTGTAGGGAGAGGGAAAATATTTGATTTTAATTCCAGTCCATTGTATTCACAACAGTATTTCTATTCATCGATTCTATTGATTCTATTCATTGATTATTCTATGTATAATCTCTGGTAGGTCACCAAGCAATTAGAGCCAGAGAACACTTAAAAGCAGTTGTACACAAATAAAGTTAGAAAAATATATATGCTGTAATGCAGTAAGATATACAGTGGATGTAGTTGTATGGATACTTATTAAATGTAACATGCTAGATATTATTTTGGTACTTTTCTGGCAGAAAATGTTTGGGTTTTCCTAAAATAGTATGAGTATTGGGAATTTCTGCAGCTCCTTAATCTTGCCTTCTCTAAGCCCAGCTATGCAGTAATCTTCAGACCAAGGTAGCATCTTGCAGTAACTTTTTTTCTCTGGAAGATGCAGAATAGTTTATTGAAAAGGACTGAAATGAAAAGGGCTAGGGAAATCTTACCTGATTTCTGATGCACAAAGTTTTCATTGTACTAACAAGACCTTGTTGGATCAACTACCTGGGAGTGTGGATCTGAAGCACAGTTGATTCAGAAGTTGATTCAGTTTTGAAGACTGAGAGGGAGCTAGGGGATGGATGGAGGTAGGAGAGGCAGGTGGCTGAGAGTCTAGAGAAAACTTCTCAATGGAAAGAGAAGCTTCCTAGAGCTGGTCAGGAAATAATGTCCCCTGACTGTGAAGACTTACAAGGTTTTGACAGATTTTTGTCTTTCATATCAGGACAAAGCTGAGATCTGAATCACGATTAAGTCAGAATATTCTTTGTTTTAACAGCTCATGAACAGTCAGTTTTTGTGACAGCTTTAAAAAGGTAAAATATGTAATTCTGAGAAGTCCATTTCCCTCCCTGCCCCCCCCAAAAAATATAAATAATTATATTATTTACAGTATAGTATAGTATATTGTGTATATATACACATATACTATAATTATAGTATAGACTAATGTTCTCGTTTGTTTGCTTTAAATTAGTTAGAATTTTCACTGGCAATAGAAAATAGTATAATCAGAAAGCAACTAGTGCCAAAGGCCAGCAGGGGTGCTGAGAGTCACTCTGGGGGAAAGGAGAAGGCTCAGCTGGTAAAATGGACTCTGATGCTGTTTTTTGAAGAGGATCTTGTGACGATAAGAAAGATCCTGGTGCCTTTCACCGAATGTCACAAACCTGGGCCTGCCCTGGTTAGATTAAGACCATTGCAGAGCTCATCTACCTTTAGAGTCACACTTTCAAAAACTGTAGGGGTTAACTTTGATACAAATTCCGCTTAAACAATAATTTTCTTACCAGAAGGCAGTGTGCTTTTTTTGAAAGAAACAAGTCGATTGTGCTCTGAAACAGTGGTAAATAAAGGAGCTACTCATCTTTCATGTTTTGTGCGGAGCATGGGGACTTGTTAATTGTCCTCATTACTCTGCTGTACCACCTGCTCTTTCCACAGGATTTGAGATAAATATATTTTACAGGATTTTAATAGGTGTGTGATAATTAAATTAATATGAAAATCATCTTGTAGATAAATAGGTGTTTTGGTTAGGATATGCCTATACATATCAAGTCTTAGCAAGTTAGTTTCTCGGTAGGGTGATGGCAAGGATGGCAGGCATGAAGAGTAAATTCATTAAAATACATGACTTCAGATATTCCCAAACTGTTTAATAAATGCAGTCAAGCTTGTTGCAGTATGATGACAGATAAAACATACTGCAAATGGTGGGATCAGGTTCACTTGTTTGCAGAGGAAGGAGACAAAAAAAGCAAAAAAAAAGCTTTTTTAAGCAAAAAGCTCAGTGTGTTAGCCTTCGTTTTGGATATGGATAAGTTGTTTAATTTCCTTCTGGGACTGGAATGACTTAAATTCATGGGTTCTGTCTTGCTAAACAGAGCCCTAATCAAAGAGTTGTGGAAGCTGAGGTTGGCTGCTCTGTTTCTTAATTGTGGATGGTGTTCTGCTTGGTCCAACCAGCCAAATCTTCAGAGCAGCAGAAACTAGTCAGCAGTATCTTGTGTCCTAATCACAGGAATATAAAGCAATTGTCTTTTTTCCTGCTACCTCAATGATTATTTGAAGGGCTTTTTATACTTAAAACACTGTCTAAATCTCAAAACATTGTGCAGTTTGATGATTTAACACACTGCCAGAATACATAGCTCCAGTCTTCTGAGAGAATACAGCAAATGAAGAAATGGACTACTGTGAAAATAGAGAAACTCCTCCATAGTTTATAATTCACTTCTCCTTATTAATTGTTTCAATAAAATACTTAACTTTATGTTAAGTCACCTGTTTCTTATAAAGTGTTCTTGCTATTTACTTTCAGGAAAGCCCCAGCTTTGGTATAAAGCAAGCCAGTTTCTTCCTGCCAGAGTACTTTCTAATGGGAATGGGGGCGGGAACAAAAAGGTATAGGC
The DNA here is from genome assembly GCF_015220075.1 of Falco rusticolus. Lineage (NCBI taxonomy): Eukaryota > Metazoa > Chordata > Aves > Falconiformes > Falconidae > Falco > Falco rusticolus. Next base: position 99,640,520 of record NC_051187.1, read on the forward strand.
AAAATTGCTTTATAACCAGCCTAGACTTGCAAAGCATTATCTCAGTGTAATAGTGTAAACAATATTAATACATTACGATGAGGACAGACTTGTAAAGGATATTTTTTGTATGAATCACTGTACGCCAAACACTAATCTGCAATAATCTTATCCTTAACAGCGTTACTGCAGGAGCAATACTTGACTCAGCTTTCCTCAGGAAAGGCACTGCCTAGAGTTATATTAGTGCCTAGATAGATATAATATATTATATCTCTCTATAATATCTGTACAATATATGATATATATCTCCATCATATGTGTAATGTATAATATATTATAGAGAAATAACCTAGAATTATGTTAGGTAAAAATCCCAGATCCTTAAACACTTCACAGGGAATGTATAAGTAGGATATCATACTAGAGTTTTTTTCCTAAGGATTCATTTGACCTTTATTCAGCCTCCTAAAGTAAACACCTAAATTATTCCACAGCATCCCTCAAGAGTGTTAAGTCAACAAAAGGCCTTCTATCTCCAAATATTTGCTTCTGATGATAGCACACTACAAATAGTAGCCATAATCAGGATTTCCACCTGATGTTTGTAAAATGTAATCTTGTCTTGGCTATAGAGGTCCTATGGTAAAGGTCTTACTGAATATTTTCACATTCCTTCAGTTCAAAATGTTTTGACTCAAAAAAAACAAAAGCATTTTTTTCCAATGGTGTTTGTCCACACACCACATTAAGAACAGAGTGCAAGCCAAATCAGACAGTGCTGCTGTGTCCTCCACTTAATTCTCCACTGCAAGGAATCCTGACAAGAGGATTCTGTTTCGCCTTTAAAGTATGAAATACCCTTTTTCAAACCCCAAATCAACCTCAATTAGTGGTGTAAGTTCTGTTGAGAGAAAATGCCATTAGATAGTAACAGTCCATAAACTTAGTGTTAGTACTTTATGCTGCTTCCCTCTCAGCTCTTCCTCCTGCCTTTCTGCCAGAGCGGCTGCCATGGGCTGCAGGAAGGCTTGGATGCAGGAGGACCGGCCCCTTGGGCTGCTCAGAGTAACTGGAGCATCAGAGTCTAAGAGGTGCTAGCGAAGTTGGCATTTGCCATAGATTACATTTGTGGTTAAAAGCAACACAGCTTTTGACTCTGCTTTTCATGCAATTTATAATTGAAAAGCAGCAGAAGTCTAGCAAAAGAGTAAACGACAGCCTGAATTACATTTTTCTGTTAGGAGACAAATTATACAGACAAATTTTGCTGATTCTTTTGGGGCCACTGATAGTGTTAGAGCTGGAAAAAAAACAGAGATGTGATCAGAGTAACAGGAAGGGGAGCAAGAGCTGATTAATCAGCACACTGTCAGTGGTCCTCATTGCTAAAGCTGATGTGGAAACAACATTACAGTGTTTGCGGGAACCCATAAGAATAAATGAGAACAAAACTTGGAAGTGATTGAGTGAAATCAGCGGTTTTCTGAAGCAGGACATTCTGCTCCAACAAAACAGGGCAGATGCTGATGGCATGGTTTTCTCTTCATAAAATCACTAACTGGTTTAGGTTGTGCCTTTTGAAAGAGCCTGACAAAGCTCTGACTCTGGCAGAGGACACCTGACATGCACTTTCCAGTCACAAAGTCCACAGCCACTTCCTGAGGTAGGGAGCACATAAATCAGGCTAGGTATCAAAATAAGTTCAGATGAGCATTGCAGAGCAAGGAGCTCTGCACCTTAAAATAGGAACACAGATCTGTTTTAGCAGCTGAAAAGGTTACCAGCTCCAATATAGCCATGCCAAGAGCTTGTGGTTTATCCAGCTGAGGAAACATTGGCATGTGATCCTTGCCTGTCACACAGATATCTGCTTACATGCTTTTTCAAAAAGGAAATAGTAGTGTTTTCAGGTTAACTTAGGGTGGTGAGTATGGTGGGGAGAGGGATTACTTTTGGTCCTTTGTGCATTCTTGAGTTCCCCGCCCCCTTCCCCCGCTGTACAGGTAAGTAAGGCTTATATTGCTGATTGTTTCTCTGTTCAAAGGGCTGTAATACTTCCAGTGGATGATGAACAGACAACCCATTTGTAGTAAATAATTCTGTGGAGAACTGCCCTATTGACACCTGGGATTTTGTCTCATTCACTCCTTCACTCTTTATTCCAACCTTTTTTTTTTTTTTCTATTTTCTGACTTTTTTAGGTTTATATTAGTCTGTCTAGTCCATTGGCTATACCTGTAAATATTCCAAATAATGATGGAGATTGGGGTTTTGTTTGCTTGTTTGTGCTATGGCCAATGCATTTTCCTTTCTTTGACAATTAACACTTCTCCCTGTGTTTAACAGTGATGTTGACATCATATTTGATGCCTCAGTGCTGGCTGACCTATTGGGAACCTCTAAGTCATCCAAGCAACCGAGAAGGATCCTAAGTAGCTGGTAAGTCATACAGTATATGTGAAATGGAAATCATGGCTCATTGTTTCTCTGAGGAGCTTCTGTCAGCTACAAATAAATCACTTCATTAGAATTTAACTGGTAAACTGCAAGTCACTTCTGAGTCACTGAGGAAAGAAGTCATTTTACATTTGAAAACCTCCCTTTTATTCACTGCCACCCTGAAAACTTAGTTAATTGTCACTGTAATTCTCACAGCACTTCAAATGCACATGCTTTGCTATCTTCAATATTGGCATCAGGTTCACATCACATTAAGCCTTTAAGGCAAAAGAATCAGAGATGCCACATTAAATTAGTTTGTCTAGAACTCTGATTAAAATTTTACTGTAATGAATAGGCAATAAAATGAAGGTACTTCAGGTATCTTCAAAAGTGTAATGGCTGTCAGCTAATGTAAGACTGAATTCTGTCTTCAATGTACATTGTTGCCTTACCTAGAAGATGGACAAGTCAAGAAAAACCTCCACCTTTATGTCAGAAAAAAAGTGATACAAAAGTGTTACACTGGTTCTTTTCAGTACACAAACGCATTAATGGGAGATGTGGGACAACTGATATTCTTCACATTGATACATTATTTTTTATATAAGACGGTTTTTGCTTATGGAACGCACCAAGTTTTTTCAGTGGCACAGAAAGTAAATCTGAGTAACTGCATTGGTTTAAAATTGTTTTAATTGTCAGTGGTTGCTAGCCTATTGTCTACAGCTGTAAGATTTTAAAAAATGCTGTATTTTCATGATGGGTAGTGATTTAAGGAACTCTCTTAAGCCATTCAGTGATAGAGTGGCACTTCCATAACCAAAAGCTCATAATTAGGTGAACATTTTCTTACATTGGGGGGGGGGGCGGGGGGAGGGGGCAGGCAGGGGCAGGGGTACCTTTTAAAAAGTTTTTGGTATCTTGTGCCATTTTTTCCTAAAGATTGGTTTGCATAATCACAGAATGGTCGAGGTTGGAAGAGACCTCTGGAGATCATCCAGTCCAACCCCCTGCTAAAACAGGTTCACCTGGAGCAGGTTGCACAGAGTCACGTCCAGGTGGGTTTTGAATGTCTCCAGAGAAGGAGACTCCACAACTTCTTTGGGCAATCTGTTCTGGTGCTCTGTCACCCTCATACTCAGATGGAACTTCTTGTGTTGCAGTTTGTACCCATTGCCCCTTGTCCTGTCGCTTGGCACTATCCTCTTGACACTCACCCTTAAGATATCTGTATCATTGGTAAGATCCCCTCTCAGTCTTCCCTTCTCCAGGCTAAACAAGCCCAGCTCTCTCAGCCTTTCCTCACCAGGGAGATGCTCCAGTCCCCTCATTATCTTCATAACCCTCTGCTGGACCGTCTCCAGCCATTCCCTGTCTCTCCTGAACTGGGGAGCCCAGCACTGGACACTGCACTCCAAGTGTGGCCTCACCAGGGCAGAGCAGAGGGGCAGGACCACCACCCTCAGCCTGCTGGCCATGCTCCTCCTAATGCACCCTGGGACCCCATTGGCCTTCCTGGCCAGCAGGGCACACTGCTGGCTCATGGGCAACTTGTTGTCCCCCAGAACTCCCAGGTCCCTCTCTGCAGAGCTGCCTTCCAGCAGGTCAGCCCCTAGCCCATACTGCTGCATGGGGTTATTCCTCCCCAGGTGCAGGACCCTACACTTGCCTCTGTTGAACTTCATCAGGTTCCTCTCCACCCAACTCTCTACCCTGCCCAGGTCTCGCTGAATGCCAGCGCAGACTTGTGGGGTATCAGCCACTGCTCTCAGTTTTTTATGATCAGCAAACTTGCTGAAGACACACTCTGTCCCCTCATCCAGGTCATGGATGAATAAGCTGAACAGGACTGGACCCAGTGCTGACCCCTGGGGAGCAGTGCCAGCTACAGGCCTCCAGCTGGACTCTGTGCCGCTTATCACAACCCTCTGAGCTCTGCCATTCAGCCCGTTCTCAATCCACCTCCCTGGCCACTCATCTACCTCACACTGCCTGAGCTTGCCTGTGAGGATGTTAAGGGAGACAGTGTCAAAAGCCTTGCTGATGTTAAGGCAGACTACATCTACCGCTCTCCCCTCATCTACCCAGCCAGTCATTCCATCACAGAAGGCTATTGGGTTGGTTGGGCATGATTTCCCCTTGGTGAGTCCATGTTAAGTACTCCTGACATCCTTCTTTTCTTCCACATGCCTTGAGACAACCTCCAGGATGAGCTGTTCTATCACTTTTCTGTGACCAGCCTGTAGTTTCCTGGGTCCTCTTTCCTGCCCTTTTTGAGGACTGTAGTGACACTGGCTTTCCTCCAGTCCTCAGGCACCTCTCCTGTTCTCCATGACCTTTCAAAGATGATGGAGAGTGGCTTGACACACAGAAAAATGCTGCTTGTCCTATTTGTATTTCTTCAGTGATGCTACAGATATTAAGACTGGCTATGGAAGGCTTTAATAATAGCTATGATGATACAAGTTTTATGAAATGAAAAATATGATAAACTGCAATATTGTACTAGAATTGGTCAGAAGTCCTCGAAGTCAAAACTCTAATTACAACCTGGAGTACTGTAGATGAAACTTGTACATAGTGATGACTTTATCTGTCTAGGTTATTACAAAATGTTGTTCTCCTGCTTTATGCTACTTATCTGTCCTATCGTACAGCACCTTATGAAAAATCACTACACCTTTGTATTCAACAGTGGGTTACTCGATTAATTTTTTACCTCTTCAGTACTGTGTTGCCCTGTCTATAACCTGATGGTGTGTTACGTTTATTGCTGGTAACAAGGTAGCTTCTTCATATTACCACTGCACCAAAATGTCTTTCTTGGGAAAGGGGAGAGGCAGGGTGCAGTTTGCTTTTTAAAATAAAATAACATTAAAAATGGAGAGAAGTGAGGAAGTAATAATATTAGTAATTACAAGGTGACTTTGCTAAAACTCTGCCCTGAAGAATGCTCAGGTGTAAACCTCTGCTTCAGGCTGAGGAAAAGAGAAAGATCTCAGTGAGAAGCATCCCAAGACACAATAAACAGAAATATGTACATCAGTTCTGCTAGTATTTAGATTCCTGGATGAAAATGAGCAATATGAGGCAGAGCTTTACCTCAGAATCAAGGTCTGCTTTGAAGTGCTGTATTTTACAGAGTATCTATTTTTTAAATGTATTGACTTTAAGAGATTACACGCAGCGAAATAAATCAGAGGATGCAGATCTCTGAGGCAGGAAAAAATGGTTGGCAAGAGAAGCAATGGGAAAGTCACGCTGTAGTTAGAACAGCTGCTGCTATCCAGCACGTAACTGTGTTACTTTTTTGAGGAGGGAGACTGCTTCTATATGAAAAAAATAAGATTTTCCCTTCAATACATCTACAAGATGACTGACAGCTGAGGCCCAGCAGTGTTTAGCCAGACCGAACAGACTATGGGACAAGGCTACTCCAACTGACCATCTGCAGGGCCTCAAACAATCTGCACCCTTGCACGTTGTTAGAAGTGGTGCCTACATACTCAACAGCCGTTGTAGAATTTCTGTTCCTTAAGCTTCTGATTGCCCTGTGAACCATGCAGATCTCCAGCATCCATAGCAGGGCATTCCACAAATTGACATCTCGCATGAAGAACCTTCATTGTCTGCTTTTATTTAACGTGTCCTAGCTCTTGCACTGGAAAAGAGCACGGCAGAAGAGGACTGGGACTTTGTGCACAAGATCCCAGGGTGCAAGGTGGCAGCACCAGGAGCAGGGACATGAAGAAACTTCAGGTCTCCTCCTCTCCTGCTTGGCAAGCAGTGAAGTCCATCTAAAAGCTGTTGTGTTTTTTTTTAAAAAGACACCTTCCTCTAGAGTTCTTCTGGCACTTTCTCAGCCCATCAGAGCACTAGATCATTTCATGGGATGGGTGGAAACTTTCAGTTTTGGTGGCCATGTGTCCTGCTGGCTTCCTGAGCAGCTTGCAGAGGGCATCTGGCACCAGGTAGTGGTGGGAGACAGAGGTGGGAGGACCCACGAGCACTCCTGGGCTTGGGAGCACCCCCTTACCCAGACAGAGAATACTCATCTTCTAGAAGACAAGTATTTTACTTCCCTGCAGGTTTTATTTCCCACTTTTGCCACAAATATTTCTCAAATTTCTTGTTAAGATACCAAAGCTGACTCCTTTTTTTTTTTTGAATACTTAAATCAGAAAAAAACCCATGACTCATAAAACTGCAATATTTAACAAAAAAGCTGCGAAAATACTTTGAAGACAGAGATATCTCTTGTTTAAAAAATTGCAAACCTGGTTTTAAAAGATACCGAAATAGCCAAGGTTTTTACTCTTAGATTGCTATGTATAAAACTTAGCACTGTTTAAATTTGCTGCAGTGTATACTAACCATAGTAGAAGTCCCTCACACTATAGAGGGAAAGGGAGAAAATAAAAGGATATGTGTTTAAAAGGAAGACACCCAAAATTTATGTGCCACACATTTTAGTGTGCTAAGAAAATGGCAGCTACTGCATGATTAAAAGTCTGTAGATTGGGGAACTGAGTAACTTGTGTCTGAGCATGTATTTATCTGCTTTGTTTTTAGAGCACGAGATGAATGCTGTGTTTAATCATTTCAACTAAGACTTTAGAATAATGTATTCAGTAAGTCATCTCGCTGACATTTTATCTGGTATGTGACTGAACTCACATACTGCTGCTTCCTGAAAAGAAAGATGTGAACAATTGTCCACGCTTGCCCACACTGATGATGAGTCAATGTGTGTATGGGGTTTACTCTCCCAGTTTACCTCATATTTATTACTCTTTTAATTTATAAGCCAGATTATTGCTTTAAAGCAAGTCTTTAAATATAAAAGCATTGTCTCATCTTATTGACACTGAATTGCTTGAGAATTCTTTAATGGTGCTCTTGTCAGAAAGACTTTGTTCCAGCACATATTTACATTTATAGAGGAAATTGTAGTTTCCTCTACAATAATATTGTATTACAATACACCAGCAGTAGGTACAGTAAAAAAATGATAAGACTGCTGTAATAAAGACCAGGTTTCAGAATGTAGTGTGAAAAGTTTATCATTCAATATATTCCTTTCATCAGCTGGCACCTACAGAGACTTTGTTCTCTCTCTTTGTCATTGGTGCGCAATACCTACAGTTCATTCACCAAAGAGGGTTTGAATGGCAGTTGTAGCCTGTCTACACGTCACTGGATTTGGGCTTTTCCGTGTTGGCAGAGTGGACATGTGGTAAAGACACTAAGCCATCCTGGCCTCTTCGCTGACTACAGAAGTGGCAAAAAAATGCTTCCTCAAGTAGGGTTATCTGGGGCTTTTTTGTGGACATATGGAAGCTTTAAATTTGTGTCCATAAGTGTAAACTATATATTACTTAACTTGTTTTTATGGTACTTCATACTGTGATCCTGTCTCTTTCCTACTAACAGCCTTCTCACTTTCAATAAAACTTCTTGCTTTTTTTCAGAGTGATGCCTCTGCTACATGAAAAGTTAATGCTGCTTCAGACGCAGACAGATATTCTAAGGATAAATCTGATTTTGACACAACTAGGAATGGAAAGATAATCCTTCAGAATCGATAATATTGCTCCCTTTGCAGAGCTTGTACTGAAGAGTTTCTGCGGTGCTGGTGTTGTACCTTGTCATATTTTCCTAAAAAGTTTCAAGCAAACTTCAAGCTTCCCAAAAATTTGACTCAAGCTTCTTGTTTTCCTGTTACCCTTCTCTGTCTGCAAGTACATTTTTTAGGTATGGAGTGCTTTCCTTCCTCAAGAGTAAAGCTTTTGTAACCTTTTTTTTTTTTTGCTAGACTATTTTTTTAAGGTTTGGCTACCATATGATCCAAAGTGCTACACTATGAGCTATCAGTTCCTAATATAGATATAATTATATGGTGGTCATACATCCCTAGACAAGGCAGACATGTCTGCTACTGGTATCAGATAGTTGTGCTGGAGGGGCCAAATATTATGAATCACTTATAGCATATTTGCAAGGAGTTAATTACTGTTTGTGATGTTATGAAGCTGTTATATAAGAAAGAAACTAGAGTTTCAGTCAAACATGTTAAAACCTTTTCAGTGCATTCCCATTCTATGACATAGGGTAGAATTGCAAGACATTATCATGCTACTTCTTTTGATCACATATCATAGCAATCTTGCTGTGAAAAACAGGCATCCTAGGACTAGCCTATCACCTACAAAATATGAACAAGCAGGAAGTAGCTTTGAGTCTGAGTATTTGGCAAGTAAACCAAGAATAAAAATGACTGTAATTATGCTAATCAAAAAGCCAATCTCCAAACAATTTTTCAAGCAGTGAAGGCATCGAGCCAAATACTTAGTGAGATGTTTGCATTTACCGAGCAAGCACATGACACCAGGAAATTAATTAATACAGGAATGGTTACAGAAGCAAATTGTTCTCAGAGGTGGCAACATTAATTCCTTTTCACAATTTGGTCATAAGAGGGTAGAAAGCAAAACAAATGCCCTAGGCCCATTGTGAAGTTTCAAAGCCTTTACTAAAGCATATTACTATGATAATTTATTTAAGTTTTATATATATTAACAACAGGACTTCAGAAAGCAAAATTTAGTTGAATACAACTTCAACTTAAAGTTTTATGCAAAATGATATATGGCAAAGATGGTAGTTTTCCAAATGCGTGTTGCTCCTGTTATGTTCTCAGTATTTCTTTTCATTTCTTGATAATGAAACATCATGGAAACAGGAATATTGGATCAGCTTGAGGACCAGTGCAGATATTTTTTATTCACCAACATTTGTTTTCTATCACACAATTCTGAAGACAGGCAGTGGAAACTCCCGCCCCAAATTACAGGAAGACTAGCACTAAATTATCAAACAATTGTTGTCTGGGAGAAATGTGGGGATTTTTTACAAGGCAGGACACTGGGAATGCAATTCTACCTCAAGTATTACAGCAATAGATCATAGTGTCATTATTTCTGCTATTACCAAGAGAGGGCATCCTTTTCCTAGTAAATCATGACATGACTACTGCTTTTCAAGAGCCTAGTTAATTTTTGTAACTATTCTGTTACATTTTAGCTAAAACTTTTTGAAATTTAAAAATGCAGCTGTTTACGAAGTAGACTGTAGTTCAGTCTCCACGTTGTTTGAGGCTATTGTAAGACCTGCTATACAAATTTCTCAGTATAGCCTTTCATTTAGCCCTTGTATGGTTTCATTAGGATATGCTTTATCTCCTCCACCAAGGGTATATGATCTGTATTAGTAAAAGCCTACCTCTTTAAAATCAGATCATTAATTGCAGGGGGGTTTTTTATTTATTTAGGTAGGGCATTTAGTGTTATCTTCTTAGAGCAGCTTTCTAGCACAAATGTGAAGCTGTTAACTTCCCATATTTTAGATACTGTTGCCTCCATCAGTGGGACATGAGACACATCTTTTGCATTTGAGCTCAGTTTTGCTGGCTGTAAAACAGATCTTTCAACTTTGGTGGTGTAAACTGTGGCGTGTAGCTGTATATTATAAAAGCATACTGTGCCAGTTTTTTTAAAGCAACTGCATTTCCCCTTTGATACTGCCATCCTGCCTCTAGTCACGCATTGACAAGCCTGAGCATTCGATGGGAACTGCTGCAGGTTCAGCACTTTTGAGAAACAGCTTACTTAGAAGTCTGAAGTTGGATTTAGAAGCTTAACATTTTTGGGAAACTTGTCTATAATCCTCATAACTTACTGTTGTTAAGGCAAATATCTATGCAGTATATTTATGCTGCAACCACTATAGATTTTTTACTTCTACTCTGGATAACTCTCTGTTTAAGAAAACCTTTCCATAACTTAGTGTGAGAGAACTGCCAGAATCACTCTCAACCCCATTTTTCTAACAGACGGCACTGTGCTGTCCAAATCAAGTTGTAGGCTTAGTAAATCTACCTAGGCATCCAGAAATTTACCTAACAAGGGAAGAAAGTTTAATTACACTTACAACAGAACTGAAGAACATACATAAAAATAGTCTACCCCACTCACTTTTTTTATGAAGGAATTGGGCCAAAATAATCTGTGCATATGGATCTGTAATTCTGTGAAACCAAAACATTAAATACATTTTTGTCACAGCATAATTTGAATCATTTGCATAAGGGTGAGTTCAAGGTCATGTCCTTATTAGTCAAACTAATTTTATTTTTCACTTAAACTTGCATTTTGGGGCTTTAAAAGTGAAGCAACATCTAAGAGAAGGGCAGCAGTCCAAAATATACTTGAAAAGAACTGGCATTAGCTCTAACTTTGTCCTATCTGTTAAACAAACGTAAGTTAATTTGTCCTTGAACCTAGAAGCTGGGTGCTGTCTAGAACAAGACAGAAAAAGCACGTTTTCGTAGTTCAGCTGCCACAGGATCTGAGATCTGCCTGCCTGCCAGAGGTTGGGAGTTTAAGCTGAACAGTGGAAACTAGAAAAGAATTTCAGTTGTGAACAAGAGGCTTACAATAAACAATGGAGAAAAATTTTCCAAGAGGAAATGTAAAATAACCTGATACATCCTTGGGTTAGCTGGTAGATGATCAGAGGACCAGACAAAGTGGAGAACAAATACTAAAACTCAACCCAAGAATACAATATCCACTACGTCCTTCCTACTCTTCCCCTGATTCCCTCTCCCCTCTCGTTGGGTTACAAGAACAGTGCTATATTTAGGACAACATCCTCTTCTGAGAGCTGTATGTGCCTTTTTAAATGTGCAATGTGCACCACGGTTTGCCAGTCAATCGGTGCTACAGGATCAAAGCTTTCTTCTCTCTTGCCTCCCACTGGTATTACAAGCTCATGATGAAAGTGGAAACTAATAAAATACCTTGAAATTTTAAGACAGCACAAAATAGTAGAGCTTAGACATGTACACACTTTAAGCTCTGAGAACCTACAGCTAACTTTAACTTGTTAGCATAATATCCTATAATCCTTTTCTTTTCTGTAGGTACCACAAATATCAATTGCTATGTCCCAATTGGCAATACATGGAGAATGGTTATGCACTAAAAGCATAGTGAAAATAAGGGAACTGGATAGAACAGCTTAAATGTAATATCTGCATATATAACAGGAAAATATCACTGATTGTGACACTCCCTGTTATCATTTCACAAATTTTCTGTATGGCTGTATCACAGTAATGCAGAAATCAGCAATGAAAAAATCACGTGCCTTGCCAGGACATACAGCATCTCACCTATCACAGAATCAAAAAATTGTTGAGGCTGGAGGAGATGTCGGGAGATCATTTGGTCCAATGTCCCCTGCTCAAAAGGGGACACCAAGAGCCGCTTGCGCAGAACCATGTCCAGCGAACTTTTGTGTATGTGCAAGGACAGAGACTCCACAACCTCCCTCAGCAACATGTACCAGTGCTCAGTCACCCTCACAGTGAAAATGTATTTCCTAATGTTCACCTGGAACCTTCTGTGTTTCAATTTGTGCCTGTTTCCTCTTATCCTGCCACTGGGCACTGCTGAAAAGAGCCTGGCTCCTTCCCCTTTGCATCCTCCCTTCGGGTATTGATACATGCTGATAAAATCCCCCTGTACAACCTAAAGTTGTAGATAACTTTTTAAAAAATCCTTATTGATAACAGTTAACTGGTCATCTCTCATGTTGTTTCAGCATGTGGAAAATAGTATGCTATATTGAAAGGCTGCCTAGGAAATGTCTTTTTATGATGCCTATGAAATTTCTAACGTAGTAAAGGCCAAGTAGTCTGTGACTTAGCTTCAGATTTCTGTTAGCTCTTTGGCAGATCTCATCAGCTTACACCAGCTTCCTTAATAAATGTGCCTTTTATACTATCACACAGCAAATTCATCTATTACCTGGAGAACCACAAGTAATATCTAATTACTTATGCTAACAATTAGTGCTAAACTTATATACTGCGTTGAAAATGCAAGTCATTGCTGACACTTCTAACTTACCACTGCTATCTGTATTTCAGGTATTAACTGAAACACTGAATCTGACAAACTGGCACATGGGCACTGATAGAGAGGGAGAAAACATCGAACCATTCACTGCTTGTCTCTTCTCTTATGCTTGCAGTGCCCTTATTTCTGTGGCGGGCTGGCTGCACGTGGCAGCAAGTGCAAAGCCTTGCTCACACCTTACTAAGCACCCACCAGAAGACAAAACAGCTATCTGCCAGCATCCCATACTGGTTTCTCTTTTCTTCCCTGGATTTTCTTCCTTGGATTTCCTTCCAGTGATGACACTCTTCAGCGTGAAAGCTGAGACAAAGAAATACCTTACGAAGTGCAACAAATAGCATTCCTTGCAGCTTACAGACAAATGACAACCAAAAAATACATAACAGATACATTAGGTAAAGCTCTTTCATCACGCAGAAAAGTATCATAAAATATATGATTTATCAAAACGCCAATTTTACTGACAATTACAGAAATGACATGCTGTTTTGACTTGGGAATGATCTTGTTTGTGACTGAGTTGAAATTTAAACGTCTTTAAATTTCTTTCGGGATTTCTCTTTTGTTGTAGTTATATTGCTCTTTGCGAGCAATCGGTAATAGTAACATCAACTGCATCAGCAGATGACCTGTGGGCTTAAAAGTCCTCCAAAAGGTTACAAACTGTTTCCTAGTCCTCTGACTGACAAGTAAGACTGTCTCTACTTTGCTAAAACAGAAAACACTGTACCCAACACAGCAGTCACTCTGTGGAATACAATTTTAACTGTATGACATAGTCCAAAGATGTCCTGTGTTGCAGCTGACTTGCAGCCATGAGTGATTTTGGAGCTTTACAGTCATGTCGTTGTTGGGTTTGTTTGTTTGCTTTTATTTCAGAGGGCAGGCATGGTCATGGACTGCCATGCTTTGAGAAGAAATGACAGGTTATTTAACCACTACACACACAGATTGGCTCTCTCAAAACTGAACCAAGCCCTTAAAAAAACCCACCCATAACATAAAATTCAAAACTTGTCAGAAAATATTAATGAGTGCCATTGTAATAATTTTACTAATTTTCCTTCCTATCTACAAGTTAAAGCAGTTTGCTGCTGTGGTGTTACGTCTAAAGAAATAACACAGTTAACGAGCAAATGTCGTTTCGTTCATACGTGGTGTAAAGAACCTGTGCAGCTGCAGCCGTGCTGAGCCCATGTCATAACACTCTTGATCTGTGGTCAAGTAAATACAACTTTCTTCCAATCCAGTATCTAGAGATTGTCATGAAATACTGTTGGGTTTCTAATTCTTGCTTGGAAATTCACTTTCTGGAAGAGTCACTAGGAAGGATCTAATTGTTAGATTATCTGGTATTTTGAAATCATTTACATTGTATTGTTTGCTTGAAAATGATGTTAATCACAGCAGCAACTGCAGGCAGCAGTTGGCTGTTCCTCCTTTTTCAGCCTCCTTTAATTCCACTAGATCATGAAGTTTTTAGGACTGTGGCGCTTTGCAAGTTGCGTGGTTCTGGCCACTCTGTTCAGAGCAGTCCCAGAGGGGAGGTGGGGACTCTCAAACAGCTTTTCAGTGACACACTGAAAACATCTGAGCCTACACTCTGATGGATCCTGATGATCATTTTCCCCCATCTTGAAGCAAATCATTTTGATTTATAGTCAACCTGTGGCACTCAGGAGAAAGAAGAGATAGTCCATGGACCTGTTCTGTCTGCCACTGCTCCTTCAGCTGAGTCAACGGTGATACATTGTCAGGGTGCTGTGCAAAGTCAGGGTTTTTCTGTGGTTACTTCTCTCCTGCCTTTGAGAAGCATGGCCGCAGTTCAGTGACATTTCCACAAGGGCAGCCCCTTCCTCGTTTGCCTCATCCTTTAAACATGGTACAAAAGAGATGCTCAGATTGTTCCCCTTGAAACACTGTTGGAAAACACCTGGATAGCTATATCCCTCATGGGATTTCAGATTCAGGACTTGGCAGCGCTGGCAAGCTACTCTGCTGGCTCCAGGGTGCCTGCTGCTCCTCCTGTACCCCACAGCCACCTTGCCTTGCTTGGCAGCCTCAGTTCTGCCACACGCGCTCTGTGTGCCATACCCGGGGATTCTCCCCCTGCCTCGGCCTGTACTGCAGAGCTGAGCGGGGAAATCCCACCCACTCCTCACAGCTCGCTCTGCAGTTATGTGGCACCTGGCCTAGCTCAGCTTCGGGCAGAGGTTGACAAGATGTAGGGAAAAGCTCCTGAATAGCGAGCGCCTTGCCCTGAAGCTCCAGAGCAGGCTGCTTGTTCCCCGAGTACCTCGGGAAGCTGGTGCTGGGTATCTCGTTATGCAAGAAAGGGAGTTCAGTGTTCTCTGGGCTGTGCTTCTGCCCCAGAAGTTGTAAGAAATCAAACTGGCCAAAGGGGCTTATCTGGCATCTGCAGGGGGTTCCAGCCAAAAGCCAGGCTAAGTGAAATGAACTGTTTACACAGAGCAAAAGCTTGGCAACTCGGGCTTCTCTCAAAGACGCTGTGCTATAAGCTATAATAATTATTCCATCAATGCAGTGTTAACTGTTCTTTAATGCTGGCAGGACGAACACAATCCATTTTCCAGAGCGAAAATCAGCTACCTTTTTTTTTTTTTTTTTTTTAATTTGGCAGCTGAGGGTGGAGCTGTGCCCAGACAGAGCTGCAGAGGCCAGAGGAGCTGCTGCTGAAGGACGGTTACCCAAGCACTAGGGGAGAGAAAACAGAGATTCCAAAAGCAGCCAAACAACATATTTTTTGCCTGATTTTCTTACTCTTTGGTTCCACTGATCCTTCATCTCAGAGTTTTTCAGAAGGGTATCTTAACAGTTATTTTTACCGATCAGTAGTGCAGATGGATATTGATTAACGTCTCTGCAAGTAATGTGTTGCATTTCTCTTGTTTGTGTGCTTCCTGGCAACATACTGATGAACTTCGAAAGGTTTCCAAATCTCTGTACAAGTCATTACTTGTATGAAAATTTACCCAATTAGTAGTCATTATTCTAATCAGTCATACATGCCATTAATATGTGCTTTAGTATATAAATTATAACACATAGAAAGAATATATTTCAGGTGATAACAATGAGCAGCTCCAACTTGAAAGGGTGTAATATATAGAAAACTTATTCACAAATAAACAAAAAGCATTCTTTGATATGGAGAATATATTCACAATACTGAACAAGCTTTTTTTAGGAATGGGATTTTTAGCCCCCAATAGTGGGAATGGAGTTAGCCAACTTCTCACAGCACTGAATAGGGATCATCCAGGATTCATCACGGTAATCTCTGGTCGGGAGGGGCTGTGACACAAGGCCAGGCTGCTGCGTGCTCGCTCAGAATCGGCACGAGTAGAGCGCTGTGATTTCCATAAAGAGCCTCCTGTGGCTGACTGGCCGGCAACTAAAAGAGAAACAGAAGTCGTATTTATTTCTGAAGTCTGAGACTAAATGTTAAAAACAGTTACGGGTGGTTCAGTGAAATATCCCCCTTGCATGCCACTTGGCATGTGCAGAATTCCAGCTTGCTCTGGAGCGAGTGTACGGGACAGAGCAAACCAGGAGGAAAGCTGCAAACGGAATTTCTCCGGGCTGTTTCCTGCTTGTCTCCAGGTGAATGGAATTCAGGCCTGGTTTTATTATGGGAAGGACTGGCCACACGGTTGTTAGGATGCCAAAAGCCAGACACGGCTAGAAATTGTGATCGGGCCCTTTGTTTTGTCCTTTCCGTACTAGCACCTCCCCCAGTACAGAGTACGGAAGGACGCTGACACGCACCTAAGCCCAGAGTGGGTGACGCTGCGTGTTTTGCTGATGATCTTTATCCCAAACCAGCGTCCCGCCGAGGACGTTCCTTTGTTATACCGGCTCCAGAAACAAACCCGAGGAGCCTTCGTGCGGGGCCCGTGCAAAGCCACACTTTTTGCGAACCGCAGTTCCCCCCGCCAGCCGCGCTCGGTCCCGCAGTGCCGCCGGCAGCGCCCGGGCACGCGCCCCGCCCCGCCCCCCCCGGGAGGGGCCGCGCGCTGCCGCCCCACGGGGCCCCGCCGGTGCCGGGCGTCCCGACGGGCCCCCGGGCCGGCCCCGGCTCGCAGGGCTCCGGGGGGTAACGTTCGGCCCCGCGGTGGCACGCAAGGCCCGGCAGATAACACCGCCACAGGCCCCCGGCTCGACAGGGCCCGCAGGCCGGGCCGCCTCCCCGGCGGCTCGGAGCGGGGCGGAAGAGGGGCGGCCCCGGCCCCGACCCCGGCCCCGACCCCGACCCCGGCCCCGACCCCGGCCCCGACCCCGGCCCCGACCCCGGCCCCGACCCCGGGCGGGGCGGAGGGGGGGCGGCCCCGGCACGGCCCCGGCACGGCCCTGGCACGGCCCTGGCCCTGACCCTGACCCGGGCGGGCGGGGCGGGGCGGAGGTGGGGCGGCCCGGCCCGGCGCGGCGCCGGCGGGCGGAGCGGAGCGGAGCGGGCGCGCTGCGGAGAGGGAAGGAGCGGGCCGGCGGCGGCATGGCAGCGCGGGGCTCGGCCGGGGACGCCGCGCTCCGCCGCGCAGCCGAGCAGTGGCTGCTGTGGGACAAGGTGAGGGGCGGCGGGGGCGGTGAGCGGGAGCCGGGCCGGAGGGGGCGCCCCGGCTCCGCAGGGGCTCTGGGGGGCGCAGGCTGGTGCGGTGTCAGGGCGCGGCAGAGGCGCCCGTCCCCTGCGCCCAAGGCCCTGGCGGCGGGGTATGCCGCAGCGGGGGGGGTGCGGCTGCCGGGGCCCGCGGCGCCACCTGTCCGAGCAGCCCCCGCAGCCTCGCAGAAACCCCTGTCGCTGGTCCCTTGGGTACCGCCGCTGTCCCCGGCTTCCAGCTGCACCGAGCTGCTGTTGTGCAGGGGCCCGTGCTGTGCCGTGTCGGGGCAGCCGGTTGCCTTAATTATTAAAGGCAGGAACACGGTGCTGCGTCGTCTGGCTCTCAGTGTTAACAGCTTCCCGGTACCTCCGTATTTTTGTTGATTAAAATACTGTTGCCAAAAGACACGTAGGCATGCTTCAAAACCACTGGAAAATGCAGAATACATGCTCTGCCCGGCCCCCCCCCCCCCCCCCCCCCGTAGTGTTGCCCACTGCTTAGTGATCCTTACTTAATAAATTAACTCCTGAATCTTCAACATTATCTAGTCTCATGGTTTTTCTCCCCTTTTCTGTTACGATTTATGAATCCTTTAGCACGTGTTACTTCTCTTCCTGTTAAAATACTTAAACTTTTGTGTCTTCGGTTTTGGTCTTGACAGCTCTATATGCAGAAGTAAACTCCTTGGTTTTTTATATCCCACATGTCTAAAGAAGTGCCTTGCCATAGTGGTGTTCTGGAAATTTTTATGGAGTTGCTTGCAGCTGCAGTTCCTACTGAGATGCAGGCCCACATTCGGTATATGTGGTTTGCGTTTTTTGGTTGGGTTTTTTTGGTGGGTTTTCTTTTTTCTTTTTTGTCCCTGCATGTGAAATTTGTTCCTTTGGCTGTATTGGAACACACTGGCCATTGCCCCTGCTGGGTCACTGTAATGACTGCCCAGGGCTCAGCACTGTACAGTGCTCTCTGGGCTCTGTGCAACCTATGTACTTGTTTGGGAAGGGGTATTCTTCTTATTTCAAGATTATCAATAAAAATATAGAATAATTCTTTTTTTTTTTTAGTATCCTTTCCAGGTTCTAAAGGACATCACTAGAAATACCTCAAGCTTGTTGTGATTCTTCATTAAAGATCATTCAACTGGTTAACTGATCAGTTACCCAGCTGTTTCTATTAATGATAATGTGGTGCCAAACCAGACCTTCTTTGGGGAATGCTAATGTTATGATGTAAGCTGACAGTAAGCTTTTGTGTCTCCCTGCCCACGCCCCCCCCTCCACCCACCCCCCCAGTTTAATTGATTTTGAGAATACAGTCTGGTTTTAAAGGGCCTCTTCTTTCCTTAACTTTTTGACTAACCTTAGTTATATTCCTATCTTCTGTCCACTCATTTCATTCTCAGCTGGTTATTCCAATTATTTTGTAAAACCCTCTGGAAATGTAATGCAGCATCCCCTATGATATCTTTACTTTTGAAAGGCTAACTCTTTGTTAACGCTTGCGTCTGACTCAGTAATAATTGACTAGTTTGCAATACTCGTTGCTGATTGCTCAAAAATAGTGAGCAATTTTCATTTCTGGGGGAGCTGTTATGGGTTTGTATTAACAGAACAATCCAATATAACCCTTGTCCATTTACTCTGATATTAAAAAAAAAAAAGTTCTTTTTTTGAAGTGTAGAGATAGGTTAATATTTAATGATGATAAGCTACAAGTTTCTTACATGATAATAGTTTGCAAGAGCAAGCTTTTAAGGCTGAAGATGGTCCTGCTGACTTAACAGGAAATTTCTACCTAGATGATAATTACTGAGCTTGTTACCAAGCTTCATTACAGTAGTAGTGTATTTTTCATTCTTTCTATTATCAATCATAAAATTATGAATAGAAAGTAGCTTATGTTTTTTTAAAAAAATAAAACCTGTTTAGTCAGTAGCAGTCCTTCTACTCTAAAACTTTACGGGGACTCCTACACTGATGAAGCCTCTTTGAGGTCTTCCTGTAGTGTAGATTAAAGTAAATAACTCAAGTGTTACCAGGTGATGTTCAAGCGAGTTGTACTACTGGATATTAACTCTGTATTAAATCATCTGCCACTGCATTTACAGAAATCAGTGTTCTCATACTCACATCCAGTTTTATTTGAGAGTAGAAAAAGGGTAACTGAAGAGGACCAACAAGGAAAGCAAAAACCAGCACTTAATTCTACAGATACAACTGGGTTCCTCTTTAGTAGAGATGCTGTGAAGATTTGGTTTTGGCTTTTTATTCTGCTTAAAAAAAGTTTCTGGTTTTTTCCTTAGCTGCATACAATGGCATCATAACAGTCCTAAAATTGAAATGGGAACAGCCTTCTGTACCATTTAAAAAAAAAAAAAAAAAAAAAAAGGCAAATACAACCATAAATAATTATAACAGTAATTCTGGAAAAATACTTCTGGTATATTAAACAGACTTGAGCCTAGCTTTTACCTTTTTTGTTTGTTTGTTTTGTGGGGCAGAGGGAAGCAGGGAATAACCCAAACAGCTAAATTCACACAATCAAGTTTTCTCTGGCAAATGATGTGGATTGAAACTGTGAGTCTCGGGCAGCTGCCTGGTACGATCATTTAACCAGACCTGAAAAATTGGAGGATCCCTGTAGTGTTACAGTAGATAGCAAACCTGGGAAATTTCTCTATGGTAGTGAGAGCTACAGGATGTTCCTAGTGTCCAGCTGGCCTTGTGTGCTGGCATTAGAGCTTCTACTCTGTCCAACATATGTTTAAACGTGTGGCATCCTCCTAAAGAGGTGCCTGTTTCAGTGGTGAGAGACAACTCAGGTGCATAGAGCTCATGCAGGGTGGAAAAAAAAGGTGACTAGGCAGCGTACAAAGCCTGATGCAAAAAATGTCATTCAGACTTTACCTATGAGACATAGGCCTGATATTGCAGCAAAAAGTTCACGTCAACTTTTTAACAGCCTAAACTCAGAATAATTATGCTGACCTATATTATTCTATAATAACATAACATTATATATGTTCTTACAGAATATAATTACTCTATAATAATACAGAATTTTGTTGAGCCTCCTAAGAGGAAATGTCAGTTGCAACGTTCTTGGACTGGTAAATTGGTAATTCTTAAACTGGAAATCAGTAATTATGGGGTACCTAATGGCTTATTGCACCCAGGAAACACGTGGTGGTTTTTTTTCTCATTTAACTTATTCTGCATTATATAGTTTACTCATTAGCATCAAAAGCTCTGAAGCTTTTTGAGTATTTATTTAAATTATGATGTTTGTCCTGCAGCAGGGGGTACACAGGTCAACAATTAGGGCATCCAGACCCTGGTTTCAGTTTGGTGTGCAGAATGCTTACACATTTGTATGCAAGCTCATTCACTTGTTTACTGCAGTTCGTGCTCGGAAGTGTTTTCTGGAGCTGCAGAAAATACTTTTTTGGGTTGGTGGTTTGGTTTTTTTTGCATAGGATGATATGCCTTCCCTTGCTGTAAGCATACCTAGGTCATCCAAGAAATAGTATGGTCTCTGACTTCTGTGAGGTTATTTGCTTGACTAGAAATCAAAGTTTCTATCCATTTGGAAATTATAACTTTGTACTCCAGTGTAAAGTGTGTGTGATCATGGTGAGTAACCTGTGGAGGATGCTGCCTCTCCACATAACCCTGTTGCCTGGTGGCTGGAGTGTGCCATCTGTCTGGTTGGCTCCGCTGTTATCCAGAAATCTTCACGTATTCTCTCTTAGTAAGATTGAGAGGCTGGGGATACAGGACTTTGCTAATTCCCAAGTTTGGAAACAGAGAGTTGAGAACAATAAAGAGTAGATACAAGCAATATACTAAGGAAAGCAGTGAGACTTAGAAGGCCTTCGCTGTTCACAGATTAATCTGATGTGGCCTTTTGTCACCACCCTGCACAGCCATTTTATTGAGGAATTCAGCTGTAGTTGCTAGGCTTCCATCCTGAGGGCTGTGCTTGTTTTTACAACCGTTACCTGCACATACACTGCAAATTGTTATCTTTATCTTCTGACCAGTCTGCTTAGTTTTGCTGCTGCCTCTGGTGTTAGCCAGTCTCAGGTCAAGGTTCTGATTTATTATTTTTTTTTAGCTCTACTTAGAGAGCTATGGAAGTAACAAATACTTATTAATCATCGGCTTAACTTACTTTTGTATATGTTTAGTGTAGTCTTTGTGTTGTGATGACAAAAGTTCTCTGGAATGTAAAGATGCCTTTTTTGTTTGTTTTGTTTTTAAAACCAGGCAGTATTAAAATTAAAGGACATCTCGGAAATCTTTTCACTTGCTAAAATGTGATATATACATGTTGCCTTGACAGCAGTGTTAACTTAAGGAGATAAATCTAAAATAAGTAATACTTGAGATTGTACTGACTTAAAATTAGGAAGATGTAGTAGGAGTTCTGGTGTTCTTGAAGTGGTGTGTGATGTTTTGATACTGAAATAACCCAGCACAGAGAATGGGCAAGAAAGTTCTGTTAAGATGCTTAAGGGTATTAAAAACAAACATACAAACAAAACCTGTTCTAGAAAATCTGAATTTTGTGTCTACAGAATCCAAAAACTTCTGCAATAGTGAAGCAACTGCTTGTTGAAGGAAATGCCAGTGAACTGCAGAAATACTTCGGCTCACGGATGGAGTTTGGCACAGCAGGGCTCAGAGCTGCCATGGGAGCAGGAATTTCCCACATGAATGACTTAACTATTATCCAGACAACCCAGGTACTGTGTTCAGCACTTGATCTCACTTAACTGGCTGTATATATAAGCCTCATTTATGACAAGCAAACAGGTATTCTGTGGAAGTACAAGCTTTTTACTATTCCTCCAGTTTTCAGAAGTCATGTAAATAATTATTAGCTGACTGCTGATCTCTGAAAACAAGCAGAGAGGAGGTGTTAAGCCATGAAAATAAGTTATTTTCCATATTTGATTTGCAATTGAATTTATACACAGCTACAGTTAAGCTCAAGTGGATCAGTTGGTCCTGATGTAATAACTACCAGAACCCACAAAGGTAGCCAGCATTTGGCTAAGCTTTGTGTATGTTGGAACATAAATTTACGTAAATGCAGTGAAGCTGCATATATATATATGCATGTAGGTCCTAAAGTAAATCTACCCGGGGAGAGCATAAAAAATCCCCAAAACTTAAATTCCTGCAGCCTGGAGTGGTGGTGTCTCATGCCCTAAACGTGTGTCATTATTAAGAGTGAGATTCAGTAAAAAACAGAGGTTTCAGTTAAAACCTGGAATATTGGCCAGTTCTTCTCTTCCTTGTTTGAGACCTAACACAGCTAAATCATTTATCATAATCCGTGATTCAGACTGATAGTGTTAACTGTTCCTTTCTCGAGTTGGTTCTGAGTTTTGGAAAAGTACTGAAATGCTGTCCAACTCACTGTATTGATTTGAACGTTTCTTATATTTCTCGGTGTTTATTGGTCCTAGACAAACTGAATCCTAATCCAGTTCAGTGAGATGTTATGTGTGCTCACCTTTCTGAGATGTCAACATCTTAGCAATCATCTTAATGCAATGATAGATTAAATATCAAGATTGGGTTAATGAATTGAATTTCTTGTTGTCTTTAGGGATTTTGCAGATACCTTGAGAAGAATTTCAGTGACCTGAAAAAGAGAGGAGTTGTGATTGGTTTTGATGCTCGTGCCCATCTTTCCAGTGGAGGTAGTAGCAAAAGGTACTTTTTAGGATTTAAGTATTTTGTGGGTATCTTATATGATCCATCATAATTTTATATCTGCTTCAACAGTATTTTCTCTTTCTGTAGAGTGAAGCAAGGTAAGGGATTTATAGTATTTTTGTATTCTGTAAATGCCAAAGCAGTTCTTATTGTGCTTTGTCTGTTGGCGATAGTGAGGGAACACATTTAAATTGGGTCTGTATAATGATTTGGGGGTTGTTCATAGGGGTTTAGTTTCTTGGTTTTCTTTTTTAAATCAGAGTGTGAAGCTGTGATTGGTGAGAAAATGAATATATTTCCTAGGCATCTTTTCTTCCTGTTTAGGTTTGCAAGACTTGCTGCTAATACCTTCATCAGCCAAGGAGTTCCAGTTTATCTGTTCTCTGATATAATACCAACTCCTTTTGTGGTAGGCTTCTCTATTATATCTTTTTTTATACACACAGATTCTGTCAGACATCTTGCATTACTTACATTAAGGAAAACTAGACAAACTGCTTTTAACTTTTTAAGCTGGACCTGCTGTGAACCTCTGCGTATTTAGCTATATTTAGTTTACAACATCCACAGCAAGAGAAAGGAAGAAGCTTAGTGGAATGCCAGTGACAGTGGGATGGATGTGTTTGTATTTATTCTGGCTTTCAGGCAGGTTTCTTTCAGAAGACAGCTCGTTGTTTCCAGATTGCTGTGGAGGCTGAAACATACATGCACCGTTAATTTTGTGATTTTTAGTCGGTTTGGTGCTTTGGTTTTGTTTTTCTTTTCGGGGTATTGAATCTAAAGTAGCCTTTTCAAATAGCAGGTGGTTGGAATACAGCAATGTTGCTCCGGGAGGCTCGATGTGACCGCGTTTTCATCATCAGATCACTAGGTGTCAGTCCTCTAAAGCAATAAAGAAAACCCCTACCGCTGCACTAAAACCAAGTTTCTCCCGGTACCAGTTGCTCCAGTAAAGTGCTGCAAACACAACATACCAGGATGAAGACTTGATATGTAGCATACCTGTATCGACAGAAATTTTGGTAGATTTAGGGTCAGATTCTTCACAGTGCAGCTTAAAGCAGTATTGCAAAACTTGGGGTTGATTGCATTGGCTGTTAAATAAAGAGCCAGGAGTAGACTCAAACTGGACTTATGATCACAAACTATGCTATATTTTTCATTCACTCCACCCATGTGGAGCTAATTTATATAAGAGCTCTCTCCCAAACAATTCTTTTCTGAACCACGATGGAGTAATTGCTCCACGGGCTGCTCTCAAAAGGTAGTGTGGATGAGACTGCTGCAGGTGTAGTTCTCTACCCTGTGCAGACTTCTGTCATTAGCCCAACAGACTTTGCACCCTTAAAGACCTCTGGTATCTCAGGTCATTCCGCATTAGTCGGTTGCCTTCTATAGAAACCCCACTCTAGAGATCCACAAAGCATTTGATACAACACTAAGAATATATATATAAAAGGCAAAATGCACAGGAAAAAGCAAGGACTCAAGTTGTGCCACATGGGGTTTAGCGGAGCAAGTAAAGCTTCTGCTTTAGAGAGTCAGTCTGTAGGAATCATATCCTGGCTTTCTTTTCATTCAACAGTATAGAAGTATTGCATGTGCGTGAGAATAAATAATATAAAATACTTTGCACGTTCCACTTCAGATAACTTTCTCTTGTTACAGCCATACACAGTAACTCATCTGAAGCTTTGTGCTGGAATTATGGTTACCGCTTCTCATAATCCAAAACAAGATAATGGTTACAAGGTATTTCTGTACGATCTACTTTCTGGCTCTTTTTCAAACTTTTTTTTCCACGTAGAGACACTAATATTATTGTGTATATCCTATCATCATATAGACCAAATTAGAAGAGATCAAACTATCAATGAGATGTATGTATTTAAAGCTAGTAGCATGTTACACTAATGACATAATTAAAATCTTAGTTCTAAAAAGCAGTACTTTTTGTACTTTGGAACACTTTAAAATATTAACTGACCTCTTTTCAAAAGCATTAATCACTTTTCCAGTTCATGATTTTAAAAGATGTCTTTAGTTTTACAAACACAGAGAATTAAAAATGTGTGAAATCTAATGAGTTGCTTGTACAAAGCATTTTTAATAAATTCCATTAATTTTTTGTAGCACTTTTTTTTTTTTTTTTTTTTTGGCGCTAAATGATACAGTTACCGGTGTGACTTTTTTTCTATGACACAAATCTGCATTCCACTGGAAAAGACATGGCTGAGCTGCCTGTCTGCCAGTCACCCATAGCTGGACTAGTCATATACAGACAGTTTCCAAAATACAAAAATTGAAATTGGGAGATCTTTTTTTGTCAGCTTAATAGAAAAACAAGGCATTAGCAGGAATAATTTCTTGCTGTCTCTCCCTTCAGAACTTCATGTCTCTTTAAAATTGCTTTGTAAAATATTTTGTGTATTGATCTTGATAGCTTGTTTGGATGCTTTATCAACTACTTTTTTCATCAATTTCATTTTTTCTTAATTTTTGATATTTGGGTTACATAGTTACATATGTACATGGCCAGTTGCTTTTTTAAAATCTGTGGTCTGTAAACCATCAATAGAAGGAAGTGTGCAAACAACTGTCAAAAAGTAAAACATAGGAAATATACCTCTTTCTAGATGTGTAAACAATTATCAAAAAGGAGAAGACTACAAGTAATGAACATCTTGACACTTAGTTGAATTTGTGCTTGCTGTTGTGGCAATACTGCTGCTGCAGGCAACTGCAAAATTTTTGTGCCTATCTCCTTAATTTTTTTTTGGTGGGAAATGTGTTTCAATTTTGCACTTTTTTCCTCTTAAAAATTCTTCAATATATAATGATTATACCTAAAAATCTGGAAGAAGGTATATGAAATAGCATAGGCAAGTTATCAATCCCAAGCCTGGCAGACAGGCTGATACTGGAATCTTTTCAGTAAATGAGCTGGGTCTTGTTTTGTGTTCCATTATGGATTTTGATATCTTCTGATTTTAAAAAAAAAAAAAGAAAAAGGCAGTTGTTTAATAGAACAAAAATGGGATGTGAGAGGAAACATTGAGAATATGAACAGGGGAATACTCTTGGTATAATTCAGCCTAATTTACTGTAATGCTTTACCGAGGGTAGTGCACTTTAGCCAACAAAAGAAATAACAGTGCTATCCTACAATATTAATGACCAAATATTCCCTTACCCTATTTATTATTTAGGTTTACTGGGAAAATGGTGCTCAGATCATTTCCCCTCATGACAAAGGAATTTCTCAGGCTATTGAGGAGAACCAAGAGCCGTGGTCTCAGGCTTGGGATGACAAACTGATTGACAGCAGCCTACTACTTCATGATCCATATGCCATGGTCAATAAGGAGTATTTCAAAGACATACAGAAACAGTGCTTTCACAGGTAACCGGTGTTAACTCCGTTAAGAGTATGGGTTTTTCCATCTAGTTCAAATTGATGGAAGTCAGGGCGGCCATTATCCTGCCATGATCCAGTTCTGTCTGTGCCTTCTTGTCACCTTTTGTGGTAGCACTGGCAGCTGCATGCTGACATAGTAAGCCAGTTCATATAGGTGGCCTGGCAGAAATCTAACCCAGCAAAGTGAGCAAGGTTCTGATTATATCATCTCCCTGTATGTGCATGACCATGCATCGACCGAGTGCCACAGCAAGACTAGGGCTATGTTGTGCACCTGGGGCTGCGCTGACGCTGACAGTCCAACAGTCTTAAAATGGGCTGCTAAGAGCGAAGGTGAACCAGGCTGTTAAGCCAGTTCTGGAAGGAGGTCTTGCTCTGTCATTGTAGCCTTGTGTGTGCTCCTGGTGACCTTGGGCACCTTGCATGAGCCTATTCCTGTCACTTGCTCAGTAAAACTTTACTCAGCAAAATCAAGTGCATGTTTTATTTTATGATTAACTCGTAGGATCAGTTTATGGATTAGGCGAGCAGCAACCTGTTAATCTGCTTATTTACATCAAAATTTTAACCACCAGTAACCGTGTTCTTACTCTTACTAAAAACATAGTCAGGATTACTAGAAAGTTTGGTCTATGTGAGAAATTATGCTGCATTTTCAGAATAGGAGTTGAATGTCTCCTTAGGAGTTTCCATGCATGTTCTACAGTGTCAGGAATGCACTTCGTAAAACAGTGCGCTCAAATGAAGCATGCTGCTGTCGGTCCACTGTGATCACAGTCTTTGGAGCTGATTTAAATGCCAGAGTTGGGGATGAAGAGTCTTATTAGGCAGTTGTATTTGTTTTCCACTCACCTCCTTTGAGGTATGTGCAGTGTACTGTCTTACTCCAGTGATTTGCACATACCAGGACACTAGATACCAAGAGTGACTCATATCGCTGAAAAATGAGGCATAAGCCAGTTTTCAAGCAATTACCTTTAAAATCTGACCTTTTTAGTGTATAATTTTAACAGTGATATAGAATACTGTATTGTATCGGTTTCTGAACATAATCAATTTTCTGCAGAATATTCTTCCGTATCCAAGTTAACTGTTAATGTGTTTTATTTCAGGAATATAAACAAGGAAACAAACCTGAAATTTGTTCATACTTCTGTGCATGGCGTAGGTCATAAATTTGTGCAGCTGGCCTTCAAGGCATTTGACCTTAGCCCTCCTTTTGCTGTTCCAGAGCAGAAGGATCCTGATCCAGAATTTCCCACAGTAAAGTACCCAAATCCTGAAGAAGGCAAAGGTGTTTTGGTAAATAGAATTTATTTTTTTTAACAGTTCCAATGTATTTCAAATAACGTATCCTTTCTGCCAGTAGTCATGGCTATAAATATTGGTTGATGGTCTATTTTGTTTCTGTTTTCATAGCCTTACATTTAGTGAAGAGTTAGCTGGTATCCTTTCATTGAAATTTTTAACTTTTTGAACGACTTGGGAAGTAATTATCTGTAACTTTAAACTAATTTGTTCTGTGCTCTAACAGAATTGGCAGCATCTGCACGTAGAACAAAGTGATTCAGTTCCTTTTAAAAAATAAAATAATAACAATAAGATCTTCACAGTTGGTTTTGAGCAATTTCTACAATTTACATCTGAAATACAAAGACTAAATTGTTCTGATTCTTCACCAGGAGGCAGCAGGGGAAGTCCTGACAGGTCATTAGAATTTTGGCTGCAAGTATTTCTGCTACACACTGTTACTGAAGGATCTTGTTGAATCTAGATAGTGTTTGACTCAGGCTGAAGAAGTGGAATGATGTAGGTGAAGTTAAATATCCTGACTGTGCTCTACTGCTGCCAGGCTTGAAATTTACTTTTTTGTAGAGACACATCATGATTTTGGGTGTTTGAGATTAAATAAATGGGGAAAATTATTTAAAAACTATAAAGAAAGTGAAAATGTTATTTGGGAGTATTAACACTCATCTCATCTTGCTTACCACTTTTCTAGACGTTGTCTTTTGCTTTGGCTGAAAAAGATGGGGCAAAAATAATTTTAGCAAATGATCCTGATGCTGATCGACTTGCAGTGGCAGAGAAACAAGAGAGGTATGGTAATAAAGAATTGCAAGCCATTTACATTTTTTACCTAAAGGCTAGGTTCATTTGGGGGATTTTTGATACCTGTGTTGCAGAGGAAGATAAATAGTCACATTAGTCAATTTTGGACTGAAAACGTGTAGAAATGAGAGAGGACTGTATGAAGCAGACCACAGTGGGGGCAGCAGGTGAAATGATGATTAATATTAGATACTGTACAGAAGCCTGAATAAATACTTGACACTTGCGGTACTTGAGGCATGCACAGAAGCACATGAATTGTTGTGATTGTGCTATAGCTTTTTAAAGGTAGGTTTTCAGGTAGGAATTTTTCACCCAAGACTGATGAATGTTCTTTTATACTATGCTTATTAAATAATTACTTGAATATTCAGGAGAACCTTTATATAGTTTGCTGATAATCTCAGGAATAGGGAACATCTCTTGTTTTTTCATGAGTTCCTTCTTTCTCAATACTGTTAGACCAGACGTTTTTCTAATCAGATGGTTTAGGCCTCTCTCACTCAGTTCCCCATTTCTATGCATTCACATCCAGTGATTGTGGATGATGCAAATATTTGAACCTCTATCAGCTACACAAATTCCAAAAACCCAGTAAAAGGACACAATGCCAAATACCCATTTTGCTCACCAGATAATACTTTTTGATCTTGTAGCAGCTTCAAAGGTGGCAGTGTTTTCTTTGGGGTTTTGGGTCTTTTTCTAACTCATTAGCCTCACAGCATGAACTAAGGAGGCTTTTCTGCCATTTGAAGAGGAATGGGCTGATTGGACTCTGCTTGGACAGTGGTAGCTGGAATATCTTTATTTTAATATTTTTGTCCTGTGCCAGCCTCAGCTGGCAATTCACCATTGAGGAAAAAGCATTAAAAGCTTCAGTTTATGCTAGTTATGATGGGTTAAAACAGTTTTTGTCTAAAAACTTACAGCTATCAGAGGCTTGAAGAGGGGATGTTAGTTTATTGTATTTATCACCACTGAGAGCATCGTGCTCTCATTCTGCTACCTCTTTGCTAATTGTGTAGCCAGTCTTAGTTGTCTCCTAACTTCCAGTCCTGCGTCCTTCTCTCAGACTTTTCCTTTAGCTGTTCATACACTAATTGAATATATTAATACAGGCTTCTACAGTATCTGTACTTCTTCTTTGACAGAAACTCCTGCTAGAGCACAGTCTCTTAGAGCTCTTACACTAAGTTGTCACTTTGCATTGCTTTGTGCCTGTTGGCATCAATAAATGCAGGAGACTGAGTCTGCTTCTCTTTCACAACAGGTACTGTTTCTGTAGGTCTTGATGTCTGTCAGTTTGGCAGTGTCTTTGTCCCCTTTTGTGACTGGGAATTTCTGGGTAATTTTGACATCCATCTTTCTTTTTTTCCTTCCATTTTTCTTGTTCTAGCAACATGTCAATGTTAATTTTTTTTTTCACCCATTTGAGGTTTTTTCCAATCTTCTCAATGACCATTGATGTATTTGTGATTATATATAAAAGCATTTGTCACAGAGTCAACCAAAAGTACTGATCTTGAGAACTGTATTTTTGTGTCTCTGTGCTTGTCTTAATCACGGATTTTATAATTTGCTGAATATTTTTGTTTTACAAAAATATGCTGGAAATAGCATTGTTTCATCTTTTGATAAATTCAAAAGCTGGTATGTATTATGGAGGACAAAGGTAACCACTTCATAAATTTTTGGGGAGGAATTTTTTTTTTTTGGTCGAAATGAACACATGACACCTTGTTACTGGTACTTGGATTTCAGGTGCAGTTGTTTGTTAGTATTCATGTATGCAAGAACCAATAGATTATTTTTTTTTTTTTCCTCCAGTATTATCCTTTGAATTCATACACTTTGTTTATTTTTTTTCCTCTCTCCAGTGGTGAATGGAAAGTGTTTTCTGGAAATGAGCTGGGAGCTCTTTTAGGCTGGTGGATCTTCACTTGCTGGAAAAATCACAATAGGGATACTTGTGCCATTAAAGATGTCTACATGTTATCCAGTACTGTTTCTTCCAAAATCCTGAGAGCAATTGCACTAAAGGAAGGTTTTCACTTTGAGGTAAGCAACGTTACACGTTATTCCATATTCTTTTATACGCTTTCCTACGCAGTGTCATATCTTTGTAAAACATTACTTTTATTTCTAATGCCTTTCTTTTCCCACCCCTCCTCACTGCTGTAGGAAACACTGACAGGTTTCAAGTGGATGGGCAACCGTGCCAAACAGCTCATGGACCAGGGAAAAGCTGTTCTTTTTGCATTTGAGGAGGCTATAGGTATGAAACGGAATGTTATATTCTGGTATCCTGTAAAATAGTGAAAGTAGTCCTGCTGCAAAAACTGCCAATGTAACGGTGCCCTCAGCACAATAGGTCTATTTCCAGTGAGTAATCAATAATCATCCATTTGGCTGATCGATTTTACTAGTTTTAATCCTGTGTATCTCGGCTTAGCACAGAGTATGATGATGTGAGGAGCTAGATGTATATACCTTCAGTAGCATAGCTATGTAGACTTGGACTGAAAACGCTCTGCAAGGTATTTTAAAAAAAACAAACACACATTTTTCAGACTTCAGGTTGAGTCTGTTTACCTGACATTTTTCAGCTGATTTTAAATGTGAATAAAAAGTAAAAAAAATCTCCCAAATTATACTTGTAAACTGGAAAGCCATGAACAAAAGCTGTGAATTCATTAGAAGGAAACGAAAGCTATAATGCTATTTTTGGAGTATGTCAGTACCTGAAAACCAGGGAAAATGTGATTAATTTTACAGATGATTACTGGTGCTACCATGTAAGGGTAATCACATTTGAGACAAAGTGCTATACTTGTTTTGTTCCTGCAGTATGGCATTTCTTTTTAACGAGAGCTTCAAAAATGCTCAGGAGCATCTAGCATTGACACAAATCTGTCTCTAGCTTGAAATTCCATTAAATGCCTTGCTTGTCAAAATTAACACTTTCTGTTTAACTATAAAATGTCTGTACTATGGTAGTGTGCATTTCTCCTTTAAAAGATGTTGGGTTTATTAACTCCCCATCCCCATTTTATCTTATTTTCTTATAAAAATATATCAAATATATATAATTTTCTTTGTTTAGGATATATGTGCTGTCCTGCTGTTCTGGACAAAGATGGTGTCAGCGCTGCTGTTATAACTGCAGAGATGGCTAGCTTTTTGGCAACCAGGAATTTGTCTTTGTCTCAGCAGCTGAAAGCTGTCTATGATGAGTGAGTTCTCTTAGAATTGTTTAATTTTCAGATTTTCTCCATTCCATGTACTGGGGTTAATAGGGATTCACTAGCAAGCTATAGTATAGGAAGAAATAAAAATTGGGTTCTTGCAGTATTAACACAATTGTGTGTTAATAGTAATTTTCTAGAAAGCGCTCCTGCCTCATGAATATATTTATGACTTTATCTTGTGTCATTTTAAGGTATTTTAAAAATAATAGTATTACCTTACTAATTCCCTATTAGTTAATGAGATTTTTGAGGTGGTTTTGTTTGCTTGTCTGAAAGGTTTTTCCCTTTTGGGAAGTTCTGCTCTTGGGTCCTTTTACAGAAGATTGGCCTGGGTTTTGGCCAGTAGTATTACTGTGTTGTGGACATCATAGTGTCGCCAGCTGCTTCAATGTGCCAGATGCACAGAATTGTTGATTGCAGAATGGGTCTAAGTACCTCTGGCATATTTATGCTACTCATAGAAGCCAGCTTGCTTCTGTCCTGCTTGCAGGGCTACTTGTGATTAAATTAATTCTAGTTGGCTCTAAAATTAAGCTTTTTATGATGATAATCTGTCCTTTTTTTTTTTTTAATGGATAGTAGATGTTGGTGGTTGTTTCTGCACGTGAATGAGATTTGAGCTGATTATGCAGAAGTGCTGTGACTGTTCTGCCATAACTATTGGCCATATATGGCAGGGTATCCCTTTGAGAGCTTTTAATACAAGGCACTGCTTTTCTTTTGTTCTTAATGTTTTCATAGACCTACAGAAATCAATAGCAAAGATGACTACTGGATTTCATGGGACAGACAGTGGTTTTTGTGGGGAGTTTGGGTTGTTTGTTTTAAAGGAGGGAGCAGCACAAGCTGGTTGATACTCTCCACCTCTTCGTGTCTCAGATGCTAACGAAGGAGTGGTGGAACCTGCAGAGACTCATGGAAGACTCCAGCCTTGGTGCTGCTTGTTTTACCAATCCTCAGAACTCATTTGCATGCAGCACTAGCCATGCTTGTTTAAGAAGGAGTCAAGTGGGAAACACTTGCTAACACACTACATAAATAAATTGTAGGATTTATTAGCTATTGTATGTGGCAGAAGTTTAGGTGTGTTCAAGAAACAGTAATATAAATGCATGGAAGAGGAATGCATACCTAGAGCTGCAAATATATCATCTGACATGAGAAATCCCTTAAGTACTGGTAGCTGGAAGTGTATATTCAAAGAATTATCCTTCTCTGGCTTGCACTTTTTTTTTTAATACTCATTCAGTAAACACCTCCTTCAGGTTGCCCTCAGAATATTTGACGGAGTGGAACTTTCTGTGTCACAGTGCCACTCTTTACGTAACTACTGAAGAGGACTCTAAAAGTCAGAGCTTATTTAGCATAAAAGCAGTCTGTAGATGTACCTGAAAGATGTCACTGCACATAGTCATAGTCACTCTTTGTGGAAAACCTACATAACAGGGAAGGATACAAATCTGCCTTGATTTGATGCTTGATAACTAGAACTGGAGAAGGGGGTCTTGTTTTGTTTTGGGGGGTCATTTTCTGTGCGTTTTTGTTGTTTGTTTGTGGCTAATACAGAGTTGCAGTTTTCTACTCCTTACTCCTTTATTCTTTGTCAGATTTGTCTTGTGGGTTGCTGTTGAAATAGAAGAAACTCTACTCTGGGATGTGGAGGTATAGAAGGGGGATCTTTTCTCAAGGAAACAAATGCAGATTGGGAAAAGGACACTGTCCTAGCAGGCTCATCGCTTCTTTCAATTATAGGATAGGTTTTGGTAATTCCCTTGCTGGATCGTCAAGACGGATTTAACAGTTATTGATCTTCAAGATGTCCATTTGGGTATAAACATGACTCCGTTAGGGAACCGTTCAGGTTTCTAGCATGAACATCCTGAATGAAAGATTCTGCCCTTCAGATTTTCTCTGGCAACCAGGATATAATCATCAAGTGTTGCTCTTTAGTAAGAGTTCAATTAAACGACCAGTCTAGGTTTGTATGATTTTCAACTACATGCTGTTCTGAAAAGTCAGTGTTAGCAGGTCATTTGTCTTTGATGCAGATTCTGCATCGTATTACCCGGCAGCAAACAGAGAAGGTAAAGAGACAATGTTCTTTTAACAGTTTGGTTTAGTAGAAACACTTTAATGGGAGAGCAGCTTCTGAAGTGGCATTGGAAAAAACAGTCTAGGATTTGTTTTCCTTGGAGAAGGTCAGCTGTCAAAGCAGCTGTTTAGATGTAGTCTGTTCTCTTCCTCTGATGGTTAGATGTCTTCAAGGCAATGATGACATCTTTTTTTCTTCTCATTTAGCAGTAAAATTTCTTATTTTTAATCATTAAAAGGAAAAGCTTTCTGCACAGAAGTTTCTTTATGTATAATAGGACAATTAAGCTGTTGAGGCCTTTTTAAAATGGTAAGGGGGTGAACTGATGCTGCAGTTGGGTGACTAGGAGTATAGATTCTTGCTTTATAGAAGGTTGTGTAATGTGTATGGTGTACAACTCTTAAGAAGAACACTGCTTCTTCAATTCATTAGTATTGTCTTCACAGATATGGCTTCCATGTTACCAAAGCTTCATATTTCATCTGCCATGATCCTAAAGTTATTCAACAGCTTTTTGACAACCTCAGAAATTTTGATGGAAAAAACACATATCCAAAATCTTGCGGTAGATTTAAAGTTTCTGGAATAAGGGATCTAACTACTGGGTATGACAGCAGCCAGCCAGATCAAAAGGCTGTAAGTATATTTTTTAAAAAATTATATATAAACCATATAAGTATGTATATACATATATAAAAAAATGTATGAATGAAAAACTCTTAACATTATGTTACATTCTGAGTCTTAAAACAAGTTAGATTGGGATAATTGTTTTGCCTTGGTGGGAGGAAATGAAGGTTTGGGGAGAGTGGGAGGGTTGGGGGTTTTTGATTGTTTTGTGGTGGTTTTCCTCTCCAAGTTGACAGTCTGTAAAGGGCGGTAAGAAGATCTTGCTGTCTTGCTACAGCAATCTTGCATTATTTTCTTTAAAGTGCAACTAAAATTCTCTGTGGAGATGTGGCTTGGTTTCTTTAGTTTTCCACAATCCGTGTTTCTTTTCCTCCTGAGAAATGCCATCACAGAGCAATTTCTATTTGCAGTAAAAATGTTGACTAGACTTGAAGTGAGCTACCTAGAAGTAATATGCTGCTACCAGATTCTAGGTTGAGGGTAAGGCTGTCATTTGCCTATTGTGGTCTCAAGACCACGATGATGAAGAAAACAGAACAAAGCTTAATTTTAGCTGATCCTTTAGTGATATGACATCAAGTCATCCGTTTTGTCTTGAATTTGTTATATGCAGTCACTGTCCAAGCTTCTAAAAATTATTCATACTATTTATAGATACTTCCCACTAGTAAAAGTAGCCAAATGATAACATTCACTTTTGCTAATGGAGGAGTGGCCACAATGCGAACAAGTGGGACGGAACCAAAGATCAAATACTATTCTGAACTTTGTGCACCACCTGGAAACAGGTATTGTCACGTACAGCAGTGAATTCTGTGTAATATGGGGCTGTGTGGCTTTTTGGTATTGTTTTGGTGGGGAAGAGGCTCTCTGTGATCAAGTAGTATTACTACAGTCATTATTTAAAGCTTTATGCAAATGCATTCCCTCAATTCTGCAAAATTTGTTGACGCCTTCTTGTCACTGAAATCCCTTTGAACTTGGTTTCACATTCAGTAAAAACAAGAATCAAGAAAAACATTCTGCCTTAAATGGAATTAAATACATTCACTCTCTTTTTACATACACGGTTGCTTTAAACTTATATAAAAGTGTTCTAATGTATTTTAAACTGGTTTATGTTTAGTAATTATATCCTTGAATGATAGCCTTATTTTCATTACATAAGTTAATAAATACTTATCTTTAAGACTATATGATTTCCAAGGCTTTCTCACAGATGAAAATTGATCTGAAAATACTATTATAAGTATAAAAGTTACATTTCTAATCACAGACATCTAGTAACAGAATGTATTTGTGTGGATTTTGTTTTTCAGTGATGTTGAAAAGCTGAAGAAGGAACTAGATGAATTGGTCAACGCTCTTGAAAAACACTTCTTTCAACCAGAAAAAAATAATCTTCAACGAAAGACTGAGTAAAATAGCAATATTACTACCTTCATTGATTTTTACAGCATTATAAGTGCATTATTTAAGAAATAAGGATTTTTAGGACCAAACATCTGAGAACTCAAACTAAAAAGACTTCTGCTTTTATTAAGAGTTATTCTGGGTTCTCTTGGATCTAGTATCTTATGTTGGAAGGAAAGTACCTTTACCCTTAAAGGACCAAAAAACCCCAATCAGTTGAACTGAAAGCTTTATGAACTAAAAGTTGACTGCAAATATATTTCAATCAAAACTTGTTTTAATTAAATATTATAAGTAATATCCTGATTTCTGAAATGCAGCCTGTTTTGTGGGGACTTTTATTTCTCTTCTGTGTCTGTAATCTTACAATACTATGCAATTTTACCTAGCTTTAGATTTACAAAGCAAGTTTTTCTGTTAACAAGAAGTAATGAAAGCCTGAGGTGAGACTTCGATAAACTTGGGGCAAATGTTTCAGAAACAGTGATCTTTCTTGGGGATTTTGGCCCAAATAAACAAGAAACTAACAGTGAATTTGCTGAAGGTCTGCTTGGTGTGGGACTATGCATCATAAACCAGGTTAGAGATACTAAGTGTACTAAACTGCCTTTTAATACCATGGACATACTAAGATAATGTTTCTACATACAGCAGGTTTCTGTTGCCTCTTTGAATTAAACATAATTAGTTCAATACACACCCAAATCTCAGAGCCTGTTATACTGTATGCTACCATGACTTGGTGTGCGTAACTCTGCATGTCTAATTTAGAGCAGAAGTTTCCATTTTATTGCATGCTATTGTCTGCATTTGCAGAGCCTGAGAGGGTTATTTGGAGGTTAGCATTTGACTTTAATACAAGGGGTTTCTGCATTTTCAGTACTTGTTTGGGATATCAGTGTAGCTCTTAACAGCCCCAGTACTTCTTGGGTAAAGAAAGCTCTTTGCCAGAATTCCTTCTGGTATCCCATGGAGAATGACTAGTTGCCAGACCAAGCATAGGTAAAGTTTAGCAAATTATTCATGAAATAACAAACTTGCTATTCTGTCCCCAGTAAATACTAGCTTACTGTGTTAGCTAAGATGGTAAGCAATGAACACTGGATGCCTGCTTTTACCTTAGAGACCTCAGAGATACCATCGGAGGATGCATGGAAAGGAGTAGTCCCTGCATTCTGTGGCTGTCGCATCTGTTTTTCTCGGCTGTGCAGAGCCAAAGGCAGTATCTAAATCATGCATATTGAGGTCCATCTGTGTGGCATAGAAAATTAACCTCAAAATAATGTAATAAGAAGGGAACTGAGGAAACAGAATATGCTATTTATCAAATCCTAGTCCTTTAAGAATAAAACTAAAAAGATGGGTTACTAGTTTGTGCAGAAAGTGCTTGCGCACACCTTCCGCTTTTCTGCTGCCATTTCTCTTACACTAAACCAAAGATGAGACAGTTTTTTATTGATACGTGTTTGTTTGGTGCCTTGAATAGTGCAGTCCTTACTCTTAAATAGGACCCTAGAGGTTACTGAATGTAGTAGTAACTGTGAAGAGAATCTCAATATTGACTTCAGTGCAGTCAGCTTTGTCACATTGGATGAAACTTCTGCACCTATAAACTCCCACTGTCCTTTCCTTCTGAAAAGAAATTTTAAGAACTAATTAAAGGCTTAAATTAAATACATAGCAATTTAGACTTTTTTTCTTGCATGTTAAGTGTGCTAAACCAGTGCATTTGGCATGTTCTAAACCTGAACTGATGCTCAGAAGGAAAGTAGAACTACTTAAGACACTGAGATAGATTGATCACCAGTCCCTTTCCACTTGACCTTGTGGCAGAAAAGTCTATTAATCTGGGGTGGGGTGGTGGTTCTAAATAAAGAAACTTTTTTACAATGAAATCTGAAGGCAATGTTACCAGTCTTAAAATGTTGGGGTTAGTAATCTTATCTTCGTCCCTGGAAGTATTTTGAGAGTTCAAAGTCCAACTCATGCCTTATCATCTAGAGCTAAGATGGGGAGGGATTTCAAGACCATCCATAAGAGGAGGGCATGAAAACAAGGATCTATTATTAAGGAATTAAAATGACAACTTTAGGTTTTTACATAGTCCAAATCTGAAGTACTTATCAATAGTAGATGTTACCTTGTTCTATTTCCTCTGCTTCCTCAGTACCTGGGAGGCCTGGAATAATAGGTGTGTGGTACAAATTTGTGAGACCAAGTATAAGATGGTGCTGAGACATCACAGAAAAAAGCATGCACCTGGGGTTCTGAGGTTTCTGTGATGTTTCAATGTGGCAAGAGCTAAGAAGAGAAATCAAGCAGGAATCCTACCCACTGCTCCCTAACCCTGCTATTGCAAAGGTTCCTCTTTTCTTCTTTCCCTGCCCCTCAGCACGTGAGGTCCTGCTTTCCTTCATTTGTGATGAGGCAGCAGGGAGATGCTGAAAGAAGAAGGTAAGGGGTAAGATTAAATTGAGATAACATGTGGAGATTGCATCCTCCTGTGCTCAAGTAGGAGAACAATGCTGAAAGGAAATAGCTCCCATGTGCTATTGCTCTTTTACACATTGATTAAAAGATCAAGAGGATGAGAAGCAGAGTGGAAGATTGGGGCACGTGATTCTCCAAACTTTACCTTAATTTGTTCACTCTGCCATTCCCAGCAAGACCCTTTCTATGTGGAACATCCTGCCTTGAAGGAATGCTGCCTTTTGGGTGTGTGGGATAACTGTTGATGCAAGGTGTCATGTTCAGCTGCAGCATCAGTTCTGGCAGAATTAGGAAAAGGATGAAGCTTGCAGGAGAAAAGGAATCAGGTTTGCTATCTGTAAATTATGACTGACTTACATTCACAACCAGAGCTACATACTTGTTATAAATGCAGAACTTTAAGGCTTTAATTTTCTTCCCAGAACTCAAGTTCTCTATCCTTGTTATTTTCAATACAACTTTAAGATTGCACTGGTTATGCAGCTGGGTGTGGGGAAAGAACCTCTTGAAAAGCTTAAGAAATTTCTCTGCGTCATGATGGGAGTGATGCATGTGCCATCTGTATTCAGCTATGACTTGTTTCACTCTGCATGCAGATGCAGTTGGTTCTTCAAGGAATAGCACTCTTTGTCTGGTGGCATTGGGCTTTTTGGCTTCTGGGTAGTAATCTGCTGCAGCAAATCACTCTGTCACTACTGGCCTGGCACATACACTCCTGTCTGTCTGTGCCTGTCTCTAGCCCAGAGTCAAGTTGCGGGGAGGAGGAGGAGAGACAGGCACGTGGTCCCCAGAATAGAGGAAGGGGCCTTATTTCAATGTACTGGCTACATGAGAAATGGGAGGATGAATGTTGGGATTTTGCTAATGATTCCTCTCTCTAGGAAATCTGTCTGTGTTCAGCCTTAGCCAAGTCTGCCAAGGTGCTTCACGGTTGAGGGGTGCTAAGGAGAACTGGACAACCTGGTCTATCCCTCACATTCCTGTGACAGGCTGGGTTTCTGCTGAGCTGTTGCCATTATTTGCAGATCATCTACATGCATTACTTACTACTGCTGTCCTGCCTGGAGATCTCCTTGGGGATGTCATCTCTCCTAGGAGCAGGCAGTCCCTGGTAGTGCTGGGGTGGATGAGTAGATGGCTGGTTCTGCTAACATGCTGATAGTAGGGCCATGATGATGTGGCAGACCCTATTGTCACTGTCTTCACCATTCTCCTGGTTTACACCGTTAGAGGGAATGTCCTCATCCCTCTCTCATCTTCCACCTAACTGATCCCCTAAACTGGTTACCTATACCAGGTACTGGTACAGCAAGATCATGATTTATTGTCATCAGGCTGAGAACCCCTTCTTTTTAGGTTATACAGAGGGTCTTATGGACCAAGTGAATATGGTAAAAGGCAAGCCAGAAGGGCCTTTATAGCCATCCCACAAAGGCCGATGAGAGATTGAGTGCTGTACACTGAGTGGATGCACTTGAACAACTCCGCAAATGTCTTAGAAGCCTGGCAGCAGATCCAGCAATGAGCTGATGTATACAGAGACATCCTTAAGATGGCTTTAGAGCATCCGCAGAAACAGTAGAGATATAGTCAAGATGATGACCCAGTCTCTATCGTTCTGTCTTCCCAAGGACAAGGAATTTACTTGCTCTATTCCCTGTTCTGTTCTAAACAGAAGTTCACAACTTTGGGTGAGGGGAACAAAAAAAAAAAAACCCACAGTGGTTTATCAAGCTGATTGAACAATCATGACAGACTGCAGAATTGCAAGATGAAACTTGTTGTTGCTGGAGTCTTTACTAACCTTGCCTTGCATCAGAGAAAGAGGATCTAGAACTGAAATAAAGAACCGAAACAAAGGCAGTAAGAGTATACCAAAGAGAGAAGTTAGTGTTGTGTGTTGGAATTGGTGTTAAACTTCTTCACAGCTGGTCTAATTTCTCCATCAAAGCATTGTGTAAGATGATGAAGCCAATTTAGAGATTATTAGTCTCAGGGTGGATGTTAAAAACCCAGAACCATGTAATTTGTGAATAACCAGCCTTGAACTGGGAGCAGAGGCGCTAATATTTTATCCAGAAATGGGAATTGCCATGACTAGAATAAAGAATGCTCACAGCCCAGACTGAACTCAAGTGTATGGGAATCCCTGGCTACTCCTATAGAAAGACACATCCCTCTTATCAAAACCATTTAAAATGAGCCCAGGTGAATACATGTAATTACAATGAAAGCTGTAAACGTTCAATCCTGTAGGGAATCATGCCTATGGGGCTAGGGGGGAAAATGCCTCTAGATCGAGAAGAACTTAGCATAGTACTAAAAACTCTGACAAAACCCCTCAAAACATAGTAATGCTTTAAGAGTAGACTGATGGGCTTCACTTGAAAGTTATTAGTTTGTTTACTAAGTCATGACTTAAATCCACCCCTGAATTTTATTTTTTTCAGTAAACTTATGAAACAGTTTGGGTGGAAGGAAGTAAATACA
Source organism: Falco rusticolus (assembly GCF_015220075.1). Classification (NCBI taxonomy): domain Eukaryota; kingdom Metazoa; phylum Chordata; class Aves; order Falconiformes; family Falconidae; genus Falco; species Falco rusticolus. Next base: position 99,681,165 of record NC_051187.1, read on the forward strand.
ATTCATCTTCCTTACAGGCTGTGAACTTAGTCCACAGAATATTATGAAAAACGCAAGTATTGTATTTAAGTTGCAGAAGGATTTGTTTGAGATTTTGCTGCTTAATAGCACTTCATATAAGGATAAATGGAATTCACTATTAAAGAATATTAAATATATAAGCAATTAGTTTCATATTGTACAAGTATGCGCTTGAATCTGTAACTAATTCACCTACAAAGTTTCTGTAAATTAAGTTTCCGTCTTGCTATTGCTTTTCAAAGTTCCAGTGATTGTGGGTTTTGTTTTAACACACTGACAACAAGCAAATCTTTTATCCTTTTTTAATAGTCCCTGCAAATAGCAACATTAAAATTAAATTAGAGTTTGTTAAGCACCAGCATAAGTTTTTACAAGGTCAGGGACTTCCAGGATTCTGTGGCTGAAGGCAACTGGATGCCATACATAAATCTAAAAATCTAAAAAATAATCACCAACAAAACTGTTCTCTGCCCATAAATACAAAAGTAATCAAAGATAATTAAACTAAGCTGAATTGCTTTCATTCATCATATTTCTTTGCACTACATAAGTACACAAATTCATCAAGGATGGTATTTTTGCTCAACTTCCGAGAGGAAGCCAACATTTCTCTGTTGTACAGCAACTGAAATGAGGTCGTGCACCATCAGAACACTATGCATAATGGGATCAGCCTATTAAACTGTCCAATCATATCCTAACACCCACCTAAATAAAATGGAATACAAATGATGGCATAGCAACAGCAGCTTCCAAACAAAAGGAAAAGCTTAAAATACTCACACAATCACTGGTAAGTGATTTTCAAATGTATTTATGGGAATGAAGGGAGGGAGGATTAATCATGACATCTGAAATGCACAAAAACAGAGACAGCAGCAGGCAGGATCTGTAAAAGTAGCTCAACTCTTTCTTGATTCTTTACGCGATCAGTGATAACAGAAAGCCTCTTGTCTACGATCACTAATGTTGCTGGTATGCTTTCCTACAGCATATGAAGTAGGCAAACGTGTTATAATAACAGTTATTCAAATTTTGTTTATGAAATGTCTGGAACTATATATAAATAGCATCTGGAGATACAGTGTCATTGGATAAGAATGTAGTACTTCATCCAGAGCTCACTTAAGTCAAAGGACTGCCAAACAGTTAGTATCATGCCCTTAATAAGGTACTAAACAGATTTAAGAGAAACTTAGGCTGTTTTATATAATAGCAATAGAAATTCATCATTATAGGTAATTCAGAGGGAAAAGCACAGAGGCTTATAATGCAACTGAAACACAATGTAGGTGCCCACATTCAAATTCGTAGTTACTGCTCAACTGCTGCCCAACTTGGAGCAACCTGAACTCTGAAAGCATCTAAAACTGCCCATTTGCCTCGTGATACTTCAAAGGGTAAATCCATAGTCGCAGCAGCCCCTATTTCTGCCCTTACCCATGGCCAGGCACATTCAGCCTAAATTTGTACAGATCTGCAATCCTACCCCAACTGGGATCAAGTGAGTAGATGCTTCTCCTCCTTAGCCTACATGAGAGGCTTCATTGCTTACATGTTCTTATAGCACGCCTGATATTAGCTTGTGAATTCAGGTTCTATGCAAAAGGCATGGTGGGGTTTTCTTTGTTTTATGGTGTGATTGGATAAAGAAATAATGGTGTTCTTTTATAGATCATGGTTCCAGGATGTGTAAAGCCCAGGCTGATTTTCCTCCTCAGTCTGAAGAATTTAATGTGATAGTAGTATGTTTTAGTTAACAGACTCCTGTAAAGAAAAACGAGCCTGTGAAGGAAAAAAGATCAGAGATCTACTGTTTCAGAAAATCAAAAATTATTAGGAAGTCTAAAGCTCAGGGCTTTCACCTGAGCACAGGGATTCCAGCCCCTGGAACGCATGCAAGTGTTCCCTTTTTAGGGACTGGAACATAAGACCCCTGTTCTGGTTCTCCTTGTTTTCACAAATAAAACCTTCCCCCACCCACCCACCCCAAGTCATAGTTTTCTCAGGAAGCAGAGATAAGGAATGCTGTCCATTGCAGCCTGGAGGCTGCTGATAACTTTCAGGGAAGGCAGGCTGAACACTCTCAGGCAGAGTAGAAAACAAACTACCTTCCTGCATGCTGGTTAAACAGACATAAAAGACAGAGTGCCCTGCTTGTTCTTCAAATAAAGCACCTAAATACTTGTCTTCAGGTAAGTGTGGATGTTGAATCATGGGAACCACACCTTGCAGACCTGCCTGATAGGTGTGAAAACGAGAAAGAGGTGACTATACGTACAAGCCCATCTTCTCCATTGCTGTATCACCTTATGTAACTCATGAGCTACATAACACTAAAATACCCTTCTACTGCAAGAATAGACCATGAAAAGCAGTTGCAGCTTTACCGCATGGCTATTCAGAAGCACTCTTTTGTCCCATGAGAGTTGTTTTTTTCCCTTGTTATCACCACTGGCACCAAAACGTGTTCATATATAAACACACTTTGTTTCATCTCATTCAGCTTTAAACTCTTTCTTGTGCATTGTTTATAACTGTCTCTGCAAACAACTTAATTTCCATCATAGCACTGTTCTAAGTCTGTATGACCAGCACTGAAATGAATGGTTACATACATGTACACTGCTGAAGACGGTGGAGTTTCCTCCAGATGCTCACTGTGACCTGTCTGTTTCTTCACTCTATCTCATTAGTAATACGTTGTTCTCAAATACCTTCGAAAACCGTTGACAGATCTTGTGTTTTTATTACTTGGATTTTTTATCAGTTTTAATTAAAAAGCAAAATATTCTAAAATAAAATTATCACCAAATGTTGCAAATATTATACTAAAATTTCCGTTCTTTTTGAGGCACATAGATAGTACATTTTTACCACACCTTAGCAATAAGCATTATAGAAATTGGCTGGATTGAACTGTTCCTGAATAGTTTTTCAAGGTGTTTGCCCAATACAAACACTTCATGTTTGTCTCCTATTAACTGTAAGGAAATATTTTATATCTACCTGAATGAAAAAAGAGGACTTTTCCCAACATTAGAGGAAATGGTGCTATTAAACCAATACAAGTGTAGTTCTTATCCAAGGCATTTCACTTTGCTTATAAAATACTGTATCAGAACATGAGTAATTTGACAAAAAAAACCCTGCCAGGCAAAGAATTAAAACCTATGAGCCAGAGATAACAGGAAAAATAATAGCGGGCGCCATGAATGAGTTCAAGCACAGTCTCATTTCTTTCCCAGCTATCAAAGAGGAGGAGGAAGAAAGGATTCGTAGCATTCTAGTATTGACTTCTGTTATCCAAAGATTACCCCAAGCAGCAAGAATTAGTCCTGTAGGATCCTTATCTGTTTCATTATCACCTTCTGGAGGCAACAGTGAAGCAGTAAAGAAAATCTTCTTAAGCTCATTGGTTGGTAATTGGGAATGCATGAGCCTCAGCTGAAGTGCAGGAGCTGTCTGGGTGGGGACTGCAGTTCACCATCTTCCAGAACACGATTACCAGAGGCATGCAAGTGCTTAGGGCAGCATCGGTTAAAATGAGCAAAAGAACACACTTGTCTCAGATACTGTGTTTGGTGGGTCATAACTGGAATGAGAGCATTGTCCTTAGCTGTGATGGTTTAAAAACACAAGTCAGGCATGGTTTACAGAGAGGTGGCATTCCTATTCCCAAGGAATGTAAAGGATGTCACTGAAAAAACAAGAGGCGCTCATACCTATTCCCACATCTGAAGGAGAAACAGAAAACCATGAACTAGGTACAGATTGGGAACAAGTGCTCTGAGGGAACTGCTCACACTTCGATTCATGTATCAACAATCCTATGAAAGTACACCTAGCAAGCAAAAGCCACATAGATACAACCACCATACACTTTGCAAGGGCTGTGCTTACATACCAAACTGTGACTTGCTTTTCATAATCTAGGGCAACATTGTGCTTGCATTTGACAGCTTACTTGACTGTTTCCCTCACAGCGGAGCACATGTGCAGCAGCTGACCAAACTTCTTTGAGAAAGCTTCAATTCTACAAATGTGCTCGGGCTAAAAGTAAGTAAATCAGTGGTCTTACTGTCAAGAAGACTTGAAATCAATTGAGTGCAAAAGTGGTTTGCAGAATGGATATGCAGGGTGCCCTGATCATCTGGAAAGAGCAGAGGAGTATAATTAAGTCTCCATTCACTCTCTGGCAACTGAACGACTAACTAGCGCCAACTCTTACAGGCATTTCATATACATACACATATACGTGTGCGGCTTGTCGTGCAGGGAAGAAGTGGGAGGCAAGGTGCGAAGGTGGTTCGGGGAAGGTGAGCCCACAGCCGGCTGCCCACAGCCGGGGCTGGGCCCAGGCCCGGGGGGGAACGCGACGGCTGCAATTCCAGGTGCGGGACGTTCCAGTTCCCCGAGCGAACTTCCCGCCTTCCCGCCTCTGCTCGCCGCTTCAGCTAACCTGGCCGCCAGCCCGCGCTCGCCAGCCCAGGCGGCAATGGCTTGTATTCTGCGGGAGATGAGAGGCTGTGACAGGCGCGCAGGGGAGCGCCGCCGACATGCTCCTCCAGGGGGTCGAAACCGGCCGGGGCAGGGGGCCTCAGCTGCCCGCTGTCGCGACGTGGGCGCCCGTCTGTCGCCGGCTGCCAGCCGCTGGCCGCCCCTGGCGGGCGCCTGTCACTCCCGCCCCCGCCGGGCCGGGGACCCGCCGCCTGTTGCTATTTTTACCCGCACTGGCTGGGCAGCAGGAGGGGGGCGGCGAGCGGTAGCTGGTGGTGCACTGCCCGGCCCTCCCCCGCCTCCGCCCGTCGGCAGGTAGGGGTGGGGCGGCCCGGCCCTAAACAGGAGGCGGCGAGCAGCCCCTTTGCCCGGCCCGGCCGGTGCCCTGAGGCGCTGGTGTGGCCTCCCCGCCTCCGGCCCGGCGTCCGTCAGCGGCTCACTGCCCCGCTCCCCACAGCGGGAGGTGGGCAGGCGGCGCCTGACAGCCCGCGGGCGCTGCCCGCCGAAGGCATTTCCTTGCGGCGAGCACATCCTGCGGCGGCGAGGCGGCGGTAAGCGGCGGCGGCCGGGCACCCCCGGCCCCGGCTCCGGCTCCAGGCCTGGCGGGGGACGGCGGCGGGGGCCGCTGTGCCTCCGCTGCGGGCCGGTCGGCGGGAGCAGCGCTGGTGGGGCCGAGCTGCCTTTCGGGAGGGGAGGAAGGAGGAAGAACGGGGTTTAGCTGTGAGGAAGTGAAAGAGTTGAGGAGAGAAACGAAGCGACCCGCCGCGGGGGGCGGCTGCGGGCCGGCGGGGCTGCTCCGTGCGCCGTATGCGGCCTCCGGGTGGCGGCGGCGCGCGGCCGGCCGAGGGGAGCGGGCTGTGAGGCGGGGGCGGCTCCGGGCCGGGGCGCCGCGCCGTGCCTGTGGCGCGGGTAGGGCGCCGTGCCGCCCTCCCACCTCTCGCGGAAGGGTCGCGCCGTCGGTGGTGAGGGAGCTCCCGGGAAAGTCGCAGCACTTTCTCTGGGGACAGTATTTCTGTGGGGCGGCGGGACGGGAGCGGCCAGCTGTGGCAGGGTCTTGGGAGAGCCTGTGTCTCGTCAGGGTAACAAGACCCGCTTGACTTTAACCGCTGATGCGCCCCGGTCTGCGTTTAGCTCTTTTTTTCACTCTCGCCTGCACTTTCCAGCCATCGGTGCAGAACCGCGCGGTGTAACTCCTCCCGGGACCTGCTCCTTCTTGAAGCGACGCAGCGGCTCTTCCTGTGGGGGTGACACCGGCCTCCCCGCGGCAGCGGTTGGGTTGGACCTTACAATGCCCCACACTGGCGCAGCGTTGTTATGGCCCTTTAAATTCGCCTACTAAATTAACAAGGGAGCGATCTCTCGAAACAGCGCTCATGAGAGGTATGAAACAAATGTGGTTATTTATAGTTCAGTTCGAAAAGATCGAGACCTTTGTATGCTGTGTTGTATTTGGGAGAGAGGATAATATGGCAGATCTGCTGTCGGAGCCTTTAGCAGCGCAGGTGATAGGATTTGTGCCTGCTCTTAAGCCCAGAGAAATCAAGGAACATCGTGGGTCGAAGTTAATAAAAATACACATCTCCTGAATAGCAAATACCTGTGAGCTACCGATGAATATGATTATACTTTTAACACCTGTAAGTGCCGAAATGGAAATTTGTCACAACCTGTTTTATGGAAATGCTGAAAGTCATAGGTAATGTGCAAAAGTAGAAATGCTTGCAGGTGAGAAAAATGACAGGCTGGAAGGAATGTGAAACACATTCAGTGATACGTGGATGACTTGATGCTTTTTTTACTTTATAATTTGATTAACTGAAAAGTTGGATGTAAGTATTTTGGCTGCCGATATGCAATTGAATTAAAAGGAATGGCATTCAGAATGTAATTTACCTAGCAAGCTTTCTTTTACAAAGATTTTCTCAGTGGTAGAACAGCCCAATTTTTTTTTTTCAGGTCTGTATGGGGCTGACATAGAAGACCTCAGTCATCAGCATATTAATTTCTGTGGGCTCTATTAAGGAAATAGCAGCAAGTGTCAAGGGCAGCAAGTGAGCAATTTTCTTCATTTGATAGTTGATTATGAACTTGTATGTTTGTAATCAAGAATATAGTACCATTTTGCTGGACCATTTTTTTATTAATAGCCGATTTAATTTTCTTAACCTATTTGAGAAGTGACATAAATACTGGCTGTATTGGTAAATAATTAGGTGTGATTATTACCACAAAACCAAACTACTTGCTCAGAGTACATGGTGGAACATTATTCAGGGCCATGTCTGAAGCTGCTGACAGAATTGAAAAGTATCTTTTAGAAGTCAGCATTTAATGAATGGAAAATAAGAGTAATTTTGGAGTCAAATTGACTTCTGGACTTGCCCACAGCAAGCCATTGCTCCAGAAGGAAACAGCAGATAATAAGTAGCTATGGGATAAAAAGAATATCCTTGTAACAGAAGGGTGCATCATGATTCCAAGTGCAAGTTTAAGTTAAATTAAAACTATTTGAAAACAGAGAGCAACCTGTGGTATGATATCAAACAATCTTATTTCACAGTAGAAGCCAGGCCAAAAGTGTTGTTTGAAGCCTCAAATTAAAAAAAAAAAAAGATAAAGCTTGCAACTAGCAGCCCTATAGAATGATCTAATGGATGCTGTGTTGTGACACCAGAGCAGAGCAGAGTGTCATTTCATGTATGTTGATGGAAGCATAAAAGGACCAAGAGGTCACTCAGCAGTGACATATCATGACATACCTAACACATATTCTCATTTGTATTTTTCTATATATCCTGCTAGGTGGCTAGAGAAATCTGTTGGCATGAGTGAAGACAATGTAAGTCTTGGTCAGGGGTCAAACAGAGAGGGAGAAGTGGTGTTTAGTTTCGGCTTGCGTTCCAGAGCTTTGGCTGCAGGCCAGGGCTCCTCCTAATCCTTAAGTAGTATGATATTTCTGCTAAAATAATTGGTGGTGAAGTGCAGTCAGTACCAGTGCCCCTGATTCCATTTGCAGGGTTCAGCACTAATGCCACGCACAGAAGAGCTGAACCAGTTGTTTTTCACAAGACCTTGCTGTACAGTTGGAAGTTTTGCTTAGCTTCTTGGAGGGGAGAAGGAAAGCTGATTTACAGAAAAAAACCTTGTTGTCATATCGGCAGCCTGATGTGGAGTAACTGCACCGTTGCCTCTCATAAGAACTGCAAAGGTTGAGGAGGCTGGGGTTTTTCTGTTCAACAGCTCACAAGTCAGACTCATTTAATCATTGCTGTGTGGAAGTTCTGACTGCTTCCTTGCTTGACCCATCTTCTGAACTTGTCAGTTCTGCTGTGGATTCATGCACTCCAACTGCTACCAAACCAGGTGAAGAGCTGAAGGAAAGTGAAGGATTGCTTAGGTCAGTAGTTACCTGTGTTCTGAACAAGAGTCTGAAACTTTTGGCAGCATGTCTGTATTGAATTTAGTCCAGTTCGGAAGAAACAACAGAACAAGGATAACTCTTCAGTATTGTTGTAGTTTCTGCTTTATTTTTATTTGCGTTCTTCTGGCTTAGAACAATCTTTCTCCCTTCTTTGCCTTTTTTTCCTGTATTATTTTCAGTCCATCCCAAATCTGCCTGCTTTTCCCCTAGCTGCCAAAAGCTGTTTTCCAGTGCCCCACACTCCTAGGTTTTTAACACAACTTGTTCTTTGTACCCAACAAGATTTTTGTTCCTAACCTCAAAGCTGACCTGGCCCCATCTAACCAAATGGCACCCAGAGCCTGTGCTTTGTCCTGGTGATAAAGTCTTTGCTCTCATGAGAGTAGGTGAGGTTTGAGGAATGCTGTCTTGCATGATGCACAGATGCTTAGAGATGTACCTTCATACATGGAAGACCTGGAGTCCAGAGTGGCAGAAGTACTAACTTTTGTAGCTGTCCCCTTCATGCTGTCTGGCCATCACCCTGAATTCTCTCTGAAGGCATCCCTTTTAGTTTCTGGTCACGTAAAAAGATGAGAATACAACTTAATTTGGGAGCACAAGAGCCTGATGTGTATATACTTTTATAAAATGCAGTATCAGATTTTGCTAGATTAGGACAATCGGCATAGTGTTACATGCTTTCTAAGAGTGCTCCCCGCTTGTGAGAAGAGGCTTGATTGACCACAGTGAAAGAGCAGTTGAGGACAAAGTGCACATGTATGATCCCATGTGTCTTTCACACTAGTGAGTCTGTCTGGTGTCTCCTAGTTATAGAAGGTGGTGTTACATTTATTTGTGTGGTTTGTGTAAATATCGTATGTGCTGCAGCTTGCCTGGCTGTTCTTACGCTGATGGAGCAAGTACAGCTAAAACAAAGCAAGTTAAACAGTGGCAACATTAAGTACAGTTTGGTGAATATTAACATTTCCCAGACATAACAAAGCTGTTAGCTGGGGAGTGTCACTCAAGTTTGTGCAAAACTCAGCTGTGAGTGCAAAGGTAAAGGAGATCCTTCAGAAGATGCCAGTGGAGAGGAGAAAGAGGATCTGTCCCAGTTATGCCCATGAGCAATGGGAGAATGACTGGAGACATTCAGCCTATGTGCGAAGCAAATCCTGGCAGTCTTCTCGCAGCCCAGATTAACGGAGCTGAATGGCACTTAAAGCTGTCAAGGGAAGTTTAGGTGGAAGAAGACAGTGGGCAGCTTTACTTTTATACCTTTTCTGTTCCCTCTTGGATTAAAGGGGAAATAAGCATTCACTTTGAAGAAGCTGTTTTTGAGTTAGAGGCAGACGCTTGGGAGGAAGAGGAAGCTTGTTAAGCGTACTGTACTAATATGGATGGTAAATGGGTATGGCACTTGCACAGCCAAGTTTTTTAGATGGGATGAACTGAGTGGTGGCAACCAGAGATGGGTGAAGGTGCCAGTGTTGTGAGTGGTGTAGTCAGGGCAGACATGAATGGATTCAGAGCACAGATAATCTTTGGCCACGATGTATGCTTAATTTTATGGCTGGAAATAGGCCTGCTGAGATGAACAGTACTATTTTTAGGTCTAAATTAAGCATGTACATAATACCTCATGGTCATGAAGTAAAACCTAGTCCTTGGTGTAAACTTACAGGATGTTAATGCTGGAAGCATGCAATTGGTATAATTTCTGGTGGGATTTGCATGTAAACTAAGATAAGGATGAAATGGGGGGGAAACAAAGAAAGGATGGCTGGAAAAGGGAGATGAAACGTACAGAATGATATGGGTTAGATAAGAAGATCTTCTGATGGTACTAAACTTGTGCTCTGAGAAACTGCACTTTTAGCCACTCGTAATGTTAGGAAAAAACCCCTAGCTTTCTGACTTCTAGTTAACTGTTTTGATTTAGTATTAACTGTTTTTCTTTAGAAATAACAAATGTGGACATTGGCATATTTATGCTGTTGACTTTGCGAGGTGTTTATTTTGTTAAAATGAGATGAATGCCAAGAAGCTTTGCATTTATATTAAATACATTCCAGCAGTACATTGTTTGTTTAAATATGACAGAGTATCAATCTGGTTTTTTTACATACTGTTCAGTCCTTAGAGTTGGTATGCAAAGTACTGTATTAAATTGTGATATTTATTACTACCTGAGGCTGCAGTGCCTTGAAGGTCTGGGGTAAAAGAGCATGGTAGTGGTGGTAGTCCAAATGAAACTTACTTTCCTTGAAAAGCTGAATTAAATGGGGATGATACTGTTTATTTTTACATGCACTTCATTTAATTCTATTTTTTAAAGAAGAGTTCTGACGAAACAATTGAGAAATATGGTTAGAAAAAACGTGGTCATCATCCATGCAGTAGCTCAGTTTTCCTGTTTTCAACTAAGAATAGAGTTGTCTTAGGCTTTCTTATCCTGATATTATTAAGTATGCCACTAAATGATGAGAATACTAAAAGCTGAAAACTCAATTTTTATGCATTTTGAACTACACACCTTTGTAGTTATGAATGAATCCAGTCTTCCTTGCAGTTGGTGAGCTATTTTTCATTTTTGCAGTTAAGAAGAAAAAATTTGTAATAGTTCAGCAAAGGGACCATTTTGATTCTCTTTTGACACTGACAGATGCAAAACTATAATGGTAATTGTGTTTAGCAGTCTGTGTTGATAAGGTGTAAAAATGCTTCCCGAAGCCACTATCCTATATGATCCAATGCATTTGTATTCATCTTAAAGATGGTTGATTTCTTGTTTGTGAAGCAAAACAAAACACAAAAAAATGGAAAAAGAGCTGCAGTATAATTGAAATGTGGCATACAGATTCTGGATTTTCGTGGCCCTTTTTCCCATACCTCCCACACAGACAACACACACAGATGTTTACAAAAAGGCTTTTAAAAAAATTGTTCTGCACATCTAGAATGCTACTTATGATGTCAAATAGTGTCTTTAAAACCTGCACTATTGGATTCTTTGGCTAAATTTGGCATCCTTAGAACTGGTAGCATTGCTACAGAGTTCATTTGTCAAAAGATGGAAAAGTTTCAAAAAAGTAAATGTACCCAAATGTGGTTTCTGCAGTTCTTTTGTTTTTACAGTTTGCCGGTTACTGCAGAAACATTTTTTCCCACTCAGACATTTGCAAATTGGTTGCATTTTAAACACTTGTTCAGTTAATGAATTTCCATCTTGAAGTTTTTTTAAATCCTAGAATTTCCCTGATTTTTCAACAAGGTGAAGCACTGTTAGAAACTCAGTTTAAAAGTATTTTTACAAGGAGAAAGAAAGGACAAAGTTTAATGAAAACTCATGAGAAAAATACTGTTATTTTTGATCATGTTTGTAAATGAACAAAAGCAAGAAATACTGTGGCAACAGTAAACCTATGTCATTTATTGAATACTTGCTCAAATATAATTTAAAATGTTTCGTAAGAAGTTCTTGGGACTGCTCATGTTGTTTTTAATATGTCTTTTCATGGGAAACTCTCAGGAGGCTGAGGCTAAACAAGTGTCATGGCATTTAACCATAGGCAATTATAGGCCTGTCAGCTTCTCATCAGTCTCACACAAAATAATGTAACAGCTGAAACCAGGTTCAATTAATGAGGAGTTAAGACATGGCAGTATAACAAATGCCAATCTGTGTGTTTTCATAGACTGTATTTGCAAACCAAAATTGATAGAGAAATGAAATTACTGGATTTTATTACTATAAATACTAAAATGTAATAACAGTAGTGGTAGTAGATGCTAGGTAAAACATGGTTATAGTAACTTAGTTCCTTTTGATATTTTAAGAAATGGCAATTATACAGTATCAATGTGGCAAACATTAAATATTCCTGGCTGACTGATAGGCCTTAAAACGCAATCGTGAATTGTGAGTCTTCACCTGTGTTTTAGTGGGATGCTGTAAGGATTGTTGCTTATCTCTGCTATCTGACAAGTTTATCAGTGAACAGTTGACTGCTGCTAGCTCTTTCAGATGACAACTTCTGGGGTGTTATTTAATGAAAGAGTCTGGTTTGTAATAGCCCGTGATCACTTGGCAAACTACATGCAAGGAAGAAACTCCATGTTAGTAGCCAAATTCTTAATCATCTACCTATGAACAAGAAAGATGATCTCTTTTGTTTTCAAATGTGAAGGTGCCTCAGCAAGCACTGACTTCAATTATCATGAAGGTCAGAATAGCTCAGCTGAGTTCTTTCTGTGAATCTAGGATTGGAATAGGCCAGTGTGATCCACATGTGCCTGCCCATGAAACAGACACAGGTCAGAAAGAATGTGCGTTTTTGAATTTAGTTACTTACTGGGTGATTTAGCAAGGGTTGTAAAGCGACTTTTAAATCAGGACTGACTTTTTTCCAAGCAACATATTTAGTACTATTATGTTCGTTGGACCTGAAATCATAAGGCCTGATGTAGGGGAAATGTACTAGATGGGTCATGGTAGATGATCATTATGTCTCTTCTGATGGTAAGCTATTATGTATTTGTGTTACTGATAGTTCATTTTTGATACAGTTCCAGCACCTATATAATTATTTCTTCTCCTTTCAGAGCTCTTCAGTTCCTTAATCAACGGAACCGTCAATCCATGGAGCTGAAATATTGGTGAATTAGTCCAGGTTTCCTAAAGGACTGTAAAATGGAGCCAATAACATTCGAAGTTAAAAAGTATCAAACATCTAGTGATTTCTCTGCAAGTTTCAGTCTGCAGCTCGTTGGTTCTCTGCCAGTGCATTCCCTAACCACCATGTCAATGCTGCCTTGGATTGTGGCAGAGATCCGGATGCTCAGTACAAAGTCTTCCAAAGAAGAACCCACCGTCAGCCAAATCAGACTTTATGTTTCACCAGCAAGTCTGCGATGTGAACCAGACACAGGGAAAATCCAGCAGTGGGATCCTTTGATTTATTCAAGTTTGTTTGAATACAAACCACAGCATGTCCACAAACTGATTCACAACAGCCATGACCCAAGCTACTTTGCTTGTCTGATAAAGGACGGAGCAGCAAATCAGCAAAGTATCTGCTATGTATTTAAAGCTGATGATCAGACAAAAGTAAGTAAAAAGAAAAAAAAGATGGAAGCAAGCAATACTGGAGTTGCTTTTGTGCTGTTTGAAACCTTTCACTACAGTGTAAGATCACTAAAACTTGCCAATAAGCATCACTTTACTTGAATTTCTCAGTATGTGAAGTGATCTACAGGATCAGAGCCTGAGTTTCATTGGTTTACAGAACACTTTAATTTGGGATGTGGGCTGAAATCCTGGCCCTCAAGTCAGTGAGAGTTTTTCTGTTGATGTCACTAGTGCTAGGATTTCACCTTTAAGTCACTGTGAACTTTATCTAATCCTGCGGTCAGACCTCTCAAATTTCTGTTTTTCTGAGTTGAGACCTATGTGACTGGGAAACAGAGATACCTCCTCTTGCAGGAGGAGGAGGGGGTTTGGAGCATACCTCCAACCACAGGACACTGTGGAGACCTCTTCCTAGCTCTGTAATCCACAGAGCCTGGCAGGTAGTGTTGGAGAGTGGAAGAAAGCAACAGCGCAGTGCTGGAACTGTGATATGCAGGCTTGCTGCTGCATGGTGTGAGGCAGGAGTTGGGTGTGCACGTCTCACACTGTGGGTGAGATATGGCGCAGTCTGCAGTTCCTAGGAGCAGGTTGTGTCCTTGCTGAAAAGGTGGATTAAAAATAGTTGCGCTCTTCTTTTGTTTGAGAATAATGTGAGGCAATAACTTGTGAATGAGTAAGGTGAGTAGGATTTGGCACAAAGCTATTGTGATCTACTGGGGACAAAACAGTGACATATCTTTCACCTCTTGAGTGTAGACTCCAGTTACAATGCTGGAAAACAGCATCCTGCTACATGCTGCTTGCCTGACTCATGGGAGATGTCCTGCTTAACCACCTTGGAAGTATTATGTGAATATACACAGCACATGGGATTTATGCCAACCTGCCCAATAGCAAAACATTGTGTAGTTCCAAATCCATGGTCCCAAGCTTAGAGCTCAAAACATATGGAAACAGCTTTAGTTAAATCCCCCCAGATAAGAAGGCAGTTCCGGTAAATTAGAAGGCAAATATGTTGTAAATCATAAGCATTCAAGTGAGAAATGCTGTCAAGTTAAAATGTCAAATGTATGTGAGGCAGCAGGAATAATGAGCAGATGTTTCAGAACTTGGCATTGGATAGAAGTTAGTAAATGCATTTTGCAGTTTGCTTATGTGTTTATTTTTGCCTGTTATTTTTATGGGAATATAGTGAGTACACAGCACTGATCACCTCCAGTCATTTTCTTTTGCAACAGAGGATTGAAGCACTTCCTTTGTGTTTGATCAAATTCCTAGACATCTTTGAAATGAAAAAGAAGGAAGTAAGTCTTGAGTTAAATTTGTAGCTGTCTACATGTTTTTGGAGACATCACCCAGAATTTTTTGATACCTATTTTAACTGCTTAGCCCCAGATTTACACAGCTATCTGTCATTTCAAAAACTACCCTCTACCTGGTCTCTTAATTTGCCCTGATTGCAAAGATGATTTCTCTTGACTTTTTTGCAGGCTAGGTTCTTAATTTGGAGGTAGACATTCCATTTGTGGAACTATGTTTCAACAAATCTTACCTTCTGAAGTGAAGCCCTGCTCATTTTACTTAAATTCAGTGAAATTTCCGATTAATCTACCTTTTAAGTAAGTCCCTTATGCTTTATAGGGTGTTGTTACTCTGCTCTGAATATTGTCACATAACTCCTTTTAGCTAATTGCTGCTTGTGTATTTATCAAGAGTGAACTAATGCTACCTGTTTTGCAGATACCCAACTTGAAAGCATAGGAGTGTACTGTATACTTTTGTTACAAGTTGAGGGAGCTGTCTGTTAAAAGCAAGTGAGTTGAGATGAAGAATTTTAGCACTATGTTGCTTCATCGTATGTTCAGCTTCAGAAGAAAAACATTTTAGAAATTGGACCTTTGCAGCCTGTGTGACTCAGACTCCTGTGCTGGCAGTCTTGCTCCTGAAGGCTCTTTTTTATCTATTTGCTTCAGCTCTGTAAGAGGGACACAGTAGTCCAGATAGGTTTAGTCACAGTCTATGTGTTCATAATAACTCTTCACCCAGCCATCTTGGACATCCTGACTTCTGTGGTAATTGCACTTCATCTATTTAAAAAACAAAACAAAACAAACAACAAAACAACTGGTTACTAATTACAATAATATTGTCAATTGCAAGAGCCACAGTACTTTGTATCTGCATGGATAAGGATAAATCTGTAGTAGAGATTTGACAAAGAGTTCTCAGGTTAGGTCAGGTCTGACTGAGGATATGAAGTAGAAGGTACTTTGTAGGTATGCAAATAAGTCCCCACTTTAGGATAAATAAATAAAAAAAAGAGGGCAGAAGGATGTTTGTGGGGGAAGTAGAGTAGGAAGGTTAGTATGTTAAGATGAAAGCAGGTGAGCAGAAGACTAAACAGTCAGTAAAGGCCTTTGAAGAGGAGGACAAGAAACTTGAACTTCATGCAGACAGAGGAATAGCAGTGGAAGTGGTAGAAAGTGCAGAAAACCAGAAATGGTCAGGTCAGGCTTTTAGCTCAGCTTTGCAGATAGACTGCAGTCCATTAGCTGTAGTTGTGCTCCTTTATATTTACAAATTGAGCAACGACATACTTGATTAGTGAGAGATTATTTTACTGTTTAATACAAAAGCATTTTTTAACGCTAAAATCTAGAAGTGATGGGGGTGTGGGAACACATGAATGTTTTTCCTGCATATGAATACAGGGCTTTTAAATTCATTGTTGCTCCATTACCAGAATATCCACTTTAGAGAAGAAATCAGTAAACAGGTAATTAATACTAAATAATATCAGGATTGTTTGCAAGGAACTATTTGTTCTGCTTCTCTTTAGAAGTGAAAGAAAAGGCAGTGCCCTATCATGGGTCTTTGTCTTCACTCTGTAGGTTCTTGTGTATTTATTTCCATTGGGTCGTCATGGCGGTACACAGCTCACTTCCCCTACTGGTATAGCAGTAAGTAGAGAAGGATGAGAGAAGCTTTCGTGGCAAACTGCTCCTTGGCATGTTACTTGAAAACAAGCACATGCATATAGAGATCATTCCACTCCACTTAGTACTAAAAGGGTGGGTTTACACAGCCTAGGGAGAGCTTCTCTTATGGATTAGATTTCCCTTTCTAAGCAGAGCTGTTGGCTGTGGGATCTGTAGCCTTCCATCCTTCTTCGTGTTTAACCTCAATAAGTTTCCACTAATTACAGATAGTGGACTTGCTTATCCCTTCACCCTCATTCTATGGAGGTTCTGATGGGGCCTTATGGTTGGTTAATTTCTGCCTGAGGGTGGGACTGAAGCATTAATGCGTATCCCTTGTAGGTGCTCAGGAATGGAGCTAGATTTAATTATATTTCCTGCAGGGGGCTTATGAAGACTACTGATAGGTCATAGATGGGAATTATGCATACTGTGTTGAGTAATGAAGGTAGAAGCTGAGGAAAAATTAACTGTCCAGTTAATCTGTGCTTGCAGGTTAGGACCTTCATCATAAGACCACAGCCTTGTTGAACAGCTTGGCCAGAGTGCTTGGGTAGAGTACAAATGCAATGGCTTCAATGAAAACATACATGCTATCAGCGTGCGTATCTTCCCAGCAGTGTCTGATCTGATGCTTGCTTATGTTCTACAGAAATGTGATGCTATTGACATCGTTGTTGTTGAAAACTTACTGTAATTTTTGTAATACACTTGAGATGTGGTAGTTAGAAAGTGTTTGGAATTGTGGGTGAGGTGTGCTGTTTCCTTCATGAGCTCGTTTTCCACAAGCACAGCACCCCTTTCCTTCTGTAAGACCCCTTGCTTTAGCTTGTCGTTCACTGAGGAACAAAAGAGAGAGATAATGAGAAGCTAATCGTGCACTGTCATGTGATACCTCTCTCCAGCAGATACAAAATAGCCAAAACATTACAGAGGAAGAGTAATTTCTGTTCTTATTTTCAGTTTGGAACAGTAATTCCACATGCCATTATGTTGATCTTTCTTTAGTGTACCAAATGATTATTTTTTTTTTACTTAAATATGTTTAATCTTATTTGATGGATGTTTTGGCTGGCAAATGGAATACTGGTCACTAGTTTATCTGATAATGCCCTGGGCTAGTTTAGAAATAAGGCAAGTTAAGGTTGTCCTGTCCTTTCTTATACTTTTATATTTATTGTAAATAAAGAATAACAGTTCAAAAGTTACTGGTTTCACAGAAGTCTGAGTCAAAAGAGGGCATTCAGTACCTTAGCCTTTTCCACATCCTATGCTCCATTCAGCAGTAGGCCCCTATTTTCCCTAGTTTTCCTGTTGTCACCTATGTAGTTTAGAAGCCCTTCTTGTTGCCTTTGACATCCCTTGCCAGATTTGACTTCAAGTGGTCTTTGGATTTCCTAATCATGTCTCTGCAATGCTCAGTGTGTATATGTTCCTCTCAAGTTACCTGTCCCTGCTTCCATCCTCTGTATTCTCCCTTTTTATGTTTGAATTTTGTTAGGAGCTCTTCATTCATCCATGCAGGCATATTTTTCTTGTTCATTTGGGTGGACTGCTCTTGAGCTTGAAGGAGGTGGTCTTTGAATAGCAACAAGCTTTCTTGGATGCTCTTCCCTCCAGGGCCTTTATTCCATGGTGCTTTTTCAAGTAGACCCGTGAAGAGGCCAAAATCTGCTTTTCTGAAGCCCAGGGTTGTGATCGTGTGTTTTGCCCTGCTTTTCAGTATTCTGCACTCCACCATCTCATGGTCACTGCAGCCAAGACTGCCTTTGACCTGCATATTGCACAACAGTCAGAGTTGGAAGGGACCTCTGGAGGCTATCTAGTCCAATGCCCCTGCTAAAGCAGGTTCATCTAGATCAGGTCTCAGAGTTGCGTCCAGGTGGGTTTTGAATGTCTCCAGTGAAGGAGACTCCACAACCTCTGGGCAGCCTGTTCCAGCGTTCTCTCACCCTCAAAGCATAGAAGTTTTTCCTCATATTCAGATGGAACTTCCTGTGCTGCAGTTTGTGCCCGTTGCCCCTTGTCCTGTCGCTGGGCACCACTGAAAAGAGCCTGGCCCCAGCCTCTTGACACATTCCCCCTTAAGATATTTGTATGCATTGATAAGATCCCCTCCTCAGTCTTTTCTTCTCCAGGCTAAACAGTCCCAGATCTCTCAGCCTTTCATCACAAGGGAGATGTTCCATCATCTATGTAGCCCTCTGCTGGACCCTCCCCAGTGGTTCATCTCCAACAAACTTCCATGCTGGTAAACATCAGGTCCAGCAGAGCACCTCTCCTCATCACCTCCTCTGTCACTTGGGTCAGCAAGTTGTCATTGATGCTAGATTGATTATGCCCTGCTGTGTTCTTCCTCCAGCAGATACCTGAGTAGCTGAAGTCCCCCATCAGGACCAGAGTCTGCAAATGTGAAGCTATTTCTTGTAAACTGCCTCATCCACCTGTTCTTCCTGGTCACAGGGTGAAATAAATTCCTATATGCAGAGCAGAAGTCAGCAGCACTGTCACCTTTTTTTTAGTGAAGCAGGTGCTCAAGAGTGTTTGAAAGTTTCTCCTTTTTTCTTTCTGTGATAGGAACTGATGGTTTAGGGGATTTGAGGGACAGCCTGGAAACTTGAGCCTGATGTCTTATAAGGAGAAATACTTCTGTGACATTATCAATGATTGATGCAGAGCTAGAGTATGAAGAAATGTAAAAATTTCAGTTCTGATTTTGTAAGGGTTAAATTGAGTTGGGGTGGTGTTGGTCGTGGGTTTTTTTCCTTCTTCATTCTTCCCAAGAGTCTGGACACAAATTGTCATAACAGCCTGTAATATATGCTTGTGTTTATCAGAGCTGTTAATGCTCTAATAGCAAAACACTGGATGGAACTGTTCTTTTCTATTTTATAGAGAAGTGTTGCTCATGATTTAAGCAGGATCAGAGCTGCACGAGTCTGGTTGCTTCTTCTGAATCTTCATTCTGTAGCATCATAAATCAAGGACAGCTTTTGGCCCAGGAGCTGGGCTTCTGACAGCTGCAGGAATGTTACCATGAGAGTTGCCGTGCCTGTAGTGTTGCAGCAGACTAGGTCAGCTGCTTGAGACCTGAGCCTGTTCATTGACTTTACTTATGCCAGATCCGCCCCATAGCAGACACAGGTAAGTCCCATCTCCTTGGGCTAAGGCACTTTTTAAAATGTAGCGCTTGCCCTGTTACTGAGCTGCTTGGTTACAGCAGTGATCTTTCCTTTTGTCAGAGGTCTTGAGATTTTTGGTCCACCAATTGCTTAAACAGTTACTAAGTTTTTAAACAACCTTCACCTACTTTTATGGGTTATAATAGCTTATGCACTTAAGTAGATCATGCTGTATTACCTGGAATGCAGTACTCTCTGTTGCTTGTGACCTGATTATGTGCTGGAGAAGCTGGTTTCAGATAATCAACACTTAGCTCTCTGAGACTGCACAGAGCTGATGTTGTGAGGGAGCTTCACATTATTCATCTATAAAAGGAATGGCAGAGGCCCAGTGAACTCGAAAGCAGTTGTCATGAGGCTTAGCTTCATGACTGAGGATTCTTACACCACTTGTTTTTGCATTAGACTCTAAGATACAGCCTATCTCGGTTTTAATAGCACCATATCCCTTTCTTAAAAGAATTCAGGCAAGATAATTGTACAGATGGAGGTGATCTTTTCCTACTGTATTTTACTGCTTGATGAGTCTAGGGAGATTTAAACACAGTTCTTTTGCAAAAAGCATAAACACTGAAACAAAATGAGGTAACTGGTCTTATTTCAGTGCAACTGAAAGCTTAATTTGGCTGTTTTCTGCCTCTTATTCTTATGCACGGTTGGGTTTTTTTGATGGAATCTATGTAATTGAAAATTGCTAGCACTGCTTCTTGGCTTAGAAAGTCTCTCCTGTCTCCCAAATGCTAACTGGGGAAATTAATGTAAGAAACAGAAGGAAAAAAAAATCCAACAGAACAAATGCAAAATCAAATATGTATTTGTGCACTTACACAGCTAAACTTTGACCTACTTTATATACCTGACTATGTAAATCTTAAGTGTCCTATGTAATGCAAACAGCCAGCTGTGCTTTGGACTCACAATTAATCAGGCTTTATGCTTATCCTGAGCCTATAGCATAACTGTGACTACACCAGCTCTGTCCTGGGACCTGTTCAAAGGATTCATGTATGTGAACTCTTACTTCAGGGAGCTTTAGTAGCCAATGTCCCTGTCCCTAGCAGCACTATCCCAAGCCTTTATGGGGCTCTTGTCAGACCCTAAAGTGACTGTAACGTCCCTGTTCAGCTAAGTGCTCCTGTGCTCACCCTAATTTTATAAGAAATAATGTGTTATTTCACTCAACCTCATGTGTGATTGCCGCATAGAGGAAGTCATTGTGCAATAGCAGTTCTGTTTACTGACTTAAGTTGGAGATAATGTCTTACCAAAGAAGATGAAATTAATCACATGGTTTGTAAAGAGATGCCTATTCCCACTCTTAAAAAAGCAGCAGCAACATGAAAAATTATATTTTCTTGTGATCTCTTCATTCTCCTAAATCATACAGAAATTTCTGCTACTGAATGACTAATAAAACCTCTTACAGAATACTATACTGTTGAAGTCACAGTATCAGATGACATTGTTAGCATATTTTTTGACTTAAATTGAAAGTAGCTGTGCTTTACTTGTGCTGTCTTGTGCACTTTATTTTAGAGCCAGAATTTTTGCCAAGGTTATTTATTGTTCTTTCACTTTTTCTGTTGGGGATTGTAGCAGAAATATAAAATGGTGGAACTGAGTGGAACTGAGGCTAAAACATAATTAGCAGATTTGTGATGGTTTCTCATCTGACTATTGACAATTCCTTTGGTTTTACAAGGTCTTTTTTTTTTTTTTTTTTTTGACACAAGATGCTTGTGGACTATGAAGTCCAGTATGGGTAATTTGAGCTATAATGGCCCAGCATCCTTGAGAGTTACAGTAGAGTTTCCTTCAAAATCTTCCTCCTCATGGAAAGAAGAGATTCCTTGCATATCTCCAATAAGAAACTTGTTCTTAATGTCTTAACCTAGTCTCAGTCCAGATTTTGGTGGCTTTGCGCTCGCTTGCTTGCTGGCTTACACATACCCACCTTTTCCCCTGGTCTTGAATTACACTGTGGCGTATCACTCAGTGAGGCAGTTCAGAGCAATTTCAAATATTCCAAAAGGAAAAGTGATACAATTTCAATTAAGTTAGTATCCTAACCTGATAACAGAACAGTTTCATGAGTACTTTTGTGAATCATGGAGAAGCAAGGCTGCACTATATAGAGCAGAGAGAAGGCTGGACCTCAGATCCCCAATTCAGTCGGTCTTAAACTGCCATGGGGTTTTAGTTCAAGTGTAATATCTGATGATACAGTGAGGAGATCTAACAGCTGTCCTTTGTCAAAAGAGGTGGTTCTGTTATTCTTTTCTCTTCTGATTTATTCCTTGATGTACATTGTTAGTGTTTTCCCTTGTGCTGGCATTGATGTTTGTCCAGCTCTGTGTTGAGTTGCTTTAAGGGCTAAGGTAACTTGAATTGCATTCTGCTCCAGACCAACTAGTTCACCTTAGGTGTTTTGTCAAATTCCAAGTTGACATAAATTTGGAAACTAAAGTGAAAACATAAAATAATTTGGGACAAATTTTTCCTGTTACTTTCAAAAGCAGATGATGGAAGTAGAGTGTAGCACTAGAGGTACTCTAAAGAGATTGGGCTGTGCAGCAGGAAACCTGATGTTCTTTCTTTGTATAGTGACATAGATTCTGAAAGTAGGGCTATGAGGATGGAGTTGCACAGGGGGACTTGCTGGCTTGCTTGGCCTCTGCACACAGAACCACCTAGGCAAAGTGTCAGAGACTTTGAAGTCTGTCCTGCTAGCACTGTGTGAGAAGAAGTCACTGTGTACCTTCCCAGTGAGTACAAAGGTGGAGTATCCTTGCTGTAAGAAGACATCAACAACATGGGAACAATCTGTGTGCTGGTAAATAATCTTCTTACAATCTTGTGTCTGCTGCTGTTATGGTGATGGGAATGGAAAGCCTTTAGTAGTACATTTCCATGATTTATACCTCACTGTCTTAAAATTACTAGTGGACCTGCCTTTGAGGGGTTGCCTGTGTTGTGAAATACTGTCATGTGACAATTTCTTCATTTTTGTGGGTTCACCCTCACTCTGACACGAACTTTCTGGTACTCATCCTGTGCTTTATTTATTTCGTTTTCTCAGCTGGGTTAATTTCTTTCTGCTTTGCTAAGCAATACCCTCACCAAGAAATGAATCAACCTCTGTGACCAACTTCCTAAACTTTGCAAAAGTTTGGTGATGCTGTAGTATTTAGATTTGATTGAAAAGCTTGAAACTCGGTGTGAAAGATGAATGTGAAAATTTGGAAACTGTATGGATTCAGCTCTTCAGTTGAGAAGCAGTGTTTACCCATGCATTACCCCAGTGCTGAACATACTAAATTCCCCAGCTTCACAAGCGGTAACAATAACAAAATGGTAACAGCAAAGTTGTTCAGCTCACCTTACTGCAAAGGTGTTGGATGCAATCTGCACAAAGGAAGTGAATGGGTCTCCTCATTGCCTTGCAGCCTAGTCAGACCTACAGCTTCAAACCAACTCACAGCCAGCTGAAAATTCTAGGCAAAAAGAATAAAAGAAAAAAAAAAAGTTGTGCCTGTGGAAATGTTCTGAGTGAGAAAGAGAGTGAGTCTAGAAACCCAGGTTGCATATACAAATCAAGAGTTCAGAAGTCCTGTTTGCTATATAGCAACATTGACTATTAAGCTGAATATATGATACTACAAAGAGGAATAATTAATGATGAAGTTATTCCTGCAGTCACCCACTGCTATGGCTTGGTGAAGTTAATTTAAGACTAGAGGATGTTTTGAAAAATGCTTCCTTATTGACCACCAAACACAAGTCAGAAAGTCTAATCTAGATTCAGTAGGTGGTGTTTATTTTTCATTTAATGATATTAAGGAAAATAAAGTACGTGCAGTTGTGATATTTTTAAATTATTTTATGGGTGCATGGTACAATGATAGCTGTATGCAATTTAAAGCTAGGTTTCTTTTAGAAGAGAAAAAACCCTGCTTTGAAAAAGAACAGTTTCTATAAAAACCTACTGTTATTAATACAGTGTTAAGTTTTTGTGGCATGTAATACAATAATGTATTATGGACAGTGTAATGTAGTTGGTGAAAAAGAACAATCAGAGTGTGTACAATCTGTTTTTAAACACGTGGGAAGATAGCTTTTGTCAAATATGTGAATAAACAAAGGCTGTATCTGTCATTCAGGTTAGCACAAACTCTCCAGACAGACTCAAGAGTGGTTCTGGCACAAATCAGATTGTAGGACTGGGTCCTACATCAGTGATCTTTCCTCAAGACTGGTAAAATCAAAACCTTTCTATCTTTTCTGCGTCACAGGTTTCTCTGAAAAACTTAGAGCTACTTAAACATGGACATTCATGTTCAGGCGACTGCATTTTCTTTTTTTTTCAGACTTTAAAATGGCCCTAATGGACAAGTTCAAGCCATCCACACTAAAATATGAAAATACCAATTCATAAATTATGATACTGAGTAAATCACCTTCCTGCAATAGCTCCTCATTTTTCCATGCAATCATCTTTTCATTTAGTTTTGCCTGCATGGGGCTGACGTTTATGCTGTGCCCTCAAGGTCATCAGATGTGAGCTCTTTAGCTGTAGTGGAGCAGAAAACCAAAGCAGAGGACACATATATAACTGCTGTATTTATTTTAGCAGCACAATCTCCCATCCTGTCATATGTCAAAGTGAATAATAGTAACAAATCACTGTCATAAAATCAGTGCTTTCCCTTGCCCAGTGTAGACACAGTTGTTCTATATTTCTGTTTTTTTACCCTCTCTGTGGACATCAAGATCCGGGAAGGGCTGTGGGAAATATTTTCCTAAAGAATGATTTGTGTGACTGGACAAATACAGGCTTAAATGGATATGTGTGTCTGCCCTGAAGGTTGATCATCGAGGATCTGATACAAGGATTGAGTGGATAATGCCAGTTTGTACTTGGTTTGTCCTTTGTATGGAACTGCTGGTTGATGTGGACTCCTCCTTTCTTTCCCACCCTCCCCCCACTTTTCCCAGAGTGACAGTAATTGAGATCTATTGCTGGTCATAAAAGAGCTTCGCTGCTGGTGATTCTTCTTGCATTGGGTTAAGTTTGATCCTACATAACTGATTGAATGCTTTTCATTTGCAAAATTCTTATTTCAGCCTTTAAAAGAACCTCACAAAACCAGCTTCACACATGCAAATGTGCTTAAAAATTGTATTCTTAGTGATCATGATGTACTGTGGTTTGTTGAGTTGCTTTGTTGCTTCAGTGCTGTACTTCAATCATAAGGTAAAGAACTTTCACAGGAAGAGAGAATGAAGGATAAAATTCTTAACTCTTGAGATTTCTGGAGGCCACATTTGGCACAAAGGTGAAAAATAGAGCTTGCAGCTAATGTCTGGCGGTGTAGGTTTATATCTAAACCTATGGCTAACTGAAATGGAGCTGTTTCTTTGAGAGTCTAAAAAGCAAATCGTCTGTAAACCTTCTGAGTCTTTGATGCTGAAAGCCTGTATGCACTTGTCTTCAGTGGAACTAGCCTGAATTTAACAGACATGCTTGCAATAATGACATTGAATGTGCTTGCAGCTGCTTGCTTGGTTAGCACCTAAAATACCTAGTATATATAATTCTGCTTGGTTTTATCTTTAGACTTTTTCCAATGACAGTTATGTTGTTCATATATAGGGCAAATGGTTTCAAATTTCTGTAATTAATTCATTGAGGAAGATTTTTAGTGGAACAGAAGCACTTTTAAAAGCAGATTAAAAAAAACCCTGATAACTGTAATTCATTAACATATTCAGGATAATTAACATAGTTGATTCAACACCACTATTAGGAAAATCGGGTTTCTTTCTTTGATTAAAAATGCAAATGAGAGAATGACACATGTCTAGGAAGCAATAATGTACTAAAGCCTTAAGAAAAGCAAAGCCCCGTTCATCACTTTTTGATTCTCTGCTGACTACTAAAATCACATTCTAATGTGCATCTCCAAGTACAAATAGCGTTGGTCCCTGCAGAGATCTCTAACCGAGGCTGGACTCAGTGGCATTTCTAGCAGTTGTGTTAAGACGTTAGGGCCCCTTTAGTTTGGCCTGCAGTCCAGGAGTGATGAGGCGCTTTCATTTTCCTGGTTTAAGTGCATATTTCAAAATGGCACAATAGCGGGTAATGATCTACTGGAACGAGGCACTCCGATTCCCGAAGCAGAACTGGGATTTATGAGAGGAAACAGTCGCATCTGCGGAGCTCTGTGCTGTGTTTCTGCTTTCGCAGAGCACCGTAAGGCATTTCTGCCAGTAACATTTTCATAGTCAGGCCCGTAGGAAGTTTCTCTAATTGCAGGAAGTGAACTTCATTGTTCTCAAAAGGGATTAGTCCCCAGAGCTCATAACTCCTTCCCCCCCTGCCGTCCTCCTTTCCCAACAGTTTGCAGATTCACCATGGTTTAAGACGAGGTGTTTAAGTGCCACTTAGTGGCTGTCCAGAGCAAATGTAAGATACAGCTGTAGCTGTGACAGTTTTCACCTCTCCTGCTCTTGCTTTTCACCAGCAAAGGAATTCCTCACCTTATCTTAGAGATACTGAAGGCTTAATATAAGACTTGTTGAAATCAATTAAAAGACCCTGGTGGGCTTTTGTTAAGAATTTCAATACCATTACTCCCTTTGCACTTCCCCCCCTCCCCCCCCCCCCAAAAAAAAAAAAATTGTCCTTTTGAAGTTTTGTTTGGGATTTTGTTGGGGTTTTTTTGGCAATGAATGCCTGTAGAAGTATTGTAATGACTTGATATTTTATTATGCAGTGAGCTAGCACAGGAACCAACAATAAAGATGCTGTCTCTAGAACTCGAATACTAGTGTTCCTGGAGTTTATTCTTAGGATTAAAATTCACAAAACAAGATGTGCTTAACTGGGGTTAGTGTTTGGCATCAGCTGATGTTCTGGGACACCTCAGTTCCCCTCAGCAGAGTACCTGATAGATGTGAAGATATTATCTCTCAGTTACATTCTGAGCTTGATATAATATGCTTGTACCTGGATAAGGACCAAAGTTTCTCTTCTAGAAACTTGCAGGACTTCAGAATATTCTTTACGTATGTTATTGACTCTGCAATGAACTAGATACATCCAGGGGACAACAAACCTCAGAGTGTGTGCATTGCTTGCATGCAGGCTTCCTTTTTACTGGGAGGAGGTTTTCAGTGGGTTCCCAGGAACCTCAAACAAACAAAACATAGCTTTCTGATTTAGAGGTACATTTCTTATTAAAGTTACAGAATACAAACTGTCAAGGTCTCAGGATAAATCCCTTCACATAAGTTGAGACTGTGTACTTCTAACAAGCCATAAAAAAGCTATGTATGTGACAAATTTTCCTTACCTGGATAACCCTCAGTGATGTGACTTACACATATATGCATGTGCATGTCAGTCAGTTCTGGAAATCTTGATGCCAGCTTGAAACGTCATCTGAATTAGACTACTAGGCAGTATGTAGTCCCAACTGGGTTGTGAGCAAAACCAGAGCATGTGTATGGGGATGACATTATGGATCTACAGTGAGAGAATGTAATGCTTGATTCATGTTTGGCTTTGTGTATATTATAGCTTTTTGCATGTTAGAAACAAACTGGGAAAATGAATTAAATCTACTTTATATTTTCCTCATAGATTGTGATTGAAACCAACAGGAGACTTGAGAATTCATTACAGCCTGGGGTAAAACACCCTGCTCAGCTAACTTCTGAGGTTTACTTGCTCATTTGGGTCTTTGTGCCGGTAAACACATTCAAATATGTGAGCTCAGACTCAGAAGTTGCAGTGGTATCTGTACTCACCAGATAGTTTGAGTGAAGAGTTCAGCTGTCCAGCCCATCCATCCAGCTGTGTGCAGGTTTCTCCTGGAATGCCAGAATTTCTTATTGGTACAGGGAATGCCCGGGAGGGAGGAAATGGCAGAGTTGGCCCATGATTATTTTATTATAACTTTATTTATTTCAGTAGTGTATCAGAAATCAAATAATATTTTGGGGGTTTATTCCTTAAAATATGTACTCATTTCCTAGATTTTACCTACTCCAGGAGTCTTACATGAAATGATGCAGCTATCTAGCTTTTTCAGTGATAAGACATGGTTAAAGAAACCTGTAGTAAGGGAATGCATTTGGTCTTGGTGGATTGTGGTTGTGGGATAGCTGACTCGGCACATGAAGGCTTCCATTGTTCTGGCAGATGAGCGGAAGCTCAGTCAGCACATGTGGCTGAAATGTGCACTGGTGTCTTACAGTAATATATCCTGAGCTCTTTGAAGCGATACAGCTTTATCAAAACCACAGAAGAGCCATAAGGACAAAACCTGTTGCTATATTTTTAAAATCTCTGTATTGTGTGCCGTATTTCACAATTTTTAGGAGTCACAATGGAATGGGCTTAAAATAACTAAATGTGGAATGTCGTTTGTAATGAAACCAGGAGCTGCAAACTTCTGAATGGAAAGCTGAATCATGGGGAAAGTGTTTTTTCAGATTGTTAGAGACAGTATTTGAATCTTATTTAAAAGGTGGTTTATTACCATTTTGCAGCTTTTGCTGTAATTGAAAGACAGTATGACTTAGCCAGAAAAATATAAAAGCAGAAGAGCGAAAGAGTCCACGTCATTGCCAAAGATACACTTGATGTGTCAATAAGCCCTGAGAAGAGGGTAGGAAGGGGAGAAATAAGAAACAGTAAGTTAAAAGTAAGTGCAAGGGAACATTGCTGATAAAACTTTCCACTTGCAAGATAGCTGAGAAGGAATACCATCAACAGCACAACACAGCAAAATAAAAATCGTAGATCATTTAATAAAAAGACAGATTTGTATGCACCGTATGAAATGACTGTACATGCATATTATTACATTAGTAAGTTCCAGTGATATTCTCAATTCCACGTTACACAGGAAACATCTTGGGAAGGACTGTGCTGCAACTTGTAATCAAATGGAAGGTTGGTGACAAAAAGCGGTGTGGAGCGAGGGCCAAGCAGATTGCTGAGTGCACTTCTTAATCGGCTGTGAGGGACTGCTGTGGTTCTCAGCAGACTGCTGCAGTTCTCCCCCTGGGGTTTTGTCCAAGAGCACTGCAGCAGGGAGGTTATAATATGAGGGCAACATTACAGAAATTAAAATTTCTTCAACTTGATTCTGGAAAAGAACAGGACAATATGGTATTTGTTTCCTCTTTTTGTTGTCTACCTTTAAGATGCGTAAGGATATAGTAACAGCTTGGTCTGTGATTTTGGTGGATCCTTCTCAAATGAGTAGTTTTTACACATAGGTGCTCATCATATCTAAATAGCTTCATTGACTGTAGGTAAGTTTTTGACCCTACACCTGCTGAGAGATAAACCTGAACTGGTATTTTTTATTGTTAAGCTCTTTCCAGCAGAACTAAGAGTATTATGGGTTGGGGGCAGAATGGTTAACACTTAAAAGTTTTATTCTAACTGTTGATTTTTTCCAGTTTACTGAAATTAATGTTGCTTTGGAGTATTTGAACTACAGTAAAAATCCAGTTGAATCTACATATACTGTCTATGGGGTTTGCAGCTGCATTCAGTTATGAGAAATTAGTGCTGTTAGAAATAGATCTGTTAAGTAAATTGTGAAGAACTGAGAAGACTGGGTACTTTTCATGACTCTCCATACTGTGGAACTCGATATACTTTCCTAGTCTCCTACTGTTGCAACTGAAGTACACAAAATATATATGCTTAGGGTGGTGGGACTATTTTTGTGTTGATAGTTAATCATGTAAACAAAGAGCTAGGCTTTTTTTAATTTTTTATCAAAAATGCTTTTTTATATTATTCTTTACTAGAGTGTTGTAGTAGGATAAAGTTAATATGGACATCTTAACTAACATGCAGTCCCATGTAGTAGAAACAGACATTCATAGTATATCTATCTCCCATTGCACATGGGGAATTGATAAATCTTGTAATTGTTTTGTTTTTAACTAGTCAAGTGAAAGTTGTCATGTTCTATTTGCAGTCTAGTTCTCCTCAGCATTTTCTAGACTTTTGTTACTATGTAACTTACCCATTATTGGATGTAGAAATACTTAGTATTTAAACTTTTCTTTCCTGTTGTGAGGTAGTGCTTCTCCACAAAGGAAATGAGACATACTTTAAAATGAAGTGTCTTTCTTCCTATCTGAGTAACTTGGGTTAACTGTTTAAGTTTCAAGATCAAGGAACACTTTAAGTATAACCTTTAATTGCATTTCAGAAAATACTTCTTAATCTTTGAGAGGGTTTTTTTCTCCTGAGACCTTTCAGTGCTTGCCACAAGGAAGCAGTGGGAGGCTGGACAAAAGGGGTACAATTGTTTCATGGCCATATATCTGGTGCCAGGGGACATTAATCCCCATTTAATTCTCCCATCCTTCATGTCCTATTGTTGGGGGGATTTTAAAAATAAACAGTCTTACATCGTTAATATTTTTATCCAGTTGTGTCATGGTGTCTGTACAGGTGTGTGACATCCCTGTGTGGTGGCTGCTGCTCTGTCCCCCAGTGCTGCCTCAGCAGCCTGGAGAGCGCAGCTAGTTGTCCCTCAGCTTGGTGACACTAAGAAGACCGAAAAATATGCCCTGCAGGGAGAAGAATGGGAGGTATCCAACCGTTTCAGCCGCAAGCAAGACTTATTTGATAACCTCGAGTTCCACCTCTGTCTGTCACTGCACACTGGGATCATCCCCGTTTGTTTTGAGCTCAGTAATCTGCTTCTGCAGTTTGCCAGTTTGCTCTGCCTGTGCTCCATTCTTCCTGCTCCAATGTCACATAGCCAGAAAACCCTCTGTCACAAAATAGAATAAATATGTGGAACCTCTGATGTCTCTGTGTGGCAATTCCCCACTATGCACTGAGTTTCCCCTGTTGTTCATTTGCCACATTGTCCTTGTGAATTTTTTGGATCCAACTATTCAGAAAAAAGTGATCTCTTCAAAAGTCTGCCTGGATTGATCTGCAGATTCAGGTTGTGATTTTCTACTAATTTATAGAAAAATCTAGTCTGTTGATCACTCAGCAGTGCACATTTGATCTTGGCCAAATGCAGACATTATGATCATGCTTGAATGGAATTAGTCAGAACCCATGGCAAAGTTCCTGACAGCTTTAAGTTTTGGGGTTTGGTTTGGTTTTTTTTCTGTCTGTTGGAAGATGAAACATACTTAATCCAGCATAAAGTTTGCCAATCCAAAGTTTACTCATCAATGTTTTTGGAAGTGTTTGAAGTGGCAGGATGATTTCAGTCTAGATTAATCTTTTTCATCAGATAGCCGTAATGTTTATGAATGGGCACCAGGGGCCTAAAGCTAGATTGTGTTTATTGTTACACTAATTATGTATAGCCTTGGTTACCTCTCTTTCTTTTTCTTTGTGTTGCTTTCCCTCTGTACCTGGATTTTGTGCATACCTTTAGTATGTATCATGTTTGTTGGTCAGATAGAGCACACTTTTAGATGTACAGCATCAGCTTCTCTCCTGTAGCCCACTTCAGGTGTTGAAGGTAAAGCTATTTTTCTCTGTTACACCTGTCCTCATGCATTTAATTCCTGAGCAGGAAATGCCAATGTCACTTGTATCAAAGCATTTTAGCAGTTATAAATTTTGTGGCTGAAAAAGCAATCATCTATAAGCTAAAGCCTACAGGAGAGGTTGGAAAGGGCACCACTGTTGAGTCAGTACCCAGTGTTCTGGTGAGGAATTGTTCTCTTCTATCTGCTACATGGGGAGTGAATTGCATGTTCTCTCTGGGCACTGGCATGCAGTGTCTTGCATTTTTTGTATTTGCTACTGGTTAGCAGATAGCCAAAACACTTCAGTCTACACTCTTAATTCACTAACAGTACAAATAAGATGACCCAAAACGTTGTCATCTCTGTTTCCACTGAGTATCTGGAAACCACAAAGGAAGTAATCCCATTTCCTTTGGCATAAGCTGGATTTCATCTTTAGCATGGATGTGCAGCTCAGGGCAGTGGCTCCTATGCACTTTTCATCAAGGGGACAGCCACTGCCAGTCAGGTCTTGCTGTTGTCTCTCCTCAGGGGGCTGATGCAGATCTTGCTTGCTGAGGTGGTATGGTTTTGTGCTTAATCTTTTATTTTATTTTGTATTGAGAAAAAAGAAGTTTGCTTATAGTTTAGCCAAAAGAAGTAACAAAGCTCACTCTTCACCACAGTATCTTTTCAGAAGCCAGTTAGTCAGGCTCAATTGAGTCTTTAGATAAGATGAAATACAGAGGATTCTTAACTGTTTTCCTTCAGTGGATCCAGGTGAATCACTTGTATCTTGCATCATATGAAGGTGCTATAGAAGTCTGGGTTTTGCTTAAATAGGCACCTATGTTTTGGTGTCTTTTGGTTCTTAGATATAGTTGTATTAAAACATTATTACCTTTTGAATTCACGTGACAGAGTACTGTCACAGTAGTTTCAATCTTCTTAATCTGATAAAGTAGAAACCATCTAGCCTATGACTTGAAATGGGAAGGAATGAGACAACTCAAGGAAATCCTAATGAGTGGTGAAAACTTAGTAATAAAGGAATAAAAAATGTGGATGTTTTTAAACAAAGGCCAAATAATGAATAGTGGTACTTACTGGCAGGCATATTCTTCACTTGCATTTTTTCAGTTGAATTTACGAAGACTTCTTGTTTACAGGGGAAAAACAGATAAATGAAACTTGTAGCAGTGAATGTGGGCAGAGGAGATCATTCCTGAGAAGAATAGCTGCTGAAACATGTTTAAGTACAATTCAGAGGAAAAAGCTTCAAAAGGCAATGGGATCTGCTGTAAAACTACCACCAGAGTGAACACAAAAGCAACAGGAGAGGCCAGTTCTCGGGTAATACAGTTGCAGCTATACCCTTAATGCAACTTCTTGCGAGACTTCATTCTGTGGTGGCATACTGTGAAGACTTTCAAAAATATTTAGAGCCACTAAACCTGAAGAAAGCTGAAATCAGAGGAGAATGAGTCGGAAAATGTTCCTCTTTAGAGTTAAAAGGCTGACTGCAGCCTCCTTTCTTCTTAATATTTTCTTGTCTCTCTCATCACTTTCCTTAT
Source organism: Falco rusticolus (assembly GCF_015220075.1). Classification (NCBI taxonomy): domain Eukaryota; kingdom Metazoa; phylum Chordata; class Aves; order Falconiformes; family Falconidae; genus Falco; species Falco rusticolus. Next base: position 99,713,471 of record NC_051187.1, read on the forward strand.
CTCCAGATGGTTTCTTTTAATGGAAAGAGCTTTGTTGGAGGAGAAATGATGAGGCTATTTGTCTAAATTTGTGAAGGACACCTGTAAAACTGAAAGATCATCTTTCCGACGATGTAAGCTTTAAGTTGTGGCTTTGAAGTATTTTCATTGCTACTGTTTTACAAACAGCCACAAATATCTTGCTAATATTTTCCATGATAACATGGAACAGTTCACGGGAATGAGTATTTTGGTTTGTTTTTTTAAAGATCATATGCTTAGATAAGATGGTGTCAAATGCTGCTTACTGTTTATGCAATACAGATGTTATTCCCTGGCCCTTATTTTTTCCATTTACCTAAAATGGATATATAGTATTTTTGGAGAGACAGTTACTTGCACAAGCCAAACAAAATAGAAAAATAGAGAAGTTCTGGTTTTAGAAAGTTGAACATCCTGAGAAATGAATGCAGTTATTGTTCCTACTACATTACTAAATCTATCTTTTTTGGAAGGTGAGCAACACAGGGACCTTTTCATTTACACTGAAGAATTCCATGCATTACCAAACGTTTTCATAACTGAACACTTAAGCCTAGCTTCCAGCTGTTTCCCAAATGCCAAAGAGTGCCCACTCCTCCTTTCTTCAAGGCTTGTTGTTATCCTCTCCATTTAACAGATGAACTAAAGCAGGGATAACAGTGATGTAGCATGCCTGAAAGTCATGTTGACAGCAGAAGCTGGAATTCATTCACTCTTACTCTTGTTTCCTAATTCAGTGTCTTCACCACAAGACCACTCTTCTTCCCAGTCTGTAGAAGCATGTAGAAGATTTCAGAGTTCGTCTAATGTCATACAGACATCACTGTAACAATTGCATGCAACAGGTGTAGAAGCTAAGTAGTGTGAAATGACATGCTGGGGATGGCTCTTTGAGCCAGTTGCAGTCAGGGTGAGAAGGCACATCTGACTGACATGAGCATTTAATGTGGATTCAGCAGAGATGTGTGTATTATTTAAAACTGTGAGAGGGTGTCAGTCAGAAAGAGGGAGCTGGAAAAACTCCCAAGCAGGCAGGATCTCCTCAGAGAAAGGGCAAGAAATAATTATTTAGAAATAATGTTGTTCACACTCAGTGTTAGAGAAATGCAATTCTAATGCTACCACCAAATAGTGGAGGTACTATACAACTGTAAGCAGTGCATAAATGAGGAACACTCTGCCTTGCTCTTGCCCTCAGTTGATCTATGAAATAAAAGCAGACTCAGTTCTGTACTTCAGATGATAATACTTCTAGTGTTCTTTTAAGGTGCCTAGTTTAAATCCCTGAGAACAGATGTTGTTATTCATGTTATACATCATGAACAGTAGCAGCAGTGACAATTTCTCTCTCTATTATGCCAATACACCTTTGGAGACACCACCAGAGTGAGCGTTGGTCATATTTAGTCATTTATGGAGCTTATGTCTAAGAACACCTGTGCAATCAAACTGTCCATGGCCACTGTTGTAATGACAGAAGGAGCTGTTGGCCATCCCTGTGAATCACCTCTACTTTAACCTGTGAAAAGCTATTAGAAAATTGAACTCCGTTCTCCTTTTATGAAAATGTGAAATGTATTTGATATGGGTTTAATTCCAGAAACAGTTGTGTAGGTTTTAAGTTGATTAAAAAGCAGACCGAGGCAGACTTTCGGCTCTCCAGCCATGAGGAGGTCACCATAAGTAAGTTGCATGCTGGTTTATTAGCTCATACATGGTTAGTGGCTCCCTCAAAAATGTTGCTCAGGAAAAGGATTTCAAATTCTCACATCAATTTCTTTCTCTGATTAGCTGTGTGTCTTTGAGCAAGCCAACGAAACTGGTCAAGATGCAATTTTGCAGGTGAGTAAACAAGTATTTAGCTAGTGTGTGCTAACATCCAGTGGCAGCAGTTTCCCTAGTTGCACCACCACCAGCTGAGCTGACCCAGGCCAGGCCAGAGCTGGGTATGCACTGCCACGCACCACCTCATGCATCCGCCACAGTCAGGTACCTCCGTTCTCAGTGATGAGTTGGCAGAGGTATCATACTTCACTGGTGCAGCCCTTTGTTTCATGCCCCCTTTTCTGGGTAGGTGTTACTGTTCTGCATCAGCATGCTAGTTTGTTGGTTTATGATTCTCTGTTCCTCAGGAGGAAGTGGGTGCAAGTGTCATGCTTAGGTATTGCGGATGCGACAGGTATGACCTAAAAAGAGCTGGGTTTGTGTTGCCCCCTCAGCCCACCATGGCCCATTATGCACCCAGCATTGGGTGAAACAACTCTCTGCCTCATTTGCTTTGTATGAACCGACCCAGGGCTGCAGGATCATGCAGTCTGGGGCAGGGTCCAAAACTGCTCCTTTTCTGCCACTGTGAGCTGTGACATTGGCTCTGCTTCTCCCCAGCGTGTGTGTGTGTGACTCTTTTGCTCCTGTGGTCGTTTAATAACTGTGGACGAGTGGAACAGTGTCAGCTCTAAACCTGGAGATTATTCCATTGGCCCTGGAATATTCAACATGCAAGTGCAAGCACATGCAGGATACTGTCCCAGTGAGGTGACTGTCTCAGTGAGAGTGTCTTTGGGCAGAGTGAAGAGCTGAATTTGGCACTTTCACATCTAACTTTGAAGAGTTGAATGTTATTAGGAAGAAGTGCTGAACAGAGCCTTATGTTTTTCTTTTACGATTTTGCAAATAGAGTTCTTCATTTTGTTTCTGTGAGGTGATGGAAAATAAAGGGCTTTTTGTTTTAGACCCAATGAATTATTTCCTGTGAAATCCAAGCTTCCTCCCCCCAGTTCTGTGCCCTTCCTCCAAACTGAGGCCAGCGAGAGTGAGTTGTTTTCAGGCAGCCCTACAGCCACTGGGGAGGCGAGGTGTTCGCAGGCGGGGTGTTTGCAAGCGAGGTGTTCACAGGCAGTCCAGCCAGAGTGCCAGCAGGAGTTAGCACCTTCGCTGGCTGGGTGGCAGGTAGTGTCCCTTGGCCTGCCAGCAGCATGCGTACTGCTGACCGCTGCCATACCGCTGCTGATTCTCGCCTTCGAGCGCGTATTTCTGCAAGTGGAGCTACTGGTGTGTCATGTCAGATGCCGTTGGGTGACGTCCACGGGGAGCCCGACTGGAGGTGTAACATTTCGCGGTGGTTTCAAACAGGTGATGTTTGGCTCGATCCGTCAGCGTTAAGCGAGATTTGGATGCCAGCGTATTCCCAGAAAGTGACGTGGACCACGTGGGATTTTTTCATTTTTTTTTAATAGTTGCGACTCCTGCCTTTCGCGCTGAACTGCGCGGAAGCACCGCGCGGTGCGGCACAGGCGGCGGCCCGCGTTGCCCGCCGGCCGTGCTGCCGCAGGGCCAGCCCGCTCCCTTCGTGCCTCCCGGGACGGCGGCCGCAGCCCGGCGCGGGGCGCGGAGGCGGAGCGCGGTGGAGGCGGAGGCGGGACGCGGCCCCGGCCCCGGCCCTTCCTTTCCCTTCCCGCCCGGCAGCGCCGCAGCAGCAGCCGGCGCCGCCGCGGGGAGCCTGCCCGGCGCGGCGAGCTCACGGTCCCGCCGGCTGGCGCTCGGGCGCGGCAGCGGGGAAGGTTTCGGGGGCCGAGCGGGCTGGCTCCCCTCCCGGCGCATGAGGCGGCGGGAGCGGCGGGCGGCAGCCGGGCGGCAGTGGGGAGAGGCGGAGAGGAGCGGCCGCAGCCGGAGATCGCCGCCGGCCGCCGCGCCGGAGCCGGAGCTCGTAGGATGTCACCATTGTTCAGCTGGGTGGCTAAGGTAGGCGGCACCGCGTCCGCCGTCCGCCGCGCTCGGGGAGGAAAGTCCAGCCTAAGAGTTTGCAGACGTTCGCGTGTAATTTTAAGGCAAGTCAGCCGCCGCGGGGAAGGGAGCAGAGCCCCGCTGTATTGTTCAGCCGGGGAAAAGGAGACGCGCTCAAAGTGAACAGTGAAGGCAAACGGATAAACTCCTGGCTTGGCCTGAGGGGTTAAACACGAAGCTGCAGTTCTGGCCGGCTGCTCTGCCTTGCTCCGGATCGGTGGAAGGGGAGAGCGGTAATTAAAACTGCACAGAAGGTGTGGGCTTACTGCCTGCTGGAGTCTGACGCTTCTTGTGTGCTCTGGGGAGTGTGTAACAGCACTCCCACTGTTTGTTTTGGACTTTTTTCCTGGGTTTTGTCATACTCTGAATTTATGAAGAACAGTAACTTAGCTTTTAATGGGAGACCTGTCTAAGTACGACAATGCGTGTGTCCTGTGCTGGCTGCTACATCTGTGTCTAGGACTTCAGTAGGATTTTCCACTGTAACTGTGAAACCACATATGGATGCAAAGCAATAGAGATGGTTAAAGAAATCTAGAATATAGTTTTGAGCTGATGTTTAAAAAAAAATATTCCCCAAAGTAACAGTCATTCTGAATTTAAAATGAGCTGTGCATGATTTTCTGTTGTGAGGCAAAGTAGAAAGTGTAGAAAATGACAGACGAGTAGATGAAACAGCTGTTTGACAGGCAAGAACTGGAGGAATTAGCTGGGAAAAAAACTTTATCTTGAAGTGTAACAGGCAGCCTAGCCTGCTAGGTAAACCACATAAAGCCTGGTTCTCCGTTCGGTTTTGCCAGGTGTAAATGGTCAGCTGCTTAATCACTGTTATGCCTCTCTCTCCCTGAATCGGTAATGGGTGAAATACCTACTGTGGGAAGATAGTAAAAGGGAAGTGCTTGATGTGTGACTCTGTTGCGTTCATTCAGAATCTCAGATAGGATTTGCTTTATCCTGTTTCAAAAGGAGCTTGCTTAATTTTAGCCATGCCCTGGAAAAATAAAAATGTATCCTTTTTTCTTTCCACTTGGCTTATTTTGTCTGTCTAAAGACCTACCAGGTAGAGCACTTGTTAAGGTAGTTCCCTCTTCTGGCATCACTGTGGCTCTGTCTTGTGGGTGACATAAGGCCTGATTTGCTGTATTATCCAAGGGAATGATACCAGCTGATTTCCATGCCAGCTCTTACAAACAGGTCAGTCTCTTATACAGGTGGCTGCTGTCAAAAATGAGTGATGCTATTGAGTAAATACTTCAGGGATGCCACCAAGGGGTCGCCTGTTTCTCCCTCTCGTTATTCACTTGTCAACTGGACAAAGCAGCTAGTCAGAGAGGAGTTAGTCTTGGAGGAGGTACAAGGTAGAACTCGTAGCACACAAGGTTGGCTGCGTTTTTAGAGAGCATAACAGAAGCTCTTGCAGAAACACACTTATAGCAGCTTTCAGGAGTGCCTTCTGGGCTTTCAGAACTAATTATTGCAATGCTGGTTCCTTGCAAGTGTTTAGTTTTATTATTTTAATGGCCATTAATGATCAGCACTAATTTGGGAGGGAAAGCAAAGCAGTGTATTTTGAAATATAAAATGAGGCTTGTTAACAGGGAAAGTTTCCCTGCCTGCCAAAATCTGATCAGTAAAAACATAGGAACTACTGCTGTAGGCTTTCAACACAAATGCGAGCCTTTCCAGTTTTTCTAAGATGGTGGCCCATTCCAGAATGGGGAATGACTGCAGGATATGGTGGGGAGGAGACTACCTCCCTCAAAACAAAGCTATCCCCCTGCGTCTATTACTTAAAAATGTGTAACCCTCCCACTCCCCATCCAGTAGTGAGTGCTTAGTGTCAGCATGCAAGTCCCCAGGCCTGCAGATACAAGTGAAGTAGTTTACTCCCATATGCTATAAAATTGGTCCCTAATGTTTGTATAAACATTACCTTTTAATATGTCTTCATTACAGGTTTTTACGTGCTGTTTTACCCAGCTTGTCTTCTACCTACGCGCAGGCTCCTTGGGGATGAGTTTTGCAGTGCTGCCAGGCCAGGTTGTGGGGCCCATTCTGGGCTGGAGGATAAAGGCCTGCTTGAGTCCTACGTGGGCTGGTGTTGCCCACATTGGCCATATGGATGCTGTGTAAACCACTTGAGTTATGACTCGTTGCATAATGAATTCTTAAGTACTGACTTGTTTTAGTGTCTTAAAACTATTTAAATAAAAAAGAACAGTTATACCTGTTTTTCCTGCACAGTTTTATGCAGTCAGACAACTGACTTCAGGGAAACCTTTGACTAAGCACTTTAGAACATGGTTTGTTGAAAGCGTAAACTAACTTTGCACTGTTGTGGGTAGACAATACAGTCACTTTCTTAGAGATATATACTTCAATCTATATTCAGTTTAGTTCACTGCAATAACTGTTACTAAAGATCATTTTGAGGTCAAAAAACATCAAAGGTTTCAGTCTGCAAATAAAAAATAGAATAGCAGATTCTTACTGATTTATGGTGTACTTGCACACCATTAATTGATTAGTAGGAAACAATAGTACAGTGATAGTTAATAGTAGTTTTCTGTTTCCATCAAATATCAATACAGCTTTGGTTTAATTAAATCAAATCCCAAATACAAGTTTAGTGTTAGTTGTCTACAGTTGACTTCATTTTATAATGTAAGTTTCTGTTCAGAAGCTGCTTGATAGGAACCAGTACTAAAGGACTGATTGCTAAAGAAATAGAAAGTGAGAAACAGTTCTTAGTTTCTTAGTGTAATAAATTGTATAAATAGAAGATTTGAGTAAATGTGTCCTCAGATTCTCAGCTAGTTAAGGAATTTATACATAGTGTGTCTTTCTAGTTACAAAAAATGACTACAATATATAATACAAAAGTTATGTTTAGCTTCAGCTTATTTTGTCGAAAGGATTAAAACCAACAAGGAGCCAGTAAAGAAAACAACTAAGATAAAATGCAAAGCAAGGTTACACTATTTAAATCAAGGTTTCTTCTATAATGATTTTGCTGGTATGGATCAATCAACCTTGGTCAACTGCCTCCAACCTGCAGGACAGCAGGTAGGAAGGAGATGCTCCCACTTCCTTCTTGAGGGGAACTGAGAGCAGAAAAGTTTCTCACTGCAGCCCGAGGAACCTCCAAGAATGGACCACCAGCAGTGGCAGAAAAGGGTGGGTTTACAATGTAGCTGTTGCCAGCTAGCTTGGCTAATTTTGGACCTTGAACTGAGAAACTGTTTGGATTTATTCTGCTCTGAAGATCATATTTTAGGGTGTATTCACAATAGACACCTGAAATTCCCAATAGCAGAGGAAGAAGTGGGTTGGGTGTTTTTCACCCCCACCCCCTGAGGACTGTAGTGATGGGACAAGGGGTGATGGCTTTAAGATGGTAGATTTAAATTAGATACTAGAAAGAAATTCTTCACTATGAGTGTGGTGAGACACTGGAACAGCTTGCCCAGATGCCCCATCCCTGGAAGTGTTCAAGGCCAGGCTGGGTGGGAATTTGAGCACCCTGGCCTACTGGAAGGTGTCCCTGCCCCTGGCAGGAGAGCTGGAACTAGATGATCCTTAAGGTCCCTTCCAACTCAGCCCATTCTGTGACTCTATGACTGCTGAGTCAGAATTGCCTGTGAGCTTTTTTTCAGTTTGGGAAGCTCTCAAGGCACAAAAAAGAAAGTTTCTACATACGTTATTCAGTGCAGCAAGGCTTGGTTACTTGGCTTGTGCTGTAAAATGATACTGAAGTAGTAATTATAAAAATATTGGAAATGCCACTTTTTTTCCTAGGAATCCTAATATAGCTTAATATACTATTATAATTTATCTTGCTCTATTTTGCTGTTATTTCTATTTTCTAAATAATATAGTGCCTAGTAGACCTCTGTAGGAGAATTCATGAGAGTAACAATCCATGTCTGAGTTTAGGCCAGAAGCTACAAGGGAAATTAACTTGCCTTCTGGAAGAAAATGAAAAGGAATGAGAGACTGAAAATCGGGAAGCCCAAGAAAACTCCCCCTTCCTTTTTTCCTTTTTAACAGTGTTCTGAAAGGGTGATCTTTGCTTTTTTGCTGGTCTGTTTCAGGGTATATCATAATCCTTCACGAGGATGTTTTGTTCCAGCTATACTGATATGCCTCTTTTCTTTATTCCCTAGTTTCCAGCAGAGTTGAGCACCCTTGATTATCTTTAATCCCTCAGTGAATGACTTGCGTTTTAGCCAAACAAATTGAGTTTTGATCTCTTAAGGAGCCCTCATAACCAGGCGTTTTAACACTGTCTAAAGCCCAATAAACTTAGAAGTTTATTAAGCCTGTCTTACTTTTGAGTCCTACTTAGACTTACTACTAAGATGATATATTATTTAGGAAGATGAATAAAGGGTGATGGTGTCCTATGGGGTACAACCCATGTTTGTGCTGGTGCATTTACCCCGATAACCCTTTTCATAAATGAATTTGAATTCTTGGATACTGTATCAAGAATCAGAAAGGTAATAGAGAACTAGCGTCAGGGAAGAATTGGGAATCACTGGGGAGGGAGAACTCAAGTGCTGCAGTTTTGCTTGTGGAAGAATCTCCTTGAAGCCATTGATGCTGTGGGCAGGGCTGGAGGGACAGACCCTCGTTTGTCTCCCAGGCTGGATGCCAGCAACACAGCAAAGAGAAAGTTTAGATTTTTGCTGGAGCTGGGTTTTGGTGCATGAGTTCGCGCAGTGCCCCTGTCAGAGAACACTATGTTGCTCCTTAGTGTGTTTCTCCTGGTCAGTTTGTGCTGGGGGGAAAGTGTTGTTACCAGTTGATAGCTTTTACATAAATGTAGATTGTCACAAAACGCCAAGCAGTTGAAGAGCACTGTTTTCTGTATGCCAGTCACTCCCCACTTTCCCCCACGGGGGTCTGGGCAATGACCCAGGAATATGCACTCAGCATTTGAAATGAAGTCAGTCGTGTGGTGAAACCCCTCTGTTACTCAGCAGTTACGTTCCCTTTGGAGCTGTTCATTTTTATTCTTCATCCTTCCATTTCTTTTTCTGCATGCCAGGCCTGAATTGCACCCACTTTGCTTAGACGTCTCTGATGCGATGGGAGAGGGCCAGAATACGATCCGGCTTACACGGCTTTTATGTGGCTGTGCAGATGTAGTAGGGCAGTGTTCTCTGCATTTGTAAGGTACATTATGGGTGCCCTAATAAGGAGTAGGGCTTTCCATAGTAAAATTCCTGGCCATGTAGGTTGCAGCTTACCAAGGTTTTTCTCTTGAATCATTTATGCTTGTCTGAATTAATTTCTTATGAGTATCTACTTTCAGGTTCATATTGACCTTCAGATTTAACGAGCCAAGCCCAGTGAGGTAGCTGAGCTTGCTGTTTTGTACAGGTCCTGCCCTCTGCAATTCAAAACAGAACTTTCAGGCTCCAGTCAAAAACTGCTTTCCTTTGCTGAAAAACCACTGTTTTCGTGTGGTTAACATATTTTGGATCAAACCAATATAAAAAATATTAGTAAATCCTGAAGGATCAGAGAAAACTCTAGGTCCCATCCGAGATGGGTGGTGGTGCAGCTAAGGGTTTGTTTGGGGTTTTGCCATACATATATATATAGAGACACACACACACACGCAGCACCGCAGTTTGACTTTATTTGCTTTACATTTGATGATTTAAAATACTGTTTCACATCATAGCCTGCTTTTTTTGAAGACTGCTATAATGAAGCAGTCTTTTATGTGCACTAGAGTTGTTTCTGAGAACACAAAAGCAGCAGTTTGGCTCTGGGTTCCCCAGGTAGAAGTATCTTTAAGGGAAAAGTTGGGCAAAGCACCTCTTTCCTCAGAGATCAGCTCACAGAGCTGCAAGGCAATTCGCTTGTAATTTCCCATCATCCTGAATATAGAAGCTGCAACATTTCTGAGAAACCTCTGCTTTAAGGGGATGTTGGAACATTTTTGCTGTGCCAGCTAATAAATACCTAAGATTTTAAAACAAAATAGTTTAAAAGACTTCTTAAAGTTGAAGGAGCTGTGGTTGTGTGTGGTGTACAGAGGTTGACTAGTGACTTGGCAAGTAAATCCTCAATAGAAACACTGTTAATGGAATTGCAGTTTGGCTATACTTTTTTTTATTATCATTATTATTATTATTAGAAGCCTTTACAGCTCAGCTCTTCAAGCTGAAGTACTCATGGATGGCAATGACTGAGGAAAAAAATATCTCAGCCTCAGTTCTGTTAGTTTTTTACATATCAGTAAAGATATACAAAATATGTCAAGAGATGTGCCCAAATAGGAGCTTGCTTACTAATTTGTATGGGGATGTGAGGCAGTAGAGCTGGGAAAAGGAGCTGTAACTTTGAGAGCAGAAGCTGAGGCAAAGAATGATGTTAACCACAGTGTATTGGTCTTATCACTGATATTATTTGTACTTAGTTCTATCTGAATTGTTTTCAGTTATTCTTACTTTTAAACCAAATTACAATAGCAAATCCTGATATGAATTAATGCATAGATAAAAAATTCTAATAAGAGAGATTTAAAGTAAAATCTTGCTGAAAAACACGGTTTGCTTACTGAAAAGCAAGGGGGAGGGTTCAGACACCTTTACCCTGTCAAGGTGGACTAGAGCATTAACAGCTGGGTTTCTGCTACCACTTTTCTCTTGTCTCTGCAAGCTCCCAAAAAGCCAGGCCAATATTCCCAGATCAGCTGGTGAGGTATGTGAAAGCTGCAGTTATTAGTCTGGATGAAATCGCGTGTAGGTTGCATCTCCATTAGTAAGCAGCATACAGCAACAGGTAGTTCAAGGGCAGTGGCTGGTGCTGAGGTCGGGTTGTATACCTCATTCAGGAAAGTGGGTTTTACTTTGAACTAGCCCTAATTTGGTGCTGTGAACTGAATGCCTTTTTGCAGTGAAATGCACCACAAAATGAAGGCTTAGTTTTATTTAAATGGATGTCAGTTCAGGCACCTTAAGACAGCTCCACAATGTGGTCCGTTGCACAAGAAGTGGATTGGGAGAATCTACTCTCAGACATGCTCCTGGTCCAAATTAAAATACTGAAGTAGTCACACCTGTATAATACTTGAGAATCCACTTAGAGAAACTGGACAAACAGCATACAGCTTTCCAGTAGATGCCCCTGATGCAAGGGATGGGGGACCCATCAGAGAATTTTTGTTTTATTGGGATCTTGACCTTTTGGCTACTGTTTTGCAAGAATTTCAGGCCTGAAGAAGTTGTCCAGAGTTTCTGTAACCTAGACATCTGACTGTCACTAGCTGAAGAGAGGGCAAAATCATGTATTGCCTTCTGTTCTCAGGGCAGTGTGCGTGTAAGCACACGTGTTGATGGTCACATTTGAAAAACAAAACAAAAATTAATCTTGGCTGAAATACCTGGCAGCTTCTTCCCAACTCAAAAGTTGCTGGCTTTGGACATGAGAATGCTTCTCTTTGTGCCTTTACAGCATCATCACTGTAATCAAAAACTTAAATTTTTTCCAGAGGGAACATTTGATATGCAGTAACCAAACAGGATTTTCAGATGCAGATGTCCTGTGAAATTGCAGGTTTGGGGAGAAGAGACTACTTGCACGGAGTTACACATTCACCCCCCCCCAGGTACTGAAAATGGCAAAGCTGAGCTGAGCTAAACAACCCCTTTCTTTTTCAGTCAAGCATTTTTTGGGTTTTGTGTGTTTATTTCAAGGAGATCTGTAACCAAATATTTTACTTTTATTAGATCTTAACAGTTTTCTTTCTGTGTTTACTGGACCATTGGTCTGCTGCTATAGTACCAGTGAGGTGAGCTCACTGAAGCCGTTGTCATGGAAATTTGGACGGTTAACACTAAATGTTTTGTGCTGGTTTTGTTTCTTTGGACCTTTTTATAGCTTCCAATCAACTCAGATGCAAGCTATGGATAAGGAGATTTGTAGAAGTGCTTTGGAATTTCAGATGGCTATGTACAAGAGGGCTGTCTTTAAAACTCTGATGGTAGTTACAGGAACTCAAACCAAAGATATGTGCTGGAATTTCAGATTTTGGGTGAGTCCTGCTGGAATATAACCTGTAGGTTTTATCATTCTGTGGAAGCGATTGCCATTTCCATTTGACATACAGTCATCAGAGGCTGACTTTTGTGGGCTTAAGAAAAATGATCTTTCACATATGAACACAGTTCATGGAGCTGATGCAGTGGTTTTTTTTATAAAGTGCAGAATCATATACAGAATTATTTTTTTATAGCTTTTTATAATTCATACAGCATTTTTTCTCTTGTATTTCCAAAGATTTGATAATGCTTTAACGTATGTTTAAAAAACAACGCAAAGTGGCCCGGTCCACTTGTATATGAGGTGTGGCCAAAATACCAGCAGTCCCTAGTGCTGACATAATTTTTTTGGGAAAGAAGTTGGCATTAAAAGGAGTCTTTCCTTGAAATCTTTTTTCCTTCTTTTATTAATACTTTTCTTCAGCTAGTCTGTTAGTATGTCCCATAGTGCATCATCCTTGTATCCCCCTCCAGCTTCTCATGGAGATCCTCTAAGTCTGTGACATCTGTGTTTTAGAAATGTTGAATACTCACCACTCCCTTTTGGGTTTCCTCAGTGACTAAGTGTTTAAATATAGAATATTTTGGAAATATTGTGAAGGTCAGAATTCAATCACTCTGAAAGGGGTGTGACAGTATGAACTGTCCAGCTTCACTGCAATTCAGTGTTTGGTAGTTGTCCATCTAATTTACCATTTTCTAAAGAAACCTAGCCTTGGGGACAGTGGAAGAACAAAAAAGAATAATGGAAAATTTACTGTTGGAAGAGACTGGATAGGCTTAAAATAGCAATTTCATCACTCTGAAAAGAGAACAGATTCTGAATTTTTGTGTGTGAATAAAGTACAATGTGGATCAAATTTTGTATCTGTTAGGTGGTAATGCAAATAAACGGTAGGGGCTTAGGAAATGCTCTTGATCATGGGCTAATGTGTATTATTGAAAGTCTTTTTATATGCTCTTACTGGTATCTTTTTTGATTGGTTACAGTTCTCCACATAGTGTACAATCATGCAGACACTTTGTTTGGGAGGGCAGTGAGACTAGCTCTGGTGATTTCCAATTTTTTGTTTCCCATCAGTACAGCTAGCTTGCTCTGACCGTACTGATGGAAGAACATCATTACTATTTTAGCAAATATCTTGAGAATCTTGAAAATATCTTCCATTTTCAATTAGTCTGGTACTCTGTCTTTTCCATGCTGTGATTATAATGAATTTATTTTATTTTTTTTTTAATCCTGCATTGCTTTCTGGCATAGGAAAGCAAATGAATTTCTTCTTCTGTTGTTCATCAATTGCATCATTAGTATTTTCAAACTCCTTTCAGGCATTATGTGGGACTTGGATAGTGGTTGCTGTTATGGCATATATTTAAATAAACCAGATTATGCAAGTAAATGATCTGACTGCAGCTTTAAAGAAATGTTGGTAATAGTGTAGTATGGCTAATAGAGAAAGAACAGAAGGATGAATTTCAGCTGTTACTGTTTAGTTATAGGGTTTTCCTAGATGAGCATTGCTTCTGAGATCAATTAGCAGCACCTGCATAGGCCAGGTAATAGGGCTGAACTGAGATCACCAAAATAAAGTTGTTGGCACAGGCTGCAGATCTAGAGATCTGCCAACGTAGGTCTTTCGTGAATTTGGTACAGGGCATAAACATGAGAATTTTTGTCAGTAGGGAGGACCATCATGGCACTTGCATAATCTGGAAGCACTGCTAAAACTTGTCTTCTGGCTTTTTGTTCTTAGGTATTTCTAGGGTGGCACCTTGGCTTGGCTCTGGGTTGGCTATCAGGAGTGATCCCATAGCTCTGTTTGTCTTGATGGCACCTCTTACCTATGTTTTGACAACTCTTCTCCATTTAGGACTGAATGTGCAGCTTTATCTAAAAAGGACAGTGACATCTTGGATTTTGTGTTGGGACATGCAAATTCACTATTGACTGTCCACACAAGGAGCACACTGGGCTGCCCTGAAACAGTTAGAGTGACGAGAGAACAGCCAGTGAAGATGCCAACATTTAAATGAAGAAATGGGATCTGATTAAGATGACCAAAAGCGCAAACAAGTGAAGTAGTGCTGCGTAGGATGGTATTGCAGGACTGCCAGACATAGAATAGTCTATAACCCTGCTCTGCAACTGATCTGTCCTTACCATACATGATGGCATTTGCAGTGAAACACTGTCTTGCAGGCAGTCTGTAAGTGAATGGCACACACTGATTGCCTTCCTCTGAATACACGGTTAAATAATGATTTCAGGTATCTAGTGTCCCATCTGTTTAACTTTCTCTCTTCACTTCTCTAGCGTGCTTGTGTACTTAGTGCAGACATACTGAGTCTCTTACAGTGACTTTCAGAGGCACCTGATGTAAAGATTTATGGAATAACCACTCCACAAAAGCATCTTTTCCCAAGCTATTTCTTTTTTCTTGCAATAGTTTTGTCAAATCTGGATGTGAGAAGAAAAACAGAATACAGAAAAGTTGAACTTTTTACTTACTGTAAAATTTTAAGACAGCTTTATCTTTTAACAGGAGGGAAGCAGGATCTAATTCATCTATCATCAGCAGGATTGGAAGTACTGACTTCTCAGGACAATGATCCTTGACTCTTTGGAAAAGAAATTGGCAACTCCCCTAGTGTGATCTGGCTGTACCTTAATGGAGGGGGGTCTTGAGTAAACAGCTTGCTCTTCCCTTTTCTGTCCAACAGCATCACACTGATAGGTTCCAGCAAATGCAAATTATCCTAGGAAAGGCAATGTGTTTTGCACTGTCCTTGATAACAGTTTAGTAACAATTTCCAAGAGAGTTAGAACATAACCTTTTCTTCACAAAAAGCTGAATAGTTTAATTCAAATTATGTAATAAGTGTTTTAGTGTAAATAGTCCATGGTGAATCATAGGCGGTCAGTAAGCTTTCTGTGACAAAATACAGTCTAATTCTGTAGGGTATTAACAATTTCTATACATGTTTCTTATGTAATAAGAGTCTTGCTAGAGGTTGAGGGCTCTTTAGGTGTATTGTTCTTCCTCCTCTTCCATTATATTGAATGTGCTGTACATTAGGAATGCCTGATAGTTATCAATATCAATAAACTTTAAATTAACCTATGTCAGTATCATAAAATGCATAGATATTCCGAAGATGACCATTCCTGTAGGAATCAAAGGCCAGCAAACATCTTGTGTTCAAAGGGAATTAATTTTCAGAAATAAATACATTGTTATTTTGGGTGGGTTACAATGTATTTTAGAAAAAAACTATAAATACAAACTAGTATCAACTACAGGAGTGGATTTCATAGAAGTATCTAGGTAATTGACAAGTTTGAATAATCTCATTAGACTTTCTGATGAGAAGCCGAAAGCCCCTAGACATTAGCAACCATTTGTTTTACATCCAAAAAAGGACTGAAACTGGTGAACTAAGTAACTGTTTTTCTTAAGTGGAAGTCAAGATGGGTTGACCTGAGGCAGCTGAAGTCTAGTATTACATGACAAAGCAGCAAATACAAGCTCATCCATGAGCAAATCAGTTCACTGGTACTTTATACTAGTCAGGCAGAATGCTGGAAAAAGCTAATCAGCTTCTGCACTCCAGTTCCCTTGGGGCCTTTGTAAGTTTAACGTTTTGAGTAAAATTCTTCCTATGAAAAATGTCTTCTGTCCCCCTGCACCCCTACCTGCCTCATTCCCCAGCAGTTCTAAGGAGGACTGTGGAGCACTCTTTCCTCAGGAAGTCTTGCTGTATTGCAGAGTAAGAGATGGTCTTTTACTCTATTGCAAGTAGACCCAACTTATTCATCATGTCAGTCAAAAGGATTCATAGGATGATTTCCACCTTCCGCACCCCTTGCCATGAAAATGTCAAAATAAATTTTGAGGAGAGGAGGATTTTGACACACATTTGTAACAGCTGTCTAAGAAGGTTATATCAGAAATAACTTCAGTTGTAATGAGGACACACATTGCAAATGGAGGTTTTTTCCCTTCTTTTTGGGAGTTGGATATTGCTAAAAAGGACTGAACAATGTCAGGTTTTATGTAATTGGAAAATATATTATATTCACTTCTGTCTGTTTTGCTAGCCACTATTTTGCCCGTTGTACCAATTTTCATAACTGTGACAGAAACCTGAAAGCAAAGGAGACTAGGCGAGAGCCTGTCTCCTATTGCAGAAATGGAATACAATCTGATAAATAACTCTTCCCCAAAATGTTCTTAGTAACTCATTTCCTGTTTTAAATCCTGTTATTGCCTTTCAATTTAGAGAAAACCAAAACCACAAACAAATCCCCCCTCAAAAACAACAAAAACCACCCTTGTCCTGAAAGCTTTCAAACACCATTGCTGTCTTTTTTCCATTTATAACTATGTAAAAATAGTCTTCCTTCTGTTTCCTGCCCCATTGTCTCTAACTCAGCCGCAGGCCAGCCTCAACCCTGTGAAGGGAGCTGCTTGCAATTCCACTCAAAAAAAAAAAAAAAAAGGGATTTAATCTCTGTTGATAAGGAATGAGCATAGATGTTTCTAGCGATTACTTTGCATAGGTATTGCCTCCATGTTCAATAGTGACTTGTAAAATGTGAGCCAGGAATCCTGCAGGTGTGACCAGCAACTGGTGTTACGTCTTCAAGTGCTGTTCTAATTTGGGAAATTGTGTGAAAAGAAAACTTTGAAACAAAAGATGGAGAAGATAATGCTATGGAGATGTTAATGCACTATTTGAAATATCTGTTGACTAGCTTTATTTCACATTCACTGCTTAAAAGTTTATGTTACTGAATGAAGGAGCTGATGAAGCAGTACAAGATGAAAAGAAATAGCTTGTATCGTAAGGACAGAAGGGGGCTAGGGAAGAATGAAATAGTGAACACCATGTGATAAACCCTCCAAATAAAGGGCAGAGTATAGTTGTAGACTTCCCAAAAGTCGATTTTACAGGAATACTCCCTTCAGAGCCAGTTAGGTGCTGTTGCATTTGGAGGTCCACTAAAAGCCCATGGAGGCCTTCCATCAGCTGCAGTTTAGTTTTTGATCATGCATTTTCATGGAGAGGAGTTCAAAAGTAAGCTGCAGTCTGGGATATGGTGGATTATTTATGGAAAGTAGCCAGGTTTTTTGTATTTTGGGCTTCAAGTAAGATATGTCTTGAAAGCATGTAAAAGAAAACCTTTAAAGTGTATCAGCAACATCATGCATCTCTCTCAGGGAGGAAGCACCACCGCAAAATAGAGCGGGCCAACTTCATTAGAACACCAAGTACAATTATGTTCTATTTCTGAACTTGTTTACGATAATCTATAAACAGATTCTGCAAATATTTTTATTTTTCTTTTCAGAAAGGAAATAAAATCTTTTTGTGCCTCTTTAAATTGCATGGAGTGCTCTCCAACTCACATGACTTTGCAAAAAGTGTAACCTTTTCCTTCCAGCTGAGGAGTCATGAGGAACGTACTTGAGCTGAGATTTGTCTGTAATATTAAAAGGAATGTGATACTGTGAAAGTGGCATACAGTATTCGTGGCATCAATCTGCACTACTTAGTAACCTTGTAGAGGCAGCACTTGATGGATGTGAGAAGTCTAGTCACCTTTATGGCTTTTTATGATAATGTGTAAACTGTAAGAGTATGTGTTGGCTACACGGAGCTCCACTCTCGGTGTTTACTGTGTCAGAGTCATCTTGGAGGACAATAGTGTCACTCATCCACCACGCTCCAAGTCAAAAAGAACTGGATTTAAACAGGTGACTCTGTTCTGCCCTATACAGAATATCCTTTGAATTTAGTGCAGTCTTGTTCATCAGCTTCTTATGTACATCCCGGGACAGTTTGTCTTAGCCCCATCACCCTCACTTATCCTATCCTCTGTATAATGCCCGTTGAAACCTAACTAAGCAAACCATGCCCACAAGTAGACACGCATAAGATCGCTTTTCCTTTCATAGGCCCACGGTGATGCTATTCAGCCGTTGAGCTTTCCCTTATCAAGGTTGAAAAAAAATCTCTTGTCTTGCCTTTGCAGGTCTGGTTTCACAGTCCTCCCTGAGCAGCACACCTGCAGTGCGGTTAGCCCCACTGGCTGCTAGCCTGGCTACCCCTCCCAGCCCTCTGGGTGTGCTCTGACTTGTTCTTCTTTCTCAAAAGACATCCACAAGTTCCCTGGTTAGATGAGACACCTAGTGCATTTTAGGTACTGTAGAGAAAAATGAGCTAGACTGACATGCACTGATGGTGAAGCTGCTGAGAGTGTCACAGGTCATAGTTGTTTTATGAGCAGTGAGGATACAGCAGTAAAGTTTTAGATCATACGCATTGAGATGTGAAGTCATGGAGCAAAGGTGAACTGTCTGTCCATGCACCCACCGATCTTAAGTATTTAGGGAGCTCTTGGTAAGAATCTCATTTTGGCTTTACCCGTCATGCATTCTTATGTATGGAAAAACTGACAGGAACTTGCAAAAGATGGTCATCATCCAAGGACTGGAGGAACCATAACCTTTCTACTTCTGTGAATTAAATCTTGGTTTCAAAGTGGCTTTGTGGGCAGACTAAAAGTCAACAAATAACAAAGGAAGAAAGCTAATAATGAAAGTACTCCATAGAACTGTTGATTGGGAGTCAAGGGGTGAAAATGTGGTAAATGAGAATTGAAGTTAATAACTGGAGAAAGTTCGCAGTGTAGGAAGCTGTAGAGCAGTCTCCAAACAAGATATTAGAAGGAATAACCCTATGAAGACACTAGAGATCTGAATATAAAAAGTCTCACTGAAATGGAAATTGACTTGAAAAGTTTGTTCCTTTTTTCTACCTTGAATTCTACTAATGCCAAGGAATAAGGAGATTCTTCACTTTTAAAACAACTTTTTACTTCAGTGAGATACTAAAGACTGGTTTTGTGCTAGAATTTTTTAGTTCATTCTTTAGTTAAACTAGTGGGCCACAATCCTCACAACAGAAATCTCAGTTGATTGTGTCTTGTTCTTTCTCTGTCAGCTGTAGGTTTCCAATGGAGAGGAGGAGGTTGTGGGGTCCCCATCATTGGGCTTACTTGCAGCTTGGCTCATTGTGACTCCCAGCATCTCATCTAAGTTTGAATTTGGATGTAACTTGAAAGTTTGCCTTGCTTTATGTGGGGGACTGCACTGTCAAGGCCACATCCAAATTAAACTATTCTGTGATTCTGAAAAGAGAAATTATGCAGCATCTTGATTAAAAAAAATAATCCTTAGTGAAATCTAGAAATTAAAATGCCAAACTTTAAATCCATTGAGAACACTGTTCAAAAAAAGTCAGTTGACCACTAGCATGGGTATAAGGTGATAAGGACAGGAAGTGTTGATCTGTTTTATTACTGCACAGCTGTTTTGCTAGAAGTGTGCTGAAAGCAGACCAACTGCTTTTTAGTACATATCAAACCACCAAAATTAAAAATTTTATGGTCTTTTAAAAATGCAAAGAAATACTTTGCTGTATCATCTTTTTATCTACATTCTGTATATATCAAAAATAGTTTTCCTTTCTTCTGTTCTACTGCTTTTACAAAGTATTCCATGATTGTAATATCTTATGGGTGACAAAAATATTGCCATCTGCCCTGGTACAACTAGATGGCTTCTCCCAGGATACACAGCTGTGGACCCTATTTTTCCTGTATCAGCACTCTTTAGTGAAATAAAGGAAGGGTATTAATAGCAAACGGTATGTTAGACTTCTTGAGGCTATTTTATTGAGGCTGCTATGGTGAGAAAAAAAGGCAAGTAAAAGCACTTAATAATTCCGATGTCCGCTCATATTTGAGTAGTCAGGCAAAACTCAATCAAAATATCAACTTGTTTCAAGAGCTTTGTGAAAGAATTTTAAGGCTGTATTCCAGCTGGGGTGGCATGAGACCTTCTGAGGTCTCTCAAGACCTGACCCTGAAGGTTTTCAGTCTCCAGGAATTTCTGGAGTCTATTGTTCTAGACCAGTTCCTGACAACACAGGTCTGTCTTATATTAAACAAAACCACCTGCTCCCTTGAAATAGTTAAGCCTGTGCTTGAGGCCTTCACAGACCTAAGGCCTTATGAAGGGACTGGTGGGTATAAACTGGTAGGTTTATACCGGTGGGTATAAACAATGCATAGCATCTAAAATCATAAATCATTCAACTTTTGTGGGGTTTTTTCCCCCCTGGTCCTGGTGAGTTGATGTGCTAACAGTTCTTTTTCTGTGGGACGCTTTGCTTTCATACCTACTGTGTATTAAAGAAACAGGGAATCTTTTTTTAGTCTGGTCTTGTTTACCAAAAGGCAGCTGTTGCATTCAGCTGTTACTGGGCTTTTTTCATTACAATAGTTTCTCACTCTTTCTCAAATCCACTATCAGGCTAAAGACATCTTACTGCATGCTAGTATGTAAACTTACAGGGTAAATTCTGGTTGCCTGGGGAATAAATTCAACTACAGTTTCTGTGAAGAGGAAAATTGTTTCTTCTTCAGATGCAGCAAACCTGTGTGTGCTTAAAAATTACTGCCTTCTCTCATGATTTGGTGCACAGCGTAGAAGCTGTAGCTGTTGTGTAGTAACACACTAATGTGCATTAGGAGGTTCTAGGTGCTGGTTTGTGTTTTGCTTGAGTACCCAAGAGTCAAGGCAGAAGAATACTTAGCGTTTCAATTCCCTGCTTTGTCTCTGCAAAATAAGCATTCTTATCATAGCAGAAATAACATGTTATATATTTAAAGAAAAATCACAACAGTCCAGTGTTAGCTTTAATAGTTATAGATACATCTTTTTCTAAATCTATTTCAGATGTGGAGTATCTAATTCAGAAACTGTAAATGCAAAAACTTCCTAATAGATTTAAGTTATGTCTTCTGTTTGCCAGTTCTGTTTGGCCCTGAGTAAGTGATGAGAAGGTAATGTTCTGTGTTTGGTAAAGTTTCATCATTGCTTATGCTGTTGTTCTGTGCTTAGTTTTGTGGGTTTAGGGAAATAATTTTAGCTCAGCAGCAGTTGTTTTTCTGATTACAGAAATAATCTTTATCCACTAATTACATATTTCATACTGAGAAGTCAGAAAACACTTAAGAATAGAAGTATGTTAGAAAAGAGAATTTGTGCAGTAGGAAGAAATCATACATGTGTGCAACAGTCCTCCTTCACTGTCTTAGCAAATTCAGATTAGTAGGCATAATTACCTATAGGTCTGTATAGGAGATGTTGGTATCTAAGTCACCAAGCAGAAATATGATGGGACCTCTGGAGGTCATCTATTCCAGCCCCTGCTTAAAGCAGGGTCACCTACAGCAGGTTACTCACGGCCATGTCCAGTCAGAGTTTGCATACAAGGATGGAGACTGCAACCTCTCTTGGCAACCCATGCCAGCACATGGCCACCCTTACAATAAAAAAGACATTTTCTTATGTTCAGAAAGAGCCCTACAACCTTTAAAAAACTCCAAGAGACATTAATGTAATTCAGGAGCAACTTGATCCTTGTTGGTTGTTGATACAAATTAAAGAGCCATAAAACCTGATTCAGTTTATATCTTAATTAATTCCTGGAGGTTTGCAAGAGATGTGGTTACTGTTTGCCCAGTGGCATGCTGCTTAATCTGGAAAAGTTCCAGCTTTGGTTAATAAACGTTTGCCAGGATAAAGCCTACATTGGGTTTTTTTAGTGATTTGAAAAAACTAATATATTTATTTATATTTCACAGTTACAGGGTTTTTTTTCCTTTTGTTTGTAATGAGTAAGTTTACTTGATCTGCATGCACTCAGCATCCAGGTGTGTTTGCTGAGGGAGCCAGGGCCAGAGGTCACAACAGGAGCATGTGGATTCTTCATTTCTAGATACATGCATAAAAGGCCTGGAATGGTACAGGTAGATGAAAAGAGCACAGATCTTGACCAGGCCAAGAACAGTTCCAGGGTAATATGTATTTTGTTTTTTCTGATTCATCATGACGTCTTGTCTTTACTAATGAAAAAAGATTCATATTTAACATACACAAAGGTCACAGGAAAGTGAGGTGGTGTTGCTGCTTCGGCTAGAGCAATAGTCTTATCAGTTGCCTAATCAGAAGTAATAAAATTATATTAACAGGCTGTTAATTTTTTTAGGTTGCTAAGCAGGAACAGGGGAGTCAGTGTTTTTCAGTAAGTGTAGCACAGAAGCCAGCTGTTACTTACAAAGGACATAATTCAAGCCTTAGCATGTGTGAAAATAAATAATTAAATACTCCCCTTGGTTCAACAGGCCTGCTAGGTCTCCTCAAACATGACATTTATTAGCTACTACAATGTCATTTCGTGTGATGTAGAGTCTTCCTCTTAACTACTGTCTGTTATAAAGTCCAGCCACTGCTGAATAGCAATTGTGTCAATGTCCAAGTGTTTGGTGATGATAAACACTGACAAAATCAAACGCAGTAACTGCACACATATGATGGATCCCTAATGCCTTGTCTGAGCTTTAGCTCAGCTGTAACCTTTGCAGCACCTGCACTGCTGGAAATTCTCCTTATAGTCTTCAGCATGGGTGGTGCTGGGGGAGCTTAACCCTGCTTGAGACAGCCATGCTGTTCATCTGGGTGAGAGCTGATGTTCCTGGCTTTAACGAAGTGAGCATTTTCCAGAAAATACCTCCTTCCTTTGCTGTCACCCCTGTAGCCTCAGCAAAAGCAGAGGTAGGACTGGACATTTCTGTGTGTATTCTGGGCAAATCAGAAGTAAAACTGTCTGTGGCTGGTGAGTCCAGACACTCCCACAAGAGTAAAACATGTTTATTAGAAAATGCTAAAGCAGTTGCAGCTTGAAATATGGCTAGAACAAAGTTTTAATTTTCACTGTCATTCTGATGGGTTATGCGACTAAAAATTGGTTCTTTGAAGGAGTATTAGGTAAATAAAACTGAGGTGATCTTTGAGCTCACTGTGGAGGAAATGCATATCGTTTAAGGTAATAGTTTTGTTATACCCTTACATTCTTGTATACGAGTAAAAAGTTAGATGTGAAGCTGCCTTACCCCAAGGCTTTCCCACTGGTTCATGACATAGCTGAGGACAGACTTCTGAAGTCATGACCCTGCTTTTCTTTCCTCTCCCCCATTGTCTGCTGAGTGAGCAGCTGATGACTCATGCCTTGCGCTCAAGGGTGAAGTAATGCTTCCTGAAATGTCTTACTTATTTTGTAATCTGTTACGTATTGTCTTAAATTCACTAGCTATATGCATGTGTATGTATAATCTGTCTATCAACCCATATATCCGTATCTATGTATCTGTGTTTCCTGGTCTATAAAAAGAATTCTACTGAGGTCTTTATGAGCGCCCAGAGTATAACCGTTCATTTTTCACTGTTCAAGCTTTTTTTTCTCCTCTAAGTCCTTTGCTGTTTCCTGCATTGGTTTATGTACATTACTACATTATGTTTAAGCATTACATAACCATGGGACATGTCTGAAAAAGACAGAGGTCATGTCTCCGAAGCATTCTTTAGGTTTAGGAATGCCTTTTCTCATAGGGAAGATGGTTCTTCTGGGCTGCTGTTTTAGTCTGCTGCTCCCAGACTTCTTTCTGTGCTATCTGCAACCAAGTATTTGTAAGCAAGCAAGCTCCAATTGATGCTTACCAGAACAAATCTGTTTTGCCAGGAAACTGGCGCACTTAGCAGGGATTTTTCCCAAAGTAATTTGGGGAAATTAAAAAGTTGGCAGAATTATCTGTTGTAATCATAGATGGTGACCCTGCATTTGTTAACGGCAGCAGCACAGGCTGCAGAAGAAACTTAATCCCCCAGGCCAGTCAAAGCAGTGGGATGTAATCAAGCATCCACCTTGCAGCAGCTTAGCAGATAGCATATGCATCTTCCTACGCTTTAACCGTATCAGAAACTGTGACTGTTCACTGTTAAAGTATATCAGATGGCAGTTCGGGTTTTGTTTATAGTTGCAACATCTGTGGGCTGCAGCAGACTCTTCTCTCATACAGATGCCCTGCAAGTGATGCTGTATGTGGAAGCAATATTATTTGAGTGTCATCTAGGATGATAGAGTAAAAATGAGTATCTACAATAATGAATGTGTTTTTTTAAAAAAACAGAGTTATTTACAGTTAAAAGAACCCTAAACTGCCATAAAGTAATATGCTATTATGAAGGTGAAAGCAAATTTGCAAGAGGCCTCTTAATCTGCATGACATGAATGTTGAGTGAGCGAATGGAGTGAAAAATAACAGAGGTAAATAACTTTCCCAATTAGTCTATGGCTTCTCTCATGCTCTCTGAAGTATTTTTACCTTTCATTGTGAGTTTGAATTTGTCATGTTATACTGGTTCCTTCAGGTGCAAAACTTTTACTGAAAACACAGAGCATTACAAGAGATGAATCTCGTGGTGACCTCCTGACCGGGAGAAAAATGAACAATTCATCTAGTCAGTGTTTAAGTTTTAAAATATGTCTGTTGACAAATACAAGATCACTTCAACTGGTCTTTTGGAAAACAAAACCAAATTAGCCATTCCAGAAAAGTAACAGCAGGGAGCGCCTCAAGTATTGCAACTTGTTTGTCATAAAGCATCAATGCTAATGTTGCATAATTTTTTTCCCCCTCCTGTAGGTGCCTGAGATTATAAGCTCTATTCGACAAGCGGGGAAAATTGCTCGTCAAGAAGAGTTTCAGAATAATCTCTCAGATGTTGAAGACCCTTTTGCCAAAAAGTTTGAGGTGCTGTTCTGTGGACGAGTGACAGTAGCACATAAAAATGCACCTCCAGCACTTATAGATGAATGCATTGAGAAATTTAATCGTGCAAGTTGTACAAAAAAATCAGATTTCAACTCGTCATCCCAACAACATGAAACTGCCAATAACTTTGGAGGCTTCTCTTTCAGCAACAAATTTCGGTCTGTCTTCCAGCCCTTGGTCAGTGAAGAGGAGGAGAAAAGGCCAATTAGGAAATCCTTTTCTCAGCCTGGGCTTCGTTCCTTTGCTTTTAAGAAGGATTTGCAAGAGGGAAGCCATAGAAGTAACAGCTTTGTCAGGTCTTTTGAAGAAGATGCAATTTCACTGAACCTAAAAAGTCAACTTATCTATGGACACAGTGTTGTGCAGCCAACAGACATTGCAGAAAACCGGACAATGTTGTTTACGGTAAAGCAAGATTTGCAGCTCATGGTGACATTTTCACATCTTGGAGTTTGGAGTGGCAAACACCAAAGCAGATGTTCTGACAGACGACAGTTACTTCTTTAATAACTTAATTGCAATTACCAGAGCTTAATTTAAACTTGCTTGTTTCTCTCAAAAGCATTACCAGTCAGTGTAAATTGTTTTATATAGTCAAAATAAGTTTTTTTAAAATAGTTTAAAACAGCACTACCTGAAACTTTCAGATTCTGAAGACAGCTTTTAGAAAGCTGCAGCAAGTTTGTAGGTAGTTATACAATTGCAAAATGGTGCATACAATTACTCTAGCTACTAACAGCAGAAATACATTTCCAGGTGAATGAGTTACCTGTAACTAGAGCAGATGGACCAAACCATGACTGGGGGCTAGTAGTCTTAATGTCCCATGTTAAGCAGTGTAATTCATAAAGGTGTTGCTGCTGTCAACATGCCTGTGTAATGATGGAGTAGTGTAGTAACTTCCTAGGCTACTCCACGCCTGTCTCCAATGCCGTTCTGCTTTTGTGTGGTTAGCAATGCGCTTGCCTTGATAGGTGAGCAGGAAAAGTATTTTTCAAGACCTGAGAAGCAAGTAAGGAATGTGTTATTTGCTCCTTTTTTAATCCTCATGATAGACGAGTTATATAAGATACGTTATGTATCTTGTATCTTATGAACATAATGCAAACCTGGAGCTGATACTGCGATGGCTGGCTATCATAAGGTCATCTTGGAATCTTGGATCCGTCAGCTGCTGTTTGGGCTGGGAGTTTTTAAGGACAGTAACAGAGTAGAGTAGGTGCAGTTACAGCAGGTGGTTTGTTTTTTTTTTTGAGGGGGCGGGGGGGGGGGGAGGAGGAGAAGTGCTGCTTTAAGGATTGCCAAAGTGTAAAAAGTAACACACAGAAAGAGGTGTAGTTAGCTATACCAGATTTTAAACAAAAGTTTTTTTAGAAACAGGCTGACATCAAGAGGGGGAAGTGGAAGAAGGTGGAGATAAATCTTGTGCCCCAATAAAAACAATTTACCCTCTTCCCTGAGCATGTATTTCACACAGAAAATATAGATGCCCTTTATAGAAATGACTAATTTTTAAACAAATTCTGACTCCATTATTAATTCATGGCATGTATTTTAGAGACAGGGAGGTTACAGAGGGACTGCTCAAGTCCACATCCTCTGACTCCAGTGAGTGCATTTTTAATTTATATCAAATAGATGCAACAATTTTCAAAAACACATGCAGCTTCAGCCTGAATATAACGTCAGTCACCTGCTGACAGGCTCATTTCCAAATTGTGGGGTTCTGTTTGTTTGGCTTTCTGTCTTGGGTTGTTTTTTGCCTGGGAAAATATTGGTTAGTATGCACAGTTGTATTCTTTTGCCATTCAGCAAGTGAAAATTCAGCTGAATATAAGGAAGTGAAGTAACTGTGGTTTGTGCTAGCAGCTTGTAGCAGAGCTGAGTTTGTTGGTTAGCCATCCCCCATGTTCAGCAGGTTCTGA
The DNA here is from genome assembly GCF_015220075.1 of Falco rusticolus. Classification (NCBI taxonomy): domain Eukaryota; kingdom Metazoa; phylum Chordata; class Aves; order Falconiformes; family Falconidae; genus Falco; species Falco rusticolus. The sequence goes on from NC_051187.1 coordinate 99,740,005, forward strand.
GTAATAGTATGTATGCAGCACGCACAGGTCTTCAACTTTGCCTATCAATTTGTGTGTAGCTACATATGAAATGCTTAAAAGTAACTTCATATCCAGAGGAAAAAATTTGTTTGTATTTTCTCAGTTCAAGTTCTTACTTGACTTTGCCCCAGGATGGCAGCAGAGGTTGCTTGCTGTGTGAGGTGTGAAAAATATTCAGATGAGTTAGCTGCTGACTCTCCTCAACTGGCTCAGACAGTCTTGATTTTGGTATCTCTTTCTGAAGAACTGCTTTCCTAGCCAGTTTCTTAGGATTTTGGGGTTTTTTATATTTAGGCTTTTCTCCTGATTGTATTTGGGGTAGGGGGTGGGAGTGGTTGTTTTGGTATTGTTTTTTTCCCTTGTTCAGTTGGCTTCAAATGATCCCTGCTGCCCTAGGGACCAAGTGTGAAAGGAGTGTGTGGGGCTGAGCTAAGAAGGAGCCTCTTGCTGCAGGGAGGGGAAGGCAGCAGTGAACCAGAGCAGGCTGCTTAGTAGGTGTTGGAAGGAATAACCACATGAACATGTGCAAAGTCAGCCCTGGGGACAGTACAAGGAAATGAGCAGGGGGTTGTGGAGAATCATTGTGACTGGTTGAAGTGAAAGAAAAGGTGGAAAGTGAATGCACAGGACCATTTTCAGATACACAGAGGTGACACCTCTCACTTGATCATTCACACGCAGGATTTGCCCCTTCCTTAAATTACTGGTATATTTGTGCTGCTGACATTTTTATGTGCATCTTATGGCATTTGTTGGTGGTTGAAGCTTCAGCAGGTTTGTCTAATGTTTGCTCATGAATGGATCCATATTCCATCCATCTTCCCTAAAATCTGATAAGAAGATATTTGTCCTTAGCAGACTCTCTGATGTGCTAGAAACTATGAGGAATTTAAATTTTATCTGTTAAAATGTTTCAAAGATGTTGTCAGAGGCTGAAAAATTGAAAACAATAGTTTCATTGTAGAAATGCCCTTTGCCTATCAAAAGTTAGCATCAGCTTTTGGTTTGCTGCTGTAGAAATGGCCTACAGATTATATCAGGTTAGAAAATACACTGCAGTAAGCTCATCTGAGTTAAAGCCTTTAAATTAAATGCTATGTGTATCTTAAATAAATAAAACTCTAAAAAAATACTTAGGTGGAATACAGGTAGAGGCATACACTTGGATTTAAATTTTAGGACAATTTCATTAAGTAGCTTTTAGGAATGTAGTATATGCCAAGACTGCAGAAAATAAGAAAAGGTAGTCTATTTCCTCAGTGCAAAGTTACTTGTGGTGTAATATTACTCTCATCTAATTAAACACTATTCTCAGTCTCTTGTCTCAAATGTGAAACTAAATCTTGGTTCAGTGATGTGCAGAGATCTGAATGCCAGATCAATGTGGCTTCAGTATTCTCTCTTTTTGTCTTAGTAATACACTAATTGGTCTAAATATACAGGTAGAAAAAATGTTGAGATTTGTGTCCAGGAAGCATTTTTATAGCATGACAAAATGAAGTGTAATGTTACTTGTTATCATCTTGTTATTTATTTTGTTCTTTTTAGATTGGCCAGTCTGAAGTTTACCTTATCAGTCCTGACACAAAAAAAGTAGCAATTGAAAAAAGCTTTAAAGAAATATCCTTTTGTTCTCAGGTAAGGTTGCAGTGTATTCTTTTTTTTGTTTGTTTGTTTAAATAGTCTTCACTTGTGAATGCTCAAGTACTTCTCTCTCCTAGGATTTCAAATGGATTCTCACCCCAGCAATTTCAGTAATTGCTATTGACAAGTTGCTTGTTAATCAGTAATTCTGTGAAACCGTCAGTCTTTTCTCATGCTTTGCATTTTAATTTCTGAGGTAAAAACTCACTTCTGTGTGCAGTGGATGAATATTAGGAGCTAGAAGGAACACCCTGGTCCGTTCTGGTTTGAGATTTCAGCGGGCGTGATTCACAGTTGTGCAAACCTGGGATTCCTTGAACCATATTTTTCAAGAAGTGATAATGAAAGGAGAAAACCAATATGTAAGAGTTATCTGAAAAATGCTTCAGAAATACATTTTTTTCAAGATTATATGTTGCATGTATGTAAAGAAGACAACCCTCTGCCATGCAGAGGTAGTGTCTTGATGCACTGAGGGTAAGCATGTTTCAGAGCCCCTTCATTCACTATTAATCCCTGTTCCTTATGCCACAGAGTTTGCTTCCCTGTCCTGCCTGTTGTTCTCGTGGCTCTGACTTAGATATTGCATGGATTATGTGAGGGTATCTAAAGATTTATTTTGAGTGGTGATGTTTCGAAAGAGATGCAACTTACACACATGAAGATGTGGTAATGGCATTGCATAGGTTACACAGGCATATGATTCACACTCAGCTACTGCAGCTGCTTAGCAGTGTGAGGGCAGAATAGTCATGGTCACATCAAGGACGTGGGACAGCTCGGGCAATTACAGGACTCCTATATGGGCAGCTGCACTAACTGCTGGCAGGTCCTGTGTACAGGAGCAGGGGACCGTCCTTGGAGAGTTGCTCAGCTGTCAACCTACAGGCTGAGCAACTGTTCATAAAGACATTTCATAGACCAGTTGCTTTTGTTAACTAACCAGTGTCATGATACAGGGATTTGTCTTTCATTAGCCGTTCTCTGTCTTGCGGGGCATTACTTGTATTTAGTTTGTGTACCAGATTTGATTCAGTTTAAGTGAATGGGGAAACTGAATGTAATTTATTAAACTAAGATGGAGTCCTTAGAGAACACTTAATTCCTTTAAAACCTGTTATAGATCAATTTAGGTTAAACCTCTGAGAAATTAACCTGAACTATAATTATATAAATAAAATTATATTTATTGAGGAATGGATGTTCCCACTAGTTGAACTAAAAATTCGCCTTGAATTAAACCAGTGTAGTGCTTGTTTCGGAGTAAACTTAAGCAGTTTGCATGCTGTCAGATCAAGAGCTTTGAAGAGAACTCCTTGATCACAGAAAAATCTTTATCCCCATGTTCCCTTAGGCCATCTCCTGAGGCAGGAACTAGTTAGGTAGACTTTGTGACTTGCCCTGAACATCAGCAGATGGTTGTGCTCCTCAGAACAGTAGGAATGAGGTTCTGATTTATTTCCTCCCTCCTGTCTGAAGAATGTGCTGCTACTGGGTAGATGTTATGTCAGTTGGACAAATACTGGTATTGGAGTAGAGAGGGCTTTTCCCCTAAGTATGTACATTACAGAAGACTTGATGGAATGTTCTTATGGACTCATCATGATCATAAGAGAACTTGAATAATCTTTTCTTGAGGGGAGATCAGAATCAGAATCAGTACTTAATTTCCAGAATGCCCAATCTATCAGTGAGCTATTATAATGGCAGAAAGAAGTATGTGGTCCTGGGGCAGTATCTGAATTAGCTTATCTGAAACAGCTAAGAGCATTTGCCAGCTCCTGGTACCTCGCAGTTTCATGGGCAGGGCCATGATCCCAGCTGGGCTCCTTCCATCGTAGCAGTTGGGTTGTCAGGAGAAGAAATAATCTTTCAGAAGAAGAAACATGGGCTGGGAGGTTAGAGAGGGGGCTCAGCGCGTTCTGTATACATCTCTAATGTGGGTGAAGGAGGGAGAAAGTCTGCAGGTTGCATCAACCTGTTCTTGCTTTATCACATAGCTGCCTCCTAAAATGCTTAGCCTGGACATCCAATGGAGCTAGAGTTGGAGAAGCTGCAGGTTTTACATCATTTGAATGTCCTTCTGACCTTTTTGTTCTCATGGCATATTAGTGCCTGATGTTTGTCTAATAAAGACTTTGTTATCTGTGTAATTGTCACACTCCAACAAACCAGGTATCTCCATATATGTTAAATTATTTTCCCTCATTCAGATGGCATGGTCTGAAGGTTTCTTGTTAGTATTTTGAATGATAAGACAATATTGTTCAGATTGCTTAAGCATATCTGATGCTATAATGTGTTCATTTTTGGGACACCTGGCCATTCTGTTTTATAGAAGTGTTCTTTTTATGTTTTTTAATGCTTTTAAAACTGTTTTCTTCATGATAAAAAGGCAAATAGAATATTCAGTGATTCTTGCTGTATTAAAAAGGAAAAGAACCAACAAAAAAGTCCTGCTAGGCATCTTCAGACTGTCTAAATTTCACTGAAATTTCTGATTTATTGTGACTTATCATTTTGATTTTTAATACAGCAGTTTATTGCTGCTCTTTACCCTACTATAATTGTTGTGCCATGACAGCTAGAAGGTAGTAAAAAGGTGCTGAATATAACAGAATTTCTATAAACAGGCTCTACCACTGTGCATATAATTCATCATCGTAAGTTTGTTTGGCTTTTTTAATCAAGAATGGTGCACTGAGGAGATGTGCGCTGGGATCACCCAGCTCTATTCATCTGAAAGTCTTTTCATGAAAGAAAAAAACTCCCAGCAATTAAAAAACCTTCTTAGCATTTTCCCAGGATGTGCTGTCTATCTACTGTTGCAAGTAGATTGTGCCTCAATTTGCGTGCGTTTTTGGAGAAATAAATGCTTCCATGAGTTATCTTTAAGTAATATATTTAACTATTTTCATTTTTTAACTAGCCAAGCTTTTCTGTAGATGGAAAAAAAATTGTTTATCCATTTTGCACTATTGCTTTGATTTGCTTTTACAAATGTAAAGCAATTGTTGACTGCTTTAGCAAAAGGGAAGAAAAAGAGAGCAAGCTTTTTTTCCCTGCTGTTTCCAATACGGAGTAAAATACATCTTGAATAGCATGTATTCATCCCTGTGTTTTCCAATGGATCTATTGTAATTCAGTCATTAAAAAATAACCCCAAAACCAATAAACAACCTCTAACTTAAGTGAAATTTAAAAGATTGATGAAGTCATAGATTCTGTAACAGAATAGATTTCTAATGGCCAGATGACTTTAATGTAGCTGGAACAAGATATATGTGACCTATCTGTAATGCTGTTGGGCTTTTCATGCTTTTTTAACTAGAAAAAATACAGGTACAAAACATTAAAAATAAATATGACTGGTTCTTTACTGTTATTTTTGTGGTAGGGAATTAGACATGTGGATCACTTTGGGTTCATCTGCAGAGAGTCTTCAGAAAACGGAGGCTTCCACTTCGTTTGCTACGTGTTTCAGTGTACAGATGAAGCACTGGTAAGTGAAAGAAAAGAAGAGCCTAATGGAATATTAGGCCCTAAAAGTCTTCTGTTGCTCCATGCTCTATATTTTGCCCGATGTCTTAAAAACCTGCTCCATTCAGAAATATTATTCTTTAAAAAATTTGACTAAAATAGCAGTCTGCAAAGGAACTTAAAATTTGTTTTGAAGGCGGAAGTTAAACCCCCCCTTAAAATACAATAAAACTTCCTTTCATTGCACAAACTAAGTTAGACCATATGCCTCCTTTTTTGGAAGGAGGGGTGTTTTATAATGTACCTATTCAGAAAATCAGGACTACACTACTGTGCTCTGGGTCAGGCCAGTGAGTCACACACAACTGCAGTAAGCTTTTTTATCACAGACAAGAAAAGGTTTCTAGATAGAGGTAGTATCTGTTATTAGACCACAGTAATAAAAATGGGTGGCCTGGAAGAGATAAGATGATGACTTTTGTCTTGCTTAGGCAGAAATGACACAGGAACAGCTTTTCTTTTTAATGGTAAGCACATTCCCAAACAACCAGCAGTATCATTTTAAGACTGTTGTGCTTGTGTTAAGGAAAACAGAAGCTCAGTGGAGGAGTGAAATTCTGTTCTTTTTCACTTTATTCTTTTCAGGTTGATGAAATCATGATGACACTGAAACAGGCTTTCACTGTAGCTGCTGTGCAACAAACTTCCAAGGCACAGCCCCAGCTCTGTGAAGGATGCCCTATGCAAAGCTTGCATAAACTCTGTGAAAAGATAGAAGGTGAGGTTTAAAGAACTTTCTAGTCAAATATATTTTCTAATGATTTTATTGGGGGACAGTCTTAAATGTGAAACTCTAAGGGAATGAATGCTTAAAAAGAGCTTGGGATTTGGGATGGACGGTTGGAAGTCTTTTTATGTAGAGGACTGCAATGTCATCTGTCAGGTAGTAAAAGTTAAGCTTCTTTCTTCTACTTTAGTTGAATTTTTGAAAGTTAATTAAGAGTCTTAAGTATTACTAAATTGCAGCTAGCTTGACTCTATTAACCACTAAACACAGAGCACTGTAGTTATGGAACTTCTCAAGAATATATGCTGCAATAGCTATGACCTGCTGTCCTATTGAATCCACTTAGGTAATGCATTACACCACCACTAAACATGAACTACATGGTTGTGCATGTTGATCTATGCTCCTTCATGAAAATACAGCGGTTAGAATTGTAGTTGTTGCCCAGAAAATGAGTTCCAAGACAAAAAAAATCTTTGCATTTCAGCAAATTTTGCAGTTAGGTTTTGTTCATTTAAGCGATGTCTGGGGTGAATAAAGGGCAACAGCAGCTTGTCAGATCACATGACAGTAGCTTGTTGGACTAAAACCTATCTAGTATTAATTTGATGAAACTGGAGAACTTCCAGAACTACTTTTCACTCTATTTTGGTCTTCAGCTAGCTATGATTTTTGAGAAATTTCTTAAAGGCAAATGATTTTTAATGCCTTTAATCATGCCATCTGGTTAATCATATCATGTGGTTCTGGAGGAGAAATGCCATGATCAGAAAATGAAGTACAAACTACTGTTTGCTGGTTTTTCACAGAAAATAGAGGAAAGGCATTTAATCCAGGATGAGAACAGAAAAAAATAATCTGAATGAGAGGGTAGTCTGCTTTAGACTATCAGTATTTTTCATTAGGAGACAAAGCAAGAACTTCACTAACGTGGAATAAATTTACGCTTTTTCAGAAGAGGCCATGGCATACAAATTGAAGGAAATCAATGGAAATTATATTTATACCACAAGCAAAATCCAAGCAGTACTGCATAAAACACCCAACAAAGTAGTATGCTAAAATGCAGTAGATTGTGGGTTTGTTTTGTCTTGTGTGATAATGGAATCTTCAGATGAGAGTATAATCCTGGTCTGTGCTGAGTAAATCTCCTTGTTGCAGAGTTCGTGTCCCTCATTTTAAAGACATGAGTTCAGTAGTAGCTTTAAATTAACCTAGAGTTCTTTCTAATGCCCTGTTATGAAATCAGTGCAGTGCATCAGCTCAAATAACTGAAGAGCTTTGGATTAAATTGTGCACATAGTTATGAGACTGATTAATTCTGACAAATTTGACCCTGTGATTTGTTCTTTTTTGTTCCTCTTGGTAGGGTTGCACCCTTCTAAGACTAAACTAGAACTACAAAAGCATCTTACAACACTAAATAACCAGGAGCAGGCCTCTGTTTTTGAAGAGGTTAAGGTAAGCTCTTTGTTTCCTACAAGATTTTAAAGCAGTTGATTATTTTTTTTTGCTAACATCACTGTGAAACACCAAAGTTATTTTCATTTTTTAATGAGTTATTAATATCTTTACTTAACAGACTGTTAACCACCTTGTGCTTTAATTTCCGTATATTTTTCTAGACCTGTTAAAAATGTGTGTTTTGATGAAAATGGCTCATTTTACTCATTTTTTTCCCCTAATACTACTTGTTTTCTAGGAAAATGTTGACGTCTCACTGGGTACAATGCACATTTTTTTATTTTTTTTGTGGGTGAAGGTAGTGACTTGTACAGTGAGAACATTTAGCTGTTACTTTGACCAAAACAAATCATTGTAACATTCCCAGATAGGAAATTTCCTGCCTAAAATGTATTCTAATCTTCATAGTTGTCAAACTAAGTAAAAAAAGTTTGGATTTCATTCAGAAGATAGAAAGTTATTTTAGCACAGAGGAAAGCATAGCTGGATTTAAGACAAACTATGAACATTGCAGGAAATGCCATTGGGCTTGGCATACTACTGAAGATTAGGAAATTTCAGACTTCTTAAAAAGTAATGTTTCCTTCCTCTCTTGAGTGATTTCAGTCTCTTTGTGTGTTTCCATGTGGCAGTTTATCATCCAGTACCAAATTTGGAAGGTACTCTGTGGAACTGATTCCATGAGCTAGGTGATTTCTTAGTATACAACAGCTGGCTGGCACTGTTGCCTTTTAGTATTCTGCACACATTTTAATGATCTAAAGCTTCTAGTAGTCACAGGAAACTGTTAATTGCTTCTGGTGAGAGTCTGCAAACAATTAACTTGGTAAAACCAAGGGTAAAGTATGTCTCTCCTGCCTGTCTTTTTCGGCTAATTTTTTCAGTTGGACTGCCTGAATAAATTCTTACAGCTCCGTATGTTATAACCATGATTTGCATTTTTAGATAACTGTCTTAATAAGAATATTAAGACATGCATTAATGACATGCTACCTTGGCATTAGCTAATTCATAGTGTATCCTCTGCATTACATCAATAGACTTAAAACAGCATATGCTTTTCAAAAGTTAGATTTCTGGGATCAAATTCTATAATAAATTGTTTTAAAAACATTTTCTCTTACAAATAGGTTCACCTTGTGCACTAGTTTTTAAAATACCTATGTCATTTCCCAAAAATGAAACGTCCAATGAGAATGATTTTTAGAAGGGTTGTGCAATCATAACTGCCAGACAGTACTTCATGTGTGCTACAAAACTCAGAACTACAGTGTTTTGGTTTTCTTTACAAAAATATTTTTTAAAGTCTGTATTTGCTTGTGGCAATTTGATACCTCTACAGTTGTCCTTTATCTTTCATGTAAATTTTGTCATGTATGAAGTGAGGTCACCTGTTTCTGTGGCTGGTTGAGGCTTTGCCTGGGACACCGGTGTCCTCTGGTGGACTGGAGTAGTAGCATTAACCATGTTAAACTTGTTCTTACATTAACAATGTATAGACAGTGACAAAAAGAAAAGAGTAAATATTTGCTGTTATACAAATATGTAATAATTGTGCTTGTGCTGTTTCCAATTAAAGAAATTAAAACCAAGAAATGATCAAAAAGAGAATGAGTTGGTTATCTCTGTTTTGAGAAACATGTATGAAGAAAAACAGAAGGACCATGTTCATGTTGGAGAAAAACAGGTAAGTAATCATTCAATTTTAGCTCATGTAAGGAGGAGCTAGGAGAAAATCTTCCATTCCATTTTTTTATCTTTCCAAAGGCACATTTCCATCACTGGCTTTTGGGAACTTCAAACTGTAGGTGGTGGCAGACACTGGTTTTGCTTATGATACATAGGCAATTGTCATGCACCAAAACGGGCATATCTCAGATTTTGAGGTACACGGTACAGTCTGATGTCAGGCCTAGGAGAGAGCTGCAAACAAGGTAGACCACCAATTTGGTTGTTTCTTTCTTCTCACTGCAATGAAAATTCCATGTATGTGAGAGACTATATAACGAACTTGTAATTGCTCTCAGCTGGTCTGTGACATTTGCCATCCTGCTGTCTGTGTGAGTCAGTGTCCTCATAATGCAGTGGATTTGATCCTTGTTAAAGACTATCACATTTACTCAACAGCTGGAAGTTATTTCTTGTGTGCAAACCACCATTGAAGTGGCCTCAAGGAGGAGTAGCTGAGGAGGATTGCTGCAGAGACTGTCACCCATTTCCAAAGAGTTGCGCTATCTTTCATTCTGTATCAGGTTGTATCAGTGCTGTTTAACTGGCAATTTTTACAGCACAGTTACAATTTTTCGAAAGAGATGAATGATTTTGGATGCCTTGGTTTGTGGCTAACTTGAGACACCTCGAGAAGGTCTGCATTTAAAAGAGGATCAGCACCTATTCTATAGATCTTTCAGATCCAGATTTTTAACCGTTTTAAAAGTCTTGGCTGTCTCACCACTTCTGGCCAGTAATTCCATGGCTGCTGTTGGCTATTTGTGATATAAACTAGCAAATTAATATATGGAGAATAATTAGACTCCTGAAGAAATTGGAGAAATAGCAGCAAGCCTTCATATACTATTTCTTCACTTTGTTAATCTCTTCTCCTTTTACGCCCACTGGCTAATTATTGACTTCCCTGATAAAGCATGAAGAAAACTTTGTATATTTTGTTCTCTGATTTCTTGTCTTGAGCATCTCACCAGAAATACATTTGTAAGAAAAAAAAGTGTTGTAGTTATGGCATGATGGGAAGAAACATTGCTTGAGGTCCTTTATCGTACCTGAAATATTTTTATTTGATCTAATGCCAGCTGATTGTCACATAGTTGTCAGTCAGAAATGGCTTGAAAATTCTAAGGCCTGCTGCAGTCTGTTTGCTCAGTGCCTGAGCAAATTTGAGCAGAATTGGTTAATCTGACACTTGCAAAGATGCCAGTGCTCTAAGAACAGAGTTGACTTGCCCTCAGTCCAGTCCATCATTATGTTTGCTCTGATAATTTGTCTCCCAAGCTGTGTAATAGCAGATACCTTTGAACATGGGCTCTGGCAGTGTTGTTTGTCTAAGCAGTCATTAACCGGTGACGTCATGATGTCCCTGCTCCCTTCTATTCTACATAGACATTCACTTTCATGCTTTTAATAATTTTTTAAAAATACCTAAATCAGGTGAGGAAAAATAAATTAAATGTGATACTAGTACATGGATCTTATTTAACAAAAATGACCTTCAAACTAAGTGTCTTTTTGTAAGAATGTAATAGCGGGCAGCATCTGATTTGCCCTTTGTGGATGAGATGAGTGAAGGTGAAAAGAAAATACAGAAGCCTGTAACTTTGTCAGTAGAATGCTTTAAAATAATAGCTAGACAGGACTCTATAGCGATGGTGATGATGTACTATTCAGCTGTCCATGTACTAATAGTTACGTAGATCAGTTATTCAGATCTCTGAAATTAGGGCCATGTAGAGAGAGCTACAGTGCCTGGCAGCCGCAGGATGTACCCCACAAAATAACTCTGAAAACTGTGCTCTGGCTTCTACTGCAGGTGTCAAGTTTGGGTGGTAATATTTGCGTTGTGGTGTCATTTTTGTATTCACTATATTAGTCTTCACAAGTACTAAAAATGGACTGAAATACTTATTTAAAAAGCAAAACTCTAAATAGACTGTTACCTCTAAGATGGAAGTGTTTCTACTGGTGAAATATATAGAAGAGTTAGATTGTTATACATCTTTCTGGCCCTTAGAAAGCCTCATTTTAATGTGGGGACACTTGATAGTTCTTGTTAATTATGAGCTTCATCAACTTTGAGTAATTTCTTGGCTGAAGAAAAGTAAATCCAGCAGAAATCTCTACTCTGTTACATTTAAACATTTAGAATTTGTACAAACAATTTAGAATTTGTAAATCCCTATCAAGATGGCAATTCTTCTGAAGCATTGCTAAGTATCAGTAGAGAAAAAGGCATGAAAAGCTAAGGACACCGGGAGAAAGTATTGTTTCAGGTTACAGAAGTCTTTGGACTGTTCACTGAAATTCTGCTCCATGCTGCTGAGTATTTTGCATTTATTTTTTTTAACACTTGCAGACTTCACAACCCCTTGCCGAGAATGCAGTAAATGAGGTGCCCAGCAGTGCTCCAAGATTCAGATTAGATATGTTAAAGAACAGAGCAAAAAGATCTCTGACAGAATCATTTGAAAGTATTTTATCACGTGTAAGTATCTTTGTGTTTATTGCCTCTGAACATAATGTCGTTGTTTTATTTATTTGAATGATATGAAAGTCATATTTGTTATCCTTCCAGGTTGTAGCCAAGTTGTTGTTAAAGGCACAGTGACAAAAATATTTGATTGTACAGGTTAGAAGAAGACAAAACAAAGCAGGGCTTTGGTAGAGAGAATACAAAGTCCTGGAAGAAGGGAACTAATTGCTAGACAAGAAATAGTGTGTATAAGCATTTCAAAAAATTAATATGAAGTTGAGCATGAGAACTTAAAAAAAGCAACCATTGTTTTATTTCTCTTTCGGATTTAGAAAATTAAAAGAGTAATTATAATTGTTCACTGCTCTTTATGTAGAATGAAATGATTGGGGAACTGACTAAGCATTCCTAATGAGATAATATTTATTAGTGGCACAGAATGGATGAATAACAGGGCATTTGAACTTTTAAACGCTAGAGATTATTTGAAGGTGAGGGGTATAAAGACCTTAAGAAGGCACAAAGGTTATGAAGGCATTTATGAAATATCACATCAGCTAAAATTTTTTGTAAACAGTGTCTGGCAATACCTATTAGTGGGAAAAACTTGAGCTCCTATGTGATAGTGATCCCCAAGACAACACAGAAAAATGTTTATCATAAACATATTGCTGAAAATATCTGCTGAATGTATACAGCAACAGTTAAGAAAACAAATCAGATGTCAAGTTTAAGCACTACTTTTAAACCTATGGGGTGTCTTCTCATTCAAATATTCTTTGTTTTGCACTCCGTGGAGAAAGTCTGAGGAAAATAATAGGAGATTTGGAAAAGCCTCTGCTTGACAAATTACTAAAAAAAAATCAGACCTTCTGCCTTTTTAAAAAAAAAAAGAAAAGAAAAGAAAGAGAGTTGTGACAGAATGCTAAACAACAAATATTAGGTAACAAAAATTGGGCATTCTCATTTCTCATCAGCAAACATGTAAATTGAAGCAAGATGTAGGACAGTTTATTGGCTCATAGACATTCAGCTTGTAGAGACAAAACTAGGCTTTCAAAGCTTATTTTAGACATCATATCTAACCTGTTCATGAAATGAATGATAGCAAAAGCATGTTCTCCCTGTTATGATTATGCATATAGAGATGATTTTTAATATAGTATCTCTCTTCATTACTTCCCAGCCAGTGTTTCTAGAGTTGGCTCTCATAAAATCCTGCAGTGGATGTGTTTGCGATGTGAAACATAACATTAGTGTTGTTACACTAGGTATAGTAATTTTTGACAGTTTGTCCTGACTGGCATAAACTATGTTCACGTAAGCACAGGTGTATATTGGTTGCATTTTCACTGTCATGGTTGTTTTGATGGAAGTTCTTGGTTTTGGTCAGATCTGAGGCAAAACATTTTGTCTGAGCCTCAAGGAAAAAATAGTCACTATTGTGAATAATGGTGGTATTTTTTATTTTACCTGGAATAACAGTTCGAAGAAAACATAAGCCTTAACTTCAGAACATAAAGAAATGATACCCCTTAAGGTTAGAAAGATACCAGTTCCACAGTTATATTAGCACATAAGAATCCATCAGTAGGTTTCTTGATATTTCTCTTGGTTCCATTACAAACATTAGTTGAACGAATTATACAAAAATATTGTTGAACAGGTCATACAAAAATATTTCTGCTTTCTGATTTGTAGGCATTGAAATGGGTAATACCAGAACTTATGTTTTGCTGTGTATTAAATTTACATGGATTTAAGTCCTTTGTAATAGACAGCTTTTTAATTTCTTAGTGTCTTGGTAAGAAGTGCGTAGTGTGAAAATTTCCTGTTTGGAATACAGAAGGTACTTCAACAGTAGTTACAGTACATGTGTGCAATATATGATCGTGTACATGTCCTGGAAAGCACATCGTTGCCCATGAGAATTCCTTAATTCCATAAGGTCCTTTAAAATGTCAGTGACTGTTCTGAATGAAACCTCTGTTTCTCACAGAGGCAAAGGTTATTCTTAAGCATTTCAGGAAATTAAATTTGATACTGTCTTTGAAAATTACAGATTCTGACTGTGCTACACAAATCTCTTTCTGGTATGCCCTGTATGTCATAATCTTGACTGCTGGTGTGCTTTATCTCTACAGGGCAGTAAAGCCAGAGGTCCACTGGACAGTTCTGGTGCTGTGGATCTGGACAGCTCCATGTCCAGTACCTTAAGCAGCACAAGTAAAGTAAGTAAAGCCTGGGGTGAATGTACATATTTAGAAACTTCACGTAATATTCCCTGAAACAACTAGTCAGATGTGAAATGCAGTTACTAGCTATTCATGTAACTGTTCCATTCTAACATCTTGGGTTTTTTTAATTATTTTGGGGGAGTAGGCAAGCTAATGGATTGTGTGTGAAAAGAAATAAACCCCAGAATGCCCGAACAGTATGACAGAAATAGTATCATAGAGTATGGAGCATAGGTATGTCTTTTCTTCCTACCTGTAAGAGTCCTGCTGCCACTTGCTGATCCATAAGGTGTGTCTTTATTCCTGTGCTGAGTCCCTCTGGGGATGACAGGGCTGCATTCATTGCAGCCAGCCTCTTGGATCAGCCACTACCATTTGAGGGTTTTTTTGGAGGTTTGTTGGGTTTTTTTCCCCCAACTTGAAGCAATATTTTCTCAGAATTTACATGTTGGTTACCCAAATAATTTTTCATATATATAACATATTAGAAAGTGTATGAGTCCTCTGAGGGACAACTTGAACAAAGTCATTTCCCAGTTTACTCTGGTAAAAGAGATTCAGGCTAAGAAAAAGCAGTCATATGTCAATACAATGGTGATGTGTAAGATGATGTTATCTGTAGAATTTTACTGGAGATCTCCATATTTTTTTGACACAATATGGGGCTCACAGTAAATCTGTGTTTCTCTTCTCCAGAAGTTTCAAGTTGCTTTCAGGCTTTTCATTTTGTTCCCTGTGCTATAAAAGATAGCAGTGCAATTGGGTCTCCATTTAAATTAGAAATTCCTTGTACTTATATAAACATATATTTTGTATCTATGTATCTTATCGTGTGAGTCTATAGATGTGAAATAAAATATTATATAATGTAATCTGAATCTTGCAACAGTGTGCAGAAAACAAATGCAGTAATTACTATGCTGCTGATCCTGATGGGGTTGGTTTCAGCCCTGAAAGTACATACCATGAATGCAGGATTGCATTCATAAAAAACATAAAGGTAAAACACGATATCCCCCTATTCATGGTTAGAAAGCTTTTAGTCTGAATAAAATATGAACACTCTTCTTCCCTAGAGGTAGCCTAGCACTCTGCAGACTTGGATACAGCTATTGATTCTCCTCTAGTGCCTAGTCACCTAAAGACTCCTGACTTCAGGTAATCAAAAGTCTGCTTATCTTTTGGAAAGAATGGCCAACTCTGCAGGAAACACAAGGTGGACAGTGAAGAAAAACACATGGTTTTGGACTGAAAGAGGCATCTAGTCAGAGAATTCAAGTCCTTTGTGTGAATCTTCAGATAGATGAGAGGATGAGATATAGATAAGGACTATTATATATATATAGTTATATATTGTTAAATGGGGTGCTAAATATATAGTACTCCAAAATACCAACCATTTTGTTGCTGTCACTGTTACCCAAACCTGACCCTTCTGTTCTGTTCTGACTCCATTTCCTCTGAGGTGTATTCAACTTCCTGTAAAATACAACTACTCCCAAAATTACTTTTTCTCTGTAAAATGGAGGTGATTTGTTGTTCTAAGTGATTAATAGCAAAGACATAAAACATCAAAGATTCTTTCTTTGATCTATCATGATAAAAATGTGCAAGTTTGAAGCAGGTTTCTGTGGGATGTGAATGACATGGGACTGCAACCTCAAAGATTGATTCTAAGCCCACGTGTTGATAACCTTTTTTGCACTGCTAGGAGCCACCGTTGTGTGAAAAGGAGAAAGACAGACTTCCTGCACTTCCTACAGGAAACACTGTCAAGACCAGTGGATCAGTGGGTGATGTCTCCAGCGATGCAGATGATTCTCCTGTTGAGCAGTCCGTTACATTACCTCAGCAAAGCTTTCGGAGGCGAGCAAACACACTGAGTCATTTGCCAACGGAAAGCCAGGAATCTCTGGTACCTGTTGAAACATCACCTTCTGTTCCCCAGAGGAAACTCATGAGGTATCACTCAGTGAGCACAGAGACTCCTCACAAAAGAAAGTAAGACATTAAAAGCAGGCTATGATTTCATTTGTTGAGGGCATATTTGGGGGTGATAATTGCATACCAGGTATGTCCTCTTAATGGATAAGAAATGTATGGCAGCAATGTGTCACTCTTTGTAGGTTTGTAGGTATTCTGTTTAAAAACACTTTTAGCCCCATGTTCTCCACAGGGGAGAGAAAACATGAGATCTGTAGTTCCACCATTTGTCACAAAACTAAGTGTAAGCACAACATAGGATTGCTCCTCGGGTTTGATTATATTTTTGCAAGCAATATTAATTATTTTTTGTTATTTTAATCTGTAAGCAGTACAAATAAATACTACTACTTGTTGTCTATTTATAGAGAAAAATCTAGTAGCATTTGTGATGCTGAAAGCCTTGCTAGTTGGTGAATTCATGTGTGACTTTAAAATAACGCACAAAACTGACATGAATTGCCTAATTGTTGATAGAGTTGAGGCTCCTTGCTAGTTTTTAAATGAACCCGTGTAGATTTTACTTGCAAAAACAAGCTACTGCTTGCCTTCATGTTAATATTTGTCAAGCTGTACTCCTTCAAAAACCTGCCTCTACATCTCTAAAGTCCTCTTAACTTTGCGGTAGTTTTCTTCCCTCCCTCTACCTGGCTTTTTCCAATTACTATGGAAACATTTCTGTCTGTAGGCTTCTGTTTTAGTGCCAAAACTGCTCATTTACACAAGTTAGTAGATAGTCTCTGTGTTCCAGCTCATTTTTCCCTGCAGGAGGCAAGGTAGTAAAAAAACATGCCTGAAACAGGTAATGACAGCGAAAGAAAGAATTACAGTATTTGAAAGGAAACATAACCTGAGTTGCCTTTTTGTCCCTTCTTTGAACCTTTTTAATTCTAAAATGCTGGAAAGATTTTGTAGTGCAGTGTAGGACTTGTGTTGGTCTGTTATCTTCGTGAGAGTTGCCCTGATGCCTGTAGCTGCTTGTTCAATCAGTTATCTTACTGTAGGAATGCAGCTAAAATTAAGTGTATTTTTCATTTTCCTTGGTTATTTGTATTTGAGTTTGATCATACAATTTTTAGTAAGACCTGAGTGTACCTGCTCCCTCACATAACTTTAAAAAAAATAAATCATCGTTGCTTGCCTTTCATAGCAAATGTACGGAACCAGGGGAAATGGAAAAAAGGGAGGCCAAGTATACTTAAAGTTCTCAAAACTCAATAGAATTACAGACTTCTAACAAGTCTTGTACATTTTATGAGTGTTTTTGAACAGCTTACCTCAATTCATAAATTGTTTCGTAGTGTAAATAAATTCAGTTCTTCATGTAGCGTTTCACTTCTCATCCATTAGAACTCTTGATCATATGCCTGACTTTATCATAGACACCAAGGAGAGGCACGTATGAGGGAGAAGAAACGGGTGTGTCAGTGACAGGTTTTTGAGAGTTTAAATTTAGTCATACCCTGAAATGCCTTGCTGAAGCCTGTGAGTGTGTATCTGGGACTTTGCTGATTGGGTTAAGATGTTCAGCCTCTTACAATTACTGCATTAACTGTGACAAACATAGGAAATGGCTCATTTGTATATGTCAGGTCCCTCTCAAAGATTAGAGAAGGGATTTCACTTCCCCTGCCCTTTCCTCTCTTACTGTGTTTTGTTCTTTGTGCTACCTCAACTCCATCGCTCTGGCTGGAATCCTACTATACAGTTTGAATGAATCTGTCGACGAATCTAAAAGTTCTTCAGGTCAACTTGCGCGTTCTCCTGCTCTAGCTCGTCTTAATCCCTCGGCCTCTTCACCCAACTTTTTAAAATATCTAAGGCATAATTCAAGTGGAGAACAAAGTGGGCATTTTGCACAAAAGAGGTGAGCTAGCACCTGTACGTAGTTTGGGGTAGGTTTGTTTTGCTATGTCATAAATGTCAAGCTCCATATTGTAAATAATTAAAATAAATTAATATAGACCAAAGGTGGTAGATTTTTGTGGGAGAGGGAACTTTTTAACTCCACCACTGAATGTAGAGCTGCTACTTATGTAGTTTTTTGTTTTAATAAATAAAATTCTTTCAGACATAGACACATGACTTTCTCTAGAGCCAGTTATCCAAAGCAACTTGTCGTTATGCAGCAGACAGCAGCACTTCTTAAATTGTGTGAGGGATAAGTTGCCAAGAACCTGTGATCCAGCTCATTCTGTCCCTCCTGAATAATTCTGTTCTGTTCTGCTTTGGTCATGGTAACACAGAAACATTAATTTTTTGTGTCTAATGAAAAAAGGCAAATTGACTAAGTGAACTAAATGGGACAAGAAATAGCAGAACTGTGGAGAGCTGATACAAAAAAAACCACAAACAAACAAAATATAACCCCACCACCCCACCCCCAAAACCAAAACCCAAGAACAAACAACACCCAACTCAACAGCCCATGTATTTGTCTTGGTTATTTTGAACAATATCAAATGATACTTTTCTGTAGCTCCTTTCTCAGAACAAAATACCTATAGAGAACGTTGAGAAAAGGACATTAACCCATCATTTCCCTGAGAACCTGAAACAAGTAGCTCCCTAGAAATCTTAACCATGAAACACCTTCTTAACCTCTTGAGCTATAACTGCTTATTTTAGCTCAAAAGGCTAATGAGACCAAATGTCCTTGGAAGCACTGTCAACAGTCACTGGCCATTGGCAAGCAATTTTTATTGCTCTTGCTGTTTATTGTTTGGCTTTGTTCTCCTGGGTAAGGTTTCCTGTTTCCCTCTGATACTGAGAAAATACTTGGCTGAGAACTTTGTTTCACCAGTTCCTTCAGTTGCATTTGCCGAGTACTAACTAGCATCTCTTAATTTAGCTTCACCTCAGAAGTGCAGTATAGCTCAGAGGAGGAAATGTGAGTCTACAACGTCCTCTTTACTCATCATTTTAATAAGACTTACTTGAATCCTGAAGCACATTCTCAACAGCACATTATTCCAATAGATTTGGTAATGATACTGCATGCACTGTAGCAACATCTCCTTCCCTTTCCCTGTTGTTTAAGGGTATACCATACTGCACCTCTAAGCAACAAGACTGAAAACAAAAATTGATAGGGATATCAAATGGGTTAATAAGTTTAAATCAATAGTCAAACTGCCCAATTTGATTGTGTTCTGTAAGTGAAATTACTGTGTATATGTGATGGATTTACAATGCAATTGTAAGTGAAACCTGTTTGCAGGACACGCTGCAGCCTTATCTTCTTCGTGCTCGGTACTAGCTACTAAAGAACAGCTTCACTTCATACTAGTGATTGTCTCAGAGTACACACACACACACACCCCCCCATCCCATTTACAACTTCAGGAGACAGTGCTAAATGACATCCAGGTATATCATTATGGTTTATCAGAAGCAGTTCTTTCTCAAGCTTAGTTTTTCAGGAGAAAATTCACCTAGTCAGGTGTTTTTCTGTACTTGTTCTGATAAAAGGTCTTCCAGTATCATCAGCCAAGTAATTTTCTATGTTTTCATTCCATGGAGAAACTTTCCGTTATCTGAGTTGTTCTCACTTCCTTCTATTAACCTTCTTCTGAGTATGTGGGGGCTTGTTATTTTAAAAGAAAGAGCAGAATTATGTTGGCCAGAAAACTGTTGATGAAATTTCATTAGTGCTCCTGTCTGTTGCATAAATAGAGCGGCAATCCTAATGATCAGTTGGAAGGCTCAGCTTTTAACTTAAAAGTTCCAAACTTGTCTGAATAAAACCCTGTCAATGCTTTACAAAATGTTTTATGCCAAAGTCTTAGTTTTCATTTGCCAACACAATGATTATCAATGTCAGCTTTTCCTAACCTTTTCCCCCAAATTTAGTCAGTCACTGAAACTGATATTTAAGTAAATGTACAATGATAAAGTTGGCGTCAGTTCTTACTAGATTAAAGGAACTTACTTGAAACATGCATTAAATAGCAAAGAATAATAAGTTCACTGGAAATACATTTATTTACATTGGAACATTTTAGTTTGCCCAACAAAATATGTATTTCAAAGTAGCACTTTGTTAGGAGTTTCAGTTTTGACTTTGGTTTCCTTGATATTCAGGCCTTCAGGATTTAGCTGCTTTTTGTTTGAAACTTAGCAGTATGTATTGTTTTTATTCAGTGGATTTATACTTCTTTGTTCTAAACTGTGCTTTTCCCAACTGCACTCTCAGCATCTCCTACCGTACTGCCTTAAGGAAAAAGCTTCATTCTTCCTCTTCTGTGCCAAATTTCTTAAAATTTCTGGCTCCTGTAGATGAAAATAACACCTCTGACTTTAGGAGCACAACAAGGTAGGGTTCTCTCTTAAAGCCTGGAGGTAAAACTGTATTTTCAAAGGTTTCTTTGTCTGAAATATTTCAAATGCTTCTCACACTTGCAAAACCTGATCTGTGCAAGTTCACTTGCATGTATTCTGCATGTGATTGCTGTCAAAAGAATGGAGCTATCCCAGGCTCCTCCTCTGCCATGATTGCAGAACTTGGCCATTTTGATGCTGTAATGGTCATACAATTTCCGTCTCTGTACTTCTGTGATTACTCCTGCCAAAGGACTGTATTAGTAGTTTTCAGTTAAAAGAATATACATGGCTCATCCTAAGCAATGTCAGTGTCCTCAAATTGAAAGGAGAGGATGGCCCGTAAAACGCTCCTCTTGGTTGCTGCCAGAGCTATTTGAAATACATTTATCCCTTTCAGTTTCAACAAAGACTCATGCAACCATTTAGCCAATGGCTGGAATAAAGCAATGAATAGTTTAAAGATGTAACAGGTGAAAGTTGTTAGTGGGATTTTTAGTAGGAAAACAGCATTGCTGTTCACTATTTCATTTAATATTCTGAATAAAAACCTCTCTATGTAGTTTGTGGATTACTTGAAAGGGTCATCCAAGTTTCCTGGATACTGTTCCCAAGTTTGTTGCTTATTTCAGATGGTGGCTTGCTAACAGAAAGGTTAAAAGTTTTGTTCCAGGTCTATGTTTTAAAGGCATATGTTACATATCTAGTTCACAGAAGGCTGGAAGTTAAATTGGTGTTTATAAAGCTCCTTGATGTGTGCTGACAAAAGGCATCAGCAGTTCTTTGTGTCTCCTATGAATAAGTGCTAGGTTTTATGGATGGCATTTAAGCAGCAGAATGGTAAAGATACATTATGGTGTACATGTCTTTAACGTGTTTAATACACTGCTGCAAAGAAATCAGTTAAAACTAGAGAAAGCAGATTACACAGAGCTGCCAGCCCCTTTTGGTGAACATAAGTGATGTTCCTTGTGAGTGATGAGCCTTGTAAAAGCCTTGTAAAAGCCTTGTAAAAGCCTGCTGCCACAAAGCAAGCTTCACTTACCTAACGCTGTGAGCTTGGCCCAGCATATGCACAGCACACTGCACTGCTTAGTTGATGGTTCGCGTTGTTGTGTTCACTGAAGACTGTGTCACTGTTACTAGCTTACTCACAAGCCATTCTGTGTTACACAATTTTAGTGACTACGAATCCAAACACAGCCCGCAGGCCATTGGTGTGGACAGCCCTGTAAGGACTCGACGGCATTCATGGAGGCAACAGATATTTCTGCGAGTGGCCACCCCTCAGAAAGCATGTGATTCTCCCAGCCGATATGATGGTAAAGTCTGTGTTTTATTTGCTCCCATAAATGTTGTTAGTGGATGCAATCTGAAGCATGGATCATTTTGTCTACCAAGTGGGCATGTTTGCCTGATAATATGTTTGTACCATCTTTGCAGTTTCCCACCTACTTTTTGGTCATGTCAAGCTCATCAGCTATTGATTTTTTATTTTTCAGCTTCATCTGTAACATAGTTCTGGTTGTGTCAATTTAAATAATGAGTGAATAAATTATTTTAATGTATACTGTTTTAAGGACTTCTGGGGAAAAAATGTATCATCGAGCATGGCTCTAAAGGAGAGGTGGTGCTTCTGTTTCATATTTCCATGCTGAAGTGTAGAACTATGGACTAGAAAAATCCAGGCCTAGCAGAAGGAATTAAATTTCTTTTATGACTTCAGTTGAGTTTTGTAGTATGTACTTCATACCAGACTGAATTTGACCTCATGTATGCTGCTCCTCCAGTCTGTGACATTTACTACTTGAGCCATACTTTAGCCACTGTTGTCGTATTTATTCCCTGAATCACTGTAGAGCTGAAGAACCACAGCTTAGAAAAAAATCACTGCACATGAGCATGCAGGTGCATCATTTTATGCATCTCACTTTATGAACCAGATAGTGCAGCATATAGGCCAAGAATGCCTGAGAGAAGCTTGTTCTCTAGACAATGATCTCTGGCTACTGAAGTTTGAATTTCACAGCTTGAGCTCTGCAGGCTCTACCTTCTGACTGATTTCTAAGGCCACTTTAAAAGATATAAGAAAAAGTATGAGGGAACAGGAGGCAACAGTACATTATAATAAGTGTAGTAAAAAGTAACCATCTTAATGTCACTGATACTTTTTTCTTGCATCTTAAAGGGACACCTTGATTAACTGGACACTGCACATAACAAAAGTGTTTCTGTCAGTGCATTGCTTGCCGTGTATTTTAACTGGCGATGGTGTAAGGTGTGTACGGGCATAGATGCCTCAGTGTACTTCAAAATAAAGTGACCCTATGAGCATGTTGTGTAAACATACACGTGAAATGCTCTCCTGTACTTCAAGGCATATGAAGGAGCTGTTCAATCTCAGTTGTTCTGTGAAGCAACTGTTTTTTCAGGTTTTATGTGTCCTTTTGTGACTGGAAGTAGTTTACTTGTTTTTGAAAACCACAAAACCTTCCCATATTAAATAGGAGAAAAAAAACCCTAAAGTGCCTATCTAAGCATTTCCTCTGAGACATAATAGCTGTAAGATACAATCTTAACAACCTGCAGCTGAATAAGCAGAATAGTTGGAGAAACAAGTGTGGCCAAAATGGAAAACAGGAAGTTCTATTAATAGGAGGAGTAATTTAAAATATCTGGCCTTTTTCTTCACTCTTGTTTTCTTTTTCTGTTTTTTTTTCCAATGTACATATTCAATTTATGAACAGAGGGAGAAAACTCAGAGTTAGCAGGGGGTTATCATTTATAACAAGAATCGGGGTTTTCCATTTCTGTTTTCATGCATCTCCTGGAACATTTCTGGCAGTAAAGGATACTTACTCACGATCCAGTCTCTGAAGCCTTTAAGAGAGCTGCTGTACAGATGATCTTATGTTGGACTCACCACCACACTTAGTATTCTCTGTAGTTCTAGAGTAAATGTAACTGTCATTCATTAATCTTGTTCCTGTTTCTTTCACATTCTGTCAAGGAGAAGCAGCACATGCATTGGAGTTTATTGATTTGAAAAGTTCCCTTTAGTTTTTTGTGTTTTTTTTTTTAAATCTTTCTCACTCTTCTTAGACTAATTCCTTTGGAAACAGAATTTATGCAAGTAACCGATGTATCACCAAAAGATCAATTTCAGTCAAATTGGACAGAGGGCAAAGAAGATTTTAAAGACAACATGTTTTGTTGTATTCTGCTAAAGTAAGCATGAGGAGAGGGAAACAAGGGAACATTCATGAGTTTCCCTTTTTAGACTGTGGCTCCACTGACCAATTTCTCCATTCAAATGCAATAGCCCAGACACCACTCCAGGGTACTCTGCAGGAGACCAGTGAAAAAAAAAGCTAGGGATTTTTTAAAAGTTTGTATGTCAGCCCACCAAGAGACTGAGATCTCTGTGAATCAAATATGATGAAGTTTTTCAGGCTTAGCATAGGCTGCATTGCTAAAATTTGTACTAAAAATAAGATCCACCAGTATGCCTGAACTATGCATTGCTTTGACCACATGTGGGCAGGCACTGTCAACAAAATGAAACTGCTCTGTGGCTGTAACTTCCTAGAGTTGTAATCAGTAAATATGCATGTGTAAGATGTCACAATAAACAGAGACAACTTTAAGCTTTATACAGACAAAAATCTAGGTCCTGACATTTGTGATTCCATTTGTACAGGCAAGTGGTGAGCTGAATCTCAAGTTGCATTATGTTCATTGCCACTCCGTGTGGTTAACATGGCAGGATATGAAGGTGTATTTACTAAAAGTTTAAAATAAATAAATAAATACAAGACAACCCAGACAACTGGTACATAGCTTTTACAGAAATTCTGAGCTTAATCTCACAAGGTTCTGAACTTGAGAGATGTCTAGTGTCCTGAGTTCCCACATGAAGCTGACAGCACTTTGTGTCCCACTGTCTTGCACTTCTGGATCCTTTACTTCTTTAGGAGATGCTTGTAAGTAGTTTGAGCTAAAACTTAATTTTCTGTAGCTCAACTGGAGAGAAATGATGGATGGCTGTGCTTTGATGCTTGCATCATGTATTACCAGGCAGAGAGCATGCCATTTGTTTTGCAGACACCATTATTTAAGAGGATTTTATTTTATGTGAAGGAGATTGTTCATTTCTTACTAGTTCAGGAGTACAATGAAAAACCGTCCTAAATCAGTAGAGCTAAAAAAATTGCAAATAGATACACTAGAAAGCCATTTTTTCTTGCCAGTTGACATTTCTGCCTTGCCTGATGACTGGGCTCAGTCCAGCCATGCTCAGGCAAGGTGAGCGCTCTGAGACAACAGAAAGCCTAGGCTACAAGAAGACCATTACTCTTGGTTGTTATGGGAGCGATGTCCCATGTGCAGACCCTCCTCCTTGTGGGTGCTTCCCCTTTTCCCATTCCCTGCTATTTTCACCTGCTTTGTTTTTTCCCCTGACTTTACAATGAAGCACATCAGAGAAGCATTATGCAATTTGCCGCCTGGCAGGACAGACAGGTGATCTCTGGTGAGCCTGAAGATGCTGATCTCCAGTTTGGAGATCTAGAAAGGATTTTCTGTATAGGTGAAATTATCTGTTCTGTAGATATTTGTATTGCTTTCCAGCTGGTAGCTGGAGGGTTGCAGGGTTGAATTATGCTAGTTCTGTTGTAGCAAGCTACAGTTCAAATGTCCAACCTTATTTCCTGCTGCTTGCCACTTCCCATGGAATGGTTGTGTGGCTGTAGGTGGTGTGGAGCACTGGGTGGCAGCATTTCTCTCAATGCCACCTTGAGACACACTCAGGGTCTTGCCCTTTCATATTTTTCTGGTTTATTTATTTGTAAAGGGTGGAATGAGTGTTGTATCCTGCAAAGTGGAGAGATGGAAAAAGAGGAGCACATGTCACTTACAAAATGGATCACAGTTTGATCTGTTACAATACTGTTTCTTTTGAAAGAAGGTTTTCTTTAATGTCTTTTTCTAAAGTTTTTTTTGGCCTGTTTTCTATATATGACTATACAAAATTCACTCCGACTCTCCCACTCACTGTCTTAAACATTCTAAGTAATAAAAGTGTTTCTTCAATTCTTTGATTATTGCCTTTATACCTGCCCACCCTCCTTGCAGCAAAATCTTCATACTTCTGTAGAGTCTCTCTAACAAGGGCTGCATCCTGCGGCTATGCAGATGGTTTAGGACTTTCTAGTTCTCTGTCTTCACTGGTAAAAAGGTGAAGGGAACAACTTGGTGATCACTTTATAGCAGCTAAAGTATGGGCTCACACAAAATGGGTAATTAGTTTTCAGTGGATCAGTTTTCCAGTCCCACTCCCGGTATTACACAAGCACTAGAACAGGCACAGGGAGACAGGTAGGGACATGTGTCTGACAGCTGAGGGTGGGTGCTTTTACCGTGCTCAGAAGCAGGACACACTTAGGTCAGTGCAGAGTGATCATGAAACTTCACCTTGCACCGCAGCGCAGTGGGATATTTGCATACTTCTATTCAGCATCTACAAACCTCTGTGCAATGGACTGTTTTCACTACAGTTTTCACATATTAACTGTTCAGAATTGGTCATAGTGGGAGAACTGTTGTGCAGATTTTCAGGAAATCCCAGCAGAGTAAAGTCAAGTGCTAGATTTAAAGGGAATGTGAATAGTTTTCTGAAGTAAAGGGTGGGAAGGTGATAGTGCTTGCAATGAGCTTTCTTGCTGTGGAAGGTGTGCTGACAGTAGACAGCAAGATTTTTGTAAAAGCTGCGTCAGTTTTAGGTTGGAGAATGGGTGATTTGTTTTGAGGTGGGCAGTAGGGTGAAGTTACATGTTGAACAGTGAGAGAAATTGCAGTTTGGAGGACTGAGATGGTTGGTATTGCTTAGCTCAGAAAAAAGATTCAGATGGGAAAAAGGGAACTTTAGTCAGAACAACTACGTAGTATTTTACAACCCGACTTGCAGAAAATAATTCTCTTAGAAATCACAAGTATCTCTGTACAGGAAAAGACCCTTGATTTGTTCATTAAAATGAATCAGGTGTCAGTCTCTGGTAGACAGAAGTAGCAAACTGTTACATCCTAAATGCTGAAGAAAAGTTTGGATTTGAAGAACTGCTGTTCTTAAAACCAATTGTAGTTAGCACCTACCTGTTTATGTGCTTTGTGGTGAAGGTTATATCTCTTCCATTGTTTAAGCAAAACTATTTTAAAAATAATTTTGTAGTAGTATTGCAAATACTGTAAACTGTTGCTTTAGCATTCTGTAGAGTGCTTATGGGGTGTTCTTTACTTGTAAAGTGCCCTCCAATACTGTTTTAATGGTTCTTTTTTAGCAACAAAGTGATTATTAATTAACTAATGACTAGTTTTATGAATGCTGTAATAAAGCCAGTTGGTTAGACTTGATTACTCAGTTCTGTCCCTCTCAGAGCAAATATATGCTCATATTCTTGATTTGCAGCATGAGAGCTTGACTATAAGCAGTAAGTACTTATATATAATGTGTGATGGCTTCTGTGCTCATTGAAATATGAGGGCATTTGTATCTCAGGGCTTGATAATATTAGTAAATGGGGTGAATTTTGAGGTGGTAAGTTTTAAAGAAGCTCTTGGCTTTAAAAGAAAAATCGAACTCTGATAATCAACTGTATCCAATTACACAATTTTTCAAGAATTCCTCATTCAGCCATTGCCTGAAGTTGTAAGTCAGACTAGAGGGACTTGTTGCTTCTTGTGATTCGGTATCCAAAGGTTTCTGGTAACAAAAGGCTCCTGGTCATGTTACCACATTTGGTTATGAAGTCAAATATTCTAGACATCTGTGTAGAATAATAGGAATATTATAGCCTTTGTTATAGAAGTTTGCAGTTCCTCTTTAATTTTGTGTCATGTATGAAAGAAGGTGTTGCACTACCTGAATGGAAGATCTGAACAGAACTAAGGATGTTGTGAAAGTCCTTTCTTTTGGGCAATTTAACCATACACGACTGTGAGGATCTCGTGTTTGTTTGCTAAGCTGAGTTTTATAATATTTAAATCAAACAAGGAAAAACAGTGTAATGCAGAAAATAAAATGCTTAATGGAAATCTTCCATCCACATTGTCACCATATTCTGCCTGACTTCTTAACCCTGGAGAGCAGATGTGGCTGGTAAACACTGCATTTAGAGAGTCTTGCGTAAACAACTTAGTGAGAGTGGTGGTAATGCATTATATTTGAGCCTCCTCCCTATTAGCTTCCTATAAAAATAAAAAAAGCCCTTCTTTTCTATATAAAGTGTTGCAGTTTCTAGTCAAAGATGAATCTTTTTATTTTGTATTTGGTATTTCAGGTTGGTTACACTAAGTGCTTCTGAAAGAATGTTTTTTAAATTTACACTTTTAGGTGGGTTTGTCACTTCTGTTGTTTTTTACTTTGTGTGTGTGGTTTCTCTTAGTGGGTTTCCTTTTTCTTCTTGTTTTTGGAAAGCTTTGTTCAGTACTGAGGTTGATTGACTAAGGAACTATTGATCAATTAAATTTTTTTCTAGTCAGTTACAAATGAAATTTCCTAAAACATAAGGTTTAAGGCAACATTATAATAACTCACTCTTGAAATACTTTAAAGTTGTCCCACAGGTCCAGCAAACACTCTGTATTTATTGTAGCTTCTTCTGGAGCTAATGAAATTTTCTGCTTGTATCACTACCAGTCAAATGTTGTCTGGTTTAATTACTGCTGCTTTTATCCACCAGCATTTCATTTAAAAACTTTCCTTAGTGTGGTCACTGGTAGTAACATACAGTGATACTTTCTTCATAATCTTTTGTACTTTGTTTTGCATGTGAGAGCTTTGTGTAATGCATTTGTTGATCCTTTTAGGGTGTAGACATACTCTGTATCTTAGGATTGAAGCACTGCCATGTTAAGCCAAAGAGATGAGTATAAATGAATGGATCTGCTGTACATATTCCATCTTGGTCCATTGTTCCTTTCGTGGGTGGTATGAGTGGTGGGAGCATCAGAGCAGTGCTTTTGAGGTACGTGTGGATCACAGAATCATAGAATCATATAGTTTGGAAAAGACCTTTAAGATCAAGTCCAACCATTAACCTAGGACTGCCAAGTCCGCCACTAAACCATGTCCTTAAGCACCACACCTATGTGTTTTTTTTAAAACCTCCAGGGATGGTGATTCCACCACCTCCCTGGGCAGCCCGTTCCAATGCTTGGCCACCTTTCAGTGAAGACATTTTTCCTAATATCCAATCTAAACATCACCTGGTGTAACTTGAGATCATTTCCTGTTGTCCTATCTCTTGTTATCTGCGAGAAGAGTCCTTACCCCACCTGCCTATAACCTCCTTTTAGGCAGTTGTAGAGAGCAAGAAGATCCCCCTGAGTTTCCTTTTCTCCAGACTGAACAACCCCAGTTCCCTCAGCAGCTCCTCATAAGACTTGTGTACCAGACCCTTCACCAGCTTCATTGCTGTTTTTTGGACACTTCTGGATGCTCTGTAGTACATTTGTGCAACATTTCCATCTTCTTCATTAGCAGTTTCATCTGCAGTTCATTACCTTGCAGAAGTTCTCACAAGCACAGGAAAGCTGGTGGCTTTGCCCCTGAAGTACACTGTTTCTCAAGGAATACTTGGTTTGGACTCAGAGACTTGTAGAAGTGCACTGTGCAGAAGAGTAATTCTGAAGAGTAGTCCAAGTATGAACTTCCAATGGGAAATAACCTATGTGTTAGTAAAATGTAATAGTAGTTATTGAGTCAATTTCCTCAGTCCTGAGCCTTAAAGAGGAGAAATGTGGTGGGCTTGTAAAAGTACCATGTGTGGAGGTAGAATTTTTATATGGAAGCTGCAGGGAAGGGAGCAACATATTTGGAAGGAGTACAGGTCAAATGTGGAATAGAAGTCAACAAAAGCTGATCAGGTTGGCACTTGAACAGGGAAACAGTCTTTCAGTGTGTGCTGAAGTGTTCAAATCCTGCTTAAGTGCACTTACTAATCTCACAGAAGTTTTGAATGCTGTGCATTACTTGGATTTTAGTACATGGCAGTTTGATTGGGTGGAATGTGAGCTACCACTTATGTTCAGGTGAATTGCTCTACTATTTATCTTTGCTTTCTCTGCTATCCTCCAGGTCATTTGTGCATAATAATGAAATACTTTGTTTCTTGTTAACAGTATTTCTACTCTTGTCTGTTTTGGATCTGGAAGCCAGATGGCATGTCTGTTGATCACCTTGTTGTACATTCATGCACATGGGTTAGTGGTGGTCTGGTTTTTTACTTTGCTTTGAGGGATTACCTGCACATTCCACCTACCCCCTCCTTTACCAGCCAAACAGCTGATGCAACTCCGCAAACTTTAGGCAGGCCACCTGAGCAGTTAAGCAGGTTCATTTTGATTTTGGTTTCTGTACATTCTGCCACATGCCAGCATGGAGATGGGAGGGAAGGCAGGTTGTGAATGTGTTGCACTTTATTAGAGTAGACTTTAGACTTCCTGTTAAATTTCCACAAGTGATAAGAAGAAAGAAAGAAAATATAGAAAAGGAGCTGCCATTTGGAAGGCAAAATCAAGCCTAGGACTCTTCCACAGAGGAATTAGAGGTAGGGTTGATAGTCATAATTGTTCAGCCACCAGAATTTTGTAACCTTTCTCTTTCATAGCCTTAAGCATTGTGAGATAAACTTCATTTAGTGAATACTGGTTTTATTAGTTTGGTGAGTAACAGACAAGAAATTTTCAGCCTAAGTGGAAGCAAGACCATAGTCTTGAGGAGTTAATGGTTTGCAGTGGCTCAGGTGTCGCCATGGTTTGATCACTGGAGGACAATAAGTGAGTAACATCTCTGATAAATTACTTGATGTTTTGTTAAGTTGGTGCTTGAAGACCAATCCACAGAATTTTCACTGAGAAAGTAGAATGTGTACATTAAAGACAGGAAGATTCTAGGCATTGGATATGTTCATTCTTGCTTTAGGAATGCAATGTGTTTAATCCATTTCCTTGCATGTGCTTTGCCAGGGGTTTAGGGTTTTTTGCAAGTAGGCAACCATAAATTTCTCTGTAGATAGTCTGATATTTTCTAACACGTACGTGTGTATATACATACAACCAGAATACATACCTGACTCTAAAAGAGATCTGTCGACCACTGGGAGGATGTGTAGGCTGAGAAGGGATTTTTTTTCCCCGAAGATGTACATGCATGCATTCTATATTGAATGCTATGAGAATGTAAGAAGTGAATAGACTACAGAGAGTGTACAGTAGATAGGGGTGTTCCTGTCTGGATCACTTTTACATTTTTGCATTGATGTTTGGTGACCATTTTCATTAATTCCCCTTTCTTGTGCTACTGTTATTTTGTGCATGTAATGTAGCCTTAATGAACAACTTTCCTTGAAGATGATCTTTTTTTTTTGAAGTTTATTATTTTATTCAAGCAAATTAAACTAGTTCTACCAGCATTGTCCTTAAGAGCATTTCCCTTATAATATTTAATATGCACTAAGAAAAATTGAGTTGAAAGCTACTATATGTAGTCATTCTACATGAAAATGTACAGAACATTGTTGATAGTGTAGTATATGCATCAAAAATTACAATTGAATCAAAATAATTTTCCTTTCATTGTCAACACAAGTTGAGAATTAAGTGTTTCTTCTCTACCTGATGACATTTACCTAAACCTCTCTTATAATTGCAGATCTTAGCCCACAGAAGTCTTCCCATTTGCCTGTAAAGAAAATAATTAAATTGTTTCCCAGTTTCTTTTAACGGATGTAATATAATTTCTTCATTGTATTGATATTTTTCATAACCAGCTGTATTTCTGAATGCATCTGTCGATGTTTCATACTTCTCTTTGCAACAAATGGTGATTACCTTTAAAGTGTCGAGTATTTGTCCTTTGCCTAATTCTGATTCCCATTAATTTTGTTGTTCTCCGAAATGCTGTCAATACCTGAAGCATGGGTATTTGCACTTACATCCAGAGTGCAAGTTTGTAAAGGTTTAATTTGTTCTGCTAGTACAATATGTTGCATTTATTTTTATATGTATGTTTTAGTCCTTGAATTTAACTCTGTTAAGAAGCAAATAAATGTTGTGTGAGGAAACAAGTGGTATTTGGATCCACCCTGTTTGTCTTTGACTCCTTAAGAGCCAACAGCTGTGAACATTTCCATTCTTAGTCATCTGAGCTCAGTTGTTTGAGTGCCTTTGAACAAACAAGGAAGGAATAGCTGCATACGAGCCATGTGAGTCAATATATGGTAGTATTCAGAGCAGAATTTGAAGGGGTGAAAATTTTCCTATTTTGTTAGTTTGTAGAGATGAGATAATGTCCGTGTATTTACTTTGAAATCTTTATCACTATGCCATATGATGATAAAGAAATGGACTGCTGAGCTATCATCAGAATAATTGTTTCTGGAGTGCCCCTTCTCCAGGAGCTATTTGAAATAGCATGCACAGATGTACTTGTCCTTAGCTGGAGAGTCCAGGGAATGGTTTTTGTTGCACTGATTTTTAAAGCATTTTCTTGTATGTATAACTGGTGAGCTTGTCCTCAGGGAGACATTTCACAGCCATTCTATTTAGCTGAGGAAGGGCTGTTGCAATGCCTTTCCAGTTGGAATTTGGTAGGAAGGGATGAGTGGTTTTGACTGTTCATTTTAAAGGTGGTGACTTGAGTAATTTTTCTTCTAGATACAGGTTATATCAAAGACTACTGAGCCTTCAGAGAACCTTTATAAAACAAATCAAGTAATGCTACAGTAGGTATTAAGAAAACAGAGTAAAAGAACTTAAGCTTATTGTGTTGAGAACTTCATTAAAAATGGTGGTGTTTAACCTTTCCCTAAAAAGAAAAGATTTTTCAATTTGCCTGAGATTTTAGTGTTCACTTTCTTTTATAGTGTTTTCAGTCCTCCTACAATTACCTTGCATGTTTGACAAAAAGAAACGTTTTTGTGATGGACCAGCTGAAGCCAAAAGAAAAGGTGCAGAAGGTTATGATATGGTTAAAAATCAGAAGTGAGAGCAAACATGTCTTAGGTGCCTGTCTTCATTTCTGCATGTTTACTTTAAGAATTGGTAACCATCCTATTGTATGGCCTTAGGTGGTGGTGTGTTTGTGCAGCTAAGGGTGTGTATTTTCTTTGTTAAACACAGTTTAGAGATTATACTTTCAATTACGTGGGCGCTATATGTGATTTTATCTGCCATTTGAATCATGCCAGGTTTCAGCTGTAGGTTGTATTTTTGCAATTTCTTGAACTTACCTTTTCCTCTTTTCCTTTTACTTCTGTTGTTGGAAAGCTGTAATTAGCAAGGCATGGTCTTGGTGTATGGTACAATGTTTTTATCAGGTTATAGAAAAAATATGTTCCAGACTTTGACCTACATCATGGTTTAACCCCACCTGGCAACTAAGTACCATGCTGCTGCTTGCTCACTCCCCCTGCTCCCTGCCCCAGTGGGATGGGGAGGAGAATCAGAAAGAGGTAAAACCAGTGGGTTGAGATAAGAGCAGTTTAATTATTGAAATAAAGTAAAATACTTCAATAATAATGATGATGATAGTGATGATTGAAAGGAAAAAGAGCAGAATAAAACCCAAGAAAGACAAGTGATGCACAATACAGTTGCTTCACCACCCACTGACTGATGCCTAGCCAGTCCTCAAGCAGTGATTGGTGAGCCTTGGCCAAGTGCCCCCAGTTGATATACCAAGCATGATGTTCTATGGTATGGAATATGCCCTGGCTCTGCTCCCTCCTGGCTTCTTGTACATCTCCTTGTTGGCAGAGCATGGGAAACTGAAAAGTCCTTAACTTAGGGTAAGCACTGCTCAGCAACAACTAAACCATCACTGTGTTACCAACATTATTCTCACACTAAATCCAAAACACAGCACTGTACCAGCTGCTAGGAAGAAAATGAACTCTATCTCTGCCAAAGCTGGAAGAGCCCATGTGATTCTTCTCAGAAGCAGCTTGAAACTGTCATTGGGAAACCTTGCTTGGTATTGCTACCTCTTATATATATGTGTGTGTGTGTGTGTGTATAGATATGTATGTATGTATATATATATACGCAATCTTTTAAAATGTGTCCCTTCATTCACCTATTCATGAAATCTAAGTAGTTCACAACAACTTCTCTCTTTTAAAGATTACTCCGAACTGGGAGAACTTCCACCCAGATCCCCATTGGAACCAGTGTGTGAAGATGGCCCCTTTGGGCCAGTGAAAGAGGAAAGGAAGCGGACACCCCGTGAGCTTCGCGAGTTGTGGAAGAAAGCCATTATTCAGCAGATACTGCTTCTCAGAATGGAGAAAGAAAACCAGAAGTTACAAGGTTAGTGAAGTTCTTGATTACACCCTACTGCAATGTAAATTCACTTTTTGGTTTTCTTTGTGGTCTTGGCAGTGGATTGGACCAAGCCTTAATGAAACATTGTAGGAACATGCAGGCATCTGTTTAACAGCATCTCCCTCAGCTCTCATTAGTGTAGGTGACAATTTACACTTGTTTTTTTATCACTTCATCTTATTATTTGTGTACTTGGACTTAATTAGTACTCTTAGTTTTACCATGGCTGCAGTTTTTTAGTCTGGTGTTTAGAAGTTCTGACAAGGAGCTCGGCACAGTCACTCTTGTGAACTGAATTCTTTCCTACATTTGCATGCACAGGTCATTGTCTAAGTGTTGGTCATTGCAGTGTTCTGTTTAGCCAATCTTGAAGTTGAATTGAAGTTCTTGAGCTGGTTGTGGACTTAAAACTATGGGTCTCTGCAGTGGTACACACACTGTGCAAGCAAGGTTGGTACAGAGTAGTATGACTTAGATCAGTCAGAAAGCTAATAAGAATGAAGGAATTTGCAGTTCTTCTTAACCAAAATTTTCTGTGTATGAATATGTAGCTGCAACAAATCTGTTGTGGTGGCAGTTTATACACATAAAATGCAGCCAATTAAGAATACACATCTTATTGTAGCAGCTGCATACAGAATCACAAGTGATTGCCCTTGAGAGCTGCTCCTTTGAAGATATGAATGATGAGGATGGAAATGCTTACCTGGCTGATTTTGGATGTTCGGGAAGGGAGTAGGCACTTGGACCCTCAAGGGGTGAGGTACCTGGCATGAAAATGGCAATTCTTTGCCTTTGTGTAAACTTGAGGAAGGATTGTCTTCCAGGAAGAACTGTGTAGAGAAAGGTCCCAGCTGTGTGAAAAGGTCAGTTTACCAAACACAAAATCCTTCTTTAAACTTGGGCTAAGACTCCTAACTGGAAGGAGAAAACGCCTCCCTCAGACATCAGATATGGCCTCCCAGAACACTTAACCCACCTTTAGGCTATTTACTCCTAGTAGGATAGTTCTCCTATTTCAACCCTGATATCCGAAGAACACCTGATACCTGAATTTCCCAAGAACTCCACAGGTGACAGGCACATTCCCAGCAAATGTACTCGCTAATCCAGTAACATGAAATATGGTGATGGATACCAAATATACAATGCCCTTGGCTAAGGGGCCAAGACCATATGGAGAAAGAGGTGCCAAGAGCAATAATTTATACAATCCCTTCAGCTTAGAGCAGTGCTGTCAAAAATGAGCTTCTGTCAAATTGTTCTGTAACTTGGAATTTTTATGGGACATAGCATTTAGAAATAAATTTTCTCTGTTTTGTATATTTACATTCCTGATTCATTATTTTTTTTTTAAAATTCTCTTGTATTCAAGTTACCTGCATCTGCAGCCTGAAACCAAGTTTTTGGCAACTGCAGGACATTAATATCAATAAAAGTTATAACAAGTTTAATCAGGTGCTCCAGTTTTGTCTCCCCACAAAAAACAATTGCAAAACCGTCACAAATTCACTAAGATGAGCATGTCTAAAGCTAGTTAGTGAGTGAATGAGACGAGCGTTGGCATGACTGAATACCCAGGCTGGGCAGCATGCACTGTGCAGTAAGGAAGTTGTCCTAGGTAGCTGCTGCATGCAGAGCTCAGACGGTGAGACAATACTTGAAAAAACGGACGGCTGTGCTGCAGTGAGCACAGCTTGTAATGTAATGCTACATTTTCTGATGCTTTTGTCACTGGGAAGTGAAAATAAGTATTTTACATGTAGTAATAATTCTTAGAGTACTACTGTTTAATACTGAACAAAATATTAAAATTAAATGTACAGTATGTTGCATCTTTACTGATAATGCTTAAGTGTGATATTGAGAATCGGGTAGTGTCAATATCTAAATAAGTTTGTTGATAAAGCCATATTCTCTTCTTAGTCCTTGCATGTCACTCCTAGTGTCACATTTTTGCACATGGCATAGGACAACGGAATAAAGCAGAAAAGTCTGAAAAGACTGAAAAGTTGCCAAGCACCAGAAGACACTTGTTTGCAGAGGATGGAATACTGAAAGATTTCTCTGAATTTGTTTTCATACAAGTTGAACCTTCAATGTCATTTTTAAGTTATCCTCATACAATGGCACCTGGTTTTTAAGGTTTTTTTTGATATTCCAATATGTAAATATGTTGTATTTGACCTGAAGAAAATGTGAAGAAGTTGACAAAGAGCTTAGATCAGGGGTCCTCAAACTACGGCCCGCGGGCTGGATACGGCCCCCAGGGTCCTCAGTCCGGCCCCCGGTATTTACAGACCCCCCCGCTGGGGGCTGGGGGGGGAAACCAAGCAGCCGCAGATGACTGCCTGCCCCTTCATCCGCGCACCGGCCCCCTGCTTAAAAAGTTTGAGGACCCCTGGCTTAGCTACACGGATCCGCTTTCAGTGTGGGCACACAGCTATAATAAAACCATCAGTGTTTGTATTTACGTAGGTCTATACTTAAACACTGAATATAATCTACAGGGAAAAATCAAAAGCAACCAGAAACGAGGAATAAAAAAGCACTTTAAAGAGCAAACTTGAAGTGCAGCTGTCTGTATCAGGATGGGTAAAGCATGTGTCATTACCCAGCAGCCAAAGTCGTGCTTTAAAATGAAATACACTACTTTGAAGTGAAAAGTCAAAAACAGAAAAATGTCAAAATGAAATACTATGAGGTCTGGACCTTGCAAACACTTAGGTAACAGCATAATCACATAAATAACCTCACTGAATGAAATTGTTCACATGTGAAAGCAACTACAGGATAAGGAGGTCAGGTGGGCACTTCCCAAATATAAACAGTGTTTTCTTTTTTCCATTTTTAAAATCTAAAATCTTGTTTTAGCCAGTGGCAGCACAGGACTAGATAACCCTTTGTGACTCTCAGAATCTGATAATCTAAAAAACCTTAATTGCAGATACAGATCTCAGAACAAGATGAGCTTAGTGTGTTGGTTATCTTAGTGTCATTATGGGCCATGTAAACTCAGGTGCTTTTTAACTCGTTAGTAAATTTATATAAACAAGTTGAACACACAAACAATGGAGGATTAAAGTAGTGGAAGATTACATCCTTTTAACATAGATTGCCTCAAGACTGTAACACACAGGAGTGTGATTTTGTGAGTTCATACTGTGAAATCATCAAAAGTAGCAGTAGTCTTATGATGTATGGCAGAATGTCCTCAAAATGAGAGTATCTTGTTAGCATTACAGTAAAGCAGCTTACAACAGCTACAACAGTGAAGTTCTGTGAATACATCGTGGCAACTTAATTAAAAATCATGGTCACTTCCTGATACACTATTTCATAAACATGGTTCCAAATTGTGTTATTTGTAATTTTCTCAGTGGGTGTTATTGAGAATCATTTTTAAAGTTCTGTTTAATACAATAGAACCTTTTCAGTCATTTATGTCTTTTGAACCTGTGCTCTGCTTATCTTTGCAAGTAGAGAGCCGCTGACCATATCCCAGGACTCTTGTTCTGAAACTAGGTGCATTGAGTCCTCAGCCACATTACAACCCAGCTAATAAATTGAAATACCCATTTTGTTAAATGCTCCACAGACTTACCATAGTCTGTGTCATTCCTTAGTGCTCTCTTTTTAGCTTCATCTCAGTTTCCTTACAGCACTTTTTTTCAGCATTTCCTGCCTTTTAGGAATGGATGACTGACATCTTTCTATCTCATCTGCACTGCATCTTTTTTCTCCACCTCAGCTGAAAGACCTCTTCTGTTTTTTCAGTCTTACGACCTGCACAAATTCATCCACTATCACAAAAGGTGCTTTATTTTTTAGTTTACATGAATGCCATTAATAAACCCTTTCTTCCAGGTACATTCTAGTACTAAAAAGGCCCCTTAGAAACAACACTTAAAAGCTTTGCCAGGAGTCCCTTTGAAATTCTCATGCCACTTCCAAACTTGTGAATTAACACTCAGTTACAGAATTCATTTTCCTTTTTGCCATGGTTCTTTGATACCTTCCCAGCTATTGATAATTTTTTTACAAATCCCTTGTAGATAACATACAAAGATACAGTACACTATTCTTATAAATTGTAGTCTGAGAAAGTCACCAATACGACAATACATCTCTGCTCCAGGAGCTCTGATGATCTAAAGTGTCTTATTTAAGACTGACTTATTCATTGACCCTTGTTCTGATTTCTTCAGTGGAGACTTTAAGAGACCCTCATATATATAATATATATAGTGTTTATAGTCCTATTTGTGTTCAGGGTCCTGAAATTTTCTATACTTGAACTTTCAAAGGGAAGTATATGTAGTCTAGAAAAATGGACATATGAATGCTCACCTTTAAAGTAATTTTTTAACTTTGTCATTACTATTATGGAGCTGCATGTATAAGAAATAGATTACGATATTGTTTTGGTGTAGGTTTTTTGCACTATTTTTTTTAAGAGCTGGGAAATTGAAGAATCCTGTTAGGAAAATCTTGTGTTTATTTCATTAGTCATCACTTTTTTTAAAAAAAAGGCAACAGAAAACCACCCCACAATCACAAAAATTTAGACACAGAATGTTTCAGAATTAATAGAATTTAATTTTAGGTGGATTGCATAATGAAGTTCTAAGTTAAAATAATCCATTTTACAAACAGCAAACTGTATTAACCTGTGCATTCATGATATTACTTCCTAGCTTCAGAGAACAATTTGCAGAACAGACGTCTGAAACTTGACTATGAAGAAATCACACCATGCTTAAAAGATGTAACTTTGATTTGGGAAAAAATGTTGAGTACACCTGGAAGGTCAAAGATTAAATTTGATGTGGAAAAAATACACTCTGCTGTTGGGCAAGGTAAGCACAGTTTGATATTTTGAGTTGTTGAAATGCATGTAAGTTGTGTTAGAAAACGGATAGGGTGACCTCTTAACTCCTCCTTATAACCAGATTCTCACTAGAGCTGTTACTCAGGTTGATGACTAAACAAGCAACAGTGTTCAGTATCTTCATGGTTATGCGTATGCAAGTAATAGTCCCTTTCAGTGGTAGGTGCAGTTGTATTACAGGAGTTCCAGTACTTGGTATTCATTTTTTAATAACATTTGTCCTTGCAGGAAAGTTGTACAGTACCTCAATGTATTATAATTGTTGCAATCTGATTTTATAAATTAAAAGATATAATTAAAGAAGAAGCCTGGATAATGCCAAAGAAATGACTCTGTAAATAACTGAAGTAACTGTCTACACAATTATCTGGAAATTCTATCTTCCAGCCTGGGCAGTATGTGTGTATACAAAGAATATACATGGATATCTCTGTACAACTGCCTTTTTTCTGAGTTAAACGATGCATCGCACCTGCAGACACCACGTACAGTCTTCCTCATAACTGCAGGGCTGAGCAGCCAGCTCCTCTCTCCACTGCATCAAAATACAGCCTAAAGAAGTTTTTTAAATATTCTAAGAAACCAGGTTTATTAATGTTATTTGTGCCATGGTTGGACCTGAAGACCTTATGCCAGGTGCTGTATGTAGCCGATGGTGAAGATGGCTACTACAAGGAGCTTTTTATAGTTCTATACAAACATTTCCAGTATGTAAAGGAAGTGTCAAGAATTCACTAGAACAAGTTTAATATTTACAATATTGCACCTGCCTCTATGCAATTAATCAAGCAAGTTAAACCAAATTATCCATTTAAGATGACTAGGTAAGTCTAGTTTTCTAACAATATCAAATGCCCTAAGCACAAACCTCTGCAGAGTAAGGAAAGCTCAAACGGGTTTCCTTCCATTCATGTAGGTAAATGTCTCTGCCCGGTCAATATTTGAGCATGAGAAAAACTTGGTTTCTCTTCATAGTCTAGGGGTGCTGGCCTGTGTTAAGAGTTCAAAATAAAAACTTGGAGTGATGCAAAATAAGTAAATAAATAAATAAAGCCCTGCTTAGTGGATTTCTGGTAAGAAGCGCATACATGTAGCCAGTTGATAGGGAAATTATCCCTAGGCTTGATGCGGCTATTATGCTTGGTTCTCTACAGCCCAGTTGTGTCAACATTCTAAAAGTGAAGTGATGTCAGATTTCATGCATATACAGAAATGAAAAATGCATTTAAATTGAGCTTAGCAAGTTGTAGTTTAGACCAAAACCATTAAAAATAACTTGAGTAAGCAAGGCAAACAGGTAAGAAATGAAGGTTTCAATAAGCATGAGGCTTAAATTAGGATAACAAATATGTAGTGTTGACCTGTAATGTTCACTGTAGAAGATGTTTAAATATAGTGCATCTTTAATTTAGAAAATAGTAAATGAAATACTTTATTTTACATGTACGATGCAGCATACAGAGATAAACTTAATAGCGGACTACTTCCTTAAAGGGAAATTTTAATTACTTCGTAAATTTGCAGCTGTAAATGTGCACTGTTAAGCCAGTTCTACCCTATGTGACACATTCAACCTCACTGAAGTTAATGGGATTTTAGATGTGTATCTGAGGAGGAAAACCTGACTCATTTGGTATCTGAAACAGCACTTTCCCTCACTGTTTCATGTTGGAGGATTTTCAATAATTGGGTTTAAGTTCCCTAAAGTAATTTGCAGAAATGCTCTCTAAGTACACTTGTGATGTGGATTCAAATATTATACATTTTTACTAGCATTTCATTTTCAAGCAGTTGTCTCTGGGTTATGATAGTGTTTTAAAAATAAGTATTGCAGAGATAAATTCATATGCTTTTGTGCTTATATGAGAGAAGGCAGTGAAATTACTATGTTTTGTTAGCTTTCTGTGTAAGTTGTATGCTTGAGTCAATTTTGATTTGTCTTATTGTTGCTATCCGTAGGTTACATATATACAAAAAGAAAAAAGGAGTCCAAAAAACTTTAAGCCATAAGTTACTTCAAACTGTAATATCTAGTTCCAGTATATTATGGATTAGACAGAATACTTTCCCAAAGAACAGTGTATTGATTTCTTGTGTAGATGATTTAATAGTGTTGGTCTTGTGCTGAATAAAGTATGCGTGTAACAGTAACTTTTCTGTAACTTTCAGAGCTTTGCATATAGGTAGAAATGAAGGCTATTGTCACCTATGTGAAATAGTTAAGTAGCATCATCCCTTTTTATAGGGAAAGAAATTGAAGCTTTAAAATTTTTTTACAGGTACCAGTCATTCAGCAAACCAATAGCAAAACTAGAAATACAATACTTGCTTTCTGATTAATCTGCCTTCCTTTGTAGTCTTTAGATCACATCTCATTTGTGCTTGTTTATACTTTTTGTATGTGTGCATCCTGCTTTCTTAAAACTTGCTCCTAACAACAGTGTCAGTGCCATATTAGTGAAAGATGTTAATTAGTTCTATCACGGTGCTTTATTGTGTACTTTACATTGAAAAATGGGAGATGAATATGTAACTTTTCAGAGACTAGTATGGCAGTTTTTGCTGCCTCTTCTATAGTACTTCTCAAACTGGATGGAAGCGGTAACCTTTTAGACTTAGGCAGCTCCCCCTCTAAGTTTCTACCTTAAATCTCTCCTGTTAGGATGCTGATATATTTTATTGGTTGAGGAAGTATAAGCACTGTAGTTTGATCTGCTTCTGTGGTCTACTGGAGATAGCAGATAGGGATCTGTTTGCATATCTAGCAGATAAGGATCTTCAGTTCCTCAATCCTGTTAGCTCAGCTATAGCTGAACCCTCAGTATGAGTACAAATTACTTTTTTAATGACCTTCTTCTCTCAGGAGTACCACGTCACCACCGTGGGGAGATCTGGAAATTTCTAGCAGAGCAATACCATCTTAAACATCAGTTTCCAAGTAAACAACAATCAAAGGACATACCTTATAAGGAACTCCTAAAACAACTAACTTCTCAACAACATGCAATACTTATTGACCTAGGTAAGTAAAGTAGTGGTCTGAAATTAAAGTAAGGGTTTCATGATCTCTGGAAGAGAATTAAATAAAAGAAAATAACATACAAAAAGCCTCACCATTTAGTAATAGGTTGTTGGTAAGAACTGCTTTTAATCTGGTGTAAATGTAAATCTGTTACTTGAAATCATTAGGAAAATGCAAAATCTGCATTTCAAGCACAGAGGGCCTTTGCAACATGTGGTGATAAGTTAGCTAGATGTGACTGTAATGCATCTGTATTTCAGATATTGACAGTGGACTCCACAGGCCCATGGAATACAAATTATCAAGAAAGGAAGTCAATATTTAAGTGCAGACTGTTGAATTGTGTGCTATTCATTCCTGATGTCCAGTGTTTGCTGCCTCTGTTAAGCACTTTTACTTGAAATAATGCAGTTTTGCTTTTTGCTATTTTTCTTTTTTAATGGATAATTGCTAGCAGTTGGTATTTTTTACTTGGATGAGAACAATAACAAAATAATCTTCTTCTAATAACAAAAAATCCCAACTGTTTTTAAGGCAGGTTATTCACGTTGCCTGAGCTGGCTCCTGATTTAGGGACAGTGAATTGATCTGTGGAGAGACATACACTATAGTCCATTGAGTTTAGTAGAGAGAGGTTAGGAACCAAGGCTCTTAAGTTTGAAGTGACTTGTAGATGGACTTCAGGCAGGCTTTTGGTCTTCTTGATTAGAGTTCTCCATTTTCCTTCACATTTATTGTTCAAAGCTCAAAATTTTTTTGCTAGTATTAGAAGGAAACATGAGAAGGGAAATCTAAGTGGAATGAAATGGTTGTTTTAGGGTAGGAGCAGAAGAGATCCCTCCAGATATTGTAAAAGAGCAGTGTTCATATACCTCAAAAAATTATGCCATTTGATTTTTGAGTCAGATATCCACATGTCTAACCTTTGCCCTGGCAAAAGTATTTATTTTTGGATGTAAACCATCTGGTGCAAGTTTGTAACACCTCACTGGTATATGGATGAATTGGAAGGTTTAACGGATAATCTACAGATTATCCTCATGCTTATAGAGTTGTGGATATTTTTGAAGATACTGTTTTATGCTCCCTTGGATATTTTAATTTCATTTATTGTCTGAGAAACCAGGAGCTGATGCTTTTCCAAGAGGATCCCAGCTCTTGTGTATAGAATAATCCCACACTGAACTCTGTGTTCATTATGCTCTTTGCTAATGAAGGCCAAAAAAAATAAAGTCTTCTAGAGTATTATATAACTTGCGACAGGCTTGTGTTGTGGGGCTTGTGGTTTGGGTCTGAGGAGTTGTGTGAGGCAATTTAAGAAGTCTGTAATCACTAAGTTTGATTTAATTA
Organism: Falco rusticolus; assembly: GCF_015220075.1. Taxonomy (NCBI): domain Eukaryota; kingdom Metazoa; phylum Chordata; class Aves; order Falconiformes; family Falconidae; genus Falco; species Falco rusticolus. The sequence continues at coordinate 99,782,788 of NC_051187.1, forward strand.
ATTTGCCATAAAAAAATTATGAGGGGAAGTTACGCACTGCAAGTAACCAGTCATGTGATAGAATGATAAAAATCTATGTGAAAATCTGTACTTGGTTTGATCTCAGTAGTTAATACCTTTTGTATTATTTTCAATTACGTCTTTTCAGTAAAGAAGTAGTATGGTTGTCCCATCATACTTCTGCTCTTTCCAACTACTCAAACACTATTTGAGTATTTTTCATTGCAAAGGAAAAAGGCTGTACCAGCTCTCTTCCACATGGAAGAATTGCCTGCAGAGGGATCATCTATACCCAGAGCTCTCCAGGGCACACCTATGTCTTAATAACTCAATGTGCAGGCTCTCTTCAGCGGGTACTGCACTGCGAGATTTGCCAAGTTAGGATGATGATGTAAGCTTTATATGGTAAATGAGAATTTTTTCTTCTTTTTGTAACACTTGATAAAGTGAGTCAAGGCAGTGCATAGAAAACAAGAATCTGGCAGAACAGGCATGTTTCTGCAGGAACTAGTGTGAGCTGAGGTGAGGAGGGTGATGGCCAATGGCTTCACTTTCCCCTACTTGACAGGCTTGCCAGGTTTCAGCTTGGTGCTGGGAAAGCAACTCTCCAAGGAGCCTTAATTCCAGCTAGGAATAGCCAGTTGCAATGTAGGTAAATTGTTTCCTTCCAGACACTGTCACACCAATCCTAGGAATTCCCCTGGATCATGCAGCACCAGAAGCAGTCTTTTGTTTTTGAGAGAGACATTTATGTGCAACCAGAGATCATTTGCTAACAGGTACTTGTTACTCAAGTCAGCATACTTGGTGTTGATACCCCAGCAGTGAACACTGGGATTCTGTCACACTGAAGTGCCTCAGTAAGGGGTGAATAATCTGTACTGGATTAGTGAACTGAACACATTCAGCAGAGGGGAAAGGGGTGGGACAGCTCCTGGACAGTAGGGAGCACAGTCAGTCTGAGTTTGGTTGGCTCACACAGCAGACTGGTGCTTGCTAGCTCAGCAAGCTGTTCATGTTTTCTGCCTGGTTCTGCACATCTATGCTTTCCCATCTTAGCTGTGTGCTCCGCTTGAAGTGCACATGCATGAAATGACTGCATGTGTTGGCAAATTGCTAACGTCATGGTGGTTTTCAGGCAATGTGTTGTTTTAGCCGGAGAGCCATTTGTTAGCCCATTAGCTGAGGGAAGGATTGGACCCTATTATATCAGTAAGATGAAACTAGGATTCTGAAGACTTCCTAGTTTCCTATTGATTCCCACTGGAATAGAGTAGTGCTGCACAGTATCAAGACCGCGTAACTGGATAGGCAGCTAGAAGGAATTTGCATGTTCTGACCTGTGTTCCTTCAGGCTATCAGAAGTGTTGTCTCTTAAATCTTTACGAATCCTTCTGAAAGCGTGCACTTCTCCCTTGAGAGAAAAACTAATGTTCTTGCAACATGTGGTTATAATATTTAAAAAAGCTTTCCCGGGTTAAGCTAAAGAGGTCTTGCTAACACGGTGTGAGCCAAAGCTGTGGTAGTATTGCTCACACTTAGTTGAATCAATGCATCTTCAGCTGTGAATAGTGCTTCCTGAGAATGAGGACAGCAGTGTGCATCTGGATGCAGAGGGTGAGGTACAGCAGCCACTTTCCTGGCCCAGTTTACATGTCACAGTGCTATTTCATTATGGGGCAAGAACAAAATCACAATTCCCTGAAGGCTGTTTTGTGTATTTCCTTCTGTGGCCCCACTTGGACAACGACTGCAGTCACTGGGAATTTCAGGTCCTGAACACCAAAGTCATGTTCAGTAAATTGATTTCCTTTCTCAATAAGGTAGGGTAAACTGACTTCAAGATGCTGTCAGTGTAGGAAACCACTGTACTCATCACGGAGTGTTTGCTGGACACAGTAGAAAGTTATGTTTTGTTTTATTACATCTCAAAAATGAAGTAGTAAGTACTTGCTTTCTCATTCTGGTGCTGTTGAGGTACCACAGTTCATTCAGAGTCTCTTTTCGGCAGGGTCAGGTGTTGTTTGTGCCTACATAGTAAAAGCCAAAATTCAGGGCACTCAGAAACAAATCAGCTTGTGAGTTTAGCAGTTCTGTGTCTTCTCCATTTACTGTTTTTTAGAACTTCTTTGCTTTTTTATTCTTGCTCAGCTTGTAACTTTTTTTCATGACTTCCATGAAAGGAGCCTTGTGTAAGTGAGGCAGTACAGGTCTGTCCTTAGACCATACTGTAATAACTTGTTATTCAGGCAAGAGGATTCCTTTGCAAAGGAGCACAAGCTCCCTCTCCTAGGAAGCTAGAAGTATTTCTTCTGTAACGTTCAACTCTGTGACAGCCTGGCCAGGGGAGACCTGCTCAGGAACTGAATGCCAGTATCTGGGGGTGACAGGCTAGAGCACCTACCAGATAGCAGGACTCTGCCCCAGGGTTTGTCTTCTTGAAGCAGGAGCTCTGATATTATCTGGCAGCACAGCAGCATTCCAGGAGCTAAAGGGTGGGGTAGTATTTAACAAGTGGGCAACCAGAAAACAAGCTCCACTTGATACTAGAACAAAAGTAGTATTCATGTTTCTTCTTCTTTGCGGTATTTCACAGGGGAAATCTGATAGGGGGAGGGTTTTCTTCCTAGAAATGAAAATAATCCCTTTTGGAAAATTTTTTTGGGGAAAAAAATTTGTAAAAGTGAGGCCTGTAATGTCTCTGTTCCCAGAATCACAGAGTGGCTGAAGTTGGAAGGGAGCTTTTGAGATCATCTAGTCCAACCCAACCTGTTTAAGGCAAGGTCATCTAAAGCAGGCTGCCCAGGACCATGTTCGCTCAGGTTTTGAATATTTCTGTAGATGGAGACTCCACAACCTTTGCGGGCAGCCTGTGCCAGTGTCTGGCCACCCTTACAATAAAAAGATTTTTTTTCTTATGTTAGGTGGAATTTTCTGTATTTCAATTTGTGCCCATCATCCTATCCTGTTGGTGGGTACTAGTGAGAAGAGTGTGGCTCCCTCTTCTTCATTCCTTTCCACTGGATATTTGTGGACATTGATAAGATCCCCCTGAGCCTTTTCTTCTCCAAGCTGAACAGTCCCACATCTCTCAGCCTTTCTTCAGAGGAGAGATGCTTCAGTCCCTTTGTCATCTTAGTTGTCCCTTTGCTGGATTCTCTCCATTATGTCCTTGTCTCCCTTGTACTGGGAAGCCCAGAACTGGATGCAGTACTCCAGATGTGGCCTCACCAGTGCTGAGCAGAGGCATAGGATCACCTCCCTTAGCCTGCTGGCAGTGCTCCTCCTAATGCAGCCCAGGATACCATTAGCCGCCTTTGCTGCAAGAGCACTTTGCACATTGGTGACCACCAGGACCCCCAGGTCCTGCAAAACTACTTTCCAGCTGCTGGGCGACACCCCCATCAGATACTGGTGCATGGAGTTGTTCCTCCCCAGATGCGGGATTTTTGCACTTCCCTCATGAAGTTCCTGTTAGCCCATTTCTCCAGCCTGTCAAGGTCCCTCTGAATGGCAGCATGACCCTCTGGTGTACCTGCCATTCCTCCCAGTTTTGTATCATATGCAAACTTGCCGAGGGTGTACCCTGCCCCATCATCTAGGTCACTAATGGCCCTCCCTAATCAGAGATCAGCTAGAACAAAGGCTATATAGGCACCCTGCCATCAAGGGCAGCTGTCAAGCATTGGTTGGAAGCTGCCAGAACTACATCATCCTTACCTGCCAGCGGCAGTACCCTCAGGGTCCCAGGAGTCCCCTGGTGTTCTCTGAGGAAGTATCCAGATGCTCAAGAGCTCACAAAGTGCAGTCTGTTGGCTCTCATGTAATATATATATAGCATGTATCATAACACAGACATAGCTACACAATTCTCGATATTGTAAGAGCTGCAGAAAAAAAATACAAATTGGCTTTTTACTCACTGGCTAAATATTGTAGGTCAAACTAATTGTGTAAGTCACCTAGCTGGACTGGTTTGGTTTAAGGACATATGGGTCCCAGCTCCATGTGAAAGTTTGCAGATAAGCCAGTCTGGGGTGGAAGTCATGATCTCATTCCAGAACTGAAGAACTGGAAATGGCTCAGTTGTGTTTCTATGGCTTTACAATTAGCATAGTTTACCTTAGGCTGGGATTTAAAGATGCTTGACGAATAGATCCAAAGCCCATTGCTGCCAAGAGGAAGTTTTGCTCTGGTAACCGACTCCCACTCTCCAAGCACTTCTCACTTGTGCTGGTGCTCATGGGCTGCCTCCTGGAGCTGACACAGCTGAGTAACAGGGCAGAACAGCTAACCCCATGTAAAAGGAGATTTTTCTGCCAGGCTAGTGGCATCAGCTCATGGAAGAATCTGAGCTTCTTGTTGCAGGAAAGGAGGAAGGACCCATAAGACTGGGAAGGACCAAGGCAAAGAGGGAGGTGACAAGAGACACATTTACTGGGGGAAAAAATACAAGAAGAAAAGAGAAAGGGAAGGGGGCCCAACCCATAGAGCTTAGATGTTCTGAGTCTGCCTGCGTCCTAATAGTTGTCTAAAAGCTAAAACTTCTTACTCATGAGAAGGGGACTGGGTGACTTGTCAACCTACCATTACAGGCAACCAGTCCCTATAAGCCCTTTAACAAACTGATCAAAGGCTAGTCTTAAGAACCAGTTACTCAGCTGTTCCAAACAACCGTCTCCATCCCCCTGACAATTTCTAAGTTCATTTTGCAACTACTATAACAAAACACTAGTAGAGTCTAAAAGTCAGTTGTTTTCTATTGTTAATGTTCTTACGGTCTTCCTGTGGTTGAATCAGAATCTACCTTTCAAAAGAATCTACCTTTCTGAAAGACTGTTTAGCTTGATAACATGGCAAAGTGAGGGGGTTTGGGTTTTGTTTATTTTTTAGTTTAAGTCGCTGACTTCAGCTATTTTCACAGGGCGCACGTTTCCAACACATCCATACTTCTCAGCACAGCTGGGAGCTGGGCAGCTGTCACTCTACAATATTTTGAAGGCTTATTCGCTTCTCGACCAGGAAGTAGGATATTGCCAGGGCCTTAGTTTTGTAGCAGGAGTTTTACTACTTCATATGAGTGAAGAAGACGCTTTTAAAATGCTGAAGTTTCTCATGTTTGACATAGGCCTGAGAAAACAATATCGTCCTGACATGACAATTTTACAGGTATGATTTCAGCTTTTATAATTAAAGGATGCTAATGTTAAATCATAATAATGCAATATAGATAGCATTGTCAAAATCTAGACTTGAACTTAAATTCATTTCTCAAAATGGGGAAGGATAATCTGGGAAAAGAACACATCACCTTTAATGCACTAGTTTCAAATTAAAAGTCTACTGGGAAAACTGTGAAAACCATAAATAGGAACAATTCTGTTACATGTTGTATGAGGTTCAAATAACCCTGCAAATGAGCCTGTCATAAGCCCACAGGTGACCCATCCTGGGTCTTTTAGGTGGCTTTTGATTATTTCTTTTCTTCACACAATTCCGTCCAAACATCAACTGACAAATATCTTTCACTGTTTCTGTAAGTGTGAAGTGTGAAGATGAGCTTTGCTACTGTGATCTTTAGTCTCTTTGTTGTTATTCCATGCAGATCCAGATGTATCAACTGTCTCGACTTCTTCATGACTACCATCGGGATCTCTATAACCACCTAGAGGAACATGAAATTGGCCCCAGCCTCTATGCTGCTCCCTGGTTTCTTACCATGTTTGCCTCCCAGTTTCCCCTTGGATTTGTAGCCAGAGTCTTCGGTAATTCTTCATAAAACTTGTATCTGTTATTTTTGAGGGTTTATGTTTGGCATGCTGGTATTAGGAACAGCATTATTATCCAGTCTGCTTCAGGCACCCAGGAGAAATATTTTACTTCCTATTGATGAACAGAACAACAACAGATGTCGTCTTATGGAGCATGTAGTATTTACAGTAAAATGGAAAGAAAGAGGAAAGCATATGGCAGTCCCAAACTGTCCTGTCTTTTCATCCTCATTGTTACCTTTTCCTACCCTGTAACCACTTGTAGAGAGGATGTAAAATTTGATGCCATGAAGGCATGGTGCTATGACAATGTCATTCAACACCAACAATTAGTTAGTTTCAAGCTGAAAAGAGATGTAACAAAGGCATAATCTGAGAAATATGTCCATTTACTCCATAATCGTCTCCAACAGAGTCAGTGGAAAATTTTTTTGAGAGTTTTATTTGTAACGCATACACCCAGAGATGGCCCTTGCAGTTTAACCGTGGGTTTACCCTGCAGAAACACTGGGCTTTTAAACTAGTTTTTCTTATCCTTATGATTTTAGCCTGACTGATAAACTGACTTTCTGAAAATGTTTGGAAGCATATGGAGTTTAGGCTCTAAAGTAATTTCTGTTACCTATTTTTGGAATCTACAGAAGCGAAGTTATCTTTTTTTCATTAATTTCCAATTAAGAATTTACCTTGATGCTATCTTATGGATGTATATTTCATAGGTTAATTGTTCAGTATATCAGAAGATGCTTAATTTCCTTTTCACTTCTCTGGTTTTGCATTTCATTATATGGTACTGAGTTGTCCATGATGAGCAGGGTGGATTGGAGCTTTCCACCTAAATCTTCTCTTCTAATGAGGAACTATTTTTCTCAGTCAGTCTCACTTAAGAGATGTAGTGAAACAATAAGAAATAATGAATATAGATTCCAAGAGCCAACAAGAATCCAGGCCTGTTTCTGCTTAAGGACATGCTAAAATTAGTGCTAGAAGAAATCATGGTGAACAGGATGGTGTATAGCTAAGTAGCACTACATGTCCTGTGATTAGCATTTTAAGTCCAGGGAAAACAGCATTTTTAATTTTTTTTCTGGAACAGTTCAAAGTAGGCTAACATACATGGTAAGTATCTAGCTGTCAGTAATAAACTGTAGGAATTAAGTTGTGCTGTATATGAGTTTCATACACTGAGTTTATAATCATCTTTGGATTATTCTGAATCATTCATAGTATTGTACTTGATAAAAAGGGTCTTTGAATTGGACAATTGACTGCAGTGAGGGTATAAAAGTGCCTTGTGTATCCAGTATGTTTGGATTTCTGCCCTAATACACAGATTAGCATGTTATCTGTCATTGGAGGATTGTAGGGCTTTAGCAAGCAAAGATTTTACATTAGAATAGAAGGCACAGATACATGATTTTCACAGGTATGATTTTGGGTCAAGAACAGAAAATCATGTATGACTGAAACTGTCACTTCTTTAAAATCTCTAATGGTTTTTATGGAGGAAGTCCAGTATGACCAACATTTGCAGTTTTTAATGTTTCAAATATTTAGTAAGTATTTACTGGAACATTGGTTGACATTAAGTCGAGAACATTGGACATTCTTTTACATTAGAAAGCAAAACCTCATCTTCACCCATGCAAAAGACTCTGAAACACAACTATAAAGCTAAAAAAGGCTAGAGCTGTCACTTTGATAGCAGGTGTCATTAGCAGCATGGCAAGTTAGGATCTGATCAGTTCTGACCTGTGTGTTCATGCACTTTTGCAGAGCATAGTGTAAGTTTTCATCGCTCACTTACTAGAACTTTTGGGATGAAAGATTATTGCCTTTTAATGTTGGAGTAACTCATCTATAGGTTACTAAGACTGTAAGATTGCACTGCCATTGTCTAACGTGGTATCCCTGAACGTCTGAAACGTGAAGCCCCACTGCTATTTAATAATTGTTACAGACCACTTCTTTAGATTTCCATAGAGTGTACGTTTAGCAAGTATCTTATAAGCAATATGTAAAAGAAGTAGGCTTAGAAAAAGGTGGAGCCAAAGGCTGTTTTATGAGTCAAATAGCAAAAGTCCTTTTCACTGTTTAATTATCTGCCCAAACTTTCAACGCTTCTCCTGAGCAGGACCTAATGAAAGTACAGTGTTAACAAAGATGTGTTCTTTAATACCCCTGTTTACCTATTAATGGAGGAGACTTGGTAGAATAATGTTTATTTTGTTTCAAGATTGTAGATAAAAGTTGGGGGTTTTTAATCCTGTAGGCTGCCAATCAGGCTAACATTAATTTGGGTAACTTCACTGTACTGTTGTTGGCTGGCAGCCAACTTAACGGGAAGTGTGGGGAGTGAGTAACAAACAGGTCTTTGTTAAGTACTTGCTCTTTTAAATGAGAGAGGGATTTCATCTATGTATTACCCGCTCAGCTCATAAAGGCATTCATTAACAACTTACAGGTCACCTTGAGTTAATCTACGTGTCTTTATGGGGCAGGTGCAGAATCATAAATCTGCATTATTTTCAGCTGTGTTTTTTCCACTTTGTGTTTCCTAACTGTTCTTCAGCATCCCCTGTCCTAATATAGAGCTTTCCCTATAAAACATTTTCCCACAGTTTTCAGTTTCAATAGAGAATTGAGGCAGACGCCTGCTGTTACCACTTTTCAATCATTCCTGCCTTTGGACTTCACATTGAATCAAAGTTTAAAAATTTTACACCACTTTTAGGACAAATGGCAGCGAAGTGCAAGATTTATGGTTAGTTATTACTTATGCTTTTCTTTCTCAGAGAGAAAGAGTGAGAAGTGAAATGAGTTGCAGCTTCAACATTACAAGCAAAAGAGCACAAGGGGGAATTTCTTTCTGATACAAATTTGGAAGGAGAGGTTGCTTTTACTAAAAAAGGCAGTTAGCCAGTGTTTTTGTATGTTCTTTGCTACATCACAGATACCTGTGGTAGTAGTTGCTTCCCTTGCTGTGTGGTGGGTTTTTTTTTTTCTCTCTTTCTCTTTATTCTCCTTTCTTTTTTTTGTAATCATTAACACATACTACTTATTTGATGTCATTGTGCTACTTTGTAAGTGATTGTGCCTTCATTCACAGCTTTGAATACAAAGGAGGGAAAGAACAAGACAAGAAGCACTTTAAAAATAAAAACATCTTTAGGAAGTGTGGAATAAAACCACAGTATCTTCTCTTCCTTTTCCACTTTTGTCAGTGTTGTTTTGTATGTTAGATGCTTTTGCCTGTAGCGAGTCCCTCAGTAAAACCAGGAGCAGATTCTGAGTTACAGTATCAGGAAAGTCAAATGCAGGGCATTGCTGTTTGTACTGTGGACAGATGGATTTGTGAAGATGGGTTTCTTGTCTGATGATTTCGTTTCAGTCTTCTATTTCTGTCCTCTGTAAAGGCATAGGCAATTTGTAAAGGAAAAGAAAAGAAAGGACGTTGCATTGAAAGGTCACTATATACTGTGGTTTCACTGTGCTTGAATGTATGCCAGGTGCTGGCATTGCAGGGCCACCTGTAATGTTAACACTTAAGCTGTATTACTAAGATTTCAGGGTGGTTATTAATGTAGTTAGTAGAATATTAACATAAGTGGTTGAGATGTATACTAAAAATAAACACATGCACGTGAAACTTGAGGCTGCTGGAAAGTGCCCATCTAGCCTTATACTCAGTGTTGTATTAACTGAGACTTTGTAGCTTTCTCCACCAGATAAGAAAAGAACTTCAGGTCTTTGGTTGTGTCTTATGTGTAGTTTGTGTTAGGGTTTTTAAATGGCATTGGGATAAGAATTCTAATCAAATTCAGATTCCTGTTAACATCTCAAAAGAAAAAAGCCCACACTACTATTACATGCCCAAAAAGTGACAACACTGACAAACTTGACTACCTGGTTTACTGTGTACCTTATATTTGAATTGGATTTTTTTGGTGAAAAATCACTAAACAAATGAATCATTGATTGTGTTAGTCAAGTGTGCTGTTCACACTGCTAATTGTGATCCTACAAAATTTGTGAAGTCATAGCCACAGTAACAAAAGCAGGTGTCTGGCACAGTATATCTAGCCTCCAGATTGCGTCTATGAGTTGTTGTCCTTGGACATTTTACTATTTTAATATTCTTGTTAAAAGATGTGCTTACTTGATGTACTCTTTTTTTCTTTGTTTTCACAGATATGCTCTTTCTTCAAGGTTCAGAGGCTATATTTAAAGTGGCTTTAAGCCTTTTGGGAAGCCATAAGCCCTTGATTCTGCAGCATGAGAACCTAGAAACTATTGTTGACTTTATTAAAAGCACTCTTCCCAACTTGGGTTTGGTACAGATGGAAAAGACCATTAGTCAGGTATGAAATAACCTGAATGTATAAGTAGTATGCAAAGGAATGCTCTTATTAACAAGTTCTTGACAGAAAAAAACCATAACAATGTATTTTGTTACTTCAGGCTGAGAATTCTGTTATTGTAGTTCTGAAGATGTTGAAAACTCTGGGAAGCATATGACTTGTGTGGTACCCCTGCATTCGTACATCTACGTGTTGGTTATGAAGCCTTTAATGAAAATGAGTTTACTTTTGGTTTTTTCGATGTGTGTAACACTTTGTTACCGGCAGCAATATTACAGCCCATATGCAGTGCATTCCACAAAATAAGCCTTCTGAGTTTTCTTGTCTCCAAAGAATCTTGCTCTCCAAGTCTCATTTCAGAAGCAAAAATTGACTTATAAGAGCCTCACAAATGTTGACCTTATTTAATGAAATTAGAAGCTTCCCTATGTTGACTTTGTCTGTACTGGCTTTCATGGTGCTGGTTCAGTGTGTTACAACAGTGCCTTTGTATTTCTGCCAGGAGTGCATGGGGCAGTGCAGTCTCTTGCAGTGAGCAGTGACTCTAGAGAGCAAAAACTGCGTGTCCTTGATGTACTTTTTTTAAACGGCAGACAAGAAAAATTATGCAGCATTGCTAAGCTAGCAGAAGACTCCAGGGAATAACTATGGAATTTGAAAAATATCACATATTATTGCAGTTAAGGCTTGCCTATTTAGAAACCCTAGCTGTTACACTTGACATCTGATTTGCAGCAGGCAAATAGAAGATGGGGTTTAGCCTGTTTTTCTGAAGGCCTTTAGTGGTCCAAAACACAGGGGCTGTACTGTGCAGATCTGCAAAGCCTGGGCTTGGTAAAGAAAGCAGACCAGCAGTGCAGTACACTGCAGAGTGCTTGTGAGGGGCTCCCATCCGATCCCTGGTAGCAAAGCTTCCAGGGGACGTGCACTCCAATTAGGATCAGAAAATCATGCTTGCTACTGAAGGAGAGAGGGGAGCACTAGAAAGCCTGTGTGAGGGGAAGGAAAGCAAGTGATGTCTAGGTGGCCGGGGGGATCATGTGTTATCTGCCAGGCTGAAAACCTGGAATGCACAGCTCTGCAGAGACTGGCAGTGTTTAGGCAACCTGCAGAAAAGCATTGGCTTTGACGAGGAGGGAGAGGGTACACTGTTTAGGCAGCTCTGACTGCTCTGAATTTAAAGTGGGCGGGTAAAATTGAGTTGAGGAGGGAGCAGTTCCCCTGCTTTGATCAGGGCTGCCTTTGAAGAGAGCAGCTGTTTGACCAGCCCTGCAGTCCGCACACAGCTCCTGGGCTAATCTCCATCCTCCTCACACCTTCTGCAATGTGGCCTTTGGCTTACATGCCCTAACGTGCCTTCAGTTAGATGGTTTTCAAGTCAAGCTTTTGATTTGCCTCATGTTTCCCCCCTTTCACATTTGATACTCTGGGTATGACGGTAGGGATTTCCCTCCCTTCTCAAGAATACAGAGGCTAGAAGTGGCAGAGGTCATGAGAGGAGCTAGCATTCTGCCCTGCTGAATTACACCCATTGTTTTATTGAAATTCCAGCAGTGTGTGTTCTCCAGAGATGCTCCAATCTATAGAAAATGAAAGTTCCCTGTGTGTAACCAAACTCAAATTAAAATTGTATTGTAACCTTCTGTACTTAGATGCTCAGTAGATGTGTTGCTGCTGCTATACAACTATGAGAGAATTTCTTATAGCATATTTAACAGTGGTCAGAAACATTTCATAAACTGATGTTTTCTGTAACTATAACCAACAGTTAAAATTTTGTAGACAAAGCAGATAAAATAGGAAATAATTCCTGTTATTTCAATGGGTATTAAGATAGGATTTGATATTTGACTCATTTCTGAAAGGAATAAAGTACAAGGGTTTATAACCCTTGAACTTCTATTCTTGGGCTATTTTCCAGATTAGTTTTTAAATCAACTTCTGTTTCTACTGTGTTCTGTGATTGGCACACTTGTCCTTTTAATTTACTACCTTCTTCACTGCTTTCAGAGTAGATAACTAGCTCAGGGATGTTAGAGTCATACTTCCTGAACAATTTGAAGGCACATGTTTGCCAAAATTTAGAAAAAGGAAAACACAATAGCAGGTTTTTCTCCTTTGGGTCACTCTGTGCACCTCAATTTATTTATTTGTTTTTTAAATAAAAGGTTTTCTTAATATTCATGTACAAGACTGAGCACTCATTTTGTTGATTCATAGTTAAAAATAATAGAAATCTGCTTTGACATTGCATAATGTTTCCATTAAGTGTATTAGCGTAAAGATGGATTATTTCATTTTCTTTCAGTCTCTAGGAGTACCATAGATTCATAAATAAACCTAGCAATGTTTACTGGTTTTCATTTAAAGCTTTCATTCTACTTAGCCTTGGGCACATGGGCTTAGACCACACTTTTCTAAAGTGACATCTAATTCCAAGTATGTCTAGGAGGGTTTATGCCAAACTGAGATGCATTAAATTTGAAATCTAAAAAGAGGAATATCCTACGAAGTGTACGCTTCTTGAAAACTTTAGTGTAAGTGATTTTGCTGAAGTCAGGCAGCAAATCGGTAGCGAAGTTTTTAAGCACAACCAGTGCCAATGTATTGCACTTTGCTGCCTCAGTCTTGCTATTTCCAGAGCAGGAAATGTGAGTGCCAAAAATTAAGTCCTTTATTTGTATACAGTGATTAGATGTCTAAGTCTAGATCCATAGATTTTAAAGCATTGAATGAGCTATGTTTTTAATATGCGTGGCACCTAATAATGTCTTCATATGCAACAGGTGTTTGAAATGGATATTGCCAAGCAGTTGCAAGCTTATGAAGTTGAATACCATGTGCTTCAGGATGAGCTTATAGATTCATCTTTAAATGACAATCAGAGACTGGATAAATTAGAAAAAGCAAACAGTAGCTTGCGCAAACAAAACTTTGATCTCCTGGAAGAACTGCAGGTACAATTTATATTTCATATTTAATTAACATTCCAATTTATCCACGTTTTCAGAAGAGACTGTCCTACACCAAGGCACAGGCGAGACTGGCATTTGGTCCAGTGACTTTGAAATGTAGACACGCTCTTTCTTACAAGGTGGTGTTTGTGTTTTTTTTAAAACTGTTACCCAGATTGCTTAGACAACATGTGAAATAGTAATTTCTAATGTATGGTCAGTGCCTGTTCAGTCTGCAGCTTTTTCAGAGGCACTACAACTGATCTCTGTAGGGGGTATTCTGTGCTTAACTCTTCTCACCTTTCTGACTGCTTTATAACAGGAGGACATTTGTTATAAAATTTTTGACCGTGCATTTAGTTTGGTAGAGAAAGGGAATTCAAGGGTAAGAAGCAGACATTTCAAGCCTCTTAATTATTGTTAAAGACATACACTTTGTAGCATAGTAGGTGAGAGAAGGAGTTCAGGTTTCTCAGCCATTGGTCCTGTATCATGACTCAAGCTGGCTAACCATGCAGACTTAGATTGCCTCTCCTAACAAAAATTTGCTTAAGCTGCAAATTCTGATCCTGTGAAGATCTGAACCCGTTTCGCGTTCTAAGATGAGCCTTAGAGAAATCAGAAGAGCTACTCCTCTGCAAGATATTTGATAAAGCTTCAGGCACATAGGCAAGGAAATTGTTGAATATAGCATGGAGGAGAGGGATTTGTGGGATGAGACTCAAGATGTGATGTGGTATAGATACCTGCATCAAGGGATTTTTCACCCACTCCTGCCCCTAAATATTCTGCAGCCCTATGCAGTTTTTTGCAAAGTTCCTCTCCACCTGAGTGCTGGCAAGTCAGCACCTAACATCATAGTGAGGAACTTAACTGTCTGTGGTGTTGGAGCAATGCCTTTGTCTTGGAGGTGGGCTTCATCAGCCTTCATTTCCTATGTTGAAAGGTGACCCATTGCTGATGGATGGAAAATGCATCACCAAACAATGTGGGCGTAGTTTGTCAATATTTTGACCCAAAAGACTGAACTTTTTAAGCCGCCATAATTACATGAAGGGCAGTGAGCTCATCAGAAAAGCAAATACTTCCCTGAAAGCCAAGACCATCCAGTGCTGTTATCTTCAAATGTTATCCGTTGCTGAAATTTCCAAACAGATCTCTGCTTTTGTCACAGTACCTCAGCTACAGATCTCATGTGATGAGTTTGAAGGTTCTAATACTTGGCCACAAAGTAGAATGCCCATATGTGCAGCCTTTCAAAGGAGAATTTTGGGAATTTTTTGAGATGTATTGTCCAGTTGCATATTGCACAAAACCCCCTCCTCTCCCTTTGCCTTCAAATCTGGCATTTGTTGGACTCAATGTCAAGATGAAATGAGGATACAGCTAACAGGCTGGGTTGTCTTTGCTTTGCAAAGCAAAAGTGGAATTTAACAAATGGCTGGCCAAAAATGTCTCCCAGCTGACCCGTACAGAAGTTTACCTTAACCTACAGTTCTTTGGTACATAGTTTGTAGGCTTAATAACTTTCTAATTTCATTGCTTTGCATTATATTCTGAGTTTAATCAAAGCAATCAGGTTAAGAGGGAAGTTTCTGGTTACTGGCAAAACCATAGTTCTAGTCTAAAATACACAGATCTAGTAACATTCATACTTGCATTTACCTTTGCAATTTTTCATCATTTTGCAAGTATTTTATATGTATTGATGTATCTTAAGCAATAATTTAAAGTTGGTTGTAAGTTATTAATGAATTTCCTTTTTTTCCCTTCCTTCCTTCCTCCCCGTCCTCTTTTTACTTTGGAAGGTGGCTAATGGAAAGATTCAAAACCTTGAAGCCACAGTAGAGCTTTTATTGACCAATGAAGGCAAATTGAAGCAGTCCATTCTCAGTCTTGAGCAGGAGCGAGCAGCTTTGCTGAAAGCAGTGGAAGAGATGCAGAAAAAGATCGGTGTTGATAGAGATGGAAAGCCTGTACTTACTAGACAAGAACACATGGATGCTGACTTACATTCACAGCTGTAATGGAGCAGAGAACCTGAGCAATAAACAAAGGGAAGAACTGGGTCTTTTTGTCATAATCCATGGGGATTTGACATTGTCACCTTCATTGTACATGCCTTACTGTATGTAGCAAAGCATGATATGGGCATGGTGGCTTCCCATATCAGAGAAGCTGGTTTCTTGGGGAGAAGGCTCTTTCTTCTTAGTATGTAGAAGTACTTTGAACAGTAAGATGCCACATAATAATAAGCAGGGGAAACTTAGTAGTGCGTGCAGTCATACACAATACACTGTAAAGATGTCATGGATTCTTCCATAAGTGCTTCTAAACCTAAGTGCTTTGTGTTTGTCACTTATCTTTTTTGTGTGTAGATCACCCTCATGTAAAATAGCATGCCCTTTAGAAGGTCCTTTGAAGACATACGGCAGCATAAAACCTTTAAATGGATGACAGCCCTGTTGCAGCTCTGTGGTGGTAACACCTACAGAGAGTTGTGTGATAGGGCTCAAGATATCTTTGACAGTGGAACTCCCCTACGGCTTGACTGGGTTCTGTTAATTATGTTTACGCTTCAGAAAACTGCTTCCTGATGCTTGAAGATGTCAATCTATTGGACTTCAGAGAGCTGGACTTCATCATATGTAACTATGCATAACTGGGGGGTTGCCATCTCTTTTTGTAAGTACATTGTTATAGTACTTTTTTTGTTTAACAACCATTTAGTCTATTGTTAGATGACATTATCTGATAAACATACTGTATATAGTAACTGCATTATGCTTAACAAAATACACTGACATTGATTTGGTGAAGCCTTTGCATTCACCACATGAAGATTTGGTGATTCTTGCAACATCATCCAAGGATTTGTATTCAGACACTTCACGTTTCATCTTATTTATTTCTGATCTGCTGTGTGATGTAAGACATCCTTTTGCTGGGAAATTAATGGCAACTGTCATATTTTTTCCCTTTATTTGATACTCTGCACTCACCCATTCTCTGGGAAGTGTTATTCCTTAAGACTTTTTCTGAAGTAATAGAGGCATTTCAAGAGCTTCATGTTGTTCCAGGTATGTTTAAACTGTTTCAGAAAGGGTATGGCAGTTTGAATTAGGACACAATTCTTTTTACACTGCATCTTTCCAGTGAGATTACACATGTGAAAAAAAAAAATAAAATTCACACTTTCCTTAATACAGTGAAAGTAGTTTTCAGGCCAGTTAAAGCACCACTTCTACAAGTGCAATAATCTCCATGGATAGCCAGTTGTTTGGGTTTGCTTCAGAATTAGGAACAATGCCACGGTTTTGTTCAGTCCCCAAGCACAGAGTTAATAGGCATCAGTGTTTTGTGATAGTAGAGATTCACCCAGGAGTTGTGATTTTTTTTTTTTTTCTTAAATTGATGTTTTTAAAATTTCAAAGCACACATCTTTTCCTCTGACTGGCAACGTAAAAAAGGTTTTGTTTTGCTTTTTCCTTTTCTCATGTAATCCCCCTGACACATTGTGGTTGTAGTTTAATAGGAGAGCTGTAACATTCATCTACTGTGCAGAACAAATACCTCTGTGTAGGTCAAAAAGAAAAAGATAATTTACTTTTCAATCTAGAAGCTTTGTTTGACTCTGTCATGTCTTAAATATATCTGGTTCTTGCAAATCTACTCTGTCTTCACTTAGTATTGAAATTCCAGATAAATGAATTATTATTAATATATTTATCTCTTAGGCTTGTTTTTTTATTTGCAAGTCCATATTGAAGTTCATGCTTCGTGTTGTCATAATGGACCTCATACTGTTAAGGCACTCAGTAATGTTGCATTTTTACAGCATAGTCCCATAATTCATGCCCTGGCTTTTTAACAACAGCAATAAAAATAATAATAATTATGCCTACATCTATGTTTGTACGTTTTTTGACATTTAAAAACAAAAACATAGTTGGTGGGGGTGACAGTTCAGAACCATGTAAGATGAGACTTTCCCTGAAAGTACAGTACCATCTACAGTGGTTATTAATGAAAACTTTTAGTCCTCAGACTCTTCTAAACATGCTGAGGATCCACTTGTGATATTGGGACCTGCATCTGCCTATGTTGACTAAAGTGAAGTATGTTCCACATGACTCCAGAAATGCACTCTTTTTTGTGACATTCTGCTTCTCTGCCAGTGTGAGTGGAGGACTACTTCTAGTTCAAAGCCTTTTATTGAGAATTTGTGTAATTCCAGGAGTGACTTAGATTAGAACTGAAGTCACTCTTCTCAGAATGCACAAATGTGGTAAATAGGTGGCAAGCAACGTTTTGCTTTTGTGACTCTACAGACGTTAACTTTCATTGTACCGGAGAGTTGAATTTTCTGTGGGTACAAATGAATTTTCCATTTATACATATGCAAATTAATACCTTTTTGTTAAATATGTAAATGCCTGGCAAAGTGGGGCATGGCATCATACCATCCACTGGTCTGGGCTTTGAACATGAATGAAATAGTTGATTTAAGTCTTTCTGCTGCTTACACTGAAGCGGATAATGTGGTGTGTTGCTTCAGTGTGTCTTTTCCCATCCTGTGCTGATTTTTGTCACCAGACCTCTCCAGTTCAAGTGGAAGACTGTGTAGGAAGGTAATATCGCTTACCCAGTTCCCAGCTTTGGAATAGCTTGGGGCTTTTTCCTTCAGAAGTATAAGAAAGAAGTAATAAAGCCCAAAGCTAGTTCCAGATACTTGCATCCTTCTCCAACTACACTGTAGCTGAACATCCTTAAGGATGTGTAAAATGAGATCTTCTGTTGTCTGAGTACCAGCAATTGTATTCCCCATGAGTGGTAATTTCTGATTCAGAGAATGTTCTAAAAAAACCCCTGCAAATCCATACACTGGCCCTCAGCTGGAATCCCAAATGAACCGCTCCTGGAAAATCCAAGTTGAAATAATCAATGTTTTCTCCATCTCACCTCTACAGATGAAAATCCCCAAGAGTGATGCTTAGCTTTTGAAGGAAAGAAAAAACAGTTAAGAAGGAAGGAAGGAAGGAGTTCACTTGTATGTGCAACCTAGGCTTCCAAAGGTGTGTGACAAAGGTAGCGAAGCGTGCAGTGTGAGCATGCTAGTGAATGACACCGATGCAGTAGTCCAGAGAGTTTAGCCTAAAATGTGGGAAGAACTAATGTTGGCATATGCAAGAAGAAAAAAGAAGTCCCTCTAAAACCGTAGCAGTGAACAGCGTGGCATAGCTGGAGGACCTGCTGCGGTGTGCTGCGGTCACCTGGTTCTGGTTTTTTCCCAACTAGTGCAAGTGGTAGTTTGTGGTAGGTGCTTGTGACTCCCTGTGCTTCTGGCTGTTTGAAGTACTTCTATATTTTGCCCTATTGTTTATTTCCAGAGATCATTGCTTAATACAGAATCTGAGAATGGTGATACAGTGCCTGTCATGTGGGAAGGTCAGAGCACTTTCATAAAGGCACTGTCGTAGGTCTTCCTTTGTTCAGTGTGAGAATTGAGTCACAAAGGAGTTCAATGACTTGCACCAAATCTGTCAGTTTCTCACAGGTTGCTGACACTGAAATCCAGATCTTCTAAGTTGTGGTCGAACTGTCTTGCTGGTTGTCTGAAAGATTGTTCCAGAAGGTCTGTAACATAGTCCTGTGATGTTCTGCCGAAACAATGTAAAATGGGAAGTGCAGTTGCTGGAACCATGTCCTTTGCTGACAGCTATACTTCCCTCCCAACAGTAACTCTCTCAGTCCTACTAAAACATACTGTCTCCTTACCAGGTACCTCCTCTGCAGGTACCTAACAACCTCCAGCTCTTACCTGATACACTGGAGTAAGTGCACTGCCAGCAGTCCTGAGTAGCAAGGATTGTAGTATAGCATCACAAGTCAACCAATATTCTTGGGATTATTTTTTTTTCAAACATAGTCATCTTGGATAAGCATTACTATTACTTAAGACAAAGTCATGAAACTGCAGCTAGTAGGACCATGTATGAAGGACAGTAATCTACACAGAGCAGAGAGGACAACGTAGCTAGTGCTTTTTCTCCTTTGGGATCTTGCTCCACCATTCAGTGGAGCAAGGAGCTGAATTCAACTCTACCACAATAGTTGCTGTTAATTCCACCGTAATAAAGCAGCCTGGTGTGTCAACACGGCAGAGTACAGCACCTCTTCTTAGCCAAGTCAGCTGGGATAAAGTACTCAGTGCGTTGCCCTCTCTCCTGAAGGTCTGGCTGCTTAATTAGATAATGCAAGTTAGATAATGCAGACCTCTAGCTTTGAGGCACTTCCGGCCTCCAACAGCTTCTGGCCTCAATACCTGCTAGCTTGCAGCCATTCAACAAAAAAACGGAAGAAGCCAGCTGCTCCCCACCCTGCCACCATCTCTTAGGCACTGCATTTAAGCTGAAGGTCTCGTGCTTGGTCCCTGCCTCAGCTATGTTGCAGCCACACTTGCATCTCGCCGCGTACCCTTGCTGATCCCAGCCTACAGACTTGGCTTCCTGCCTCACCACCACAGCCTTGTCTGGTGACCTGGGCTGCTGACCTGCCTTGCTTGTCTTTTTGGGGCATTGTGAGACAGCCCCCTTGTCAGTACGTTGCCCCCCCCTTGCCTGCCTGCCTGTCACGCTCAGCTCCTGAGCAGTGCCTACCGTTGCTGCTCCCCAGCACAGCCCCATAGCACAACTACAGTTACATGTCTGTGTTGCTTCTGATTCCAGTGCTGGGCTGGTCAGAGCTTGTTCAGGTGTCTCTGCATGCCACTGCTCTTCACTAAGCAAGCGAGCCACTTGTCTTAGAGCTTGCTGGGGACCTCCAACACAATGGTCGGTCACGCAGTGTGAAAGGGCCCTTACTAGTCTCCCGTCTATTTCACAATACCGTGCTCAAGTTCTTTTCTCCTTCAAGTGGTGCACCATGTTTGCATACAGTGTTGACACCAAAAAGAATACATTTTGACTACAGCTGGATGAATGCCATGATTGCTTGAGGCACCTTAGATCATTGCACAGTATTTATAGTGTCACACCCTTGTGATGTGAAGTAATTTTTCTTTAACAGAGCTTTTACTACAGCACCTGTGTGGGAGGGAGAAGAATGCTGGCAGCCAAGGTAACCGTCAGGAGTGCAATGCAGGCATTGCCTTTGGAAGGCACATGTGTGGCTTACACCCACTAAGTTTTACATAACCTAAATTAGGGTGGATCACTGGGTACTCATTTGCTCATGCAGTTGCCAGAAAGTGTTCCTTCCATCTAAACAAACCTGAGGCTGCTAGAATGCAGTGCCACAAAGTAGGCCTTTTCAGCATAACCCAAAGCAACTCAGTAAGTACTTTATTATATAGACTCTACTTACTCCTTTGTATAAATTTATTTTTTTCTTCTGTCCAATTGTATCATATATTTCCATGGTGTTAGAAAAGCTTTGGGGCTATAGATCCTAAAAGATGATGAAACTCCTCTTACAGAGAGAACAGAGATGATTAAAGCAGGGGTTCTGGAGAAGCTTGCAGTAGCACCCCATCCCTGGCTTTTCTCGTGTGACATTTCAGAACCCCAAAGAGATTTTATGAAATTTTCTTGATATTTCTAAAGTGTTATATTTCACAAGTAGAAATTGCTGCTACAGAAAGAGATGGAAGCAGGATTTTGCTTTTGATTAGGTGTAAAATGGCCAACAAAGATGTTCTGACAATGGTCATATTGGTCCCAGATTCAACTAGATGCCTATTTCTTTCTGTCACTGCGTAGCACTCTTCTGTAATACCTTTCCTTTTGTTAACATTTCACACTAGACTGCTTGTCTACAAAGGAGATATAAATACATTTTTCATTTTCCAGCTAAAAGCAGAATATGATAATTATCTTTTGTATCTGTCTGTTCTTCTGTTACTAACAGGGCAGCGAGTTTCTAATTCTCGCTAGTTACTCACAAGTCAGTCTAATTAAGATGGTCCTCAGGAAGAAAAGTCTTGCTACAACTTGATTTGCCCTACTCCTCTTGAAAATTTTTTTTGACTGTTTAACTAGTGTTTAAGAAGTTTCAAAGTTCTGTTTTCTCAGATATTTTTTTTCATGTAAGCTGTTATAGAATGGATGAATACTTGGAACACTCCTATAGTCTTTTTCCTTGTTTCCAGCATCTGATATTTAGAATGTTGTTGGCTCCGTAGACAGGGCAGGTACTCTTGCAGTGTCAAAGATTTGGAGTTGCCAAGGCAACAGTTGACTCAAAGAGTGCGTTTCTTCCTCATATTAGTTAAGATGAGCTGAGTAGCTTGAAGAGTTGGCCACTGATTGGGACCTTGAGCTCATAAAGCCAGATTCTTGATGGGATTAATGGTACATGTATGTCTCCCCAACTCATCACTTGCAGTTTTCTCCTAGAGCATATCACAAAAAATCTGATCCCAAAGCAAACTAAACAAAACCTGAAATGTGGTTGTATTTAATTTAATGTATTTAATGGCCTGCTACCTCAATTATGTCTAGTATGTTTTGGTAAGGAATCTCAAATGATGCTTTCAGTGCTTAGAGACCGAGGTAACAGGCAGATACAAAGGAGCAGTGAACCTTGCAATTGGCAAAGTAGCAATATAATTAACAGTATGCAAGTAAGGAATAATTATGGAGCCCTTAGAGAGCATTCTGTACAGTAAACTTGTCAAGAAAGTTGTTAATAAACATTAGGATCATTTTGAGAGAAGGAAAAACTAAGATGCTTATTAAAAATGGAAAGAGATGTACTGTCAAGAAGAGAATACATAGGGCCAGCCATGATAAAGCCATGATATTTTCAAGACCTGCAGTCGGACGTCTAGCATACCATAAAGAGGTATGAGTGCAAATATCCATTGAACTGAGAGGCAGTACAAATCTAGTCATAGTGAAATAATCTGGATAAGCCTCAGAAAACTTTCATGGTTTTTTGCAGTTCCTGGTCGAGTTCATAGAGGCAGGCCTCAGTGCAAGCAATGTTTCTCTGATGAAGAAAATGTGCTGTTCTTTCCAAACAGTGGAGAAAGTCAGATAAGACCGGGTCACATAACCTAGTCATCTGGTCAGGAAAGGTGGCTTCCTGCTAGACTGCAAAATAAAGGAAGACTTTTTAATACAGAAATATCCTCCAACAGCCTCTGGCATGTCTCTGGAATACAGTGTCGTATATCTTCATGGTGCTGAGAACAAGCTTCAGTTTCAATAGTACCTAGAAACAACAGTCAAATAACAATTAAGTAGCAACTTCCACCCATGGGCACTTTCACAGTATGTAACCTCGCTGGAGCTGAATTGAAGACAGTCCATGATGCTGGTCTGTTGTCATAAGGCCCCTACTTGAAAGTTTTCTTGGTGATACCTGCCGCCTACCTTACCTTTAACAACAAGAAAAAGGTATTTATTCACAAAATTTGGATTTTATTGTTAGACTGTCGAATTTGTGACCTTAACTTCGTTGCTTGACACTAAGCTGCTAAACTACATCAGTAGGGTAGAAAGATTGCTTTAATGCTCTGTCTTTGCAAGGAATACAATAAAAAGAATGGTGAGACAGAAGGTGTGTATGTGTTTTGCCCTACCTATACAGAAATTATATCTGCAGAAACTGCAGATGGCTCACTCAGCTCCTGCAGGATTTAATGGGATTGTGTGACAGAGTCATATATTACTGCTGACTTTAATGTCACTATGTGCTAGTTTAGGTAGGCTGGCTAGTGTGAAAGGTGCCATAGGAAGCCATTATCCATACTCTGGTAGCTGCCAAACTCTGTATGGGGTAGGAAAAATAAGCCTGTGTTAGCCTAAATCAAGCATGAATAAACAGCATGTTCTACCCTCCAAAGATCTTTAAGCATCCAAAATTACTAGCATTTATTTAATTTTAAAAAGCAACACTTTGTTTCTCTCATAATTTGTTTCAAGCATCTCAGTTCCAGAAAAGAGTACTATTTTAACTGGAGCAGATGTTTACAAGACATTACTAAATAGGTTCAGATTAAGGTAACAATTGCTTAAACTTGTGGACAAATTAAGGAATATATATTTGGACATTTGAATGAAACTGCACTGATTATTATTTGCTGAGTATGCGTCCCAAGTACAGTAAATTCTTGTTTCTCCTTTTTAAAAACTTCATGCCTCAACAAAGGATAAAACTTCCATTGTCAGCTTCTGCTTAAAAAAGAAGTAGGAAGTTCTGTGATTAAAGGAACATGAGTGTATGTGAGAGAAGGAGGAAATGAGAGTTTCAGAAGCAAAGAGCTGACAGTGGGGGTTTACCCAAACCCTTTGTATGACCTCCAAAGAGATCCCAGCAAACAACATGCGGTGTCTTACTGCTGTGGCCTACAAATTTCAGGAATTTTTAGTCACTGTAGTGTGATCTCAGAGAAAAAGTTAAAGTATACTTTCCCTTGAAAGCCCTTTCTGTATTCCCCTCCCACCAGCTACTCTGTCTTGCAACATGAGGTTGGGACATGCACGTAACACAGACACAAGGTAAAACATGTGCAAGCTGTGTTGTCTGTCACTTAACCACTATGTCATGATGACCAGTCAAGAGGAAACTTCCATGACTGGGGACTAAGGTACTTGCTTCAGTTTGTGGGGCCTGTTCTGTACTGACTCCAATCCTGTGCATTTTGGTGGAGCATATCTTCTGAAAAACAATCAGAATTGATCCAGCAGGCATCAGGAGATGAGGATTCTTCCAGTTTCCATGACAGCTTGATCTAGGAGAGAAGGTCAGACAAGAACGAAAGGCTGAAAATTACAGCCAACAGGCATCTTTTTGTGATCAGGCAGATTAACCACTGGAACAAAGAGTTCTTAAAAGATTTTATATTTTCTTCTGCATTGCCTTTGTTACTGAGTATGGTTTCTGCCCAGCAGTTGCTGGTATTGCCAGCCCTCTCACCTGTACTAAGGAAACCAAGGGCATAGACAGTCTGAAGGCTTTTTTGCATGCCAGGATCTTTTTTTCTCAATCAGCGACTGAAGGATATATGTTAGGCCGTGTCCCATTCCCGATGTCTGGTTTCAAATCCAGTTCTTCCCTTCAGTTCCTGATCCTTGGCTACTCCTCCACACTTCTCTAGAGGTAGATCTAAAAAACAGCTGTCAGTGATCTCAGATATACTGAACCTACCAAATGGAGTAGTTCATTTCACCCAGAACCCACGCCTTATTGCTCTGTTTCCTAGCCCAGTTTATTAGTTTGGGCTCAGTGCAGTCCTGATGGCTACAGTTACGTGATTCCCAGTTTGCAGTTAACCGATGCTCAGCAATCTTGCAATACAGAAGGAGCTCACTTGTATTAGCCTACGCCAATCCATGGAGACATACTTTGAGTGTTATCAGGTCAACTTCAAGGCTTCTTGACTAAGGTACAATGAGCATGCAAGCACTGTAAAGAATTTTTCCAGACCTTGACCATTTATGTCGTGGGTTTCTGTACCACTTTCCATTTTCATAGTTGTTGGAAGACGGGCACAGAAATTGAATGTGATGCTCCATTGGTTGTCTTCTGCATGCCCCGGGTTAGTCCTCCATTTCGGTGTTTGTAGGTGACGTTAGATCTTGTCCCAGCACACCCTGGGAACTCATGTTATATTTGGTAGCAATGACTGTGGCTCCTAAGGCTTTTTCAGTCATGGCCATTTTCCATCATCCAGACATTTATTCTGTAGGTGTGGCACAGATTCATCATTCCTAATTGTGTAACTTTTCACTGCATTAGAACATTTGATTTCCATAGGACTGCATACCACTGCAACAATCAAGACAACTCAGAAGCCTTCCTAAGCTCATATCTTCTAAAACAGGGGTCCTCAAACTACGGCCCGTGGGCCAGATATGGCCCCCCAGGGTCCTCAATCCAGCTCCCGGTATTTACAGACACACACACACACACACACGTGCTGCGGGTTGGGGGTGAAACCAAGCAGCCGCAGATGGCTGCCTGCCACTTCATCTGCGCACCGGTCCCCTGTTTAAAAAGTTTGAGGACCCCTGTTCTAAAAGATCATCTGTGGGGAAAAAACTTCTGTATCTGCATTTCTCATCCTCCTATGGAAGTTTGCAAGATTCACTGAAATTTCCAGTCTGGAAGTACATACATCATGATCACCCAGCTTCCCCTGTTTCCTGCCCCCACTGCTACATGTGTGGGCAAGGCACTGGGCTGGGACTGGCTCATTAACTGAACATTTTAAAGGTAGGAGCAACTTTTGAATGCAAGCAGCTCAAGAGCTGCTAGTTGTGTTAATTTACCAAGCCCCTGAACCTTCAGCATATACTAAGGTCCTTGCTAGCTACCACACTTGGAGGCAAAAAAGCAGTTACGAGTTGCACTGGAGGTCAGATGGAATTGTGCAAAGATGTGCTGCATGTGCCACAAAATAAGCCCAGGATCATTCTCTTGCTCTAATTTGTTAGGCCATTTGTCCTAACTATTTTCTGACTGTACTGAGAGGGAGCGAGCTTTTTCCTGCTCTCTCCAACCGTCTTTTGCGGAAGAATTTTAAAGCTCCAGGCAATTAACCTGGCTATATAGACATTGCTGTTACTGAAGGAGGTTTAAAAACTAAACAGCTGTCATACCCAGACCCATTACAAAAATCGAACTGATTACAATATAGACTTACACTGGGCAGATGGTAACTATCTTCTTAATTGCAAGTTTTAAGGACTTTCTGTCTCTCAGATCTAGCATGTTCTGTCTATGTAAGGGAAGAAACACCAACATCATGAAGTATCACCCTGCTTCATCTTACCAGGAAGAGAAGAAATTTGATTTTAAAAAGAAAACCCAGAAAACTTTTGGCAGCGATTTAAACTACTTTTTTGTTGTTGTTGCTTCATTTTACTTTTCTTTTAGTGCCTGATATTAAAAGACCCAAATTATCCCCAGGGAGGTATTTAATCATTGATTCCAACAGGAACAGGATGGTACCCTTATTATCCCTACTTCAGATAACAAACTGCCTCTGTGGGAGGGGTTCCTTTGTTGTTGCTGGACTGGGTTTTTTTACGTGTTTATTACCCTTGGAGTTTAAGACCTAAGCCTATAATCTCCAAAGCAAAGCAGCGATTGTGACCCTAAGCGAAGGAGGTGCTGTAATGCTGGTGTTCGGTATTATGCAAGCTGCTGAGTGCTGTGCTGTGTAGAATGTTTCCATCTCCTCCAGACATCAACTTCCACCAGATGTAGTTTTTCTGAATGATATCAGGTGTACAGGAAAACCAGGAGAGTAGAGACGCTGAATCACGTTATTGGTATAGCTTTTCACACACGTGCATGTTGTTCTAGGCAGACACCTACTACAGATGCAAATGTGGCCCTAATCTTGGGTGGATTTAAAA
Source organism: Falco rusticolus (assembly GCF_015220075.1). Classification (NCBI taxonomy): domain Eukaryota; kingdom Metazoa; phylum Chordata; class Aves; order Falconiformes; family Falconidae; genus Falco; species Falco rusticolus. The sequence continues at coordinate 99,809,244 of NC_051187.1, forward strand.
GCCTTCACTGACCTTGATTTTTCTATCAAACTTTCTACTTCGACTTTTGAGTTCTGTATAGTCATTGTCCCCCAGAGGGTTGTGTGTTTTCATAACAGTTCACTTTTACCTAAATCAGAGGGGGTTTGGCCACAGGGATTGATGAGCTAGCCAAGTACAGAACCACAAACTGGTTTCAGCTACAACGCTGAAGTAAATGTGGCAATTGGGAAAAAAGCATGGAAGGGCAAGGGCAATTTAGATGAGACCAGACAGCTTTAGGAGGGTTGCTGTGCATCCTGCATGCTCTGTGCTTCACTAGGGAGGCCCCACTGAAATGCTGGCTGTTGTGCCAAGGGCTGTCAGGGGAAGCAACTGGTAGCGCACATTAGAGAAACCTGATAAACAAATCGAGCATCAGAGAGAAACAGTAGAAAGGGCAGGGTGGAGGCGGAGGAAGCGACAGCCCTGTCACCAGCAGTCCTGTCCTGCCACTGCTGGCCGACTGATGGTCGGCATCTGTCCTGCACACATAAAAGTGCTGCACAGTGTTCAGTGCCACAGACATCAAACCGCCTGCACGTGAGAGGATGAACATGTGAAAGACAGCTGGTGGGACCTAATGTTTCCGGAAGAAGTCATGTGGCTGAGTCTGCCTCAAGATTTCCATTTACACCAACCTGAAAGATGAGAGTACGGGTTTATTTGTACTGGTTAAATTCAGGCTCTAATTTGTACGTAATTTGTATGTAGAGAGTAATTGCATTTTGTTTTCTCTTTCCCAGATAGAGATTTAGCTGCTTTGCCAGAGTGAATATCAAACAATGTTTCCTTCCGAAAATCTTAGGGAACTAAAACTTATCTAGAGAGTCTTGTTTTGGTTTCCTGCACTTACCACAGTTTTAGTATTACTGACCTACAGTATGACTCAAAGACTCTTTTACTCTTCAGTTACAGCAGTTAGCTAACTTCAAGCTTTGATTTTCAAAATAAATATTTAAATTCACTTCCTAATTCTGCATTTGTGCAAGAGAGTCACAAAGTGTGTATTTCTGCATTAATTCACATCAGTGGTGAATCAAGTTCTCCACTAGATGGTAATGTTGTTTCAGACGATTTGTGTTGAGAGGCGCTTCTCTGCCAACAGCTCCAAGAGGAAGTGGAAGCCATGAGATTTGTCCAAGGAATGATCCTTGGATGATTTAGGGAAGAAAAAAGTTTCCGTTTATTATAAAAACATTTTTTTGTTTTGAAAAGGTTTTGATGGAAACTCTGTATGTACTGTAGTTAGTAGGAGCATGGAAGTCTTAGTTCATGAAACAACTTTGAAAATGTCTAAAAACAATGAATTAACTGTCAGAGAATGCAGACAACAAGCAGAACGATTTTTGCTTTATGTCCTTATCTGATACCTATCATTGTTGCTGAGTGACTCAAAATCCTTCCTTTGTTTCTAGCTACAGTTTTGCTGGGAAGTTGAAAAATACTTTTCTCCTCCTTTCATGGCAATGCAGACAGAAAGGCAAAAGACCTTTTCTGCAGCGGTTCTAGAGCCTCACCTAGCTCTATCAGTGCAATCCTTGGGGTAAAAGAGCAGCTGCACTCCTCGTCACCTGCCTCCTGGGGCTTGTTTCAGCCAGGCTGGCATATTTAGATGAAGTATGAACCAGGCTGTACGTGCAGCAGAGGCTCGGGGCAGGCCCTGGAGCCAGTCACACCCGTACCTGCAGGTCTCCACCGGCTCTCTGCAGTGCCGGTGGCACTGTGTGATGGGTGATACAAGACAGCATGCCATGTAGCACAGCCATGTAGCTCCTAGCAATGTTAGGCCACTGCGGTAAAGTGTAGGAGCAAGATCAAGGAGCAAGTACCTTACACTTCACAGTGAATGTGGGCTGCAGCTGGGACCAAAGGGTGGCCTTTATCACAGAAAAATAATTTACTTTATTTGCAGTCAGCAAAACACAACCACTACGAAATGAGAAAACACCAACACGCCTCACAAGAAATACAATTTCTGTATGTGTTACAAGCAAACAGCTGCAGGCTTGCTCCTATGCCATATCTCAGGCCAGCGCAGCTCTGGAAAATGTTTTAATAAGTCTTAAATATGGTTTCCACCTTAGATCCTGACCTAAGGCTTCCAGCTTCTATACTGGGATTTGTCATGAAATTCTGTGACTTTTTTACATTAAATTTTACCTCAGTGTGCTGACAGATCTAAACTGCTATATTACAAATACTAACCTAAAATTAGCTGAGTTTGTTTCTTAGAGGTGATCCACCAATGTTACAAATTAAAAGCAGAATTATGCTATTTGCATACAATAGCGTGCTCTCCACTAGCACTGGCTGAGACCATCACCACTTAACTTACATCAGGAAAGAGAGACCCTGTCAACACTGGATCCTCTGATCACATGAGACTCAATTACATACACTTTAAAGTTCATCTGTGCTAGTTTTATTTTTAGTAATAAAGGAAAGTTTAAAAAAAGACTTTTCACCTTTCACTTGAAGCAAGAGAGTAAGAACGACACCTCCAGGAAAAATTCAACAGAGGTTTGATTTAAAGTAACAGTTCCTGATTTTGATAGTTCTGCTACATGGACTCTATTAATCATTGTTAAAGGATTATTCCGGCCTTGGCTACAGAGGTGGCTGTGGCTACAGATAAAGTTATGGAAAGGCATAATTTGGATTGAAAGAGGAAAATGTAATGCTTCTGCTTCAAGTTTGTGTTAGTATTCCCTATCCTGTAATCCTTGCACAGAGCAGCCTGATAGAAACATGGATAACTGTCATTTTTGCTTTAAATCAGAGAAACAGAGACTTTACCCCACTCTCAGGAGACATGAGACAAATCTCACACTCTGGGAAGTCTTTGCAGACCCTTCTATGGGCATTGCCCATCTCTGCAACCCTGCCTTACCTAGGGAGGCAAAAGTTACAATGAGAGGTGATGGCTTTAATCAGAGCTAACACATCTGATGACTTTCAGGCTCAGGTTGTTCAACTGTCCAGATAGGCAGCTACAAAATTGGAGCTGAATGAAAGTTAGACACACTTGCTTTTATCCCTTGTATACCACACTGGTTACCCTGAACACTTTTACTGACCTGCCCATCAAAGACACCTTCTCATGGCTGCGCTGATTTCTGTCTCCAATTGACTAGCAAGCACACCAGCCAGAAGGACCTTAGTTAAAAAAAAACAAAGGTGATGTTAATTCTAAAGTAGTTTCTTCACCTTGCAGATCATCTGAATACAGAAAGAGAGCAGCCTTTTTGACACTCTTTGCAGAGCAAACCTTCAGGCAAGTCTCTGAGCCACCCATCTTCTACACACAAAACAAATCTCTGTCCATAGTCAGTGACAGCCCAGTAGCTCACAGGATCCACTCAATGTAACACAGTGCAAATGATCACCAACCTGACTGTTAGCAGAGCAGCTAAATGTGCTTTTCACAAAGAAAACATGCAAGAGACCTGGGAAATCTCTTTTTTCTTGCTTTTTCCTAATTCAAACGTGCTGTTGTACCTTGTTCTGAGACATCAGACCACGTTGGATGTCAGACTCCCAGAGGTGAGGACAATATTTGACCCCACAATTTTCTTCTGAGCCAGGTTTTTGGGGGCTGAACCTCATTCATATCGCTGACACATGGCGCTGCTGCTGGGTCACTGGTGAGTTTGTAGATACACACAGAGAAAAAGGTCTGAAAATGCAGATGGTTTTGTTTAAGTTGAAATGTATCAGATGTTTGTGTCACATTGAACTCTTATTACTCTCATAATTTTTCAATATAAAATCTGATTTAATATTGGGTGTTGTAATTTGGCTATTAAAAAAATCTTATCTAGAGAAAATGTTACAATTTTCATTTACCACCCCAAATTAACATCCCAGCAATTTTATGTCTTACTGTTGGAAAAAAACTAGTTAGAAAGCATTATTCCATTTCTCTGCTCTTCTATAGAGCTTTTCATCTGCAGATTTTCAAGCGCTTTAGAGAGGCTAACCCCATTTTCCATATGTATCCCACAGTAGTGGAAACACAGCGAGTTTAAATGTTCCTGTCTGGGCTCATCCCGCTCTGCAAAAGCAGAGGCACAAGCGAGACAGACATTGGAGAGCCCTTAGCCCCGCTCAGCCACTCTAGCCCCTAAATAGCCCTGCCTTTCCTGGGTATAAGCTCCTAGTCAAAGTGCAGAGCACAATGGCACTGGGCCAGGAGTGAGAAGCTGAACTGTAGTAGCAGAAAAAATTAAAAATTATTACCAGGTTGGGTTTAGGGTGGGTGGTGCTAGGACATATGAATAAGCAGCAATCTGCATGCAACCAAAGTCTTTAAAAAGTACTTTTCGCTTTTGGCTATATATTAGATGTCTAAAATATACGCTTTAAATGGAGCACGATTAAACATGTATTTTAACCTTTAGAAAGATGGAATATTTAGCTGTTCTTCCAAGAGTGAGACCTAAAACTAAATGACCCCATATCTATATTGCTGCTAGATCTGCACTGCAGTCATTGCTTAGTTTCAGTGAAAGGTGATTAACTTCCTTTGTTCAAATTAATGTATTTCTACCAAAAAAAAAAAAAAGGCAACCAAGGACCCTGATGCTAATGCTTTTTCCCATGCAACAAGAGAAATATATGCAGCACCAACAAGTAGTGAGAGGCAGGGCAAGGTGCTCCTGGACAGCAAACACCCTTCGCCCAGTGCAGGGGTCACTGTGCCCTGCTGAGATGTGTGAGAAAGACAAGGCAAGGACAAGGGGCGGTGGGACCTCAGCTTTAACGAGCAGTGCCCAGCAAAATTCTGTAGCTTCACCTTTGGTGTGAGCAGCAGCGGCAGACTGGGAGGAGAGTAAAGCTGTTAATGCCAGAGGGGTGCCTTGGGGAAAGCATCAACATGTGAGAGCTGCTGGGCACCGCTGAGACATGACTTAAATTGATTTAAGCAATATGGTTTCCTCAATTATTCTCCTGTGTCACTGCTTGTGTATCCTGGAGAGAAACCACCTTGCAGCACAGCACACACAGGCTGCACGGGTGACAGGATTTGCCCTGTCCATAGCTTTCTGTGCAGAGCAAAGCGCCTGTTGGGGTGAGGCAGGAAACACCTCTGGAAAAGGCAGACCACCAGACCTGAGCTTGATCTGCTGAGAACAAGTGTGGCAAGATCCTGTGCTGTGTCTGTATAAGGGACCAGGCAGACTCCAGGGAGAGGATGACATGAACAAAACTTCTCGGGCTGTTCATGGGAATGGAAAAGGAAACATGGCCTAACGTAACCTCGTGGCTTGGCTTCCCCCAGGCTAACCGCCTGTTTCTGGAGGACTTCGCAGCTGGAGCAGAGCTCGGTGGTCCTGCTCTGCATTGCTATCCATACATAAACCAGCATAGGAGTATCTGTTTAAGCTCCTATCATTGGTGTGCGAGATGGATACATCACAAGACTCCATGGGTCACTGGAGCAGCGCAGCTGGCCAGCTGCAAGCTGCACCCCAGTGCAACCCATTTCTATGAAAGATGCTGAAAAACTGCTCCCTCTGTTCCTAACCCCAGTGCATCCTTGCTTCACCTGTTTTGAGCCTCTTCATCCAGGTGACCCCTATGCAATAGGTAAAAGAGCTGAAGACGAGCTGAATACCTCACCTATAGCATCTGTGTGCTGTGAAATGTGAGGAGGACTGAGGGAAGAAAGCTTGTACAAGTAAAAGATGGGCTAATGAAGCACGACAGCTTAGAAATTAGTATAGGCAGTTGGGGCAAACCTCCTGCGGAAGATCTGAAATGGCTAAAACGTGTACATGATGTGCTGCAATTTGCTTTTTGATGCCGTTAGGTAGCAGTCTGTAAGGCTATGAGTAAATACCAGTGCTGATTAGGAAAATAAATGCATAAATTTGATGTGCAGGGATTTTAAGGAAAAAAATGTGCTGATGATGGAACAGGTACTCTCTCTCTGATCTTTTTAAACCTAATATCCAGAACAGGCAGGAAGCATTAGAGCAAAAGCAGGATTTCCTCCTAGTAAATTCAGTTTCCCTCTTTTAGTCTAATTACATTGTACTAAGCAATGCCATCCATTTTTTTTAATTACAGACTGAGAAGGTAAATAAAAGAAAGAACAAACAGAAAAAAAACCCCAACAAAAATAAAAAGAGAAAGAAAAGCAAGAGCATATGCAATTGCATTGCCTTTAGCATGTGAAAAAGCGCAGCCAGAAGTGGCTCGGGGATAGACCGTGTCTTAGGGCTGTGTACAGTTTGTACCAGAGCCTGAGCTGTCTTTGCTGCACTCCCTCATAGCAGCTGGTGCACAATGAGTTTGGATTACTTTCTATGCATGCCTGTTTGTACCTACTAATGAAAATCAAGCCTAAAATACTGTGTTTATTCAGCTATGTCTTCTTAATTTAGCCATTGCCAACCACCTGATCCTGCTGTGGATTTCACCTCACTCTAGTTGTCTGATCTCACTACACTCTAATTTTCCCTTTTTTTTTTTTTCTCTGCAGAGCTTCCTGTTCATCCAGATAAATGTTATTTGCTGATGATCTTTCGCTAATATTTTAGTTGTAGGCTCTACAAAGTTTTTTGTTACCAAGAATCTGTAAATTAGTTTTTCCTTCCTCTGCTGTCCCCTTTATGTTTAGGGCAGTGACCAACATAGCCTTTAAAATTGCTTTTTCAGAGGGTTTTTTTCTAGAAATGCAGGCTTTTGCAAGGGGCCACAGGGAGAAGGGTAATGGGAACAGGGGGCTGAAGTAGAAACAGCTCAATTCTTATCCCCCTGGGAGAGAGCACCATGCAGGACACCCCAAGCCAGTTGCAGAAGGTGCAGTGGGGCTGAAGTTTCGGGAGGTTTGTGCTGTGAATCGGGCCGCTGTGACCCACTGGCAGGTGTGGCTGGTGTTTATGGGAGCAGCGCCTTTTCTATTGGGAGCACCAGCAGAATGCAAATGTGGAAAAATTGGCAGGAAGGGTGTGCTGGGGCAAAGCCAAGAAATCACATCCGCCCTGGAGCTGCGTGCCATGGGCCAAGCGTCAGAAATTGTCCCAGAGGGTCAGGCAGCCCCAGCAGTTCTGCATTGCTTCATGAGATAGGCAGTCACTTGGCAACAGCCCGCACCCCATTCACAACGGCAGTGCGTTCCCGTCTTCTCTCCTACAGCCAGGACAAGGGTCAGGAGGAGAGAGGCAGCCTTTGAAGGGAGGGAGGCTGTGGCTCACCCCAGGCTGTGGCAGGTACTGCAATCGGACTGTAAAGGTCACCAGGTAGCTTCCTGAATATGTCATAGAAACAAGGCTGGCAAAGGGTGCACGCACAGGAGCAGAAAACCTTGAACTCTTGTGTAAATTTAGCAGGGAATATGGAAAAGCAAACACAGAGAAGCCCAGCAAAAGCTGTGGTGGTTAAAGCTACCTCTGAATAGCAGTTTTTAACCAGAGCTGGTCATGAATTTTGCAACCAAATGCTTTTCATCAGATATTGCCTGCACTGATCAGGCTCAGGTTTTTCACTAGCACGTGTACATATTGAACAAATATTTTCCCCTTTCCTTTTTTTTTTTTCCTTTTCCCTTTCTTTTTCTTCATTTTTCTTTGAAGAAAGAGAGAGAAAGAGGAGGGCTTATAAGGACAAAATAGGCTATTTGGTCATAACATCCCGTTAATTCCTTTCCTGCCAGCAGCCAGCAGTGGGGTGATTAGAGCTCTCCACTGGGATGAGAAAAGAGCCCAAGTCTGGATACACCCCTGCCAGCTCCAGGCCAAAGGAACAACGCTTGCCATTTTCCTTCCCAAGTGTTTTCTCTGTGATAAGGAATGTGTTTTTCAGTGGTTTCTGTGAAAGCTCCTACACTTGCTATAGAAAATTGTTCATTTTACAAAAAAAATTGTTTCTTTTTTTAGTAGTGGTTCCCCTCACCTTGGGGCAGGTGGAACAAATGGCTGGCTTGCTAGCCCAGGGAGAGGGCAATCCGTGCTGAACCCTTCAGACCAGGCTTTTGGCTAGTGGGGTATCCTGGTTTTTGTGAAGTCCTTCAAAAATTCTTGGGCTACTTCCAACTCAGGATAGGAAAGACTTCGAAATTTTGTAGTTTCGTGGGATGAGGAAACTATTTTCCACCAGACACTATTCCTCAGAAAATATTTAGGAAGCAGCCAAGGAAATGTGGAGAGCAGGTAAGTCTTCATGTGTCGAGCTTGCTTTTAGCACGGTCAAGAAATGGTTGGGTTTACTTCACTTCAGGCCTTTTAACATTATGCCTGTCTGCTGTGTTGGTCTATATAATAAAGCAAGAGTTCTCTGAAGCATTTGCAGCCAAAGACTGTGATTCCAAAAATGGAATGGAAGGATATTTCTCTTTGAGACTGGGTTGGGAATTGTTGGGATCTTGAGCTTAGGACAGAAGGAGGTAGCCTAACTATCTGTATGCAGCTCTGCGGTAAGATAACTGTATATCTTATGGAAATATGTTGTAATGGTGGTGTGTTTAAAGGCAAAAAGTCTGCATGAACAAACATTTGTGTCACTGCTACTTTTGCAACTAATTTACTGGCAAAGTTTCTTGAGGCAGAAACTGTCGGTAAGTCATGAATGAAGTCGCTGGCAATTACAGATGAATTAATATTAGGGTAACTAGGAGCTGTATTTGGAGATGACTTTGAGGAATTTGTGGGTTTATCCATCTATGTTAAGAACTTTGTGAAGTGTTTTGATACATCATTACTCTGGAGATACTATCTTTTTCATTGGTGTTTTGATAGTTCCAGTCCCAGGTGAACCCAGAGGTGGAAAGTTTAGCAAAAATGTTCTTTTAAGATTTTTTACTTCTCTCCTTTCATATCCAGAAAAATTTTCACTTCAGTTTAGCTTGAGTTGACTGTTACTTTTATTCAGATGAGTTCACACTTTTTGAAAGGGTAGTTAGTAAAAATTTGTTTATGACACCATTAATTAATTAATAATTCAGTGTGTGCATTATTTATTTTGTACATTACAATAACCTCTTTGCTTAGACATTCCCCATTTGTTGGCTGATGCCTGTCTTTGAAAATGAGTTTCTAAATGTCAATAATTCCAAATCAGTCTGGTTCCAATAGTCTGCATGATAAAAGATTGTGTTTTGGTTAGACGGATAATTTATTCCTGGACTGATAAGCACTAGGCATGGTGCAATCACTCTGCAAGGTTCTTGACATGAAAGCTATGTCTGTGCTCTATATAGTTTCTTTTGATGTTTTGGTTAGCTCGCCACAACATTACTAGCTAACTGCCAATGTGGAATACAAATATTTCTGTGGCTTCTCCTCTGAGAACAATTTCTGCTGTAGGTTGCTAGGAGGGAAGCTTGGTCCCTCCATAAAGGACAGTGACTTATTTTCCACATCCTTTTCAAAAAGCATGTGTGAAGATACAGCTCCTTGTGTGTGTTCCCCTCTTGGGTCTGTTCCTCTCCTCCATATAACTTCGTCAGCCTTGTGGTCCCTTGCTTCTTTGTCACTATAAAATTTATGTAAAGGCAGTAGGGAAGCTGGTGGCTAAGGTGAAGGGAAAATAAGTGGCTGAGAAAAAGAAATGTTTTGGGTGTTGCGGAACAGAGTGAGAAACAGGAATGATCTGCAGTGAGAGGAGAGAAGGGGGGAGAGGAGGGCAAGGTCATTGCTGTGCCAGGGTAAGAAAAAGCTGAAATCTGTCTTCATCCCAGTGATTGCTTTGGACATCAGCAGCCATCAGCAGAGTAGCAGTACAGAGAAAAAAATAAATGCCCTTTTTCTAACGTCATCTATTACAGTCGCTGTATATTACAACCAGAAAACTGTTAAGTAGCCAGTGTATTGTAAATGCACAGTTAAGCATCACCCTTGTGAGAACACCTGTAAACCTTCTGTTCAACAGAGCTCCATTTTCCAGTGTAATTCACAGAGACTTATCTATGTAAAGACATGCTGGAGCAAGTCTCCTGTTAATATTACTTATCTAAGAGACACCTAGGGCCTCTGAGATGATCTTAACTCATCTTTTTCTTAGAGTATAGTTTGATGTCTACCCGAGCTAGATATATCTTCTTTAGCACAAACCTTTATGGTCTTCCATTTTTCTCTGTTCCCTGTGGACTCCACTCCAGGGCTTGCCTGCTAGCTCTGATACTGGATTCCCTGAGACAGTGACTAATCCATTTACACTTTCTTTAATAGTAGCTTTAATGTATCTCTCATACTATACTGTGCTCTCATTTGTTATCCATCCAATCATTCATTAATGACTAAAAGGTGGAGGGATAGCAATGTTTAGGAGTATTCTCATCAGTTCCTTTGTGGTCCCCAATGCCTTTGACGTGTTCAGTAAAATTCTCTTTACATTTGTGTTCACAGCTGAGGTTTATTTCCATACCACTTTGAAACAGTAAAAGCTGCAGATTCTCCTCCAGTCCCAGTACCATTATCTCTTTTTATGTCATTGGACCAACTCACAAATTTTCCAGCCTGAATGACCCTACTTTTGCAGTCTGTGTGTTTTGCTACATTATTCGGTATCCTCTTTATCTTCACTGCCTTAATCGGCTTCCTGCTTTGTAAATTTGCTTGTTTCAGTTTCCTCCTGTTGTCAGTGCTTGCAGTCACTCGCCATCATGTCTGGTCAATGATTCAGATATCATCTGCGAAATCTAGGTCTTGCAGGGGTTTGGCTGATGTTCACCATATCCCTGTCAATGGTATTCCTCCATCTGTACATGGAAGAAGTAGCAGGAATGTTCAAAAGCCTGTTTATCTCACAGTACTCTCTGCTTTGAATGACTGTGAAAAAACTGGTTTCTCAATTGCAGAACAAAAAAATCCTGGGCTATTGACAAACCTTCAAATGTCCCAACTGTCCACAGATCAAATGTGTTCTCAGAGTTTATAAAAAGTATATGTTGATTTGAATGCCATGGGGTGCTCTGTATAGTAGATGGCCCTAACACAATCTTACCATCCTATTACTATTTCTGTATTCTGAGTTTGACATGATAATTTCAAAATTAGGAATCCACTGATTGTCTCAGATATTCCAGAATGCTCTTGACAAGAACATGCATGACACAGAAATAAGCTTTCTCCTCCAGGCGTTTAATCAAGATACCTCCTTCTACTCATGGGCAACATTTTTTGTTTTGTCCAATTTATGCCAAAAAGTTCATTTGTTGCAGCAGTAGAGGTTGGACATCCTGTATTTAACAGCTCAGCCACGATTCATCCGTTCCACAGACTGAATTTTCATTATGCAGGGCTAGAATGGCTTTCCACAATCCACCATATTTTTAAAACCCAGATCAGGAGAGAAGCAAGAAAATGAGGAAATTTACATATTAGTAGACAGAGCTGTTGTTTTTTCAAAGTCTTTTAGTTCTGGATTATTTTTTTAACGTGTAAATGTTTAACATGATTTATGAGGAACATTTTGGCCTTCAAAGCCTCTCATCCTGCCAAAGCTTCTTCTCATGCAGATATGACTTTCCTTGTCTTCAGCTGAAAGGGACAGAAAATGGGAATGCTCAGCAGCTGGCAGGAGTGAGCTTTTAATTATTAGCAAAAATGAATGTCTCACAGCGCTCCTTGCCAGGTAGCCAGTACCAGCTGTAATGACAGCTTCTGGGGTGATGCTGGTTGGCATAGATTGTATACCTTGTTGAAATTTCTTTGTAATATTGTGTAAAAGGGTGCCTTCTCGTGTTCCAGTGTCATAGTTAAGCTAACTTCCTTATATCCCATCCATTTGCTAATACATGGCCCCACTGTGCTTCTTTTTGCTTTTTACTCATAAGACAATTTCAGGCAAAAGTGCTTTGGGCATTTTCCGCTGACAAACTGGGTGTGTTGGCATTTCCAGGGACCATCAGCAGAGTCAGTCTGTGCCAGTTACTTATGTGACTGCTCTTCTTTGTGTGAAGCCTGAATGGGGTAAGTTTTTTCTCCATTAAGTGCTCCTCTCAGGTCCTGGTTTCACACCTGGTCACTGTCTGAACCTGCATGAGAAAGTCTTGCTGGGGGAGCCACCACACTGGCTTCCCTGAGCTGTGTGTCTCAGTGCAGGTAAGAGCAGCCAGCTCCTTTGTACAACACCTGGGCAGGTGTTTCTCAAAAAAACCAGAGCTACCTTCACAGAGATGGCCACACATGACCATGACATGTGGAGATGAGATTTCACATGAGATATTGCTGCAGCATTCAGCTCAAGCTGAGTTCGCTTCGCAGAGAGACTTCCAGCCTGGCATGCCTGCAGCCAGACCACAGCTCCTCCCGCATGGTTGCATAAGGGGACAGGAGGACATTGGCACTGGATGTGGGATCTGGCATAACGTCAGGGGAGGAGGGCGAGGATTTGGATCAGGTGTGGGAGCAGACAAGGCAGCCAGAGAGACTTCTCTGAGGGATGAGGAAGGCAAGGGGAGGAGGGACAGGAGAGCCTGGCCTGCCCCGAGGCAAGTGCAAGGTGGAGCCGGAGCATATCTTTATCCCAACTACGATTTCCATCCTGAACAGCCCAAGGTAGCTTTAGTGAAGAGATAATACTTCTGCTGTGCACAGTGAGGAAACTCACCACTGGATCCAACTGTCCTCTCATTATTTCTATTTAAAGGAGGTGGATTGGCCCGCTGCAGGGAAAATGGAAGGGGATGCTAGGCAGGAAAAAGGCTCTGCTCTCTGGTTGGTTTTAGTTAGGAAATATGTCATAATGGGTTTCAATTATTGGTAAAAATGGACTTCCGTGATAAGAAGTAAGACAGATGAACCTTGTTTTTGTAAGTGGTCAGGTCCTGAACTTCTCCTGAGGTGTTTCTCCCTCAGGAATCTCCTGGGAGGAGTCTTCTCTCACCAGAGGCAGCGTGTCCAGGCTTTCAGAGCCTTGAAGGAGGTCGCCTTCCCCCAGCACCAAGCTCCACAGATCCCTGGCGGGTTTGTTCCTCGGCTTCATGTTTGGTTTGGAGGCAAACTGAGGCCTGCCAAACCCGAGGGCTGATGCTGAGCTCTGTGTTGCTGTCTCCGCACCGGTGTCAGCACCTGATGGATGTGTCCATGTCGGGCTGTCCTGCTTTGCCACCTACAAGGATGGGTGAACAAGTAAAGCGCGAAGCACCAACCTAAGCCTGCATCTGCTGACGTCAGTGTGGATTTTCATGTTGACTTGTGAGATTTTCTGAAAATGCCAGATTTGTGTTTACTTTGCTGCCTTGTGTGAAGCGGAGCCTGTCAGAGGACCAACTAGCAGCCGCAGGGAGCCTGGAGGAATAGTGAGCCTCGCTTATGTACGAGCCAGGTGGGACACAGGGTGGGGTGGGAAGCTGGGATCATTTTGACCTGATGAACCAGATCATCTGGGTGCATTTCAGCAGGGTGTATCCATGCAGGTTGATGCTCAGCCCTGAGGCAAGTGCCTGGAGCCATGCAGTTTATCATTCAGTTTCTGACCTGGGGTCAGATGCCTTCAGTGAACTAATCCCTCTAAGCGCAACCCTGCCTGATTAATTTGAACGTCAGTCTGGGTGAGCCTGGTGAAGGAACAGTAGTGTTACAGTGTCATCGCATTTTCACTTGGAGGATCCGGTTTGCTTTATTCACATGCCTTTTTCTGCCATTGTAATTACATTGTTTGTTTTGAAGGGGGTTGTTTTCTTAATCTTTGTCATCTCCCAGAAAAAGGTACATCTTTTATTTCTGCTATGATCATCACAAAATTGAACTGAAAGCATGGGACCAGATTCTTACCTGTTTTATCCAGGAAACCTTTCTACTGAACCTGAAGTCACTGGTCTTAAGTGAGTGGCTAAGAAAACAGCATCAAGCTCAGGGTTCCATTTCTACACATATCTGAAGAGTCAAATCCTACTTCTGCAGAAACCAGTGGCTAAACTTGCCCATGGTCTTCAAAATGTCAAAGACTGAAAGTATCAGTCAAATACATATCAAATATATAGAATTTGATGTTGAAAGTTAGCAGTTAGTGTTCTTGTGAAGTGCTCCCATAGCTTTGAGAACCTCGACCCATCCTTCCCTTTTGTGCCGACCTGAAGACGAAAGGCCTCAGGAACCTCCTCTGTAGCTGTACTTCAGCAGTAATCCCAAGGAGCATGTTTTCCTTTATTTAAACCATTAGTTTTCTACCACGGTATCTACCTTTTTAGAGGTTAGCCTCCTTTTGTGCTAGGTGCTGTATAAACACAGCGCCTGATCTTCTGCCATCCAGCAACAGACTGACAGTCTGTTATTTCCTTTACATATTAGTAGGCAAGCACGTCTGATATTTCCTTTTGTAAGAAAGTAAAGTGATATGTTCTTTCTTGGGCTAAGTTAATCAAGTTTCTTCATTCATACATTCTGACATGTCATGGAATGCCTTCTTACTACAGAGCATGGCTGATTTTTTTCATAGGTTTTAAGGTCAAAAGGGTCCATTTTGACACCTTCTGCAAAATACAGACCACAGAATTTCTCCCTGTGATTTCTGTATGAGGTCCGGGAATATCAAGAAGAAATAAAATGGATTCAGCCTTGATATAAAGACTTCAGGTGGTGGACAATCCAACAGAGCCCTCACTAAGGTCTTCCAGTTGTTAACCAGCTTCACAATTGAAGCTTTGTACCTCATTTCCCATAGCATTTTTTCTAGCTTCAGTCTTGCATCACTAGGTCTTACTGTAAGATTCAGTAGGTATTACTGTGAAAAACATTCTCTCCCCATAGAGATGGGGTTGTCCATATTATCTTTGATAATCTCAACTGATTTAACTCCTCATGTTCATCAGATTTGAAAAGGATGTTATGGTTCTTTTGGGGGGTCCTTTCCAATACCCTTTAAACGGCAAACTACTGGCTTTTGTCGCTTGGCCAATGTAAATAAGATTATGTGGGGCCTCTCCGGTTATCCTCTTTAGAGAATTTTCGTATTGAAGATCCTCCTTAAGGCAGCTAATTCCTATATGTGGAAGCTTAAATAATAGCTCTGCCTATTTATAGCTATGTTAAGTTTTCCATTTATTTCCATCTTGGTCTTGTGTGTAAGCCTCTGCCATGCCTGCCATTTCTGAGCAATGAGCACACTGGGAATTCATGTGACTGCACACTGAGAGAGGAACGCTAGCACCTCTCCCACTACCTTCCAGGTTTTGTATAGGCACAGAAAAAATGTTAACGATACCACTAGGAATAAAGAAGAGGAGAAAAGACAAATTAAAACAAACAATTAATTATTCAGCTAAAAAGCAATGTTTATTTTGAAATTCTAATCCTGACAACATTCAGCAAACCTTTATGCAAAATACTTTATATAATAATGACCATTGGGATGCAAGCCATTAGCTGACACAACTAGAAAAGAACTTGGTAACGTGAATGTGCTTTGTTACCATCATAGAGGTCTCAGTTCAACTGCTTTTGTACAGGTGTCTAGTACCACCTGAGAACACTATAAGGTATCCACCTTGTCCCCAGCTATAGATTTCTCATATATTCATATCTCATGACAGATTTCCCATGTGTCATATCTGTCAGCTGTATGTGGGTATCTTATGTGCCCTGGGACCTGTTAAATGGCACTACATGCCCAGATGCAGACAAGGAGGTAAGCCATGCACCTCTTTGCTATTTAATTTAAATGATGTACTGGTTACAAATTACTACCTTGTTTGGGTTTCTTTCATCCAACAAGTCTGAATTGTTTGCCATATTCCTATGGAGTCACTATCATGGTTTTCTGGAGTCTGTATGGTATAAAGTGTGTCAGTTTTTGCAAACTATTATATCATCAGTGAGTTGAATTTTGTAACTAGTTACAGCAAAGCTGCCTTTAAGTAAATTACCATTTCTTCTGAAGAGAGACTACAGAGAAAATGAAAAATCCATTTTCATTTTAGCTGTGAGAGAGCATAGCATAAAATTCAGTGACAGCATATAGGAAAAAGAGCTGCACAGGAGGAGCCACTGAAAAGCTGAAAAGCAGACTAGGTCTCTGAGCAGATATGCATTAGATGTGATCTTCATCATCCTAACGTCTCTGGTCATGGTAAGGTACTGTGTAATAGCGATGATGAATTGCTTGTTAAGCATTAATTTATAAAATCATATGTCTGAAAAAATTTATGTGAGATTGGATAGGGCATGAAGTGAGAGGATCTTCCTGTGCACACATGAGTTGGCATAGAAAGTGGATTCAAGGGGCTTTGGGACAATTCTGTAATCCATGAGCGTTTTGTGAGAGAAGAAAAGGGAGAAAAATGAGAGACTCAACCCACTAATCGTATGTCCATCCTTGGCATTTCAACTACACTTACATTTTGTCGCATAATCTCTTACAGAGGTTGTTATGTCTGTAGCCAAGGACAAATGGACAAACTGACCCTTCAGAAAATGTACTCAGCTGCTGCCTGTGGTGTTCAGGCACGCCAGCTCAAGCACAGGAGGTATGCATATTCCTAAGCCCCATGAGGTGCCCAGGAATGGAGAGCTCCAGAGTTCTGAGTTTGGCTCTAACATCAACTGAATTTCTGAAGACCTCGAATTTCAATCAGGAATAGCAACAACAGAGCCCACAAGGACTGCGGAAACAACAGGGCCGGTTTGCCAAGGGCTTCGAGCCTACCTGTAGAAATCACATCACTGGTTTAGACGGAGTGCTGAAGAACCTGCCAAGCTCTTGATATCTGATTAATATCAAAGAAAGATAGGAGGGAAGCATCTTCAGTTTCTGCTGTATCTGAAACAACCACCCTTGTGCTAGAGGCTTTGAGTTTTTAATTTGCTGTCCTATCACTACCCAGAAGGGTGGGTCTGGGAAAGGTTTTCCTCAGATAGATCATCAGCAGATATGGCTGAGATTGTTCTTGGAGGAGCCCTGCAAGGCAGGCATAAAGAAGGAGCTGATTCTTTTGCAAGTCAAAGGTGTGATGTATCACCACTTCAAATGCTAAAGGAAAGGCTTTCAGAAATATGTGTAGAATAAATGGTGGGGATGAAACAAAGCAGTCTTTACAAATCTGGACCTAAGCCTGGAAGGTAGGAGGCCCATAGCTCTTACCCACTGAGCTAACATTGCCCAGTTGACTCTTTCTACAGCCTGACAATTCCCCTCCACCAACATCTGCCAGTTGATCCCTTTGTCTCTTGGTCTCAACCTAGTCAAGCTAACTCAGTCTTCCTAGACTGGTCCTCATCACATATTCCTGCTTCCCTTCAGTTCAGTCCACACTTGTTCAGCCCATATCCATACAATCCAGTGGTACAGTCACAAGTAACATTACTGACTTGTATTCTGATCCAGTCAAAAGTAAGAAAAAAGTATTTATAAAATGCATCAGTGTAGCTATTTCTTTCAGAAAACTGTGTCAGAATGAAAGGGCTTTGGGAGAAAATATCAGAATACAAACATTATTTTCAACAAAAATCTCAAATAAAGTCAGTACATGCCTGCACAATGGAACATTAGGACTAGCTGCCACCTAGTCCATTATCAACATTTTGGTCACTCATCCCCAGTATGGCCTCCTGGACAACTGAAAATAAACTGACTAAGGACCAAATCTGACAAATAAATGTCTACTGCTAATATCTTACCTACCATGAACTTGTTTATACAGGCAAACATATCATTATTTACCTGCGGGTTGTTTAAGGATACGACAACAAAGAATTGCATTAAGAAGAAAGACTAGGTTTCATTTGGG
This sequence comes from Falco rusticolus, assembly GCF_015220075.1. NCBI lineage: Eukaryota > Metazoa > Chordata > Aves > Falconiformes > Falconidae > Falco > Falco rusticolus. Next base: position 99,826,936 of record NC_051187.1, read on the forward strand.
GTTATGAAAAATTTCTGCATTACCCTAAAGCAGTCAGGACTTTGTCTATACACTTACTTGATTTAGACTGAGGTTCATAGTGCTGATAGCTGTCGTATTTATTCATTACTGGGTTTCTTACAGGAATTCTGAAATAGGAAAATTTAAGAAGGTTATTAGAAGCAAGAGGTGCATAGGGCTGATGTCTTCCAAAAAAAAAAAAAAAAAGAGGAACGAGAAATGGAGTCATTTCACTTCCTAGAATATTGCAAATAGTAATTCAGAACATGGTAATTTCAATTATGAGGATATATTGTAAGAAAATCTGCCACAAGTCAATAAAAGATCAAACTACTAACTTGAGATCAAATAGTTTGTGTGTCACTTTGCCACTAGAGGGTTTGGAAATGTATAGATCAATTTACAGACTGTATATCAGGAAAGTTTTCATTTTACATTGTAAACAAGATGGGTCACAGCATTTGCCCAAATGATTTATTTTCCAAATAGCTACATATTTTTAGGAGAGACTTTTATTTAGAAATGAGAGATGGAGAGCTCGCAGCATCTAAAGCCTTTCCATGATTAATTGCTGTTAGTGCTTGGAAGTTAATTTCTAGCCTGTATTTGCTCCACTACAACTCACAGCCTTTGAACTTTATCTTACTTTTGCCATATTGAACTCACTTTCATTTTTGAAATAAAGAGTACTCTCCTTGGGACAGCCAGAAGGTCACGGTGGCCTAGTGGCAGCCCCGATATGCAGGGCTGCAGGAGGACTCTGCTCTCTTTCAGCTCTGCCATCGGCCACTGGCTGGTTCATTCAAATAACCCCTCTATGACTTACTTAAGGATATAAATCTCAGTGAAATGCAACCAAGGAGAGTGTTTAAATAAAACATCACGGCCTCATTGATTTGTTTCATCTAAGTAGATTGACATATTGAGTAAATTCCTTTAGAACACTTAATTCTAAGATAAGCACATAAATACAGCTGCTTTCTGTGATCTTGGATGCACAGAACCTTGCACTGGTAGGTTTTTTCCCAGCTCACCAAAGGCTCCAGGGAGCAAAGGGTTGGTGTCCCACCCTTTTCCTTGCTTTCCTCCTCCCTGTCTCCCCCAGGCTGCTGGGCTTCATGCTTTGCCCAGCCAGACATGCTCCAGCCTCTGGGGACCCCAGTGCCCCGCAGTGTCAGCAAGGAACCGCTCTGTGGCAGGAACAGGTGAAGCATCATCAGAGAAATGGCCTCTTAATTGATCAACAATCTTGCTGGATGAAATTGAATTAGAAAGATATGCCAGCAATATCTTGCCCAGGCTCTTATTTCTCCATCTTGCTCAATTACAACAATATTACACCAATAATACCTGATTCTGGCAGTACTCAGACTACAGGAGAGTGGTGCACGATGAAACTGTGTATAGCATGGTGATTAAAAATATTGAAATAAATTATTTTTAAATCATGACTATTCAGTAGAACCCATTTTGAGAGTGCTATTCAAGTAGCTAGATTTGGGATGTTTGAGGGTTTTGCTTTATTTCATTTAATTTAGAAAATAAAGCCCATTAACTCTGGCTTCCTTTACCATGTGGCACCTGTGTTAGTTTTGGCTGGGATAGAGTTGTTAATTTTCTTCATAGTAGCTAGTATAGGGCTATGTTTTGGATTTGTGCTGAAAACTGTAGATAATACAGGGATGTTTTTGTTATTGCTGTCAGTGCTTACACAGATCAAGGCTTTTTTCTGCCACTCACACCATGCCAGCAGCGATGAGGCTGGGGGTGCCCAAGAAGCTGGGAGGGGACACAGCTGAGACAGCTGACCCCAGCTAGCCAAAGCGATGTTCCATGCCATATGATGTCCTGCTCAGTAATAAAATCAGAGGGGAGGTTGGCAGCCAGGGCTGCTGCTCAAGGACTGGCTGGACACGGGTCAGTTGACAGCAAGTAACTAATTGGCATCATTTGTGTTTCTTGGGTTTTATTTTCCTCTCCTTTTGCTTACACACACCCCCCCCCCCCTTACAATTAAAAAAAAAAAAAATTTAACTGTCTTTACCTCAAAACCACAAGTTTTCTCACTTTTACACTCCCAATTCTCTCCGTCCTCCCTCCAGGGAAGGGGAGGGTAGTGAATGAGCAGCTCTGTGGTGCTTAGTGGCCGGCTGGGATTAATCCCTGACAGCATCACACCTTAGACTCTTCTTAGCGAGAAAAGCCACTGTTAAGAACGGCCCTGAAGAGCAGAGCCCCTGTTGTCTCTTGAAGGCCACTGAAGCTGGCCCTGCCTTGAGCAGAGGGTGGGACCAGGTGACATCCAGAGGTACCTCCTGACCTAAACTATTGCATGAGAAGGACTGCTTGCTGCAGTGAGATGGACAGCTTTACTACCTGCAAGCAGAAAGCTTTAGGGCTTTGGTAACCATGCAGCTCTGTAATGTGGCCTTGCCATGGCTAGAGACAGGCTGTCAGCTTTGTATTGAGTTTGTGTGGCTGTGGGACAGAGCCTTGTCAGGCTTGCTCTCTTCTTCACGTGTTTGCAGCTTTGTTTTACTTAATTTGGCTGTAACAGCAACTTTTCTAACTGACCAGATGTCCACAGTTAATTTGTTTTATTCCTGTTCATCATTGCATGGTGTATCTCAGTTTTGTATAGGTAGCAGTAATAGGCAGTTACTCTACATAGAACGAGGTATTTCCAATTCTAATACAATGATGGAGAGAAGTACAGATGTTGTACAATAGCACCAGCCCTGAGAAGCAGAGACACAGGAAGGGGTGTAGAGGAGGACAGGTACGGGACAAGGAAAAGGATAGATACTAAGAACTGTGTGTTCCAATTTTAGTTGTATTGTTACTATAATTGAGACTTATTCTAAAAGCATTATTATTCTATTTCTGTAATAATTAGATCTAAACTAATAACAATTCTAGAATTAGACTGTTAAATTTTCCATTATATTAACAAATACTTGGATTTACTTATATATAAGGTGTGCTTCCTCTTTGCCCACGAACAGTATTTGGAGTGTAACAGACTCACCAATTCATCTATTTATTAATTGCTTAAAGCCTTCAAAGGAATTCCTGAATTGCTGAAGATTTGCTTACTGCATAGTGTTAGCAAAAGGCTTACGAATCACTTAAAAGCTTCAAAATCTTAAAAAAAAATTAAATATACCCATGAGAGCTTGTGATTGCTTCTTCCGACTGCAGTGAATTCCACCATGACTGAGAAATCCAGAAAATTAATTTTGATTTCTTTTGCTTTCTGTCTTTATATATTTGGTAAATACTTCTGTTCCTGAATAGAAATCGTTTATACACAGCAAAAGCAAGGCATTGCAAATCCTCTGTCCACATTTACCACAGGTAAATTCAAACCTCCAGAAGAGTGTTAATTACCCTTATTTACTGCTGAAGTGTAGGTGAGAGTCAGGACTGCTCTGTGCAAGTGCTATGAGTGCGCCAAGTGACCCCTAAAAGCCCGATCAGATTGTCAGACTTCGGGATGGGAAACTGAAGCACAGAGAGATGCCCTAAAGAGACACACAGTAAGACAGCAGCAGCACTTGACAGCAACGCAAAGGACATGCAGTCTGGGCCTCCTGACTTCATGATGTGGTTTAAACCCAACCAGCAACTAAGTACCACTCAGCTGCTCACTCACTCCACCCACCTCTCCCAATAGGATGGGGAGGAGAACTGGAAAAAGGTAAGCCACATGCGTTTAGATAAGAACAGTTTAATAATTGAAATTACAATAGTAACAACAACAACAACAATAATAATTGTCATGAAGAGGAGAGGCAGAGAGAGGAATAAAACCCAAGGGAAAAAAAACAAGTGATGCACAGTGCAATTGCTCACCACCCACTGACCGATGCCCAGACAGTCCCCAAGCAGCGATCAGCAGCCCCCGGCCAACTGCCCCCACTTTATACACCAAGCATGACATTCTATGGTATGGAATATCCCTTTGGCTAGTTCGGGTCAGCTGTCGCAGCTCTGCTCCCTCCTGGCTTCTTGTGCATCTCCTCAGTGGCAGAGCATGGGAAACTGAAAAGGCCTTGACTCAGAGTAAGCACTGCTCAGCAACAACTAAACCATCAGTGTGTTATCAACATTATTCTCACACTAAATCCAAACCACAGCACTGTACCAGCTACTAGGAAGAAAATGAACTCTATCCCAGCCAAAACCAGGACAAATGCCTAAAGCACTTTTCACTGGATGACAACATGCTCCCCACAAGCTAAAGGTAACGCTTTATCTGGGCCTGCTAACTCCCTCTGGTTGTGTAGGACATCCTTCCTAGTTGCCCTCTCCACATTCCCTTACACCCCAGCACATGAGACTTTCACTCCTCCTGACTTTCTCTTTTGTCAGAGCTGAATATGCTTTAGCATAGCACCAAGTAGATTATTTCTTCCCTTATGGAGTCACTTGACAGCACAAAATAAACTCCAAATGAATACAGAGACTTTTCTGCAGGGACTGTACAAAATCCCTGTTCATAGTTACCTCTCAGTAACTGTCATGTGTCTCAGCATCCCTCAGCTCAGGGTGCCACCACAAGGATGCTTTTCTGGCAGTATTGTACTAAGGCTTTCATTTTATATTATTTGTGTTATTCTGTAACACTTCTACATATCCAGAACTGTGAACATAGCATTCACAGTGACGGCACCTACAGGACTCCTGCACTGAAAAGTCTGGGATTAGGAGGATGCAACAACTGCACTTGTGACATCTGGCCACAGATAGGAATAAATGCAGAATTAAAGCATTGCTTTTGCTTTATGATAGACAGTGTGTATGGGCTCAGTGAGGTTTGCTGTCACATTAATATAATGAGATTAAAGAATGCTAAACGGCCATTAAAGCTGGAAGATCAAAGCTCCAAAATTACGCTTAGGAGATGCTAGTAAGTTAGCAAAAGGCCTAAATGTCTTGAATTCAGCCCCTTTGGCATGCCTTCCGTGATAACACTTTCACTACCTGACCATATACTACTTTTTCAAGAGGATTTCTGCTTCATTCAAATCTTCATTTGAATGCTGATTCCTTTCAACATTCCCATTGCATTATATTAGTGGGGGAGAGGGGTGCAAAAAGCGGGCTGTGCTGGAGGACAGCATCTGACATACAGGCAAGGGGTGCCTTTTTCAGGTGTAAAAGCAACAGAGGTGATGCCTTGAAATCCAAACATCTCCAGAAACAGAAAGAATTAAGGTTCTTTTTTTATAATACTTGTTAATATATAAAACAAGATTAATGGCAAATAAGTTTTAGGCTTATAAGGTTCAAAAGAGCGAAATTTTTAAATTGGCAGACAAGCATTAACTTTGCTAGATTCAAATTCATGTGATTAGCTATTGCTGGAACTCAGCATTCATGCTCCCTCTTGACTATAAACAAATAAATTAATCCAAATCTTGTTCTGGCCTTCGTTGATGTTTTTTGGCCTGATTTTGGTTTAGTAAAAGAAGAGACCTACAAAACCAAACCTTTTTGCGCTGAAGTCATAAGAAAATGGGACTGACTGAAAGGAGTATCCAAACACAGACAGACAAAGATACCTCAAGTTGTCTTACCTGCAGTTGTGATATCTCTGCATAACCAGTCCAGTTTTTTTATAATTGGGTGTTGTGAAGTTCCTTGTGTAATGATAGCAAAACTTTATATGCAGGAACCACTAGTTATGTTATTTGTTTTCTGGAATTTTGTTTTGGGGGGAGATTGAACCACTTAGCAGCAAAACAGGCAACCTACTACCTTTGATTTATAGCACCTCACTTTGACGATGTCTCAGAGTTGAAGGCAGTCACCTGTAGCATCATTACCCAGCAGTGTAAAGTAGCTAGCCTTTGTGAATTAAAGAAAAAGCCTAGTTTCCAAAACAGCCTTTTCAAAAAAATTTTTTTTGGCTAACATCAGAAGTTGAGAAGGCCTGTACACAACCGCGCAAGGACTACATGAGTTGTACAGATTATGTGTCCCTGGAGAGGCCAAGAAAACAGGAAAGGAAGCCAGCCAGGAGGCATATTTAAAAGAAGGTTCACAAACTTCCCTATTACCTTCGGGATTGTTTCCAGACTCTAAAGCTAAGAAAGAAAAACCTGGACTTGGCAAAATAAATAATCTGCACTGTACAATACGTGATGACTCAGGATCATTTGTGACATGCAGCAATACTGTATGTCATGAACAGCACTGAGGGAATAATCCACAGAAATACAGCTGGTTGAAAATTGCTTCCAAGACAATTTCCAAATGAACATTTAAATCAAAGTTTTGCCCATTTTATAAGCACTGTAACACAAAAAACCTGTTTTCCACTCACAAAAGGGAAATATTCTAAAAAATATTCTGACTAGAAATTACTTGGAAGAGATAATTTTAATATTTTTCATAATTTCTTATTTTAATTTTGAGACAGTTGTGACTAGAAGAAATCAATCCTATTATACTGTTCTTTATCAGTAATTAAACTTAGAGTGGTCTTGCTGTCACAAATGCGCAAAAAAAGCAAGCTTAGTATTTTACTTGCTCTGAACAGCCATATACAGGTGGTATTTACAAGTAATTTCTCACAGATAACCTGATTGTACCCAGTTCAAACTTGATCTACAAGGAAAGAGGCACGTACATTAATCAAGAGAGTTCAAGTATATTTACTTTTTTTTTTTTTTCTGCTCCACACTAGTCATGTGTGTGTGACATTATCCGTAAACAGTGACAGGGAAAAATGGTTTTTATCATACATTCTCCAAGCTTTGTAATTTTTTTGAGATATAGTTGTAAAAAGTTCTTTGTATTGGAAAATTCCTTTGCCAAAGAGTTACTTTTTAAATTTCTTTTTTTAACCATCTCAAGAGTTTTATAATGTCTAACAAAAGTAAAATTAATATTTCTTGACCGTAGATCTGTAGCTCTATCACATATGCTTTTATTGGTGACACTTGTCCAGAGAAAATGTTCTCTCTGATACCTGAGCCATGTACAGCCTTTTAAGAAACTGTAGCTAATGTCATACCATGAAAGGTGATGTAATTAAAAGCATTTACGGACTGTGGTTAAAGGAGAAATGGACTTCTGCAACATTATTTTTCTTTCAAGAAATTTGCTCCCAGTGAGGATTTTGTGTCTTTATAATAGGCTTGAGCTACAGCACATTTCAGCCAAGTTTGAGGGACTGTTACCGTGTGGGAAGGACAAAGTCCATGGTGAACTGAGGAACTACTGCTGGTTTCTGGTTCTTTTGATGCCATCATTTACTTTCTACCACAGGTCACCTGCTTGCTGCTACCATGCACTGTTTTTACCATCATTTATGCAACTTGATTAGCATGCCATCAGTGCAATTGCAATAAACCCTGAAAAATTCTTGCCTTGAAACCTGTAAGTTTATTGTGGGTAATTACCATATACGTTCCAGCATTACCTCAGACCTAAATTTTCATGACTTTTCATCCTACCTCTCAGCAATGCTATCACTGTTACAGACCAAATAGTGTCTTCTGCATTTGTATACTTCCTGGGTACTGCAGGAGAAAAAGTGGCCCAGAGCCCAGGCAGGGAATCTTGTGAGTCTATGTTTGTGCAAAAGAGATGCCTGGTCTCTCATAGGAGCTCTTAAACACTACCTAAATAAAATACAGTGCAGCAAGTGAAAGCTGCAGTGCATGAAATCAGAGTAAAACTTATTTGAAAACTATAATCTCATTTTCTATTACATGTTTTCTCACCTTGATGCAGATTACATCTTTATTAACATACATATTTACACATGGCTTTCATAGAACTGTAATATCATCATTTGACTGCATAGACATCTACCTCACCGAGAGGAAAACAATGTAATTGCATCTCCAGCTGTATTCTCACCAGATCACCATTGCACATGTTTGTATTGACTTAAATCTGGATTCTCCTCTCCCCAGACCACTTTCCCCCTAGTGTCTCCCAAGGGCCAGCACTGGTATTTCTCTGCTGGTACATGGGCACTTTCTAGGGCACACATTCAAACGCAGTAGAGGTATCTTTCTCTGCTCTATTAGCCCCACCACCCCGTGTATGCTGATGAAAGACATTTCAAGGACATTTCAACAGCCAGGCGGTCAGCCTTTCAATCAACTTCCATTGCTGCCAGTGCAGTTAAATGGAGAAATTACTGCTTAGTATGATGGTAGAACGGTGATAGACCACAGTTCACATACTGTCCTGGCTCGGTGGAGTAATGAACTGCTCCAGGGTTGGAGATGTGTATGTATGTATGTGTGTATGGCAGAACAGCATTTTGCACACAGAAGTAGGATTTTACCAACCTTACCTTAAGCAGCCTCCCTACTCTGACTACAAAATTTGCTAGTGTGTTTGAAGAAATGAAAATTTCCTCTCCAGGTTGTACCCCACAAAGTCTCTGGCTGAGATTAATCCTGCCATGGTGTGTCCAGAGAAGCAGCACCTCGGCAGAGCTCTGAGGAGGAGTGCTTCATGCTGCCTGCTTTGCAAAAAAATATTTAGAGCCCACTTTTGATGACATCCCTGCAATTTTTGCCTTCTAACTAAAGGCTTTGCAAATGCTTTACACTTCCATTTTGAAATAAAATATTTAAATACCAGTTCTTCCTGATCTGAACTCTTGCAAACACAGAGGAGGACTCTAGGACAGCAGAGCATCTCCTCTTAGCACATTGCATACCAGGTGCTATGTCACAAGGATATTTTGGGGATATCTCTAGGGCTGATCAAGAAAGACTCACTCCTTCCTCTCTGCACCTGCTTGGGGGAGACTCAGCCACTGCCATCACTACTATATGGAGCTCCCAGGAAAAACAGGAAGAAGGATTCTTTGTTAAAGATTAATTTGGTTTATGACAGCTCTTTACCGTTGGGGTGAGAGGAAAGGCACAAGAAAGCCTTTTGCTCTTTGCCCTTGAACTAATAAATAGTAATAATAGCCTCTTGGAGAGCCATGCCCAAGTCTTTTTCCACAGGTGCCCTGAGGTGTACCCACATCTTGGCAACGTAATTTTTACCCTCTGAAATTTCCTTGCCTCTCCCACTTGAGGGTCCCTCCTCACAGCACTGGCTGCAGCCTTGGACTTGCCCAGGGACAGAGATTCCTGACTTGTGAGGCACAAGCATGCTCAGGTGCCAGGAGGGTGGGAAAGCCACTCTCAGCACCTTAAGGGGTGAAGCACCATGTGTCTGCCCTTCACACTCACCCAGACCTGCTCACAAAGAGGACCTCTCCACCAGAGCCGCTGAAGTGACTCTTGGCCCCTTTCTAAAGGCACTTCACACTGACCCCTGAAGATGGTGGTGGTACCTCTTTGACAATCAGCCCTTCTCTAGGCCACTTTTGAGAAATTTCCCTTTGTTACATAGGGAAGTGCTGGCATATGGATGTAGAGTCAGAACTGTACATGTTTACATATTTCCAAAGTTTTTTACTCCTCCTTAAATGTTCTAAAGGAGGTTAGAAGCTTATAACTGAGGTATAAAAGGCATGGGAGAAATCCACGTGAAAATGCTCACAAAAGTATTTTCTCAGACCTTTATATAGAAAGTGGTCTACAAAAATCCTAAGTTTTATGAAAGGAACGAGCATTTCACCTCTCAGAGTATCTTGATTCATAGCTGAAAGTCTACGTTAAAAAATATTCTACAAACATTACCCCATAATGGTTTCAACTTTAGTGTGGAGTTTATGTTATAGTAGAATAAACACTTGAGCAGAGTAAACATGCATTACCTGGCTCCAAGAAAAGGGAAAAAAAAGTGGTGTTTTCCTCTCTTGCGATGTTTTTCCACCAGGATATTTTTTTTCTCCTAGTACCTAATCAAAAAGGTTTCTTAATAATTTGGTGTTGTTACAACTCCCCCATCAGAGGATCGTTAGGCAGGAGACAACAAAGGTGTTTCCTTTCCCTCATAACCATTTTTATTTTTTTCAGGTAAACTGTAATTTGGCTGGCTACATGATCTGAGTGTCAAAAGAGGCATTAGCAGGGTCCATGGTGGCCACAGCTTAGTGGGATGGGTTGTGGTGGCCTCACTTCTGCAACATAGCTGGCTCTGTGAAAGCTGGGGGAAACGTGCCATGGCCTTGCTACGGGGCTTGTTCGACGAGTCTGCTAGCTCACATCATCACATCTCCAGCTAACTTAGAAATAGGGTGTCCAGTCTTGCCTTATGCAAGCCCACGATACATTCAGCACTACAACTTGCTGCAGTACTCAGTGGGAATATTAATTTAGCTCTCAGAAGTGAGGAAAACTTGTGCTCTCAAGCCAGTGATACTCAGGTACATCTCCAGAAATATAATATTTTTCTTTAGAAGGATATTCTCTAATATCAGGCTTTGAGATTTGCAAAGTGATAGCAGTACAGCCCAAATGAACAATTAAAATTTGGCAGACTACTTTTCACTTCCCATTTAGAATAACAAGAAAACTATGTCAGAGTTTTATTTGATTTAGGTTCACTATCTGTAGTGATCAAAGGACTATGTCTAAAAAATTAGCATTTCAGCAGAAGGTCTTTGATAGCCAGCAATAAAATTCTCATACTTAGCCTGAAATCATTCCCATCTGCATTCTTTATTGGCTTCTAGTTTATGAAGTCTCATTAATGAAATCAAACATATAGTAAGCACACCTAAAGCTTCATCCTAACACAAAATAAAGACTCCACATAATTAGGGTAACAGCTATTATTTGACTGCTTTGCTCTGCCCCTCCTGCAATTAGTATGATTTGTAGTTCAAGAGGGAAAGAGTCAAAGACATTTCACAAGATACTGCTTTAATCTCACCTTATGCTTCATAGGTGCCTTCTGAGCAAACTGGGTTCTGACTCTCCCTTCATTGGAACTCTACTGATTAATGGCCTGATTACGTGGATCATATCCCAGAAAAAAAAATAGCCACTTCAGCTAAAGTTTTGCCTGCTAAAGGACTAAAATAGTGTTTTTCCTACAGTATCATCAGAATTCAAAGAGCATGACTTGTACAGCAGATATTTTCCCTACATGTACAGTGACACTGGGCACAGTACTTGAGGGACTATGACTATTTATTGATAGTCAGTATACTGCAAAAGTCAGGGAGCACAAAGGGTAAGGAAAGATTACTGTAGCAGGAGTCGGCTTGGGCTATTTTCCAACACTGAGACTATGCAGTATAGAACATCCTTTTATAAATATGACCTTTATAATATATTGCATTAGCCTACTAATGCCATAAGGAATATTTTATTTGGGTTTATGCAGTTTTAACAAAGACTGGTAAGAAAGTATCCATCATTTATTACTTCTGAAAATTGTATTTCAACAAATCAAACTTCTACTAGAAGAATGTCTACATAAAATTGTAGGTATTTCACAAAAAAAAAAAGTTGTAAAAAAAGTGCAAAGTTCATAGTTTTCAGGTGGGGAGCGAATGTTTTCCATATGGAATTACAGATTATCTTGCATCTGGGATTGATAATGATAATTTACCCCTGGTCCCCACCTCTTCTGGGGATCCTGGCTCCCTAGGTGTAAACACACCTCCTTGTACCTGCAGGGATTGTGCTGAAGCAGCCACCTCACTGAACAACCAGCTTGGCCGTCGCTTGCTGTGGCAGGGAGCCTGCTTCTGCTTCCCATCACCCATGGAAATGCAGCAGGAACTGAGCACTGAGCTCATGGGATGCTATGCCAGGAGTAGGTGACGGAACATCTTTTGCCCTATTTGTCCTTCCAGCTGCAGTGAACTTTCCTCTGTGACCGTGAGAAGAGTGCATGCTGCCCAGTGCACATGTGGCTCACCAGAACCCGGGGCTGCTCCTTCACAAGGGACCATGACTCACATTAGTGGTCCGGGGGGAGTGGTGGCCCCTCCAACAGTGCCTGAAGATGCCCACTGGAAGAGAGGAGTCTCCTCATCCCCAGAAGCAAGGTACTGCCCATCCTCATGCATTTGCCTCAGCCATTTCAAAACAGGAAAGGCCAAAATTTCATCATAGTTAATGATTACTTGTCCCTCTTAGTGCTCAAAGTAACTGGTTTACAAAGAAGCTGAGAACTAAAGATGGTGATAACAGAGCACACACTTATGCTGAGCAGCATTTGCCTGGGCTGTGACAACTGATTCAAGAAGGCTCCATGCTAGGTCCTGCCCTTGGGTCACACACAGCGCTACGGGCTTGGGGAAGGGTGGCTGGAAAGCTGCCTGGAGGGAAAGGGCCTGGGTGTGGGCTGATGGCTGGCTGAGCATGAGCCAGCAGTGTGCCCAAGGGGCCAAGAGGGCCAACAGCATCCTGGCTTGTATCCAAAACACTGTGGCCAGCAGGACTAGGGCAGTGATTGTTCTCCTGTACTCAGCACTGGTGGGCTGCATCTCAAATACTGTGTTCGGGTTTGGGCCCCTCGCTTCAGGAGAGACACTGAGGTGCTGGAGCGTGTCCAGAGAAGGGCAATGGGGCTGGTGAAGGGTCTGGAGCACAAGCTTTATAAGAAGCAGCTGAGGAAACTGGGGTTGTTTAGTCTGGAGAAAAGAAGGCTCAGGGGGATCTTATTGCTCTCTACAACTCCCTGAAAGGAGGCTGTAGGCAGGTGGGGGTCGGTCTCTTCTCCCGCATAACAAGCAACAGGACAAGAGGAAACAGCCTCAAGTTGCACCAGGGGAGGTTTAGGTTGGATATTAGGAAAAAATTATTTGCTGAAAGGTGGCCAAGCATTGGAACAGGCTGCCCCGGGAGGTGGTGAAATCACCATCCCTGGAGGTGATTAAAAAAACACATAGATCCGGTGCTTAGGGACATGGATTTAGTGATAGACTTGGCATTCCTGTGTTAATGGTTGGACTTAATGATCTCAAGGGTCTTTTCCAAACTAAATGATTCTATGATTCTACCAGGTGATCATCTTGATGGGTCTAACAGGATCCTGTTTCCTATCTACTCAGAAATTAGCTGGCCAATATGATTAGGGTGTCTGGCATTAGAAATTAATGGTACTGTTTCCTCTTGACTTTGAAGCACGGAGATGAAAAGCAGTGAATCCCTCATTCTTCTAAACTGTGTAAATTTGGCTGCACGTTTGTGGAGGTTTTGCTGCATAGGTATGTCAGAAACATACTCTGTATATTCACTGCACAACGGTACTTGTTTGAGACTCAGGTGTCCCACAGCATTAGTCACAAGGAAAGATATGTGCCCACAGCCTCAGTCATGTATGAGAGACAGATGGAAAAAATTTAAAACTTATCATTCAAGTCAAGATAGCAAAATTTTGTGGTAACCTAAGAAAAACATGTTTTCAGAAGTCAAATTTTCAAAGCAGCTTATAGAAAGTATGAAAGTTGACAACCACTCAATGATTTGCAGGAACTTGGTAGTCTCAGAGTACATTTACAACCTGTCTATTCTTGCATTGACAGAAGTGGCCATATTTATCTTCCAATCTTAATAAATTATGATGAGGAAAGCAATAATTAAAATAAATTTTAAGAAAAATTTAAATAAATGTAATAGTTGACAAATTGTTTGCGAGCAGAAAGAAAACAAAATAGTCCCACTGTCCCCCAATGCAACAGTAGTTTGCAAGCCAGTAGCTGAAAGAAGTTGCGATAGTAGTGGTTTTAGATTTAGATTAACTGCAAAAGCCTCTGCAAGCATTCTGCAGGTTCTCTGCAAAACAAGACCCTGACATTTTAACAGAAATTAATAACATACCTGCATGTCAACTATATACAATAGTACATAGAATATGGAAAGAGTAGAAAAGGTGACTAGAAAAACATCTGAAACTGGCTCTGTAGAACTGCACCTGTCTCAGGCATATTTTGTCCATGAGTGATACTGTACATGAGATGACAGGGGTTTGCCTCATGCACTGAAATTTTTACAAGTTAGATACCTGCTCTGTGCAGTTTCACAGAAATGCTGTGAATACTGGGAACTTGCTGCAATGTCATGGACAAGTTTGAACCTTTTTGGCAAGAGCCATGCATTCACTTCTGCTAGGGAAGAATTGCCTTAGCACTTAACCAGACAATACAGTTTTTATGACCAATATAACATTAGTATGTGATACCAGATGTGGTCTGACAGAGTTGTCCCTTCAACGGCAAAATCAACTTGCAGCATTAACAGAAGTATTGAGTTTATGGTAAACATCCCTGAATTTTTCTTGAAATGGCTCAAGAGGCTTTGAAGGCATTAGTATTTTAGGGTGTTTGACTTGCCAGAGTAAGAGGGAAAGTTATAGTTGAGGAACTATTTTGGATGCTTCATGAAAAGTCGAAGGAAGGCAGACTTCCCATTAGATCAAAGTTGTATGTAAAGATATGCATTGGCAACGAGAAAGCTGAGAATTGCTTCACTGCTAAAGATTAGCTCCTGTAAAGTGTGTACCACTAGTCCTCAGAAACCTGTTTCAAAGAAGAATTCAAGTTCAATGACAATACTTTTTGAATAGTCACAACATTCCCACACAGAATTCCCAAAATTATGCAGGTGAATCATCAAGGGCAGTCTGTACCATTTTAACTCAAACCTTTACAGTCTGTTGTCAAAACCATCATTATTTCAGCATCTGGGCGTGGTGTGGGTGACGTTATCACACCAGGTAGATACTTGCCATCATTCAGAAGCTTATTGGTCCACTTTTCCAAGTATATAAAATAAGGTTATTGAAGATGCAGTGCAAATAGCACAATCCACACATCCTAAAGCAGGAGCACTGCAATTCCACTGGTCTCCAGTACAAAATAGCAAATGTGATCAACTTTGTAGTTATAAAAGATCATTTGGCCCATGTGTTTGTCAGCCTAACACATCAAACCCTTCTTTTTCCTGGCTGAGGGCATGCACCCTGACCTATGAGCTGCCAGCCCTGGTAAGCAGCTGTACCCCTCTGGCAGCAGCTGTTAATGCAAGTCTGAAGAGCAGCCTGTACAGCAACTGGCAAGAAACTGTAAGAGTAAATCATCATCTGCTGGTTAAGCCCACTACAGTCAATAGCTATACAAGGACAATATGTATTAACTGGGCATGTATTAACTTAAGCACAGGATCTCTTCCAGCCTTTGTAGAAAATCCTTCTGATGAAAAAGAAAAGCCTTTTATGTTGCCAGCTCACCAAATAGCCATCTCATTCAAACCATCAGCACTGCTCTCCTAAATTCCTGCATTATTTTCCATGCTTAAAGAGCACATGTGTTGACTCGCAGCAGCCTAGACCTGCTAAAAGCCATCCAAGAAGCATGAAAAGTGGCATCAGACTACGTGAGCCTGCAATGATCCACTAATCTTTTTGAACACATTCTTTTATTTAGGCAGACTTTGGTTATTAGATTTGACACATATTTCACATATTACAAAACTGATCATTATTGTGTAGCTGGCTAATCCTCAGGATTGATTTTTGTACTCATAGAAAGGCTGTTAACACAAGCACTAAAGCTCTTTGCTTCTAAATGAATGATACACTTTGTTTTAACAGCATCATCAGAGGCTTGATACAAATGATAGGTAGATTTACACAGAGGGGAAAATGTATATGCTGTGAGCATAAAACTGCATCACAACCAATGATCAAAGTAGAAACGGGTTTGGTGTTCTGTGAAACATTCACTCATGTGCTTGGAGTTAGATGACAAGTCTGTTCTAGTAGGCATTTAGATATTTCAGTAAAGTTAAACATAGAATCACAGAATCATTTAGGCTGGAAAAGACCTTAAAGATCATCAAGTCCAAGCATTAACCCGACACTGCCAAGTTCACCACTAAAACATATCCCTAAGTGCCAAGTCCACATAATAAAGTCAGGAATAAAACTACAGGAGAAATATTAAGTTAGGTTTATTTATCAATAAAATGAAAACATGCTAAGGTCAGAAGTAAGGATGCATTTCTAACGTAAGTATTCACAGAACAACCTATTTTTGCCCAGCTATGTAGTATTTTCCTCAAAATTTTTTTTCATTAACTTGAAAAAACAATACCCACTAGATCTTGCAGAATTAATCAACATTTTTATGGGTTTCCAGTCTATTAGAAAGTAGGTTATAATGAGGCCACTGAAAGTTAGTTATTAACATTGACTTTTTGGTGAGCATCTCTTAAGTAGTTCTTTGAGTGTCTTTTTCTTCTAAAGTTCTCAGAATGCACTTTCACTATTTCTTTCTAATGTCTGTGTTTTAATCACTGTTCAAGTCACTGAAAGACTTTCAATTTCTATTAACAAAACTGAACTCATTACCAGGGCACAATGATGTTTCAGCCCAGACCACACGGTAGGATCTCATTCCTTTTCTGATGTTCCTTTTTCACCTATGAATGAATGCTTCAAGTCCAGGGGGTAACTGTTTCCCATTTGAACAGGGAACTGGGAGAGATTTTGAGGGACCCATTCCACGTCAGTTGTTTCAGAAGTATGTTTCTGTACCTGAAGATCAGACCTTTTTAATCTGCCTATTTAAATATGCATTTAGGTATTTAATTCTAAGTTGCACACATCCATTCTTGCTAACTGTATGCACAGAAATTGCTGACAAATCCAAATGATGCTACCTTAAAAATGTGCATGCACCTTTACATTACATGATAAGTTTCTAGTGGCCATGGCTGCAGGCTATATACAAAACTAAAATAAGTCTAAGTAAGTTATTGTCTACATAATGAGCTTGAATAACATTTTTACTGCTTCATTGATGTAACCATTTTGTAATCGGATTTGCTTTGCTCTTGCACACCATATATGAAAATAGTCACCATCTCAGCTTTCGAAAGAATGTGATCATGACTGCAGTCCAACTCCCAGGACACTATAACACTTTTTCTCTGTAAATCAAACCTAGATAAGAACCACGGCAAACCCTGAGACTTGCTGTACTGTCCAGATGATGAGATTTCAGCACAGGGCAGTTAAATGGGTGTTCTTTGTCCTGAAAGTGATGCAAAATTTCTTGGTAAAATGCAGTTCTCATGATGATAACAGCAAGCAAAAACCTCTGTGTGGTTGATCAGCACAAAGTTTAGTCCCCACTTAGACCATATCTTAAAACTTAGGGAAGGACTTACATGCAGATCTGGGGTTCTGCTTTGCACCAGAATGATTTCACCCAGTGGGAATGTTAATTTGCACACATTATCCTATTATCACGCCTCTCTCCAGGCAGGCTTTATTAGCTTGAGTGCAAATCTGCATGAACATAGTTAGATTGCCTTCAGACATAAGCTGGTTCATGCACAGCCAGTGCGAACATCATTGCTTTTTGGAGGTTGTTTCCATGCATGTTTTTCTGTACTGTATGTTTTCATTACAGATTTAGCCCTTTAGTCCAGGAGACTCTCATCAATGTAATTATATATTAATCAGAATTATAAATCAGTAACTTGTCCTGCATCAGTACACACCAGTATTTGTATATGGAAAAATGCAAATTATTTTATTCACTCCAGATGGGGGATGGATTATAAAAGTAGTAAAACCTGAGCAGAGTAGTAAAAATGAAAAGTTGGGCCAGTGTTTCTTCTTTTATTTAAACAAAATCAGCCAAAAAAAATTTATACAGACTGGATGGGAGAGGTGCTGGAAATGTGGAAGTTGTTTGATGACAAAAAGTACAAATTTCTCTTCATCCAAATACTGCTTGGGTAAAGGCTAGCACAAGTTTCTCGTGACTTGACTGTCTTCAAATGTATCAAATTAACCTAATCTTACGCCTTTAGTCCCAGGCTTGTCTGACAGTTAAGATGCCCATAATATCAAATACGGTGTTAGGAGTCCTTGCTCACAGGAAGCCATACTGATCTATCTTTTGTAACCCCTGCAAAGTGGGTTCCTGAACTGGACCCCAGAGATAGCGGCACAGTGTGAAAGACGCCCAACCCTGGTCAGCCAGTCCAAGAGGAGCTGCTGTGCAGAGGCAGTAACGCACCGTTGGTGCCTCTGGCAGGAGAGACAGTTTTTCACCATCATTTTTGTGACTGATGCAGAGTGCCTGAAGACCTAGAATTGCTGATTCTAGTTGCAAGAAGGTGTTGTCAATAAAAATGATTAGTTTGCTGTTTTATTGCAATCTATTAATGCAATGCAGAGCACCCTACAGGCACAAATTACAGTCCTCGCTGTAGTAATAAAACATCGCAATCTAAATTTCAAAAGAAATTGGGCAGGTATCCAGTGTTAGATCCACCTTTCTTTAGGAAAAGTCTCTCCCTACCAACGTGCCCTACCCCAATTCACTGTGAGCTAAGCTCTCCCCACCCTGAATAACAGCACTAATTAAGAAAGTTTTTTGCTAATTACATTTCATACTGCTCCTTAGGTTGACCTAATTTGTGCTTGGCAGGCTCTATAAAGAAAGTTAGTCAGTGAATAATAAGACACTGTGTTGCAGTAAACAACACAATGCCGACAATATCTGGGTAATCTAAAACAGCTATGTGTATCTCTTCAAAGGTAAAAACATAAAATGGTGTTTCTTCTTTTGTTAATTTTATAAGCGTTTTCTAGGGCAAAATTAAGTGGTGTATTTGCTGTAGCACACACATTGCCCGAGATGCGTGCAGAAAAGCGGTGAATCATTTCCTGTTTGCTGCATTGTCGCTTCACAGCTTTCCCCCAGCAAGGGGAGTGATGTTGCCCAAAACAACCTGCAAAGCACATGTGGGTGCTGAGTTTCACTTATCTCCTGGATCCCCCTTGGCTGTGGAGGGCTGTACGCGGCGGTGTGTGTGGCACACTGTGCTGGTGCCAGCAAGGTGGCTGGGAAGGGGAGTAGGAGCCAGACAGGGACTGATGCTCCACACAATCTTGCTTTTTCCTGCAAACCTGCACAATGGGAGATGGCGCTGACTTGATGCTGCAAATGACTTGATGAAGCCACTTTCTCTCCAATGCTGCAGACAATAAATCGTTAGGGGGAAGAGGGAGCCTTAAGCTCCTTTCCTGCCTTACCTGGCACGTGGATTCCCACTGTAGTCCAATACCCACACAAAGTGCTACTGATGTTGAGCCAGGAATGACCCAAACACACTAGCAGGGCCTAAGTCTGAACAAGAGTCATTACATGTATGGCTGCACTATGTCACATGAAGGAATAAAGGTATCACGCTCGGAGTAGCTCACTGCTCATTTTTGCTGAAGCGCTGCTTGAAGGTCAGTGTCAAATACATAGCCACAGAAATGTTGGCCAGAAGAGGTCTGTGAAGGTCATCAACCTCTCTCTGAAAGTGGGACTGCCACCAACACTGGTTGAATCAGGTCAGCTGTGACATTGGTTGAGTCCTGGAAGCATCCAAGGACTGAGACTCCACAGCCTCCCCTCTTCCAGTGCTGCACAACCCTCCTAGTGACAATGTTTTTTGTAATGTCCAACCTGAATCTCCAGTTTGTGGCTATAGCCACATGTTATATCATTTGATACCTCTGAGAGGAGTGAGGTTTTCCCAGATGCTTCTGACATGTCAAAATCCTCACTAAAGTCAGCACATACTCCATCCAGCCCTCCCCTCCCATCAGTATAGGCAGCCATTTCACCACAGGCTGCAGTCAGGTCAAGGAGGATTTGCCCTTGGTTTACCTTTCCGTCCATATGTGACTGGAAATTATTTCCAAGAGAACATGCTCCATGAGCTTCACTTGTCTAAAGTTCTTCCCCTCCCAGGTCTTCCTTCTTGTCTTGCTTAGGGATGGACATAACATTAGACTTTTTCTAGCAAGCATCAGAGATCCCACTCTCTCAGTTTCACCACCGTTTTCAGCTCAGCAGTTATTTAGTAACTTTTCTAAAAGCCTCTCACAGGAACTGTGTTTTATACGTGCTCTACAGACTCCCATTACTACAAAATCATTCCTGATGCTATTCAAGATATCAGTTTTCCCTTGTAGAGCATATCATCCTTGTCCTTTATTTCCTTCATTCAGACACGGCTACCTGGCTGGAACATGAGCAGAGACCCATTGAAAGAGGGGATAGTTATGCAGACATAACATGAACACAGGTGGATAAGCACTGGCTCTCTTCACTGAATAAAGCTTGAAATTTTCAGCCTTTAAGATGTTTGAAAATTTGGATATTTGTTCCTGTTATTTACTACAGGAGTCCTGCACTTTTCCTTCTCTTGGGGGTGGAATATAGACTGTTTAATGCTTTCACAACCAACTTGCCATAATGTAATTTACACTTCTCTTTTGGGTACTAGCAAGAGAGTTTTATGATAGAAGCATTTTCTAAATTACAGCAAATTAACTTAATGGCTATTATGCTTCACTCAAGTTAGATTCTCCCTCCCAAAACATAAGGTTTACTTAATATAATTTAATTAATGTTTTGTATATGCAGAACGCATACATACATTATATAGTTGAGTGTAAAAAAAAAATCAGGAAACACTCCTTATATGACATCACCTTGCCATTCATATATCATATAATAATAAGGATGCTGAATGACAGTTGGCAGACAGGAATTTACATCATAGAAAGATTTTTTTTATATAACAAGTGTTTCCTTAGTCTCTTTAGTCCCAAATGTGATTCTTAAATGTTCTACTTGTTGTACATATGATGTAAATCTTAGTCACACAATCACTTCCTTCATATATTCCTTCTATCCCTTCTGATATCTGAAATCCATATATGAAGTGACAACATTAAAAAATGAACTTGCAGAAGCCTGCAAGGCCAATCAATCATATTTACCTAGGCTGTTGTAGTAAATAGACTTCCTTCTGACAAATCAGCCATTAAATAAGTTAATGGAATTAAATGAATCGTATGTGGAAAGTCTGCTCTGTGCTTTGTATATGACCTCGGCTTTTGCCTACTGAATCACTTTGGTAACATGCACGCATAGGTTCTGTGGAGGTGTGTGCTATGCCAGTCACCAAAAATTAACTGCCAGCTTTGTACTGTTCATTCTTCAGAACCAATTTAGTCCAATTTTGTAGTGTTCTCCTCCCTGAGCTCCCAGTGAGCTGTCCTGCCCTACACACACTCTTTTTCCAAATTACAGTATCATAAGATGATGCCAGAAGCAAAGCTGCGTGTCAGACATAATGTGAGAAAAGTATTTCTGCAGATCTGTAGAAGTCACATATGCAGTATGGGCGACATGCATGGACATATGCAGATTAGGTATGTGGAACTGACTGGAACTGAAATATTCTGGTTCAGCATCTCTAACATGCATACCACCAACAGCTTGTACTCTGACCTAAGAGTTACAGCTCACTAGAAGTAAAACCAGTAATTGTACGAGAAAAAAGAAAAAGAGAAGCCAGAGAGGCCAAACAGTGAATAGGAATTTCTGACAGTCAGTACTGGGTGTGTGAGAGGGAAAGAGCGTGAGCAAGACTGAGCCTCTAGAAGTCTGAACGTACTAGCCCAGTTTTCCAAAGTGGCATAGCTCATCAGCTGCACACATGCATCAACCCTACTCTTCCCTGTAATTCTGCCAGCTGTAATAAAAGGGGAAATGAAACATTTCACTGTCCCCAGCCACTGTGTTCAGATAGCCCCTCTTAGGTTTCTACCCTGAAGGTTTCTTGCAGAGTTCACCATTTTCCTTTTTTGTTTCCCTAAAGGAATAAAGCCCTATTGTTATCCCGTTCCTGAACACTTTCCAAGATGATGTCAGGTGAGTGCACAGCATTCCCCATGCCAGAAGTCCTCCTTCCCTGTGCTATGTAGGGTTCATTGTCAAGTCACAGTCGATTATCTGATACTTGTCAACATGCAGTCAGACAGGAATTCTCTACCTCCAGAACTGCCTACTCAGCACCATCCTCTGCTGACTTTGCCCGCCTTTCAGTATGTCTGAAACGAATGAATGGGGTGGAAAGGAGACAGCAAGCTTGGTTTTAAGCTGTTGCTCTCAGGGCTGAGCTGGGAAGCTCTCTGGAAGGATCTCTCGTACAGCTGGAGCTCTGGACTCCAGCAGAGTAACTCCAAAAGCCAAGCACTGAGGAAGGCAGGTGGCCAGAGAAAAGGTGCTGGAGAGCCTTTGTGTTTCCTTGGAGGCAGTGGAAGGAGTAAAGCCCCCTATGAAACCCACCGAGCAGTATCCAGGGTACAGCTAGCAGCTTGTAGGACATGCTCCACAGCCCATTTTAGGCAGTCACTCTGACAATGCTGTGACAAGCCTATCACCCACATCACCAGTCAGCCCCAGACAACAGCAGAAAGCCCAAAGTCCAGAATTTACATCCCCACAAAATGTGAATATCCATTGTGCTAAACATTCTAGGTCATCCCTACATCTGTGCAAACAAATGGCAAAAGCATGGTGCTTTGCTTTTTTTTATTCTTATTCTTGCATTATTTGCTATAAACTAAAATAAAGTCAGCTGATTTGTGTTAATTTCAGCTTAGATAAAATAAACTAACAGGTGATGCCCTGCCTTTTGTATAGCAGCATGCGAATTAGCTAGGTATCCAACGCTGATCGGTCACATCCATAACGGTGGTATGAAGTCAGTGGATCTATTTGCAGAGCAGTGTACTACTCAATTTAATGGCAGAAGGGCAGGGAAGGAGGCCATGCAAAATCTGACTCATTTACCTATAAATCAGCTTATGGTCAGGAAGATATTTATTTACTTATATTTGGCCACAATCATTAACAGAAACAACAAGAACAAGTGATTGCAAGACTGCTGTAGTCTCAGGAAACATTAAGGTTTGATGTTGGTACTTTGCCACACAGGAACGAGCAAATTTGTTGTCAACAGCTTTTACTCCAGGTGATTAGATGGGGTGAGACAGGTTTGTTACTAGTAAACCATTTATCTCTCTTTTCAAAACCAGTACACAACATCTATGAAACATAACTGACACACCCTATAGGAGATACACCCTTCCTACCCTTGTAAGGTAGCAAAATCTACATTTTCATCTCAGACCAATAGTGTGAACCACGCTGGATGCTCAGAGCCAGTATCTCACCACATGCAAACCAAAGTAGCTCTTCTCAAGGCAGTGTTATTTCAGATCAGATCTACAAACCTCCATACATGCATTTGTTTGCCTATAGGAGCAATCTGAAGACAACTGCTTGTAGAAGTAGGCCTTCAAATCATGTGTAGAAAAAATACTGTGCAAAAAAAATTTGCTCTGGTCAGGAATCATGAATCCAGGGATCTTTGCACCAAGAGCAGCTTTTACTCAGTCCTCTTGCTTAACACAAGCCAGAAAGTGTCATCAGCACTTCCTCAGTTAAACACGATGCATTTTATTTGAACCTGGGTTTGCTTATCTAGATTTCAGATATCTACACCAATATCTACATTTGCTATTTTATATATTACGATTCTTACAGTCAGGTACAAATAGAAGAACCAGGAAATACAGACTGCTGTCTGTAAGACAGCATGCCATCCAAACAATTGCCTTGTAGGCACTCTAAACCTTTTAAAACATGAAATAATATTATTTTATTGAAATGTAAATTGTTTTAGCACATTGGCCTGCCCTTCTATTCAAATATAGCCAACAGACCATAGTTCAAAAGAGCTATCCTTATTTGTTAATAATTGGGGCTTTCCCAGAACAGTGGCAGTTTATCAGAGACTCTCCAGCTCTGCATTCCTGAAGTACAGATCCAGAGGAAGGGAGAAGCAAGCCTGGTATTGCTTCTCCACAAGTAAAATCCCTTTTCTCAGAGCAGAGCGGTGCTGTGTCTCTCAGAAGGGATGTGACCCATGAGATAGCACATTAGGGAAGAGCTCAGTCCCACCTGTGTGCCTAGTTTAATGCTGGAGTTGCATCCACCAACCCATAACAATTCCTCAGAGGATGAGATGCTCACCTGCTATAAACCACCAGGGTTTGCTGATCTAGCAGCACAAAGCAACACATATTGACTAAGGTTCTTGATGACATTGTGCTTAACGTCTAAAACCTTTGAACAGAGACAAGTATGTGTGCCTACACACAGCTTAATACACAGACATTATTTAAATAGTATCCCCCCAAAACCAAACAAAGTAAACCAAGGCGGAAATTCTCTGGCTTAGCTATTATACTTTCTCATCTGTCTTTAGCTTGTTTCCTGTTACCACTGGTCTCTTAAAAAGTCAGATAACCAGCACAGGTACGCAACACGGTGCTGTGATGGTTTGGTAAATGCAGAGACCACTTGATATTAGGAATATTGTGCATGTATCTTTTTCAGAGGCTGGCCTTGATTTCTTTGCTGCCCCTGGTTTACTGCAGACCATCAAGGACTGGCAGCTCCTAAAGCACCGTCATCACAAGAAGATGAGGCTGCCTCTTCCTCCAGGTTCAGTCATGTATCTGATATTTGGAAAGGTTTATGATGGAAGGAGGAAGGGATGGAAAAGGCATTATTTTGTTCTCACTACTCTGATATATCTGGTAATCAGCCTTTTTATCAGTCCCCCTTGCCAAAACTTAGGTACTTAAAGTTTGAATGTATGTATTATGTAACAAACCACCATAGTTTATTGTGCACATCTGTATTGTGATACATCACGCAGGCCATGTGTCATTTACCTGGCAGATCCACAAGACCTAGAACATGAATCCTGCTAAGCAGCTGACTCAACTTGGGTGAGGCTGATGGCTGTGCACAGGCACAAAACCTCAGCTCTCCCCCTCAAGCAGAGCGCAGGACACCTCTTGCCACCCAAGCTCCTGCCCTGGGACGCAGTGTCCAGGAAGCACGGACCTTCCCACCTGTGCCTCCCCACTGAGGGTCTGTCCCCGCTGGGCAGCAGGGGAATGCAGTGCAGCCTGCCACCTCTTGTGAATCTCAGAGATTTATACTCACAAGGGATGCAAAAAGCGAGTTTCCTGCCATAAACAGACACAGCGGTAGCTTTACACGGTGAACTGAACTTTCTTCTAAACAGTAGCGACTAAAAGGCAGTAAACTAATGACTGATAGAGCTGTTTTGCCTTTTTACAGCCAGAAGGCTGATAACAGTCCTTAAAACAGTTCTCAAGAAGTGAACTTCAGTCAGTAAGGGAAAACCTTCAGTAAGATCTTATAAAATCAGTTCTTTTGTTGGTTTAAAGTTTTACAGTCATGTGAAATAAAAAGCTGAAGTCAGTGGCAGCTCTACAGTTAGAAAGTACTCTGCACGATACTATGACCTTTCTTTGTGATGAATATATCACACAGCCAACTTCACAAGGACTATGATGACAAAGCATGACGACAGCTTAGCTTCTTGCAGAAAATCTTAGAAGCACACAGCTCTTAACAAATGCATGTTTGTGAGATGAAGGCATTTGGAATATTTTCATAACCCGTACACGAGAGGGGGAACACACAGGAAGAACATCGTGCCAGGGCTGCTCAGGGAACGAATCTCATTTCAACACTTCCTTTTGGGACAAGCCCAACGCCAGTACGCTCCCCACCTCCCACCACGGCATGCAAGAGCAGGAGAAGCAGCTCTGTGCTGGGGCTTGGTGAGCTGGTTAAAGGACAGAAAGACACATCACCTGTGCAAGCAGGTCTGCTAAGAAGCCAGACTATGACCAGAGATAAGTAGGGTAAATGAAGAGAACACCATTAGACCTGGTTAGAGCATATGATCCTTAATTACTATTGCCAGAACACTTTGATGTCCTTAGGGAGAGAGTATATGAAGTTCAAAATGACTAGTTAATAAGGGAGATTTTCAAAAGCATTTAAATAGTGAAGGAGTTCCAGAGACCGCTAAGTTACATAGTTAGCTTTGAAAATTCCCCCTCAAGATAATAGATGTACGTCCTACTATTTGTTAAATAGCCTTTCTTCTCCAGTGGTGCAGTATTACTTGCATGCATTTTGTAAGTCATGTTTTTGTTCTCTAACTGAAAGCATAGCCTCAGTGTATCTCTATGTATGTTGTGCAATAGCAGATTTGGAATTTGTGTTTTTTTAGATTACCAGACAACAATAATAATAATAAAAAAAAAAGAGATTGCACAGATAGCACCACCCTTCAATAGAGGCAGTGATACTCTCTCCCACCCAGTCCTGCCCAACCAAGACAATATTGCATGTACGCCTCCAGACAATGAGACTACCACACCTTTTGCCTCTAATTAAAATTATTAAGTTGAGAAGGAAAGAAATACATTTCAGTCTGTGCTTGTTAGCCAAATGTCTTGATAAAACTGAACATGTTCTGTTGCTGCCCACCATCTGTTCTTATTAATACTTCTAAAAAATACTGAATAGGAAAACAGATTTGTCATCACTGGCTTTCACCATTTTATACCAACTTTGCCCTCAGGTTTTTCTTTATGCAGACCAACAGACATCCATAGAATAAGATAGATTTTTCTTCCGTTGAAACAATTTTGCATTTGACACATTTCTGTAGGAAAGATTCAAACTTAATGCATGTAGAAATCTCACTATGTAGAGCAATGAGGGTGTCTTTATTGAGGACAGTATTTTAATAGGGCAATCTTGCTTCTCCTGTCTCAACCCATTCCCTAATTCTCAGTCCTTTCATTGTTAGATAAATCATTGTAGAAGCACTACAGCTCCCTGTCTTTGACAAAAAGGTAACTTTCCATAGCGCTGCAGCTTTTGAGGCAGCAAAACAGCATGCATCATCTCAGCTTTTTCCTTTGCTGCTGAGAATTCGAACACCTGTAAGAAAATATGCCTTGCCCATTAATGAGTTAAAAAAAAAATCCAGACTTAACCATAGCATCCAGTCCTGTCATGATTCCCAGTATATTGTACCTGACACAATGAAGAAATCCCAGCTGATGCAATACAGCAGCCCAGCCATTGATAAATACAGGTTGACAAGGTCGATGCTGTTTCTTACGCAGATTCCCCACTGAATTTTAGGTCCAGTCACCATCCCCAGGCTTTCAGTGGGATATTTGAACTATTTTGCCATTGGTGCCTTCCTAAAAGCTTCACCTCAGGTATAAAGTTGTAGTTAATGGTGTTTGTAAGACAAAGGAAAACAGACTTTGCCTGAGGCTGGTGCTCATTTCTAGAGACATTGTTCTTCATTGCTGGAAACACAGGTGTATGTAATGAGCGCAGGACCAAATGCATGCTCTTTTTCCATAGATAATTGCAATTAAATTCTTATTTTTGCTAACTATTCTTCTTTCTTCTCACAGA
Organism: Falco rusticolus; assembly: GCF_015220075.1. NCBI lineage: Eukaryota > Metazoa > Chordata > Aves > Falconiformes > Falconidae > Falco > Falco rusticolus. The sequence goes on from NC_051187.1 coordinate 99,854,033, forward strand.
AGCTCCTCCCAATAAGCAAGTGGGAATTAACCCAGGTATTTATAAAATTCAGCTTCACAAGAGGGGTGAAAAAAAACCAGTAACAGATGTTCAACATTATCCTATCACAAGGTCAGAAGTGGCTCACACAGGTGCAGGTACTAAATTCCTTAGGGCTTCACTTCAGGCAGTACAGAGGCCACACTTCATTTGGCATTTTTTTGGTGAGATAAAGTCTGAGTGTGAAGATTTCCAGAATACCCTGACTGTTTAAGAAAAAATTGCTCAGCTGATGTTAACTCAGTTGCAGCAGTGTTAGTACTAATCCCGTCAAATTCCAATGGCATTCCAGGTCGTGTGAGGCCATGGCTACTTGGTAAGGAGCAGTTGTACCTCCTCAGGCCAGCGCAAAGTTCTGCTCGCTGCCAGAAAAGACAAGAACAAAAACAGGACAGAAAAGTCTCCAATACCAATATAAGAAGAGTGTGATTGTTTTGAACTGTAGAAGTACATGCAGGTCAAAGCAGCAGCAAGTCTTGAAATGATAACAGGCATATCTAAATGGCTGCTAGCATAGAACATGCGCAAAAAAGGGCCTTTTCCAGTCTTCTACAAATTAAACTCCACTATTTGCAAATTCTCACTAGAAATTCCTTAGGCTTTCCTCTGCGATTTCTCTACCATCCATTTCAGGTTAGACTGGAAATATTGTGAAAGAGGCTCCTGACTTGCTAACATCTCAGGCACTTGACTCCCTCCATATTCAAACCCAAACACTTCTCAGGAAGTACAGATATATGAGACTGAGGATGTTATCTTGTAGGACTGAGAACATCAGACTGGCTTCAACAGTCAGAAACAAAACTTTGCCTTGTTGCCAAGGCTGTCCATATGCCATCCAAGGTGAAAACAAAGAGGAAATGTGAGTATTGCTAGGTTTATGGTTGGACTTGATAATCTTAAAGGTCTTTTCCAACATAAACAATTCTATGATTCCATGAAAACAGACATTTGATTGCAAATGGAATTTGTTTCTGTTTTTCTCCACATGGTGAACTTTTGGTTTTTTCCCCCTCTCTCCCTTGTTTTCAGTTGCATGCAAATCACATAATAAAGGGAATATTTTCAGCTATCCAAAGCTTTCTGAAAGCAATGGGAAGGAAATACATTGACTGCAAATATGCACTGGGTTAATATAACATTTTTGGAAATGTAAGTGCATGAGATGTTCCAAATACAACTCAGTAGTTACTTCACACTACATCTTGTTATTGCAGCATATGGCCTCTCTTAGATGTTGTTTAGCGTTCAGAGTTTCCCCCCTAAAAATCTCAATAAGTAGCCAAAGAACTTTGTTTTGAAATTTTGGGGAAAAAACCCAAGCCAAAAGAAAACCTCAACTTTTCAAATGTCTAAAGTTCTGGAGTTCTCCTAGATTTGCATCCTAGAACCACAAAGCAAGAAGCAGAAAGGCAGAAAAGAACCTAGAAAGAAACTGATGCCTGTTTTCCCTTCACCTGCCTGAAAGAGGTAGTAGTTTCTGACAGTGATTTCTAATTTAGAGAGGAATTCATAAATCTGTTATACATATACATATGTAAAAATATACAAATATATGTGTGTATATCTATATACAAGTACATAGCAGCTGGGATCAAATAAAATATAAATAGTACTTGTTGGGCCCAAGGCACTACCCATCATTCTCAATGGCTTCCAGAAAATATCTTAGTTGTGCTAGAAGGCACTGGTGTAAGTTTCTAACAGAACACTAAAACATGAGCAGAACAAGAATGATTCTGATCCATGTTTATTATTAGGACCATAAATTGTCAGTTAGGCTCATAGAAATTTTAACAGAAGCATCCGTTAAAAACCCATAGTTTTGTAAAAAGTTAATAATCAGATGAGACATTTTTCAGTTTCAGATTTTCCAAATGCTATGAGGCCATTCTTTCCTCAGTGTCCATTAGCCTATGACAGAAGGAAAACTAGTGTTAAAAGAAGCTTTTTCTTCAGGTGGGGTTTTTTGGTGTGTTTGTTTGTGGGATTTTTTCCCAGTTTTCTTTCTTTCTCTTCTCACCCTGCTTTGTTATTCTGCAGCCTCTCAAAGCTTCCACAGTTTTGGAAGCATTACTGTGGGAACAGGAGGAGTTCTGAGTAATCACAGAGTAACGTCTGTTAATTTTGTTTTCCTTTCTACCACTTACACTTTTACAAACTTAGTAAAGTTGCAGAAGAATGAAAGAAAAGTGAACACATTTACTTGTTTTGAGAGGGAAGAAAATACTTAACCTGTCTGCAATTGTACTTACTGGAAAAGGAAGAAATTAAAAGAGAAACTAATATTTTGAGCGGGCAAAATTTTTCAGAAGTTGAAAAAGAATACCCTAAATGGTTCCTTTTTGGGTCTTACAAAACAATTAATTAATAAAGCACCCTTCATCCATTTCTAACTGGAGCTGTGGTTCTAGCTTCCATATGAGCAGTAACATAACTTTTTCCTGAACTTCTGCATAATTTTTTTAAACTTTCCATTCTTATTGCCTCTGAGCGCCCAGCATATTTTTTTTTTAAATGAGCATCATTAAACACATGTGACTCATTAGCAATGATAGTTTAGCTTGGGATGACTTTGGTGGTTTCCACTCCTAGCCGTCTGTCCTGGCTCTCTCTTGGCAGTTCTTCCTCTTGCTCCAGGGTAGCTCAGTAGCACATGAAGCTCCTTCACCCTTCAGGTTTGGAGGAAACCAAGATCCATTTCAATTTCCCTTAATACACCTGCCTCTAATTTATGGCAGCTCAGCCACTGCTCCTGAGTAGCCATGGCACCTCTGCAGTGGAGGCAAGAGCCTCTGAGGGAAGAGCAGGGCAGATGTCCTGACTGAAATCAAGAGTGTAGGTCAGATACGATACGTTAGCGTATGCCACGTGTCACATTAAAGACATCCGAGGAGTAATGCACTCTGAAAACAAAACAGCGCTGGGCAGCAATCTAAATACTTGGGTGGTGCGAGGAGCAGGGAAGAGAAGGTGCTACAGAGCCGTTAAGAGTAGCCAGATCATCATTCAGGTCTAGAAAAAAATGCTTAGGAGGAGGCCCGAGCGAGGTGCAAAATTAACCTTTGGCAATATATTCAGAATTTGCCATTGTTTTTAATAAAGTCCAGGTAATAAGTATGCATTACTGCTTTAAGAGGTACCCCAGCACTTTGGCTCAAGGTATGCTATTTTTGAAAGGGCAGGGGTCAGCACACAGAGGAAGCATGTAGGGGATGTATCACTGCAACTTTCAACACAAATGACTCAAAATCGATCCTCTGTCTTAAAGACCATGCCCATGAAAGTTCTCCTTGTCCTGTAGCAAAGTATAAAGCAAAGCCATGGTGCCCTGGCTTTGTGGCTTAAAAAATGAGAAATGGGATTGCTCAGCTGGTCTTCTAGATTTAAAGAATTAAATCCTTTATTTACATTTAGGCCCAAAAGGATTAAACAAATGCAGAAGAAGGGAATGTTCTCTGGAGATGTGGCTGATTATTTTCCTAACCTGATGTGTCATCAGCAGCCTAGATGCTACCCTTAGAAAGAATGTGGCCTTACAACACAATCTTTGTACATCCAGTTCCTTTTTTAAGACTCTTTGTTTTCTCAAACTGATATTTGAATTGTGTTCAGCATCCGATGTATTTCCTGAGAAAACAACTGTGTGTTGGTACAGGAAGCTGCACAGGTGACAGTTTTATTTAGAAAAGAATAGCAAAAGAACCCGAGCAAATTCCACATTAAAAAATTGATTCTCTAAAACAAAGCAGGCATAGCTTTGCTTTTATTGCCAAAACGGTATTTGCCTATTTTATTCTCATTTTCCTGAGAGAACTTCCCCAGGAGGATCTCCAGGTCAGCAAGCAAGTGTGCTTAGCCAGTCTTGTGGGGCTTCTACAAACGTTTGGCAACACGCTTCTGGTTCATCAGCACAAGCTTAACCAGTTAGGGAGGGGGGGTGGCGGTGACTGTAAAAGAGGACAGTAGGTTGTGTTGCCCGATCTTGTATCAGGCATCGCCGTCTCCAACAGCAGGTCCAATGTCTCTAGGGAACCACAGAGGTCCAAGCAACAGCTCAAAGCACCACAAAGGCTAATTTAACATTACAAATGCATTCAGCACGGTACCTCAGGTAAGAGCATTTGTAATAGTGTGTTCTTTTAATATGGGGTTGGGTTTCTTTGAGGAGTTATAAAGTTCTGGCTCAAGAAGAAAAATGCAGTATTAGAGACTGCAACTTTCAGTGCTGAATCATCTGAGACAGAGAGTCTGAAGGAAAGATTGCTGTCGAGTGCTTGTATATGTTGTTAGCTAGACCTGGTCTTGCAAACACCTTAAGTACAGAGCAGCCATTGGATACCACAAGAAGCAAACCAATGCTGTGTGCCCTATAATCTTGTCTTTAATCCACTGTTGATAAATTCTGCAGAAAAATATTAAAGCAAACATGAGCAAGTTAACCCATGTACAAGAGAGGAAGAAACAAACAGGCAGGAGCACTTTACATTATTGATGGATTTGCTGTCATGAAGACCGTATTGTCTCACTTTCACCACCAGTTTGTAACTCCCAGCCATGCGTATACGAGGCATTTTTGGCCCAGTCATTTTTACATTCCTGGTAATCTCTGGTCCTTTGTTTTTTGATATCATACCAAATACATCTTATTTTTCAAAGTTTCAGAAACTGGTGATAAAAATCATTTGGGAGAGAGCATTGGCAGACTCACCTGGCACAGAAACTGCCTTTTAACCTTGCGGTGAAGGGGAAGAAAGGATCTAGCTGAGCACTCTGCAGTAGGCGAGGCACTGCCGAGACATGGGACAGCTGGAAAACTCCACAGTAGCAGAGATGTGAGATATGCCAGCTTCTGTTTGGGGCTCCATGGTGTATGTTTGGTAGAAGTGACAAAGTCCACTATCTCATTATGTTCCCACTCTCAAATTCTTCCTCTCACAAACAGCCCCACTATCTTTAAAGGAAAGATTTGCTGCTACTTTCACAAAGCCTCAGCCCCCCATATAACAGAGGCTCATCCCCTGAGATTTCCTTTTGGCTTCCAGCTTCTTTTAAGGGATAAAGCTTAGAAGACAACAAGGAAAAGGCCATGCAGTCAACTTCCCAATGTTCTGATCACAGGGATGGATAATTATGAATTACTTTAAATGGGAAGTTTAATGGAAAAGGACTATATTAATTTAATGGAAAGGGATTTTTATCTCAAAGGTAACAGTGTGTGAACGCATGAGCTGACAGGTTCAAAGGCAGCCCAGTTGCTGCAGGTGTCCCCAGCCCAGGAGCAGGAGGCTGAGGCACTCTGACATGGCTGGTCCCAGGTGGTACCATCAGCCCTCAACAGACCTAAGCTGCCCCTGTATAACACATTTGTGTCCACAAAGAGCAGACATAAGTTTACTGGGGCTCATTAGCTCAGGCTCACCCAAGAGCTTTCTGAACCTGCTCCAGCCCTACATGCAGCCAGCTCAGGTGCTCCTGAAGCCATGGTCCATTTACCAAACAGGTAACCCATTCAGAGGCAATGGAGCTGACTGGTCCCATTTACACTACCTTTGATGAGGAATCTCTGCATGGATCACAGAAGGACAACATTCAGCACACCTTTTGCATCTTTACTCAAAAGGAGAAACTCCTTTTCCATGTTGCAGCCTGTGTGTTCTCTCTATCATCTTCATAGAGGGAACTACACGCACAGCTGGTGTACAGCTGCTACCTACGAAGGACCCATATCTCAGTGCAAACAAAGCAGTAGATGGTTTAGCTGCATAAAGTGACAACATAATAAACAGATTCCCTTTTCCTGTACATTCATTCCTGAGTATCTGCTTATACTTGGAAACATTTATGGTGTTAAGAATGATTTACAATTATTCAACACTAGCTGCTTTAAAGCATCTGCTTCTTTCAATTAAAAAAATTGTAGCTGGGCACTCTCCATATGATTCTTTACTCAGGCAATGTTGCAGATTTAAACATGAATTGTGGAAACTGTAAGGGAACAGGGACTGTAGATGAAAATTCAGTGGGATATGATATAATTAGCCCACCACAGTGCCGAAACCAACACAGACTTACAGGGTTGTGCCCCCAGACCAAGAGCAGGGTGCTGTGCTAGCTGCCAAACTGCAGAGTATGGGGAGGGTTAGGCACCTCTGAATGGAAATGCTGAGCAGGGAACTGCGCCGCTGCAAAACCCTGGCAATGGGGCACCTAGCTCCTGCCATCAGCTACCTAAGGTAGGGCAGTGCCAGGCTTTCCTCAGAGGTGCATGGTGAAAGGACAATTGTAATTATCACAAGCTGCAGTAAAAGAAATTTTGGCTAGATACAAGGACAAAAATGTTCACAGTGAGGCTAAACAAACACTGGGAGATGCTGCTCAGAGAGGCTGTGGAGTCTTAGTTCTTGCAGGTATTCAAAGCTCAGTTTGACATGGCCCTGAGCAACCTGCTGTACTTGATTTCACTTTGAGCAAGAAGACGTTGGACTGGATGACACCCAGCAGTCTCTTCTGACCTACATTATCCAGTGTTCCTGTGAACCCCTCTCCAGAGTCTGGCATGCTTATGGAGAAACGCAGTTAGTATTATTCATGTATTTGGAACCCATCTCCAACAAGTCTCTCCCAAAGAAATGTCCTGTAACCATTTCCTGAAAAAGGAAAAAGCAAGGGTTGCAGTTTCTTTTAAAGCTCAGGACAGTGCTGATGCCAGTACCCAAGACCTATACAATATGTGGCTAGCGAAAGCGCTTGCCCAAGAAATAGCTGTCGTTACTGCCATCCCTAACCCAAGCAGGTTCAAACCCGTATATTGCAGCCCCCAAGAAATAAGGATTCTGAAGAAAGGCTGAGGGACATGAGGAAACGCAGCCCCGTGGTGAAAGGTTAATATCTCCTTCTAAGAAAGGCAATCGTCACATCTGGTGCTAGACTGTTTTGTGCATGGGCTCAGGTGGAGAAACAGCCGTGGAGCTGGGCACATTCTAAGCTTTGCTCCCTTCCCAGCTCTACTGTAGCTCCTGGGCTGCAGTCACACTGCCCCTGGGTGCTCCCTTCCTGGCCCTTTGAGTCACAGATAATTTATTCTGCCAAAACCCAGCTTCAACAACAAGCTCCAAGTTTCTTCCCCTCCCAGAGCTGGCCTGCTTATTAGGCTGCTCTCTTGGGAAACATAAGCTTGAGCTTCTCCAGACTGAGGAAGACCTAGTATTGAGGTTTCCCTGGGCAGGCACCCCAACTACCATGCCATAAACTAAAAAATAAACCCACACAGTAGTGCCATCCCCATTACCTCCTCCATCATAACCGAGGCATGTTTCCAAAGAGCTTGGCCCCTGCTGAGCTCTGCAGGCAGCTGAACGCCGTCCGTGGGCGTTAGGTGTGCTCTGGGAACAGGCAGTGGGACGGGCCTCGAGGGAGCAGAGCTGGGAGCTGCCAGCTTCTTGCATCCCGCCCTTCCCAGCACCCGGACACGGAGCCATGCAGGCTGCAGAGCTTCTGGCTGAGCAGTGAAGCAGCGCTGGAAGTGCCCGGGGCACAGCAGGACCTGCCATGTGAGCACAGGCAGTCCCAAACTTTGGGAGCAGCTGCAAAGAGTCTTCTTGGATTGCTGCTTTGGAGAGAGGTGCCTGCCTGACATGCTTTCCTGAACCTCAAGCCCTGTGGCACAGCCAGTTTACACACCTACAGCTTCTTTGGCCTTTCATGCTCGCGTTCAGTGCTCTGCTTGAAGCATTTTTTGGGCATCATCTCAAACTCTCTGTACCCTGTTTCTTCTCGCTCCTGCTAAACCCTCTTTCCTACTGTCCTTTCTATCCTGTCATGGTGCCCTTCTGCCCAGGCTGTCCATGCACTTTTTTTAGTGGCCATTTTCTTTCCATACAGTTCCCCAGCAGAGCTGATCTGCATGTGTGTGCCAGGGCTGGTACTTCCCAGGCACACTCTGGTTGTGTGACCAGATGCAGTCCTAGCACCCCAACTGCTAAAGCAGCCCACAAGATCCACATACTGCTTCAGGGGGACACTAAGGAGCTGATAGATTGCTCAAACTAATAGAAATAGCTTCAGGTCTAGACTGAGCAAAAACCCAACTCCTCTGCTAGCAGCTCCTGAACGCAGTCCTTCTCTACCAGCTTTAGCCTTTGCCTTCTGCCATTCACACCACAAGCTATCACTTCTTTTTTTACTGTCTCCAGACTTGTTCCAATAGAGCCCTACTGCATTCCCATGGCAAGACTAGCATGGACCAAAAGTGCTACCTAAGATGTTTGTGACCATATTTAAGTATTGAAAACTGATTTTTGCTTTTCTTCTTCAGAGATGAAAATAATGCCCTTCAAATAACTCTTCTGTCAAAAGTGTAGTAAGGCATCTATTTGCAGACTAAACTTCTTGCTCTTCCACTTTGGAAGGCACACGTGGGTTAGGAGTAGAGCATTGGTCTTCCAATATCCCCTGTGCAAGTTTCTTTTGTGCTGCTTACTTACAAATCCTTCCATCCTTGAACACTTGGATTACAGCAAAGCTGGGAATTAGTCAGGATCTTAGTCTAGGAAACTACCTGATCTCCTCATCACAGAGTAAGACGTATGCCTACTTTTTCAGTTACTGTGTCTGCCACTCTTCTTGACAAAACCGGTATGGCTTTGGAAATATTTTTACTCTAAAAAAAATCAGATTTCAGAAAAATGTCACTTAAATGTAAATCAGCTATAGTCTTCTAACACCCAGACTCCTACTTCACAATTTCCTTTTGGTGTCCCATTTTTAAAAATATCTGGAACTTCCCCATGTGTTTCTTCTGTTCTTTCTCAGTGATGAACTCTTAATGGTACAAAATGTACCATGAATAGTTCTCTTTTACTATTGAAGGCCAGGAGAACAATCTACTGTACTCTATCCTGTGAGATTCCAACTAGAAGTTACAAGAAGAGTGAAAACTGATTTCCTTATCTGAAATGGCACAGTATACATTAAGGAGAAGTGGCACAATTCTAAGAAATTGCAGGGTGAAACAGAAGGGCTGAAACACCCCAACAATGGCAGAAACCATATAATACAGGTACCAGAGAGGGTGACACAGGGACATCCAGATAGTGTTACCCAGAGACAACACAGCACTAACGACACTGGCACATGGCCAGAGATAACAAGCCTACTTACCCCACTACAGAGCCAGTCAAGTTTTTCTGGAGTATGTTCTTCTCTTCAGCACTCAGCAAACTGGCTGGATTTACCATCTCGGGCTTAACGCCAGCAATGCCAGATGTCAGCGTGCCTGCTCTGCGGGCTGGTACCGGGAAAGCCACGGAGACCCAGGGTGGCTCTGCATGGAAACAGCTGGAGTGCAGCATGGCTCCTTAAGGGAAAGGCTTCATTATTTTCAGGGTGAAAAAGAAGAGGGTGGAGGAAACTGGGAGAGTGAAGAAGGAGGGTGGAATGAGGCTGCCCTGTTTAAAGCTGCTGAGCTCAGTTTAGCTGTACTGCTTAATTTTGTCCTTAGACTCCGCAACACAACTGCAGTGAACCTGCTGCCAGACTGGAGCTGGCTCTGCAAGCAGCGGAGCTGCACCTGGGTGACATTCCTCCTAAACCAAAGTGTGGCTGGTCCCCAGCTGGCTCTGCTAGTAGAATAGTCCCCCAAAACACCAGCAGGGATTTGAACTGTCCTAGCCATTTAAGTTGCACTGTTGGTGGTACAACCATCTAGCAGAAAAATGTCAGGGTCAACTATCAATGGGATCCTTTGGAAAAAAAAAACCTCAAAACCCACAGGCTCGAGTGCCTTCCTATAAACCTGGGAATCGACATGATGTTTTCTGGGTGCTTATGATGGGTGCTATTCTCCACTCATTGGACTTCCTCGTGCTGTCATACAGCACACAGACATCTTGGTGTAACATGTGCTGGTACTTGTACCTGGCCTTGATCACTAGTGTATTAGTGGGAGGCTTCCCTCTAGGCTTCACAAGGGATCTGGCCTGCTCTCTCACTTGTGCACAAACAGTGTGGTATCCCCATCCCTCCAGTGTCAGGCCATAGGGCTGAGCCTTGAAAAGTGCCCCTGAGGCTGCAGATGCCTGCACAACCTATCCCACAGGCATCGTTTGAGAAATACCCTTGCACAAACTTGGTCTCAGTCTTAACTGTGCTGCATGGTAAAGCATTTTCCTGCCTCAAAAAAATTCCATTCAAGTAGTCTGAACTGCAGGGATCTAGAGAAACTACAATCCCTTCTCAAAGTACAATTGTCCTGTCCCTCTTCTCGTATCAATCCTTAAACTGCACACAAGCAGGAGACTGGGAAGCCAGAGTGGAAAATCCCACAGAAGAGAGGTTATCTGAAAAAAGAGCCACTGAAATCTGCCTCATGCACTACTAAAATACTCACAACTTCTTAGAACAAATGTAAAAGGACCGACTAAAATGGAAGAACATATTTTTTACTGTAACTTGCTCAGCCAAATCCGCTAGAAGAGCATACACTGCAAATTCCAGTTATATGATAACATTAAGTCTCTGCTGTGCCTACCACTTACTCTTGAAACTAATTTATGTCAAAATACGCTAATATTCTCCCTTTAATTCTGATGCATTTTCCATTGAGGAAAATGGAAGTTTCCCCATTGCTTTAACTCTGTACAATGCCTTCTGAAAAAAACCCACAGATAGCTGTTACTACTTAACAGGTAACTACCAGTACATGGTTTTATAACTATATCTTAGTTATACAGTAATAACTAAATATTTATACAGTATAGTTAACTACAAAGTTAAATAGCTGTTACAGCTCATTTTAGCTGGAAAAAGGAATATTAAATTTTTACTGGAATGATTTAGCATTTGCTAGTGAATTTGCTAGAATTATTTAAGCACACTGCATGTCTCCTCTCCTAGCTGTCCTCAGAAATCAAGTGCCGGCTGAGAAACTTTGGCTGAGTAACACAGAGGTTAATACATGGGACTAAACTAATTTTCAAATCTTCCAAACCTGTCTTGAGCAGGAAGCAAGGAGCCAAAGGTGTTTTGCTAATCCCATAACTGTTCCAATGCTGAGGTCCGTTTCTTTGTGCTGTGCAAGCAGTGAAGAGCTCTCCAGAGCGCATCAGTTCAGCCCCTCTGCCAGAGCAGAATCCATCCATGTGTGACAGATACTGGTCTAATCAGCTTTTACAAACCTCCAGTGAAGGAGATTTGCAACACGTCCTGCCTGGTGCTTAGCCACTAGATTTTTTTTTCTTCCATATATAATTCAGATCTTCTTTTCTGCAAATTAGACTCTTGTTTTATATACTTCCCAGTGGACATGTTAAACAATTTAGTTACTCACTGATCTCTTTAAAGCAACCTTTAAGCAGTACCAATGTTTTTCCACTTCACAACATCCTATGCTGATTCACGCTAGCTGAGCAGCTGGGCTACAGTTTTAAAAGAGCTGTTCTGCCAGCGCCAGGGGACTGGTGATGGCAAACCAAGATTCCAATGCACTTAGTGTGATAGTGTTGGTAAGCCATCGTGAGCTTACAGCTCTGATGCTGACCTGTAGAAAACAGCTGTTTGAGGATGGATTGTGCCCACCTATAGTAGACAGCAAGAAGAGTTTTGCACTCCAAGAAAAAGCACTGGCTTATTCCCTTGTCATATTCTCAGTTTTGCTCCCTGTAACACAGTTAAAGTAATCTTAAAAACAAGGGAAGGAGAAAAAGAATTAGAACTCTGTTTTCTCCTAAACAACTTTCAGCAGCAGGTTGTTGAAGTTTTTCAGCATCACACAACAGGTTTTCATTCCATGAAAGATGTCAACTGAAAGTTTTTACTTTCAAAAATGTTCTACTCTGTTTCTTACAGATGCCTGATGCATTTCTTCTATGTGATTGGTCCTTCTGTAGGAAATGTTGCAACCATTCCTGGTTTGGCATGGAAAGTGACTGCTCTGACTGTGCGACAACTTAAAAAAAAAACCAAACCCATGCATATCAGCTTGGAAATGAATGCTCCTAGGAATTCTGTTCACAGAGGGAAAAAAACCCAACAAACCAGCAGCAACTGGTACTGTCTTCTTAATGGCTTGGAGATTTATCTTGAACTCATTACCTGAAATAACTCAGGACTGGATGGCCTAGATGCATGAATGGAAGTTGTGTGACCCAGATTAGCCTCCACCACACCTCCTGGCAATCAGCATGATTTGGCCCTTATGGAATGCAATGATAATGTCTCTGGACCTCACAGGCAAGAGGAAGATGGCAAAAATTGTGGGGGGAGCAGAAATACAAATAAACAGAAAATAGCATCAGTGTAAGATCCTTCTGATATACTGAGAATTTCAAAGGACAAAACAGAATGTGCTGTTCTCTTTTGGCCTGGCATGGCTTGTCCTGAAAAGAATAAGCCTCTCTGCCTTCCTAGGCAGTGGTACATGGGACTGCTTTTGAGGCAACAGCAGCAATGGGGGAAGAACAAGGAGTGATTTGTAAGAGAACAGCTTTATGAACTTTAACAGGGAGCTTACGACTGGTTGCAGCATGGGAGATGGTAGCATGAAGCTGGTCAACAAAGAAGCTGACAAGGGAAGAGGGCATAGGAGGGAGGTCTAAGAAGCTGGTCCCTGGGTTGGTGCTAACCTAGAAGAGTTAAATGGGGGGGATTTCTCTTGGGCTGCTTGGGAAGTTTATTTGCCCTGGGAATCAAAGAGTGAGCAGAAGAATCAACATAACAGGTGCACTTGCGAAGTATTGTAAGGAAAAAGTTATGACTGTTTTGTATAGGGATAGATCTGAAATAACATGTAGAAGAAAGGTTTGAAAGAAGACAAGTGGTATGGTATTTGATTTTTCCCATGCCAGCAAGAGACTGGAAATTGTCCCTAAAATCAGGGTGAACTTCCATGAATGTTCAGTGCTTCTTCATGTGGCAACATCATTCCTCAGACCAGTTACAGCGAGCACTCAGGGTGGCAGTGCAACACAGAAGCTCAAAGAGAAGTGTTGAAGAGGTAGATCAAGAACAAAGTTCTGAGGGAATTCATGGCATGGAAGTAATGGAAGAACCAAATAATAGAGCAAAGGATAAGGACAGTGCTGAAGGAGACTTAAACAAGAGGAGAGGAAATGTGCATGATACATATCAGGTTGATAACCAGGGATTTTGTTAAAAGTATTGATCCAGAATTGAAGGCCACATTAAGAGGGAGGGGATGCAGAGGGAAGTCTAATTAATGAGACAGGGTCTCCAAATGAAAATACAGGTCACTGTGAGAGGGGGAGAAGAGCCAAAAGGCAAGGCTGGGGAGTGCCAAGGTTGGGTGGTACCAGGTGTGATGTACATCACAGCTACATGCAGCAGGAAGAAAAGTCAGGAGGATACGAAACAAACTAACAGAAGGGAGAAGAGGGCAGCTCGAGGCGGGGAGGAACCATCCGGTTTCATTCAGCTTTTCTCCTGTGTAGAGACTATCACAGGAATTTACCCTCCATGTTTCATGTATTTGTGGCTCAATTTGTAATATTTCTTTGCAAACAACAACTTTGGTAAACGCTCCTTAACATTACTCTTTGCACCGCCGCCGCTGAGGACCTTCACAACAACATGAAGTAGAGTGATAAAAGCCATCTAATTGCTGTGCAGGCAGGGAGGGGTCACCAAGCAGTGTTGTTATTGAGTGGACAGCACACAGACGGTGTGGGAACTGCTGAAAATTAGTCATATTTTAGTAGTGTAACTATGCTACTTTTCCTGATATTAAATTCCCCCTGACATGCCAAATTTACCAGGCACTATAAACAAAAGTTTGTGGCAAATTCCTCAGCTGGCACAGAAAAGAATTTAAAAACGCATATTCATAAATTTTGTCATTATAATTGTGTAAATTACATTCCTGATCTCATCAGATGCCCCCTCTCCCACTGGCAGGTCCCCAGCTTCTGTGCCTCCTGCCACATAGCCCCATGACTCTCCCAGGCTCCAGTTCCCTGTGGTCAGCCAGGATGATCTCATGGTCCTCACTCATCTTCAGTTCTTCTGCCTCCAGGAGTGGAGTGGTGCCCACACCAAATAGCCCCGCTAAAGCAGAGCCTGATCTACTTAGAACAAAGACAAGACAGAGAAAACGGACCCACAACAAAAGGGCCATTATCTATACCAGTCTGTCCCACTAAAGCTGACTGTGATGGCTGCTCCTCCGGGCTCCAGAGCCTCTTCCCACATTGTCCTGTGCCCAGTGGCAGCTCCTGACAGCTGGCTGCTCCCTCTTGGGGCAACTTCTTAACTGTTTGCTGTCTCTGGATTTGCAAGCATCTAAACCAGCAAAGTAGAGCCTGAAGCTTTTCACTGAACCGAATATAGGATGCTCAAAGGGATTGGCTTTTCAGTGCTTGCTGGGATATTGTTGTCTGGAAAGTCACTGTACAGACTGACATGTTTTGTTCTTCCCACAGTCCCACTTAATTAGAGCAATGCTGGCCAGCCAGGAAGCATTCCTCTACCCCTCTAGAAGTCAAACAGATTATTTTAATTTCCAAGGGTACATTTACATTGCAGAGAACATGATGCAGAGATCCCCAAGCTAGCACTGAGCTGATTTGGCAAGTTCACACAGCACAGCAAAGTACCGTGCAGATATGCCAAGTGGGACTGAGAAGCAGAATAATCATGTTCAGCTGGCACAGCACTCAGGGCTGTATTGCGTCTGGTTCAGTGCTGGCTTGCATGGAGCCCCTGCGCTGTGTTTCCCAGCTTTTCAAGCTGTGGGAGTAAATTGTATCGCGCCAGCTTAGATGTCTTTGTGCACACCCTAAATTGTTGATCAGATTTGTAGATTATTACGTGGCAATTCCACTCCATCACAACCTCTGTCTTTTAATCAGTGAGAAAAAGTTCTTTAGTATGATCCATTTTACCTTCATTTTATTACACTTCTGACGTAAGAAACTTAGAATCTCTTAACCTCTACTTTCATGCATTGATTTTTTTAAGCCTATCCTTGAGAAAGTCATATAACACTGGCCCTCAGATGTCGGCACTTACCCTGATCCCTTCCTTCCCTCCAATATATTCCACAGCCTTTGAGAGCAAAAAAAAAAAAAAAAAGAAAAAAAAAAAAGAAAGAAAGATATTTTACACAGATAAAATTATGATCTGATACTAGATATGGTATGATTAACAGTTTTGGCATCAACTTGGATTAGTTACCCTAGATTCAAGAAACCATTCCTTCTAGCAGGTCCTAGCAGAACAAGGAACAGGAAGCATGAGAAAATTTGCCATCTTGCAAAGTTTTTGTAGCACTGACTCTGTGTTCTTGAAAAGCAGCCAGCACTCCATCCCATCCACTTGTAAATGTTCTGCAGTTGTTCTCTTAATAACTCAAGGTTGATGGATGAGTGTAAGGTTGGGCAGCTTTGTTTGATAGCCTAGGGGAGAGAGAAGGAGGGAAAGAAGCAAGTATCAGCAAATAGATTGTGCAACAGACAAATAAAAAGAATTACACAATGCACTCTATATTTTAAATAAGCCTTCTGGAACATTGTCTTTGCCACCAATTGATGTTGCTTAGAAGAATTCACCAGCTAATGCCGGCACAATCCTACCAATAATTTCATTTGAAGAGAGACAAATGGGTCAAAATCATTGCCCTCTGCTAGTGCTTAAAGGAGTGTCAACAAGACAGAGCAGTATTTTCAACAAGTTGTATTTTCTAAAGAAAGATATTGCCTTCATTTCAGTCTCCTTTTCCCTTCTGAGCTTGAACAGCAACTCAGGAGAATGGGCTCAAACATGACGTAGAGGGGACACCTGAGATTTTTCCAAACCTCAGAATCATTTTTGAGTCACTTTCGTTAATTACTTAATTCAGTGATTTTTAAAACCTCTAGGAGACACAGAGCAAAAAGGTATGTGCCCAAAATTTTCACAACAGGTAAGTGAGAAACAGTCACCATTGTCAGTAGACTTAAATTTGGTAGAAATGGGAACTGCACCTCCACTTGGTAAATACTGCTATTGTCAAGATTGTGAAAGTTCATTTAAAATCTGTTATGAATTCTTCTAGTAAATATCAATGAATTACCTTCTGCTTGAAGACAAAGACATAAAAGTCCTTTCTTTTCCTCCACCTTTTGTCACCTCTAACCCATACTTCTTTCCATTCCCTCTCCTTGAAGGTTCAGCATCTTCCTCATTTTTTGATGACCAGAGCAAAACATACAAATAATGAAAACATCTCTAGTATGAACTGAGGTTTTTCAACGAAAGCAATTAGGATTATGCAATTAGGAATGTGTGGAAGAATTATGGGAATGAAAATTCAGATCTATTGCATACATGCAAACCAGCAGAAGTTAAGGACAAAGAATATGGTCATGCATAATATAGCACAGATCACTGGGTTCATCAAGCAAACCTCCAGTGGGAAGGTGAGCACCTGCAAGTCCTTTTGATGTTTGGGCTGGGCTCAGTGTTTCACATAATTAATACACTTTTTTCGAAACCAGCAAGCATTGTATTCATGCCTTGATGAAGAAAAGGGACAACAGCATACGCAAAGGGTACTCAGACATACACATTAAAATCAACATGAAAATGCCTGCTGACCTTGGCTGTGATCAGCACCCTCTGTGTGTATGAGAACAGACATCTGAAGTTGACTTGAGGTAGAAGAGAAGTTTCTGAAAAATGGAGAAAAACATTTTTCTGCAGAGTTTGTAGCCACTGTGCAGCCCACTACCGGCCAACTCAGTCTGTAATCTGGTAGTAGCCCTGAACTCCTGACTGACAAAGTCATACAGAGCAGCTCCTGTAGGGAGTGTTTGACAGACTCCACCTGGTGCCCTCCAGACTGGGGTCTGGGGAGGTGATCTTCACCCCTCGTGTCATCATGCCAAACTCCAGATATTGCAGAAGACTGTAGCAGAACACAGGTTGCTATGAATTAATCCCACCTGCCCCCTACTCTCTGCCCTGGACATCCATGGATTTTCAAGCATAGTTGAGGCTCTTTATCTCTGAGACCCTTCATGGCCACTATTAAAGGCCACCAAGAGTTGCAGAGTGAAGACTATGACCAGCTTCAGCACTTTCAGCCACAAATATCTGAGGTACAGGGATCACTATGGTAAGAAAAAACTTTTTTGGGGCGGAGATTAGAACTCTTTTTTAAGAGTTCTGAATCTGCAGAATGAACTTTCCAAGAAGCTAAAGACCACTACAAACAACAGAACTTCCTGCTCCAACAGTACTTGACCTTGTCTTTCTAATAGTAATAAAAAGAAGCGTGCCGGCTGTTATCCCACCAAAAGAGGCTGCTGCAGAAGTCCCACCCCCAGGGGGTAGCTGGCAGGGTACATCACGGCATGCACACCCACCACCACTGCAAAGCACCATCATCACACCTGTGACTGTGGAGGCTGTTTGGAGCAGAATACACTGCCCATATCAGCTACAGGAGGATCAGGGTGCATGTGCGAACAGCAAATACCCTGAACAGGCAAACAAGTATTCAAACATCCTTGAAATCAATAAAGCTTTGAAAGAGAAAAGTGCAGCACTGCCCCTGCTAGAAACTTCCAGCTAGCATGCTGCTTCTGCTGTTCACCACCTTCAGCTGTCCATGAGACAAACCAACGTTGTCTGAGGAAGGACTGAAGAAGTTACCTCCACATTTGTCCTGCTTGAAGCTTGTTTTTTATTGAACTTACAGATCAAAACCGATTTGTATTACAGTACATTGGTCACACCAAAATGACAACTGGTTTTACTCTTGTTTTTTCCATCTGTGCAGTTTGGGAGTAGAGGGCAAGGCTCACATCTACTTTTTGGGGTATGGAAGCAGAAAGGATTAGACAGGATGTTGTCAGACTACTTACATCCAACTGCCTGCTGCTAAATACCCAATTAAAGCCTCTGTGAAGTTGAGTCTAGAAGGCAGGGGTTCCTCAATCCAATAGCATGTTTAATTCATATCTCATTACCATAATATTGAATATTATAGCAGCAAGTAATCCAGTAATTACAGTTTTCCTTTTCAAATCTACTGGAGTTCATTGACGCATTTGGCATTAAAACAATCCTGAGATTTCTCAGAAGCAAACCAACTTGCCTTGATGTCTTTATTTGTAAATGCATTTACTCATATAAACAAGTTAAAGCTAATTTCTGAAAAACACAATGTGAATTGTATTTTGTAAGATCCTGAAAACGCTTTGACTACCTCAACATTAAACACACAGAATCCTACTTGAGCAATAATAATATCACCTCTTCCTTTCTAAGAAAGCCTGTTTGACTTGACAAAACCTGTATTGTCAAATATATGACAGGCACAGATGATTCAGGAGATAACAGTACAAACAGTCATAAAATCTGAAAGTCAGGCAATTGCCACGAATTCCCATATAAGTTTTATTTTTGTGCTATAATTCTTGTGAATTTGTTCTTTCAACATATGAATAGCTGTAGTAGTTTAATGACAAAACCATGAGAATAGCCTGACACTTGTAAATTCTCAGTGTTTCTTCTGTTTGTACATCATATCCTTCCACCGAGTTTTCTTTGACAATTGTAAATAGTTTGGGACAAACATGGGGGTATGTACATGAGTATATGTTGGCTGTTGTTGATCTTGTTGGAGACTTTTAATGTTACCAAAATACAAGTAACAATAATTAATATCTACCTGTCAGATATAGCCTCTTCAGTGAGAACTAAAATAAAAATTATAACTCTTGTGGGAGATCGCCAAAACTGAAGGAAAATCTAGAAATACACTATTCTGTAATCAGGTCAACTTATTTCATAGCACTTGTAAAAGCATGAATCACATTATGTTCCCTTGGCATTTCTGTGGTTGCCAACTTTTTATATGCAAACGTTGTAAAGAGCCTTGCAAACAATTAGGATGAATTCATAGCTCCTGGTAAGATTGGCTGTACCCCACAGGGCAGGTCTGTGCCATGGCAAACCCCTCGTCCCTCCTGCGAGGATACCTGGCTGCATGCTGATGGTCCATTAGGGCAAGCCCTCAGGGTCACCATCTCCCTCAGTGCCTGGTTTACTGGTGAAAACCCACAAAACAGTCAGAAAGAGATATACAGCAGGTCACTGCGTAGAACAGCATCTGCAGTTAACTACATGTGGATACAGAGCAGGTAATCTCACAGGAGCATGATAAACTAAATCAGCAGTTCTCAGGACAATGCTGTGATTTGGGTTTAGCAAGGCAAGTGCTGATGGCAGAGATATAATGGAGGCATCCATCATAGTCCAAACACAGGAGAACTACATGCTTTTTTTCCTTCATTTTTACTTTTTTTTCTTTTACAATACATCCGTATGTATATGGAAAGGCTGGATTGTTTGGAAATGGTCTAATTTCTCTAAAGCGGTGGACCCTCCAGAATTTTCTACTCCTTCAGCTGATGCTGATACAGAACCTTGAATGCTTAGTACTTTTGAAAATCTGGTCACACATATAAGACAGGTACATTAGGGCCTAATTTTCAGTTATCTCTTTTAAAAAAGGATCTGGGTTATAGTCTTGAGAAGTAGAATAATTGTAAGACGTTTGTATTGTCTTTCCACTTTGTATAACTGAATGGCATGCTGTATTTCTGCAGGTGCACATACTCACTTTACAGCCAATCTGAAACCAATGTGTTCAGATCACACAGTGCTCAGGGATGTCACTGCCCTCCTTGAATGGGTTTGGGGAGTTACACCCTGGCCTACGGCTGTATTTAAGTGCCTGATGACCAATGCAATCAACAGGAGTTCCGGCGTTTATGTATCTCCACACACCTGGGACCTATAGCCACCACTGGGCAGAATGGTGAAAAAGAGCCAGATCATTTTTCTACATCTATAAAGGGCATCGCCGAGCAGTGAGCGCTGTGAACAGCGAGGCTGGGCCCCGGCTCAGCGCTGCTGTGAGGCACGGGCTGGATGCGGCTGGGGCAAAAGGGCACCCAGCACCTGCTGAGGTTCCCTCCCGCAAGCCAGCGCAGCTGCGGTACTCAGCCGCCGCAGAACACGCGCAAAAGGAAACCTGCAGCAGCTTATGCCTACACCCGGGGACAGAGGAGCAGCTGCACACACTGCCCAGGAGTAGCACGGAGCCCGTACGTCCTCCTCCGTTACGATATAGTGAAAAAAACCCTAAAACTGCTGCAGACAGAAACTGCATAGGTAACAGAAACATTAACATCCGAGAAAGAAGGAAGGCCGGGAGCTTAGTGCTTAGCACTGGGCCCTTCAAGAAGGGACAGCTAGTACCGATGTACATGAGCTCAACAAGAATGTAAATAAGGAGCCTTCTGACGAGGAGGAGCTAACTGCTAAAAGAAAACAAACTAGGGTAAAATAATTGTGGTAGTAACGGATCAGCGACTTCCTACTCAAATGGCCCCCATCCCAAAGAAGGTGGATCCCCCACCCAGGGATCATGCTGATACAGATTAAAACCAGCCCAGAGGGCATGGATTAGCTTGGCATGTTTAGAGTGGACAATAAGGAAGGACTAATGGTTAGCTAGCAGATGTTCCAAGATAACAGAAACTAAATAACAAAGACTGCTAATGTATGCAAAGATAAATAAGAACTACAGGTAACTGCCCAAGAAGATGAAAAGTACATCTTGAAGAGGCGCCAGAGGGAGGAGATTCTGAATGTTCGGAAACCTTATGTATATGCATGACTTTGCATAATAAATATCGGACTGCTTGTTGAAACGGTGTGCAAGTTAGGAGGAGCAATCCCCCTTGCACCCGGTGCCGCAATAAACGTACCTGCTTTATAACTCTCCTCAAGTTGTAGAGTTCGATTCCACACATCAGTTACCACAAGGTACCAGGCCCTGCTTCTGCTGGAAGATGCCCGTCTGCTTGTATGGGCCTGTACTGCACCAGTGCTCAAACATGCACATGACTTATTCACAGGTATCTGTAAGATTAGTTTTGAAAACTGTAAAATAATGGACGGTGACAGACTGGTCGTATCTCCCGTGGTTTCATTATGTCAAATGAAGCTGAAGAATCAGCAAATATTTTGTTTCAGCTTCTCACTGAACCAATGAAGAAGAAATCTGTCCCTGATGCTTCCTCACCTGCAAACAGTCAGCTCTCCAGGCAGACCTTCTGCCACCTCCCAGGGCTACCGAAGGGCAGATGCCAGCCAGAGGGGCAGCCCTTGGGTACTGCCCATTGCACAGTCAGCAGAGCTGCCCTCCAGCATCGGCATTTGCATCAGCCTGGGTGCCTTTCTCATTTGGGACCCAGTTCTGCTGCTGCCGTGTTAACAAGAGTTTGTGATGGGGCATGTTCAGGCTTCCAATGCATTAGCAATAATGCTAATGATATTCTATGTTTTGCCTGCATTACAGTCTGGTGCTTAGAAAATAAACATCTTGGCTTTGCCTCAATGTTTATCTTCAATAAATACCTCAGCTTTGCCTCAGCAATTATCTCTCCACAGCAGACCATTATCCAGTAGCAACATATAATCCCATTAACAGCACCATTTAAAAAATATCCTCTTTGTGCTGCAGAGAAAGGAGTTGTGTGTGAGAAATGTCAGGGGCCTCATGTAGTTTTGGAGTTAAAACAGAAATTAAATCATTCAGGCTATTATTTATCCTGTTGGTTTTTGTTTTTCTATTTCTTGTTTTGCACAATACGAGCTCTCTCTGGCTCGTGAGGAGATTGCAATTGGAGAAATCTGGAAGGCGCCCAGGGAAAGCATATTTTAGGGCAATCCTGTGCCACGGGCTACTGCAGGTGATAAAAACTGATAAAGATCCAACATATCACCTGAATCTGCTTCAAACTGCTTTAGGAACAGGTAGGCATTGGGCTGCTTTGTATCTTCTAAGGAAGAGGTGTGAGAAGCTCCTGGTGGTAATTGTTAAATATTAACATTGTGTTGACATTTCAATCTGATTACATGCAAGTCAGCAAGACACCTAGAGGTTAGAAGGGTGTTTAAAATAAAAATGATGTCAGTCCTTTCAGAGCTGGTGCAGGAGCACTGTGGGAGGAGCCACTGCCATGACATTCTGTGCAAACGGCCCAGGCAGCAGCATCTGGGAGGGAACAGCTCTCTGTTCTGCATCACTCTTATTGTCCTCTGCATTCTGTACCGAGCCAACAATGCAGTTAGCACTTAGCAAATATGCAGTAGGGCAAATTAAATGGTAGAGAATCTGTTCTCACATGCATCAGTACAAGTCCAGAGGAACTCTATTAAGGTTGCAGAAGTAAATGAGATCAGAACCTGGCTCATTGTGTTTATGACCAGCTAAACTTTGGCAAAGAGCTCAGACAGTAGGACCTCTCTGAGGGAGAAGGCTGCAGTGATGGAAGGTGGCTGAAGCAGAATGGACACTGGCAGAACTGAGCAAGTAGAGCCCCAGTTTAGACAGAAACAACATATAGGGTCTGCAGTCAAAATTGCCATGGCTAGATCCAGTAAAGGATAAGGTGCCAGGTTGGGGGGTCGAGGGGCGGTGGGAGGAGTGCTTGAGCTGTTTGAGACCCTTGCAACCAAGCCTGATGTTTCCCAGACTCATGTGGTACCTCACTATTGGAACTCAGCATTCCTGGGCTTCTGTACAACCCAGACTTGCCATCATCTCACAGACGTTGAGCTCAGCTCTCAGTATCTACTTCGTGCCCACAGCTGTGTGGCATCCCAGACCAGGCATCCCAGCACCAAGGTCTCCTGAAGGGCTCAGTCTAGTGGGTGCACTCTGAATACACCTCAGCATTGAGTTTCATGGAAAACACCACAGACAGGGTCCTATGCCTTGTGGGGGAGCCCAATATTTTCTGAAATAACCAGCAGTTCACTTTTATCAGCTTTGGGACCTAATACCGGTGGCACAACCCACAGGAGCAGATGGCATTCCCAGAAGCAAACAGCTGTCTCCACCCTCATCCATCATCAGCCACCAAACAGCTTCTGTACTGCTGTTAAGGGGCTGAGGAGATAGGGGCAGAGGCTGCTCTGTAGTCTGGATTACAGTGGGCTGAGCAGGTTTCATGCAGTAATTTAGAAAAGCTCCCTACAGGAACAGCTGAACAGCTGTCTCCTCAAGGAACAATGAGACAGATAACAATATCACCTGGTCTAACGTTAGCCTACAGGCCATTGGTGTGGCTAGGCAGGCCTGGCAAATTCACCACTTGCTCATTCACTAGGAGAGAGGAGCTAGAGGTCCTCCTCCGCAGCTGTGTTATCTCTACTAGGCAGTCAAAATTAAAGTAAGTCTAAGAACTGTGGTTCAGCCTTGTGGTTCAGAAGCACAGGTGGGACTGGAGGGTCTTTGTTCCTATTCCTCTTCTGTATTTTATCTGATGTGAAATGTGTGGATAGCTCTATGAGCAGGGACAGTCCCAAAGTCACAGGAGATGATGGAGTGGTCAATAACGAAGAAATCAGGTCCCTGAGAAGGAGCAATGTGGCTTGCTTGGCAAGCTGCATGCAAGCAACCAATTTTTGATATGAACTCCATCACAGCCAAAAGTCGAGTCATTCATCAGAGGACAAATCTTGCAGGGCACCCCCACTGGTTAATGAAGCCCTTAGAAGCAATGAGTTTGCAGGGGTGGAGGGCAAGGCAGATTACCCAGCAGGAGGAAATGTTTGCTTCAACAAAAGGGCTAGGGCAATCCTCGTGTGTATGAACCTGGGAACTCTGGATGCTATGGACAAAGTCTGGAACCGGTCTCGGTTTAAAAGTGTCCTGGCCTTGTGTGTACAATTCAAGAAGAACGTTAATAGATTAAGAGCTTTCAGAAAGGAGTTCACTAAATGCCTGAGGACTTCAAAATGTGTCTTACAGCAAGAGTTTCCAAAAGCTGAAGCTCTTCACTAGAGCAAAGGGAAAGGCTCACATAGGTGTAATTTAGGAGTACCTGCATTTGGAGAAAAACTTTGGAAGTGGGCTCTCACACAAATCTGTCTAGACAATTCACCTTAGAAATAAGGCATGTGGTTTCAGCAGAGAGAAGAAATTAACTGCTGGAAAAATTTACATAGAGCGGAGGGGTAGCTTCTTCGTCACTGGGCACAGTTTAATTAAACTTGGCTGGTTTACTCAAAGAAAAGCAATAGTTCAAACAGGAACAAATGCAGAGAAGCCCTTTGATCCACATTATACAGATGGCCATGCAAGATGATTCATTCTGGATATCAGTCAATGAAAAGCGAGTCGTCCCATGCTCTGTTCCACCTTCCCCCTCCATCCCTCAACACCAGGTCTCTGAGCAGTGGCAGCAAAGTGAAGCACCTCCAGTGTTGCCTTCCTCCACCCTGGGATGGAGAACCCGGAAACCACAGGAAGGGGAGAAAGAGATGGGCAAGAGATCTTAATTGCAAGAACTGAGCTTGGAAATTCAGACATTAATAGCATTTTTTTCTTGGGTTGCATAACTAATTGTTAAGCAAAAGAAGAGAGCAGATGGTAGGATCTAGAATAAATTCATTAGAAATCAAGCGTCTGATGGCCAGCTGGGAACTTCCTACTCTCAGGAGGCCAGAGAGAGCTCTTACAGAAGAGGGTATCACCCTCTGTCCATCCAAAAGAACTGGCAACACTCACCATCTGCCTTGCTCTCTTACACACACAAGAGAAGAAAGAAGAAACATAGCCTTTTTTAAAATACCTTATGATATTAAGGTCATTCCCATGATTAGGAGAGTGCTGAGTTTTCCTCACTTCTGGGGTTGAGTCCTGTGTGAGATCCAAACCCTTCGAGGCAGGCAGTGCCCCCTCCAGCTACCCTCCTGAGCATGTTGTCTCATGCTTTCGTGAATGCATCCACTGAGGATGCCGCAGTGACCTCTCTTGGCAAGCGATGAGCCTGTCAAATTGCAGGCATGTCTTTCTTCTCAAGCTACTCTTTGCATGATGTCTGCCAGGAGGTGCAAAAGTGGAATCAGCTCAAAAGCAGTGCTAATTGCCTGGAAGTTTGTCAGAATATTACCTATTCCTTACAAATAATAATAAAAAAATCCTCTGCCCATTTTTGTAGTGTCAACACAGCACTAACATAGCAGTTCAGCCAACAAAATTTGTCAAAGAGCCAGTTCAGATTAAACATGAAATATTTGATCCCTGAGCACTCAGATCTCCTGTTCCTTTAAAGAATCACACTCTGTTAGAGTCATCTTCAGTGCATCAGCCTCCCTTGACAATGATCTTAAAAATGCTAGCACAAAATTAAGATACAATCCTACAATGCTTGTACAAGCTGTGGAAGCTCATGCCTGCGTTTTCTTACTTCTCTGACCCCTCTGTTGTTCATCTAGGGCAGAAGGTGTATTTCAGCCATCTGAATTTTTTCACTCCAGGCTTTATCTAAGTATTCCTCTCACCATCCCCACCCTCCAGGCTTTATCGAGTTATTCCTCTCACCATCCCCACCCTGACCCGAAGGAAGTACTCTCTTTAGGACACCCTGCAAGTCACCAGTAGTGCTGCAACATGCCATCCACCTTTGTGTGGCTGGACAGGTGGATGAGGAACCTAGCCCATGCTCCCATCTGGAGATGCTTTCCAATGGGAAGGACAAGGAAGCACTGGAACAGGTTTCCTGGGGCACTGGCGGAGTATCCATCAAGTCTTTAAGAACTGATAAGGCTGGCATATGTCAGGAGCAATATAAGCACGGTTCGTTCTGCCTTCCAACCCTATTTTTCTTGATCTAGGGTGAAATTCTGCTCCTGACAAACTGTCATGAATATTTGCCTGTTCCCTGCATCCTGGGAAGCTGAGGAGACACTGTTTAGCAACTGGCATTGAGGTAAGCAGATTGCAAGTCACATTAATCATCTCGGGAGTCTATTGGGCCCTTACCTACTATTGTCCAGCTACTAGAGTCATTGGTATTGACTGACAATTGAATCTTCAAATCCCAAAATGAGCAACAGCTTCCAGACTTTCATAACTTGCATTATTTTTAGCCTATTACACAGTCCTTATGACTGATCTGCCTGGAGTGGCTTTGCTGTAAGCCCTGAGGGAGGGGAGAGGAAGGGGTTCATGGAGACATAAATTTCCATGAGTGATAAGCTGGCATCTGTTTTGAACAGCAAAATGGCAGCTCGTTGTGAAATCCTCTCAGAGCATACCTTTTAAATGCCAAACAAGCACAGGACCAACAGCACATAAAGAAATAATTGAAAGGCTCTGGAGGGAAGCCAAGAGGACGTGGCTAATGTTTCACCTAATCTCACCCCCTCGCTCGCTCTTCCCCAGCAGTCCAGCCGGCGGGACGCGAACCTCAGAGCTCCAGCAGGCAGCTGCTCCTTGACTGCCTGCACTGTCTGCCCTGCTGGCGGCAGGACAAGGAAAACAAAGCAGCTAAAAACATAAAGCAGGGAGAGATTAGGAACGGCGTGGCCGGGCGGAGAGCGTGCTCTCCCGTCACGGTGGGGCTGGGGCTGCAGGGCCTCCCCCGGGCCCTGCCCCAGCCCCGACCTCTCCTGGCAGGCGGCACCCGCAGAGCCACCCTGTGCTCGGCTGTGCCTCCTTTCTCCCTCCAGGAGAGGCCCGGCACCCAGGAGACCTGACATGGTGGTTCTTTCACAACAGACTGGCGTTAACGGGGGGAGCAGTGTGCAAAAAATTTCTCAGACTGTACTTTCCCTTTGAATAAATCCACTTTGACTCCCCAGCCTCCTGTCACTTGTCCTTCACATGCACACGGTCATTTACCTTCCCTGCCATGCCCACAGATGCTTTTCCTTTGGCACAGAACAGCTTCTTTTTCAATAATCTGTATTAAAAGTAATTATTCAGAGGCCCTTCCCAGTGGTCCGGCTCTGAAACTCCTGCTTTCCCGAGTTGCTTCCCATTGTGTCCTTACTTTACAAAATCAGCACCATGAACAAATGATACCCAGGATGCAGAGAGCTGCTGACCGCCTGCTCTCGTTTTGTGGCTAGCACTTGCTGGCAGGTCAAATCGAACATGAAGTTGACAATCCTGACTGCCAAGCCAAGAGAAGCACTCTGTATGCCAGAATTCAACTGAATCAGAGGTGAACAGTGTTAATTATTGATCGTATTCGCCTCAGTTCAAGTGAAGTTTTTAGGACTGACCTTTTACCTGCCTTAAAAACTGTGGTTAATGGCGCAGTAGAGCTGCAAAGCTTTCCAGTGGGTTTAGAAAAAAACTCTTTGTGCTAGCATCAACCTAAGAGACAAAAGTATTCCAGATCCTAAAGGAAAAGAAACAAGTCATAATTTTTTACTAGGTGCTGACCAAAAACTTGGAGTTTAAGTCATAAATCACCAGCAATACTGTCTCACAACATAAGCAGTAGCACAGCAGCAAAGCACTTGATGACCGGCAGCGAAATAGCAGTAGAGATCAGAGACTGGTAGGGGACTGGAAGCAAATGTGATTTTTCTTGTGAAGAATGTATGAACACACAGGGGAGAAAAGAACTAAAAATTAATTCACGGTTTGGCCAAAACCAGATTTGGAATTAAAATCAACTAAGTTTCTGAAGGTTTGGGTTTGTTTGTTTATTTGTTTACAAGATTTCTTTTTGGTCCGGCTGTTTTTCATTTTGGTTAGTTTCCTTTTGAGGCCAAAGTGATGAAACACTACAAGAAAGGAAGTTTTTGTGGTTTCTTGGGGCTATCCAGAAGCAGAGTAATGGAAAACCGGCAACAAGCAGGAAGGACTGGAAAGCGTGTGAGGGCTTTCCTACCCAAACTCTGCTGAGTTCTGCAGGCTGACGGTGTATATTGTGACATACAGACTCTTTCTTGGGGCTGTGCAGCTGCGTACAGACCTAGTGTAGGCATAGTCAAACGTCATGATAACCTCCTAGAGAGTACCGAAGCTGGATTGCCTTTGGAGGCACAGTGATCCACCCCTCCCCAACCACTCCCTTCGCGCTCCTTCAGAGGTGTCTAGTCTTTGTGCTGCATCAGCCACAGGACTTACCTTGCATCCGACCAGCAAGGGCTGGACACATGTTTCTGTGCTCTCTTCTCTGCTTGAGCACTCATATCATGACAGGAACCTTCTGGCCTTAACATAGGTCAGAGGCTGCATTAGCATTGTGCAAAATTGAGCCCATCTCCTGTAGAACTACTGTTTTTTAATTGCTCTTCTCAATGAAAACTTGTCAGTGCATAGAAAGTGCATGGCATGGCTCTGAATGGTATCGTGCTTAAGCTGTCTCTCTCTGTGTAGTCACAGGTACTTCCTGTAGCAAAAACATGCACGTGAGTCTATCGGTCTATCTAGTGATAATTTGTTTTACAGGCTAGTCAACAGAGTTTTGAACACAGCCAGAATTGTTCTCATCCAGCCACCCTGCACAAGCAAAAACAAAACAGAAAACAGAATGAGCTCCAAGCATTGGACTGGCCATGCCCAGTCAGGTCCACTCGGTGCACCAGTCATCAGCATCAGAACAGTGAAAAATGTTCAGGAACTCACACCTGTCCCTTCTGCAGGCAGGTACAGAACAGACAGGACATCAGGAAAAGGAAATGCCTAGAGACAGGCTTATACCCCGAGAAGAAAGTTTTACATTTTTTCTCATGTAATTTGTGGAAGTGTTTTGAGTAAAGAATGAAAATTACTTTCCCCCTCCTCGCCCAAGTGCAGCTGAAACCTCTGTTTTGTTGAGGATGCGTACTCCTTCTGCTCGTGATGCACATACAGCTGGCACCGCTTAGGTACGCCAGTGCTTTGTGGTCCGTAACACATCCCTCTTCACCACTCCTGTACACAGAGACGCAGGAAAAGCTGCCTTCACTTTGCAGAAGGAGGACTGATTTGGCTGAGGTCCTAAATCTCAGGCAGAGCTCAACCTATAAAGCCGTGGCTAAAAATTTAACCATCTTTTTTTTTTCCTCCTATCATTTAATATTCATTAAGTAGCTACTGACCAGATCTTCAGCTGGCTAAAGTCACCTTACCTGCAAATCTTTGAGGGGATGTTAGCCATTTTGCCCTGTGTCTGCATTTAACCATATAAATGTCAAAAGGATTTGCTCCTGGAGTTGTGCAGTCTTTAATGACCGTCCTTGTTTGTCCCCCAGCAAGCAGCAAAGGACATGTGAGTAAGTATCCACCAAAGGAAGGATGTGCAGGGGGGTAGTGCTGGCTGGGGTGGACGCAGGGGGCAGAAGGATGCCACAGAGGGGTTCAGCAGATCTCTTGCGGACCCTAGGGAGCTCTCTTGTCCCACCACCTATGCAGCACTACTAAATACAGCAGTGAAATGCTTGTGGGTCATACTGAAACTCCCTTTCCAGCTGGTGTACACAAGAAAGCCTAGTTTTTACACCACCCTCATACAACTAAAACAATAGCACAGGATAAATCCTGCTTTCCCTTATAGTCAAATAAATCTGAGATGACACTGTTGGTTTCAGGAGGGGAGCTCACATTCCTGCATCTTCCCACTCCCAGAAGAAAATTATTTTCTCTTCTTTAAGTAGTGAGCAGAGGATCCCAGCTGTGCCTGGAGCTATGTGATTAATCAGTAGCTGATGTGCAATACCATGAGAGCAAACGCTGGGGAGGGGCTAAAAAGTAAAAAAAATCATTTGGGGGAGAGGGGGAAGTCAAATATGATATTTTATTTCATTCCATTACTAGTTTGAAAAATAAATGTAACTTAATGCAACCTTCAATGGTTTCCTTTAAAAAGGCCAAACATATATAAATTTGAAAAGAGTTCTTTAAACAATTTTTAAAATACTTTTCAAAGCTGTTCACTGAGTTCAGTAAAACTGTCCAAATATTTTCAGTCAAATCAGGACCACATTTTCATCTTACTACATTAATCTCAAAAAAACTCCATTAATCTGAAAAAAAATATATCCATTTTGTATTGGGCGCAAAAAGCAGAAATGTTTTACTTCTGTGAATATCCTCAGGTTTTATACTGCTTTATTGTTCTTACACTGAAGGATGGAAAGATTTAATTTTATTCCCTCTTTGTAGACCTTCTGTGTCCTAATTTACTTGCACTTTACAAATTGAACCCCCAATCATCTATGACTGATTTCAGAATATTTCTCAAAGATGTGACAATGAAATTACTGGCAATTTTTAATCAATGCAACTAAATATATTTTACCTTTCAATCAGTCATCTGTTTCTTAGGCTGCCTGTTCAACTCAAATACTCAGCAAGCATTTTTAAGGGAAACAATTGTTTCCTAAAGATTCAACACCCTGTTCCATCTGCTATGGGTGGAAAAACTCAAGAACATAATTTCTGAGACCACCCAAAAAGTCATGGAGAAAAAGAAAAGGAAGACTAGAGTTGTGAACCTTCTTGTCATTTTTGTATTGTGAGTTTTATTTGTAAAGCTCAGAATCAGGCCATCTGAGGAGTTCACTGTGCTCTCTTGGGGGGGGGGGGGGGCAAAGGACAGGGAAATGTACTACAGAGCAGTATGTTTCCAGGTTTCTAAGCAAAGTTTAAGGCTATATTTCTTCCTATTCTGTCTGTGTAATGGTCTGCCAGAAGTGTAAGGATACACCTTTTTTTTTTTTTTTTCCTTTCCCAAGAAAGCTTTATGTATTTAGTCCATTTTTTAGCTTTTGGTACACATAGGGATTTGTTTCAACTGCTTTTTGTTTCAAGTAAATGTATTAAAAATTTTCTGGACAGAATATAAATTAACAGCTGGTTAAAAGATGTGTTTAATTATCTTCAGTAGAACTGTCATTTTTCCTGTCATCTGGTACCAAATGACACTGGACATTTTACTCTGTTGAAGAATGTCCTGCTTTTATCAAGTCAAACTCCAGTCACATTTTTCAGCAGAAAAGATAAATAGGAATTGAAGAGGGAGGACCCCATGTAAAGGAACCACAATTTATCAGTGTAAAACCTACAATAAATGAAACCAGTTTTCTCTGAACTAAAGCCTTTTAGCTATCAGAGGAGCTTCCACACCATTTTGTTATGCTAAGATACGTTCCTCATTAATCACTGCATGCACACGGCTCTGCGCTTGGTCACATGAATGGTCCTGGAGAGCTGTCCTCACATCCTTTTGTCCCTCCCCGAGCTTACAAGCCTTTCATGGGATGTTTAGAAAGGAGGAAGGACAGCAGGACACAAGTGTGAGAGTGCCTATGACAGGCTGGGCGTTACACGGTTCTGCTTTTCAAAAGGGTGGATATTTGCCGTTATTATACCCACTGGTTTGCACCACAGTTGAGGCAGAAACAGAGAAAGCCTGGACAATGAGAAGGGGACAAGAGACAGAGGTCTCTGCAAAGTAGTCCCAAGTAGTCAAAAACCCCAGGTGAGAGCTACATCCCAATCTTCTCCAGGGAAAGGAAGCAGTATCAAAGTGACCCAGCCCTTTGGGGGACCTTGTCCTTTCTGTAACTTTACAGGTGCTAGTGGAAATCTAGGTGAGTAGAAATCCTTCCAGCCCCAGTCCTAGATCCATTAAACAAAAGGTTGTCAGGTTGTTTGGTCAGTGGAGTTTTCAGGCAGAAGAGCAAGAGACACACTGCAAATAGATATGAACAGAACAAGAGCTGCACATATTGAACCAATTTTGTATTGCACTATCCACAGGGAAGTCTTAAAAGGCCTCGAACCACAAAGGTACACAGCCCTGCTGTTTAGTTGGGTGATGCCTCTTCATTGGTACAGAAATGAAACACTGGGAGCCTGGGCAGTCAACCCCAAAAAAGAGCTGCTTTGCTTGCAATGTGCAGGCTGAAATTGAGCCCTATGCATGCCTGCAGTTCTCTCTTACATCTGCAGATTGCTCTGAGATGCCCTGCAAAATGCATTCAGATCCACAGTTGATTCTTCTAAGGGTCAGTACTCCAGAGTGCCATAAACTCTGCATTTTGAAATGATTCTGTGCGCTGATCTGGATCATTTACCATCGGAAAGATCAGCTGTACTATATAACCCAAGGGTATTAATGGCATGGTGAGCTACTGTAGCTTTCCTATTGATTTTGTCTCACTCTGTATCTGCAGCTATGAAAGTAATATGCCATGCACTATAAGTGTCCTGATGGCTGCAGTGCTGGCTGGCAACCCGAGTGGGGACCAAGAGGCCAGGGCAAACAGGCACATGAGAAGCATCCTGGACAAGTGACACAGATGTGGGAAATGTGACCAGTAGTTATGGGATGGGAATAAAACATTAAAATCATGTTTAATTCTGTCTCTACACATAGCCATGTGCAAGGATGATGGCTCCCTTATTCTAAGGTTCAGTATGGTTACGTATCACCTGCAGACATGAGCTACAAGGGGAGGAGGGGGCACAGGATGGGCAAGAGGCAGAAGCACTGCCAGAGCTGTGGTTCTGGTCCCTGCCATCTGGGATGCCTTCACCTGGTCTCAGTGCAGGAGTGCATCCCTGCCCTTCCACCAACCTTGATATCCTCCCACCCGCCTTGTCCAAAAGTACACCTCCTCAAACTTCAGGAACTTCAGCGAGACCAAGCATCAGCTTGAAGAGTAGATTTCCCAAGCCCCAAAATCGTGGGCATCTCGCTGCCAAAGCCATTCCCAGAAGCCCATCAGTTCACATAACATTTAATATAAAAATCCCTCTGTAGATCTGAATGAAGCAAAGAACTTTTTTTTCCTCTCATTTGTGAATTCTAAAAGATCATGTAAGTTTGAAAAAGCTATTTTAAGCTCTGGCAAATTAAGAATACAATCAACCACTGAAAGTCAGTCAGGATGCTTTGTTATGACAGATTGCTTTTGGCTAATGAAAATATTTCAGCTTGAGTCTGACTACCTCAAACATTTTGAATGTTTTAAATACCATTAAAGGAAATTCTGAAATAAAATAATGATAAACCAAAAGTACTGAAAAAAACAAAGTGACAATTCAGCATTTAACAAACTACTTTATTAAACACACTTATATTACATAAACAATTATGCAGATTTTCCATGTATTTGTGAACCATTTCAGCATTGCTACAGCCGCACTCTCCATTTAAACAGAGTGTTTCTTCAGTTTCATGAAGCCCTAACTTATCTCATTTAGCCACATAGAGTTGAAACTACACAAACAGGAAAGTTTGAGAACATAATCATTGAAAGATTGAAAAAATAGTTTTGGATGACCTTGTGTTTTCTCTCTCTTCTTCCATTTTGCTCCAAGGAAAAAGACTTTTGTAAGAGCAACTCTTAAATGTGGTTTGGAGTTCAGTGCTTGCTTTCATTTTCACTTTGCTGAGCATTACAACTCCTATATTATCATTCTAGCCTGAAATGAATTGAACAACTTGAAGTGATTCTCATAACACTGAATTTGGGGCTGAAATTATATGACTTGTAATAATGTCAACCTTTTCTTAAAGTGAAACTGTCTTTCACAGCCATAATGGAAACAGGCAGTATCTTGAAAGGATTGTTCAATCCCTATGGACCGGATTCTGATTTCATGGATAACAATGTAAATCAGAGGCAGGAAAAACATTGGAGGTGTTAAACTACTAGTAAGAGTAGGACTGAATCCTACATTTTGAGATAAACAAATATGCACATTAAGAATTGTGTTCAGCTAGGAGTATTATATTGGAAGGAGTCATCTTCCCTTAAATTTATTAAGATCTATTACAGAATAAGAACAGGGGCTGGAATTTTGAGTTATTCTTGTACCTTCTGCAGCCTTTCTTTCTAGCAGATGCTGTTTGGTATCTAATTGCCTTGACCATAGATGCAGAAGAAAGTTAAAAGCAAACAGATAAAAAGTAATTAAATACATTGTAAGTATTCAGGAGTTGAATAAAAATAAAGTTCAAATTTGCTAAAGCTGAACAGGAGGAAAAAAAGCATATTAACACATCCACACAATGCCAAGACGGAAAGAGCCATTCTGAACTATGATGTTGCCTCCATAAAAAATCTCTGGAGACTTTACTCTTCATCTGGAGGAAAAAACTCTGAACAAAGAAATGACAGCTTAAGGTGTATCATCTTAAATGCACCAGGTGTGTGCTTCTACACAAAGTATGCAAAAATATTCTTGGCCTCTTGCCAATACTTCTTGCTTTCTCAGGAACCAGTCCCTCCACTGAATCAGGATGGCTGTGGGTTTTGTACACCATCAAGTAAATAGGAATAGGAATCACCTCACTAGAAGAAGGCAAGCATCATATGAGTTAATAATATATATATAATAATATATATAATAACAACGTAGTTCCAACTTTCTGTCTTCTCCACCAATGTTTCCCCATATCAATGTTATTAGCACATAATAATGAAGTAATTTTTTAATGGTTTTATATCATACAAGTTTTTTCATAAATTGTTTAATATGCCCTTGGTTTGGCTTGGTTTCTTGGTTTGGTTCAGGTTTTGTGTGTTGGGGTTTTGTTGTTGGGTTTTTTTTTTTTTGAAAGTGAACATGTAATGATGAAAGGAATAAATACAATCTTCTTGATTTTCTGTTGTCCCACTGGCTTGATTCCCTACTGTGTTACAGGAGATTTATGCCACTGTGCAGTTCTCATTTACAAGTGGTAGGTTTTGAGCATGTAGTCATTACAAATGAGTCCAGGAAAGTATGGTTATTATATGTACACATTGAGAAGATGATTTGAAAATGTTTTAGAAAATCTTATATACCAAGACCAACTGCCGCTTTCTCTCAGTTGCCTCACGTTAGTATGTCTGGGAAGTAGATGCTAAGTATGAGGAAAAC
Source organism: Falco rusticolus (assembly GCF_015220075.1). Lineage (NCBI taxonomy): Eukaryota > Metazoa > Chordata > Aves > Falconiformes > Falconidae > Falco > Falco rusticolus. The sequence goes on from NC_051187.1 coordinate 99,888,753, forward strand.
TTACCTAAGTTAGTGACCAGTGGTATGCGTGGTTCTCACGGACCTGACTTGCATACAGGTGTATGTGGGTCAGGATGCCACTTGGTAAAAGTCAAGGAGGAAAAATTTTGGAAATGTTATAGCAAGTCATAACGGTATAGTGCCTCTGGAAGGTGTCAGAGTTGTTTGTGATATTTTCACAGATATGCCTTGCTGCTTTTGTCCTTGCTGCTGCTTACATGTAGGTGTGTGTCGGATGGATGGTAAAAGCATGCCTTCAAACTTCATACTAAAAGCACATTATTTATTCATCATTTTCCACCACTCCATTTTTGGGCTTGGAGGTTTTTTGTGAATGTGATTCTCATCTACAATTTCATTCTCAGTAGAAAGCAGAGCACCTTATCAAGGATCAGACATCCTAGCTCTTTATATAAACAATACATGCTTCTGATAAACAAGCAGCATGAGTGACTATATGGTGAATATTCTCTACTGTGAAGCCTAGCCTTACACCTCTCTCTCTGCTCACATCATGAATAACAAATGGGAGGACTAAGTCAGAAAAGAAGGTTAACCTAGCCAAAAAACCTAGTTTCCCAGAGGCAGTACTTCAACAAGCTCTACCCTTGACAACACAGATATGGGGAAAAGGGAAAGATAAGGGTTTCCGCAAACATCATTTGGCTTTTAGGAGGGTGAAAAAGGAGATGAAACACATTCTACCAGAGGCAGGGAGGGAGCGGCACAAGCAGCCAATTCCTGGTATCCAGTGCTCACAGGGACACATAGATGAGAGCCCCGTCCCACCAGCCTGGGAGCGGGGCGGCGCTTCTGCCATTTTATCTGAAAAGAAAGGATATGCTTGGCATAAAATTTTGGCAGGTGGAGCTGGGCTGGTTTAGCCAGACACCAAGACAACAATCACAAGATGAAGAAAAACAGTACGACTGGAAGTAAATTAATGTCTGTAATGCAAAGCAGTTGTAAGAGAAGATCCAGATTATTGGGAAGTGGGAGTGTGTGAGCAAAGGAGATCAGGGAGGTGCTGGAGATGGTGAAGGAGAAGAGAAGGCCTGGGAGGTATATCTTGGAAGTTGGAGTCTGGATTTTAGGGCTTTAGAATTTTTTTTTTTTTTAGAAAAACACAGTGGATGGGTGAAATAATGGAAATGAGGATATGGAAAGAGTAATGCTATTCTGTCAATCATATCCCATTTCAAAGCCTGGTTAAATAGGCATTTACTTATACCAAGTAGCAGTAGATGGCTGCAGCAGGCATTCGATAACCCTCAAAGCATTTTCTATCTATAGAAATGCACAGTGAAGGCTATTTAATATGGCCTTCATTTCAAATTGAGCAGATTAATTTAATAGACTGCAGCCTTTTGTCTAAGGACAAAGGCAGGAAACTGTGCAAAGCTGAATAATATGAAATACTCAGGAGTCTGCTTCTGGCTGGTACTTAAGGCTCTGGTTTACAGTTATGGAGTTTGGGGAAAATGCTGTACATAAAAAAAAAAAAAAAACCACAACAAAAAAAGAGCAGGAGGTGCTTTTCCCATATAGTGTATTACTTCCTGCAATTCATGAGAACTCTTTCCTTGTGCATAAAGGTCACCTTTCATTTATTTACCCTATCTGTTTGGTTTGCTGAAAGAGTGTCCTGAAAACATGTTAAACAAAAATATGAAAGGAAATATAAAAAGTAGGGGTAAAAGAGTGTGTCTCATGGCAGGACTTCTATAAATAATGACTATTAAAGGGAGTTGGCCATTGAAACTGCCCCACACAGAAATATCCTCATGGCACTACAGATCACAGACTGAAAAAAAATTGCATTTACTGACACTTAAATCCACAGGCTGACACTGCTCACTGCTATGAATGGCCAAAAAAACATGTGAGGATGTGAAGTGAGATGTGAAATTTTGCAGAGTAATGCTGTAACAGAGAGAGAACCTAAAGGAAAACCAGCAACCTAGAAAACAGGGGAGCAAAGATACTCATTTAAATGATTGGATGCATTCAAGAGCAAGTGTTACAGTATGTTTGCCCATGTCCCCATCACTGCTCTGTGCAGAACTACTTCCATCTTAAACAGACCCAAGATCCTAAACGACCCCAGCAGGTCCCAGCAGATGGCTGTGCAGTAAGATGGTGGTGTCACTGTAACCCAAATGTATGAGATGCAAGCAAACAAGGGAAGAGAGCATGAGATGGGACCAAAAAATTCTCATCTCATGCTCAGCATGGGGGATTTGGTGTGTCTGCCTGGAGTGCATAGCAGCAGGAAGCCTGCATTGGCCGGTGGTGGGATACCCAACTTGAGCAGCAGCAGCCAGCTGCAGAACCACAGCCAGCCTTTGAGGGGCCATGGGCAGCACTGCTTTTCTTTTGGCTGAAAATGAGTGATGGCGTTTTCACTTTGATGGAGCCTCTTTAGCAAACTCCCCCCACACCCTTGCTCAGCAAGGGAAAAATGTGATTGTAAGCAGTGGTTAGTGCAATTCATAAGCCCTTCCACAGCCAAGGGCAAAGAATTATATTTGCAACCACGCCTTAGAAACCCTGAACAAAATATGGCTTAAAACTAAACCTTCATCAGCTCATTTCCATCAGTGTTGCTGTATGTTCCCATGACTTGTGTACAAAAATGTGTTTCAAGTTGATCAGCAGTGAGATGCTGCCACTGGAGCTGCAGAGCCCTGACCCCAGTTGTCTCGTCATGCACAACTCACCTGTGGGTGTGGGGGTTCTCTCCTTCACTTGAGGTGTACACAGAACTAAAATGTTCTTCAGGGCCTCCCCAGCTTGCAACCCCTACCCAGAAGACCCCGAATGCTCAGAAATAATTAACCTAGAAGTCAATATCTTGGTGACCATCAAGAACTGGAGCAGGGCTGGAGCGATGCCAGCGAGGGACCTGGAGGAGCAGGGAGGACCACACAGGAGATCAAATGCTGCAGTCAGTCAGAATTGTGCAGGACACAGATCCCGGGGATGGAGGGAGGGAGGGAGGGAGGGAAAAAGCACGAGTGGGTGGTGGGTGAGCAGCTCTCCAGCACCTGTAACAGCAAAACAACTCAGGAGGCTCTGGCAGTAACACAACATGGATGTGCAAAGGTGAGGGAGCCCAAGTAAAGCAAGTTAGGAAAAAGTCTAAAGCAGGGAGACCCTCAAATTCACGACTAATATCAAGCCTGCATATTTTAGAAAGTGTTCTAAACATGAGATTTCTTCGGCTGGAGCAGTAGGGAGGGGACTGCCGGGGCATTATGTAGGAAAGCATTCAGCCCTTCCTATAGCCAAAGGTGCTAAGACCAGGCAGCTGAAAGGGATCTGCACAGCAGAAGGATATCGGGGTGTGTCAGCAATGTGAACAGCGAAGGACAATGCAGAGCTGCAACTCCCTTCCGCCCCTGCCCCCTCTGCCAGACATCCGGATTCCAGGCGCAAAAGGGCAAAGTCATTTTTTTTCTCCTTGAATAGCTTTTTGGGACTCTGGGAGGCTGCCCTTGAGACTGCCAAAGCCTCGCTGCTGCCCATATGAGCTGCTAGCACTAGGTTCAATTAATCATCCTCTCCCCGTGGTAACTGTAGTAGTGCTGGAACCAGACATCATGGTGAAATATCCTGAGCCTGTTTCCTTTCTCCCTGTTATTTCTGTAACACAGCTGATGGGGTCTGTCACTTGCAGGTGAAGGAGTTGTGACTCTGCTGTCACTGCTGATGCATTACAGAACGTTACATATATCCTAGCTGCATTTTTTCCTCCTCTTACTTTTCCTCAATACTTTTTTGACTAAAGTTCTGTTTATTTAAAAAATAGAAAGAGGATTTTTTTTTTTAATTTAGTGGAATTTAAACAAAAAAATCCCTGATGCTCAGTTGACCATTCAGGAGATTCCTCAGACAAGCAAACATGCAACCTTGCTCTACAGCACATGTGAATGTCTTGGGATTTCTACCTTCTGGAGACCGGACCACTTCATGGTATGCAACACCTTCACCTGGAAAGCATAAAATATTATTAATCAAAGTCTTGAAGAGATCATGAGGTCCTGACCTGGTAGCAGGGGAATAAAACCTGGCAGTACTATCACGCAGATACTTTTTTTATTTACTTATTGAAGCGCTGGGATAATAAAAAATACGTATGCCTTCCTGTTTACTGCATTTTTAAATAACCATTCAGCATTGCTTTTATTTCTCATTTAATTTGAATAAGTTTTATGAGTTGCTGTTGTGATGTGAATTTTTTACTGCTGCTATTGTATATGTTACTGTCTTCAGGATGCAGAATTCCATAAGAAAAAACTTTTGAAATAGGTTTTTGGTTAGCTAGTTCTGACAGGTACTTAGAGCTGCCGTAGTCCAGAGTTTTCCCTGGGCTTTCTCGCAGGTCTACACACCCATGATCAGCCCACCTTCTCCTTGGCTGTGCAGTCCTGGCTGGAGGAAGCAGCAACCCGGTGTTCTCAGGAGGTGAGTGTGTATTGCCTCCATATGCCTCAGTGAAGGGGACACCTTGCAGAGATCCCAAGATGCGCATTCAGTCCCTTGCTGTGAGAAAAGGCAGTTTTCACCCTATTATCCAACATGGTAGAAACAGAAGCCCAAAAAAATCCCATTTTCGAGTAACCATGGCTTCACAGTTACTAGCAACACAGAGCTCTAAAATAACGAGAAAAGGCATGGAAGGAAAACTAGAGAATAAAAATAATTTAATAACCTTTTTAATAATAATAAAATAACCTTTAAAATAATTTTATATATATATAAATAATAATTTTAAATCATAAAAAAACTTTTAGAAAAAATCTCCCAGGAGCTGGGACTAGATGGCAATCCCAATTTCCACTTAAAGTGTGGGATGCAGAGGGAGTTAAGAAGCCTGTCTGTTATGTAGGAAGGAAGCATTTTCGTAAAAGAAATCTATTATTTTTCATTCCATTGGTACTGGGCTGTGGCCTGAATCCAAGCCAGGGACCCGTTCACAGAAAGAAATTAGAAGGCAGAGCCAATAACTACGCCAGATGATTCTTCCAGCTCTGTAAGCATGCGGCCAGCTACAGTTGGGTGAAAACTGCAAGCATGTTGGGAGGACCTTGCAGCATGCAAGCTCATGGAGGTATAAGGCCCATGGAATCAAACATAATAAATCACTGTTCATTATTAAACAAGACTTAGAATTAGATTGAGCTCAACTGGACAGTGGGGACCAGGGCTGTGACAACAGTAGTTGAGGCAGCTGTGTGCCCTCTGAAAGTGCTTCAATTTGACCACACCATTTTCGCAGGATGTTTGAAGTCCAGTAAAACCAGTGAAGCCACTAGAGATAAAGAGAAAAACAAGTGTCCCTACCTTGGAATCAGGATAGTCTCTGCCATTGTCTGTTTATGGGTTTATGTGCATAGACCCACATTAGAAAAAACACTAAGGTCCTTAATTCTGATTTTAGGTTCCTAATTTATGCCGATTTCCTGAAAATTAAAGGTCTAAATCTTCTGTTCATTTTGACTTGTGGTACCCAAAATTGCTCAAAAAAAAATCAGTTTTACTTTATTTTCTCCACTGGAAAATTAGCTATGCATAAGAATCCTATTACTCATTTTTGGGTTTTGTTGGGTTTGGGTTTTTTTTCCTGAAACTTAGTTGCCTCTGATGGAATATTTTTTTCCTCTGTCAAAACATTCTCACTCAGAATCAAAGCATTCTGCCAGCACGAACAAAACCAAAGGTGAGCACTGCAGCTCCTGACCCTCGGGTCCTGCCTTACACACAGCCACAGAAGAAGCCTGGAGAAGAGAAGGTCTGGAGTTTGGCTGCTCCCCTAATGCACTTCATTTTGCATTTCCTATCTTCACACGTGGCCAATTCCCAAATGGTCAAAGGGGTCACATAATGGAAACTGAGTACTAAAATAAGTTTCCCGTCTAACAGAGGTCTATACCTTGTGAAAACACATTCCACAGATAGGCTGGCTACTCACAGCAGAGAGGACAATGACTTGTTAAATGTTTTAAAGGCATATCATCTTCCACTTCCCAGTGGGAAACTGTGTCTATAACTTTAATATTATTCCGTGTAATTGACATCATCCACTGCTGATTTTTGTCTGCAAAACCTTTCAGAAAATCTCATGGGGGTATGAACAACATCTGTTAATTATTTTTAAATATGAGATGTGCCTGGGTTGACCCTAGCTGAGGGGTTTCTCCACAGCAGCCTGGACAGGCATAGCCAAGAGGGGTTGCTGGGAGAGGGCAGCAAGTGTGCAGGTTACCACAAAGTGCAGTTCACCCTAGGGAATTGCAAAGAAAGATGGAGACTTCTCCACAGTGAGATGGACTTCCACTCCTTTTGATCTGTGTGCAACTGCTGGTGAGCGAAGGAATAAATAACGCAGCCAGCAGAAGATGCTCATCTGCTAAGATACCCTAATCAGTTGTGGCCACATGTGCTCAGTGTCCTTGGAGCTGCTGAGACCAGCGGGGTCTGTCACACTTCTGGACATGCCCTGAAATAGAGTAGAAATGATCTAAAGGGCAGATCCCCCAGGACTGATCCACTGGCCCCTGTAGTCCATGCCCGGTACTCTTCTTGTATTGACTCTACCTCTGCCAATGCTCTTCATCTGCATCTTTATCTCTACTCAGCTTACCTAACGAAATTCTGTTCCTAAATCCAAAAAATCTGTGTTCCTTGGTATGCACATGAATGCTCTTCTTCGCAGGCACAGAAAAGTTCTGCTGCCGCATTCACGTTGCAGCATACTGCCTGTGTCTTCAGTCCAGGATCCCATTTAAAAAGGGATTCTTGTTTGACTCGCTCCGTAACTTCACTTGTTACCTTTCCTCACAGGCTTTACTGTTTCTTTGACTGCTCTCTGCTGCCTCAGCTGGGACCCTTTCTCTTCTGGCCATCTCTGAGAGCAGGATAAGAGAAAAAGACATACTGTTCATTCATCTCAACTGCAGACACAAGAAAAAACGTTAATGTCTCTGCTGGCCACAGGGATATTCAGTGCTGTAATTGGCAAGCCTTAATTTATTCTTATTTTTAATTGTAGCTTGATACTCTGCCTAGTCCTCATATTTAGAAGCCAGTTAACAACCATTGGACAGGAGAATAAGCAACTTATTTCAACAAAAAAGCTATTAGCTTTACAGCTCTGGCATAAATGGGTAACAATTCGGGAGTAAATGACCTGCTGTAGTTACCAACGTCAATTTCCTTTTTGTTCTTTTCTCTCTTGGTTCCTCTCTCACATTTGTTACTTTATGTATCTTCTTCTTAATTCCCCTTCTCATCTTTTTATTTTTTGTTCTAGCTTAAGAAAAAATCAGGGATGTGCAAGTATTTTCGTGCAAGTATTTTCCTGTGCAAAGGTCACACAGTCATTTGCATCAGACTTCTCCTTTAAAATGAGACAACTTGTGTTCATCTGACACCGGCAGCAGCAAGTAACAGATAAGAACATGCACAATTGGAGGCTGGGCACCCTCCCAGGCGGGCTGCACACACCCACCCTGGCCACCAGCTGTGATCTCTCCCACCCAGGACATCTGCAGCATTTAATGATCTGCACCATTTAATGTAGGGGTTTGTGATAAACCCAAGTCCCTCAACAGACCAAGCTATGGAGCCTAATACACAGTTTATCTTTCCAGGCAGTCTTTTCTTGTTCCAAAGCAGTTTAGTGATAACATCTGCAAACTCTAAGGCTGTCATTTCAGCTGCATGTGGCTCTGCTTTCCATGCTGAGTTTCCACTTAAAGGTCTGCTCCTGACCACCTTTAAGGCTTCCATAAAATTCCACAGTAAGTTGGTCAATGATTTAAGCTCCCGTTCACAGAAATCACATTCTTAAATCTATTTAGCATGATGTAATGCCTGTACACTCTCAAAGAGTCAAAGACAGTAAGAACACCATTTTTACAAGAATAAGGCATACTGGGTAGATCAAGGAATCTGTTCGTCAGTCCCATCCACGAATAATGGGGTGAATATTAACAGCAGAGGGTTCAGGGACATTTTATGGTTGAATGCTGGTGAAAGAGTAACTCCTCTCTCTTTCTGGCCTAACGAATATTTAATTCAAAATGTAACTGCTCCTACAGGAGAGACTTAATAGCTCGGTACATTGAATATTCACCTGAGATACATATATCATGGGCTTTAGTTCCTTCCCTGGACAAGGAAAAGCCCATGTATTTGAATGTAGTAAAGCCAGAAGTTCAGTGTGGACCTTTGCTGTCCCAAAAGAGGACTGCAAACACTACCATAGCTTTTTTACAAGGGCCTCATGACCTCTGCAAAACAAGCAAAGGAAAAATCCCCAAGCCATTCTGTATTCCTTTAGTCTTTGGTGGTTAGGAGATGAGGGGAATTGCAGAAAGAGGATATAAATATAAAATTATATAAAACAATTGCTTGACAAACTCATAATTTTACTGTTATAGCTAGAAACATTTTATTTAAAAATACTGGCAATTCTTGCCAGCTCTCAGCCATGTCTGCAGTCAGGCATTAACAGCAGCTGGAGCCAATAAGCATTTCACGGCCATCTTCAGACACCTTGTGCCTCACCAGTCATCCACAGCACGACAGTGTACCAGCCTACCTGGCCGTCAGAGACTGCTACCCTTGTTGTGCTTCCCCAAAAGCATTTGAAAGGTGCAAGTCTCACTCTGCATCAAAGCCAAATGTCAAAAACCTAAAAACCACTGACAGAGTGTTCCCCACTGTACAACTGCAGCTGTAGTACCCTCCCCTATAGAGCAATGCTGAATTTCATTCGGGGACGTCCAAAAAATTGATTAGTGAAAACATAAAATGGACAGAGAAAGCTATAAAAGAAACCACTGAACAAAGCAGAGCCATAAGGAATCAATCTCTATCATTCTTTCCACAATTGTGATCACAATAATAAGCAACAATGAAGTACTGGAGTCATTAAGTAAATTGGCAAAATTTGTGAGGTACAGTTTCACTGACACGCAATCTCCTTGTCAACTTTTCTATACTAATGTTAAGGGGGGGGGGGCGGTGCTTAGTAATTCTTTTTCCTCCAGCTTGTGGAGAAAAAATGGGAAAGACTGATCTCTGCTCTGCTCAGCTGCAAGATGTTAATGGTGAGGTACCTGTACAGTCAAAACTGCAGACCCTGCTCCACCAAACCCACCACAAGTTCCACTTCCCTCAAATTCCAACTGCACACAGGGTCTGGGAGAGCAGGAGCACTTGTGCTTCACCACTCACAATGAGCTGTTTCTGTGCAATTGAGTTACACCAGGTTTAAAGAGCTTTAGCCAACCAGCCCAGCCCAGTAGAATAGTTTTTGGCTGCCCAGTTTGACATGACAAATAATCACTAGTGAATTATCAGCGTGAAAAGTCTGTGATCAGTTTTTGGGTTAAAATTCTCTCCTCTGAGATACCTCAAAATACTGCTAATTAAAACACTGGTAGAAAACCGGAATATTTCACAAGTCATCTGGAAGCAGAGAAAAAAAATTAGAGCAAGTGACTAGTGTTCTTATGTGATTTCACATTTTTAAAAATAATTTTAAAATCTCACGGTAGTGTAAGACCTAAAATCTGCAGTGGGGGACTTGTGGCCTACGGAGAAGGCCCTTTGTATAACCAATACCCAGCAGAAATCCACATTTACAAACTGACTTGCAGGCAGTTGCACAAGGGAGCTGGGGTTCACATCTCCCAGCACATTTTTGTTCAGCCGAGGCTTTCTCACGGACATAAGATCCACTGCAACCAGCTTTGAAGTCCTGTGCACACCTGCATAGATTACAAAGAAGGGAAGGCAGGTCCCTCCACACCCAAACTGTAAATTAACAATGCAACAAGTCAAGTTAAGATATGCCCTCCAGCACCTTGTTTTAAAGTCAGACCAATGGCTGACAATCTCCTGATACACTTAACCCTTTCCCTGGAATTCACACCCAGTTTCCAGCCTTGTGAAAGAAGAAACAAACTTGTAGGAATAACTGCGTGATTTATTTTTTTTTAAAAGTAAAGTATCGGTTCAAACCTGGGCCATCTGCTCTAATCCAAGACAGGAACTGAATCATACCCTGGTTTTTTTCCGCACAAAACAGATGGAAGTTACCCCTATACTAACTCAATTTCTGCAGAGTGCCTTGTATAGCAATAGTGAATATGTCAGAGGTTGAAGAGAGCCAGCCTTTGCCTTTCCATTTCACCTGTTTGTCCTGGAAGGATCCCCTGCTATGGGTAGGTCATGGCAATTACTGGGGGGTTTTCTCCAAAACCTTTCAGAAGGTTCTGCTCATCCACCAGAGAAGCATGTCATCAGTAACTATAGCTTCGAAAAGGGCTTTTAACTGAGCCAAGAACAAGTACACTCACCCAAACTGCCAGACCTCCTAGCCTTAATGTAACCACCTTCCTTACTTCATCCACTTTGTCATAGCCCGCCACTAACTACACTCATCACTTCCCATCACTTCATACCTAATGGCAGGTGAGAACTAATTCCTGTACCATCTGTAATGCTAGCCTTCTCTGGACCTAACCTCCTCTTGACCCTGTCACCTCACAGCTCCTATAGCTGTAGGGAACACGCATGTGAGAACAGAGGACACTGCTGGCCTCCCTGGCACGATTTCTGCAGGGGAGAGTGCCCACTGCGACTCCGTGCTCCAGCACCTCCTTTACCTGCCCTGTGCAGCACAAACCCAGGCCTATGCTCAAGCTCAGGCTTGTGAGCACCCTCACAGCGCGGACCCAAGCAGAACTTCAGGCACAGGGTGGAGGTACCAAGAGGCGTGCTGGGGACAGGCAAGCGGTGTATCCCACCTTGCTGTAGCCAGCAGCACAAGGACAAGCACACATCCACTTACAGAGGGTTCAGGGTACCACCGGACTGGGCAAGCCACCTCCATGTCCCCCACCTGCTCTTCCAGGGAGCCCATGCAGCCTGCTCTGATCTGTGGTGCTGCCTGGTGGCAGCCCTGCACCCCAAGGAGAGAGGCTGGAGGCATTTAGGTTGGGCTGCCATTTTACAGTATGGACCTGATGGTGCAAGCTGCCACTGTCCCAGAGGTGGTAACATGGAGCCAGAGAGGGACCAGACTGCGGTTCATCCCCTGCTCCAAGCACCAGAACCCAGCGATGACTTCTGTGCCCAGGTGCTGGTACTTACAGTAACACCTGACATACTCCTGACCAGTGACAAGAAAGATCATCCAAGTATCCAGCCGTACTACAGGAAAACTATCCTCATCTGCCTGCTGTCAAGGATATATGATTCAACTGCCAGGTGCTAGAAGGCTCTGCATTTGAGGTGAGTTCAGATAGAAGTCAGGAGGTGCGGCCTGTGTGTGTCTATATATGCTTTTCAAATCTTAATTGAACTTTTCACATTTGGATATTCTTTGACTGTTTTGGGGAAAAGAAAAAGAAAAGGAAAAAAAAAGATAAAAAGAAAAAGGAAAAGAAAAAGAAAAAGGGAAAGAGAAAGAAAGAGAAAGAGAAAAAGAAAGAGAAAGAGGAAGGGGAAGGGGAAAGGGAAGGGAAAGGGGAGGCAAGGCTTCACTTTATCGCCCTCTTCTATCTGTCTCACACACATCTCCTTTGTTACAAACCCATTAGAAAGAGACCCATCCATGTTTTCCATAAAGTAGGAATAATCTATTAAAATTTTAAAAGCTGATTTTCAGAAGCTTCTTCTCTCAGTGGAAAACAAATGTACCTCTGATAAACATTACCTCCTCATGTATCTGTATTAAATGATTTACCTTAATATCTAAATCCAAGCTCTTTGGTGCATATTCTTAGCTGCATGAAAAGGAACTAAATATCCCAGGAGACTTGCAAAAAAGGAAGAAAAAAGATTAAGGAATGGCAACCACCAAGAGTATTAAAGGATGTGAAGAAAAAAGAGAGAGAGAAATAGGACTCAGCATCTTCAGATGAAAGCTGAACTGTGCCTTCCATCCAAAAAGCACCAGGTAAGGAGAGCAAACCATCAGATTGCCCAATGAGTGTAGGAAAAGGAATAAGGAAGACAGAGCTGATTAACAGGAGGGATGTGAAGAAGGACTACTGCAATCCATGGTGGTGTCTTTATTGCTTTACAACAATCTTGAATTCCAGGTTGCTTTTCCACCCAACGTACTTTGCTGTTCAGATGTAGATTTTTTGTTTGGTTGGGTTTTTTCCTCTTACAATTACACAACAAAGCTAACTAGAATAGTCAATGTATGTCTATTCTGCAGCACTCTGAAATGTTATCGCTGTTGGGAAGCAGATAATGTAGGGAAATGTGAACAGTTTGGGGGTTGTTTGTTTGTTTGTTTGTTTTTTCAAAAAAGGAGACAAATAGGCAGCCCTCCGGGTCAAGCTGGGACTCACCCCATTTTAGGGTGAGGTTCCAGGCACTCTGTGCCTCCTGTCTCCTATAAAAAAACTTTTTCTATTTCAGTTTGCTTTCATAAAATGTACATAAAGAATCCAAAGCAGGGCACACAACACACACCCCCCACTATCCCTGGGGAAATCACAAGTAACAGGAGAGTGACAAGGCCCTACACCCAGGGCATGAGATCAAAAGGAAAAGGGCCCAGATAGGGAACATTTGGTATGTAGATGAAAAGCCAGTAAGCTAATGACTTGTTGCCTAATAAATTTCTAAAGACTAGGACAACAAAGCATCCCAAAAGCTTCCTCTGAGATGCCAGGATGAGGAATGGCATTCAATATGGTTCCAGTGGATGGAAGCTATCAGTTGTCTTTCATGGAGTGTGAATAATGGGCCATATATGATTTATTTAAAGGTGTGCTCATGTTTATCTGAGAAGACCCTTATTGTTGACTTGAGGATGTACTAAATCCTTAAATGGGTGATATAGGGAGTGTGCTAATTGTCCAGGCACAAGATATGTTAATGTTGTTAACTTGAAGATATACTAGGTCCTTGAATAGGAATGTGCTAATTGTCCAGGTGTGAGAAATGTTAATGAGTTCCCGGAAAGTTAATGAATAGACATGAGTGACTTGTATAAAGAGGGGGCTGAAAGGTTCCCTTGGTGTGCATGACTTTGGAGGAGCGATCCCTCATGTACCCAGCGCTGCCGACTAAAGATAACCTCCGCTCACTCGAATATTGGTGATAGATTCTTTGAATCAAGTGCTAAGTGGATTTTTAGGTTTTTTAATGAGTACGTCTTCAACCCAACAACAGATCAAAAAGGATGTGCACATAGATTCAAAATAAAATTTAAGATGGATGGATGTACGTATGTATGAATAACAGAACAGAATGAATGCAATCAGCAGTGCCCAAATGCTGTTTGATCAAAAAAATTACTTTTAGCAAATTTTGTCAGATAATGCCAGCACCCTCCTTTCTGCTCCTTTGCTTTTCACCTTTTAACTCAAGAGCCCTCTGTCATCAGCATCTCAAGAATCCACATCTCGGAACTCTCTCAATGACAGAACATAGTGCATTAGCAATAATAAGCACAACACTGAAATGACTGCCATGATACTGATTTTCTCGACTTAGTTACACAGAGAGTGCAACAAACACGTAATAGATTACTTTCATTTCAAAGGAAAGGGCAACTTGATCTAATCTGATAAGTGACTGAAAATAGCACTAGGGAGTGTCTCTCTTATTGTAATTCACTGAACTCATACCACTTGGCTTAGTTGGAAGAGAAATAAAGATCCTCTGACAGTATTGGGGAATATGAACTTTCTAGAGGAGAAGCAATCAGTCCTCCTCCCCTGAGCTAATCTTAAAGGGCAGAGTACCTATACACTCAGTAGAGAGGTATCTCACTGTGAAATATTGACACATAAACTGAGCGAGGTGTAATTACTTGCCCTTGAAGGCCATTGCAAGTAAAGGCTTGGAGTTCCTCCTGCCAAGAGTTCACGCTCCCTTCAAGTATATCATGAATTTAATTGACCTGGTTATCTCAGAGATACAAAACCAACCAGTGTTTATAGAACCATGGCTCAGAGGAGATACTACCCTGACTGTGTTGGGGTGACAGGGCTCCTAAACCTCCTTACTTCCACTTTCACTCCTCAGCCAAATTTCCACTCCCTCTCACACTTCCATATATAAATTCTCTAGTGTTTTAAAAACTTTTCCGATTAGGCAGACCCTCAGAAACCAGTTTTCAGGTGCCCCTCTTGTGCTACAAACATCCCCATACTGTGCTTTAGTCACTGGTCAAATCTCACTTAGCTGCCTCCAGGAAACTAACTTCTGCCGCTGTTCCGGTGCGCAGTGGCTGAGCAGTGCACTTGCATCCCTTCCTTTGTATCCCAATGGAATTACCCTCCTGCTTGTCTTGTTCTCCCGTGAGCCTGCCTGACTGTGCAGCCAGGGGTTGCTGTAGAGAGCACAGAAAGAGTTAATATTGCAGAGTCTGTTATTGCTCATTAGTACTGCAGAGGTGCCTGGGTGCCCTGGCAAAGACCAGGATTTACCAGGCCAAGGACTGTACAAACAGTAAGGGCCAGTGCCTGCCTGCAAAGCCTGAAATCTAAATACACAGGACAAACGAAGGCCAAGCTCCTGTTTCCATTTGACAGGTAGGAGGAGGTGCCACCCCCCCTCTGGCCACCACCTCCCCATCCTTTCAGCACTCAAGGTGAGGTATTGCTCTGTGGGGCTCTCCAGCAGGTACCCCCACCTCCTCTGGCAAGGAGAAATCCCACTTTCCTCAGGGATCTTCCACGATACACCTGGGAGTTTCTCGCTGCATAGCTCCCATACTCACCAAGGGCTGACCCCTGCCCACATCACACACACACAGCCCCTGCCAAACCACTGCAGCCCCTATACACCTACGTACCCATGAACACATGCACAGACATGCAGGTAAGGCACTCTGCCTGGCCCAGCACACCCAGAACTGCCCACTTTGCCCTTGGGCAACCTAACTTCCTCACATGCTGCACCCCAGACTGCAGCTGCACCCGCACCCAGGTCCCCCAGGAGCTGCTTCTCAAGGGCACCCATAGGGGCTTTTCCTCCCACTGCTACATGATGTGATTCACGCTCTGTGTTGCATGACATGATGCACACCCTTAAATTCACCTATATTATATTTAAGACTGGAAACAGTCCAGTTTCCTCAGACCCATGTGTGTGATGAGGCAGTGATCTTCCTTATGTTGTTGCTTATGGTGGCACCACACCACTTGAAGTCATCACCCAAGCTTGGTCTCACAAGTGACTCCCCATTCAGGGCAGGACAAAGTGTCCACTTCTAGCAATACCCCACTAACTCTGGCCACTGCTAGGCTGGCAGACAGCCTGTAAAACCCAACATCTCAGAAAGCAACCAAACTGTCTGTACATACTTTGCACAAAAGATCTGAGGATTTTCAGTAGATGTGAGAGCTCAGGATCATGTTTGACTTAGCATGCATGTTTGACAGCTAAATAACATGAGTAAGCACAGCAAATCCACAGTCCCAAACACTTCAGATTTACCATACTATCTATTCACACAAGCAGAACAACAATGTCTGAAATCCCCAGGACCTTCATGCTGGCTGTGCACATGCCAGGTAGCTAATCTGTGCATGCAGTACAGAAACATTGCAGATTTCCAGCTTTATGGTGGCTCAGGCAAGGATCTATCACGCAGTCCCTCAGCAGGGCCGCCCACTGGCTAGAAACCCTGGGCCAGTGTAAAAAACCCCATGGCTCTGCCTATGCAGCACATCTGCAAGGAAAACAGGGCACCCTCAGGAGAACTCAGACATGTGGGGGCTCTGTGTTAACCATGGTGGCAACAAGGGCTTGCTTCTGTCCGCTTTGCCTCCAACAGACAAGCGCTTTCTTCTTCAGACAGAGCCTGTGCCTGGTGTCATTTGGAAGGTTGCACTTGCTTGTACTAGCCCATCAACAAACAGATGAGGAGCCCATGCAACGCTAATTATACACTATAGGTACCTGTTAAGCCATTTTGTAGCCAGTTGTGTGCCTTCATAATTTAAAGGGACAAGTGCAGTTAATTACATGTAAATGAGGTCTGGCTCAGTGTCACAGCATCTATAAAGGACAGGAGAGAGGCAAATAAACCAAGGAGCCCTTTTCTTCTCTGCATTACTGCAAAGGAGGCATGCCTGCTGATGGGGAAGAAGTGGTTTGTTAGCACAGCCAGAGGCACTGCACGCCCTAAGGGAGAGCCTACCTCCCAGGAACAGGCTGTAGCAGAGACCTCTCCCCACCAAACCCCAGCTGGCAGGTTGGGATCAGCATGGGAGGGAGTACCGGCAACTCCTGCCCTGAAGCCCTGAAGGGAGGGAAAGGCTGCACCCAAGCCCTTCCCTCGCAGTTCCTGGGGTCAGCTTCCTGCCCACCGCCAGCACCAGCACTTGCCACTCAAGAGGACAAACCCAAAAGGAAATGCACATGAAGGGAAAACCTAGAAAAGGAGGGAAACAGCCAGGGAAGTAAAACTCACTGCACCCATGGCCACGTTCCCAGAGCTATGCAATTTTCTAGGAGGTATCACACGTGATACCACAGCATCAATCCATAAGCAAATAAATAAACCAGCAGTGGTATTCATTTACCTACTGCAGTGCAAATTCAGTTATGATGTTCAATGAAGGCAAAAGCCTGGAGGCTTTTTAAAAGGACTCAAACCTGTGTCAAACAGTGAGGGATCCAGAATTGCATTAGCTAAGAGCCTTCTTAAGAGACTGGATGGTTGTACACTCACCTCATGTCACAAGACAACATATAGCTGGTGGAGATGAGGAAGGACTTCTTTCAAGAGGCTCATTTTCTTGAGTCCTCTCTTCCAGATTCTCCCACCTTTCTACATTCATATTAGTCATATCTGAAAATAAGAACCTGAACCAGAAATTGTGTTTATTCTTTTTTATTCTGAATGCTGGTCTGGGGGTGTGGGGCCGGAGGAGGTGATGCAACTCAATAGAGGCCTGAGTTTTTAAACTCTGCTGACTTTCCTGGAAGTATTCCTGATCTACACATACAATGTGCTTGGTCACCTCTTGGCAAAGTCTTCCTTCCACAACCACCACCTTGACACAGTTGGCAGTAACTGGTGATGCTGAAGACAATTCCTACAGCGGTGCAGGTGCCTGCTGGAGCAAATTACCGGTTCTCCCTTCAGGTGGCCATTCCTGATCAGCAGTGAGTAGAGTAGCAGCAAAGCATCAAGAAAAAGCCATCTTTGGGAAAGATAA
This sequence comes from Falco rusticolus, assembly GCF_015220075.1. NCBI lineage: Eukaryota > Metazoa > Chordata > Aves > Falconiformes > Falconidae > Falco > Falco rusticolus. The sequence goes on from NC_051187.1 coordinate 99,905,966, forward strand.
AATTCCAGCTTCTAAGATGACCCATCCATAAACCTGAATGCATTTATGTAAAAGGAAGAGATCTCTGGAAATTCAGAAAGGGCAGTGTCAGATTGAAGAGTCATATTCCTTGCATGTTACCACTGCATGCAGACATAGTATAGGAATTGTTTTCACAAACCAGACATGGCTATTGAAAGGCCCACACTTCTAGCGCTTCACTGGATGAGCAAGTCCCAAGTTAAGGGCCTCAGAGTGTGGTTCACCCACTGGAGAAGCCACCCTTCCCTCCCTGCTTTCCTTCAGGCCAGAGATACCTCCCGGGATTAGATCATTCCTCAGTGTCAGGCTGCGGTGTTAGGTTGCCAGCCATGGGTGGGTGTGTTATTAGTCAGATTTACATGTCTAAAACATCATTTATGCAAACACCCCAGGGCATGGCTATGAATGTGCACAAAACACAAATCTGAAGAAGTTGTTCAATAAGTAGAAAAAGCAGCATCTGAGTTGAAGCACCTCTACAAATTGGTCAAATCTACTTGCAGCGAGTTGGCTAACATGATTGCTCACCAGATTTACTGCAGAATGTGTTTTGATATCGAATGCTTCTTTCAGTTGTATTCACATTGCTCTGCTAGATGCAGTATGTGCTCAGTATTTGTCTCTAAAAAGTAAAAAATTAAGTCGAAGAGTCCCACACAAGGGGCACATCTCCAGAGGAGATACTCTATAAACACCTGCAATAGCCATTAAATCACAGGGGCTTCATAGGCCATGACTATACAAATTAGTTATTCAGCTACCTAACTTGGGGCTTGCAGGCTGACACTCTGGCTTTGTTCAAAGCACCTCTGCGGTGCTAGGATGCTGCTGTCCCCAGAGAGTAGTAAAAACCACAAGGAATGCCAGACATAGTAATATACGAAGCTAACCTCAGAGGAAAGTAACAGATTACAAGCAGCTGTCAAGGTAGAAAAAATACTGTAAACTTGTTTTAAACATTTTCACAGCAAAAAAAAAGAAATCTATTTTAAAGTGTCCTACTCATACTTTTCATTACTAAGACAAAATTAATGGCCACACTCAAATGTTGTCTGGGCAAACCACACACAGGAGTACAGGGCTGGTGGAAAGCAATTTTGAGTCCTATCAATACCATGCTATTGGAAGTGAGGGAGTAAAACAGCTGAGCTGGTGCCCAAAAACCATCCTCCTGACCGGCTGGCTCCAGATCAGTTGGCAAGGGAGGAGCTGTGCTTTCCTCTTCCTATAGCACCAGGGAGGAATAAAGTGCCAGGGCTGCAGCTTTCAAGGGGAAAAGGGGAAATGTTGTGGAATCCAGAAAAAAGTCCAGAAAGCTTTTTGGGTGCTGGGCTGGAAACGTCACTTCAGATCCCTGGTCACTTTGTAGCACCCACTTGCACACATACACTTCCCCTCAACATCTGGGCGCTCCACGGCCCCGGCCACCACAACAAACAGGAGTAACCGAGCCACTCACAGGCTGCCCATATAGCCATGCCATCACGTCTTCTAATCCTAGACTTGGTGCAAGCCAATTTACCTGATTACATCGCTTTTGTTCACATTAAGTGTTCATTGTGAAACTGTCTCCAGACAGGAAAAACTAGATAACAGGGGAAGAGCTCCTCTGTGGAGATTGCCACAGACAATTTTTTGTTTTCATCAACTGTTTTCATCATTCAAGACATCAGCATGACATCCAAAATGACCAAAAGTTTCCCTGAGATGTCCTAAGCATGTCATAATTTTACACAGTTAAGCTGTGCAAGGAATAATAAAAACAAAATTTATTTCAGTTTGCATTCATAAAATGTATGCAAAGAATCCAAAGCAGGACACACAAAGCACACGTCCCACCACCCCTGGGGAAATCACAAGTAAGAGGAGCCAGATTCTTAAAATCTCTTTTGGAATAAATTGATTGAATAAGAAAAAAATTATTTTAAACGATTCACAGGGCTGGTGGGCACACCTGCCCTATTCAGATATGGTCAGAATCAGCAACTACAAATATAAATGAAGATCATGTTAAAACTCCTCCAGTTGCTGCCAGAAAAATAAATAGATTCAGCCCACTTTTCATATTTCTTTTTAACAACTCTGATCGTAACCTGGGGCCATCCCCTTAGGTCACTTCTGTCCTAGACACCATCCATTATTCCTCCACACAGCAGAGCACTTCCAGCCCTGACTCCTCTTTCATCCATGCAAATATTCTCCCCTCCTTCCTCCCTGGGTCGCATTGGCAGGTACAGAGGGGAGGGTGGCAACTTGCCTCCTGCCTGCAGGGAGAGAATATTAATCCCTTCCTGCTCCATGGAAATGTGGGAGCTGCCTACCACGCTGCAAGCCAAATCCAAGCTTATTTTTAAATAGTACTGTCTTGATTTTTGGTATTCCAGGTTTAGGAAAGGCCTCTATCTGGTCTCTTCTCACACTGTTTTCTTTAATAACCTCAAATTATGAAGCTGTGATCCAGAAAGAGCATAGCGGTTGGTACCACCATATAGAATAATATGCACCAAAATGCTCTCACCCACACACATCCCTAAGGTTAATTAATTAATTAGAGCAAACTGAAACTTTCTGGTAGTAAATGTTTGTTGTTAATTGAATAAAAATAAATGACTGAAAATACAGTTATAAAATTTGCATTTTGCTAACGTTTTAAAAGCCTATATGTAGTACTAAATACAGAATTATTTGCCTAACATTTTTTCTATAAAATATGTTATTTTATTCACCTTGTTTCTGTTGGTTTAAAAAAAAAATCACAACTATTAATTTCCAAAAGTCACTGTCTGTGACTTGTAAATTTGCACACAGTAGGTGATGGGCATTTTATTAAATCACTAAGGATTGACAGGATGGCATGGAGAGTCTTCATATATTTTGTATTAAATGGCATTTCTGATAGGAGACAGTATTTTTATATAAGTAGGGTATTTGCCTTGTATCTATGTACAGTACTAATACAAAACATAACAAACCAACAAAGCTATGCCAGCAGAAGGAACATTGTTGAGACACATTTCCAATTCCTTGAAGAGTCATGTTTTATTGTTATTTAAGAGGATATATTGGTAGAATTAGAACTGTTTTGAAACCACGCCTAGCAACAGTTCAAGGAATTAATTTGTTGAGCAAAAACTTCACTTACAGTAAGCGCACAATTTCTATAAATTTTCAACATGAAAAAGTTTTGAAGTAAAATGTAGTTGTTTGCTATTTAGGTAGCTGAAGTTTGCTGCTGTTTATCCTTAGTTACGGCACTGACCTCAGGCAGCCCCAGAAAACGTCAACAGAGAATTGCAGCCAACAAACCACTAAAGCTCCATCCTGTCCTGTGAATGTTCCATTGATTTCAGTGGTGTGAGACCCATCTGAAAAGCTTTGATGAAAATGTCATGTGCAGTTCCACTCTAGGATTCCTCTTTTAGGTATGCCATTCTCAAAAACTGTTAGTGCCAGCAGCAGTGTACACTGGCCTAGGGTTTGCCCCAAGTTTCTTTTCCTCCAGCAGACTAAGGACAGCTGGAAATCTTTCTGCACTGTTTCATGTGCTCTCCATGCGGAAAGTTTAACCTATAAATGAGTACCTTCTTCTGTAGGATCCTAATGCTTCAAAAATTATAAGCTGCCACATACCTCAACCTACCAGAAGAGCTGCCATTGACTTGTAATAGGAATCAGACTGGCACTTCATTAATGCAGTGCAGATTTTTTTAAATACCTTTCCAGGAAAGGAGAGAGCTTTATCAGTATGTATGGGACATTATTGTAATTTCTATGTATCAAAAGGCAAGTGGGTCTGTTGCAGAGAGCCCTTTGGTGATTTATGATCCAGACAATTTCAGAAACATCATGTCCTTAATAAGGGCTGAGCCAATTCTTTGGTTCGTTTTCTCCTATTAATGACAAGCATCCCATGAAGTTAATCATTCTCCAGTAATGTTTCTCAAAGTGTGGACCGTGACTCCTTTAAAGACCTGAAAGCGTTCCAAAGAGGTCAGGTAACATGAGCAAAAGCAGAGTTAGTCAGCTCAGTTCTTTCAGGCAAAGAGTTGTGTTTACTGGCTACCACTGTTTCCACCAGCCCAGGAACTATGATCTTCCTCTCATTGCTTTTAATTGGCTGGCATTAGTTAGGCCCCTTCAGCACATGGGCATGATTGTTTATACATGAAGCAGCAATTACCAGCAATTCTCATTATTCCATCCTAAAGGGACTAACCTGCTGTCAATTCAGGAGGTTGTAAAAAAGATGGATAAACCAGAAGAGGCTGCATTTTCAGAAATCCTTGATATCTCATGCCCAAAGGATAACAGACAGCAAACAGTTCCCTAATTTTTGAAGAGGTAAATAGGTGAAACTGTGAAACAGAGGGAGAAGGGGCTGAGCATTCAGCTGGTCTCCACACTTTACATAAAAACTTGCCCTTTAGGAGGCAAGTTCACTGTATGAGTTAGGAAGGTGGCAAACTGATAAAAAAGGAGCTAGTGAAAAGGGAGATGCAAAGAACACCCATCAAAATCAAGATGTTGAGAACAAAATTAGTCACAAAGCCGAAGGACACAAAAAGAAGAAAAAGCTAATTGCCTAATCATCAGCGTAAGAGCTGGATAATAGATGAGAGGGACTGGAGTTGCTCAACTACAAGCAATGTGACAGTGTTACAGAGCCCAGCATGATAAGTATGTTAAAGTGAATTGCTAGGATCTGCATAGGCACAGGGAACAGGAGAGACAGCCTTGCATGTCATGCAAGGTACATAGTTACATGTACACAGCTCAGAAATCACAGCTAAAAAGCTCGGCAAAGATCTTCCCACTTGGTTTGCATGTTCAGACCAGCCACCACAGCCCTCTGCAACCAAGCTGTTCTCTTTGTAGACCTGGTAAAGGTGTCCCCTCTACAACTAATCTCTGAGTTGCTGGCACTAAGGAAGAAAATTATCTTGAAAGCTTATGAATGAATATTGTCACTTACAAAGTTCAAGATGAGTGAGCGGTGGTCCATTTTGCAGACTATGAAATCAAATCAATTAGCTAGATGACTAGGTCTATAATCAGCTATGCATTGTGCCAGAGTAGAAAGCCACATTACCACCCAGATCTTCAATCTGAATGAACCATGCTGGATGTCTTCTGCTGTCATCAAACAAATGCAAAAGTACAGGCAATAATTTCCTTATTTGAAAATTAATTGCACCTGATATAAGAACTTGATTGAAGACAGTTTGGCCACAGAAGTCTATTTTTGGCAAGGGATTATATGCCGTGAGTTACATGTCAAGACAGTGAAGTCCAAACCAGCTTGTGATTTAAAAGGACAAATGCCACTAAGTAGAAAATAGTTAGGAGCTAAATCAAATGAGATAAAGAATTTTAACAAAAATGTGTGAATGATAACTGGAAATCCTTAAGAAACTGTAGTAGATGTTCAATAAGCCAGAGTTCCAAAACACCAAGGTCAGCCAACCCTTCCCTTAGGAAGGGAATTTGAGGGCACATATGACATTAACTCCTAAGAAAGAAAAAGGAAGCTGATAATAATTGTTACCAACCAAATGATAGGGACCAATAGAGAAATAAAAGCACAATGACCAAAAAAACCAGTATTATCTACCTCGTTTCCTCATATTTTTAACTTCAAGGGTCACAGAAGTTTGTTTTTCACTGACCCACACCAGCAACTCATGCTCAGACAGTTATTCACCCTGTTTACCATGTCCCTCTGAACATCACTTTCCCCCAGCATGGATCTGTCCATTCCATCTGTATGACCTAAGATTTTTGTTCTCTCTCCAATAACTTTATATTCAACTATGTTAAAACAAGAAACCCAAGGTCACTTTAATTATAATACTGGCACTAGCCCTTTGACATTTGCTAGTTTCTCCAGCATTAATGACCTCTGAAACTTCATTTGCATTAGTTCTGTGCTTTCTCCCATATATTTGGAAAAAAGTACCAAACACCATAGACAAAAGAATCATTTCTCAAATAACTTTGCTAAAACCAATCTGTTTAAGGAAGAGGAACTTTCACACTAAGTAAGAGATTTTGCAATCTCCTCCTGTAGAGACATCCCAAACTCAGCTGGACAAGACCCTGAGCAGTTTGATCTGCCTTTGAAGCCGGTACTGCTTTGAGCAAGGGGCTGGACTACATGGCCTGCAGAGGTGCCTTCCAGCTTTAATGATTCTGTTACGATTCCCCATTTGTATTCTCACACCTGTCAGCAGACCAGCTTTCAATCAATGTCACACATGCCACGTTGATTTTATATTGTTTGGCTTTCTTAACTGCTGTCTCATTTGATGTTGGGTCAAATGTGGTGATTTTCATCCTTATCAAATTAACTTGCCATCTCATCAAACAAGGTAGCAAATAAGATTTACAGTATTGATTTCACAGACAGTGATGATGACTGGCATTAATTATATTTTTCTCCTTTGATTTTTCTTTAATCTAGTCCTAATCAGTTGTTCATTCTTCGGCCCATGATTCAAAACAGGCCTTGCTGTATGTACGGTAAATTACTCTGGATTCCCAGCTCTTCCAGAGTTTCAGGAGTCACTAAACATCAGCCGTGAGTAAGCTGCCACCCTCCAGAACGACACTACTGAAACCTCTGGATGCAAGGTCTCTGCATGATTTAACATTTAACTTCCAGTTCCCGACAGGACAGAAATCGTTTCACCCCACTCAACGGCCAGCAACGTCGCACTTGACATCTCTCCAAACGAAATGTTCATTGAACCCCACTGCCCCATCTGTGCCACCAGCCCCAAGAGCTGCACGCCGCCGGCCGCTGCCGCCCTGCCTGCACTGCCCGTGGCGGGGACCGCCCTGCCTGCACTGGCCCCAGCTGCCCTGCCTGCACTGCCCGTGGCGGGGACCGCCCTGCCTGCACTGCCCGTGGCCGCAGCCACCAGGCCCGCACTGCCCGCACCAGGGGCTGCCCTGCCTGCGCCGCCCGCAGCCGCTGCTGCCCGGCCTGCACTGTCCACGACGGGGGCCGTCTGGCCTGCACCGCCCGCCGCTGCTGCCGCCCTGCTGCACTGCCCACGGTGGGTGCCGCCCGGCCTGCGCTGCCCGCGGCCATTGCCCGCCCCCCCGCCTGCGCTGCCCGCGGCCCGCCCGAACACCGCCTGCCGCCGGGGCGGGCAGGGCCGGGGTGGAGCCCAGAGCTGAGCTCGCTGGCGCAGGCGGGGGGCACTCCACCGCGCCGCAGGAGTCAGCGCCTGCACCCTGCACACCCTGCTCCTCCTCCTCTCCTCCTCCTCCGCTTCCCGCGGGGCGCAGCGCGGGCCCTGCTCCCCAGCTCCCCCCCCCCCCGGGGCTTTCTGTCCTGCCCCTCCCTCTCTCCCGCCTCGGCCGCCCCCCGGGCTGCAGCGGGTGCCCCGCCCCGCCCCGCCCCGCCCCGCCGCCTCCCCGCCTGCCGCCTCACACGCGTAGCAGCTACCGCTTCTGCAGAGCTTCGGGGGGGGGGGGGGGGGGGCTGGGAAACGGCGTAACTGGGATATTTCTTGCTCTTCCTACAACTAAAAAGCCCTTGTTGATTAATTGCAGGCATTTCAGAAAGCCACTACTTGGCGTTAAGATGCATATCAAAAAGTCCCATTTGTCATGCATTGTCCAGATCATACCTGTTTTGCTGGCCAATCCAATACCAATAAATTCCACTGGATTTTTTTTTATTATTATTTTTTGTTTTGCCTGCCTACTCTTTTTTTGAGTCAACAAGACGTTGGCATTTGCGCACTGTCTCCATACACTTCCCCACACTTCATATTCGTCAGTACCTGTGGCACATCCAGAGCCAAATGCCAACACCCCTCTTTCCACTTACATCATCTGCCAGCACAGGCAGTGGACTAACAATCCCAAAATATCACAAACCGACACATCGACTACTGAAAAAGGATAACTGATATTTCTGTATTTAGCACTGCAGTAAAGAGAAGGTAAATCCTTTTTGTCCTTTTATTTTTTTTTTCCCCTGTGAAAATTCTGGTTAGTTTTGAAAGCAAGTTTGGTAGCTAGCATTGCATTTTGGTAACTGACCTCAGAAATTACATTCATCATACTCATTGCAAGCTTGTGAGAAAACTTTTAAGTATGTCTCACTACCAGTTGCAAAATCTGCTTTAATTTTTCACTGTCAACTCTAGGGCTTTCCTGTGGCAAACTGTTCTGCCTTTTCATCTCCAGCCAACCAGTGCTCTGAATCCCAGTTATCACACATAAAAAATGAAGTGATTCTGCATATCGGCACTCATCATCTGTCACTTCCTGAGAAAGAAAATCTACTCAAACCAATCTTTCCACTCTGATTTTGGTTAGCATTCAGAGTATAACGCCACCCTCCAAAACACTGCCCTTAGACTCTCTCAAACTGATGGAATTCAGGACAAATGTTGAGGAGGAAGCCACGAGGACTTTTCTTTCTCCACTGCTCCACATACCACCACAAGTTAGGTGTCTTTAATACTAAGTTCCTTTCACCTGAGATGTCTTTCACAAATAGTACTTAAAAACATATGATGAACATGAGGAGGATGCATACCACCGCAGACCCTGAAGCCATGGCTCACTTTATGTCATTGCTTTTGGCACTGAGACATTAATCCTCCCCTCCCTAAAAGACAGTGAGACACCCTACCCTATACACCTTATCTCCCATCTCATTAGGTTTCTCTGCCACAGTAGAAATCTCAGGACTGAAAAGTAGCCCTTTCATTCATGAAGGATTATCTTCAGGAGCAGAAATGCCAAAGTTTCATGAAAAACCTCGTATTTACGACATTGTGCAGAGCAATATTGACAGGTTAACAATAGCTCTTCTTCTGCCAAATAAAAGCATGTGGGATGATCAAGAGATTACAGGACGGGCCTGGTAATTAGACAGCTTCAAGTGAGTAAGTGGTCACATGCACTTATTATCCAAGGACCTATCCTGCAAGAACTTCAACATGTCCCAGAAGAGTCCATCAGATCCTGTTGAAATCAGGTTATGTGGATAGTACCATAAACGTGGAACAAAAAGGAAGGCACAAACCCTGCCCAAAGGCTTACAAAGACAAATTGAAACAGACTTACAATTCAGGCATGGGGATCTGCTTATATCAGCACAGGAACACATCAAAGATAGAAACGGATCTCCAGAGAGAGAACAGAGACAGATGGTCCCAGTTCAGACATAAGCATGGAACCTGGGAGAACTTCTGGCAGTTCCCTCCACTTTTCAGAGACATCCTGTGTGTCTTAGGCAAATCACTAAGGGATAAATATGTAATACATAGCTTTCATTCTCATCCTTTGGCATGCAGGCACCCATTGCCTTTCTCAAGTTATTCATTCAACCCATGAGGAGAATGAGACGCTTATGCAGCATGGGTGCAAAGATGCTGAACATGACCTAGGAAATGCCACAAGAGGGATGGATAAGTACTAAGCTAGGCTTCCACTAAAGTGCCAATGCCCGAGTCCAGACTGCAAGGAGATGCCTTCTTCCAGTCAGGGGCAAGCTAAACTAGGTCAATGATTGTACATGGGAAGAGAAGGAGGAAGAAGATGTGGTGGCAGTGATGACACCCAGAAGCCCAAGGGCAAAAGAACTCACCCTGGAGGTGGAAGATTCAGGTTCAGATGCTTTCTCTTCTGCCTGATGTGGAGCAGGGATTTAATTTCAGGTCTTCCATCTCTTAAACAAGTGCTCTGAATGCAAGCCATCTGCCACCCAGGCTTCTTAGTGCAACTGCACTGCTTTCCACAGCATTTTTAAATATTCCTTCGGCCAGAGAGAAAAAAAAAAATGCCTTCATGCCCTGGTGTTGGAGCAGTGATGTGAGATGGACACTCCAGCTCTCATCCAGTGAACATTTAAGTGCTTTATACAAACTAGAAGAGCTGAGACCCACTGCAGAATATCCTCTAGTCTACTGAACTGGGCACTTCTTACAGAACTGTGTTTAGAACCAGAGGGATCAAAACCTGGAATTTCTACCATCTCCATGCAAGGTTTTGGAGCTTTGGGGTTTTGGTTTTTTAGGTCTTGGGGCATGCAGAAGCAGGGATTCCTGCTTCTCATGCTTCGGGACAGGTGCAATGCAGAAGGCATGCTCTCTCAGATTACATGTTTCTGGTGAGGTTGAGACACTTGGAGCTGTGAATGGTCACAGTAAGCAAACATTAGCATCTCAGAGGCACTGGGAAGGGGAGGAAGGATTGTGCGCATGCCCACAGAAAAAATGCAGGCACATTAAGTCCTTAAGCTTTCTCATCATCAACACCAAGGGACATCAAGGGCCTCTCAGGCTAAGCAGACCTTGCACAGGGGGTTCTGATGATCTTAGGAACATGCAAGCATCAGGTTTGCCAGATACCATCCTAAATGTTAATCTAGCCCTTAATCTCCAGAGTGCATCTCCACTGTGGAGTGGCAGTGTCACAAAGATGAGGCTCCAGGCCAGACTCACCTCCCACCCATCTTGCCTGCAGAACTTCCCTCAGGGCAGGTTCTGGGGCAGCTCAGCCAGTACTCCTGGGGATGAACTCCCATGCGCACCCAATGCATTCAAGTGCGCTCGAGGGCACATTTATTTCCGTGCAGTGCAAACAAGCCCAAATTTGCCCTTGCAGACATATCCTCTGACCTTTATCAGACAGACAAGAACATCTGGAGTAAGACAGAAATGTCTCTTCCACAGGTGTAGATAGGATTTGTGTGCTACAGGAGCCCAGGCCAACTACCAACAAGAGTGTGAGTGTGAACGTGAGATGCTTTGCTACCAGGGGACCCTTGCTCCAGAGTCTGTGGGAGTCCATGTTTCGAGGTTGGAGTACTCACAGCCCCTCTACCTCCGCTTCACTTGCAGTAGCTGTGATCATCCCCCTACCAGCAGTGCTGTGGGGATGAATGCAGTAATGCACTCTCTCACACAGTGGGGGCCACTGTGGCCACCAAAGACGGTATTTCAGAAGAGGCAGGAAAGCTGATCTGACAAATTAAAAATGGAAAGGTAGAAGCTCTTTTCTAGAAAAAACAGTCCCGAGGAGCACAGAACAGAGAATAGGGAGGAAGAAATGAACAACCACGTCATTGCCAAATCCCAGCACACCACAGTCATGAGTCAGGCCCCAAAGAATCAAAAGATTTCAAAGCAAAATGACATTTCTGTTCTTTCTATTCACCATCCGATTTTCTGAGTCTCTAGAGTTCATATGCAACTTTTACTCCATTAGAAAAATAAAGATGAGATTTTGCCCTTATCACTTATCTCCAGAAAATATGGTTGCAACAAACACACCAAACAGAACAAAGACCACAGTGAAACCCCCAGAGCTATTAGCCTCCTATTAATAATCAGAGAGCTGGAAAAGAGAAGGAAGATTGGAAGAAAAGAGCAACAGAAAGCTGGATGTGTAAAAAAAAAACCTACATGCACAGCTTTAAGCCTTTCCTTAAGGCAGAAACGGTCTGGAAGACAGAAGATACATTAGGGAGGGTGGTAGCAGTCATACATCTTGGGAGAAAATGAAATTCTCTTTAGTTTGCCTCCTACTCCAAAAAAGACTGCAGCAAGTATTGAATTTAGCTAAGAAACTGAAATGCTGAATTTCAGCTAAGAAACATAAAACTCAGATGTATAGTATGGATAATTAGTGACATGGCTAATTGGTGACTTCCACAATCTGTTCTCCTACTGTGAAACATAAGACGCTTCGTATTTGTGTAGACTGCAAGTCGGAGAGGAATGGAAAAAGAAACATTTGAATATTTGCAAACATTGCATTACTTTTTTTATCCATCAGGGTGCTATTAAGAGAAATGTACTTGAATGGATTCACCGAGTTTTTTGTTAATGTGTGATGCATACAGATGAGGATGTGAGAAAATGCAATTGGACATTCATCTTGTCTTCCCAGCAACATCTGCCACATCCACACTGTTTTCCTGTCCTTGCACGTTAAAGCTCTCCACTCCTGTCTGGAAGAAGACCCCGCAGATCATGTAGCTGAAGTTCAGATCCCAGAATTTTTATGAATGTGGGCAATCCAGATGTAATTGACAGCTTACAGGAAGCAAAATAAAGAGGGGTTTGTGTCCATGTTTACAGTGTAGTGAACAGGTGAGTTTATTATCAGGTATTAAATATATTCAGGTAATAAATCACATCAAAATAAATCAAAGTCTTATTGTGCTGTGAACAGCTTTTTTTTCTAACTCATTCTTCTTTGACATGGAGTCTTTGTTCCGATTATGAAACGTCATATTTCTCAATGACTTTCTTTTTATCAATTTGCCGATCAAGTTTCACAGCAATATAAAAGCATCAGAATTTTAACCCAGTTTTAAAATTCTAATGTTAAAAGCATAGATATTCAATAACTAATTACAGAACTGTCAGTCCAAGTCCCTGTCACTTCAACTAAGATGCTTCATTCAGATCCAAACCTTTCTTTCTTTTTGTATGGTATCCAATACAGACATATTACAATAGTCCCAAGGAAACATAAAAGTCTCTGTCGTATGTACAGGTGAAATCTTTGCGACTTCCTAAATTAGAGGACTGTGCAGGGGAATGTTTTGGTTCCCTTAAACATATTGAAATAGCTAGCATCTCAAAAAGGCAGAATTTTTACTTTAACGTGTTGCTGCAAGGATTCTCCAACAGGACTACTGGAGCATCTTCCCTCACAGAGACTGCAAAGAGAGAGAGAGCGGTAACAAAGATGGGTTTATGGATAAAGCACATAAAACCTCTATGCACTTTACGCACTGCAGTAAAGCCGAGGACATGCTGCTGGCAGCATGGCTTCACATGCTCATATGCATTTGCAGAGAAATGCCAATGCCTGCCCGGGCAGTTGGTGAGGAGCCATGCAGCAGGACAGTGAGCCCGAGGTGCTGGTGGCCCCCAGCCTCCCTCACATCAGGGATCACTACCACCTCCGTGCCCGTGTCGCCCTACAAGCAGCTGTCTCAGCTCTGCTCAGCCTGGGGCAAGGCAGAGCTCATGCACGCCTGCCTACAGAGGAGCACAGGGCCGATACCAACAGCCAGCCACTCCAACAATCTGCCAGTGCATCTAATGTCCTTTCTCCTCCTTCACAGCTGTTCTACCCATGAGGAACTTCACCATCTGAAATTTTTATGCATCTGAACTGCAAGTTTCTTGCAGCATCCGCACCTGAGAGACAGTCTCTGCTAGGAGGTGCCATGCTGATGGTGCCATCAGTCAGGCCAGCAAAGCAAATACCTAAAAGCTTATCTATATTCACACCAACTCAAGTTCACTTCCCAACACCTACATCCCGCCTATGCCTGGGAGAAGTCTTTCAGCTGCAGGAAATCTCTCTGGCTTGCATTTGCCTCAGCTCTTTCCCAGCTAGTGCCCTTCCTGACTGAACACAAACATGACTCAGCTTTTCCTTTGAAACAGAAGAAATTTGGTTCTCTTTACAGTTCCACTTTGGTGTGCTATGACAGAACACAGATCTGTCTTTTGCTTTGTTTAGAAGAAGTGACGCCAGTAGCAATTGTGGATTCAATTATATTTCAGCTGCAAGAGAATCTCAGTTATGTTTTTTATGTCTCTTCTGACCTCAAAAAGCCGGCTTTAAACAGGCAGAGAATTCTTTAATATCACTGATTGTGGCTAGAACTGACTTAGGTCCTCATAAAAGAAATTACTCTTTTTGTCCAAATTGTTTATTTTGGCAATATAAAAAATGTCTCTTTCATATGTATATGTGTGTGCGTGGATATATATATAAGTGTATTGAATAAATGTCATTGTATAATTGCATAATGAATTGTATAATTAATATTTGAATTTCATAATGAAACTGCATAATGAATATCTTGGCACATAAATATAAGTCAATATTCAAAATGTCTTTCATACATGTAAACCAACAATAAAACTTCTCAGTAATCCTTCGTCAGCATAACCACAACAACCTCAAAAGAAAGAAAATACGTTTGTAAAGGCTGAACTCTCCTATGTAATGCATCTCAGAAGAAACCAACTTGTGATAGCCTTCATTTTGTTACATGTTTAATAATATTCATTCTACCTCATACATGTTTCCTATAAATTATTGCTTAAGGATTCATATCCGTGCAATATCACTGTCACCTTGGCTTAGATAGCTCCTTTGCTCTAGCTCTCTAGAAATAGACTATTCACTTAGTTCAAAAACAGCACTCCTCACTGCTTTGATAAAGTTTCCTCTTCTGGTGGGATTGATTTTTTTATCACAATTTAGTGACAGACCTTAAAAAGCACTTCGGCGCACAAGAGGCAAGAAGGAGCTGGTATTGCACATAGCAATGCAATAAGTGGCATTTTAGGGTAATGTAGAGGGACACGGTAGTTATTAGAAAAAGAGGGTGGATCAGACTCAGTCCAGCTCCCTGCCACAGTGACGCCTCACCTATGGCGGGTGTGGATGAGGGCGGGCAGCTGTGTGTTCCCAGCCCCTCTGCGTCACGCCATTCAGCGCCTGCACCAGCTTCCGACATCGCACACCCTGGGGTTCCTGGTCCTCTCTCAACCTCTCCAGCAACCCTCAAGAACCAGTTTGGGGTCACAGGTATCACTTCAGCACAGAGATGCTGAACTTGAAATGAAATCCAGGAGGCAAAAACAACTTCTGCCCAAAGCATTGCACAAACCCCAGTCTCCAGCTAGGGACGAGCTGACTTTCATCCATCACTTCTCCCTTCCTCTTCTGCCTCTTTCCTGCTTGGCCTATTCCCATTCCTGTATCAGTGGCATGTCTTTTGCGTGGCACTTGGCTGAACACCAGCACAATATAAATCACATGAAACAGATATAAGACATAGGGCCACTTTTCTTCTGTTGGAGAATCAACAGCCTCAGGGGGGAGGTGGTTTTATTTTCCTACCTTGTTGTGCTGGGAGCGGAAGGGGCGAAAAAGCTGACAAAATGGTACTTCAAAGATGTAGTTTCCACTTAATAAAAATGGAATAAAACCAATAAACATTAGCAAAGACAAAAATGCCTTTTTTCTACATTCTTTGTGATACTTCACTCACTGCATCCGGCAATTGCGTTGCTGCTGACAACACAGGGCTGGGCTGGCGGGTGGCTTGTTCTTGTACAACACTGCCACGGCAGGACCAGGAAACGTGTCTGTCCTTATCCCGAAATCAGGGAGCTAAGAAATAGAGCCTCTGTGCTTAAGGCTGCTACTGCTGGTATGAGAAAAGCTATGTAAATCTGGATTTGAAGCTTATTGATTTGGATAAAAAATATCAGAGCCCCATGTGCAAAGCATACCGATATAGTATAAACTCACTCTGACAATTCAGATTGGACTGACCCATCACCATGCCTGCCTGACCCCCTCTAGATTTTCACCAGCCAGGCCAGCACACAGATGCAACAGAAATGTGCTTTGTATGACACCACAGAAATGCAGTCGTGTGCCACACCTGATCTGAATCAAACGTACTTCTGAGAGATCCAGTCATACATGGATCCAGCTTTAGTAGCCATTGATTTATAGCCAGGGGAGTTTCCAGAGAGAAAACTACAGGGCCAGGAAACAGGGATTTACGGAAATTGAAGGCAAAAGAAACCATTATTGCAAATTGCTTCTTTCCATAATAAAGCCTGTAAAATCTTGTTCTTTGAGAGTTATTAAGCAAGCAATTTTTAATTCACTTAATGCAGTGGGATTGTACTGCTTTCCTGTCAGGCACTTTTTCAGTCAACATTACAGGGGCAAATGCTTTTCAGAAGTCTAACAGGTGGCAGGAGGACTATTGTTATCCCAATTTCTGATTTGGAAGTGGTGGGAGAAATTGCTATCAAATTGAAATCCAGCTACCATAAAACTTCATGGCTGAGCATTAATTACACAACCATCCTTTCTGCTTACTATTTGCATGCCACAATACCCCCTCTAAGATTTTACTCGAGATCAAAGCAGTTACCCTGTTCAGTTTCCTACAGTTTTTAAGCACCAGCACAGATCTTTGCAGATCTCTGTGTGCTGAGCTTTACCACTGGCACTTCTGAGAGTCACTCTGCCAACCTCAGTAATGCTCTGGGGAGCGATTAGAAAAATGTTTTAACTTCAACAGCTGCTGCTTCATGTCTTGGTCGGTAGGAGCTTGTTTCTGGCCACACCAGGCAGAGCCGGCACAGCCAGGTGTGGGTGCCGCAGCCACCCAAGGGCGTTGCACATCCCTCCCCTCCCTCCGCAACTGCCCCACTGCCCCAGGGTGAGGTAACTCCTCCCTGACCTTCCCACAGGCAGTGGGCAAAAGGCAGCAGACTTAGCCCGGGGGTATGGGGCTGCTGGTCTCCAGGCCCCATGGCAAGGCAGGACTGACAGAAAATCCACCTTATTGTGCAGCCTGATCTGCTAATCCTTGCTAGGCTGCTGGCAAACTCTTGTCTAAGTGTGACACCCTGGCTGTAGGCTTTGGGAGACTGCTTGCAGTAATTACAGTCTGTCATAACATCAGTTTATTACAATAGTAGTGTTCATGTAATAGACAGAAATGTTTGTTCCCTTATGAAATACACAGATGCTGGAAGATTTATGTGGGTAATGCAAACAATAACGCCATCACAGATTATGAACCACAGCTGATCTGCATATACTGTACTGAAGAAACAATGACAGCAGTTTATAAAGTCATCTGCCTAAAGCCAAGATTTCAGTAAATTATTTACCTTCAAGGAAGCAATGTACTGTCTTTCAGTGATGCTTCTATTTATTGACAATTGCAAGATATTTGCTACCACTTAGAAGTAAAACGTGGGACAGTTGAGGGGATCTGTCTGCCTGGGGGGAGGATTTCTGTCCTTTTTTTAACATGAACAGCCCCCTCCGGGAACCAGGTACAGCATCAGTATGTTCAGGTCATGCTAGCATAAGCAGGTTTTAATTCCCGAATTCTTATTATTTTGGCTGCCACAGCAGGGACCCTCTAAATACACCAGTGGAGACCTTGTCTGCCACAGAAAGGCAGCCAGATCCCTGGGACACAGCTTGCTCATGATTATGGAAGCTGAAGGTCCTTATCACTAAAACAGTATTTCCCTACCTTTTTGACCAAAGAACCACCTAATTTTGGGCATGATTAAAAAAAATCCTTTAATCATCTTCAACAGTACAGCCATGAGACCCTCTATATGTAACTACCAAAAATGAGGTTAAGCCATCAGTATTCCCTTAGAGAATTTTCTTTGAGCAGCTTGTTTCCCCAGGCTCACCCGCAAGGCAGTATGCAAGTTTGGTTATACATATTTTATTTCTTTGTGATTGTTTCAGGAAGCCTTTCTGAAGAGGTGTAGCTCATCCACCACTCATTGACAGTGTTTTCAAGGATGGGGCCTGAGGATGGCTGTGGCAGGCAGACAGCTGCCACCGCGGAGGACTTGTGCAGCTTCTCAGGCTACTTCTTTGTGTCAGTGTCATCCAAGAGATGTTCCATGTCTTCCACCCAAACTGCCACAGGCACCTCTGCAGCAATAATCTCCACCTAGCCTTGAGAAAGAGTCTTCAGCAACAGTAGAAGTTTAATCTGTGCAAAACTTTCTGTTGAAAGTTACATTTGCAAGACAAGGTTTGTAGCTCCACCATCTTGTTTTCATTAGAGCTAAATTTGCAACGACACTTATTTGCATTCAGGATAATGGTTCATCTGTTTGTACAAGCCACAGCAACATCTCTTACTTTAAGTCAGCTCCCTGCACACCAAGGTGTCAGCAGGACATGCAAAGATGACAAGCATAACAGTGACACAACTGTTCCTTCAGATCTGCCGTCTACTCTACTTAAGGTATTTTTACTTAAGGTATTTTCCTTCTGAAAAGCAGCCAGGTACACACCAGTCAGGCCCTAGTGGGGAGACCAATCAGTATTGCTTATCATTTGGAAAGCACCACAAAAATACTTGTCAGAAGTGTTGAACAAACATGCAGGATAGTCCCTGCTCTGAGCAATGAAGTTTAAAAACATGAGGTGATACAGTTAATGGCAAAAAAAAAAGAAAACAGAATAAACGTGCTATTGAAAATAATGTTTAAATGTTCTCTACTGAATAAATTTAATTGCTTAAGTATTGTTTTGGCTTACTGCATCTTTTCACAGCTTTCAATGTACTTGATGCTTAACTTGCTACTTAAATTTAATTACTTTTTGAAACCATAGAAGCCCCTAGTATCCACAATACCCAGTGTCAATGAACTCTATTTTAACAACACGTGTCATGAAGTATCATCTCCTTTTATTTGTTTTAACTTCCCACCTCATGATTTCATTTGATGCCCCCTAATTCTTGCACTGCAACACACAGTAAGCACTTCATCCCACAGTTTCTCCCTTTCTCTGCATCGATCGTGTGAGCTATCCTCCCTCAGTTCTCTCTCCTTGGGCTCAGGGATTTTGGTATATTTCAGTATTGCTGATAGGAAAGCAATTTTGTATCTTCAGTGATTGCTGACCTTCTCCCTACCTTGTATAATATTACTGTACCCTTTTTGAAAACAGCACACGGTATTCAGAGTGAGGGTGTGTCATGGATTTATACAGTGCTATGAGCAATTTACTATCTTCAGCTGCTAATTCAATTACATTTCAGAAAGATGCAAAATTATGACAAAAAGTAAATGTAAATCTCTTTAACCTCACTGATCTCACACTGATTTTGGGACTTGATAGTCCAGCTTAAGTTTCTTAAGTCTAATTACTGATATGGGAAATCTAATTGCCTTACTGGGGCATATAACTCTGAAGTATTTTTGAGGATGTAAGCAGAGAATTAGGTGCCTACATTCTGTTTGATAACTCATCTCTGGCTGAAAAAAAAAAAGAAGTATTTTTTGTTGTTTTCTTCTCCAGATTGCTATGTGAGAATGGAGCTGGAATTTAAACTCCTCGTAAGTTAAAACAATACAAATCACCAATCTCCTCCCCACCTCTTTGTTCCTACTGGTATTTCTCCATGTGATCCTACAAGCTAAAGACACAACCTGTTGCTGTTACTGGCCAGAAACAGAATCTTAAAGAATTCTGTTAAGCAAATATATGTGTAATTTTAATGGTCACACAGTAAGGAAAACTTTTCACTTTATGAAACTTGTAACATATATAGCCTATATACAAGGGTATATTGCATAGCTTCAGCACTTCTTATCACAGAGTATTCAGGTACTTTGAACCAGACCTAAAAAAGCATTGGTTCTCTGAAACTAACGGAGATGCGCTGGTTGAAATCAGTTGAAACAGGATGAAGCAACTTTCTGGCCATGGTAGAATCATAACTCTCCTGTCCCTTTCCAAAGGACTTCCAAGGGTTCAAACAACATGATTTACTTTGCTATAGGAGGTCCAGGTAATCCTTACACTGCATTTGCAAAGCTTTTTGGTCACAGAAATACTGCTGACAAAGGCATTATTTACACTGACTAGTCTGATAAGAGAATGTAAACACCTTAAAAGTGCCATTCCTCTTGCACAATTAGCTCCTGGCTGCTGAATCAGCACTCTGGGGACAGCGCTTGCTGCCAGCCACCTTGCCTGTTGTTCAGCCCGCACCTATCTGTGCTGCCATCACACCATCTCTCTTCTTCAGTGCTCCACAGGAGCCTCTGAGAGCCTAGCAAAGCCTTTTGCCAGTCAGCACAAAATTGCCATCCTCCTTTTCTAATCCCAGTATTTTATAAACTAACAAATCAGAACATTAGCCAGCTGTGATAATGCATGCTCCTTTTCACCAAGGCAGGAATAACCAATGAGAATCCCTACCATGCACGCATTTTCTTTCAGGTCAAGTGCACTGTTCTTGAATTACCAAACTGACCCTCCTTGATTAAAAATATGAAGAATCCCAGTAATAACTATTGACTACTTAAAAATATGTTTTGCTTAAGTTTGTAGGTTCTTGCAAAAGCCCAATGACTCCAGACAGTAAGCCTCTGTACTATCTGGGTAGAGACAGACATTTGCAAAACACACAGCACCATCTGAAAACCTTCATCTGTACTGGGTAAAAATCAATGGATTTGAAGAATGGATAAAGGCTTATCTTTTATAATCTTGTAAAGGATAACAGCAGAGCTGATGATAAGATCCAGCAAGTGTTTGCAATCATATTATTGCATTCCATAAGCTGCCATTCCTCACCTGTCAGCACATCTGTGAACCACAGCTACTGTGCAGGCTGCAAGGCAGAAATACACAGTCTGGTTGCTGCTAACTGGTTAAGATGCTGCCCAGTAAAACCGAACGCACCTAAACCATGGGTGAGTGCTCACTGCAGCTGTGTCACGGAAGAGTGCAGACAGAACCAGGCTCCACTTGGAAATGCACAGGGGCAGGATGAGAGAAGCATGCTGAAACATGAGAAATTCACATTAGATACTGGGAAAATATTTCCACTATGGGGGGGAACCAAGCACTAGCACAGGTTGCCCAGAACAGCTGTGGAGTCTCCATCTTTGGAGGTATTTATACATGGTCTGAGTAACCTGTTGCAACTGACCTGCTCTGAGCAGGGTGGGGTGGGACAGGGGTGGATTAGGTGATCTCCAGAGGTCCAACCTCAATTATTTTGTGATGATGCGAATTTATGGACACTTACTATATTTCAGTCAAGGGAACACTAGTTAACAAGTTACGAGGATTTTAACAATTGTAACTATCAAGGGAAAGTAGCAATAAAGAATTAACAAAAAATCACGGACAAGAAAATAACAATTATCTACAGAAAAAGAAACCAGAATGTAGAGGCTGGAGAGGTGCTTCCCAACCAAATTATAGCTGGCAGCTCAGCTCCTCAAGAAATGGAGTTTATTTAGACCAGGGGAATTTCCAGCATGCCAGAGTCTGTTTTCAACCAGATTTGAGATGAAAAATACAAGATAATATATTTTACAGGAAAAATCCAAAATATTTCAATTCATAAAAAATGTTAATACTGTTAAAAGATTATCACATAATACACACATGCACATACATGCATGCACCTAAATTAAAAAAAAAATATTGAAATGGAACAAGAATGCCAACACTGAAAATTCAGGAAAAGTAATGCCGGAAAAGCAAAATAAAACAGGAAGAGAATATCCAAATGGGATGGGATGTCACATTTCAATTCTGAATTTCTTTGAAATTCTCCCATTCAAAAAGCCAGTTGTTTTCAGCATTCTGCTTCATGGAGCACATTTTGCACCCAGTAGTGGAAGATTTTCCAAAGGGAAATTTCCATTTTGAAACTTTGTATCAGTTCTCTTCAGCTATTCTTCCAAAAGCCAGTATCCTTGAGGAATATGGGCTTTCTTCACTGATGCAACTTTACTTTTCCTGAGCCAGGATTTTCCTTTCCTCACAATAAAACAGTGAATTCTTCAAGTTTGTTACACATTCCTGTAGTGTTTTACAAAAAGACATCTACAAATTTTACTGCCCTGTTTCTTTCCGGACCACCCTAACAAACAACTTCTGCTTTATTTTTAGAATTAGCCTTTCTTGCTGGCTTTTATTTTCCTGTGCAGCCCTAACATGATTTAACTATTAGTCTGCTGCACCACACAGCTGATGCTGTGGCACAAATAATACTTACCTATTTTTCTCTCTCTCCAAGTACTTCATGTCCTTCCATCACATAGGCTATTTCAGTACCCCAAATTACTGACAAACAGAAAGAACATTCATAACATAACTGTCTTACTTCAAAGTGTGGAGGAGGTTAGTAAGGTTCACCTCCCAGCGATCCTAGCAATCAGTCCTCACTGCACTAAAAGCTGTGACACTGTGCATTATGTTCCTGGGGGTAATCGTGTAACGTTTATGGAGGTGAGTTACGGCCAGGAAAGGAGAGTTGTACTTTCAGTGGTATAATGCCACTAAAGGTCATGTTAGAAGAACTGAAGAACTCTGCATTACAAAGTTATAAAGAACCGTGATGTCTCAAACTGACGGCAATGAAAAACAAGGCTGTTTGCGGCTACAACACAGTTAGTGCATGAGGCAGCTGCTGCTCCACAGTTGGTCAGGAAAAGGTTAATATTTTCTGGAAGTGGCGTTTCCACAGATGGCAAATTCCTCTTTCTGTTCAAATAAGACTGTCAAAAACAAAACAACCTCTTTCCCAGAGAAAGAAAATTTTCCACAAATTCAACCCTTCCTTCTTCCACCATTTCCTCAGCTGTTGGTTCACTGCCAGCTCACTGCATCCTCAGCCCTCAGTTCCCTGTAGTTCTCGGCAAAGATCATGCTTGCTATTGTTTCCCAGCCCTGGTTACCCTACTCTTGCAGTGGACATTACATCCCCCTTTCCCCTGCTCTCATTCCTCTTGCCTTTGTGGTTCCATCTCCAGTTTGTAACATGCGCTGCTGGAGCAGAAGACACTACCTCTCCCTGTAAAACCTGACTCATTCACACCTCTGATCTCACGAAGTTAATTGCCTCAGGGGTTTATTCATCTCGACAGCATCAAGCTAAGCCCATTCTCCCGATGATTCAGTTTCAGATCTATGTATTACCAGCTGCTTTTTCAGATCTCTTGTTTTTCTGTGACAAACTTCATTTGGTTTACCGGGATCTTCTTTAACCTCAGCAGATGTCAGGAACTGCAGTTGGTAGGCTTTTTTTTTTTTTTCCTCTCTTCAGCCTTCCTCCAAGGCTTGAAAGGCTTCTTTTACATTCACGCTGTTGATTTTTTTCTTACCATGTAAGAAGAATTAACTATACCTCACAACTAGTGGAGCTCAACCATCAGAGTTAAATGGCTTAACTAACCCCTGTATCCTTCTCTGAGTGTCTCAACACCCATCTGTGAGAACATGGATGTACAAATTTGCCATGTTATGAACTTGAAACTTTCTCAGTAGCAGGCCCGTTTCTCCAGGAGGTGTTCTAATTCTGTTCATATTCTTTGGCTCTGGAGCATCAATAAGTTATACATTACTGCACTTCCAGTCAAAGTTTCACACTTTCATGCAGTTATATGAATAGGTTTTTTTCATATTCTAATGAATTATATAAACATTTGCTAAAGAATATAAATAGCCTTTATTAGGTGAACAGGCCAGCAGGAAAGCACAATTTTGCTTATTGTAACTTGATGTGGAAAAGCACATTCATATGAGAAGGCAAAATTTTCTAGGAATTTCCATGAAATTCCTGAATCTCAGACTTTTCTGTAGTGTAGGTCATGGCTGCATGTGTATGCAGATGGGCATTTAGTTCCTATCTACATACATGAATCAGATGGCAAAACCGGAGCTGCAAACTGGTGTGGCAAAGCGGGACTGCTAGTGGCACAGCTGGCTATAGTGTTTTCATCATTTTCAAGCAACATAACCTCATATAATTGCTTTGTTTTGAACATATACAAAAACTGCAGCAGAGCTGAAGAAGAAAATCCCTGGCCTCTGAACAGTCGAACTATTTGTGCAGCTGGATCCCTCCAGCTCCTGCAAAGCAGACACAGCAGACAGCCACCTATACAACCTTTCAAACCACCTAATTTCAAACCACCCTTTGGATATGCCACTTTCAATCATTTATTCTGCCTCTAATTCCCATGCACAACACTCACAGGGGCTCCTTTTCTAGTCTCTCTCTCCCGCTCCCCAGCTTAGCACAGTCAAATAACGGTCAAGGCAACTATACTATATGAACTATGCAATGGGTACGCACGCAAACACTTACTATTTGTTTCAGCCTCTACACTGTACTTGTTCAGCTGATGAGTAACTTGAGGGGGGACATTTAGAGAGGCTATGTGTGCCTCAGAGGTCAATTAAACAGGGGGACCTCTGCAAAAAGTTGTGCTTACAGTACCAGGGGGCTAGGGCCAGCTTTGCTCTTAGAGCATCTAAAGCACTTCCAACAGAAAGCCCCACTTCTGTGAGAAGATCCTGCACAAGACACTTGCATCCAGGAAAAAATAAATACTTTCCCTAGGAAAATTCTGAAATCCTTTTGTGATGAAATAGTATCACATATTTTCTAAGCATATGGCACACAAAAATTATTATTTCATCATCTTTTCCTACTGCCTCTCTACGCTTTTAATTCTGCTTTCACTCCCCTCCTAATTCTAACACTCCCTAATCAGCACCTCCCCCAGATTCAGTGATCTCTGCCAGCACCCTACCACCCAAAATGCCCTCTGTACCATGCCTTAGCTGACTGGTTAACTGATGACTGCCAATTACTCCTGATTAGAGAGGGCTTTGTGGGCAAAAGGAATAGAAAGTGATCTCTCATTTTGCTAATCATAATTCTGGTTTTGCAAACATAATCCACCATTGTTTTTCTTACGCCTGTTTTCATGATGGCATTTGCATGTAGTCTCTGAGTAAGCTGTGCTGGCTGGCTAAGGTCTTTCATTATAAATACTATCTAGAGCTGTTGATACCTGGGCTTTCCCAACTCAGTCAAGGGTGAAATCTAGCTCACTCAGTCTCAGCTAAAGAGCAACCTGTTTCCCTAGCACTCAAATGGAGTCAAGCTAGCCAGTTTTTGTATCAGGAAATCCTTACAATATGCCTCTAGTAATTCCAAGGAGTTTCTGCGTTGTTAAATCAAACTATGCCATGACAAATTGGCACTTTTAAACAAAATGCAGTCTCATAATTCTCACATTTCTGTGGATAAATATTAAATGAGAACAATGTGGCAAAATTCCAGGTAGCTTGCTGGAAAGCAAAAAGGTTAATTAATCCTCAGTGCAGTTTCTATCGTGAACAAATAAAAATGTTTAAAGAGCTCCAGGGTTCAGGTTTCAGAAGAGGCTGCTACGTATACAGCAAGGCTAGAATGCTCTTCATCAGTCTGGCCCTCCCCAGAGATTTTTCTGTATAAGTCCCAAAATTTAGGATTTGAGTTTTATTCAGATAACGGGGCTTTGGCTAAACAGCTGAGCCAAGCTTACCAGGGCATCCTTCTAGCTTCAGCTCCTCATTACTCCTCTCTTTCCCATCCCTCCAGCATCTGATCTCTTTTCTTTTGCCTTCAGAGATCACTGCTGTCAGTCCCATGCCAGAGACAGGCCATGACCCTCAGCCTGCCACTTCTTCCCACCACTTCTTCCCACGGGAGACCCAAGGGTGTGCCCCGTGGTAGGAATCTGCCTGTTAAACATTGTGTTCAAGGAGATCTGTCACACGAAAAAGCCTTACTCTCTCTTCTGCCATGCTTTCCTGTTCTAGGCACCATATTTTCCCCAAAGTCTGACTCGTTAATTTATAGAAAAAATAATGAAGCATTTTGCTCCTTATTACAACTGGATAAACATTTAGTGAGAGAGCATCATTTTAAGGAGACCCCCATACCGATCGTTCTGATCCCGTACCGATCAAAGGATCTTTTTCCAATTACTTTGGTGAAAATCAAATTAGCCCCAAAACCACCTGAAAGATGTGTACAGGCAGGTCTGTATTTCCTGCTGGCTGTTTGGGAGTATGGCATATGAAAAATCAGACCTGCGGCTCCAGTACCAGGGAGCTCAACGCTGCTATATGATTCAGTGACTCCTGCAGCAAGCATCACAAGCACAATGACTTACAGAACAAGGCGACACACCCAGTATCAATGTTTAAAGAGCTCAAAGCTCATCTGATACCTTTGCAGAAGGACAGAGAGGTAAAGGACTATTAGTATGTATTAGAAGAAGGATGTAAATTTGAGCTGTGAAACATTCCTTACAGAGTAAAACTGTGAGCCAGCCCACTGCCAAAACTACAGATCTGAGTTTTGTATTTCTTTGCTATGGAAACTAGAACCTCAGATACAACTGCACCTAAATCCAGGGATCAGGACTTTGGACCTGGGTCTAATCTTTCCATCTTTGTAGGTTTTTCAAAACAATGTTCAGATTTGATCTAACATAAATTCAGACCCAGACCCAAAATATCAATTCAGATTCTACTGGAAATGAGTTATACAATTTATACCATTAAAATCCAAATTTGTCCAAATTCCTAGGAAGTTCAACCTCAACTAAAATGATTCTAAATTTCTACAGCGAAGTTCAAATTCACATACCTGAAACATCTGGAGAAATTAGGATACCTAGAGTATGAGGAAAAGACAAGGATAGAAATCAGAAGCAAAGTAGTGAGAGGACCAGCTGACTGCCAAGAGAGGAAAGACACACTGAGAGGGGAACGGCAGCAATGCTGTTGCATAGCTCTGTGGACACTTCTATTGGGTAGGACACAGAAAGCCAGTTGTAGTGTGGAACCCACGGAGATAGGTCAGCACGCAATGTGTCCATTCCAATACATCTTGCTTTTCAGGTAGATTTGCTGGAACAGGAACACTCCCATCCTCACCAGTGATGCAGTTCTGAGACTGGAGCTGATTTGCACTTCTCTTGGAAACCATGGCACCTGACTGCTTCCACCTTGTCAGCAGGCATCTAGTATTTTAGATAGCTGCCACACTGGCATGATAGCGTAGACATCACATCAGTCTGGGGTAACAGGCCCAAGCAGAAGTAACTTAAATAAGTACCAATGACATCTCTTCAGCTGTTAAAGACCCTCATATCAAAACAAACTCTTAGTTTAAATGTGGCACTTGTTCTAAACCGAAGTGGTAAAATTCTTACTCCAGCCCTAAGAAGGTAATTCCTATAAATGGAGCCACATGTGGAATATTACTGTTTCAGCTTTGCTTTTCTTGATAAAGAAGGAAACCACAATGTACTACAGAAAGACAGAAGGAAAAACAAGCAGCAATGCTAACTGACCACTTGCTGTGCAAGCACAGTAGAGATAAATGCAAAAGCTGGTAAGAAATAAACCTGAAACAACCTTGTTTCATCCTCAGCAAGACCAAAGGTATAAAACTCCTCACACATGGTATCCCCTTGATCAGCAAGAGCCACATGGCCTGTTGAACTTAACAGAAACTGCTGTTTTAGTGCTCTCCCTCGCTCCTCTCTCATGTACTCACCATCAAAAGTCACCCCCCTAGGTGCTGCACAGAACCAAAAAGCTCATCATTCAAACAAGAGAGGTACACTCAAAGACACATGCAAAAAGCACCCTGCCGCTGCCTTTACAAGGGCAATTACAAGGCAGAAATTCTGCAAAATTATCATGCCAAACTCATTGTGATTTTGTGGGTTTTATCCTTTTCTGTTATCCACATTTTTGTTTACCTACTTATCACATGCTTGTCTGAAAATGGCACATACAGCCAAAGGTGCAGTTGTTGCTGTATTGTTTTGCACAAGCTCTGTGCAAAACTTCAACACACATGGGCCAAGGACAGATTCCAGCAAGACCCACACAGAGCAGCAATGGTTGTGCTGCAGAAACACTCAGGTGTAAGAGCAGGGCCATGCAAGAAAGGGAGCCCAAACGATGTGCCAGAGATGCCCGACAGGGTAAAGAGGCTGGAAACTGCAGGCTGGTTCTGAAATTCAGCTAACACTGGCATGGGGCTGCAGTGAACAGAAAACTGGGATGAATGGGGTCTCTCACAAAACAGAGAGGAAATCCTAGCAGTGTTTAAAAACTCTGTGAAATGGAGAAAGCAGGAGCAGTAGCTACAGAAGCAATTGAGATCAAAGGTGGATATTTCTTTAAGGTGAAAGAGACAAAAGCTTGCATTATGTGGCAAAAAATGGCAGATCAGAAAGAAATGAAAGTGGGAAGCAGAAGAGAGTAGCGATGGGGGGGTTCAGTCAGTGATCAGCCTCCAGTGGGGGTATATTCGCTGCCTCTCACCCCACACACCCCTATTACCAGCCATAGGGTGCCTGTAGCTTGTACACCACAACCATACTCCCTAGACAGCAGCTTGACTCCTGCCTGATCATACTGCTCATTAAACATTCTGGGATGTGCTTTTAGGACTTTTTGGCTGGCCAGATCTACCTACATGACATCATTGCAGGGGACCAAGGAGCTGTAGCAACGAATCTGAGCTGGGCTCTTGCATCTGTAAGTGTGGGCACATACAGACTTTGGGCATGACAGCAGGTTCAGGCTTGTGCCCAAAATACACTAAATTCTTTGAAGCATTTTTCCCTAAAATTGATGGCATAGCCCAGGAAATGAAAGTTGGTCTCCAGGGCATTATACTGGGACCTTCACTGCATTTTTTATTCCATGCCACACACTTGGATATTTGTGCATCTATGCATGACTGCTCATATAGTGAACTGCATGGCAATTTGACATTACCCACACATCAAATGCTGGGAAATATCTGCTGAGTTAATACATTAACCAAATTCTTTGACAGGCCTGGAAGAAGTTAACTTCAGGTGAAGCTTTCTTTTTTTCTTTTTCTTTTTGTGAGACATTCAGCACTTGGCTCAGACCCAACATTATGTTAAATGTACTCGGCACTCTCTTGGGTATACAAGAGTTTGAAGGAGTTGAGCATCCTGGAGGACTGGGGACACAAGTCCAAGGATAGCCTCTTCTTAGGAAATAATTTAAGGTTACCTTTAAAATTATAGGGCAAATGGCAACAATAAAACAGGTAATAAATTACTATCACAACCTATATCTCCTTGTAAACAAATATCTGAACAAGACCAAACTACTGGCAGTGCAGTAAAACACAAAGGGTGTGGAGTTTGTGTAACATGAAGATGTAATTTCTGCTTCATGAATCTACTTATAGAAAGAGGAATTAATTTCTGGGAAGTAAGCAAGTTTGTTCAAACAAAATAAACTTCAAAGAAAATCATAAAAAGCAGAGGGTAAATGCAGAGATGACTTTGTTTTGAACTCTGTACAATTGCTCAATAAAAATGTCTGCTATTCAGATTTTGTTTTTGGTTTAAACATTATAGTTTCCTTTGCTACTCCTGGCAAAACGCTTTCCTTATCCTGGAGGCACTTCTGTTGTTACCCTTTTTCTTAGTCTCTGACCTTGAGGCTCCACAGGGACACCAGAGTTCATCCCCACAGATTAGCTCCTAGGATTGGGGGTTACTTATAGTTTATTGGAGGGTGTGGAGTGATGTTTTTCAGATATGGACACTAATGTTTTCCTGCAAAAACAGTACAGGTAAGCTCAAAGCTGGAGAAACTGGATGTCATTACTGTAGAAAAAAAAAAATCTCATTCTTCATTATTTCTTTTCAAAGTACAGTATAAATTTCAACTATAAGGAACCTACTTCTGATTTTCAAATTTAAATTGCACATTTTTAGAGTAGCAGGGAGTTATCTGGCAAGTCAGCCTCTGCTTTTTCTCTGCCTCTGATCCCAATTCCTCTTTTAAAAGACTCTCTGTGATCCTCTTAAGCAAGGCATATCAGACATTTACCAACCAAAGAGACTCGGAAGCGGAAGACACAGTTCCTATTTACTCACATGCTGTCCTTGAGAAGGAGAAGGTGAGATTCTTTGGGAGCCAAAATGCTTCAGCAATACATACTGATAAGTCATTCTTTTTAAACTGATACCATTTAAATTTTTATCAAATGTCGTAGCCATATTTTACCCACAATTTTCTTATTCTCCTGAGAGTTGAATGAGCTGACATTTATGGCTTTAACTGTTAGCATGCTGTATGTGATATATCTTAATTCACACATGCACACTGCACACAGCGGCAAGGCTTGCCAGGAGAAAAAGCAATTTTTCACACTTAAATCTCCTATGGATTTTAGTGGACTTACATCCCTTTGGGGACCTACTTCCTTTCCCTGCCTTTGAAAATCCAAACCAATATTAACATTTAACAGCTTTAATCCAACCCTTATACCATGTTTTTAATGTTCTTTAAACAGATTAATGAATCAAACTTTCTAATACCCAAGAGAGACAAGTGCTATTTGCATACAACAGATCCCAAAGATCTCAAGACAACAAAAATAAAACTCAAAGCCCACTGTAGCCAGAGCAAAGACACAGGCTGACACTAGGGACATCAGGACCTATGCTGAAAGCTGGGAAAAAACCAAGTTCCCTCTTTACCCACAGGCCTGTCCTTCCCTTGTAACATCCAACTTACCTGGAGCATGAAATGTTTCTGGAGACTATGGCATTGTTTTGGTCTGGTTAATATTTCTTTTTATAAAATTCTTTATCATGGTTTTCAAATAGCATTAGCACCAAAATGACCTGTCACCTTTTATTTTTAAAGAAGTATGACTTGTCAGATTCCTAGGAATACCTATTAAAGCCAGAGACCATGTGGTAGCCAAAGATCCTCCACACTTCTAACTTAAGTAGCTCTATAAAACATTGCTTCAAGCAGAGAAAATGTGGTAGATAAGGCACTGCTGGATGACAGTTACATTTTCCTCAAAGTAGGAAAAATGTCATAGTTCCCAAAGGCCCCATCTCTGTAGGCTTGAAACTGAGCAAAGAAAATAAAGCAAAAAAAAAGTAGCACTGTTTTCCATTTCTCAAGAACTGCCAGTAATAAAAAGACAATGGATAAGCCTTTCCTGTACATAATGCACTGTATATGATATTTTTGCATCTTCACGAATGTTATGTATACAAAGTACATATGCACACAAATACATAGAGACGTCAAGAAAAAGAATACCATTAATGTAACCACAGAGTTGAGAAATCAAGCATTTCAAAGGCTGGAAAATGCAGTATAAAAATAAAAAGGTCTCCTGTATTCATTCTAAGATACGGGATTTATTATAGAAAGGAACAGGAGAAATACTGGTGATTCCAACTGCACAAACAACATAAACCCACTTTTTGTACAACCCAGCATAATATCCTCTACCAAAAGTAATCCTTGGCCCTTCCAGTTCTATAGGCTGGAGAACTTTGGCTCAGGTAGTTTTCTGCAATCTTGTCATACTTGAATTGCAAAGGTCTATTAATTAAGCTAACTTTGGTTAAACTGCTCAGCTATCCTTTCACAAAAAATGTGTGGGTTTATCTGGGGAAAAGTTAATGTATTCGGAATGAAAAATGCAGGAAATGCATTCTCCTTGCTGCAATGAGACAAACTATGAAATCAAATTAAATTTGGTAAAATTATGCACAGCTGGGACAAGGATTTAGGAATCTAAACTAAACATTTCCCTTTAGTAATCTATATTATTACTAGTATCATTTTTAACCCACCCAAATAATGCCCTCATAAATTAGGCAACACACACTCTGAGTACCTCCAATTTTTCTTAGGTTTATGTGAAATAAAATTAATTAATTAAATATCTGCATTGATATCAAACACTGACATTCCATTAAAAGCTTTACAAATTCACCATTGAACTAAGTGTTACTGTAGGTTAAAATTAAATGAAATGTATTATTAATTCCTGCATTGAGGGATTAGAGCCAAGAATTTCTGCAGTGTGGTGGAGGTTATCAGCTGGAAACACAGCAGGGAAGACTGAGGATACCAGGATCACAGAATGCCCATTAGACCCAAATGTAATTATGAATTAAGCAATGTGGTCCTGGGATATTTCAGACAAAATGTTTCCATTAGAAATGTAATAATATTCAAGGCAATGTGCAAAGCACTGCTGCACCTTCATCTGAAATATTTTGTATACAATTCTGATCACCTGTTTTTGAGGAGGGGTGAATTCAGGATACAGAAACAGCGCAGATGGCTGGTATGAGCCAAAGAACAGACAGGCTACCATACATCAGAATACAGTAGCTTCATTAGTTTAACCTAGTGAAATAAAGGTCAAAGAGGGACACAGCATAAACACCAGAAAGCTAAAATAACTTTTTCAGCTACTGGGTAGTGCTGACACTTCATAGAAATTGTAATTATGAATTTTTTACCATAATTTAAATTTTTAACCAGCAAAGAAATAGGGTTCTGAAACAGACAATAGGAAAAGTGGAAACAGAAACCTAACTGGTTTTACAGAGAAACTTGAGTAACTTGTAAAAGGGATTGTATGATACAGTTGTCTGCAACAGGAAACACACGGCTTGATGATTAAAAAGGTCCTCTTGAATTACATCAGCCTACCTGATATGTATTAATCCTATAGGGATGGTATACCCCACAGGTTTTCTGGGGTTCAGACACCCATAAAAGACTAAGCATCACTAAATGTTTCAAGGATTACAACAGATGACAGGAACTACCACCTCAAAATCACTAAATCACTTTTTAATTTAATTTGAGAGATGTCAGGCAATGCCTGCTCGTGTTTACTTTATTCCTGAAAACACTCTGGGTTGCTACAGCCACAGATGCGGGGCCAGCGGTAGTCACTGGTGAAAGCAACCTCAAGTTCATAGGTTAGCCAAGCCCATGCTGTGTGGGGTCTTGCCCTCATCCCTGCCCAGCCTCCTCTGCCTAGGTTGCTCAGTGACACATCCCTGCTGCAGGAAACCCTGCATGAAACGTGCAGTAAGTCCAGCAGACTGTGTGAGGGACTAGCAGTGTTCAAGCAGCCAGGATTTGGAAATTTTGGTTCTTGGCAAGGGGACAGTTTGTTAACATGTGCTGTGGATCCTGGAGCGTTCCTAGCCCAGTTCTTTGACTTCAGCCTGTTTTCATCCAAGACCACCTTTTTGGATGGATGGCATGGTCCCACCCAGGGGCTGTTTTCTGGTCCATCTGCAACTTTGTGACAGCACATGATCTGGAAAACCACGGCTATTGCACACTGAAAAGAAGCCTTGACCACCTACAGTCGTTGCCTGCCATTTCTCCTGCAATCTCATTAAGCCGTGTTTTGTTTTGCTGACACCAACACTGCCAAAGAGATAGCTGGCAAAGGAGACTGCATTAGTAATGTGGCTGGCATTTTGCCTCCTGCAGTTGAGGTCACTTCTGAGCACTGACTCTCTACTGGTCGACTTGCACGGACGGCCTAAAACTCCTTCAGTTCAGCTTCCACACAATGCAGCATGCCTGCAATTGCGCTGTTCCACTGGCCTTGCTCCACAGCAGTGATGATATCTATAATGACTATTTTTCTTGCCTTCTATCTTCTCTTCCCTAGCCAGCCACCTAAGCTGTTGAAATACTTGGTGAGCCTGTGTCCCTGTTCTGTTCCCAAAGCTCCGAGCAGCCCTGTAGCCCATTCATCTTAATTCACAGCAATGATTCCATTTCGCTGGAAGATTTCACTACAATTGTTTCTAATTCAGGTTAGAACCTTTCTTTTCTAGGTGAACCTTATGAAATACTCATCCCTCTCGTTCACACAAATCTTTTAATTTCAGAGATCAGAGATGTGCAGTGCAAACTCTGCCTACTTCGCACAGTGCATAAACAACCCTAAATGTAGCATCCAGGATGGGGTTTATTTCACTTCACCTTAGCCATCTGAAAGTCAGCCTCACTCCATCACCTAGATTCCTTCTATACTGACTGGAAAAGGGAAATTTCTTTATGAAGAAAAACTCTCACACTGACACATGGGGAGGTCTCACCCTCTGGAGTGGTCTCTTTCCACGTAATGCAGAGCACGTCTAGGACACCTAATACTCAGAAAGCTAAAGGTAGATCAGACTGATGATTGATATTTCATGCCTTAACAGTATTTTTTAAACAGAAACTAATTATTTCTGGCTCTTAAAAGCTAAGTAAAACTTTCTAGCCCATTTCAGAGAAGGCAAATAGAAGCACATACAGAATGTATGACCTGTCAAAAGACAGACTGGCAATCACGGTCAAAGTCGCAGGAAGAACACGGGAGATCCTCGATCACAGACCTGTGCTAAGGCCATTAAACCATGCTTCTTTCAACAAACATCTACTTGCTACCAGCAAACATCTTGATATAAGTTTTACATGGGTTATTAATTCCTTGTAGTGCCTTGCCTCTGAACAGCAATAAAAAGTGGCCACACACAAAGGATTCTCTGGAACTGGGTGGTTAGTTCATGTCCCCTAACCCCTTCGAGCCAGCTTAAAGGATGGCTTGAAGCAGCATCCAGAGTAGTTCCAAGTGATCCTTCACTTCTCTGGATTCAGTGAAATTCCAGTGGAGACATAGTTGTACCAGAAAAAGGTGGGTTTTTTTCCCAGGAAAGAAGGAACATGAGCAAAAGCAATCTTTCTTCTGATCATAACTGTGGAAGGCTTGCCAGCTCCAATCACATTTTCTGGTGTAGAACTGACCTCCAGCCTTCACAGGTACTATGTCATCTTGCACCCATGAAAGTCAGGCCAACGAAACTTCAAGTTCATAGGTTATCCAAGCCACTATAAATATCTACCTATGTGTGTATCTGTATTAATACATGTACATATGCATATCTGGGTGTACCCAGAGGCATGTGCATGTGTATGCCCACAATCTTACAATTCTTGATATTCAAATATTTGGTCTTACTAGTAATGTATACAGCTCACCATAAATTTGTATGCACCTAGGGGAACCCTAGAGAGATTTTTTTCACTTTATCAAGCCAGACTCAGCCTTCAGAGCACTGAAGAGACCCACAAGGCCAGGAGGGGAGAGGTATGTATGCCTATAAAGCCACGGTGAATAATTTGTGGTGCAATGTAGCTGTAAAATCACTGGGCAAATACCTGCTTTGCCTCTAGTCCATCGAGCTGGTGAACTCCTCACTGATGCCAGGGGGTGGGGGGTTGGGGAGCAGCGGGGGCATGCCATGCAGCAGCTCAGCTGTGTCATACAAGAGGCTGCATGGGAGTTGTGAATTCTTACTGCCAGCTTATCAGAAACAATCATAGGACAAAGAGAAGGATTTGATCTTTTCCAAAGTAACTGACAGCAGAAAATACTGGGCTTGTCTGTGGTAAAGGTAGCAGTACATCCTGCACTCACTTAGCTACTGTGCAGAAAGAGAAAGCCTAAGAATGCAAAGCAATAGCTTTTTAAGGTTGTAAATGCTATACCCTGCTTTTCATGCCCCATGCTTCATGCTGAGGAAAAGCTGCAGCACACAGTGTCCTGGTTTTGGCTGGGATAGAGTTCATTTTCTTCCTAGTAGCTGGTACAGTGCTGTGTTTTGGATTTAGTGTGAGAATAATGTTGATAACACACTGATGGTCTAGTTGTTGCTGAGCAGTGCTTACTCTGAGTCAAGGCCTTTTCAGTTTCCCATGCTCTGCCACTGAGGAGATGCACAAAAAGCCAGGAGGGAGCAGAGCCGGGACAGCTGACCCGAACTAGCCAAAGGGATATTCCATACCATAGAATGTCATGCTCAGTCTGTAAAGTTGAGGTAGTTGGCCAGGGGCTGCTGATCGCTGCTTGGGAACTGGCTGGGCATCAGTCAGTGGGTGGTGAGCAACCGTACTGTGCATCACTTGTCTTTCTTGGGTTTTATTTCATTGTGTTGTCTCCCTTTTCATTACAATTACATTATTGTTGTTGTATTTCAATTATTAAGCTGCTCTTATCTCAACCCACAGGTTTTGCTTTTTTTCCGATTCTCCTCCCCGTCCCACCAGGGGTGGGGGGGGTGTGAGCAAACGGCTGTGTGGTACTTAGTTGCTGGCTGGGGTTAAACCATGACAGCCAGAACAGAGCTCTTTTCAATGAGCAGAAACAACACTGAGGAAACTGGAAATCTACATTATTTACTGCATCTGAACCTCTTTCTTATGGTAAGCAACAGCCCTGGCCAGCAAGCCGCAAACCAAAAGACACCTTAGTGGTCCAGGAAGTTCAGAGATCTCAGAGTTAAATATTGAGCAATGCAGGTGCAGGCTGCAGATGGGAGGTTTGGGTGCGAAAGCATGCCAACTGCATAACAAAACTCGATTGAAGGAAGCCAATTTTAAGATCTCAGTCTGAATTCATTGCACATAGATGGCAGGAATTCCACAGATACCCTGTCTGAGAAACAAGAGTTTTCAAGGTTCCTCAATGTGCAAGCCACTGGCATAAAAAGGGACCTGCTTTGCTTTGCTTTGCTTTGCTTTCTTGAAATTACAGTTACTAGGCACACCCAAGTGTATCTCCTGTTAAATATGCGGGGGCAAACAACTCCTTGGTGCAAACACAGCTGAAGAGAGCAGGGAATTTAGTCTGTATTGACAGATTTAATGTTTTTTCAAGATTTGTGTCTAATATTCTAGAATTAAGAACTGAAGATTTTGCTGAAAGCAAGGAGGCAGACCATCTGTATTTATTTCCACCTTACTTCCACTCATTTTTTGTGCACTTTGTGCTCCCCTATCCACTGGGATATGCCAACCATTTTTAAGGCTGAAAGAAATCCTGTTTTGGTGTGTTCTTCCTATCTACCTATACAGAAACAGGAGCTCTAGTCTGTAAAAATGGACAGAAGTTCAAACAATGAATGAAATGACAAAGAAAAAACAACAGAGAAATGTTGGGAGGGGCATACTGGGAAAGAAATCAGCTTAGCCTGTAAAGAGTGGGTGCTGATGGGTAGACAGACTTTACCATGCTTTCAAACCTGGAATTCTCCACATTGCTGCAAAACAGCCCAAATTAATAGTCTACCATTTGAGGGGAAGAGGATGTCACAAAGAAAATACATCTTCTTAAAGCAAACAACCATTGCTTGGCTACACTGCAACATTCAAGTAATGCCCACCACAAGTCTTAAAACACCAGCAATCACCCAAGAGAAGTCCACCTTGCATAAGACATTCCCCTGAGGCTCAACAGCCTTTTGGTGAACTACTGGCTTAAGAGTTTCTTTGAACAGGATCTTTGAAGAAAAAAAATATCTGGGCATTTTCTTCTTCATTAGGCTCCCCAACTGCACGATGTATTCCTATTTAAGGTGAATTTTAAGTGAGAAAGCTGTAACATCAGCTTGCCTCACCACATAGCTACATAATAATGACTTGTTTCATTCCTCAAGGTGTTTTCTCTTAGCTTTGTTGAGATGTTTACTAATATGAAAAAGAAGCAAATATCTGTTTGGTAACCCATCATGCGATTTCATCTGTAAACTACAGGTGATAATAACATAGGTGACTCTGCTACATGTAAAGCTTAGTGAACAGTAACCCTACCAAAGTAGCCACTTGTATTTCCTTGAAACCATTGACGTGAATATTGGCATTCTGGATCTGGACCATTGCTCATACACTGCTTTTGATACATAAAGCCCTATACATCTGCTGACTACTGCTACTGTTGGCACATACTTAAAAAGACAGACCTTATGATTTATTCTAATTTCTTACATTTTCATATTCTTACATTTCTTTGCTTAGGTCCCAAATCTACCTAACCTTGACAGCCAGCATTTTAAGTTTACACATTATTAGCTATTATACCAGAAATATTTGCAGTATATTAGGTTAGGCACATACATCAGTCTTTGCAGAATCCAGGATACTTATTAATTCACAAAGACTGAAATTATCTCTTCTCAAGTATGCCTTTGAAATTACTCCTAAGCATTTACTCCAACTTAAGGACGTAAATGAGATTTATGTGAGAAATGGGCTGTCACTGGCTGTTTACACATGGGTGAATTTTATCCAGTGGGTGTGTATGTTGATTTTCTACTCTAGAATTTCTGATCCTCCCAATTCTTCCCTACTACCTACCAAAATCACTGCTGTTAGTTTTGGGGTTTTGCGGTCAAAATATTCCACGTGATCCTTTTTCCATTCACCTTTAACTTTCTTTCCCAGCCCTGATCGTAACTGCTTAAAACAGCTAAAATGGATCGGTGACCTTTTTGTTAATTACTCATGTAACTAAAAGCTAATTTGTTAACAGAGTAAGTCTTGGTTTCTGGAGTACTGTGGAAAAAATGTGTCACTGAAGACTTCTCTAAGTCAATGGTGCCTGTATAAGAAGCTCTAACTTTCTCAAGTGCTTATTTCTGAGAACTTCCAGCCCCGAAGGACTGATGTTTATCTCTGCAACAATTTTCATTGGGAAGATTTGGGAGTTTAAAGGCTTCAGACTTAGTGGCAAATTTTTCAGGAAGTACATAGCCCTTTCTGAGAGAAACATTAATTTGCATTTTTAATTCAATAATTATTTTCCCCAAAGCAATAAAATTTTGCTACAGCAGAATTTTTGTTAACCAAAGGTGGAATTTCTCCACTGATGTGAACCTGCTTTGGTCATGCCTCACCAGAAGGTTTTGCTGAGGGAGTTCTTTTGAGAAGCAATCATCATAGGAGTAGCTTTGCTGTTCATAAGGGACCCAAAGAAGCCTGAAGAGAGCATGCCTTCGGTGTTGACAGAGAAAAGTAAACTCGACTGAAAAGCCATCTTTGTGTCCTCCTGATCTTGGTCTTCTCAGTCCCATGTAATTCAGACATCCCAGGCAGACTCCTCAGCTGGCACGCAAGCAGCAGTGCTCTCCCAGCACCAATACACTTTAAAGTGCCCACATTATTAACATCCCCATGGCTCTTCCCACACCCATGCCTAGAAAAACCCTCTTACCAAGTTTCTGAAAGGATCTTCAGAAAGTGGCCACATGGCCATCCTCCCCTGTTCCTGTTCCAGGTCAGCTGTCTCCTCTCTGAAGGCCTCTTCCTCTCCTCCATCTCTCCCGCATACTGTGAAAGGAGACAATAGGAATAAGAAGCTCATTGACGGTTTATATAGATCCAACAACCCACGTTTTGTCACTTGTGTGACCCAGGAGAGGTAAAATCTTGTTTATGGATAGTTTTCAATAACTTTTTTCCTGTTTTGGGAACTGTTTCATTTCTGTTTAAATGTTACTATAGATACTGGAATCCAGCCTCACAAAGTTACATAAGCTGCCTTTGCAGCAGCAAGGGCAGGGATGTCAGGAGGGACACACAGTGTCCTCCCGTGCAAGCCCTACACAGGGGAGACTGTTCGGTGCAAGAGTACTGGGAGGGGAGGGAAAGGTACCCTTCACACCTCTGTCCGGGTCTGGGAGGCTGTCTGCCTGCCCTCTGGCCCAGAAGGGACTGAATGTGGCTGAAGCATCTGGGAATGATTGGGTGAAACTAGTCATAGGATAGTCATTAAGAATATTGAAAGGGTAATAGCAGACTTTGTTCAGACATTGAGAGACGGCAACACACACAAGCAGACATTCCACAGCTTGGAAACAGTAATGAAGGTACATTGCATGTGTCTGGACTGTTCAGGACAGGGGTGTGCACAGAAACCAGCCCGCCTTGGAAGAAGCTAACCGCAGGCCCAGAGTGCCATGTGCCCATGCAGCCCAGCTAACTAGCTCAAAAAGCAGAGCTGGTCAGTTGTCGTGTCAGCGCTGTCCCTGTGCCGAGACCTGCGGTGGTGGCTGGCTAAGCACAGTTCAAAAGTCACCAGCTTGCTCAGAGCAAACTCTGAGCAAAGTTACCTAACCACGGTGGTATGCTCGTGGCCTCAGGCATTTCTCTATTACTCATGAATATTTCTTTATCATATGGTAGGGAAAAAGAAGTTTCTAAACCAACTTGTAAGTGCTTAAAGGCATTTGACTTCTTCACCATCATTTTCACAATTTTGGAAATTACTTAGAAAAAGTCCACTATCCTCAAAGCCCATCAATTCTCTACTGCTCTGCCAAATACAGCTGAATTCCAAGTGGATGTCAGCATGTGAGAAGGAGAAGGACAGTTCACTGATTTCTCAATATTTTCAAGAAAGGCGGGTTCAGTTCCTGACCCCTTGAAACACTGAAGTCTAGGTCCATATTTCCAAACTGACAGGCATTTGAACATTTAACAGAGCATCTACCGATTCACACTGTAATTTTCACACTTCCCTGCTAATACTTTCTCTGTTTTCCATGAATGAAATGGTGATCATGCTTCCCTATTTAACAGAAGTGCAGCAAAGAGAAATTCTGTTAGCGAGTATGTGATGCTTATCATCAAAGTTCAATGAAAAAGACAGCTGAAATGGAGATTCCCTGCATCGCAGGCATATAAAATGCCCAACTGTTTTTTTGTTTAAACTAGCATCAGTTGTAGTCTCGCCTTTCTTGACAGCTACTGCAAATGCTCCTTTTACAACCAGTACCAATGCTGATGCTGATGCTGCTTCTTCAGTAAAACAAGGACAAAGCTCAAGAAGACAGAGACATCAGGCACAGTCATTTAGGACCACAAGTGAGTAAGAATTAATTAACATCACGTGGCAATATAGGCTGGCAGATTTTATGAGCAGAAGCCTTGTTTCACCTTCCCTGGTTTTTTTTGCATCTACCTGCCACCCCAGTTTCTTACAGCTCTTCAAATGTCATTTATACTGACATTGGGGCTTTTAACCCATGTGCAGTTTTTAATGAAACAAAGGCCATTCAGACACTCTTCAATGATCTGAGTATTCACAAGCTATGTGTGCAGTACAGTACTTGGAACAGCCTCTGACACCAGTTTAAAAAAGTGTATGGTTAGTCCACTTAACTTAGTAGACTTTTCCCAAATAATGTAAAACAGGTCAGACACAGGTCCATTGCATTTGCATACTTAAAAGACAGGGTTTAGGTAAACACAAAGAGGGAGATTAAATCATGCAGCACTGAGAAGGGAGGTAGGTGGTCATGACTCCAGTGCTTGTAGTGCACAGCTACATATACAGACATTTCAATTCTATTTCCTCCTTCAGTCACCAACAACAAAAAAAAGCCCCACAAGAACAAAAAGCAGCCCAGTTTGCCTTTAGAAATGCCAACAGAGAACAATTTCTAGGACATACTGACTCCTTCTCTTTATGACAATTTGGTTCCTTCAAAAGTGTCTCAAAATGCACGTTGAAAAGCTGAGGACTTAAAAAAGGACCTGGTCATTTAAAAAAATGTAATAGTAACATGAAGTGTTGTAGATTAAGGAACAGAAATGGTGACTCTTCCCTTAAGCTTAGACTGGAAAATGTTTTTCTGGTGCAAGTTTTATCTGATTTCATGAAAAATTACGAAGGTGTTTGGCGAAACACACTGTACAAATGCTTTTCCTATTGTACTGAAAAATCTATGAGCACAACTGGAAGACTTGCACATATTGTGAAATAGTTTCTTCACTTTCATGTCATTCTAATGTCACTCAGTATTTCTTAACGAAATCCTGAACAATAAACTGAGCTGTAAGCAGCATAACTATGTAGTACACCCCCATGCCTTTGGATGTTCTGGCCACATCCCCTGCTACCCCAGTACCTTTTCTTTTACAATCCCATAGACTTTGTTTGAATTCTAACTAATACCAGAGTATTTCAGATAAATTCAGGCCATTTTAACCAATCAGTTCAATGTGGTTCTTCGCTCAGAAATGCCAGTGTGACCTTACCATTTGCTGAATCTGTAAATAAGTAATTATTTGGCTTACTTATTAAGGTAACACACCCTAGCTAGGATGAAAAACCAGACCTACAAGATAATCCTCATCTCAAGTTTCTGCTGGCTGTACTGTCTCAAAGTATTTTCCCGTATTGTATTAGTGAAATTTCATCTATGCTTCACACTGAAGTTGGAAGTGTAAGGCACGGGTGGGCAAAGCAAGACCTCTAACAGCTGTTTTCTCTCATTAATTTATGTGCTTAGAATCTTGTTCTGCAGATAGAAAGATATCTTTTCCTTACTACAGAAACTGTATTGTTAAGCATGTAATTAAAATTTTCTGTCAAATAACTTTTCATTAAAATTGGTGGATCAATAATGGTATTACTTGGTGTCTGTGCAGAAAGCGAAGAAATACATTTCATACAAGGGGACTGTATTTCACACTCTAGCTGATATCACCTAGAACATTAATCTTTTTGTTTGTACATTGGAATTCTAAATAACATCTCTTTACAAAAGCAATCTGAAAGTGTCATGAAAACAGCAGTGATGTTAAAAAAATCAGACATGTTGACATATATAAAAAAAATATTTTTGAAAGGATGTTATTTTCCCAAATGTTTTTTGCTTTTATTACTTAAGAGTATGCAGCAAAGGGAAAACTTTTTTAAATAACAAAAATTGATGGTATTGCTGGTTAAAATAGAGAACAGCACTTATTCTCTGTTTTTAACCAACAGATACCATTCTTGCTGGAGTATATAGTACTAGACACTGGCCATTCCTTTATTGTGTTGTTAATGTCTGCATTATGGTAATTTTAACTTGCAATTTGTTTTCATTCAGGTTTTCTGTTTAACAAGTACAACATTTTATAGGTAGTGGCTGCCATGAACAGCCTGATTTTAAAGCACATAATGATCCTTATCTTCCCCTAAAAGTGGTACTTAATGCAGAATCACAGAACCACACCGTGGGTCAGGTTGGAAGGGAGTCATTTAGTCCCATGTCCTGTTCAGTGTAGCTCTGAATTCAGAACAGATTTGTCTAGGCTTTGTTCAGTCAGATCCTGAAAACCTTTTGAAAAGATGTAAGAGCCTCTCTGGCCAACCTGTTCCAAAACTTCATTGCAAAAGACTGTTTTTTCTTCTTTCGGCTGGACTTCCCCTGCCTCCTTGATTTTATGACCACTGTCTCCCATTCTCACACTGTGTTCCTCAGCTTCAGCCTTATCTTCTCAGTAACTTCTCCATAGGTGCTGGGGAGGGCTGCTGTTAGGTCTCCCTGACACTTTCTTCTCTAGGCTGTCACAGCATTTACTGAAACACTTTTTTACAGAGATATTTTTAATATACTGATACATGTTTTTAATATACAAAAACCAACCTAAAGATGGCAAGTAGTCCAAAGTGGTCAGATTCAGCAAAGTTTTTTTTCAAACAGCAAGGGAAGGAACCAATCTCATACCAACTTCAGTACATCTCTTCAGACAAAGGAAAGAGGCTATTCTTTGTCTGGCAAGTCATTTAAGGACCTCTCAATTCAGCAAAGAAATGTGCTAACTTTTCAGTAAGTATTTAATGACATTAGAGTAAAAGAGATACAATATTCTTCAGTTCTACAT
The DNA here is from genome assembly GCF_015220075.1 of Falco rusticolus. NCBI lineage: Eukaryota > Metazoa > Chordata > Aves > Falconiformes > Falconidae > Falco > Falco rusticolus. The sequence goes on from NC_051187.1 coordinate 99,948,719, forward strand.
TAACTTTTCAAATTGTGCTAGTACACTTTTTTTAAGCAGTACCAGCTTTGTAAAGGGAAAAAAAAAAACCCACACAAAATATCTACCCCCAAAAACCATGGTTTTGGAAGCTCTTTTTGAATATTGAGCATTATGAGTCATTTGTGACTGTGTAAATTCCAGTAAGTCAATGGAGTTGTGTCAGACCTGGACTTTAATTTCTGATGGTACATCTTAAATTGCACAAGCAAACAAACTCCCCAAATGTGAAAGGAGGAAAAAAATGCAAAAATGTGTGTTAGCATCTTCCATATTTGAAGACACCTCTCAATCACCCAAATTAGACCCAAAGTTGTTCTCCCATTCTAGCAGGACACCTAAAAACCTGTGATCTCTGGATATACAAGACCTCTGAAGGTCAAACTGTGTCCTAGTCAAGTTACATAAAGCTGAAGCCATACATTATAAAACATGACAAAGTGGGGAAAGAAATGCTTTAATTAAACCAAAAAACAGTAACAGAAAACTTTAAAATTTCTCTATTTCCCCAGCAGTAAAGAAAATAAGTAATAACTGGAGGTACAATAGCCTTAACTACAGGCTACTATAGTTAGATAGCCTTAACTATCTCCTGGAAGATCCAAGACCTATCTTTTTCCTAGGAGTAATCTGGCATTCCATCGAGTTGCCTGACTCAGCAAAGTCAAAAGTGACTTTTACATGATATGGACACTCAGTAGATGTAGATACAGATATATCTAAATCACCTTTTGCACAGCAAAGTCAACTTCCATCTGTTAACGATTTGACTTTCTAACTGGCACATAGCAGGATTTTCTGAGAATAGCAAAGAGCAGAATTACTTCTCTGGACTTCCCATATTTTCAAGACTTTCACAGCATATCTTGCAACACTCAGCAATTCTTTTATACAGTGAAAGTCAACAACTACATAAGCAGACTAGTTTACATTTTATATGCAGTGAACTGAGCTGAACAGAGTAACCTACTTCTTATCCATGTGTTTCCCTTTGCTTTCTGTTGGGAAAACATGTATTTTTTGTATGAGCAAATCACATCATCTTTTTCCTGTCCTACACTCTGAGAAGAAATTCCAGCCCCAGTACTGAGGAAAATTACATTATAGTAACACAGCTCAAGAACAGTAGTAAGAGACAGAGCATCTACACAGATTGTAAGACTGTATTCTCAATTACATCAACACTCACATCTCCTCTTGAGTCCATGTCAGCATAAATTTGCTGAGAATTTGGTCTCCACACCCAACAATCTTTATACATATATATCTGCTATTACTTCCAAAATTGCTGCTATTCTTTCTGCTATCTAAATCTCAAGTGTCCCTCAACCACATCTTGGACATCAATACTTAATACAACAATCTTTCTACACTTCAAATAAAGTAACTCAAGCCTAGCAGCCTTCAGTAGAGGTTACACCTGCAACAAAAACATGCTTATTCTCAAAAAGTATCAACATGTAAAAAGAAATTCAACACACACACACTCCCAGTCCCCAGATGTTGACTCTGCAATTTTGATTGCTGCAGTGGGCTTGAGGGCTGACCCTCGGAGGGTTGTTTTTTTATTAAAAGCAGTCATGTGCGACTCAGTGGTTTTAACTAGAAAGAGCAGCCGTCCATCCTTTCCTTCTGCGAGGCGCTGAGCACAAAAGAGCCTTGTGTTGTGGTGTTTTAAATTTGTTTCTGCACGAAATGAGAACTCATTTCAGGGGTGAGGAACTACAGCAATTGCCTTGGTCCTCAGGCCACAGGAAGGGGCAGGCCGGGAGGGACCTGGGCCAGGTCAGGCAGCAGGACTCGTCACCCAGCGTATGTGGGCAGGAGGAAGGCCGGGAGGGGCTGGGGCGTTTGCCTCTGCCCTAGGCCCCATGCACCTCAGCACCAGCTCTGCCCAAGCTCCTCCGGTGGTTTCCTCTTGCCCGCACCTGCGTGCCAGAGCCGGGAGCCTGGCTTGCTCACCACCGCCTTGCCCTTCCTCCGAGCAAACAATAAGGTCCCAATTATGCAAACACACAGACTGACTCACGGATTGCTCGCGTGCCCCAGTGGCTACAAGACGAGAGCCCACTGTTTCAATGGGCTTTCAATGGGAAGTTTCAACGCAATAAAAGCGCATCTGGTGTTGTACTGTGAGGTTTGTAATACCTGCAAAAGCCTTTCCCAGGGACCACTACCCACAACGGCTCCCAGCTCCCAGAACAGCATGGAAATTTGTCCGCCATAAGACAGGACTGTCAAAGAATTCACAGGAGTGTATGTCTATACTGTAGTCACAACTGATGTGACTACAATGCAGTGTAAACGCAGCCAGGCAAGCTTTAAATTAGCTAGCTTGGGCACCGGTGGTAGTCTAGTTGTTGACTTCAGGCCAGCCTAACCACTCAAGCATTTACCCGGGTTTTGGGCATGTTTTCCAGCCAGCTCCAAGTTCCATGCTGCCACAGCTGGATTGCTACCAGCTTCCCAGTTGACTAGTTTAAATCCAGCTCAGGTATGTCTGTGACGGCAGTGTAGACATACCTAAGCTTATAAGTCATTTAAACTCCTATTTGTGTCTCAAGTTCCACATTTCTAAAAACTTGAAATTACAACACCGGCCTTCCTGTATCATCACCGTATTGCTGAGATTAAACGTTCTGGATGCTATAAATAAATACCATGTTAAGTGTGAAATTTACGGTTCTTCTAAGATGTAAATCGTGTTTAACAAAAAATAATGAATATTGCTGGCTATGTGACGACCTCTGTCTCATTCATTCCAGAAGCAGTTCAGTGAGCACCAGATGTACGAGGTGACTATCTGACCTGAAACTCTGCAGAACACAGTAACTTTATACACAGATGTCCAAATACCTCAAACATGTCTATGACTTACTCTGTATCTGTGGACTATGGAAAAAGCCCACTGATTCCAGTGGACATTTTCCCTGCATAAATACCACTCACTGACTATATAGTACATTTTGTAACACAGAGAAACTTGGAAGAAATGCCAGCTTAACACTTGCACTGCTTGGGACCAGCAAATCATTCCAACCTCAGCCCATAACCTGAAGTTGAACTAAGGACTGAAAAAGTGCACAAAATTCTTAACTATTTCTTTTGTCTTTAACTGATTTTTGGGAAGCATAAATTTGTGCACAATTTCAGTCACATTCATCACAGTGGTAATTTAGCTGATTGTACCAAGGGTTCATTTCACCATGGCTGGATTTGGTCATTTAACAGACATCCTTTGCATTCAACATTTTAAGACCAATTTGTTCAAGCCAAAGATCCATACTTTCTCTTCACCCACTCTATGTACCACCTCCTGTCTGCTTATATCAGAAATTTCTATGTGCCAGCACTCCCTAATGCTCGGGAGTATGGATCCTCAAGACTCCGTCACGTCAAATGCTCCCTATCATGGCAAGGGCTCATGCCATGTGCCACAAACCAAAGGACACCCAAGCAATGTTCTTTATCTTTTCAATAGCACGGACTTACATACCACTTCTCTTACTCCTGTTTTGAGAAAGAAATCATTCAGCACGTCAACATTTGAAACGCTGCAGGGAGGATGGGCAGAGGGGAGGTGTGCTGGAAGATGTTATGGGCTGCCATCAGCTAGCCCTTTGATCTAGAAACACTTCCAGACCTGGTTAAAACTGCTGGGTCTGCTAACCAGATGGCAAGGACTCTGTGTGTTCCCAGCTTCTCCCTCCTGGTTTTTCAATTCCCATTAAAATCTATGAGGTTCTAGTCCCATCAGAATTTGAACATTCCTTCAAATTTTTGAACTGTTAAAGTATGAAACCAAATGCAGGAAGGCAACAAAATGCTGACAGGTGTACAATCTTGCTTGGCACCACAAAAGCATCATTCCCAGTCCTGCCTCTTGTTTGCCAACGTAAGTCCAAAGTGACTTCACAAGAAAACAGTAAAATTACAGCTGATTAGAACAGGTTCATCTGAGGCCAGACCTAGATAATAGTCAGCAGGAAACCCCGGTGACTTTATCAGGAGCGGCATGCTAGCTACTACTAAATATTTTGGCATTTCTCATGATTTGACATCAAAACAGCTCTGCCTCTGACCTAAGGGTTCTAGTTAGCCGTGTAACCTCTGCTAGTTCCCAGAAAAAAAGAATGCAAAACTGGAACATAACTACTTTATCTTGAGCATGTTCATGCAAGAAAACTACAGCAGCTCCTTTTCACAGGTCTAATGAAATGCTTTGTGTCCCTATGTTCTAACACAGCAACTCTGTTTATTTTATAAGCTTATAATAAAAAAATGACACTTTACGAGCTACATGATAGTATTTCAACAATACCTTGTTGTGACATGATACGGTGTAATTACTTAGCAGGAGATACTACAATTTATTGTTATGCCATTGAGTCATACCCTTCAGGGCTTCAGACTGGTGTCTAAGTTTGCTTTTTAAAGCCATACAGGCTAGCAAGCTAAGTCAAGGGATGCATTAAAACATCCTAGAAATAAAGACATAGACCGAATGCATGCCTGCACACAGCATTTGAAAACACTTCCCGAATCCTTTTCCCTTCCCTCTTTGTTTTGCTTTTACAGCATTATTGACTTGGCTAATAATAATCAAAGAGAACAGAAATTTCAGTGCAAACGTACAAGACCCTGACATGTCACATTAGGGTCCTATTCAGGCAGTTAAATACATAGATGGATCCTATGGAACTGGAAATGCTCAGCACCTACCACTGACCTTGCCCACGAGACGAAGCGTGTGATCGGAGTCCTGCAGGGACTCCATCCACAAGAAGCATTGCTGGCTTTTCATCCCTCCGCACAGTTTGCACCGTAGGACAGGGCCTTGCCAAGCATAGCATTTGCCTCCACCTTGGCGTCACTTTTAGGTGCCATACATCAGTGAGGAGAGGATTTAATTTTCTGTGGCACACTGTAACAACCTTAAATGCAAAACAGTGAATCAGTGGCAGCACCTTTCCCTGACCGATGGAGTCGAGACAGTAGGCCAGGATGTTTTTTTTGAAAAGCGTCGCTCTGAGCGAAGCCCCTCGATCCATCTTGTGGGTATGGAGATAAGGGGCTCCCGTTTCACAGGCGGTACGTGCAGTGCCACCCCGCTGAAAACGGTCTCAAGCAGCAAGCGCAGTCCTGGGACAAGCTCACCCCCGCGCCGCCACGGCGTGCCCCGGTGCCCCGGCAGCGCGGGGAGCCGCTCGGCGCCGGGGGCGGCCCGGGCCCCTCAGCCCAGCCGCCGCCTGGGCAGGGCAGCTGCAGCTGCCAGGGGGCGCGGAGAGGGGAGGACGGGGACACGGACAGGGACACACACACCCCTGCCCCCGGCGGGTGGCAGCCGCGGGGCTGGGCAGGCAGGGGCGGCGCGGGGAGGCCGACCCGCCGCCCGCGCCTCCGGGAGGGCGAGCCGGGGGGAGCTGGCAGCGCCGCTTCCCCCCGGCGGGAGCGCACCCGGGCACGACGGGCTGATCGCAGCCGTAAGAAGCACCACCCCGGCAGGGGCCTCAGGCAGCCGGCAATCCCGGCGGCCGAGTCGGGCGAGGCGCCAAGCCGGGGCGGAGGCGGGCCGACGCCTCTGCCCCACGCCCCGCCGCCGGCCCTCGCCTTGGCCCCCCTCGCCTCGCCCGGCCGCGGCCCGGCCCGGCCACCTCTCCGGCGCGACGGGGCGCGGCGCGGGCAGCCCCGCGGCAGCAGCTCTGGGTGAACCACCGCCCGGCTCCGCGCCTCCCCGCTCTCCTTCCCAGCCCCCGCCGGCGAAGCCAGCTCGGCGGCAGCGCCCCAGAGCGAGCACCTCCCTTCCTTCCCCCCGGGCGCTGGGTGTTGCTGTTGTTTTGCTGCCGCCGCCGCAGGTCGGCCGGGGTGGGCGCGAAGGGAGGGAGGGGAAGGGGTGCGCTGCGGGGCCGGGTGCCAGGCGCACGCCTCTGCCTGACACACGGGCGGGGAGGAGCAGCTGGACGGGCAGGTTTGTCAGCGGGGCGGCGGCGGCCCCGTTCCCCTCCCTCCCCGCGCTGCTGGGGATAATTAGTGTCTGTGCGAGTCTGTCTGCCCCCGGGAGGCAGGGCGGGCAGCGCGGAGTCAGTGCGTACCCGGCTGTTTGTGCGCGGTGACTCGCCCCAGCCCCTCGGCGGAGCCTCCACCCCGCGGGCAGGGAACCGCCCGGCCCGCCCGGCCGCGCTCCCCGCCGTGACCCTCCCACCGCCACTCACCCCGCCGGCCCGGGGAGCCTGGCAGGGCGAGCGGCGCCGGCGTCATGTGACAGCGCGGCCCGGTGCCAGGAGCCCGGGGGCAAGGCGAGCGGGCGGGCGGAGGGCGGGAGGCAGGGCGGCGGGCGGGCAGCTCCTCCTCGCACACAGACACAGAGCCACCGCCGAGGCGTCTCAGCCGCGGGGACGCGGGACACGCCGGCCTTGCGCCTCGGTGCCGCTGGAGTGCCCCCAGCCCTCCGCCACCTAGTGCGACCCCCGGCACTGAGGGAGCCGACGGAGGCCCGGCGCCCTCCGTACCGCCCGCCCAGCGTAAGTGGGGGTGGGGGGGCGGGCCGCGCTGTGCCGGCTGCGGGATGGCGGTGCCGGAGGAGGAAAGTTTCCAGGCGCTGCGAGCGGCGCGGAGCCCGGGGCGGCAGGGGATGGGACGACACCGGCAACAGGAGGAGCGGGAGCCACAGTCGCGCCGGGGGCCGAAGGGGCCGGGGTCTCCGTCGGGCCGCAGCTGCGGGGAGGGGGGAGGACTGATCTCGGGGGGCGGCGGGGGCTTGCTCACCGCCGGGCTCCCTCCGCGGCGCCTGTGAAACTTCTCGCGTGGCCGGCAGCGCGGTGGGGCGCCGGGAGCGAGGGGGCTGTCCTGCCCGGCCGCCGCCGCCCGGGGGGGCAGCGCACCTGTGTGGCCGGCGGCGCCGCTCGGGGCCGGGGCCGGGGCCGCCACCCCCGCGGCGCCCTCCCCCGCCGGCCGCGCTCCGTGGCAGGGGGCCCGGGGCCTCCCGCCCGCCTGCCCCTGGCGGGAGGTCCTGCGGGCCGCCCGCCCCTCGGAGCCGCCCTCCCGCCGAGGGGGCCGCAGCCCCCGACCTCCCGCCGGGGTGTGACAGGCTTGTCTCGGATGGGGGACAGAGGTGTCAGCGGATGCCGCGAGCAATACCGTGCCGGACGAAGCTGAGGTGAAAAGTCCAGCGGGTTCCCTCGGCTCTGAGGCGTTGGGGAGATGCCCGGGCGGGAGGTCGCCTCTGGGCGGTGTCGCAGCGGCAGCGCCGAGCTGATCGGCGGCGCCGTGGCCCCGGTTTAACTCCCGGTGAAGTCGAGGGTGAGAGCGGCTCCTAAAAATCTACCCCTGGTATTGTCATCTAACCGTGCTTACAAGCATTTCGTAATGCAGGCGAAGTTAAAACGCCTGGGACTGCACGGCGGTTTTGTGGAGTCAGAAATAACGAACGTAATTAGCTTGCCTTTTCTGGATGCCGATTGGGTTTTTTTTCTAAAGCTGAAATGGGAATAGGGAGGTTATTTGCTTTGGACCTTTGTCAGGTGAGTGCCTGGCAGAGCTAGGGGAGCTCTGGAAAAGGAAGGTTCGGCAGTGGGAGGCAGCGCTGGGAGATCGCAGCACCTGACGGGCGGTTGGCAGAAAGACCGATCTCAGAACGGCTCCAGTGGGCATTCCAGAGTTACGTGAAAAAAAATACATTAAAGTTGTTTTGTGTATTTCCCTGGTGATTCGGGTACTTTACCTGCACTGTCTGCTGTGTTTTATTTGGTTCCTCGCCTTTTGAAAGTTCAGGAAGTGTCACTATTTGTGGAGCTGGACTCTGCAGGTTTTATTGTTGGGAAAAGCTGGATTTGGGTGGCTGATATCTCTGAAGACTTTTTTAAACTAACACCCATAAATGCTTATTACCTGTATTGAAAACAAAGGATTACATGGCGGCTCACTGGTGACTTGTCTGTAGAATACTTTCAAGATACACTGTCTTGATGTATGGAGGAACTAGCTGCTTCTTGTGTGACAGGGATTGCCTATGGATTTGATAATCCTGCATGACCCAGGAGAGATTTAGTTCAAACTAACTTTCCTCTTGTATTTTTAATAATACTTTGTCGAGTATCAAAATACAAAAAAACCCCTGAAACTGACTTGAGTGGCCTTTTTTATTTTTTCCCAAGCAGGCAAATATATCTTTTTCTTTCTTCACACCCCGTTATAGCTGTGTTAAAGACCTCAGGGGAGACTGAGGGGAAGATTCTAAATGGTCTCTCCCTTCCCTGAGAAACCAAGCAGAATTTTCTCTTAAACAGCAGAGCTGCAAGGAAGCTTTTAGGTACTGTGAAGATTTGACCTATGCAGCACCTGTTTAGCCAACCCCAAAAGTCTACAGATAAATAGTGATGTAGATGTGAGTGAGATTAGTCGAGGGCTCAGGTAATAAGAGATGGGAGTTATACAGCCACCAAATTACTTACATTTCCAGATATTCAGTATGAAAAAAGTAAGGAACTGATATTATCGGCATAAAACCTACACCCACACATTGCTGTGTAGATGTTGTACTAGCCAGTTGTCACCTCGTGTGCATTGTTAAACTCCAGCCATGAAACCCTGCAGCAGTTATTAATGCAATTATTAGTGTTGCTGTGGTACTCATCCACGTAATTTGCTGTAACACATTCTCACATTGGATAATACTAGCTGTCCCACCCATGGTATATAAATAACGAATGCAAAGTATGAAAGTCCAGAGAGAGTATTTGAAACCATAGCTTTAAAGGAAAATGAATGTCCAAGTTACTTGGTTGCATGACATTTAGACAAGATGCGCTTTTCCTCTGCCTCATGTCAGTTTATTTCATTTATTCAGCTGTGTATTCGGGTGCTTCAATAATAAAAGCATTATACCACAGAAAAATCAGATCCTGAGGTGAGGGGTGACTGCATACAAAACAGGGATGTAGAAGGCTAAGCATGTGATAGCTTAGAAAAATACTCGCGGGTGCACTGAATGATGTTGGTCCTCAGCTATTGAGCAGTGCTGAACAAAAGGCTGTCCAGGACCAACACCTGGCTTTACAAACCACTCCTGCAGCGGTCTGATCGCCCTAGCTCTGTCTGCAGAGGTGCTTGCTGTCAGGCTGGGCGCTGCCTATTCGATGTCCTGAAGCTGTAGCTCTGTTTAGCTGCTGGCATTCTGTAAATACAGTAATAAACCAGCTAGTCCTAGGGAAGGTTCCAGCTAATCATCATGACCTGTGGTGTCTAAAAATCTCCTGTTCCCTTATGTTAAGGGAGCCTGTTTGTAAATAGGGCAGGGCCCCTGCATAAGGACAGTGTTTTTATTCACACCCAATGAACAAACACCTCCACCCACTGTTGTTGTTTTAAAAGACTCCAGCTGCTCATGAATATAGGGTCAGGGAGGGCCGCCTAAATGTTTCTCTGTGCTTTCTCCCCAGCACAGCCAGCAGAGCTGTTTCCTGTTCTTTGTTTCAAGGCTGGGGTTTGCGTCACACATTCCAAGTGGCATATGTGGTGCTCTTTCCTGTTTCAGGCTGTTTTCTGGCAGATCAGTAGCCTCTTCCAGGCCCCTTGTCACTGCCCCTCAACTCCCAATCCCCACCCAATGAGTTATCATGTCTCTACACACTCAACGATTGCTTAAGATGCCTGTGTTATGTCATAATGAGGTTTCCCAAGTTAACCTTTAACATACGCCCTCGACTCCAGTATAGTTATGGGGGTGAACTGGAGAGCTTCACTCCCTTCACTGAAAACTAGTACTCAAGTCTCCAAAAGTTGTGAGCCAGTTTTCTGCTCTCACTTGCTCATCAGTAGATCTGGAATAGCTCCATTAAAGTAACAGAGTTACACTGGTATAAAAAGAGTGTGAGAAGAGAATCCACATGTGTAGGCTCGTATTTGTAAGAGGGTTTTGGCTTCTGCCCTTACCCAACCTGAATGGCCACCAGAAGCACTCTTATTTCCAGATCTCAAAAGGAATAGGTATTTTCTTCATATAGAAACTAGAAGAGTCATTGGCTTCCAGATGTAATACAGAAAATGAGGCACTGCTGGCTATTTTTTCTTTGGAATACCATAGGTATGGCTGTCCCACATTTTGTATTTTTGAAGGCATAAAAATAATTTTTTTATTCCTGTTCTTATATTTTTCTTGTCCCCCCACCCTGTTGCAGGCAGACGTAGAGAAACATCAAGAGGAAATTCAGAAAGAGAACGTAAATGTTTCTGTTGCTTTGGATCTGACAGAAGAAGAGCTAAAGGACCCAAGCCAAAGCTCATTGAAATAAAGAGAAAGACTTGCATTAACTTCAATGGGCTTTGAATCAGGCCCTGGCTGAAAATGCAAGATGGAGTGTTTATTCTTCTGTGTCACTTAGGGCCGGAATATGCATTGTTTCTGTACACACAGAAATACTTCCACCCTTTCATTTTACCCCTTTCTTTCACTCATTTTTTAGGTAATCTTTTAGTTCCTGCTGTTGCTCTTCTGGATGCTAAAAATTTGCTTCTTGTAATCATTACAGCTGTCTTTTAAGAAGGATCTGAAATACATGCTTTAAACTTCCTCTTTCAGGGCTTAATTGTGTGTGAAAAATAATTTTTACTGAATTATATGCACATCCTTACATCAGCTTGTTTTTTGTCTGTTCAGAACTCGAGATAACAAGAAGTATTTGGCCACACGGTTTTGGTAAGTTGTTTATCGATTATTTTCATTTTTTATTCTCAGTTGGTTTTACTTACTTGTTTTTCTGTTAATTCATCCAACCATGGATGAGTTTACCCATCAGAACCTGATTAAATATCTTAATTCTGGTACTGTGAATTTCGCAAAGGATTTCAGACATGTTTAATCTTTCTTCTCATGACAGAGGAAAAGTGTTGCATATAACTGCATTTAATATTGGAAACTGGTGTATAATAAATGCAGTAAATTTTGTGGTTCACACCTTTTTGTAGCCAGAAGTTCTACAAAATCAGGAACTGACATTAAAATTACAATAGTTTTGTAAACCAACATTTTAATATTAATTAACACCGCTAACAGGAGGTCTTTTAGAGTTCTTTTATGCTGTCAGCATTGAAGCTTTGTCTTTTCATTCCAAGGCTGGTTGCTTCCAATCCAGAATATGAAGTTTGGCAGAGCTGGTTTTAGGAGAGATTTAACCCTTCCCTGTTAAGCATTCACTTGATGCCAAGGCTTCCTTTGAGGGTTTTGTAGTCGTCGTTCGTATCTCCCAGGGGAGGGAAGTGTAAGCATAGATCAGCCAAATGGAAAGATAAAGCTCTAACAGGTTTTCAATGGTAAACTAAGTCAGAATGGAAAAAAAACCCCAAACCGCGTGGTCTGCCTATCATGCAGTCAGTGTGTGTTACCAACAAACTAACTTGATCTATGAAGGCATGACAGACTTTATACTTTTTATTAAAGAGTCTAAGCTACTTCAGTCACTCTCATTTGTACCCACTACACGATCCAGCTCTTCTCCCCGTTAGGTTTTTTCCCCACTTCCATAGGTACATAGAAGTTCATTGACATTTGCCCTATATTCAAATCCTCATTCAACTTAATCATTTAGACTATTATTCATGAATGTACTCTTCCTTTCTTTAGGATTAGGGGTTTTTTTTCTTCTTCCCCATACTATCAAATATGTTGAATGTCTGTTTCATGTTTCATGAAATAGCAGAACCCTTTATGTAAGAAAACAGTATTTGCTGCCATTTTCCCCTCATAATACAAAAATAGGATTTGTGTGTTTCACCTTTTAAATTATTGTGAAAGTTAACCTCTTAAGAAAAACGCAACAAAACAAAGTTCAGTTTGGAAGAGAAAGATTATCATACCATTCCACATACTTCACTTGTTTTCAAAAGTATGATCTTTCATCCTTACTAGACTGTTTCTCCTTCTAAGAAGTAGCTTGAGACAGGAAACCAGACAGCAGTCTGCCCCGATAAGGGAGAATATTGTCTAATGGAGGTGCCTCAAGAGCTTTTCTTCCTCCCTTAGGTTTGGTAAATGTAGAACTGAAGATTTAAGAGGGTTTACATGGGCTTAGTTTTTCCTCAGTAGAGAAGGCATTTTCTTCAAGAGCACTGCAAGACTGTTTTTGCCCAAGATGTTTACCTACAAGAAAGTTATTTCCAGGTGTGTGGCTTCAAAGAGCCTGCAACAGCAGTACTGTACATTTAATGCAAATACTGATTAGTCTGGTACACAGCTGATAAATTATTATGTTAAAGCAGTTCTAGGTCAAACAAAGTCAGCAAAGTTATGATGCATAAGTTCTGCAAAAAGACAGGTTTTTGAGGTTGCTTGCAGTTCTGAAAGGAGGAGTGTAAAAAGATTTTCAAGTCAATAACAAGCAAAAATAGTCTGAAATACTAAATAACAGAATCCTGTAGAAATACTCTTTTTCTTCGTGCATATCAAGTAACACTTTCAGCAGAAAATTTCTGCCCAAGTACCATTTTCTTCTTAAATGATATCCTAACTTTTTCAACAGTTACTACCATACCAATGGGAATCCAGTGAATCAACAAACACAGAAAGCTGCTGATCAGCGAAAGGTTTTCTTGGTATACTAGTTCTTTCCAATTCTCCCCCTGCTCTGTTCTTCATGGGCTGGCTTCACCAGTGCTTTCCCCCAGTACCGTGTCTGGGCTTTTCCTCCTTCCCCTGCTCTTGCTTGCTTTGACTTGAGTCTGACTGCTGTGCTGAGCTGGAGAGTTTCTTAGCCTTGCTGCTGTTTTGGGGGCCAGTGCAGTTAAGTGCTTGCTTACTTCCCATTAAAGTTCATGGAAGTTTAGAAACACTTTTTTGCTGACTCAGGTCTTGATGAGCAACTGCTACAGTAAGTGCAAACAAGTCTTGTTATTAGCCCTGGAAAACATTTTTTGTACCTTTTCCAGGGAGTCCTGCTCTCAGAAACTGGTTTTTCTCTGTCAAACTCTTTCAAGGTTCCCCTGAAGATGACTTCTCACCCATGTTCAGAAAACGTCTGTTTGGTTTCATTAGTGGAGAGTCTTCTGATATTATCACTATTCCTTAGTATTGGGTGAAGTTTAACTCAAGGCTGACAGAAGAAGTAATAGTTTCAAGAGCAGCAGCCCAAAGGGCTTGGACTGAAGAGCTTTGGCTGCATGACTTACGTTGGCTGCTAGATATCAACAGTGCTGCAAGAGTTGCAGTGTCTTTGCAGAGGGCACTCATGCAGTGCTAATTTAGCAGATAATATTACATTATTCTGTAATTATACCAACAATAACAATCATACTTTGAAGCTTGTAGACAAAGCTTCACTCTACCATGGGTCAGCATTCCTTGCTTCCCCCAGGCACAAAGACTGAGAAAGCAAACCCCGTGCATGCTTGCATGCTGGGTGAAGAGAAGCAGAATTTATGGTTACCACCCCTCTGTGCGCAACGAGAGTCAGGTCACTGACTGCTCTACCAGGTATTTAATGAGAGTAAAGGCTCTGTGTTAGAGGAGGGCTTTGTAGTTGTTGGATGTGCACAGTCAAAACTGGCCCTCCACCCCACCCTTTCCTTTCATAACAGGTCGGTGGACCTTGAAGGTAGATGTACAGAGCTGCTGGGAGTAGCTGCAATGTGGTTGCCCTTCTCCAGCTGCTCTGCAGTGCAGATGTGTAGTCTGGGTGCATTCTTTTAACGCCTGTGCTCATTTCATCCAGGGTAAATAATCTGTACAAGTCCTTGTCGTCAGAATACGTGTTAAGTACCTTTAAGCTTTCCTTTACTCTTAATACTCTGAAACAGTAAACCATACTGTTAATATTGAGAAGTCTTCAGTCTTGACAAGGCAATGAGCTCTACAGTGAACTTACTTTCTCGAAGGGATACTTTGCTGCATATTGGATTATAAGGGCAGAGTTTGTGTTTTTTCTGGCTTTCTGTCTTCACTGGACTTCAGATAGGAATATACTGAGGAACTTTGCCTGGACTTTACCTTGCACCTGTCCTTATTTGCATACAAAAACCAATTGCTTCATTTGTCTTTCTGAAGTACAGGGTGTGAGCAAAATCTTATCAAAAGCCATGTCCTGTTTGGACAAGTTGGACTGACTTGGCAGAGATCCACAGGGTGGAGTGAATGGGAGGAGGCAAAAAAGTAAAAACTGGGTGGCTTGTTGGCAGAAAAAGGGAGAGCAAAAAAAAAGAGAGGGTGGAATGTTTGCCTACCGGATTGTAGTTAATTATTTAGTTTCAGATTACATGCATTTTAAATTTTTTTAACCCACATAAAAAAGCCCTTTAATGCAAAATAGTTTATCTAATAACGTGAAAGACAAAGGCCTTTATTTTTTAATACACTTAATATGAATATATTGTTGTCTTCTCACTCTTTTTTCCAGGGTACCTCAGGAATGAGAGGCAGTATTTTGATTTTCCAGAAACTAGTTGTATTTACTAAACAATTTGTGGGCTTTCAAACAAGTACATTATGAAATCAGTGTGTAAAGTAGAACCCAACTGTTTTTTCATTCCTCTGTAACAGAAACAGATAAGACTGTTTACCTTCCCTATTGCCCCCTTCTCAAATGTTTAGGAGAAATAGATTTGGAGGTTTTGAGTTAGGAGGCATAACTGTACAAATAGGCTAGGAAAAACTACTGACTTAGAAGTAGCATGCTTTATTTGTGTGTGAGTGTGCATGCACATACGTACTTGCTTGTGAATGTGGTCCAAGCAATCAATTTGGAACATTATTTTTAAATACAAAGAGAATTGTTTTGTGAGTTAATTTGCAGCCTTAGGAAAGTGTCCTTCTGAGCTAAATTGTAAATGCCAGATCCAAAGCTGGTTTATATTGACTATAGCAGCTATATCAGTTTCCACCAAATAAGAATTTGACCCTGTGATCTGGACTGACAGGACCAAGCGTTATATATTAATTAATTTTCCTTTCTTGAAAACTGGTTTCCAGTCACTATCAAATGGGGAGAACAAACTTACCACTTAAGAGTAATGTGATACAGAGGTGCTCAGTTCCCCTACTATGATGCAGCAATAAAAGTAATGTTTCCCTCTGACTGTACCTGAGAAAGGTTAAGAATCACTTGTCACTTTTTATTCAGTGCAGTACACTTTCTGTTCTCTATGTCAGTCTAATTCCTACACAGTAATTTAGAACCCTCTCAGGAAATGCTCAGATGTGTAGCATGACATGTGAAACGTTTATCAAATGTCTTTCATGCACCTTCTTGTAATAAAAAGTGAAATAAAAGGAATAGCTCTTAAACTGAAGAAAATTCAATTTTATAACAACAATGACAGAGTAGCCTGGAAGCATGACTGCTTACTTAGAACAAACTCTTTCCTTCTCCCTCCACCCCCCACCCCCCCACCCCCCCCCCCCCCCAATGTACAGATTGGTGTGTCACTTTAGGTATGCACATACAAACTCAAATTTGAAAGTTTCTGGAAACCTGAAAACAAGTAGTTCCAAATTCTTATACATGAAGTCCAAGAGGCTACATTTTA
Source organism: Falco rusticolus (assembly GCF_015220075.1). Lineage (NCBI taxonomy): Eukaryota > Metazoa > Chordata > Aves > Falconiformes > Falconidae > Falco > Falco rusticolus. The sequence goes on from NC_051187.1 coordinate 99,964,247, forward strand.
CTGTAAACATTTTTTATGTCTAAAAGTATAACTTTTTTTTTCCTGTTTTCACAATGCATATATATGTGTTGGAACGTGTGTGAGTGTTGCATATGTACACATACATATTTAATGCATAGATATGTGGATGTATTTCTGGGAAGACAGTCTTCTGAAACAGTAGTTCTAGCTATATGAAACGTTAAAAACCTGAAAAAGGTAACCATGGAATGAAAAATAGTATAATTAATAGTCTTCTCACATACCTAAAGTATTTACAAAATTATCACAACTTTTAGCAAATAGTGCCATCTTACACAGCTGCTTCTAAAATAAAACTACATGTTAAGTTTAAACTGGCAATTACATAGAGCTATTGTACTGCTCTTTTTTTCACTTTTTTTGCAAATCGGTTTTGTCAGGCCTTTGACTTTTGTCAGAAGAATTATGAAGAATCTTTATTTTTGATACTTGTTTGTTTCATTATTCAAAATATACACTTGTAATATATTTCTGTAAGTCTTTAAACTTTATTCGTATACCTGAATAATTAATGATAGACTTGAAACAGCTCATGCCGTCTTTCTCTGGAAGCTTTTAACAAATTTTTATCTATAATGGTGCTGGTTATGTGATAGTTAATTGCAAGATTGTTCATTAGCGTAGGTGTATCAGAATTGTTTAAATTTGAGCAGGTACATCTTAACATTTTCATATACATTTCTGGGAGAATTTTCCAGCCACAACTACAAACGTGTTGCTGAGCCTTTAGCCTACTTCCCTGGGGTGAAATCGTCAGCGGGTGTAGTCTGGCTGTATTCGTTTCTTTCCAGCGCCATCTACTGGCCAGAACTGGATTTGTGTGGATTTTTTTGTGTGTGTGCCCTTGTGTCTTAATAGAGGTCATACCACTTTCTGGCAGGGCTGTGAACTCTACGGTGTATGGTCAGAACTGGCTTCTTTAACATTCATCATATAATGTGTAACCTCAAGAGATTTATAAAAAGCATGTCAACATCTAAATGTCATTGAGAACAACTTCCCTTTGCTTTTCTTGGTTTTTACTCTCTACCCATATGGCTTCGCCCAGAAGAGGTATCTCCTCCTTTCCTTCACAGCGTCTTTCCAAGTTGACCGTGGCAAATGCATAGTATGATAGTTAAGTTATGGCATGCTTTACACTAAATACTTTTTATCTCAGGCAGTTTGAGATAAGATAGAATTGGACAAGTGAGGTTGAACATTGTAGAAGAAACAACTGAAGCTGCATGGAATACGACCAGATTTTTGAAGTGCTTTTCCATAGTTAGCACACATTGTTGTTGAATTGTCAGTAAAACTATTATGTCAGGGAAGTAAGTGATGTATTTTTTTATGTTAAGTTATTGCAGCATGTTGAATGTACTTCTACAAATTAGTTCCGGATCTTAATCTTTCTTTTGCATTGATTTCAATGTCACTGTTATAAAAGTTTCAACTTTTCTACGAGGACTCTAGAAAAAGAGATATCTTTTCCTGAGTCAGTTCACTTGTATAAATAAGATTATTCTGAAGTTGTAATGATGATGAGAAATGCCTAGTCTAAACTGTGATGTGTTTACACACTGACAACTAATGAAAATGACAATTCTGTAATCTTGGTATGCCGACATGCACAATAAAAATTCAAATTAACTTTCATTGAAGTGAGCAGATGTCCCTTTGTTTCAGTAGCAATTGGGAAAGAATAGACTTACAATAACTGAAATGTTTAAATGAAGGCCAGTCAAATAATTAGGAAGCTATGTTAGAGATGGATAAATATTCACATTAATTTGATGAAATAGGAAGTTCTCTACAATTCAGAAAGTTGATCAGGGGGTTTCCTGGGGCCTTCTAACACCTTGTCTTTCTCCTGCAGGCCAGGACCTCAGAGGCATCAGAACAGGTGAATAAAAAAGATGCTGATGTTTGACCCAGTCCCTATCAAGCAAGAAGCCATGGAGCCTGTTTCAGTGGTAAGACCCTTAAAATATATTAGCTTTTGTAATGACTCTATAGTTTTTCCACCTTTAAATTCATACCAAGATTTCTCTAAGCTTTGAGCTTAGGAAAGGCTGTGAAACTATATTTTCTTCTTAGGGCAGTGAAATTCACATTCTAGGAAACTTTTTCTGTAGTTGATTAATTTGTTGCCCATAAATGATCTGTCCCATTACCTCTGCTAGTGCTTTCATCCCCAGAGCAGAGGAGAGAACATCCAAGTCCTCCTCAGCCACTGCAGTGCAAATGTAATCTCTGTAGCTCATGCTGTTGATGGAGGTGGATTGAAGTTACGTTGCCAGGCTTCACAGTGAAGTGACAGGAATCTGTGGTTTTGATGTTACATCTTTGAACTAAATGAACAGCTTCTCACTGTCACCTGCACTGTTTCTCTCTCGGTCTTGACAATGTGTGTCCAAGGCTAACTCTGTGCTCTAAACAGCAGAAAATTAATCCCGGCAAAAAAAGCAGTGGTGTTTTTTCTGGATAAGCTGGGTGCATTACCATGTGAACGGATGAGAACCAGGGCAGTGGAGGGAAAAAAGGGGAAGGAGAGACCTTTACTTTTCGATTGAGTTAATTTTCTATTAGCTTCATGTATAGGGTCATCTCAGAGAAGAGTCTGATAAGAGCAGCAGGAATGTGTAGTGTGGGGGAGGACAGTGGGAATTGTAATGATTTAGGCTGCCAGGGAAATGGGGCCTTAGGGAGCAGTTTCACGTATACTTCACCTATTCAACTGCAGGCTGCTGCTGTTCAGGTTTTTCTCCCTCCTTTCCAGCTTTGTGTCTCCTTTGTATGACATGAAGCAATTGTGTGGCTGCAGAATGATTTGGATCTTTCGGATCGGCTCATTGAATGGTCAGAATTGCTAACCCACCAAAAATACCCTTATTTTGTCATCAGGTCAGGAAGCTGATGTGACTCATTCTGTGCAGCTGCTCAATGCTAGAGCAAGGGGAGGGGGGAAGAGGAGGGAACAGGACCTCCCCTTTCAGCAGTAGCTGCAATAAGATCAGATACAAGCATAACATAAAACCACACCTCTAGAAAGGCAGATCAGTTAAAGGGGTGAAGTCAGTGTACATAAATTAGAGTGCATTAAACTCATGCTGCGAATGGTGTATTTCAGTGAAAAGTTTGTTTCCAGGTTTATTTAAAATGTAGAATAATTGTCATCAATTTAAATACATCTGTAAGCAGTCTGATTTCTTTAGTGCTAGTAACAGCTTCTGAGAGTTAAGATTTTAAAATTAAAGTCTGACTTTCATGAGGTTTATTTACTTGGGACCAATGATAGAAATATAACCGATCTATAACTGAGGGTGTGAGTATGAAAAATTCCAATATTTAGGTCAAGAAAGAGACTTTAGTATTGGCCAATTTCTGTGTCACTTCAGTCACAATTATTGTATAACCTTCTAAAGATCAGTGGTGATTATCTGTGATTACCTAAGGGTATCTAATGATGTCCGTCAAAGGCGGAAAACGGGCTACTTTACAAGTGTCGTTACACGAATACAGAAAATCCCTATAGAGATGCGTGGGCTGTCTTTTGTACACACCTGCCTTCATCTCCCAAAGAAGGTTCTGCAGTGGCTTGGGGTGATGCACATGAGAGACAGCTGTGGGCTTCTGCAAGATGGACAGGGTGGGTCTGTCAACAGACTGACCAGGAGAGGAGTGAGCAGTCTTCCCCAGACCAGCAAGTGAAGGAAAAACTGCAGTGGGTAGAACAAGGGAGCATTTCTGAGCCAAGCCCATTTCAAGACTGTAGTTCCAAATATTGTTTATTCTGTACTGTGTGCTCCTTGCAGAGGAGTGGTACCTTCCGTGTATTGGACCTCTGGAGTCACGTTGGGTGTTCTTACAACTCTGTGTCATCACTCTGGCCAGTTGTTAAAGACGGTTCAGAGCATTACCAAACCTGTATGCTTTCCTTTTCATTACTGCATAATGCACCCCCCCCCCCCAAAAAAAACAAAAAACAAAAAACAAAAAAACCAAAAAGGCAGGAAAGGAAAAGCAGAAAGTCAAGAGGAAAGGACATTTTTTGAGTGAGGTTCCCCTTATGGAGATTGCTTTTGCTTCCCTTGGGCTGAGGAGTGTGCGTTTCACCTTACGTGCACACACAGGCTGTTCAGCCCCAAGCCTCAAGGTCCTGGCTTCCCCAGCACTTCTTGGTCTTGCAGCTTCCTTGGAGCTCTGCCACCACAGCTCCCCAGCACAAACAGCTCTGGAGACACTTCTAAAGGGACGCATCATGGTGTGGAGAGAACACAGGAAAGGATCGCAGCCACTGAGTCTGTTAAGTTTTCTTGACCTCATCTTGAGGAGGTGGAAGGAAAAAGAAACTGTTAGTGTGACGTTTTGGAACTGCTAAGCATAGCATTCAGTTCACTGTGGGCTGATGTAACTCAGAAATCTAAAATCAGGATTTGTTTCTATTGTATATTTAATTTTTATAGTATCATTAGAGGCCAAACTAAATGAAGCCTCTTAGGAATTAATTTGTTATTTTACCTGAAAATACACTTCCCTTATAGGTATATCCAGATACAAAGTCTGTCTTCAAAGTATCCCGTCAGGTGGAAGAGGGAAGCAAATTTCGGTTTTGATACCCACTGTATTTCAGGGTGTGTGGCCAAAAGGTTTAACTATACTTCTCAGATGACTGAAGCTTGCACCCGCAGTATTTCATCAGTCTACCAGTAGCTTACGCTATTTATTGAATTATTGAGCACATTTTATGATAGTTCTTAATGAACTAGTGATAAAGTCATCTGAGTTGTACCTGAATATTTACTGCAAGGACTTTTTAAACATTCAGACAAACATCAGTTACTGTTTAGTGAAAGAAGTTGCTTTTATATGTGTTACCATCTTACCTGGAATTGAAATAAACAGTTTTTCTCTGCCCTTCCATCAGTCCTCCCCCAAACGACTTGTTTCATCCATTCTGAAGGATAGCTATGTGTCACATGAGGGGTTGAGGTCTTAGGTAGTGTATTGGAATACAAATTTCATGTGGTGAGAATGCTTTTTTGTGTATTAGCTACTATTTGGATTAAATTCTATTCATCGTCTTGTACGATACTAATTTGACAAATAGTGTAAGTAGGTAAGCAGGTTCTTTGCTTGTATCTGTTCTTCAAAGAGGCTGGCTAAATTTTAAAGTTTAATTCATAGACTTACGTAGTTCATAAAGGATTTGGGAAATTGCTTCAAAATCTGTTCACCTGTACAACAAAGAAGGTGTTTCACTGTGGCAGTATAACAGAACTCAGCAGATTATGTAGTGCTTGATAATGTCCCCTTGTGGAAGCAGCAGTCTTCTGGGCAGTGCTAGGTGTTCTTGTGACATATTTGGCCAGTCTTTATTCTTGATAGATTGTCAAGAGGAAAAGCCTGGTGATTCTCTTATTGGATTTATTAATTTGTGTGAGCCACATGGATATGACTCAAAAATACTTGAAGTTCCTTTGCTTCATTTTCCAGTTTGTTCGTGACTTCAGTGCTCTGGGTTTCGTTACGGACAAACAGCAAGGAAAGGTAAATGGGTTGCTTTGTAAGGCCCAAAGAAGGAAAGTGATCAGTGCAAACATGAAAAAGAGCTAGACGGAGACTGTAACAGAATACAGGTTGAAATACAATCCTGCATCTTTAGAGTGATCTACTGTAGCAACATAACATTCTGCACGGGGAAGTTTAGGAAAGCAGAATTTACAGAAGGGGCAAATTTGTTGGCTTTTTTTCAATCCAAGTCAGATCAAACTCCTGCATACGCTTAATTTCCACAATAGAAATCCAAGGAAAATGTATCTGCTTAAATATTTCAGGCAGACAGAACAATGATATCTACTTTTCCATTGTTCCACCAGGATATTTTGCCTAAGTTCTAGGACAGGTGAGAAAAGACTGCTTTTGCAGGCTATGAAGTACACTCCTGCTTCCTACAGTTGGTGGCATTTAGAAAACCAAATAGAGGTAGTTGGTTGGGTTTTTTTTTAGTTTGCTATTGTTAATGCTCCCCATTTACAGAGAAAGATTGTGAAGTCTTACTCTCCCATCCCATATCCCCCAAGGGGTACTGTCCACTTCCCTGGCAAAGAAAGGGAAAGTGACTTAGCAAATTTGAAAGCAGTGGTTCATATCAATCTAATGGCAATTGTGGTGTCCCAGGGAGCTAGAAATTGAAACTTTGCTGTGCTCTTAAGATACAGGAAGCTTAACTTCAGAATTGGGAGATACATCTGAGTGTGACTTACTGCAAATGAACAGGGTTTTAACCACTTCATTGATAGGGAAGCAAAACCGTTTCCTACCAGTGTCTGACTGACAGCAGATATTCTCCTTTTCATTGTTCTAGCACCCTTTTCAACTCCTTCACTCTTTTTCTTCCCAACACAGATTGTCACACGACATTTTTCTGTCACAAATCTATCTACAGTTCAGATAGAAACAGCAATTAAAATCACAGAAGGACGAAGAGTTTAGAAAAATGATTCAGCTTCCCCAAACTGCCAGAAAAAATAGCTAATGTTAAATCTGTGCCAGTTTAATTACAACAATGGAAACCTTCTATGCAAAATAATGCAAGGCATATGGTGTAAAATACCAATTCCTTAAAATAATAACTTCTTAAAAACATCATTTTCTTCCTAATTCTTGGAGAGTGTTTCTTGGTAGTCTAGGTATATTTGACTTAACTTTTGTAGTTTTCAGTTCTCTGCACATTTTAGTAGGGTTTTTTTCAGCACGCACATACTCCTAGTGTTGCTTAAAGAGTTGAGAGAAGATAACTGTTTATATAGAAAGGTTGCAGCTTGGAGATACTTTGTTCTTTAATAGACTCATTGACTGAAAACATTCCCTAAGATTTTAAATTGCATAGTCTTTTTCTAGTGTTCTTGCAATGGAAGAAATAGCTGTAAGCACTGTAAATGCACTGATGTTTAGTGGTGGAACAGTTACCGTTTGTTGAAGCTGAGTGAGTAGGCTTTGTACTGTAAACCAATAACAGCAATTCTACTGTAAGCCAATAACAGCAATTTTAACTGAAGTACTTCTTATCTCTTACGCGCGTGAATTTTGAATTTTTGCCTATACTCACAACTTGATCAGATGTAGTAGATACTAAATACTGTTAAATATTAAACTCTCAGTATTCAGTGGCCTTCATCACTTAGAATGATAATTTCATTGCTTGGCTTAGCAGTGGTGGTAAATGTATAGAACCTGTTTTAGCCAGCACTGTTTGCGATAATGGCATTGTAATAGAATTTTGAGGAGCCATTTACCATCAAAGATGAACGTTTTTATAGATTGAATTTGTAAGAATAGTCATAGAGAGCATAAATAAAGTTTCAGAGGTTTTAATGTAATATTTACTGTTTGAGGATAAATCACCATTGTGATGCTGCTTTATTTAAGTATTTTATGGAATAGGTGACTCAGCTTTGTTGTTTTATCACAGTGCTATGAATGCAGCAGGAAAATTTAATATTTTCTAAACTCACTGTTTCAAACTAACTGAAAGGAAAAATGTGTCATTTTGCAAAAATGTTAGTTAATGCTCACATTTAAAATCAGCTAATGGGCACTCACAGGGAAGACAGAGTTAAGAAACCAGGAATATGTATTTGCTAGTTTTCATCCCAAGAAAAAAAGGTAATTGAAATGTCATGGAAATGATTGTATAAAAATACATTACTGTTGTACTGCTAATCTGCTTAATTTTCTACCATTCTGAATGTTTTTTAATACCACTCATCAAAATAATTTTGATGCCAAAGAATCAGCAGTTTTTTAATATTGGTGTGAAACAGGCTTAGCCTTAACGTGAAGCTTTACTTAGAATCCAAATTTTACTGAAATTGTATTTCAAAAAGTTTACACCATCTAAGGGCTAAAACACTGTGTGGATTGTATTTTCTATGTCTATCTGCTGTGTTAAAACACCACATTGGTTTCCACTGTAAGTTATCTGTTAGTAAACAACTTCAGTTTTTAACACTTTAATTGCAAAATTGATCTGGATAGTTGTTTTATTAATACGTTATTCTGCAATGAATGTTAATACTTCTTGGTTTACAAAACTTATTTCCACTAAAATGTGTATATCATCATGTTGGTCAAGATTAGCTTAGGGGTTTATATGATCTTGTAATGAGAACTGCTAGCTACCACTGACGGGAATAGTATTTCAACATGCCAACTGTTTATGCTTGTACTAACGTTTCAAAATCAAACTGGCTAGTTAGCTGCTTTATTTCTTAAAAAAAGTTAAGTGTATGTGTGTCTGTGTATGTGTTTAGAATTTACGTTTTGCACTCTTTGAGTTTCCTACCCATTGCTTATATAGTTGAGCTGTGTATTTTTTATTGTTTGTATGATTGAGATACACAATTTCTTGCTTTAGTGATGATTGTTTTCCAATTACTTAAGCAGTTGATTGGGACCTGTTACTTGCAATTCTGTCTAATTTAACTCCCCTCTTGCTTGACTTCATGATCCTCCATATACAGTTACATGCTGGCCGTAGCACAATGTATCTCCCAGGTCAGTTAAGTAACGCACAACTTAGTATGTGAAAAGCAGTTTTTAAGGGAGGAAAAGAGTTGAATAAGCCTTGAGGATTTGTTTTCATCATCTGTTTTACATTGCTTCTGAAACAGTGAATCAGTACTTGAGTAACTGCCTTTGTGTGAAATCTTAGGCTTTATTTAGTTCACTTTTATTTAGAAAGTACATTAAAGTGCTTTCTTGAAACTTTTTCATTTTGCCTCATTTTATTATTTGCCTTTCTTTTTCAGCAGTAATTGTGTGTGTGTTGATTTATTATTTGATTTTCCATATTTTTTCCCACTCCTTCTGACAGTCATACCCGTCCAATTACATGGACCAAATGAAGCCAAACAAATACAGCGTCATTTATTCTACACCAAGTATGTTGCACAATAAATTCTACTCAAACCCTGAAGGACTATCAAATGGAATCCAGATGGAGCCAGTAGACCTTACAGTGAACAAACGGAGCTCACCATCTTCAACTGGAAGTTCTCCTTCCCCCCTAAAGTTTCAGACTGTGCACAGGAGAACTTCACCTGGATTGACTCTGTCCTCACCCAGCTCACCTCTCAGTAAATTCACACCGTCACCCCCAGGAGTACAGCCTATTTCCATGCCAATAACAATCCCACCTGTAATGGCCGCTGCTCTTTCACGCCACGGACTAAGAAGCCCTGGAATACTCCCAGTTATACAGCCGGTTGTGGTCCAGCCAGTTCCTTTTATGTATGCGCCCCATCTTCAGCAGCCCATCATGGTGTCTACAGTTCTTGCAGATGAGATGGAAACTCCAAGTAGCATGCAAGGTTGGTGTTGTCAGGGTTTCTTTTTTATGCCATCCCTCATCCTGGGAAAATAACTGTATATCCAATCACTTTTGTGTTTTTCACATTTTAGGAAATGGGAAATAATTCCTGTTCTTCTGAAATACACAGGCATAGAGTTTACTGTGTAAATATTTTACCAAACTTACTGAGTTCTGATTTATACCTGCATAAAGCTGTTTATCTCCTGAGATTTGGACTGATTAGAATGTTGGACTGATGAAATTTAATTGAATGGGTTTGAATCACAGTTCATCAGGAGATAGACTAAAACTGGAAGATTTTGTATTTTAGCATAAATTGTTGCATTAAGTATAGAGATGGGGGATTTCTTTTAACAATAGATTTTTATATCAATTTTCTATTTCCATAACTCTTGATATTTTTGATGTGTTGTCTTCCCTCTGCTACCCTCCCCCATACAGTGCCTGTTATTGAGTCTTACGAGAAGCCTACATTGAAGAAAACAATCAAAACAGAGCCAGGAAGTGAACCATCAAAGACTGACTTCTATCCTGAACAAATGTCACCTCCAATGATGACCTCATTGTCTCCCCAGCAAGTAATGTTGCAAGAGTAAGTAGCTAACAGTAGTCCCAAGAACAGCAGAAGAATGAAAAGCAGTTCATTGCAGCAGTTACTGATTTTGAGGAGTGGAGTGTTGCTGTGCTTTAGAATATGTGGTAAAATGTAGAAAAACATCCTTTCCCCCCCACTGCTACTGTGAAATGTGATTTCAACTTTTTTTGCCCCCTCTTTAGCAGTACAGGAGTTGATATGTATTTATACATCGCAACCACATGAATCTGCCATTTATATAATACGCTTCTGAAGTAATGCTAGTCCCAATCTTATAATTTACTGAAAGTAGGACTCACAGTAAGCCAGTGATACCTGTTTGTATAAAACCAGCAGCAAACTGTAAAGATACTGTAGAGGCATTTCATACTGATTTCTGTATTTATGTTACCTGAAATACATTTCGTTAAAAATACTCTTGTGACTTTATTTTCTCGGAGGACCTCTTTGTCTTCTAAAAAATTTTGGCTGCTTGGTGGAAGGAATCCCCTCAGGCCTACAAGTTGTGTAGGCCAGTGAAAATTCCATGTTTACCCAGGATGTTGTTCCATGGGTGGCTTTTTTGGCAGCTCAAGTAGTTCCTGAAGCTCACTCTCCTCCCAGCCACCCGTTTCCATCCCAGTACCAACCCATTGTGCTGGTACAGCTGTTACTGGGGCCACTGCATGAACTGCATCACAGATTTAATTGGGTTTAAAAACAGTCCTGTTTGCAGAAGGCAGAGCAAGGGCTAGAAAGAATTGAAGTCTGGGGCAGAAACTTTTTAATTTGGAATATTAAAAATTTCTCAGGAAGTACCTGAGGAGCCATAGGCACCTTTCCATTTCCTGTTTTCCTAGGGAAAATTCTGTCAACTTGCCAAAATCATGGAATGCCCAGAGCCCAGCTTGTCCTTCAGCAGGCGATGCTCTGGGCAGGCTTGCAGGCTGCTGAAGTGACTCTGGTAGGAGCTGAAGTGGGAACTGAGCTAAGCTCATGGTACATGACTTCAGAATCCATTTCTGCCCTTTCTTCCTGCTCACCCATTGCCCTTAGAGGTGTTGTGCGAGACCTCACCTCCTAGAGTGGGGAAGAAGGGCTCAGAGCCAGACTCCCAAAACCCGTGTGTGAGTGCAGGGTGATTAAGAAAGAGAGAGAGAGAGCATCAGACAGGTGGTCTCCTGCATTTCCTTCAGCAGACATCCTCTTCCTCCTGCTCGTGACCGTTACAAGGATAAAAGGCACACTGCAGCTCCTGGGCCAGCAACGTTCTGTACAGGCTTCTCTTCTGGGCACCCTTCCTTGTTTTCAAGTCTCTAACCAGCCTACATGCAGCTTCTAGACTGCAGGGTCTTTGCAATGAACTAGTTGCCAGCTAGGTTTTAGAAACTTTATGCTGTTTATTTAAAAATAACCTTATATGTTTTATTATAATAAACATATAATAAAATGGTAAACATCCACGTTTACTAGATGGTTAGTTATCTTCCATAATGGACCTGCTACACAAGGGAGTGAGGTCTGTATGTACTTGGAACTAACTCCTGCTGAGTTAGGACTATCAGATGGTTCAGTTTACTTTTGAGGCCTCTTTAACAAGCGCAAACCAGTAAGTGCTGTTCCTGGCTGATACCACACCCTTCCTCCAGGGCTGAGACTTCTGCAGATTTATCACCTGCATTAGTGATTTGCATTAATTGTTTCCCGATGAGTCCAGTTTTCCGCAGGTAACCCATCCACCAAATAAAGAATTTGGTATAATGTGTAGGTAGTGGTGTTAAAAAAACATTTCAATAGTCCATGTTTCCAAAGCATCTCCTCTGCGCTTGCCCGTGCAGAGCATTATGTTTATGGAGACCCTGTCTTCACATTGTAATGGCTTAAATTGCTTCCGAGCTGTCCTGTAGAGCTGCAGTTCTTGCTCATTTCTAAAGCCAGCCCTTCCAAGTTCACATTCTTCTGTATCCACAGCAAGAAGTCTGTAAATGGTAGCTTTTATCTTTTCATCATTTAAAAAAATAAAACACAAATACAACGCATAGACATGAGTTACAAAATGAGAGACCTAGATCTTTATAAAATTTCCTGTTGTCTCACAGCTTCATCAGTCTGTCTTTCTGTATTATGAGCTATAGTTAGGCAATGATTTGTTACCATATTTCATAGGTTTCAACTGCCCAAAGTGCAGTATTCAGACATAAGCTACACTAAAGGGACATAGGAAATCTTCAGTCTCACTTAAGTGACTGTTTCTGCATCAGTGTTCGGTTTTGGCAGGCGTTATAAATGTATAATGTTGGTGGCATTTCTGTAGGGATTGCTGACCTTTCTAGGATGTCTGATAAGTGACATAACTATGCAGTTATTTCTAAAATCATACATGAGGTAATAATCTCTGACCAAATATAAGAAGCCTCATTAACATTGTATTTTCTTGTGAGTGCAAGTGTCAAAGTCTAAATCACACTGTCAGCATAGTGTCGTCAGTTGGTAAAGAAGAAAAAGCTGTTGAAGTGGCAACATGATTTTTGGAAGGTACTATTTATTAAAGAATGATGCTTAAATGGTTAGACTTGGGTGAATTTGTATCTGGTTGTGTAAAAGGGAATGAAAGAATTAGGGCTTTTATTATCGGCACTTAGTATTTATCACTGCTTAAACCATTTTTTAAAACTTCCATGCCCTATCTGATTATTGATAACATTCTGTAGTCTTGCCAGCCTCCTTTCCTCTAGAGGGAAAATGAGACAGAGAAAAATTCTCAGTGCTTTTTTTTACATGCACTTAGGTTGAAAACCATCACAAACAGTGTGCAGCCAATATCCTTTTTCTCCCTTTTTCCAGATGTTACCATATCCAGGACTAGCCTCCACATATAGGGATTTAAACCAAGTTTGCTTGGTGTCCTAAGCCAGAGCTTCTCCTGTTAATAATAGACTAGTAATATAATAATATATTTTTTTAATATATATAGAATATATAATAATAGACTAATAGTGAAAGACTAGTATGCAACAGCGTTAAAACTGGGCATTGCTTTAGAGGAGCATTTATTTGGAAGCTAAAAGCCTGCCTTTCTTATTTGGGAGCGTGTACATCTGTGTCTAACATCACCATCTGAGGTTTCCTGCCATTACAATATTTTTAGCTAGATTAATGTGTACTTGAAGAGTACATTACTCAATAGTCACAGAAACACCCAAGACAGAGAATTTGGCTCCCAATTTCAAGCTTGTAACTTTTAAAAATTAATAACAGAATTAAATTTTTCCCACATCAGTAATTCCCATCCTGCTGCTGTGGAGAGGAATGGAAAATTTTTTTACTGTTAAACCATGGGAAAGATTTTCTATCTTTAGCACATATCCTTTATTTTGCTGAGAGAAGTAGGTATTCAGTGTTTCTGAAAATTAGGACCTAAAGGAATTTGGTTTAACTTAGTGTTATAAAATGTAATTAAATCAGTAAAGAAATGTGAAATACAGTAACTGAGAAAAAAGTTTATTTCTGTCATGCGGAGGAGCTAGTTTTGCAACAAGGAATGCTAATATCTGCACATACTCAGTTAAAAGCTAAAAAATACATTAAAGCAGTGCTACAGATCTGCTAATGGTTGCAAAATGCAACTTTGTGAGGTTACAAGATTTGTAATGCCACTTAACCTTTTTGACAAACATACTGAATTTCCTTCTCTTAACATCAGCATGGAAGAAAGAATCAAGGTTGTCCCCAGTTCTACAGCAGAAGTGCTGTTCAAACCTAAGCGGCGACAGTTGATGACACCTTTTAAGAAGCTCAGTGTGTTTTCACAAATGTGAATATTTATGGTTTTATTTGTTACATTAAGTCCATATGTAGTTAGTACATGTCTTACCTGTACCGTACCTGTGGGCTTCAAAAGCAAAAAATGATGTTTATGAAGGTGGAGGGACAGCTTCAGACATCCTGTGGGTGTGCCACACAGGCTAAACTCTACTTTTAGGAATTGACGTCAGTGGTATAGGGAGGCCGCACCCTCCTGCCAGCACCAAACAGGAAATTCTTAATTATTCTCTAAAGGAGTGGCTGGAACAACAGAGAATAAGTTCTGCTTTGAAACTCTAAAGATACAATTGCTTTAATGATACGGAATAGCCGTTTCCAATTACAAGTGAATTAGTTACATATGAAGAACAAAAATTGTGAACAAATACAAGAAAAGTGCATTATGAACCCAGAATTTGAGAAATCTCAGTTTGACTGAAAATCAGGAATTTTAAGGGTTTTTTTTCCTTTGTAAGTTTAAAAAAAGCTAGGGAGTAGTAAAAATGGCTACATCATGCCACGAAGTGAGTAAAGATTTAAAAATATTACTGCTAGAATACACAACACTTGGTAAACCCTCTTGAATTTTTCGACATGCATGTAATGTTGTTCTTTCTGCCAAGAGACAGTGGTAGTGAATAAACAGCTTTGTCACGAGTCATATTAGCTGGGGTTTGCTGTGCTAAATTTTTTTCATTTTTAACATTCAGTTTGACTTTGCAGGAATCACCCTTCAGTTATAGTTCAGCCAGGAAAGAGGCCTTTACCTGTGGAATCTCCAGACACTCAAAGAAAACGCAGAATACATCGATGTGATTACGAAGGCTGCAACAAAGTCTACACTAAAAGCTCCCATCTGAAAGCTCACAGAAGAACCCATACAGGTTTGAGCATTGCTATGCTTTTATTCTGTTGTCTGTGGTAAAATAGTAGGCTAAGCTTTTAGTTTGTGCTAATGGCCAGGTGACCACATGTGTAAATAACTAAATGACAGAAGTTAGATCAGGCATTGTTCTGAAAATAATGAATAGGCTGAGCGAAAGACAGAGGATGTAGCAGGAGAAACCCACAAGAGACTGTAAGGCAAAGCAGGATTACGGTGTATGCTTTACATTCACTGGCTCTTTGCTCATTTTCTGTCCAGTTGCTTGCAGATTACTCATTCTGCACACCCTGTAAACACCAAATCAGTTCAAATTGCACTACCTCACCTCTTACATCACTGTTAAACTTGACTGAGACTTCCATGGGAGTAGCCCATTTGCAAAAGTCTGGACTGTGTGCCAAACACAAACACATCTGCTTCATGTGGACATGCTAACCACTGGTCTGATAGTGCTCTTTTCTGAGTGAATGTTCCAATAAACGTATCCCCATCTCTGTTCTCCACTGCAATGTTCTTCTTGGCATGCTGAATGAATATATGTACATCCAAGCCTTTTACGAAGATAAGAGACACTTCTAGGGTAAAATGGAGCCCAGTTCATGTCTGTCTTACATCAAGCCAGCCATTTACCTGTTGGGCAGCCCAATGGTTTTAAGGAGGAGGAGGATGATCACATATTAGGAAGTAAAGATTGAGAGAGATTTTAAGTTGAGCTGCTTGCGACAGTGGTACCAGTTATTTATACTACAGTAACTTTAAGAGGTCACAAGAAAATTTCTGCCTGCTGTGCTGAATGGTAGCAGCACCAGTCCTCTTCCCCCACATAATCTAGGTCCTGGTTTTGAAAATACTTGAACAAATGTTTAAACCTTCACACTTCTGGCCTTGGTGAGACAAAACAAATGCTGATAGGGCAGAGAGAGGAACAGAGAGACAATAAAAAAATAAGTTATGGCAGGAAACAATTTTTTTATCCGTTAACATCAATTACACAGTTTCTAGTGCAGAGTACTCCACAGCCGAGTGCTCTTCAGAGGTTTTTTTGAGTAATCATTAAAAAGTACTTGCTGAAATTTGACAAGGCAAGAGGATAAATCCATCAAATACTTAGCTGATATGTTTGTCTTAAATCCCCACTTCTGTGTTTCTTTTTCCAGGTGAAAAACCGTACAAATGCACTTGGGAGGGATGCACGTGGAAGTTTGCTCGTTCTGATGAACTAACGCGGCATTTCCGCAAGCATACGGGAATCAAACCTTTTCAGTGCCCAGACTGTGACCGTAGCTTTTCACGTTCGGACCATCTTGCTCTTCACAGAAAACGCCACATGCTAGTCTGAATGTCTTCTGTCCCCGACTCCTGTCACACTTTTTTTTTTTTTTTACACATGCATTTTGATTTGGATTCAGCTGGTCTGAATCTCTGAGTTTATACCATTAAAAGCTTACATATGGTCAGTAACAGATGTTATCTAACCCTTCTATGTCCTTGCCACGGGTCAGACCTAAAGAATGTGAACACCTTTTTTTCCTTTTATTTTTTCTTCTGGGGATGCTAAGCAAACCCTTTCTGCAGACAGTATGTTTAGTGTATTCCATTGTGAATAAGGGAATTTGTAAACTAACAGCTTTTGTTGGTTTCTTCGTATAATCAACCCAGCATATACTGATAAAGTAGTAAATTTACTGAATATCCAAAATGCTAGTCCTTGCCAGAGACTTTTTAATTATGTGCCCTGTAAGGGATAGATACACTCTCATTTTATGCTTAACAATGCAATTAATGGACTCTCCCAACTGTGTTGATTTCTGCAGTATGGTTAATACAGCAGTTTTAGAAAGACACCCAATTTAGAAATCCCCTTTGCCCAAACAGTGAATGACACTGTAGAAATAAATCGAAGCAATATAATTACTTTACAGAAAGATTGAGTCATCATATCATTTACCCCAGTCAAGAAGAAAAATTGGCAGGAATTGGTCCATATATAATACTGTGCATCTAAACCAATGTCATCTGTCCTCTGTATTATAGTGTAGTATATATACTTGTTTTTATTGCATAATGCCCTGGTGGATTTGTTAAATGAAGGCCTTGTGTGACACTGTGTCTGCTTTTTGTGCAAGTGTATGGATGGAACACACACGGTACTCTCCTATGATACGGCATTAAATTATGTTCATATAAACCTACCACACCTCATTTCAGGGATGTAGACTGTCCCTCTACAATCGCTCCCCTACATTTCTTCTAAATATTTTTTTTCTTTGCTGTACCTCAGAAAATAGCAATCATTATGTCAAAAATGCTCTGACCTGTATTGTTGAAAGTGAGTGCCACTTTAATACACTACAGTATTTAAAATGATTAATCCACAATATTTTTATGACAAGATGGCATCAGACATTATGAAACACTTCTGATGATAAAATGAGTCATGTATCTGTTTTGGATAAAAACATACCAGATCATCCATTTGGTAACCCTGGTCTGTGACTCTGGTAGCGTCTCAACAGTAGGTAGACGAAGCTTCCCTGTGGATGTGTCGATTGTATTAAAAATACCGCATCAGCAAGTCTTAACTCCCATGTCGGTTAGCAAACACAATAGATTAACTGAAATCAAGCAACCTGCAGCTGACCCTAGAAATGTTCCTGTCTGTGGAAGCCTGCTGAAAGGAAGGTTTCTGACTATTAGCTGGGAGACTTGGTGGCACTGCAAGGAAACAGGATGTATTTCTCCAGGCTGTTGCACACTGGTGCATTTTTCTTCTTTCTCCTATGTAAGGCAAATACCATTCCCTGCAAATTAAACATACTGAAGTCAGGGGTTTGTTTCTCTTGGGAAAAACCCACTGGAAGATGGAGGGGTGAGGGGAGGAAGAGTTTTCATAAAACTCTCCAGGAGGAGTCAGGTGGAGTGTCCGTCTGCAGGTGGGTATTTTTGAGGTTACGGAGCAGGTAGGCTGTGCTGCTACATCCTGTGGAGTCCCAACAGCAAACTGAAGTAGTCTTGGAACAGTTTTGAGTGCAAAAAGCCTTCCCTAGGTGATGGGAGTTTACCAGGTGTTCTGCTGACATCCACGTAACCATAGAATTACAGAAGGGCGGGATCTGTACTTCCTGGAGAAAACAGTCCTACAGCAACTGCTGTGAAAAAAAGTATTGTTCCAGTTGTTCAGCAAATCTTGTATGTGGGAATATGGAACTGGCAATTTTATTTAAGGAATGGAGCCCTGAACATGTGCTCTACGAAGGGGAGAATGGAGATTTGCAAAGCAGACTTGGAAACATTGCTGCAAAGCTTTCATGAGGAAGATCCATATGCTGTGTTACAGCACCATACATCCTCACCACTCCGCTAGAACTGAGGGAAGTTACACCAGATCTACTTGTAACTGGCCTTCATCTGCTTAGCTATGGAGCTGAGAAACCTGGGAGATGAATCAGTCTTTTTTTGGTAGGCCAGATTGTTACTGATGTTGAGGAACTTGCAGGGAAGAGGAGGATATTAGTGAGCAACTGTTCTAGAATGGAGATTTTTGTTGGATATTTTTATTGGCAGCAGTAGCAGAATTGGCCTCCTTCGCTAGGCTCTAGGTTTTAATGATAGTGCCATAAATGCAGACACATCACTTGAGAGGGTGTGTGGAGTCCCTGTAGCATCTGTCACAAGTCTACAGACATTCAGTGTCCTGGGATGAAAATAATTCTCTTGCATTCTAGGGAAAAAAACAGATGAGATCTTATAGAAATAAATGGCTTAATGGCAGTTGGTCCCATTTTTAGCTTAACATATGCAAATCCATAGAATTTGGAATGTTTAAGGAAATTTCTTTCCAATGCTGTTCTCTTTTGAGGCCTTCACAATTTTTTTTTTGTTTGGTTTGGTTGTGTATGGGTTTTATTGGTTGATTTATTTTTTTTTTTTTTTAAATTAGAAGTCTAAAATCAAGTACCCTAGGTGCAGAACTTCTTTGTAACCATGAGTTACATTGGAGAATTTAATTTAGGTTATTTGCCATGTTCATTCATTAGCCTATGTACTACTTTTTTCCTGAAAATATTTATGCTAATAGTGGGGACAAATACAGTGGAGATTCAATAGAACTTTCAAATATCTTTACCCATGTGCCTTGGGATTTAGGACAACAGAAATTTAAGTATTAAATATTTGAGATTATTCCATATAAATGCCTTGCTTATAGAATTTTTCACTTGTGTCTGTGGTGTCTTGTGGGATGTCAAAAAAGTCACAAATACAATTTTGTCTTTCAGCTGAAAATGTGAATTTACATCTTAACTGGCTCATTGATTCATTTTAGCAAACTCTGATTTGAGGGTTATCTTGTAATTTTTAAATATACCTGACTAAGTATTTTTTAAAGCCAATCCTTCTGTCTTTGCCCTTACTAAAGAAAAGCCAGTTTAGATACATAGAAAACCCTAATGCTGCAGAACGTGTATATTTTAAAAAGCCACCTTTTTCCCTAGCAGTATCGCATTGTGCGGTGTGTAACAGGTGATACCGTTTTACTAAAATGTGTCTAAGTCATTTGATTATAACAAATTACTAGTTTCTAAGACAATCACGAAAAACTGCATAGGTATAAATGCATGTGGTTTTATTGAAATATACACTGCCATTCTGCAGTGATATTTCTAATGCCACATCTTGTCCAGGTATGTTGTCTCTGTCAAGGTTAGCAACATGTAGGTGAATACAAATGTTTTCTATAAAAAATTACGTTTTACTTATCTTAAGAGGGCTACACCAGTTTTCATTATATTTTACAAATATTAGCACTTTTTAAAAAATGTACTTTAAATATTAGAGGGTCAAAATAATCGTTCTGCTTAGCATCTCTCACCTGCAAATGTAGCAGGGATGTTATATTTACTTTAATACTTGTATAAACTATGCAGAAATTTTTTAATAAAATGTAATATATTTTATAAGCTAGTAAGACTGAATGGGTAATTAAAGGTTTCTAGCGTGCATTACTATAACTTGCAAATATGGAGACATTTTGGTAATTTTTCTTATTAAATATGTGAATGTTTCATGTACTTTCACTGTTTCTACTTTGGTAGTCCAATGGGAATTCAGTAATGACATTTTGTCATGTCAAACTGTGAACATAAATTTGTACTGTACAGTCCTCATATTTAGTACACAATGCATATGTATCATACTTGTTAATAAACCCCTCAGAATATCGCTTGTGATCGTGTCATCATATGCTGTATGACAGAGAGGACTGATGCGGGTACAGGGGTCAGAGGTGTGCTCAGGGATCCCCACAACCGAGGGCAGGAGCAGGCAGGGCAGGGCAAGAGCAGGAGCCAGCAGAGCAGAGGCAGGCAGGGCAGGAGCGGGAGGGGAGCAGGCAGAGCAGGGCAGGCGCAGGCAGGGCAGGAGCGGGCAGGGCAGGGCAGGAGCGGAGCTGAAGCAGGCAGGGCAGGGGCAGGAGCGGGCAGGGCAGGGCAGAAGTGGGCAGGGCCGGAGTGTGAGGCATTGCAAGCCTGTAAGCACCACCACCTCTTCGAGCGGCTGTGCTGCGGAGGAGCTGTGCCCAGCAGTGCGCTTGGCAGCAAACTCACAAAAATAGTTGACTCGCTTCTAATTGGGGCATTCTAATTAGTCTGTTTGCAGGTCTGGAGGGCCAATCATGCAAGTCTGCATTTTTTATCACTCGCGGAACGGCTGGCTGGGCCGGCTGCTTTAGCCGTGCTCTTCCCCAGAGCCCTTTCCCATGCTGGGTGCCAGAGCGGCGGGCACAGGCGCGGGCCGCCAACGCGTCGGCGCGGTCAGCCCTGCTCACCTCCAGGCACACCCGCAGGCTTCGCTGAGAGATGACGATGTGTGGCGCTGACAAAGAATGTTTTTTGTTTCTTCACATCTTTTCAGATGCCTAAAAAGAGTGACCCCAGATGAATTTATTACGCGTCTCTTAACCCCATTCCCGCTGAGGTAATTGCATCGGGATGTCGGGCTGCCGCTGCCCGGGGCCCAGCGGATCAGCTTGCGGAGCACCCGCGCTGTGCCGCGGCGGCCGGCGGCAGGGACGGCAGGGGCGGCAGGGACGGCAGGGACAGCAGGGGCGGCAGGGACGGCAGGGGCGGCAGGGACAGCAGGGGAGGCAGGGACGCGGCGTCAAACCGCAGAGAACGTGAGACAGCGGCCGGCTCGGATTGTGTAGCGTTCTGCCCGAAAGTAAGGCTTGGCCGTTGCAAGGCAAGACTCGGTGCTCGCTCACACCGTGCTGCTGCTGCCTAAGGTTCGCTCAGCGAACCGGCCGCTAGCGGGGCCCCGCAGCCCGCCCGCAGGACGGCCGGCCGGCGCGGGGTGGGCGCCGCCACAGCCACTGCCCTCGCGCGGCGCCCGCCACCGGGCTGGGCGTGTCCTGCCGCGCCCCCGGCCCGCGCAGCGCGCGCCCCTCGGCGCTCGCGGGGCTGACCGGACTCCCTCAGCCAGGCGCGCTGAGGCGGGCGGGGTGCGCCGTGTGCGTGCTGCCGGGAGCCGGCACGTTCGGGAAATGGCGGTAATTTAATGGGCCACTGGGTGTCACCCTTCGCCTGAGAAAAAGGTAGACTTTAAACTCACGGGATTGTAATTTAACGAAATACTTATTTTCCCGTAGTTAAAAAGTGACGCTGTTCCCTCTGTCCTACTTTATCAGTGAGTCAGATGCGGTCATGCACAGAAATATGCTCCAGGATTCAAAACCGATCTTGGTGCCTTTACTGCAATTTTTAGCCATAAAAACGCTTTTAACGTATCCTCTACAATTAAAGCTCTGGCCTGGCCGCACAAAGTTGGCGCAGTGCTGCTGTTGTGTGTGCTTCGAGGCCTGTGTGCTCAGTGAGGAGCACCTGACGCCATTTTATAAACGGGGACGACAGTATGACAGTATTTCAAGAGCTCAACCAGATACTCATGTCCTGTCGGTCTTGCGGACTTCTTTCCCAGAAGCAGCTCTGTGAACACACTTTAAAAAAAATTAATAAATCTTCAACAGCGTATTGCCTCATAAAAAACAGTGAAGAAAAGCATTTTCTACGTTTGCCCAAAACAAAAAATAATCAACACCCTCTGAACAGAAACAGAGTTTTAGGGAAGAAAAAAAAAGGAAGATCCAAGAGAGAAGGGATGAGAAACACTGTCAAATGCTACCTTAAAAAAAAACAACCACAAACCAACCAAACTGTCTTATCAAAGGAACTCAGATATGTATTTTAAGCAACTGTAGTGTACAGTATAGTACATACATACAAATAAATGAAATACTTGGCATGTGTAGGAAAGTTTTCTGAAGAGGAAAAGACAGAACATAAAGGGGTGTTACAGGGTTAATATCCTAAAACAATGCACATGGCAGACTAGTCCTTCCACACCTACCTACAGCTTAAGTTTCAGAACAGTCTTAAGGGTGAGGGACTCTTCCATGGCCCAGACCCTGTGTACTATTTAGGCCATAAAACCCAGTTTGCTAATGCATGACATTGACAGAGACCGAAAAGCCTGATTTGAGAAATTTTCCTTCCTCTTTTCTTGTCCAGTAGCCTATTAAAACATTACCACTAAGCGTGAATGCTAGTCATATTCTTAGACTGTAACACTTGGGATGGGGAGAAGTCTTTCAGAAGGAGGGGCACGGGTTTTCTGGTAGCATTCCTCACTGCAAAGTGCAGAGGACCCCCAGAAACATAAATGCTACAAAACGTCCAACCAGCTTAATGTGCACTGGCCTTGGCAACTGCACACTGCCTCACGTACCTGAGAGCTGTGTAGCACGCAAGCCTTAATTTACAGACATATGTAATTCTGGCTGTAGCTGAAAGAAAGAAGCCGCTGAAGCTTAGCCAGGTACTTGCCTAAGATCAGACAGCAGTGTTACGGAGGAAGTAAAGAACCTGCACCCAGAGGGATGCTGTACAGCTAGGAAAAACCTGTTAAGAAGGAAATGTTGCAGCTCCAACGGTGCATTCAGGCTGCAGCCCCAGGTTTAACATCATTACTTCCATGGAAAGCACCTTGCAGCCTGCTGTCACTGGCTGGCTGGCACACGAGGTTTGCAATGCACTTTCAGCAGTGCCCCATAGTGCCCAGTGCCCCTGGCTGCTGTGTTGGGTTGCCATGAATCACAGAATCATAGAATGGTTTGGGCTGGAACGGACCTTAAAGACCATCCAGTTCTGACACCCTGCTGTGGGGAGGGACAACTCCCACTAGACCAGGTTGTTCAAAGTTCCATCCAACCTGGCTATGAAGCACAAGTGACTCTCAGGGTAAAGAATTTCTGACTCGAACTCCTGCACTGTGCTAAGCTCCAATGTGTCTCTGACCTTCTCCCCTCATAAATAATCTGCTTTTCAAGCACGCTGCATCCACCAGCTCCCACTGAAGTACTGAGGGTCTAGCATCCCTTTTTAAGGTACACAAAGAAATCTTGGCCCAGGCTTTGGGAAGGGGGAGATCTGTTATGTGTTATCACAGAAGTCAGTAGCCAACTTCCCTTCCCCTGAAATTAAGACTTAATAGAGATTTTTAGCCGTTCTTTCCAAAGCTCTACATTAACAGTCAGGCACCTTGTATCCTACTGCAATGCCCAGTTAACCTGAGCTGGTAGGTGGGTGCAGAGTGGTGTCTCAGCACCTCTAGACACCAGAAAGCTCTCCCATAGCTTCCTGTCCACTGCTTCATCTAGCTACCACCACACACACCTGGCAGGTGCTCAGTCAGCCACGCCAGTGAGTGTTAAGGATCACATCCTCTCACTGGCTTGCTCCCCTCTCATGCCGCTCATGGCTGTGATCAGAGGGCTTTGCATTTCCATTAAGCCATAAGTATAATTACACAACACCACACCTCCAGTGAAATGACACCAGGAAATATAACAGATAAAAAAATGACAGGTTCATTAGATTGTCAAATTAAACCCCAATACAGCAAATTATTAGATGTCTCCTATCAACAAATACCATTAATTGGTTTGATTTTAGAAGAGAAGTTATTTCCCAATGAAAATTGCTCCTTTCTCACCTGCATGATGACCCTCAGCACCTGCTATTTAAAAGCGCAAGGTAATAGAGACCAATGAGAGTCTGGAGATGAAAAGGGTTTCACTTCCAAACATCAAGCTTCTATCTTTTAAAAAACAGGAAAAACAAGTAACCCAGTATAGCTTGATATAATCATAGCAGAAAGCAGCAATATTATAATGCTATAGAAATTTCATAAATGCAGATAGTAACTATTATTTTGAAGACAACAAATAGTGAATTCTATGCAATCATGACTTGGTAGGTAAATCTAGGCAAGTGGGAATGTGTAGTACAATAAAGGAAGAAGAATATTAAACAGGGATTAATGGCTCCAACTTTCAGCTCTTACCCAGGAAAGTCTCTGTCCGTGATGAAGGGAAAGACTTCCAGGAAAGGAAAACAGGCTGAACAGTACAGGTATACTGTATGCTTGACATATGCTATACCAATGTCCAGGGGGGTATTTGAGCAAGAGTTTTCTTCTTTATATTAATTGATTAAAGCCAGTGAAGCAGATATCTACCACCTTAACCCCACAACTTCCATGTCAGAACAAAAATTAAATGCATACCTTGACAGTCCTGATGACATTGAACAACCACTATTTATATTACTTTCAAAGATGGCTTTCAATGGGAAAAGTTTGAAATAAATGCAGCCCAAGTATACAAAAATAAATGTAATCACTATGAAAATTCCTCTCTCTTTCTCTTCGTTGATGATGGGCAACTACAGAAGACTTCTGACTACCTTCACAACTAGAATAAGCAATAGAAGTTTCTGTATGTGTCACAGTTACATTTTGCTACAAAATAGGAATAATGTAAAAAACTATAAAAAATTGATTAACAGTTTAATGCAAGACAGTCAGGTCACAGTTATTCACATACTGACTCACACTACTAGTAGAAGTAACATCACTCTGCTACTCATTTGCATCAGCCATTGGCAGGTTATAGCTAATAGCTGCCCTCAGATTAGCCCAGAAAAGGGCACGCTTGCTCCTCTCCTTCGGCCACTCCAGGTAGGTTCGCTTTGCCATGAGAGCCTTCAGCTTGTGATACCTGGCAGGGATAATATACGGAGGGATTGGCTCCAGCAAGATGAGTATTAAGCTGTTGAAATTCTCACTGAATAACTTGTGATGGGCAAAGTAGAGCTCATAGTGACACCACTCGCTCTGCACAAAGTTGGGAGACAACACAAAGATCGACTTGTAGCTCTTCTCAATGCAGTTAATGATGTTCTCCACAATGCTCTTGCCGGGGACAAAGTTCCGCTCATGCTGGCACAGCTGTACGCAGCCCTCCCCCTTCTCCAGGTTTGGGATCAGCTCGTTCTTCACCCACAATGAATCGCGCTCGCTGTAGGAAATGAATGCATGGAACTGCAGAATGGCCTCTTGCTCTTTGGGGTGGCTGTGCCAAGCTCTCCGCTTCGTCTGCGTCCACTGCCACGTCATTCGCAGGTACCACGGCACATCCAGGTAGATGCACAGAAAGGCCACGACAGCCACCAGCAGCAGCATTAGCAGCAGAGCTGTCACAAGCAAGAGCATCGTGTTGCACGCCAGCTCAGTCAGGTGGAAGTCCTTTAGCTGCGTCCCTCGCAAGTCTTCTGGGTACTCGCACACGTACGCTGCCGGCCAGCCAAACAGCTTCCCCCCAGAATGCCTCTCCAGACGGACAAAGTCTTGAAGTTCACAGGAACACCTGAATGGGTTGTGCCCGGCTTGTAGCTCCCTGACCTTTGGGCAGCTCTGGAAGAAGTCAGCAGATGGGGTGAGGATCGAATTCATCTCTGTATTCAGGAACTCCAGGGATGTAAAGCCACTGCACCCCGGCAGGTCAGCCAGCCTGTTGGATGCCAGGTTCAGCTCTTTCAAGGACTTCAGCTCAGCCATCCCCTTGGGAACACTGGTGATCTGATTGTTTTGCAGGTCAAGTTTTTTGGTGTTGACTGGCAAGCACTCAAAGACGGCATCCGTCAACTGATTTGAGGACAGGTCCAACTCTGACAGAGACTCAGCCCACTGGCATTGCTCATCAGCTCCATCATGACGCAGCAAGTTGCTGCTCATGTCCAGATATTTCAGTGACTTCATGTGGCTGGTCATGAAGCTTACCTTGAGGAGGCTCTCAAATTTATTCCTCTGCAAAATAAGTGATTTCAGAACTGTCAGTGTGCCACAATTCTGGAACAATTCATCTGTCAGGGCGTTGTGAGAAAAATTTAAATACTGAAATGAGCTTGTTCTATTGGGGCAAAGCATGTGTGGCATATATGCATCATATATTGTCAAACTGGCAATATTCATCTCCGAAAACTGTCTGTATAAAATCTCCTGGTTGAAATAATAAAGCTTATTACGAACATGCTCCAAAGTTAGCACTTTCATGGAGCCACCCAAAGAGATTAATTGTTCCACAGAGCTTAATAAGGCTAGAAATTCATATTCAGTCAGGTCCACCAGTGGTCCTCGAAAAGTCAGATTTCTTACAGTCAAATGCTCCACGTGTGAATGCCAAATAAGCAGGAAAATTTGCAAAATGATAGCCCACTGTAAGTCCACAGTGTCAAGCGTGAGAGCTGTTGTCTTGATTTTCTTCAGAAGCATTAAAGAAGGAGGGGGAAAATCTTTGTAGCTCAAGGTGTATCTTAAGTTAACTATCTGTAAGTTTTCTGAAGTGCTCATTCCGTCGTACAAGAGGGGAAAACTGAAGTTTTGGTTTGCTGCAAAAACAATGTGGAGGTTCCTTGTATTCAAGGCCATCAGACTCTGAGGTTCGTACAGAGAAAAGTATTCTAAGGTAAGGAAGACAGTATGCAGCTGTAAATGTATGATATACCTGAAGTCTGACCTTTGTATCATTGTGGCACTTAATCCTAGGTACTCTAAACGAAACATGTTCCCTAATTCCTGGCAGATGGGCAGGGCAGTAAACTTATTGAAAGAAAGATCTAAATGTCTAAGATATGCAAGAGTTTGACAGTAAACTTTCAAAATGTTATTATGAGATAAATCTAAGTATTCTAAATCTTCATTAAAAATGAAGACACTGAAGTCAAGCTCTGTAATTAGATTATGAGAAAGATTTAATACTTGAAGGTCAGAAAGATAAATAAATTCTGAGATACTAAGTCCAGAGATCATATTATGTGATAAATCTAATACATGAGTATGGACTGGAATGTTTTTTGGAACATTAGTTAGCAAACTGCTTGAATAATTTGCAATAAATTCATCTTCCACAGTTGGCTGGATATTATTCCATAGTGTGAATGTGAAGACACAAGTGAAGACATAAATATTTGTAAGTGGTCTCATTATGCTTTCAGGTTTATCTTGTTCTTTTACAGAAACACAGCAGCATATCTTTGTTTTCTATTCAATATGTCTCAGTGATGAGTTCAGTCCTATGAAAAGAAAACACATGGAATTTGCTGGAATTGTTGAACTGTTGAATTTGGATTTATTGCTAAAATAAAATTCAATACAAAATTTATGTAATAAAAATTTTATTTTTACATACTCTTGTTCTAAGTTCTTATCAATCATCCTCACTTCCATTCTTTAATTCCAATTATTGATTATCTCAGTTAAGTGGAAATTAATTACTTTATAATGGGAGGAACAAAATCAGCAGTATGTTAAAACACAGAGATGTTAAGAAATTCAAATTTCTCAACAATCTTGAAAAATACAAAACCGGTACAAACAGACATCAATGCATTTTGGAGTAAAGGAGAACACAACAAGCTTCCCATCTGCTCTTTCCTCACGTCCACATACATTTGGGGACAGCACTCAAAAAGTCCCATGGACCCTCACAGGAACTGGTGCAAAAGCAACCTCTTCATTAAGAAGACCCAAAGGATATTCCTCTTCACACCCCAAAGGCCCATGACATGGCCACGCACCCCCTTAGGGTCAGCCAATCAGAGAAGCTGATCAGCTTTGTCTTTGCTAGAGCACAGACAGAGAGGTCCATGTTTTCAGTAAGCCAAGAATCTTGAGGAGGAATTATACTGTCCTATTGTACTGGGTTTATGTGGGAAGGCTTTGGTAGCAGGAGGGCTACAGGGGTGGCTTCTGTGAGAAGCTGCCAGAAGCTTCCCCTGTGTTCGATGGAGCCAGTGCCAGTGCTCCGAGATGGACCCGCTGCTGGCCAAGGCTGAGCCCATTGGTGACAGTGGTAGCACCTCTAGGACAGCATATTTAAGAAGGTGAAAAAAACCACCCTGTGCAACTGCAACCAGAGAGGGGTGAAAATGTGTGAGAGCAACAGCTCTGCAGACACCAAGGTCAGTGAAAGAGGAGAAGATGCTCCAGGCACTGGAGCAGAGATTCCCCGGCAGCCCATGGTGAAGCCCACGGCGCGGCAGGCTGTGCCCCTCAGCCCATGGAGGCTAACGGTGGAGCAGATACCCACCTGCAGCCCAGGGAGGGACCCACCCCAGAGCAGGTGGGTACCTGAAGCAGGCTGCGACACGGTGGGAAGCCCGCGCTGGAGCAGGCTCCTGGCAGGACCTGTGGCCCCATGGAGAGAGAAGCCCAGGCCGGAGCAGCATTGCTGGCAGGACTTGTGACCCCACAGGGGATTCACACAGGAGCAGTGCATTCCTGAAGGACTGCACCCAATAGAAAGGATCCACATTGGAGCAGTGTGTGAAGAACTGCAGCCTGTGGGAGGGACTCACATCAGAGAAGTTCATGGAGAACTGTGGAAGGGACCCCATGCTGGAGCAGGGGAAGAGTGTGAGGAGCCCTCCTCCTGCGGAGGAAGGAGCAGCAGAAACAACTTGAGATGAACTGACTGTAATCCTCATTCTCCATCCCCCTGCGCTGCTGGCAGGGAAGAGGGAGAGAAAATTGGGAGTGAAGTTGAGCCCAGGAAGAAGGGAGGTGTGAAGGGAAAATGTTTTTAAGATTTGGTTTCATTTCTCATTATCTTACTCTGATTTGACTGGTAATAAATTAAACCAATTCCCCCAAGTCGAGTCTGTTTTGTCCATGACAGTAATTTGTCTTTATCTCTCCATGTCCTTATCTCAACCCATGAGCCTTTTGTTATGCTTTTTCTCCCCTGTCCCGATGAGGAGGGGATTGATGAGTGACTTGGTGGGCATTTGGTGTCCAGCCAGAGTCAACCCACCACACTCATGGATATTGTATTGCCGATCTGGCTGAAAGCATGTTAACAGGAAAACCACAGCATAATCAGACACTACATATGAAGCAGTGGTACCAAAAATCTGAAAAAAAACCCCACTTGACACTTCCAAAGACTCTGGGATTTCCTAGGTGTCCTAGGAAACTTCTAACATTTTCCAAATTATCCCACAGTTCCAACTTGACAAAGAACCTCTCTAGAAATGATGAGGGACAGTAAGTCTAGGTCTGAGGATCAAGAAATCCAGGAAGGGAAAGAATTTGTGGATATGGAAAATGGTCCAGCAGAATTAATATCTGGACATGTCTATCAATAGCTTACATAGATTTGGAGAGGCATCCGTTCTATCATAAAAAAAGATGACCTGGGCACTACTCTCTGGTCAAGCATTAAATACAACACACAGACAACCAGAAGATGAGCAACTCATAAACCATTTCAGAAGACAGACATCCCCAGTTTTTTTCCTGTAAAACACCTGAAGTTTTAAAATTGTGTAATCTTTTGTTAAATAAACCCCAAACCCCTATTTTTTTTCAGTTATAAGTTGTAAGTTGTCTTAGTCCTAATAATTTGATGGACTGATTTCAAAACTCATCCCTGCCCCTCCAAGTCTCCTAACAAGCTTAATCAAGTTTTCTTTCAATTCAAAAGCAAAAAAATGTGTCATATCACCAAAAGCAATAAAAGAATAAATTAGTAAAGTATAAATTTCTACCTCAATAGAATCCAGTTGAGAGGTCAGATCCTGTCTTCAGAAAGTTGTGCTAGGGTGTCTGAGCACAGAATAGAAATGAAGCTGGGATAGTTGGTCAAAGTACAGTATCACCCACAAGAAGAACCAAGACAAAGAAATCTGACCCAGCTTCCTTCAAAAAGCAGTTGACCCTGTTCTTCAGAGTCCAGGACGGTAGAGAAGCTCTTGAATCAAATAAACTTTTATCTGGAACTATCTGGAGGAACTTCCCCCTGGGCAAAAGGGACATCAGGAACAAAACAAGAAATATTCTGAAGGAAAACAAAACCGGAAAGATATTCTCAGTCCATGCTCCATTGCCAGATGAGTTTTAATTTACTCTGCATGCTATGCTATACACTGCAGGTGCATCACACAAGGTATGATCCACACTGTATAGCACTGAAGAGTGCCACAGTCAAAGAATAAAGCAGATCTCTCTAGCAAAGCAATATTAAGGAACAACGGTATCCCTCCGACACTATTTTATGACGGTATTAAATTAAGAGTTGGCTAAGAATGAAAATTGCCATACCAAATGTTTTTTTCCCTTTCTCCTTTGCTGAAAGTCAACATACAGATGAGCATTTCCACTGAAATTTCAAAATGCAAGAATATCTTACAACAGTGATGAAACACCAGCACCCGAGATTTGATGGAGTCCAAAACATGTATAACAAAAAGAAAAAAAATGTAAACAATGAAGCAAATATAACCCACCTTTTGTGTGTGGAATTCATCTCTTGAGTGAAGAGCCAGCAAAAGTCCTCTGCATACTTGGTTAACATCCTCAAAAGAATTTCAAACATATGAAATGTTCAAGCTAGGGAAATCTCACACGAGATGCTAACGCCTTAATAATTACTACCTCAGGAATTAGAAAGAACCAGGTTTTATTATATAGGCTATAAAATTCTAAGAATTATTGACATTTTCCTACATCACAGGTATTAAGAGCACAATGAAAGGAACTTTTTAACAGTCTGGACTCAAAATGTATTTACTTCTGTGATATTTACATAACGGTATGGTTTAGGAGGAAATAAACCTATCTGCAGTACAGAATATTCACCAAGGCAAGACTGCTTAAATAATTCTGCATTTCTAATTTCACTTCTGCTTCTGATGGTTACACAGATGTTCTAGAAATTTGTCAACTGCATTTTCTCTTCTGCTCAGAAAAGAGGAAGCAGAACTCTCACTGCCAACTTCTCTTCATATCAAAACCTCTTGCAGAGCTCTGCCCCACTCATGTATTTTTCTCACCAAGCAGACTAATTAATGTAGCACATTGATGGATGGCAATCTGGGGATGGAGGAATCCAATAAAGCAGCCATTCAATTAGCGTTTTGAACAGGAGCATGAGCTTAGGGACCAAATCAACAGAGCAAAGAGCGAGTGCATGGCAAGGGCAGATGTAAATAACCAAAACCAACACCTCACTCCCATAAGCCTCCAAACTAATACAACATGCTTCAGTAAGATTAATTAGCGGAGAAGAAAGAAGCAGAGATGAATAAATGAATGAAGATTTATTTAATTGGAATTAATTTTAAGATTAAATTCATGAAGTTATGTAATGAATCCTTCAGGCATGAGCAATCTAGGGGAAGAGGAGGCACCTGGGTCCATTCTGGACTCAGTCTAGAGCTTACTCCACCCCATAAAACCGTGCCTTGGAGAAGAGTTGAAGACAAGAAGGGTTTCAGCTAAAGAAGCTGAGAAGTATGAAAGTTTATTCTAGATACCAGTGCCAGTTACACTTCAAGCTTGCATTAGATTCCTTTGAAACTTTTCTTTTTGCAGTTATCTTTTAACTTTTGTAAGGAAGAACTTAGCCCTTTGCTTTGCTGAAAGAAAATTTTCCTTTTTCTTTTTTCATTTCATTTCAAAATGAATAGGCTAAGGCACTTGTTGACAGAACAATAATACCACATTTATGCAAGCCAGTGGCAGTTTTACTTCCAATATAATCTGTGAAAAAACATCGCTGCATGGACAAAATCAAATACACCACCAGCTTTCATCAGAGCTGACTCCAGTGCAACACAGCCATAAAAAGCAGAAGTATCTACGCCTTTACTTACCACTCTTCTTTATGAGACTTTAAAATACATTCAAATAAACAGTTTGCCATAAAGAAAAATTTGCAACTGGTTAAAATAAAACTGATACTTCTGAATACCTCTGTTAAATCATCAGGAACATTGCATTATGTTATTTTTACTAACCAATTCAGAAAAGCTTTGTTTGGGGCTCGTTTCAGTTCACTAAGTCATTTTGCGTGATAGGCAAAACCTAAAAAGCAGTGTATTTCTGCTCATGCATCCTGAAATGTACCAGCTAAATACCATCCTTTCCATAGTCAGCATACATACACTCACGCAGATCCCTTGTTCCATTTCTGAAGCTGATACTGCTGGGGTTTTTTGCAGCTGATTCTATCAATGAGCACCTGTCTTCACAAACAGCCTTTCCCCAAGGCACATTTCACATTTCTGTCTGTATGTTGTGATTACTTACCCAGAGAAGAACTGCAGCTACAACTTGGCAGGGTATCAGAATCTATTCAGGACCAACACTGTGCCCAAAGGTGTAAAGAACCTCTCCAACTGGAACTGCAGAAGGGAACTTACTTTACGCATAAACAGACACAAGGATCAAAGCTGTGGAAATCAAACTGGTAACACAAAGCCACCTTGCAGAACACAGAACTTTCTCGTTTATTGGTTTATCAGTACTGCTTCCTCTTGACCAAGCAGTATCTACAAATGAGCATTCTAGTCAATCTCCATAAATGTTTCTGAAAGAAAAACCAGCTAAACTGAAGCCCTAAGTGAAAACATGCGTTTCACAGAGGTTTTGAACCTTCCTCTCAGCAGAATGCCTCACCTCCCACAGAGTCCTATTCTTTTCCCTCATGTGCCTTTCCCTGCTCTAACCCTCTGCAGTGGAACTTCAGCGATGATGCTTTGTAACATTTTCAAAGCTAAAATAGAGCCAAGCTCTCAGCAGGGCAACCCGTGTTGCATCAGGACTCCCAATCTGTTGCAGTTCAGTTTCTTTTATACTACACACCACTTAAATATGCATAAACCCAAGTACATTTTCTCTTCATTCTGCACATTTTCTAGGTTTTGGCGTGTGTTCAGCCCTATGTTATCAGTTTTCTATGTTGATATTATTATGTACGCAAAAATAGCATTCCTGCTAGTCACCAAGATAACTAGTCAAATGCCAGGAATCTGCTCTGATACCTGCTCTGATATCTGACATCAGAATACATTTACACAGTCCCATTTCCTCACAACTGGCGTGAATTAGCAGTTACAGATTTCAGTGCAGAACCAGCTGCAGACTCTTATCACCAGGGTGCACAGGAAAGGGTAGCTACTTTCCAAAATGTGCAGATAAAGTGGTTGACATTGGCTGTGAGACTATATGTGGCCCCACGTATGGGAAAAATTTCTTTGTGAATTAAAACTGGTTTTATAGAAACTGTTCACAGTATGGCAGAGGCTAAAACAACTGAAATATTCTGCTATGTATCACTTGAGAAACTCATTCTTTCCCTGTGGAATCAGAGAAACTAGATGTGGTAATTCATTGCATGTGTAGCTGTTCTGTCAATTATTTGGCACATATCCTGGGCAAAAATCTAATAGTGTGTGTGCTTCTCATTCCAAAATACAAGTTTTAATTGCTCCCCATGCTCATTACAAGCCTCTCTTCCCAACATTATTCACTCAAGGATTTTGGACATATATCAGAAACCTGTAATTATATATTTCTGCTTATGATCATATCAGATACATTGCCAGAGGTCAGGTAGTTCCCAAGTTCTTTCCGAAGTGGCCAGCAAACCCCTGCTAAAACCTTCTACTCCTGAAAGAATTAATTTCTGGAAACAGGTATGTGCTCCCACATGAGTAACAGGAAGGATTCCTGGTGCACTCCGACTTTCGGAAGGTTTCTCTGTCCTCCAGCCAACAGAAGAAGCCATATGGGTTCTTAAAGCTTCACACACAGCAGGGGGAACTTAGCTGTATTACAGAAGTTTCAAGGGCTACTGACAAAACTCTGAGGCTCTTCAAGAAAATTTTCAAGCAAGCCACCATGTCACAAACCAGCTGTCCCTAGTTGTGTGAAAGCGACAGGCAAACCAAGCGAAGTTGGTTCCATCTTCCATTTTCTAAGGGTTGAATGAGTCATACACTGAAGCATTAGTTGGACGGGAACGAGGAAGTACAGAAAACATTTGTTTCTGCAGTCCTGAATGAAATGTCTGCAATTTTGTAGGAGGTGTGTTATACTCATTTTGAGACTAAGTGGGATGAAAGAGCTAAAAGTGTTAAATTGACCTTTCCCCTATAAATCATAAACAGTTGCTCACAGTTCAAGACTTCAAGTCAGGAAACCTCAGTTTGCTTAGACCTCAGGCAAAAACCACCAAGAATTTAAAAAAAAATTGTTAATAACAATGGAAGACAAGAATGAGGTAAAATGCAAACATTTTCTACTAAATGAGGATTTCATCTTAACATCCCTTCTCTTGTCTTCATGATGAAATACACCTCCTGCTTGCTGGTCATCAGTCTGGTATTCCAGATGGCAAACACCTCCCCTCCTGCCAGCAAAGACAAAGTTTGCTGTGATCAACTTCAGCAGCTGTGAATGTTTGTTGGGGCCCAGCCATGTTTTCTTGAAGCCAAAACAGCACAAATACAGGTAGAGAGGTCTGCTGTATTTCTATAAAGGAGAGCAAATATTGTAAACATAGCTTGTCTTTACGACTCCATGAATAGAGGGTCTTACCTGCTGTCACAAGACCTGGCAAATTCTTTCAGCCTCTTACTGGTTATTGCCTTTCTGATCAGAACTCATAGCTGTGCTGCAAAAGATACTGTTTCAGCTAAAAAGGACAGATTCTTTTAATCATAAGCATAAAATAAGATGTATGGTTGAGAAGAAAAAACCCAGAAAGCTAAAGAAATAGCATGATCTAGGAAGTTAAGTTTCTCAAGATATAGCCAATGATGATGAAGGCAGTTCTGTTACTGCAGATACCCTCTCAGTCCCCTTGGTAAGGGTATGTCTCAGGATCAAAATGGTAGCAGGACTCTACCAGAGGATGGGAATTAGAGCTCCGATTGTCAATTCACTACTCCTCCCTCACAACAGTGCCAAACTATAAGCCCCAAAAGGTGAAGGAGCTCATCTTTCCTTTTTATTTTTCTTTTCTTTTTAAAGAAAAAAAACCCCAGCCTTCCTTCCTCACTCAGTCCTCCTTTGTGGAATGCCCATTTATGTCCACCAGTGCTGGATGTTTATAGACTCCTGTATCTGGGTC
Source organism: Falco rusticolus (assembly GCF_015220075.1). NCBI lineage: Eukaryota > Metazoa > Chordata > Aves > Falconiformes > Falconidae > Falco > Falco rusticolus. The sequence continues at coordinate 99,999,198 of NC_051187.1, forward strand.
CTAGCCTTTTAAGCTTCACTGAATCTAAGAAAACACTACCCAGGAACCATCTCAGGCTCTGGACTTCTAGACATTCTCAGGATGCATAACCTTCTCTCTCACAAATTAATTTCAGCAAAAGAGGTCCTGTGGCCGAGTTGATTAAGCTTTGTGATTAATGCAGCTCTGCAAACTCTACAGAAACTCAAGCATTCTCCACATGACTATGCCAACTTTTCCAGATTTTATTCTGCTGAGAAAAATTCAGTGCAGTATTTCAAGCTGTATTTCAAAATCCACATCCAAATACATGCATGATTTGCTATCTCTATATCAACCTCCAGAGACTTCCTGTAAGGTGATAAGAATTTTGCCTGCAGTTAGGAGGCAGCACAGACAACTATGTAGAAACAAGGTTCTGTAACAAAAAGTTAAATACATTGAACAACCAATGGAAATCAAAAAGTATTTATTGCTTCACTAAGAAAAAGCAGAAGAAACTCCATTAGAAAGATTCTTAGTCTGCTTCCCCACACCTCTCTGCATCAGCCATTGGCAGGTTATAGCTAATAGCTGCCCTCAGATTAGCCCAGAAAAGGGCACGCTTGCTCCTCTCCTTCGGCCACTCCAGGTAGGTTCGCTTTGCCATGAGAGCCTTCAGCTTGTGATACCTGGCAGGGATAATATACGGAGGGATTGGCTCCAGCAAGATGAGTATTAAGCTGTTGAAATTCTCACTGAATAACTTGTGATGGGCAAAGTAGAGCTCATAGTGACACCACTCGCTCTGCACAAAGTTGGGAGACAACACAAAGATCGACTTGTAGCTCTTCTCAATGCAGTTAATGATGTTCTCCACAATGCTCTTGCCGGGGACAAAGTTCCGCTCATGCTGGCACAGCTGTACGCAGCCCTCCCCCTTCTCCAGGTTTGGGATCAGCTCGTTCTTCACCCACAATGAATCGCGCTCGCTGTAGGAAATGAATGCATGGAACTGCAGAATGGCCTCTTGCTCTTTGGGGTGGCTGTGCCAAGCTCTCCGCTTCGTCTGCGTCCACTGCCACGTCATTCGCAGGTACCACGGCACATCCAGGTAGATGCACAGAAAGGCCACGACAGCCACCAGCAGCAGCATTAGCAGCAGAGCTGTCACAAGCAAGAGCATCGTGTTGCACGCCAGCTCAGTCAGGTGGAAGTCCTTTAGCTGCGTCCCTCGCAAGTCTTCTGGGTACTCGCACACGTACGCTGCCGGCCAGCCAAACAGCTTCCCCCCAGAATGCCTCTCCAGACGGACAAAGTCTTGAAGTTCACAGGAACACCTGAATGGGTTGTGCCCGGCTTGTAGCTCCCTGACCTTTGGGCAGCTCTGGAAGAAGTCAGCAGATGGGGTGAGGATCGAATTCATCTCTGTATTCAGGAACTCCAGGGATGTAAAGCCACTGCACCCCGGCAGGTCAGCCAGCCTGTTGGATGCCAGGTTCAGCTCTTTCAAGGACTTCAGCTCAGCCATCCCCTTGGGAACACTGGCGATCTGATTGTTTTGCAGGTCAAGTTTTTTGATGTTGACTGGCAAGCACTCAAAGACGGCATCCGTCAACTGATTTGAGGACAGGTCCAACTCTGACAGAGACTCAGCCCACTGGCATTGCTCATCAGCTCCATCATGACGCAGCAAGTTGCTGCTCATGTCCAGATATTTCAGTGACTTCATGTGGCTGGTCATGAAGCTTACCTTGAGGAGGCTCTCAAATTTATTGCTCTGCAATATTAATGTCTCCAGTTGAATTAATTTGTCACATTTTTGAAAAAGAAGATCTGTTAAATCATTCTTCAAAAAATTTAAGTATCTAAAGGGACTGTCAAACAAAGGACATAGCATATGTATCATCTCTGATTCAGCTATTGTCAAGGCTTCAATATTCATGTTTGCAAATATTTTGTATAGGTTATCTTGTGAGAAGTACAAATCTGTGATTAAAACTTTCTTCATTGTCAATGCTTTCATAGACGTACCTGAATAGTCAAAGTCATAGCTTTCAATGTCCGACAATTGCGTTATACCATTAATATTGCAGTATTCAATGGATGAGTGCCATACAGTCTGTAAAATATCAGCAAGAGCACTCCAGTCCACTGACACATTTGTCAGTGTCAGATTTTGTAACCTGGATCCTTGTCTGAAATTAGATAATAAAGCTATTAATTTTTTTACATTGCCATTTGTGATTTCTGACAAGGACAGGCTTTCTGTAGTATTTTGTATCACAACCCAGTCAAAATTAGCTTCAGACTGATGCCTGTTTGTGTACAGGAGTAGCAGGCTCTTGATTTTTTTGTCATAGCTATCTTCTGGAAAATTGTTAGAAGTAAAGAGTTCATTTTCCACAGACAGGCTGACATGGTTCCAAAAAGTTAATGCAAACAAACACTTGTAAAGAAAAAAGTTTCTGAGGGATCTCGTATTTTCTGTCATACTGGTTTCTGGTTCCTTGGATATGCTCAATACTTTTCTTATTTGTCCATCTTTGTTCTAATCCTGTAGCAAAACAAACACAAAAAACAGATTGTATCACAGAGATTGTTTTTTTAAGGTTCCAATTTCTCACCTCTCCCTTTGACTCAAAACACAATGAAGGCACTTCTTATCACTTGGGAGAGCCATTCTTTACTCAGAGAACAACACTGAAATATCTATTTGACAAATATGCTGTACTTAACATATAATGAAACTGTTCCTTACAAAACATGTCTGATTCCATAGGTGACCAAAATTTGCTGCTTACTTACAGAATCATTGCTGTGATTCAATGTGTTATGAAGACTTCCCACAACTGTAATGACTTTGATCCAAAAGAACAGTATTTGAGGCCAGTATGGATCCTTTCCTCAGATTCTCTCTTGAAGGATTAGACTCAGAGACATTTATTTAAAGGACTTTTGACTATAAAACTTGGAGGGAAACACAGTTCAAGAGACTGAATCAAAGGTTGGCTGTCTTTAGGTAGCTGAGATTGGTCATTACTGCTTACTTTAACTGCGGTGATGGAGGTAGGGGGTAGGATGTTCTATATTTATGCTATAGGAAAGTTTGCTTCTTGTCTGGGCTAAAGCATCTCCTGAATCTAGACCCCACTCTGAAAGTGGGGTGTCCCTGTGTCTGATCTGTTAGATGTACACAGAGGGCACCAAATGCACACTGAAAGTATTTGCATGCCACAAAAAAATACCAGTTGTAGAACCTCTGTACACAAAATCTAGCCCTGATCTATGGACACTGACCTCAAATGTCTCTGTTGTGAAAGAGGGGCTTATTTAAACACAATTTTGCAAAAAATCATAACCGTGGATTTGCTTTGATTTTCCCTAATGGAGGACACTTCTCCTTTCTGAATGTAGTTTAGGGTAGCCAGTCTTACTTTAAGTCAGCCATTGTGAATACTGCCTTAAAACTCCTTTTAGATATTGCCATAAATGCATCAGAACACCTCTCTGAAAGAGGAACCGGTAAGAACTCAGCTAACATTTTAATATGTGTAAATCTTGATTTAGAGTTGTTTTCCAGATTTTTGAAATCTTGTTTCCTTGGTGCATTTCCCCCCTCTTCTTCCCATTACTTTCAAATCATAGCTGTCTGAAGATTTCCGTAGTGCTTATTCATGACTGCACTGGCTTTCAGCTTTCCCTTGATACTTAAATAGCTACACTGTAAGTTCATATTTCTAGTGACTCTGCAAAGAGACAGTAATAGCTGTCATTTGTTGGACTAAAGCTACAACCTCAAGGACTTCATCCTCTGCACCATTAACCATTCCACAAGCTTGCTTAGAATTACATTACTGGATCTAATATGTACATTGTCCTTGATCTAACACAAGCTGTATTATGAAATCTCAACATAACATAAACAGTGCAACATAAAACAGTCCACTGACTTCCTCTTTTGTAAAGAATGCATGAAATCATCTAGAAACAGTGGGGCAATACAGCAAAACTTTTCCAGCTTTTTTCCAGATTTTCATTTGTAAAAATTACATGCAGCTTTACCATCATAGCCCTCAAAAGGCATTTGGGCATGCTGTTTTGCTGATTGACTGGATACCAAGCAAAAATAAATTCCAAATCAAACATAAGAATAAATGCAGTTTATTATATTACACTATAAAAAAATAGCATGCGATATGATAAAAAGAAACTGTACTAGTTATTATGCACAATATGATAAAAGAGCAATAGGAGTGAAGCACCTGATCATTACTGCAAAGTGTTACGGAGACAAAGAAAAGGATACATCACCAAATACCACCTTAACATCACCCAGGCCCACACTTCAGCCGGGAAGCCCTGCTGCAGCTGGTGCCAGAAGTCTCTCGGTAACTGGGAAAATCCCTACGCAGTGCATCCACCCATAGGTGAGGCTTCTGGCCAGGTCCCAGAGCTTGCCCAGTGAAAAATATATTCAGTGAAAAAAAAAATAAATAAAGTGTACGCACCTAGTGTATGCAAACTTTTAAATTTAGGCTATGTGCAGGCGTGTGCTATTTCATGATTTGTAAGGTTCACACATGCCAGGGACACTGGCCAGACACCTGAGCATGGTGGAGTTACTGTCATGACTCAGCTGCACACAATATTTATTGCCTGGATATTCCTGCTCTTATCTTGCTCGTTCGGGGGGCTCAAGACAAACACCACCCGCTCATTAAAGTTGTCTTTGAGCTCCCTGAGCACACTGTCCAAGTTAAGCGTTCCCTAATTAAAGACAAAGGCTTTTTCATAAGCAGTAATCAATCTAATACATTTTCACCACATATGTGCAGAGAAGAAAAGATAATAATCTTTTATCTAGATAGACAGATAGATAGATAGCATCTTCTATCCTGTTCTTCCAAGTGTTTGGGCAACACTACTGATGTTCATGTAATCAAAAAAAATATATAGCTTCAAGAGAAATCTGGAAGAAAAATCTACCTTCAAATAATTATTTCTTCTTAGGACAAAATTTCAGCAATATCCAGGGGCTAGGTGAAAGAAGGATATGATTCTTCCACATGTGCTTAATCTTCTCTCTCATTCTTATATCCTGGCATTCAGTCTAATTATTTACAAGCACCTTCAAACTTTCTTTAGAATATGCTATGAAGCCACAAAATTAAAAACTGTTGTAACACATGACCCATGATTTGGGGGCTAGCACTGGAGAAATCACCCTTCATAGTCATATCCCTTTTAATTCAGAAGTATCCTCAAGTCTTCAAACTTGAGAAAAAGAGCATTATCAAGATATAAGCACAGAAGCAATCCATTAGGGTAAGCAAATAAAGACCATCATGAGAAATTGTCCTGTTGTTTAAAGAGCAAGAGAAGAAATCAAAATTGAGGTGTTAAAGGAGTTTTTCCAATATAAACTCAGTATAAACTGACTAAGCTTTCATATAAGAAACATACAGAATGCATTGAGCTACGATGGTTCATGATTAAGGCATGCACTTTGCAAATTATCGGCATAATACAAAACCCAAACATTAAAAGTATGTCTTTCGAATGAATGAAACATATCAAGTTAGGCTCATTCCTGAAGTGTAGAAAAACTATTTCCATTAAATCACTGCAACCCCCATAACTATGGATGTAGTGCAAATACAAAGGAACTGCTATTTGGCCAGCTTCTTCAGATAAATTTACTGAACATAAGCAACTTTACTCTCATTTCTTAACAATATACTTGACAGTACATCATACGCTTGCTAATAATCCTCTATGGGAAACATGGTTTGTTATCAAATAAGATGCAGAACATAAAACAGTTTGAGCTAACCAGCAACCAGATAAAATCACCAAAATGAAAAGTTTCTCACCAGAAATCCCTGGTCTCTGAAAAAGCAGAAAATGTACTCAAGAGAAACCAAAACCAAAACTTCCTGTAACTCTATCCTACTGTGTAACAACACTTAGGAACGCCCAAATTCTTTATATAAATGTTTGTGCCACCTACTGACATTTTATGAAATGGCATCTGCTTTCCTCCAGATGTATTTTCCACATATGACAGTACTGTAATTCCTCCATTATTTAATTTTTATTGAACTATATTTTTTCATGCTTTGCAATAGATTAAGCAGGAGAAAAATTAATCTTTTTACCAACTTTCTGTCTTCATCAAATTAATATAAGTATTTCTTCTGAGCAAGTTTTACACTCAAATTCATCCTCTCTGAACTTAATAATGGTCTAAGTCTATACACATTATTCTGATGTTTTGTTTTGCATTCAGCTATACCAATTCAGTTGTCACATCCTTATCAAGGCTGGTTTACAAAAGTACTTTTGTCTTATTTTAATTTCTATTTAATGGGAATGGAAAAATAATATCTCTCTCTCCTGCTCCAGCAGTATTGTGATTGGGTTAAATAGTGGATATGGGAACAGAGCAGCGACTTCAGTACAGAAGACTCAAACACTTGGATTATTATCCTGGCAAAGACATAAACCAATCTCTCTTTATTTCTGTATGATGTTGGTCAGAAATTCCATCTTAGCTGAGATCAAAATACGGAACTGGCACACTACCATGCTACCTTTCTGGGTTAGCATACCATAATGCATTCACGATTTAACATGTCAATGATTCAGGAAGCAGAGGAAATAATCTTTAAAATTACTTTTTCACATTAAAGCTTATTCTATACATTATATTTCTCAGAGGTCATCCAAAAAAGGGAGGGAAAGACGGGACACGTAGTAAGCAACAGAATACGGTCAACTCATATTCTCTGCTGTTATGCTGATGACCCTTATGGTGGCACTCTATGATCCCTTCTCCATTTCTGTTCAATACAGACAAGAGTATTCACAGCTCATTTCCAAATGACAACTGGTAATACTGTTATATACAAACCTCACCACTGCCTGCTCTTAGTTAGGAAGATTTTGCTATCCATCCTTAGGATGAGGTAAAATCCTAAGGTAAGACCTTGCTTCCACCAAACATGCATTCCTGTTTTAGAATATAACAGTTTAACTGCTTGAACATAACCTAGCTATTACTCTAATGAATACAGAACCAGACGTATGTTTGGTTAACATGTAATAACTGCTGTAAATTAAAGACTCTTATTCAAGAGTCTATCTTCAATTAAGTGACAGTATGAGCTGGCCACTGTTGTGATTTTGAGTTCTCCAGTTCTGCTTATATGTTATAACAATAGATAGAGCATATGTTCAACAGCAAAATAAGCATATTAACATTAATTGCATGCCATTAGTCCTCATATTTACCACTTGGATTTACCAGGGCAATCACTGGAAGAAGATTAGCATATTCCTCAAATGTTATGCACACTTCCGTGTTTTGTTAAAAGTAACCAAATGTAGTTGTTTCCTCCCATCTTTTCTTTATACTTACCCACATCTTTTCTGAAACCCATTAGGAAGATGATGGCAACTCAACTTAGAGTAGTAACAAACTTCAGCGAAACCTGAGATGCATAGCAGCGTTCAATCTCTATCACTCATTTATTTCAAAACCATTTGCAGTATCACCATACTGACAATACAAGGGAAAATAATTACTTAAAAGTGAAAGAAAATTTTAAAATGCAAGTGCTAAATTCAAGAAAGTAATTTCAGAACTTAGGAAATGAATGCATCCTTCCATCCCAATAGAGATACATACATGTTTGTTCACTTACAATGTTAATTTCATCCTGAAGCAATAACTTCGTATTACAAAAGTGATGAATACGGTCTTGCAGCTCTAAAATATGCATGGCCTTCTACAGAATCTGCAAAACAGTGTAAGATCCACTTTACAGACAAAATTACCATCTATCATGGGGAAAAACAATCTCCAGCTATAGAACTTCATCCATCATGATTCCTCCTAAGACACTGCCCTTACTCTTCCGCAAGCTCCACTGAAAAACACAAGCAAAATCCTTAGGGCCACTCTAGATTTCATTTTCAATAAATACATCTTAACTTTAATAAATTAATCTAAAAGATGCTAGAACTGCCAGCATGCCCTGATACTTAAATTCTCATAGAAATGCCTTCTAAATAAACATTGTATGATGATATGAACATTTTTTCTGCTACTGCCTACCTTAATCGGAAACTCAGACTTTTGCCTGAGAAGGGTGTAACATGACTGTATTTTTGATGCATGCTTCAGAGAGCTGGGGCTGTATTTTGTGACCTCCTATAGCAGCTCTCCTCGGTGACTCACATGCGTGATTTTGTTTCCTGTGGCGACAGTAGCTATTTCTTTCTTCTGCAAAGGAAGGCTAGTGCTAGCAAGGATGCTATGATGACTCGTGGAACTGCCTTTTATCACAGTAAAAGGGCATGCTTCACCGTGAAATGAAGAGGCAAAAAGAGGAAAGGGTGTGAAGGATTACACCAACCAGAGGCTGTTGGGCAAGGGCCTGCAACAGCCCTGTTCAGCCAAGCGCTTCTGGCGTGGCTGTGGGTGCCCAGCGCTGACACTGGTTACTGGAAATGTGCCCGCACACCCCCCGCGTGCTTCTGGCGGCATTTCCTGTAAACACGGACCAGCGCCGCTGCAAGCGGCATCTGGAAAGCTCCATCTCCGTTAATTCCACAGCCCCACACTGCAGTAGGTGCTTAGCTGCAGCTCACTCCGAGGAAGGCTTAAACTTTTTAAACACGAAAAATAGTATTAAAATGTGGCGCCACCTCAGTGACTGGACCCACTCGTACTTAAGAACGCCTGGGTACGGCCGCTCTCACACCGGCGTTGCCAACGCACCCTGCTGCCGCCCCGCTCCCCCCGCGCCTATCGCTCCCGGCCTGCGCTTCCGGCGGGTCCCCGCAGGCCGCCCCCCGCCCGCGGGCTGCCGCGTCCCACAGGCGCCGCTCAGCCCGCGCCCCGCCGCCCCGCGGAGAGCCGGGGGCTCGCAGGGCCGGTAACGGCGGCTGAGGCGGCGGGGCAGCCCGGAGCCCGGGTGCGGCTCAGCAGCGGCGCGGGGCGCCCCTTCCGCAACAGGCGGCCGCCTCAGAGCGACGGAGGGAGAGCGAGGGAAGAGGAGCCGGCCCTGCCTCCTCCCCGCGGCCGCCCGGCCCGCGGCCGCCCGGCCGGCTCTGCCTCCTCCCCCCGCTGCTGCCGACGTGGCGGGGCGGGGAAGGGGAAGGAGCAGGGGGCGCGCCGGCCGGGGGACTGCGGAGCGGTAAGGAGCGCAGCGATTTCTTCTTTTCTGCCGCTTTTGAAACTGCCTGCGGGCTCCTCGCTAAACTCTGCCCCAGAGGGGATTTCGAAAAGAAAAAGGAAAAGAAAAGAAAAAGAAAAAAAAAAGGAAAGGGGAAGCTGTGGCTGCTGCGGGTTTGAGGGAGCGGCGCCTCGGCTGCCCCCGCTTCTCCCCGAGCGCGGGGCAGGTGGCCGGGGGAGCTGGCGGCCGCAGCCCGAGGGGGCGTCGCCTCAGCCCGCAGCGTCCCGCGGAGGGAGGGGTGACAGAGGTGACAGGGGCGCTGAGCGAAAGGGGAGCGCGGTGCCGCCGGCCAAAAAAGTTATCCCTCCCGGAGGCGCTGATCCCCGTCTGAAGGCGGCCGTCGGCGGCTGGCTTTGCTTTCCAGGCGGGATTAAACTCCGCCGGCGGCGGGTCGGCAGGTGCCGCCAGCGCCAGCCCCTGAGGGTCGGCCGGTCCCGCTGGCCGCCGGCGGCTCAGGGCGAGTGGCGGCCGCTGGCCGGGCGCTCCCCCGCCGCCCGGTCCGGAGCCGGCCTTGGCATCTCCCCCAGGAGCTGCCTGTGGGCAGGAATTGCCTCTGGGCGGGGCGGTCCGGGCTGATGCAGGTCGGTGTAGCCTCACTGATGACAGCTTGGATGGCGCCTTACCCCCGGGCCGGGCGCGGCTGGCGGCGGCTCACGGACGCGGTAATTCGCTGTTACCTGCCGTGCGCCGGTGAGGTTGGGCAGACAACTGCAGGGACCTTGGCCCAAGTGGCCCCCAAAGGTGACCCAGCCCTGCAGAAATTCATGGGCACGTGTATGTGTGATCCTTTAAACAAGCGGTTAGGGGCATTTTCTTATTCAGCTCTAATCCCTGTGCAAAATGATGATGCATGTGTGTACAGATTTTGCAGGTTTTGGTAGAGGATCCTCATATCGGACGGTGGAATTTGATTTACAAATCGATTTTCTTCAGGTGATGCTGCCCATCACACAGTGAGTACTGTTAATGGCAATATTTACCTACACTAAAGCATTTTATAGTATTTGCTGTATTTGTAATAGAAGACTGCAAATACTTGTGGCAGATGCAAAGATTCTGACTTGTAAATGTATGTTTTCTAAAGATAATTAAGTTACAGTGTAAGCTAAAGTAATATAAGTGATACCAAGTGCTTGTTTATTTATGTTTCTCGTTCACTGATCCCAAATGCTATTCTTGGAACTGTTGAAACAGCTCATCTACATTCAAGTGGGATAAACACGATGCTAAAGACACAGAGGTACATGATCCTATAGACTTTAATAAAATGTAGTGATTTACATACATGCTTCTCAGGCAGATGTCTCCTAAATCCCAGTCATATTTTGCTTTTTTCTTCCCCACCCGCACCCCCGCAACTCAGCATATGGTCAAGAGCTTGCAATGTCAACTCTTTGTCAAGGGTTGTCTTCTGAGTAGAGTGCCAGGCATATTGTTGCCAACATGTAAGTGGTAGTTGTAATCACTGTACAGTAGTTCTTTTGGACTGTGCCAGTGCTGATCCTTAATCAGCTGCAGAGGTTGCTCAGTGGCCATTTCTTTCCATTCCTGGATCCTCAGCCCAATGACTGCACAGTGGTGGAAAATACTGAGAAAAAATAAGTTACATTGGAAGATAAGGGGCAAATACAAGAAAACTGGTTCATAACTTAGAAAAAAACCCAAAACTGTACCTTATGTAAGCTTACCTTGTTTCAAAACTGAAGTTTAATCATACAGCTGGAATTTTAGGAACAGGTGAGAAGTGTTGCACTCCCCAAACAGTATGCCTTTGAGACAAGTGATGCAGAAACAGTGTGAACAATGAATGCTTCCTGTCTATGAAATGGCTGCAGGGACCATGGCATGTCATGTTCTCAAATTATGCCCCTTCTCCAACACATAAATATCACTATAGTTTTTGTCACGTAGTGTTTGTCATCCTCCTCTCCATCAGTCAGCAGTCTATAGGAAACTCTGGATGTAGAGAGCAAGAGCTGCTTGGCTATTGCAGCTCAGATTATCCTGTTCTCCAGTGGTCTTTCATACATGTCTAATAGGGAATCTAGGAATTAACCACATGGCAACTCTTACATTTGACTTCTCTAGACAAATGAACATCCTTTCTCCCTCACCAGACTGTACTTGGAAAACAGTAATGCTGCACTTCATACTTAAGTGAGATCCTGCAAGGTGAATAGAGTATTCACAGTATCTTATGTTATTCACAATACCTTATGGTAAACACTGCATATTTTATAGTCATTCAAATGTTTATGTAACCTAAAAGAATTTATTTTCTTTATTCAGAATTGAAAATGTCTGAAGACGTATGTGATGGCATCCCATCTGAAGAAAATCCTGAAGTAATGGAAGTGCCCAACAGTGAGATACTGCCTAACAAGTCAGTATCACACCTTGTGGAAGCTGAGATCTTGCATGAGTCTTCACAAGATGAACATGGACAGGCCACTCAGAGTGCCAGTAATAGACAAGAAGGAGACGTATTTATTAATGATAAACCTTTGACTGAAAAAATAATTGAAAGTCTGCCTTCCAACGGAGAGGCGACTGAAGACATGCCCACTGAGTGCAATGAGACTGTAAGCCTTGATACAGAACCTGTATCTGAAGACACACTGCATGAAGAAAGCAGCCCAGTAAGTCATAGTTTCTTTTCCATAAAAGCCCTCCCCTCCCTGCTTTGTAGGGGCAGTATTTTGTACAATGTATATACTGTTTTTCACAAAAGCTTAGAGTTGTATACAGAAAGCCTGCATGGGAATAATACTAAGTTAAGATAGCAACATCAAGCTTTTGGAAACTGGGAATAGTTGAATTTCTCTTTGCCAATATGATGTTAATTTGGTCTTTCTAGCCTGGTTGCAGTAAAACTACACCAGAGCCTAAATCTTAACTAAGAATCTAGTCCATTTTGCATAGATATAATACACCTGTGATTTTGTTATCTGGCTTTCTGTACAAATCTGCTTCATGCAGTTCACAGAATGAACCTAGAAGAGGACAGATTTTAAGCTGCATATGCAGCACTGAATCTTGCACTTGCTAGGTTTCAAGTCACTGACTTTACAAAAACAGTGTATGTTTCACAAAGCTCAGTGAAACACCCAGTAGTTTTTTACTTATTCTAGGCCAGTAGTGTTTTATTTGTGATCCACAGACCTTTGGGAGTCCTGTGAGTAATTGCAGGAAGTTAATAAAAGAAAACTAAGAAAAACAAGGCTTTTTTTACTGTCTATACAGCATCCAAATCCAATACCTGTGACATAGCTGAAGATGTTCTCATCTCCACTGAAAAATTTTCAGGCATCCATGAACTGGAAAAGGTTAAAGCACATTGGTTTAGTCTCTCCACAGGGATCTGTACATTGTACAATGCAGGCTTGTCTCAGGATACTTCAGCTTTTGGTTTTGAGTTGATTGTGTAGGGATGATATGCTACTGGAACTTTTCTTGAGACAACAGTTTCTTAATATGATTTACATATGGAATACTGATAATCACTTAATACCACACTTCAGAGTAAAAGGTGGGCAGCACCTCCTCTGGCTGTCTTTTTATTGAAATCAGTTGTTAGGCATTCCCTGTGCACATCTACTGGGTTACACCTTTGAGGAGACTCAGGCAGAGAAGTCTCTAACTGTGGCTCCTGGTAGAACTCAGGAAACAGACGAGTTCCTGCCTCTCCCTAGTAATAGCCCTAATAAACTTGTATGGCTTTATAGGATTGGGTGCCTGAAGAAATATTAGGGAATTTATAAAGACATCTTTTTAGGTGCTTTCAAGAATAGGTGATCTGAACTAAGCTTCCCATTCTGCTTTCTTGTGCACAGAACTGTATATAATACCTGATCTATCATCATTTAATAAATGCTAGACTTTGTTGCCTGACAGCTTTGTGTTTCCTCCTGCCTTTGAATTTTAGACAGTGGAGTAATATTTTTGTTCTTATAGGCCACAGACTCCTCATCTAAAGTAAGTAGATGGGGAGCTTGGGGTACCTGGGGAAAGTCTCTTCTGTCATCAGCTTCTGCCACAGTGGGTAAGTGTTCAATCGGTAAAGTACATGAAAATAAATTGTAATTTTAATGTGTCATTAGACACGTTAATGTTGCATCTTAGAGATTCATAGACAGTTTTGTCCTGATATGCTTAGCAAACGTGATTTTTTTTTTTAATGGGAAAAAAGTTCTCCATAAACTGTCAAAGTACCTAAATATTCCTTTGGGTCAGATTACGGACAAGGTACTAGGCTTGTTTGTTAAGTTAGTGAATTACCTTGTGGTGGCTTCTTCCCAGAAGGGGTACATGATCTGATACTGTTACTATCAGCCAGAGGTTTATGGGTTTTGAAATGAAAGCACTCCAACCCAGATTTGTGCACTTGCATGATTGTGGTTTATACACCATGACCTCTGTCTATACAATCCAAATTCACTTCTCATAAATCATTCCAACTTTCATTGACACCCAGTCAAACTGTTAAGCTATCACACCAGACTTCGGAATGGAACATACTGAAACATGGATACTATACGCCCTCTCCCTATACTCTCATTTCAAATAGTATGTCAGTATAAAATGACTTTGTGAAGACTTTATGTAAAACGTAATCATTACACATCGAAGACTCACAGATAAAAAGCAAAGCATGCAAATACCTAGTTACCAGTGGGAAATCATTTCTCACACAACAGCTACTAAGCTGTTAACTAATCAGTTCTCATAAAGGATCCACAAAACACCTCTTCAAAAGATGAACCTAGGAATTAAAATTAATTGCCAGTTACTAAAAATAACGGACTCAACAAAGATACTGGTTTTATTCTCCCACATAAGGCTAAATAATTCTCTATATCCTCCTCTGTTCCATAGGCAATAAATCCTGTCTGTCCCTCAGAGGAGGGAACTTCCCCTGTCCTCTCTTATTTTCAGTAACACCTGCACTCAAGAGTTCATAACTACCTTTTCTTTTAGACAGTCCAACTAATTGACATATCTAATTAAACCTGGAATGGATTTCTAAGATGTCTTTAAATTGACATAAGTGAAGGTCACTGCTGAAAGGAGCAGGCCTGCCCTGCCCCAGCAATGTATTTCTTCCTTCTCTTATGCTACCAGTAGCTTTCCTGTAGTGATGTGGGGAACTGGTTTATGGAACTGATTTTGCAAAGTACGAATTAAGTAAGAGCTGTTTTTTCAGCTGGATCAGTTTGTAAATTCCCTAATCTGGCTCACCATTTGATCACCCAAGTGTTACTGAATAGGAAATGATGGGAACACACAGAACATGTCAATAGGGACAAGGGCAGCTTAACTAGCTGTGGAACTGCATAAGTGTTCTCAGCTTGTATTTAACCTTAAAGTTTAGCACTTCCCTTTCAGACTTGAAGAAGGGCATCTCATGTCAAAAATTTTGCCTGACACTATTAGTAGGTCTAGTAGCAGGTGCTGCTTTCACAGACTTCCATGAGTCTTGCCTCTCTTACATTCTCAGATCATCGTAACAACAGCATTCTGAAAAGAATTTGGCTTAGTGTAAATAACTAAAGAAGAAAATGTATGTGCATGTTGATAAGTTGGAATTGTAATGCTGATCAATTCCTCAGTTCAATTTTACAGTTGCAGCAGGGTTTCTTAAACAGAGCTCTTTCAGGTCAGTCAGGTTTTGCCTGTGAGATAGCCATATCTATGTTCTGTTTAGCTTTTGCAATAAATAGTGTTCTATCAAATGGCCATTCTACTGTTTGTGAGAAATAAGGTTATTTGTTACTGAAAAGGTACTGTTCTTGTAGGCTTGCAATGGCAATCTCACTTACAGCCTTCTGTTGCTTAAAAGTCTTGGCCTCACTGAGCAATCAGTTTAGTGTCACAAAGAGTATACATTTTCTGTGGGGCACTATGGCCATAGATATTTCTGGCCCAGCTGATGTAAGCTTGCCTGAAAATGTTGCAGAAACTTTGGGAGGTGAAAAAGAATGAGTGTTGTATCCCATCTTACTATCTAATCAGGACATATTTTTTACAGCTGTTTGTTGCTTTTTTCTATAAAACCTGCTGCCAGCATTGTATCTGTGGATTTCCATGGACTTTTTACATTATGTGATCTCATTTTTATAGAGATCATATAACATCTTGGTTCATTAAAGATTACATTAAAAATTCATGCTTAACTGATACTGGCTTCTTAACATACTACCTGACAGTATCAGCATCACAACTGTCTTCACAGAGTGTAAATATGCAAACAAGTCTGTTGTGAAGGCAGCCTGACTTGGTAAGTTTGTGTGATATTGTCTATTTTGAATAGGCATGTCATCACTATTATATATATTTTTAGATTTACTGTTATGTAAAAATGAGCACAGTTGGAACAGGTCAAGTTGCCTAGGCAAAGGAGCATCCACATGCAGAAAAGGAAAAAGAAAATTTAAAAATAATTTTAATTTTACACGAGAATGGTTGCACTATGTCACATCAAAGACCTGTCTACTATCTAGTTTCTGGCGCAGTGACCAACAGCAGCTGGGAAAGAGCCTAGAACCAGATGTATGTGAAGCAGCACAACCCTTGTTTTCTCTTCCCCTTTTCTGGAATCTACAACTTAGACAGACTTCCTGATCCTGGGATCAGGATAGGGTTGAGTTCCGATATTAATATCTAATAATTTTGGATCTAACTTTTCTCTGTGAATTTATTGAAATGGACTTTGAATTAAGGAGAAATCAAATATACTTTTCTTCCATGTTCACTGAACCCAAGGTAACTTGGAAGACCATGTTGATAACCTTAGATTTGTCCCAGGAAATCAATGCAACAGGTAATAGTTTATATTCCTGATACAGAGAGCATATTTCCTAGTTGTTTGTTATGGAAATTCATGCTTGATCTTGTGAAGTATTTGCTCTCTCTCACTGTATCAGACAGGATGTGGGACTGTGTATACCATATGTCTGCTTCAGCGTGATAATTCCTAGCAAAAGACAGAGAGAAAAAAAAATTAAAGCTATTGGGAATTTCTGTAAGATTTCTTCTTTTTATTAAATATTTATTATTCCCCTTCAAGTTACTCCATTTAATATCTGAGCAGTTCAACCAATGCTTCATCTCCTGTTCTGCATCAGAAAATAGGTTTGCCGTGAATCAGTCCATTTTAATGTTGCTTATTCCTTCAGTGTAGCAAATGGTATAAGTAAGCTGCGTTCTTGGAATTAGACTTATCAGCAACACCTTTGGCATGTGATTTTTCTGTTGCTCTGCCGTTATCTTTGTACAGCACTGCTGGTTGTCTGGCTAAGTATGACAGACACTTACTATCCCTTATACTTTTCTTAAAAATTGTACTCTGTAAAAATAGCAGTTTCAGGTGGAGTAAATAACATCTTAAAGGCCTAACCAAATACATTTAGCTTTTAACAAACAGTATCACAGAACAGCCCATGTTGGAAGGGACCTTAAAAGATCATCTAGTCCAGGCTTTTGTGGGAAAGGGTGCCTGGGTGAGATTATCAAGCATCTTGTCCAGTTACATCTTGAAAACCTGCAGCAGTGGGGACTCTACCACATCCCTGGGGAGGTTCTTCCAGTGAATGATTGTTCTCACTGTAAAACATATCTTTCTTACATTCCTTTCTCTTTAAGACTGAACTGAAATGATTGTTCCAAGGATCTCTGTTTCAATATGCTTCAAACCCTAATTTAGAGCTCCCAAACAGATTAGCATTTTTACTGCATAGCTGTAATTGTTTTAGCATAGCTGATTTTAGTTTCTAATAATAAGGTAGTTCCCATATAATTTGTATCTTACTTCTCTTTAACTAACTCTGCACATATAGCCAGTGACTGTTTTCGTGGTGGTTTTGTATTCTAAAGGAAATATCTGTTGTCTTTGAACTGATTTATTTGGATCAAGGTCCCTGCCACAAGGCAGATGTGTTATTAATCTATACAACAGAATCTGTAATGCCTTTGGATTAGTAGCAGTCACTGCCTGAACCATGCTTAGTGTCTGACACTAGATGTCACACTAAGAAAGTTGTTGAATCTGTCTCATCAACGAGATAAAGAGTTTTCTTTTGTATTTAAAAGGTGCAAGAAATTTGCTTTTCCCCGTTGTGGAACCACAGTGGAGTAGATCTCCTGCAATAGTTGCTGGGATGATGAGATGGGAGAAGTAGGCTCACTGTGATCTGGAGACATAATTTGTACTAACTGTCACCTTTTAATCCTCTTTCTTTTAAGTTGTATTTTGTAGTAAAGTAGCAATTACATCATCTAGTCTTTTAGTAACAGTGTTGATAAAACTCTGCTTTAACAGTGGGTTACCACTGCAGCTAAACTAATCTCATGGCTAGCAGCCACTGAAATGTGCAGTCTGCACCTCTCTTTCCCTTGTGTGTTTCTTCCTCCTCCCTGTGCCAGCACTCAAGCTTCTCTGAGCACCCAGTAATCAAGTTCAGGAAGCTAAACTGACATCAGAATAACTCTAGAGGAAAGAAAAAGTAATTTTCCTCCTCTTCAGTTCCTTCAGCCAGCTCACTGCGATAAGTGCCAGGGCAAGCAGAATAGACAAGTATGGAACATGGAAGGAGCAGAACATCCCATACCAGCACCAAGAAGCCTTTAGGTCAGCTTAGCTGTAACAGCAAACTTTTTATCCCCAGGGCTTAAGTGAGGCAAAACACATTCTCAGCCTGTACCTGAAGCTTGTGACTTCCATTTTTAAAACCAGCTTGTATGCTTGAAAGCTTGCCTGTTTGGTATTTTTTTTCCAACTAAGCTACCTGGTAGCATAATGAAAATTACTACCTTCTCCTACAAGCCTTGCCTTTCATATGCTGTATTTCTTTGTATGGATGAATTATGGTGTTCATAAGGTGCTTAAGTTATGGTGCTCAACCAGCTTCATTTCCAAGAAAAGTCTGTTCTCTGTCATGCTGTATGCATGTGCTTCACTCCATGTAAGTGTGGGCTTTTTTACATCTAGTGCCATTGATAAGACTAGCATCTGTCAATACAAACACAGCTATTTAATTTACAAGGCCTCTGAAATTCATACAGTAAGGCTGCTTAATGCATCTCCCTCACGTATTACTTGTAATTAATATTCTGCTCTCTTGATTATTTTGTGCTTGTGTATATTCCTCATCTAGTTCTTTACCTAGCAGAATGGCACAGCAAAGTATCAGACACCCATAGTTCTCCGTGTTATGCTGAAAACTTTTTCTTGTCACTCAGTATGACAGAAGGAAATGTCACTTATGGTGTCACTGTGTTCATGAGCTTCGATATTACGCATGGAAATGTGTAATAATCAGTATTGCATAGCTTAAATTGAAGTCTGTGGAACAGAAATGCAAATGCTTCAGATAAGGTGAAATTAAAGTATTGCAATTATGTGGATATTGTTTCCATTCCCTATAGATATTATTCTCCTCTTGTGAAGTAAAGAATGATCTAAAAAACCCCCAAAGGCTAGATATTATGCTTGTACCATATATGACCATAGAAAGGGCAGTTAATCTCTTCAGAAGACTACTTTTTTTTTTTTTTTTTTCATTGCATAAATTCAGCTGATTAAGGGAAAACTGGTTTGGGGCCTGAAATCACATGGTGGTCACTCAAGTTATTTTGTAAATAACACTTTACAGCTGCTGTAGCAGCAACTCCCTTTAGCACTGTTCCTTCTTTTTAAGAATGCTGAATACAAGTAAGGGATGGAAGAAATTGTGGACATGCTTTTGGGGATGGCAGTCCCGACTGCTTTCATCATGTCTTTCAACATGGGTTTGTGATCTAGAAGAGGTTGAGGACCAATAATCTGTTGTAGCAGCCTTTATGCCTACTGCTATTATTAAAACATTTTACCATTGCAGTAAGGAGATCTGAAGCTAGTCTCATTTACCACAATGTAATTGGAGTTATTCCTGATTTACAGACTGGACAGCATAGGTATTATCAGAATGTAGCCTGTGTTTTTATTTTAACTACAAGGAAGAGAATTTTTCTACAGTCTTGAAGTGAATGGAGTGCCAATAGGGTAGCCTTAAAGTAAGCACAGTGGGGTCCCGCTTTTTTTAGTGTACAAAACCAGAGCACAGCTGGCTTTTCCACGTATCTATATTTCATATAGTAGAGTGATTCCCCCTCAGCCATCTTCGGGTTCCTCAGTTTCTCAGTCAATGTCAGATGCGAATTTAAGGCCAGTTTGAACCAGATGAAGCTTCCATCAGAAATGCCCCCATGGTGCAACACAGATTACAAAAAACTGTGTGCTAGCCAGGGGCAAAATCTCGAACTTTTCCTCCCCATTTATACCACTGAAGCAGGGAGTCCAGTTTCCTGGGAGTACTAGATTGACAAGGGACAGCGATTCCTACAGAGCATGGTTTAGATTTCAGATGTGCTTAACTGCCCTCCATAGGTGTCTGTTGGCCTCTCTCAGCTCTGCAGGGAATCCAAAGCTTCTAAACTGAGAGGTGGAAGATAAGAGAGCCTAAAGTGAAGTGGGATGTATCTGACTAAGGCATTTGTGAGCGCTGTAATCTGGCCTTGGGCAGATCAGGCAAATTCAAAGGCAGGCCACATTTTCAGGCACTGCTTGCAAAACCTTCCTTTGCAAATGAAAGATTTAAGCTAGCAAGATGAACAACAATATTCTGCTGAAACCGCTAGCCAATAGAAGGAAAAGAAATCATGAAGGCAAGAAAAAGAAAAGCAACAACATAGGAAAAAAAGGCATGCTTTCTTCAAAAAGAATGCAGTTAATATAACCCATTGCATAGCTCTTTTGTTATCTGCTGTTACAGATGAGTAAATGGAGGCATCAGTGGTGTTCCTAAGTTTACAATATCAGGTCAGCTGTGTTACCACACAGTGTAACAAAACCAGTGCACCTTTATTTCTAAAATGTAGTTCATCTCCTATAACCTCTTTTATTTCTGTGCCGTTTGAAATTACAAATAATCACTTTCATTTCCAAAGCAACATGTGCTTCTGCTATGTTTGTGCGTGTATCTTAACAGTGCTGACTTGCTTCAGTTGTGTTCTTCAGATCTCATCTGGTTTTGTTGTTGTAGTCAAACATACATGCCATACAGTTCAGTCAGCAAAACCACTCCTAACTGACCTGAAATATTTGTATCATTCTAGCGCATGTAACCACAGCCCTGAAAATGCTGCCTTTTGTAAGTCTGTAAATATCAGTACAGCAGCTGTGTGCTTTCTTTTGGAAATACAAGCTTGTCTGCAAAACTATGAGAACCAAATTACAGAATATATATATAAAAAAATAATGTTTAGATAGAGAAAAAAAATTGGAAAATTAATCTGAAAAATCCGTAACTTTTGCACACAGTTAAAAGGATATCTTTGCTTAATGTTTATAGTTAATTTTTTTATATAATTACAGGACAATAGTGCTTTGTTAGCAAGTCCGATCCTTGAGAAAAATTAAGTCAATGGTAAGAATAGAACTCTTTTGCTCATTTAAAAAGTTGTGAGCAGAAGTAGAATGAAATGTGACATGGAGTATCTACTAGTTTAAAAGCACAATTAATAGATATTTAAGTGAGTCCCAGGGATTTGGAGAGTAAATAAATTACTATAGAATCTATTCATGCTAATATTTTCATTGAATCAATTAAATTCAGGAAATCTGGATTAGACAAAGTAGTACGCTGCTCTCCAGTATCTGCACTGGAACAGATTTTGCAAAAGGCAAGAAGTTGTCCAGCGATGGCTTAAATCACTGTGGTGCGCAACCTGGTACAGTTCAACATGCTGCTACGTTTTGTAAGACATGAAATAAAATAGACAAGGGTCATCTTTTCTTTAGAGAGGTAAAAACATTTACCTGCCTAGTCTCTCTGTTTTCGTAAAACATCAGGACCCTGTGCAGCTTAGGCTGTTGTATAGAAAATTACTTCTTTCTGCTTGTCTGTTCCTTAGGGGACATCTGTTATTTCTGTTTACCTCCTCAGATACTCCAGTTTTCTTGTATGTGATCTTTCAGTAGTGCTGTTTCACATATGTTTTCTACAGTATATTTATTACTGAATTCATAGAGCACCTGATGTGCAACCCATCTGGAAATTATAGAATCATAAATCTAAGCTTTCCTTCTTCCTATTCCATTTCAGGTAGTTTTGCTACATCCTTCTTTAATCAGATGTTCAAAGGCATATTTTTATGGTCACACACACACATATATATGTATGTGTTTATTCAGAACACTGCAGAGCACTGGCAAATGATAGGCTATTTTGCTGTAGTTAATGTAACTCAGAAAAGAGGCTTTGAACTTTTCTAATAGAAAGTGCACACAATTGTGGGAAAGTATGGACAACAGTTAATGAATTGTTATGTTTGACTTCATGCCTTAAATGTCTAAGTATCTTCCTGAGCATCTGTATTAATGCCTTTTCTGAAATCATTTATCTATTTACAGCTCATTTTAAGGTGACAAAGCAAAGAAGTATGAAATTGTCATTAATACTTCTTATAAGCAGTTAGGCAGATAGTTAAAGCACTCTGTATTGTCCTACTGCTAGAAGTAATCAGCTTTATGTGAGATGCAGTAACGGTATGTTGTGCAAGAAAAAATCAAATAGGGTCACCAAAGCCATTTCATTTTGTGTTAGAAAGAAGCATTGCTTGCCTGGTTGGTTGTTTACTTACTGCATCTCATCTGATATGCAGAAACTTCCAGGTAAGGAAGATGTACTAGGTGGATCATTTGTAACAAGAGAAACATACCATGAACATAGTTGTGGATATATCCAGAAGCAGAATAGGCAGGTAATTTGAGGGTAGTCTTTTTTAAGGGCAGTGTTTTTCAGCTACAGTTAATGCAGATCAGGAAACTGTTGCCTCATTTTGCTGACTACCAGCCAATCCCAGCCTGTCCTATAGCAGGATGTTACCGGTCCATGTGATCTGCTAATGTAAATAAACTCTGTGTAGAAAAGTGGCAAAGCAATCCCATTCTGTCAAAACTATTCAGATAAAACCGGTAATAACATACATTCTTTACATTAAACTAGACCCTTTTAATAGAACAGAGAGTTAGGGGGTCACTATGTATGTGTCGGGTAAAGGTGGTGAAATCTCTGTAGGAGATCAGCTACTGCTGGAACAATAATTCTGTGTCATCTGACACCAGCAGACTTTACTGGTATATCTGTTATATATATATATATACACACATATATATACACATATATAGACACACACTGATAAATAAAGTATATTTAAATAGCAGCTTTGAGGAGAGACACTTTAAAATCTGACTTCAAATGAGCAACTGAGGAGCTTAAATCCTGACATAACTTCAAGGATTTCTAAAATACTTCCCTAACATTGCACCTATGCAGCAGACTGAGGAACAGATTCCTTACCTCAGCCCTGCAGTCACCCATAGACCGTTACTTGTGGGTTAATTGTTCTAGACCTCTGAAAACTAGATGGGACCAAACCCTACAGCATTAGGAGGACCATCAGTTTCTGTTCAAGGTGATTGTAATAGCATATTTAGCATTTTGAAAAGCAGGCAACTAAACTTACGTGTGCCACGGAAACAAGTTTTACATTTCAGATCTAATGTCATTTGTATCATATTTTAGCTTTAGTGTTTCTGGTCAGTTAATACACTGGATATAGTAGAACAAGTGAATTCTTAACCTAGAAAAAAATTAAGCGATGAGGTAAGTTTAATAGTTACTCTGATTGTCGTCATTTGTGGAGTGTAAGAACACTATGCAGTGTTAGTAGTAAGTTTTCAAATTGTATAATCTAGAATATGCTTCTGCTGCAGGTCATGGCATAACAGCAGTGAAGGAAAAAGCAGGAACTACCCTAGGAATACATAACACAAGTTCAGCATCTTCGGAAACAGCAGTGCCTCCTGCAGCTGAAACACCAATTATACGTAAGTTCAAGTTCACTGAAATTGGACCAACCTCTTTGACACTGCCAAATTAGTCCAATTTACAAAATTACAGGATTTTGACCACAGAATCCAGTTTACTGTAATTTGTGACTAGTAGAGATGAAAGTATGCTGTAACTTGCTTTTTTTTAATTTTGTTAGAAGCAGAAGATTCTCTGGACCAAAGCTCATCTGAGAATACTCCTTCTTCTCCTTCGTCTGGATCTCGTGGCATGTTGTCAGCTTTCACTCATGCTGTACAGAACACAGTGAGTCTTTTTAGCTGGCCTCTGTGCTCTAATCATTCTTCATCATTTTTAGGTGCAGCTTCACTGTAGGTCCCATTTGTTAAGTTGTAGCTCTTTGTAAAAACAGTTAGGTTGTAAGTCTGTTTAGAGTCTTTTCTATGGCAAAATAACTGTATCAAATTTAAAAGAAAAAGTCAAACCAACTAAGTCATTTACTACTTTAGCATCATTTTCAGTGAAAAATTGGTATTCTCCTAAACTATATCGAATTCTGCAAATTCTATTGCAAGAATTCTATTGCAAGAAAAAAGATTTCTGGGAAATCTTGTACCATCATCTAATTTTTTTTTTCAGTTAAGTCCTTCCAGAGAAAGTATGTTAATATTTTTAATAATTTTTGAAGGCAGATAAAATAAGAAAATACTCCATTCGCTTATTTGAAGGCTTCTACTAAACTGTGCATTGTTAGTCCCTGGCCCTTACCTTCACCTCTCTATCTAGTGTCTCATTTCATATTAGCCTTCCCTGAAGATGGTCTGATTGCGGACTCAGTGAGGCAAAATCTCTCATCCACAGTTCTTTCCTGTTACGGTCTCCATATATCTCCTGTGTGTTGCACTTTACCCTTTTCTGTTTCTCTGTGTTTCAACTTTTGCAAACTCCTGTACCATACTGTTCTCGAATAAATTTTGGTTTAATCTTCTTCCCTTACATTTTTTACACATTATTGCCATAGCAAATGTTTTCCTCTGATCTTTTCAGTGTGGCGTTTCCCTTGAAATTGTAAGAGACTTGAAGCATCAGCTAAAAAGGCATAGAAGACTAAGTCCCCATTGAGCATGTTTTAAAAATGGCAGTTCTTTTTTAGTGCATATCCAGTTCACTCTGAGCACCTCATCACTCTAATATCAAAGATTTTGGGAGCAGGGAGAGATTCCTACTGACTATTCCTAAGACTGTTGCTACAGAATCTGGAGCATCGTAGAGCTTGTTGAGGGCTGGACATCAGTAAGTTTACCTGAGCATTGTATAAAATTTGCAAATAAGAGAAATGTGCTCTTGCAAACCTAGAGAGGCTACTATACCACAGTGATGAATGTCACCAAACAAAAAGAATAACTTAAGATTTCAGTAAGTTGCTTGTAATGCCATTTGAGACTTCAGTAGGGTTTTCCATTATATATCATGTTACATCAGCATTTGATTATCTGACAGGTACATAATCCAGACTGAAATGGGAATCTTTAACCAGTGAAAATTCTTCTTCAGTGTACGTGAAAAATTGTGAGTGAGGGCTAATGCTAATACGAAGACACAGGAAAAACAACTGTATTTCTATAGGAAGTTCCAGAGTCATCACAAGTGTCAAAAATTGCATTAACAAGAAAGGTTAGGTAGGGTAGGATCATCCTGTTCATGATGGACTTTGGGTCCATATTATTCATATCTAAAATATATTCCCATGGACTAGATGTCACTTCAGATGAAATTAAAGTGGTATTCTTAATAATTTTTTTTACTGGCAACAGGTGTTAACGTTTCTCTGGTGCAAGTCTTTTAATTAACTAGAAATATTTTTATAGTTGAGTTTTTTCTTCTTGAAAATATATTCAGAACAACGTAACAATTTTATAAATGTGTCAATCCTAGTGTTCGTTGAAGTATAGAAGATCTAGGGACCTGAATGTTCACAGATAGTGTCAGCAAAAGCAATACTCTTTACAGTTCATATTAGCATAAACTGGAAAGAAAATAACCACATTGCATTGTTTTATACAGGGGAAAAGTGTGTTATCTGGAGGCTTAGATGCTTTGGAATTTATTGGGAAGACAACCATGAATGTCCTTGCAGAAAGTGATCCTGGATTTAAGAGAACCAAAACACTGATGGCAAGAACAGTTTCTCTATCTCAGGTTGGATTTATTTAACTACAGCTCTGTCAATGCAGTTTTAGATTCTTTTTCCGGAATTTCAGATGCCTCAGGGAGAGGCTTTATTTATTGAAATAGATATTGGCTAGGCTTAAGGAAATAAATATTATGCTTTATATTTGCCCCACTTTATTTTTCTTCAGAGAGACACAAAAGATAATGTAAAATCATCTTTTCTGTATAATCACATGTGCAACACCTGATTTTAATAGGGTAGTATATGTGGTGATAAGTCATTACACTCTGGAGACAGAATCAAATTGTTGGTGTTATTTCTAACAGCTGTAGATAGGTAATCTTCCAGCACAAACATCACTGTACTGCTTTCCTTGGAAATAAGTAATACTGGAATATGATGTATGTTTCATTAGGAATTAAAGCTGTGAAAAGTTAGATCTTAATGTCCATCTTAACTAAAACTAACTTTTACAGCCATGACTTACATACATGTTTAAAAGTCCAGAGGTATGATAAAAACAGAAGTGCTGTCAGTACAAAATTATTTTAGCTCTCCAGACACTGATAGGAGGGTGGCTGTGGAAATCAATAGACATTGAAAAAAACTTTCATTTTACTACGTGTTTACTTCCTTGTAGAGAGGAGTAAGGTATTTTTCTTCTAATGAGATGTTTTGTCTTTGGTGTTTGTCATTCTAAGTGTGAACAGACTGATACTGTTGTAGTAGGCCAAAAGCAAGTAAAGCTTCTTAAGGCCCACAGGGTTAAACCCAGCTTTTGAGAATACCTTTCTAAACAATACGCATTAATTCACACATAAAAGATGAGTCAGAAAGTGACATGAATCAGTTCTCATAGGTCACATAAGGTAGTGCTTGCTTTTTGGTGATTTTTACATAAAACTTTGTGAATGATCTTTGGAAGGTGGAGACTGAAAAAAATCTACTATTTTAAGTCTTCTGTAACAAGTGAATAACTGAAGACAACATTGTAGAAATTTTGATTATGGAATAGTGTAAGTGGCGAGAGTTAATCTGTATTCAGAGGCTTATATGTGACTTGAGATGCAGTTCAGATGTATTTACCAGCTTTACTTTTTAATTTACAGTAAATTCATATGACAGGCCATTCCTTCCTGGAATAGAAGATCCTATTCTATACACTATTCTGTCCTTGTACGCTAATTTAAGTGTGTAAGAAGATCACTCCAAAATATTCCCAAGTACATGGAGTGTAGTTCTGCCCCAGTTTTGGTAGAAAACACACCTTATTAGGCCAGTCTCTTCTGTCAGTCTTGCTGTCACATAAAACTGGCTTTAATATCTGTTAAAAATATTGTACAGGAAATGTTTATATAGGTGCATTATTTATGCAAGTAGATAGGCAGGTCCTGAAAATAATAGTCTTCCCATTTTGTGGTCTGTGGAATGGATTGCATGACTCTCTAAGGCTGTGTATAAAGTAGTCCTTTTCATTTTATTTTCATTGTAGTTGGTGGCAAAATTTCTTATACAGTATCCATAGCTGACATTGCTTTTGAGAACATATGATTATTTGTTTGTTCATTGTTTTTTTTTAAAAAGATGGTTAGCAATTGCCATTGAGAAAACCACACTTGGAATACTACTTAAATATTTTATTAGAAAAGTTTATCAAAAAAGTTAGATATTTCAGCTTTGCAGGTGTGATATAGTCCCAAATTTTATTAGTTTCCTAGACAAGCAGAAGCAGGAAGTAATAAAATCTGTTATACCTACAGCACTACCAATAAAACAAAAGGAATGATGTGTATTTTTGCAGCTGTTGAGAGAAGCTAAAGAAAAAGAGAAACAGAGGCGGGCCCAGCAAGTTACAGTTGAAAGAACAGCACATTATGGACTACTTTTTGATGAATTCCAAGGTTTGTCTCATCTTGAAGCTCTGGAAATCCTGTCAAATGAAAGTGAAGCTCAGGTACAGTATGCAGACAGCATAAATCAAAATGGTTGGTAAAAAATTGATCTTTACATAAATTTCACTCTGCAAGTACATAGGGAATGAACAGTAAGTTTTCCATCAACTTCAGAGAAAGCTGGATTGGTCCCATGGGCCAATCATTGGCTTCAGGAAATCAGTCTCAATACACCTAAAATTTTAACTCCAAGGTTGACTCCAAACTAACAAACATCTTAACTGAATGTTATTTTTGTTAGGACTGTGTATAGTCTATATTTTTCAGCTTGTGACACAATGCGTATGTCTTTTCAGCATTTTCAAGGTGGTTGAAGTCTTTTGGTTTTGTATTGGGCTCCGATACTTACTTTCAGGAATTCCAGGCCTACTACACATGAAGGCTGGTGAATTAAAATGAATCCCAGATTACTTATCCAATTCATAAGCCTTTTTTATTGTGTTAGTTTTTAAAGTTACATAAAACTACCCTAAGATATTATTACTGGAAGTGTAAAGATGTCTCTCTGAAGAACATGCTAATGTTACTATGGCCTGTATGATAAATATATTTTTTAATTTCAGCTGTCAATTTATAGACTCTGCTAGTAGAATAGTAGCTCTCTGACAGTAGATTAACATAATTTGGTAGAATCCCAGCAGCAGTATTTTGTAATAAAACAGTTTTCTGAATAAGTTTATTAAAATGCAAGTTTTCTTCTTGTTTGTTTTTGTAATTAGCAGTCCTTGCCCTCTGGGTTATTTTTAATAAAAAGTAACCAGCTTATGTTTTTTAAATGTTCACAAATAAAAGAAGCTTATATTAGTAACAGCTAAGTACATACTGTCCACATTTTAAATTTTTGCAATTATGTCTAAATGAAAAATTAGAAATTCAAAACTTCCATGTAAGGTTCAAGGGCCTGCTTTTGGAAAAAACCCAACAATGAAAAACCACAAAACAGCAAAGCGAGAAATAGAAATCAAGATCAAGTTAATTGTCAACACTCTTTTTCTTTTACTGTGAAATACCACAGGTTAAGTAAGACTTGTGCAGGTTGTTACCATTTTCTGATGTGCTTCATGTTACATCCTAGATAACCCCTTGTTCATAGTCCTGCTTACTTCAGTTAGGATTGAATGCAACTATGGGGGTCAACAAGTCCAGTTCTATGATAAATATTCCAATTACCATACACACACAAACACACACACACCAAGCATGTACAGTACTATAAGCTTAGAGACCTGTACTAACAGCCCAAAAGCCAAAGGAGGAGCACATGAGAAAATGAAGGTGTTGCTAATGTCCTATGTGCTTCTAATAGCAAGGATTTAAAAATATTTTTAAGCTTTTATTTTGAAAGTTTCCATTTTAAAAGTTCCCATTTAATACTATGAAATGGATAATGCTACAAAGAGGGACAAAAAAGCCCCAGGTGGTCTTTCACAACCTGAGTCGGGTCTCCCAACTTCATCTTGTATTTAACCCTGAGCATGGGAGCTGGACACACCAAGGAGGCACGTATGAAAGTAACATCTTTCCCCAGTCTCTCACTGAGCCAGTCTGCACATTTGTCAAGCAAGCTTAAACAAATTCCCTTGAAAAAAACCTAAAAGTAAAATTTTGTATCAAGGGGGGAGAAAGGATTTCTCTCGGCTTCCATAGGCAGAGAATGCAGTCAAGGGATTAACACCATATAACTGTAAAACAAGTGATTCAAGGAATCTGTTTCCATCCCTCTTAGGCAAACTAACAGTGATTCAAAGAATCTGTTTCTGTCCCTCTTAGGCATGCCACCTTATTAGATATGCAGGGACCCGCAGATACCTGAGACATGCAAAGACCTGTCAATGCATTCTTCAGAACAGGTGGACTGGTAGACTGTCAATAATTTTGGTTGCATTTTGAAGGAGGGGAAACAGGCTTCTTTTTTCAACTCCTGTGAGTCCTCAGACTAACCATGAATTTCACCTGTGCTCTTTTTGCCTGCTGTCTTCCAAGCAATCTCAAAATGCTTATAACAGTTTGCAATTAAACCATAGATTTATAATTCAAAACTAATGTTCTGGGAGAAGGTAGAGACCTGATGATCTTGCAAGGCTGGTGTAATTTTTGTGATAATCAAATGTTGATGAGAACCAAAAATGTGTCTGCATTGAAACGTTGTAGACAAGGTTGGAGCATAGTGGAAGTTTCCACTTCTTAGCCTATTTTGGTATCAGGCTCTAAATCAGCATTTAAGAAATGCTCAGTTTTGGTTAGCAATGCTTACTGTCCTTTCTTTTACAGATTCAGTCATATTTAGCAACACTTGATGGAGAGCAGTTGGAGACTGTGAAAAATGATTTAATTGCTATAAAAGAGATTTTTGTTCCAAAGGAATCAGATGATGAAGTGGTGCAGGCACAGAAAGGTAATTGGAAATATAGAGAATCATAGGAGTAATTGTTACTTTTGTATACAGTAATTTTAAAAATTACAATCCATACTAGAATTTCTGATATCCTAATACTCTTCATAAGGTAGTCATTAAAATTAATTCTCTATAGAAGTTGTGGAAGCTGATCAATGCTTAATTTTGAATTTATATTGTAATTGAAGTGTGAGATATAGGAAATGTAAGGAAATATATTACTTTGCTGTATCATCAGTGAAAGCAAAAGATAAATAAGGGAAAATGATAACCTTTTGAATAACTGAGGTTTTCTTACAGAATCTGTTTATGAAATGGTGTAATCTGAATGTTTTGGGGTGTTTAGCAATGCTTTTCCGTTTAGCAACTTCCTCCTCGCTTTGCACCCTGCCTTACTAGATAGGGAAAAGGTAGAGTGTAATAGAGACTTAAGAACCCTGAACTTTTTAAATGAAAGTCACTTTGAAACACAGTGGCTTTCTAGGTATTGCTTGGCAAGATGTGACATGTGAAGTGTGAGAAGTCAAAGCAACCAGAAGCATGCCATAACTATGTCATAGTGCACAGCACTGAAGAGAATGGGACAAGCATGACAGTCCACAGATCAGCTTGCAAAAGTTACAATAAAATGGGTGGGTGATTTGGTTGGGGGCAAAATAGGTGTCTTAAACAGGAATTTTGGCATTCCCCAGAACAGGCTGAAAACAGAGGGTAAGAAGTTAGCCTAAAGTCACCATAGGGCACATGTCCAGGCCTGTGAGATCCATACCAAACCTCTTCTAGCTAACAGAAGCAGTCCCTTTGATGTGACTAAAGACTGGCTTATGCTATTGAACACCATATTGTTGTGTTTCAGAAGCACAGAAACATAAAAAGATACTTGTTCCACATCTTCTTGATCTTCTCAAGGGCGCTTTACCCATAAAACCTACATTTTACAGGATGGTGAGGTATGATTTCTCTAGCCTTCAGAAAAGCTAGAAAAACTGTGTTAACATCCACATGAGTCTTTTCTGGTCAGACTGTGCTTTCTAAGCAGTGCTTATTCAGTATGCCTGATGTCTTTCACAGGGAGCTTATTGTTTCTTCTTGGGTGGACAACGAGCGGTCAGTGTAAAGTAGAGTACAGTAGAGTTTTGTGCTCCCCCCGTACCCCTTGTTACTCCTTAAAACCCCATGCTCCTCTGTGAGGTTGTGAGAAACAGAAGTCAAGAAAGTGTATTAACTGTTTAAGAGTGAGGATTCATGAGATGACTGTTGTTCCTTAATTACTGTGGGAAATATTTCCTTGCTTTGAAACCAGCCTTCAGGAAAAGTCCATTCGTTGCACAAAGTGATGTTTTCTCTGGTGGTGGGAAGTTCTGTTTTTTTCAGTGAAACACAGCTGCTGATCATGTTCCTTGAAACATCAGCTGGCCTTTTAAATAGTCTGGGACCAAGGCAATGAGCACCTTAAAAAAACAAACAAACCAAATCAGAGTGTCCAGCATCCAGCAGCTTTCCCCCTGCAAAAGCAAACCAGTCAGCAGTGAAACATTTCCTCCTCTCTGTGACAGCATAAATAATAACCACACACGTGTTCTTCTCACAACTGAATGGGTGTTACTTCAGGCTGCAGTTCAAAATGACTCACAGCCTTTAGTGTGATCAGGTTCAAGATTTATTGTTACTTGAACTAGAGATAAATTTCATTAATTAGTATTAAGTCAGATAAATTTTAGTTCCACTGGAGGACACCAAAAGAATAGAAAAGTTAATCACTTCTCAAGGCAGTTTTCTGTTACAGCTGAGCCTAAAATTCTGTGGTTAGGCTCCTGACCTGGGACATGTGGCCTTTACTTCTTTCTTCAGTCCACAATCCATAGTACATGCAACCAACACTGCACTGATAGTGCTCTTACCACTGCATAGTGCTTTGACACGTCCCTTCTAGACAGTGTCCTAGCCTGGGTGCCTTTCCCAGTCACAAAAATGTGTTATGTTCATTAAAATCTTGTCCGAGTGAAAAAAGGCTTCGTATCATCCTCCTGAGTCAGGGAAACCAGACCTTTTCCTGAATTTCTTAATGCGCAGGATCTTTAGTGTTTTTATTAAGTGCATTTATGCAGCAAATGCATAAAACCTTGTAAAACTTAAAGAATTCCACTAATAGGCTTTTACATGACAATTGTCTGCCCTTTTTAGATAAAAACAATGTCCCACGCATTTTCATGTAATGTTCTATGTGATTTGGCATGTCCATTTCCCCTCATGGAGCACAGTGCTACTGAACAGTTTAATGTTTCATTGATACTTTAGTTTGCCAGTTTTCACATAATTTAAGTTGGATTCCAGTGACTCCATATTAACAATGCTTAGCATTCTAGTCATATTTTACAAATAAGTTTAGCTTTCTGGGGTGCATTGATACGTATTCTTCTGGGCACACGCTTACCTTTTAGAGTCTAGGTTTAAATTGTTTGGGTTTGTTTGGTTTTTTTTTAATTAAATTGGTATCGTTTACCTGAAATGACTTGTTGGAACCTTAAGCGTATTTCTGTGGCATAATTAATATTTACACTAAAAAAATGGTCTATGTTTAATGTTACCAAAACATTTAAACATCATTTGGCATCCAGCACCGATAAAAGACAGTGAAGTTTAACAACAGGTTCACTGATCAGGTTTAAATGCAGCTCATGTCTTGCTGTGAAGAGAAGACTTTATTCTAGTTTGTGTTCTCAGCTCAAGCTCCTGTTAAAAACATTAATTGTTTCATTATTTATTTTTACTTAAACTAGCTAGTCTAGCAGAACGTAGCAGTCTACATTAAAATTCTGTGGAGTTTTATTTGTGTTTTCTAAACAGTTTAAGACTACAACTAACTTGCCTTCAGTAGTATTTTGATTTGTTCTTCCTAGATCAATTAAATATGTGGGGTTTTTCCTCTATGCAAGGAGGCCACCCCCCTACAAAAGAGTGATTAACTAATGATGTCTGAAAATGTTAAATCTTACCTAGCCACTGAGCAGTATTTGAAAACAAGTTAATTACTACTTATTGCTAGTTACCACAGTGTTACCACTTTCTCATCATCAGTCATGTTATTTATGTGGTGTAATTTGTCAGGGCTATATATATTCAGCAAAAAAGAAGACTACTTGGGAGGAAAACTAGTACTTTGCATTCAAGTGTTTGAAAAGGGTGGCACTTTGGTTTTTGTAAATTCTCAGGATACCTTCTTGTCCTAGACTCTCAGAATCTCATTCAGAGATGTTAGTGCTGCTTTTTGTTTCTACTGTAAACACAAGTGTTTACACAAGAAGAAATTACTGCGGTGATCTTCAGAGGACTGTTTTGGGAAAGGATTGGGGCTAGGCTTTGTTCTTGGCGACTTTGAAACTGGAATTGTAGTTTTTTCTGTGTCTTTGCTTAACAGTCAGATAGGTGCAAAATGAATACAAAAAGAAAGAAAAGGAAAAGATATTTTCTGACAAAGGTGGGAGAAAGCCACATGCATACCCATACCCTTCTCTAATGTTTCCTCTCACTTTGATTATGTAACTTTAATGTATTTTTCACTGCAGCTTATTTTCCTTTCAGTTGTTTATGAAATAGTGAGAGGAGAATATCTGAAAAGGTAGCTTTACCTACATTTTGAAAGCCATTAACACCAAAAAAATCATGTGTGAGGTTAAGGGAGACAGTAACCAAAGTGAGTATTGAATTGAATGTACCAATTATCAACAATTTTGATAATTTTGTGTTGATCCAGTGAACTGCTTATCAGTTTTCAGCATGCTATACTTTATAAAACAATTTGCCATTGTTTTAAGAACAAGCAAATTTGGTGTATCCAAGAGATGCTGTATTGCAAAACCTGAAGGTCCTATTGCTAAAATTTACTGGTAAGGGCAGCAGTGAAATGAACTCTCTGCATCTTTTTGGCCTGCCAGAATATGATCTCCTTGACCTGTTCCTCTGCTGTTAAGAGGAAGGCTCAGTCCCTTCCTTGGTCACTGCAGCTGAAGAGTTCTTTGTGCTAAATACCAGTTTATTTTATAGCACCAAGATGGTCACTGTCTTTACAAGCAAGGGTACAATGTCCTTAGCTCTAGAAAGTATAATCTGAGTGTCAGATTCCACCACTTTTCCACATGTTGCAAGGTACTGTGGACTGTGAACAGTTCTACCGAAATCCCCAAACTCATTGGAGAATAATGGGTCTCTGCTTTTCAGCCCAGTACTGAAGATTTGCATAGAAATAGAAAAACTGGCCCTACCTAATAAATGAACAAAAAAAGTGGGAATACAGCAAGACATGAAATTAATTTTTGAAGTAGCTGGACTTCTATCAGGTTCAGTATGGGGACTTTTGCCTTTTGGTGTCATCAGGCTAAAAAAGCAGGATTTTGTATATTCCACCAGGAAATTTTAATGAAGGTTCCAAACCAAGTCAGTGCAGATGAACAGAACCAACCAAAATACCAACCTCCAGGAACTTAAAAGCATGTTAGAATATGGCAACTGCAAGTAGTCAAAGGAAAATATATAATATAGGTGAAGTTCAAATGCTAATGGTATTTTATCTTTGCTCGTAAATCCTGTGAAATAAAAGTGCAGATTCTTTAAGGCTCATTAGTCCAAAGCAGAACAGGAAACATTCTTCATTTAAGCAAAGCTCAGTCTTAAAATAGAAAGAAAACACAACTCTCAGCTGTGGTTTCAGACAGCAATAGAGAACAAGCTTTCCAGTATGTTTTGGTCTGAAACTTACTTGTATCTGGTCCTGCTGCAGTTTTTCTTCCTTGGTTTGCAAGAATAGGTTAGTATCTCTTTGGTTATTTTGTGGGTCATGTATTGTTGCCAGGTAACTAGGGATGATGCAGCTTCTTCTCCTCTTACCTGTTCTTTTGAAACGTAGTGGAATTTAGAATGGGGCGGAAAGAGTAGTTGAAGTGTCAGGCTAGCATATCTGGTTGTACAGGTATCTCTCTTGCTATTCTCTTTATTTGAGCATACACACGCACACACCCACACATCCCTTTTGTCTGTCACTGTTCTTCAAGTGCTAAGTGCTTGGGGAAACTATGTGACTGCATGTATTTGATTGTGTAAAATATAGTGATAACACCCTAAAAAAAAATGTCTTTCTTTCTTGCAGTAGATACGGGAGAAGAGTTTGTCAGCATGCTCACTGAACTGCTGTTTGAATTGCACGTTGCTGCTACTCCTGACAAGCTTAATAAGGTTAGCAACTGTTAGTGAGCTGCCCTGTGTTTTTTGGACAGAGATAAAAAAGGAGGGCTTTGTTCTGAAATCTGACTCAGTTCAGACAGTTCAGAAAGCAAAGAACAGGAGGGTGGCACTAAAATGATGAATATAGAAAAGCTTTCAGAGAAGAGAGTGAGATTAGTAAGGCAATACAGCTGCAATGACTAGCTAGCACAACACGTTAGAAAGCCTTCAACCAGGGATGTCTCAGCAGAAGAGTTCATGAGCACAGCACATTTGGTCTTACGTTCTGGGAACAAAGGTCAGGTTCAGATTTATTTTTCTTGCTCATCATGTTTATTCTTCTGAGGGACTTCTCCAGACCTTCTTAGCTAGAAGCAAAGTCTTGGATTTATCTTGTCTAGCTTCAATCATCTAAAAGTTAGATGGCTAGAAGCTAGTCACGTCACTAGTCACATTTGTACTGTCAGGTCCCTTTAAAGTGATTCACCTGCTGATCTTCGGCTCAGATGAATGTTTATCTCTCTAGCTGCATGGACTATGGATAACTATCTTAGTCTTAGGTCTTAACATATTTTTTGACTTCATGTTAAAAAAAGAGACATCATAAATTTCTTATTAACTATAACAGTAGTCTGAAGGTGTGTAGAACTTCAAGGTTTTTCCACTTTGATCTACTTTCAAGCCTGGGAAGGCAGCTGAAGATACACTGATTTGCTATTTATTTTGCCTTCAGAAATTTAGTACATCTCTCTTACTTCTCCAATATTTTTTTCTCCTTTTTTATACCACCTTCTTATTTTATTTGGGAAAATTATTTCTATGTAAATAGATACCTCATAAAGCTGAAATATTAGTAAATTTGGTATTAATGCCAGCTCTATGTGTTAGTTAGGGATTTCATACCTGTAGAGGAATTACCCTCACTAATCCATCTTTATGTAGTCAGAAATGCTTCTCCCTGTAGTCTCTTAAATATACACTTAACTAAATGCCATGCAGAGGCTTGATATGTTTGAACTTCTGAATGTAAAAAGGAAGTAATTAAATGTATTGTTAATTAATGTTCATGAACATAATTTGATATTCCCTATATGAACTGAACTTTGGGGTTGGGTTCTTTGTTTGGCAGGCTAGGAAAAAAGCTCATGAATGGCTGGAAGAAGCCAGTTTTTCTACCCCAGTAGACACAGAAGAGAAGCTAAAAGAAAAACCTGGGGAACCTAGTGAAGAAAAGATTGAAAAAGAAGATAAAATTGACAGTGATAAAACAGAAGTAGATAAAAACAAAACTGTGGAGGTAAAATAGCTTCTTGGGGATAAGTTTCATTAAGCAAATTGTCATACTTTGATTACTTCTTTGTTTGTTGGTTTTATATGTTCTCCTTATTTATAACTCATGGAAGTATTAGGAAATAGTAATATATAACTATTCACTGTAGACCCAATAGGAAACTAATTTGCATAAATATTTTTACTTAGTCTGTTCCCATAAGTACCTATCAAAGTAGCAGGTCCTCTGTCTATTGTATTGGGTTTTCATGTCTAGGTTTTTGTGTATATGTATGTGTATACACAACATACAGTGAGCTGAGGGATTCTGTGGTGTAATGTCAATAGCACATTGAAAGTCATACCTCAACATTCCTTGGCATCTGTGTTTCCCAGTGACAGTACATGAAAGAAATTCACAAACTTTGTTTAAACACTTAAACAGTTTAAATCACAAACAGACAAAACAGAAATATTATTTAGGCACCTCACAAATGTTCATTCTCTCTATGAGAGAGAGCTCTTAAGGCTAAAAGTAGCATGTTTAGACAATCCTTCTTGCTGATAAGGGTGATTGTGATCGAATATTTTACACCAAATTATACCAATGTTAAATATGGTTGGTATCTTTGTCAAAATATTATCCGTAATGTTTCCTTACAAAAAAGGTCCAAGGAAGGAGACAGTTACACTGTATGTATTATAGACTTTATGCAATTGCAGATTTCCAGCTGGCATCAGCTTGTGAAAGCTGTAACACCGTAGTGCTAAATTGAATTCTTTATCATTGCTGATAAAAGTCACTTTTTTATTGGGAGTATTATCCATTTCTACTCTGGAAATTCATCTGAGGGATGACTCAATACTTTTGGCTCTATATGAAAGTAGTTATGACTTACTTTAGTGTTAAGGGATCTCTGTATTTGTTAGGACTAGGTCTAAAAGTGTTAGGTTAGAAAATCCAAGAGCGTGATGTGACCTAGTTCCCATCCAAATAAATGGTAGACTTGTTCTTACTAATTTTTCAGGATGAGTGTAAGGTCTATATTTTATAATCTGTGGATATTTCATTTCCTAGTATTGTTTGTGAGGATGGCATTATGGCTGATATTACTTCACTATGTACGTGATGGTATTTCCAGTTGGGGCAGGGCTGCTCCTATGTTTGAAATTCTTTTATGTGTATATATCTATATGTATATTTATCAATGTTGTTATTAGTGATTACATTATTCACTGTTTCTAATTTAAGGAAATATACATGCTCTCCATTGAAAGTCTGGCTGAGGTAACTGCTCGTTGTATTGAACAGCTTCATAAAGTAGCAGAATTAATTCTGCATGGGCAAGAAGTAGAAAAAACAGCTCAAGATCAAGCAAAAGTACTGACAAAGTGAGTATTTTAAGGATTTCATGTATGAACATTTGACATTTGCTTAAAACTCATGTAGTTTTGTTCAGCTTTTGGCACTTGAAGGCAGTAAGTTCATGAATCAACAAATGGTATTGGCTTTAGGGGTCCTGGTGCTGTATTTTCTCATGTAATCAAGTTACATAGGCTACCTGTCATTTTTTGACATGGCTAACACATGTATGTTTACAAAAACATGACCTATTCACAGGCTGAAAGTTGTCTCTGCTCCAGCGAGTGAATGTACATGCTAATTTGGGTTGCATTTCCTGTTCCCTCTGCAAAAGATACTGTGCTAGCATATATAGAGTTTGCTTTTAGAGCACATAATGCATCTTATTATCTGTTGATTGAGTTTCATTATCTAGTGTTTAGGTGCCAAAAATATATAAAAATTAGTCTGTAGTTCTAAATGATGAGACTACATTTGCCAGCAACTTTCTGGTAAACCGCAATAAAACATGCATAAATTCAGGAAGCCAGTTTATCTAGTGGGACTCAAAATTCAGATCTCAAGCTCTCTGTAATAATCAATTCTACTGACATTAATGGGTTTTGACGCTAAGATGTTGTAAGCACTTGAGTCCTAAGTAAGTAAAGTATTCAAGCACGTGTTTATCCTTAGGAATCCTAGTAACAATAGCAAAGTCCATAGCAACACTTCAGTCTAAAACAAAGTACTTGAACAACTATTTTTCAGAATTAGAGCTAAGGTATGGTGCATTTTGCAGGATGAGGTTCTATGTGATGCACTTCTGAATGTTTTGCAAAACAGTGAAAATTCTAGGAATAGAACTAGATCTCCTTCTTCTTTCATATTTTAACCACAAGTGTACTTCCTCTTTTAGTACAGAGTAGATGTTTTATTGCTTAGATAGGAAACTTTTCGCTGTTTTCTTTAAAGTTTGATCTATTTCCAACAGTATTTCTAGGAGTTGTGTTGCTGCAGTTATCAGAAAAACATGAGTTAAAAAATTGAAACATTGCCCTATCAAAAAAACCTAGTGTTTGTGCCAACATGATGTCATTTTGCTGCTGTAGTCAGCAATGGATTTTTCAGTGGAGGAATGTAAAAACTATTTAATGAACAAAGTCTACTCCAAAATATTTAAAAAAATACTAGAAACAAAATTGCTTTAAGAACGTTCTTGGATGAAGTTTGTGCCTGGGGTAGTCACAGAGTTTTTACTTGTTGACAGGACAAGGATGTATTTTTATATTTGTCTCTCTTGTTTTTAAAACCAGTTTAACAAGTGCCATGTGCAATGAAGTTTCGTCTTTATCAAAGAAGTTTTCTGATTCTGTAACAGCAGTTGGGGTAAGATAACAGCATTCTCTGTAGCATTCGGGCTTTTTTTAATAGTTCGCTTCTTGAAACAGAACTCACTACACAAGTGCAGTGGCTTTACATGACGTACCAGCAAAGAGGGCATTCCTTTCCTCAGATCAAGAACACAGAGCATCTTTAGAGCAGATTACCTGTTGCAGAGAAAGTTTATAAGCTTTGATGGATGGCAGTGCGTCCTCTGCCTTTTATAATCTCTGTTCCTAGACACATTTCCCATTTTTCCTGATCACTGCTCAGCACTTCTTGTCTTTTTGTACTGAAAGGGCCCTACCTTTGTAGTCCCACAACTTGATATTGTCTTCTCAGCCTATCCCTTTTGAATGCATTTGTGTAAAAGTCATTAACAGATAACACTTCCAGTACCTTAAGATGGTTTCACGAGCTGTCATCTTAGCCTTTGCTAAATCCCCTGGCCTAGGGCCACTGTGTTTTCAAAAGGTTTAAGAGATTAGAAAATCTATTTAGTCGTTCATCTTAAAAAAAATGACTCTGTCTTGTATTTCAAGATATTCCATTTAGGAACATCCATTCATCTGTGAACATCTTTGCTAGAAATATTATCCTGCCTTTCAAGATGTTTCAAAGATGACTGGCATCTGAGTACTCTCAGGATCCAGAAGCAAAAACTGTGCTGTTGCTGAAATTGTTCTGTAAACTTCAGAGAAGAACAAACTCTGGTTCTCCTGATTACTCCATGAAAATGTGAATGTACATCAAAGGAAATTTTCCCAGTTCTCCCATGAGCTCTTCCAACACATCTCTGAGCATTTTTTTTCAGAGTTATTTGTAGACAACATGATTTACTGGGTTGCTTTTATTCTGAATAATTTACATTCCTTCCCATTACTCTGGGAGAAACTGCTTGTTTTGCATTTTGGGATTGTATTTTAGCATCTCTTTGTGTGACACTCGCAATAAATACATGCACAGACATATAAAAATGAATTGCACATGAAATATTAAGCTAGCCCAGCTCAGGAAATTGGAAACAAAAGCTTTCATAAGCATCACATTAGGTTTTGTTGTTATTATCTCTGGACTCAATTTTTAGGACCAGATTGTTTTTATGGACATTCGTGTGGACATGTAAGAAATTGAGCACAAAGACACTCCCCACTACTAAAGTACTCTCTAGAAGAGAGTTTTAGTAGGCAGTCAGATGATCTTAATGTGCTGTCCTGTGCTTGTAAGCTTTTGGAGGAAGATACGGGTATCCTCCTTACCATGATCAGTAGGTCAGATCAGGGCCTGTCACACAGGACTGTAGAAAATCTACATCTGCCTGCACGCCCCAGTGGTTCAGCTTCCTTCTTAACCTGCCAACAGTACCTGGGTTCACAAACACATTCCAGTATCCTGCAAAGTGCATTAACTCATGGAAACTGAGAAATGGCTTAGAACAGAAAATACTGGTTTTTTTCAAACATAATGTCATCCCTGTAGTTTTACCTGTATAATTCAGACAATAGTTGCAGTGCTGGCTGTACACATAGTCTATAATGTTGGCGATGTTTCTGAGTGAGCAGTAGTGCAGAAGTAAGAAATAACAGCTTTTCTTGCTACATAAGATTTATTTCAAATTTTAATTTATTCATTCGTACAATCAATAGTATAAAATTGATACTGCTCTCTTATCTGTTTCAGTTTATTGATAATCAACTGAACAGTGCATTTCTTAATGGATTTTTTAGTCACTGACAGTAAAATTACTTTTCTTTTCTCTAACCATCTTCCCTTTGTTCTGCCATCTTTCTCCAAACTAAAATTAAGGTGTTTTATGTTTCTTTAAATCTGTAATATAAAAGCTACAAGGCTGTAAGTGGAAATATTTCAGTTAAATTAATCAGTATTGTGTTTCCTTTGTTTCCTTTGCCCTAATGAAGTCCACCATTCAGTATTAAAAGAAAGCAACTCTTTCTGGAGGTTACTGTCATTCTAAAAAAACACAATGCAAAGAAAAATGAGAAAAAAGGAAAGAAATTTTGCCATTTTGAAAACCAGAGGAGCTGACAAATCTTGGTTTTCTGGCCTCTAGTAGTGTCACTACTCATTGTATCCATTTTATTCCTATCTGGTGGCTGAGAAAAATGCTATGTATGCTGAGCTATGTCTACTGGCTGGTCTGCATTGTCCAGCTCAACATATACTGCCTCCAGCACGGCGATCCGAGTTTCATCTCTTTTTCCTTCTGTAGGGGAGCTAATCTGGGCCTTTCATTTCCTCCTAACCACAGATATTTGTGAAACTTCAGAGAACTTAATTTTTCTTCTGACCTGAATTTTTCCTTCTTCTTTCCTTGAAAATGAGCAAGGGGTTAAAA
Source organism: Falco rusticolus (assembly GCF_015220075.1). Classification (NCBI taxonomy): domain Eukaryota; kingdom Metazoa; phylum Chordata; class Aves; order Falconiformes; family Falconidae; genus Falco; species Falco rusticolus. The sequence goes on from NC_051187.1 coordinate 100,040,374, forward strand.
ATTTTTGGGGGAGATTAAAAGGTCACTGACAGGCAGATGGACAGACAATGTCATCACATAAATATCACATCCATAGGAAACCAAGCAATTTGAAACTCTGTGGTACATGAATTAATGAAAAAGTAAAACTGTTCATTGTGCTCAGTGATAGAAATACGTAGGGTCTACTGAAGTGTGTATGAAATGTAGACGCAGTTACCAGGAATACTGTGATAAACAGTCTGAGTAAGAATCAAGGTGAAGCAAGACCTTTATAGAATTCATAAAACCACTTCTCAGGTAGCAGTATATTTCTGTTAAATGTATTTCTTGTCCTGGCATTTCATTCTATTTTCTGGTTTACAGAGCAGTATGAAGGCAGAGGTTCTTAACCCCATCATCAACAGTGTGCTATTAGAGGTAAGCCTTCACTTTTTTCACATTAGGAGATGTTCTAGTACAATGATTTTGAAATGAAACAGTTGCATTTATGTCTGAAGAAAGAACTATATAAAAAGTAATGACAATATCATTCTGGCTGTTCAGCGCCAGCTCATAAAGCTCTTGGTTTTGTGTTCATCCTCTCCCACAAACACTATAGTAGTAATACTGCATTTACTGAGGAGTCGTAAGAACTGTGTCACTGAAGTGAGACTGGCCAGCTCTTAAATTCTGCTGCTGTATTGGTCAGAGCACAGCAGACAATTTGCTGTTTATCCCTTTTCTAACCTATTCACATGTTGCCTGGGATGTCTATTCTTACTGTTATATTACCTACTTCAAATCTTGCAGAGTATTTCTGATTCACAGATAGTTTCAGACTATTCTTTCCTTTAAAATTGGAGTTGCAGTTATGCTACAGTGCTTCCCTTCCATAGGCATTTAGGTTTCCACAAAGATTCACAGTGTAGCAGCAGGTTTGGTCATCACATGGATAACCGTGTGTTAGACATCACCAAAATGTTCCTGAGTGATTTCTTTTATTAGTTACCATAACCCATGAGTGACCTCTTCTATTAGACATCATGAGCTATTTTTCATCAGAAGAGCAACAGTAAGTAAAATGTGCCTCAGTTTTGCTGAGAAGAGGTCAAGAGGGAGTAATACACTCAAAGTACTAAAATGTGTACTATCTGCAGCATGAGTTCTTTTAACTCTGCTAATTATATCACACTTCTCTTCAAACATAAATAAACATGTAGTAGCGACTACAAGTTGTCATTCTGTATCTAAAACTGTTCTCTTAAAAATGAGGAAAAGATTTTTACAATAAGCATTTTTGCACTGAATTAACAATATCTTTAGGGAAAATAATGGGAAGATTAATAGAGCTGTAGTAAAGATTACTGTGCAGTTCCTTTTGTTATAGGGTAAATTTGCTGTTGCAGCTGATGTATCTTTCTGTGCTTCAGAAATTGTGAAATCTGGGAATGTCCGGAATTGTGGAATATGATGTTTTGTACTTCTTAAATCCCGTATTTGTATTTGTACAACTATGTATTTGTACAGCCTAGGATCATGGAGAATTACAAACTGCTGTACTGTTCAGTATTAGAAATTCCAATAATAGTACTACACGTTAAAACCATTACAATAATTCAAACTGTTATTTTCAGTGACACTTTTTCCACCTACGTCAAATTCAGAATTAGTTCTGTTGTTGGAAAGACTAGCTGTTTTGTATTTAAAAAGTCAAATCTACTTCTGAACACTGGCATTTTATTCTACTCTCATTACAAACAAAACTGTCCAAGAGTTCAAACGGAGGGAAAATCAGATTTTCATGTAGTGATTGAGGCTCTCCTTGTTAGCCATAAGCTGTTGCAATTTATAATTTTTGGTATCTGCAGGTTCTAAAATCTTGTGTGAATACATATGCTAATATAGCATGATGCAGATGTATTAAAAAAAAAAAAGAAGTGTATTTAAAAAGTACAGTGTAATTCCTGGAATACATGACAGCTATACTGATGAACCACATGTTTTCTCTCCCCATTAGGGTTGCAACAGCACTACTTACATTCAGGATGCTTTCCAGCTATTGCTTCCAGTTCTGCAAATTTCACATATCCAAACCAGTTGTTTGAAAGCACAAGAGTGACAGTTTCCCAGCAGTTGTCTCCATTGGGCTTAACAGAAACCACAGACGTAATGTCTTTAATGTATGCAGATAGAAGACGTGGTATGAGAGATGTTGGGCCACTTAAGAGTCCTTTGAAGACACTAACTGCAGTTTTGCACATACAATCTTGAACATCATTTTAAAACTCTCTCAGATTTGTAGACTTTAGAAGTAGTTAGTAAAGTGAGTAATTTCTTTTCCATTACAGTATATCCTCTGCATTAATTTAAACTGAAGTTTATTGATATTAGCATTGATTTATATACGGATTCTAAGTGTTGACCCTTCCAGTTGTAGACAGTGTCTGAAGCAAATTAGAAGGTAAAATTTTAAAATATTTCAGCCCAAATGACCATTTCTGTTGTTTGCATCCTGTCAGTTAAAAATGTATATTTCAAAAGTTGGTTTCAGTACTTCATTTTAGCCAACATGAACAAATTATCATAGTGTTGGTGCTTGTTAAATATTATTTACAGTAGCAAATAATAACATCATAATAATATGTACCACTTACATAACACTTTGTGTTGAAAGAGTTGTACAGCAATAGGTATTAACTTTACTAAATGAAAATTATGGAGGATATGCATAGAGAATTATACTGAAAAGAAATTTTCTGAGCCAGTTAAGAGTATGGGTAAAGTTTGTATTTGCTGACCCACAGTTTTGTGTTCATTTATGTCTATTTCTTCATTCCAATGGCAGAACAACATTGCAGGCCAAAATGATCTTTTTAATACACAAGAAATAGAAAATTTCCCTTTTGTTTGGCAATTGAAATACCCCCAAAATAATCTCCTCTCAGATGTGTTACCAAGTTAGCACTTTGGGATTTAATTTTGGCTTTAAACATTATGAACCTTTTTAACAAATGGAGTGACTGATACTGACAATTCAGAAATAGGTTTTGGGCGTATAGAAGAAGTTGTGAAAAGAAGTTAGGAGAGAATTACTTTAGGTGAGGATGTCATATGTCGGAGCAATCACCTTTTATCTGAGGCAGTAGGAATGACATTTCATGATAACACTAGCAACGGTGATAATTTCTCCATATCCCTAGCTTAAAATCCTGAGCTGTGAACCTCAGAATTTGTTCAGGCTAGTGTACCTCGTAGATAGGAAGAACTTTCCAATATTTTATGCAGTTTGTTCTCCTGGATTTTCATTGTTTATTACATTCTTTCAGCTATTTTTTTCCTCTTGATACGCTCATTAATTGTTTTTAGATACTTTTTAATTGTAGTTAACATCTGAATATATTTAATCATAGAAGCATAGTCTATACATCATAAAAATAATGAAACAGAGCATGAGGAAATACTATCGTGTTTGCCAGAAAAGAGAAAACATGTATCTGCTTTGCACATGGTAACTTAATTTTGAGTCCAAGTAAGAGAGGACAGAAAGGTCTCTTTGTTTGTGTCTCACACTGCTGTGGTCCCTGTTCTGCTGTCACACACATTGTGACTTTTCCATCTTTTTTATTTAGAGATGAAATTTTCACTCTCCCTTCAATAAGGTTTATTATGCAAAACCTATTTTCTGACACCATGTAATTTAGCAGATTTGAGATAATCTTTCTGGGTAAGTAGAAGGGGTACAGTCTTCAAAGCCACCTACACAGAATGTAAAAAAAAAATATTAGAGCAATGTGAACAAAAATAAGAAAGCCCCTTGGCAGCTGAAAAGGCAAACAAAGCTTGACATTCATCGGTATTTATGCCATATTGAACACCTAAATTACCTCAACATGAGAGAAAGCGGGACAGAGGAGGGTGCAACTGGTAGGCGGGGTCACTAGCCCAAAGGTAGGATACAGCTCCCATCAGCCGTTACATCCGTGACACTTCTATCTGACATTGCTTTATTTCTGAAAGCGTCATTTGAGGTGTGTATTACAAAATAATGTTTAGTTGATGCAAAGCATTTCACCTCTGGCATCTACACTTTGAGGGGGATAAGCGGGCTCTTCTCTAGTGGTCTGGGCTGGCTACTGGGAGAGATGCACACTTGTACTCACCTGGCAAGCACTTTGGCCGAGAAGAACAGCTCCTCGGTGCAGATGACTGAGAACCGTGTACTTGCTCCATATAGTTGATCATGAGCAGTTTGAAGTATCTGGGCACCAGTGAAAGCATTCAGTGGCTTGTAAAAAGGCCTGTTTAAAGTGTTTTTTTTCTGTTGTTCTGTGCTGGCAAGCAGAATATAATACCTGGTTAAAAGCTTGTTTATTTTTCAAACGAAGACAGTCAAGAAAAATCTAGTGTTTTAACCTACCAATCATTACATCCTGGATTTATTTTTACTTTAATTTGATCATTAGTTTTCATCAAGAAGCCTTTCTGTCCATGTTGGAGTACAGCTCTGCATCAGATATCTATAAACATCGTATTACTGCTAAATGAGTCATAGAACATAGCACTAGCTGTTTCATATTGTTCCTATGCCAAGTTAATGTTTCAGACATAAATTAATTTAGTCACTTTTTCATACAAATCTTTTTTTTTTTTTTCCCCTCTGAAATGCAGTGCAGAATATATAGTGTTAAACCTGTCAGAAAAATGAGTTGACTGATAGTGGTGCCTTTTAGCAGAGACTGAACAATGTAGTATTAGAAGCGTCAGGGGATAATGTTTGAAATCATAGAGGGGCATTCTTAAGACAAAGATTGCTTGTCTGAACTGTTCTTTACTAGAGGTTTCACTGTCTTGCTTAAATTATGTATGTATTGAATAAAGTACCTTACCCTAAAATAAAAGAAGCTGTAAAAAATAACGTGAGGGCTTACAGTTTTTACATCCATACAATGTAGGAAAGGAAATAGGGCAGAATATGAGCACAGGGATACTCCATCTGATCTCAGATGCAGTCATCTTGTCCTAGGAAAACTGAATGTTACATCTTTAAATCAATTTTAGGTAAATAATATTTCAGTAGAAAAGTACTGTATAGATGTAACCAGACTATTCTGTTTACACTAGTTTGTATTCTTCCATCAGTCAAATTTGAGATACCTAACTGAGACAGTCTACTAAGAATGTTTTGAAGAATAATGTGATGGGAGGAAGTACTCAGTGAAGTCTTCCACTTTCTGATTTTGTGATTTACCTTCAGAATGATGAATATGATTTTACTGAGAGTCTGATAAAAACAGGTGTTGCCTTAAACTTTTAAGGGAGAGTGTACTTCCTTTCATCACCACTGTTTTCCACATTGGTTCACTACTGTTTTCCACATTGATATACGAACTGTGCCTTGGCACTCATCAAACTACTAGGCTTTAAGTGCTTATTTAAAAAATAACCTAGATTGTGAAAATTACCTGTTCTCTTAAGCAGATCTCTTTTTCATGGCATTCCTTTCACTTTGAACACACCTTTTTATGCAGAGACAAAGGAGGCAGGCTTTTGCACTCACTGAGTTGAGAAATTTATCAAGATGAAACTTAAACCAATGTCTATGTACCTACAGCCTTGCATCGCTGAAGGATGAGCTAGAAGTAAACTATTACACAAGTCATTTGCTGTATTTGTATATTAAAGGTATTTGCTGACTTTTATTTTTTTTCAGGCAAACAAAACAAAGCAAGCTGTAAGTTGTTTGCTGCTTTTTAGGGTATAGTCAATTCATGTGTAAACATCTCTTCCCTATGATTTGCTCCTGCACTCCAGCATCCTGCACTCCAGAATATTTTTGTTTGAGACAGCTAAACAAAAGAACTGTCTCTTCCACTTTTTTCATACTGCTTAGATTATCCACTGAAGCCATTAATATTTTCCTCTAAAATGTGCCTCAAACATACCATTACAAGTTGAAATGCTTTTTAATGATGTTTCCAGTGTCACCCATCAGTCAGGATTCATAACAACCTTAATGGGACTGAAACGCCACAGTATTTTTAGTGACAAATACAGATTTTTCACCTTTTTTCTGATTTCACAGAAGTGTTTTTATCATACAAGCAGTCACCCAGCTCATAGGATTATCTTTGAGATGTTCCAGTTCTATTTCAAATGACAGCCCTGTCCTTTCTGTTAGCCTCAAAAGAACGTGAAGAGTGAAAAGGACTTTCCTGAGTTCTTTTTAAAACCATCTCGGAGCAAGGCTTAACATGACACCATCAGCCAGTCTGACCTACTTTGAAACTCTTACAGCCTGATTGGAAAGCCTTCTGGACTTCAAACACTTTTTTTCTGTCTTGGGTCAACCTTTGCTGCTGAACCTGCTTTTAGTGTGTGACCTGTACGTTTTCCATGTCTGACTCCTACTCCAGTGTTTGTAATACTGACGATGGTGTGCCATTTTAAAATTAAAGAATTGAAAATAAAATGTCACAAATTGAGCTATATTAAAAAGATGGGAAAGGGAAAATTATTTTCAAAGAAAATAAAAAGGACATGCTGTCTGGAAATAGGAATAGTTTGCAAGGTTGGATTAGAGAAAAGGCTCTGTGAAAGAATTTTTCAGCATGGCTCAGAATAAACAAGTGATGACATCTGATTTGTTCCAGCAGAACTGGAATAAATTGTAACAGCACTTCTGAAGTAAAATGAAAATCTGCATGAACTTGAAGGAAGTAAGTCAAAGATAAGAACGTTCAAAGAGGAAGAGCTCAAAGGAACACAGACAGCTAATTTGATCGCGCTGGATCTGCAGTGCTCGTTCTCCCTTCTTTGCCTGCACCCCAAAAGTCCCTGAGCATGCACCTGCTAAGAACTCCTTATTAGTCTCCCCACTTTGATCTCCTTTTCACAGCTTCCCTTTACAGTCTTTTGAGGAGGTGCTGTAACAGACTCCAAACCAAAGCACTAGCTGTTCATTCTGCCTTTCAAACATTCTACCCAAGGAGTGAAAGAATATTTCTTACGCAACAGTACAATAATGTACAAAAGGAGTCTAAAGCTGCAGCAACAACTAATCATAATTCTTAGTGAGCTGAATTTGCTGCTGCTGTAAAGAGGAAGGCATGAAGGCATTACTCAAACACGTGTGTGCTACTGCGCTTCTGCACTGCAGGGTTGAGGCTGAAAGGCATTCAATGAGAGGTGCCTGTTCTGGAATCAGACAATGCCACCTAAATGCAAGCCAGAAAACTGGGTAATTCGAACAATTTTTAAACACCTTCAGAAGCCTCAAGCCATTTACTAGACCTGGAAAAATGCAGTTCTACTCTTCCTGCCATTGCTTAGCCCAGACACTGAATCAACAGCTCAGACAGTGCTGGTATTGAAGGTGGTCTGTGCCTTTCCTGTAGTTCCATTACCAGTTCTGCCCCGTGTCCCTTTTGGACATTTCCATACACAGTCAGTTCTGCCTTCCCCACCAGTGCCATCCACCCCACCCTCCTCCACCTCCTGTCTCCTTCCTCCTGTTGCTTTCTGAAGTTCTTCCTTCCTGCCCATCCTCTCATGCTTCAGAGTCTGCACCAGGATGGCCTTTCTCTCCTCAGGTGTTCAGTTTAGAAGAAGCCAGAGATGAAGAGAAGGGAGTTAGAGGACATGGGAGGAGAGAAGCCAAGAGGATCTTAGGAGAAAGTGGGAAATCGGTTGCTCATTAGTCCCTTCCTTGCTCCTCCAGCCTGAGAATGATGGACTAGAGACAGCCTGAGGTTCCTTCAACCTGCATTACCTTATGATCACTTTTTTTTTTTTTTCTTACCACTCTCACCAATGTCTCCCCATTCTCCGACTGTTCCCTCTAGTTTGGATCATACTTGCAAGACAAGGTAAGCTCTACTCAACAGGGATGAAAAGCTTGTAAGAGCCTTTTGTGTTTACTTGTTCTTGGTGGTTTTAAAGGTAACTTTTTTAAAGGAACCTTCCCAAGTAGTAAAACCAAACGCTTAGAGAGCTGTGAGATAACTGTGGGTGATAAAAGAGTAAGTCATAGTTTAGCCATCGAAGGAAAAGCAAAGAGGGAGGTTACAGGCAGCAACAGTACAGAATTAAATTATAGAGGAAAGGAAATTAAACTGGGGTCACAAGGAGCAGGGCTGTCCCTATCAACGAGATCTCTGGATTACTGAAGGGGAGGAGTGATAGATAGTGCCATCATTTGAAGCATTTAAACACGGATTAAAATGGCCTACAGCGATTTGAGATAGATATGCCTCTTCATCTGTAAGTCGTTGTTCTATAGTAAGAAGAAAGAAAAACAACCAGAAACCAATTGTGATAGTTTTGTTTTATAGACTGTATTAAAAAATCCATTTCTGAAAAACTTTAAGTTATTACCATAGATAAGCAATAAAGGCTCAAAAGCTCCTAAATCAAGACAGTATTTTTCTCTGATTTTTTTATAAGATGGTAACAAACAATAGAAACAAATGCTTCAGACTTATCCAACTAAATATAAAAAATTCCATATGGCCTCAAATCATTCAGAAGCTGATATTCACAACTATTCCTATTAAATCTGAACTGCTTGGTGCAGTATAATGACTGAAGAAGCAATTTCGAAAAGCTTCAGGAGGGAAAAGCTATATAAAATGTAAGGTATAGAGGTTATGAAGTATTAACACGATGCTAAATTGCTGCATATCATATTTGCAATGGGCAGTTTACAATCTGCTCATCCTGATGGATTTAGCACAAGGGAGTTTGAAGACCTGGCTCTGCAATTTCAGTTTCTGCCTAGTAATTGATGGTTAAATTGTACACACAAATAATGTGTTAGCACCAAATGATTTTGGGACCCTGCTCAGCCCAAACTGCTCCATTACACTCAGAGGAGCAGTAATAAATGGAAAGTAAGGAAAAGTTGCAGGAGATAATGAGACTGAATACTAATGACCTAAAGTAGTGCAAAAGATAGAAATGCAATTTTTCAAAAAGTACAATCCCCATTTGGCATCTTAATGAGTTATTAAAAAACAATAATAACGATTCTGTGGTTTGAAGCCAAATTACTATTTTTCCACATTTTTTTCTTTATCCACTAAGATGTTGCAGAATTTATTAAGGTCTTCCAGGTTTACTGCAGAAATTAAAATGTACTGCAGGATTCTCTCCATTTACGATTCTCTGGTCACCTGCCTCAACAACCAGAAATTGTATCTTTTAGGAATCTTACTCACCTAGAATATTAAAATAGGCTGAAAACTGCTTATTTCAAGGAAGCAGAGGATAATTTCTATCTTTAAACAGACTTCCTTGTCTGATGGAGAATATAAAAGAAATTTCTTCTCTGATAGAAGATGAAATTGTTGCAAGCATTATCTCACAACCATATGATTAAGTATAAATCCCAAATGAACTGAAAATAGATGTAAAATCTATACTCTCCTACTGAAGTTGTTTTCTACAGCAAAGTATGTTTGTCCATCATTAGTATTTTCCTAATACCAAATAATTAGGGTGATGGATAAAACGAAGCTTCTCAACTAAAATGCATAGTTGCATTGTCATGAAAAAAAGGCTGGATAACATAGCTCCACAAACTGGAAATGGAGATGCTTCTTTCTGTGGTGTATGATGTGTCTTCTTTCATCCAACAGTAATGATACTTCACACGGCAACATCTGCAACTGAAGAAAACAGCATCAGAAAAAAAGAGGTTAATCAGGTCTTTCCTGATTTATCTTAAATGTCATTCTCTTGACTTTCACAGTAATGAATTTCCCTCTTTATTTCAAAAGAAAACAACATTGTAGCTAAGAGGCAGACAAAACGGACTATATACATCCGATTGGGGTGAAAGACCTAAGCATGATACCTGCCAGCAGAATCACGGTTTAGGCACCCACCACATGAGACTATGGTACAGGAACCTGAGTGAGACGCCCCAGACCTCATTCACCTTCAGGGAAGGTGGGCAATGTAAGTGGTCAGAGCCAACAGCTGCCCTAGAGAACATTAACCACATCCACCTGGCTGGAACGCTTCGGTAAGAGTGTCCCTCAAGTGTCCCAAACTGGCTTTCTGCAGAGCGTCTCCATCTACACAGAGTTCAGCCTGGAACTGCCTTTCAGAGGCAGGTGGTGATTGATCTCTTTCCTTCAAATAACAGAGCAGGCTTCCCTCTCTCTGTCCCTCCCAGCGGCTAGAAGAGGCAAGAAGAGTTCTGTATGATGTCTGCCTCCGCTCCAGAATCTCTTGCTCTGTGTCAGCTCCAGGGCATCTCCCCATGAACTACTCCACCTGCAGCAGAGCGTTCAGAAGTGAATCTGGGGTATTAACAAGGTCTAACTGAAGCTGACCCAAAATAAGCTGAAATATCCTAATGGGAAAAAATAAAAATAGACCAATACAAACCACCAGCTAGATGGGAAGAATTTACAAACCTGCGCCCAACTACATTTCCCGTGCTACACTCATATACAGTAGGACAAATTTGGAAATAATGAACTATGAGCAGCTTTTTCCACATTCCCAAGTGAAAAATACTCCTCAGTAATTGTCAATGGGACTTTCGAAATTTGGACTGCAGCTCCCAGAGTAGCATGTGGTGAGGAACCTTGAAATATGAAAATGCCCAGATCCCAATCAAGCTCATCTTAGTTGTTAGGGAACTACACGGTGCTGGCTTGAGGGCAGGGAGCACAGGGTTTCTGTACTTCTTACTCTCACGCTGAGTGAAAAAGCAAATGTAGCCTGTCATCTGTACCCAATGTACCCACCCACTCTGGTAGTTGATGTAGCTGCAGGTCCAGTAATAACACCTGTCTCCCTTTTCCTTTATATCATAAGGACTGGGATAAAAAGTGTTCCTTGACTGGGAAATCATACTGGAGGCAACAGCTGCTGAAGCGAGCTAGAAAATGACAAGTGTAGGCAGGATACAATGCATCAAAAATTGATGCCAGCTAATGGAACAGTGGTTTAAACAGCCTGCACGGTGCCCGTTACAGTCCAGTTCCGCGAGCAAGCAGAGTGCTTCCCTTCAAAAAAACCTCTTAAGTGTCTGTTTTGCGGAGAAACACACCCTGGCATGCATTGTGTGCAGAGCCCAGTAATTGTGCCAACTACCCTGGAATGTGCTCAGCAATCCGATTCTATGAGCTCTTTCGTCCTGAGAGGAGTTTAAATTTTAATGCATGATTTAAGCCTTGAATCTGTTATGGAAGCAGGAACAGAGGAGGAATTATCTTTCATATTTAAAAAATAAATATGTGATTGAGTGACTGCATACAGTCCTGAAAGCAATTTAAAGCTGCATATGGGTATAAATCTTTTTCATAGTTACCTACAGGAATTTGTGAAAGCATAAAAAACGATGTCTTACAAAAATGGCTACCTGGCAAACCCAGTATGTCACTACCAGCAGGAACTCCTGCTGTCAGCGGCACCGCACCCAATCTCATGGTGACTTTCCCCACAATAATATCACTTCTGAGCACTGAAATGATGCTTTTTGGAAAAAGTGTCAAAAGGCTAAGTGGAAAGATCACAGCAATTTAAAATAATCTTTAGAAATACATTAATGATTTATAAGAACAGCTTAAGCGTAATCTTTCTCTCGCTCCTGAGTACATTTGGTATGTGCCTTCGCTAGAACATTTTGAACTATGAGTTTCACTGTTTTCCCTATGTAATTTGTATCTTCTGTTGTTTGTGTAGGTGTCTTACTTAAAGACAGACGAGAGGGATTCTTCTAAATATGAAAACGTAGAGGCATGAAGCCGGGTTAATTAACATTGCTAACATACAGCTGTGGGCTGGCTTCAGAGCGTGGGTTGGCTGATGTAGACAAGGTGCAGCTGTGGCTGGTTCTGTGGAGTGGTTAAATAGCTCATAGGGGTATGGAAGAGGAGCAGCCAATGGAGAGAGATCTGGAAGAAGCAGAGAGGAGTAGTACCTGCCTTGGGGGCAGAAGAGATGAGGAGAAGGATGCAGTAGGGGTAAGAACCAGAGGGACTGGCCTGAAGAGTATGAAGAAACAGCATGGATGGTAGATGAACTGTTGAAATCTTGTGGGGAATTGGTGGCTGTGCTGGGGCAAGGCGTGCTGGCTGCTTGTTGAAGTTAACCTGGTATGGGATGGTAAAAAGTCTTGTTGCAGCCAGCTAGTTTTGAGAGTGCTGTGACGTGAAAACATTTCTGTAAAGCCACAATCACATAAGGAAAAGTGGGAAAAGAATATTTTTAGGCTATTTCTGTTTGTGCTACTAAGTTCTGCGATGATGGCATGTAAAGAGCTCTTCAGCAAGGCAGCAGGGGCCTGAGCCAAAGCCCTGGGTGGACTTGCGTTGAATTTTCCTGGTATTGGATTGGAATTTGCACAACTACATTTCTAAATTGCTAGGGGAGGGTATCCTTAGAAATGGACAGCAGTGGTGATACTACTGATGTAGCTGGATAAGAACCAGCCTCTCGTACACTCAGTTACTTAATGATCTCTTGTACCAACGTGGGAGGTTTTGTGTCCACATGCTTTTAGATTGTAAGAGAAGAAAGGGACCCATCAACTTCTCTTTTACAATTTCTGTGGAAGAGGTTTTCACCTTTTTTAGACATACACACACTTCCCCTGTGCGTCATCCCTGTCATCTACCTTACATTCCAGTTTTATAATCCATTTCACTGGATGATAAGGCTGTGCCTCAAGTTCTATATTCACTGGGAGACTAACTTGTCTTATCTAACCATACAGCTACACTCTTGCTCAGAAAGAAATAGAGATATGTGAAGCACCTTGTACATTCAAGGATCTCAAAGCTCTTTACAAAGAGATGGAAGTGCTGATGGCAAAAGGCAGTGTACTAAAAATTGTTGGCAATTGCTGATGTGGAACTCTCATTAGCTTTCGTGCAGCCTTTGACGTGTCCACCAGTTTTATTAAGAGAATTAATGGGAGGCAGGACACTAAGATTGTTTCATCTTGTCCTTGGGGCATTGACTGTCAAAGAGATTGATGCAGTAAGAGAAGGGCTCGGGGTAATAGTGAGTAGATTGTGTGAATTTGATCTAACAACAGCTCAGAGCATGATACTGGACCCTTTCTACCAACAAAACAAGTCCACAACAGTTAGCTTTAAGACACTGTGTTTTCCTTCTTTTTTTTCCTCATAAATTGGCAGCTCTTCATCAGGAACTGTCAGATCTGTATCTGTCTCTGATTTCCCCAAGTAAGAGAGAACACTGTTCTATTCCTAGTCGTTCGTGAGATCCATTACTGCCCCTTTTGATTCGGAGAATACAAGGCCACTTCCCCTTGAGCAGGCAGAGCACCCGAGTACTGCAGGAGAGGGGTCACCGTTACTTTTCATGCCATACACACGTGACACTTATTCTGCCCTGATCATTGTAGGACTGAAGTACTCTTCTGGTGTGGAAGAAGCCAGCCAGTCTGTCCAGACTCCATGTGGCCCCACTGCTGGGGAAAGAGGGACTGCCATAAGGGCAGGACAGATACAGAGAGAAGTCACACCTTGGGACAGGATTTCTTAAGCCTCCAAGGGTAAGCTTAGCCAAAACCTTCCCTATGAAACAACAATTTCAGGGCTAACCATCAGTAAAATCATCTTGCTGTGTACTCCACCACCTTCAGAGAGGATGTTCGTCATATATCAGGGTGTTTTAATGGGCATGGCAAATTGACTTTTGCTCACTTTTATTTCTTACTTCATTTATTCTCTGCCCCCACTGTTTTAGGGAGCAGCCATTGAATCAAGTGCGTTCAAAAACGTTAGCCCTCTTACAGCTTCACATGCTGCATTTTTTTAAGTAAAGGGAGCTAGTTGCCTCACTTCAATATATAAATTATTTATTCTTCTGATCTGCTCTCCCAGATTTCTTGCCATCAGTCCAGCTTCTTGTTTCTGTCTTTTCATCTGTCACAGGAGAGGGTATTCACTCCTGGAACTTTAAAAAAAAAATAAAATAAAAAAAGCAGATATACATCCCACTGCATTTCAGAACTGCTAAAAATAATAGTTGATATGAGTAGTGCTTTTAAAGTTAAAAGTACCAGTTTATGCAAGTAGTGCTTTGTAAGTTAAAAGCACTACACAATCTCTGTTTCAGCTGAGGATAAACAGTTCTTACCACAGTGCAAATTAGTAACAAGGCACTATTGGCAGAGACAGAAAAGTTGGGTCTCCAGAGCCTTATTCTAGCATGCTGTCCTCCGAACAGCATTGCCTCCAAACCCAAGTATTTGCCCTAAATAGTGTTCATGCTTCCTATCCAAATAAACAGCACCCTTGACATTTAAGGTAATTACTATCACCTTTTGACTGCACTAAGGAAATCCACCTACACTTGCCATATATAAAGAGGGGACTGTCTTAAAGCACTTGAGAGACTTGGCTCATTCATTTTTTTCCAGGACAGTTACTAATATGGCAGTTTAATGGAAGATGGCAGAAACGGAGGAGGATTCTTAACTTCAGCAGTCAAATTAATAATAATAGTTACTGTGAAAATACACAGACATTAAGTGACCTATGCTGAAAAGATTTTCCTTTGGCAAAGTTACAAGTGCAAAAGTTAGTGCATTTTTTATCAGCTGAATTAGCTGTCAGTGTGATAGTAACCAATGAACTGGAAGTAAGGAAGCATGTGCATGCGTGTCTCTGCACACACACAAATGCACACAGAGGTAAATATATAGACACACACAGAGGATATAAGTATATTGATAAACATGATACACATAATGTTTATCAATATACTTACATTTCATGATCAACTATTGTCTTAATATTAAAGACATTAAAAAGACATTTGTAGAAAGAAACGTCTTTTTTTTGACAATTTTCAAATGAAAAATTCAGCAGAAAGTAGCAATACGTCATTGATTGATATCTCTCTACCTATTAGTAAGATAAATACTTCCCTGTTGCAGGCTAGAGCAACAAGCAAATAACATGCTTTACACTTTGCTCTCCCGTCCGATCTGGACTTTTTAACCACAGGAATTTACTAAGTTAAAACAATGTTGTTGGGCCTTTCAGCTTTCAATTGTTGGGTTAAGGGCCGTTGCTGAGACCATCAGCAGGTTCTCCAGCTCAGGAGCAATAATGATGGTGATAAAAGCGATCCAGGCTTGCCCACAGCAGCCACTATACCTACCACACCTACTGCATAGCTAGCCTGCCTACACAGAAATCAAACACATGCTCTGTACTGTGGTTAACGCTCTCTCTGACTGCACCTTCCGCTAGCTGGAAGTGAGGAAAAGCATAACTCAAAAGCGGTTTGCCCGTCCCAGACTTGCCCGTTTGATCCAGGGCAGACACTGAGGTAAATCTTACCAACTGGGCTGAAGCTACATTTGAAGCAGAGAAGGGCAGATGTTAGCACTATTCCCAGCGGAGCTCTCTTAGGTTTCTAGCTCAGGCTAGAACCCTTCCTTGCTTGAGGCTCTTGTATTGGTGGTCTGAAATCCTTGTGCTTCAGGGGAGCAGCTGGTAGGGTAATACAAAGATGATGCTCTTTGATCAAGAAGCTCCTGGTACATACTTCTTGCCTCCACCCCACCTCCTCAAGAAAAAACAGGTTTTATCAAGTTGATGTAGTCTGCAATTGTCTGTTCTTGAACTTAATCATCTTGGTGTTTCTCAGTACTCGGCTGTTCATGTGCAGCACTTCTAAAGCAGCCAGCTCCTCCCTGCTGAGCAAACTAGTCTTTAGTAGCATTCTAGACGCCCCATAGAGACAACGCTAGCACCATGAGACAGGCAGCCCGCAGCCTCCTTCTGCAGCCTGAATAACCGAAAGGACTTGTAGCTGGGCAGCTTTCCTGTAACTGCAGCATTGCCACCGAGCCACCCACAAACAGCAATGAATTGAATCTGACCTTATCAGATGAAGGGGGAAGTGTTTCTTTGCAGGAAACGAAGCAAAACTAAAGCAGAAAGGGCTTTCATTGTTTTGACAGAGTATTTAGCTTTGAGACAGTATTCCTTTCAGAAACGTTATCCAAAACTGCAAAAAAAGGCAAGATCAAGATCTAAGTTCCTGCCTCTCCAGCCACTCATTGAATAATCTTTCCACACAACGTCAGGTAAGATCACAATTCCATGTATTTGTCATTAATCCCATGTATGACATCCAGTTTTCCCCTCGCTGCCGGCAGTCCTGACAGGAAGACTGTGCTATGACCTGGGAAGCAAGCCTGCTCCTACAGCACAGCGCTGCAGCAAGGCACTGGGGTTTCTCAAGATACCTAATCTTTTTCTTTAAGTCACCGACAGAGAGATTAAGGAAAGGGATAACTTCATCCCAAAGTGTCCTGGATCTCATATATGGCCTTACAGAGCAAAGATCTGCAGAGTTGTTCCATCTCTTCTTTCTGTCCTTCAATGTGTAACACAACATAACGAAAGCGAAAGGAGTGCTAGCAGGTCAATTCTAATGGTTACTCCCACCTCTAGGAACACAGGTGTTAAATTTGCACGGGAATGGGCCATGAATGTTGTTTCCTGCCTCTAAAAGATAAGTTTTGGTGAACCCAATGTCCCAGAAGGACAAAGCATGCTATCATTCAGACATACTACTGTATAAATGAAGGCACTGAATACTAGCGAGCCCTCCCTTAGCGACACATCTTACTACAATGTTAGTCTTATTTTTAACCCAAGAGTAAACGTTCTCTCGTGAAGCAATTAAAGTAGGCAGGTACGCGGCAGACAGGGATATAGGAAGATAAAGGTTTACCTGAGAGATATTCAACAGGTATCAGAAAAAGAAACAGTCTGGTACTAAAGTGGCCGGGAGGAGTCCATGGAGAGGAGAAGCAGCTGCCCTGTGGAAAGGCTGGTGGGGCCCTGGGAAAGGGCCTACTCGCTCAGCAGAGGCTCGTGATGTCCACATGGCAAACAGCTGAACTCGGATGATCTTACCAGGAACTGCTCTCATCTGTGTCACCAACTTCCCAAGCCATGCTACCTTTCCCTGCCTCCTGATGCCCTCATTTTAGAATAGCTGTAATGACAACTTTTCATCTTTGGAAGTCCTTGTAAGATCTATAGATAAGATTCACTTGGAAAAGTGGTCAGTATTTTTAATTACTGTGATAAACTGCCATGTAACCCGGCTAGTCCCTCTCAAAAGCCAAACAATAATCTAACTCAATTATTAATTTATTAAGGAAGTACCTCATCTTTGGTCAGCAATGCTGTTCAAAATTTCTTCTTTAGCTCCACTCTCAACACACAACTTAGTTGTTTATGGTTCCACACGAAGCACAAAAATCAAACTGCTCTTCAGTACATAAATTTTTTTAACACATTAAAATAGCATGATATGATATTGAGTTTCCAATAAAACTCCATCCAATTTAAAGAGATGTAAAGAAGGACCTTCTTAAGCTTTTAACCTAAAAATTTCACCATAAATAGTACTATCTGTGCAAGCAGCCATAACCTTGTCTATGCAATTGATAGATTAGTCAGTATTACTTATTTAAGTAGCATCTGTTCTGTTTCTAGGCTCTACAAGTCTTGCCAGGAAGAGGTATAGCTTACAGCACATTTCTTTTCAGACTTGTTTCCTTAGATCCGGACTTCCTGAAACAATTGCTGAGGAAAGTTAGAAGTGGAAGACTTAGTTTTAGTTCCAAGCTGAAATCAACTTCTTGTCATTCCTTCTGACTGGAGTAATAACGACAGAGCAATCAATTTCTGTTGTTTGGAGAATTTGATCAGCAAACTATTTCAAACGTGATTTTCCTCAGAGATCATTCGCACATTGCTTTTCTCCTCTGCCCATGTCAGAAACAAATGTCAGCATAATGCTAAAGTCTGAGACACAATATTCTACACCATAAAAATGGTGTCAGAATTTGCACTGGGACCTTCAGGGCCACACAGACTTTAAAAGGCTAACACATATGTTTATAGATGACCCTTGGTAGCAGATGGAAAATCGATTTTGTTTCCCTGCTACCTAGCTCTCACAAAAACACAATTTCCAGTTTGTCATCTCATATATTTGACTAGAAGAAGTAGTAATTTATTTTGAGCAGATATTGCATACTATTATTTCTAAAAATATGAGGCAAAAGAGAACAATGAGTTGTAAGATACTTACCTTCTATGGTTGATGCACCCACGTGACAATGCTCTTGTTCAGGAATTATGGGCAGTTTCTCTGTGGTCTGTGCAGTAAGTGGAATCTGCTGTTTGCTGGTTTTCACTATTGAAAGTTAAAATAATTTTTATCCATATTATTAAACAGCAAACGTATCTGCAGAATGTTAAACATTGAACCTGCAAGTCTGAAAACAATTGAGATCTGTCTGAACAGGAGGCATAGGTGGACAGCTAGTTTTTCAGTGGGATTTCAGTGCCTAGAGATGTAGGTACATGTCAGGAACTCCTGAAAGTACTAACCATATCTTGTATTTAATTCCTCTTGAGACTTGTGGGACTACAACATGCTGATCCTAAGTCTCCTTGGGAAGAAGCTTGAAGGTAGGCAACTAAATTGCTCTTGGAAATTTCACTAGTGGTGAAAATATAAAAGCATGCAAATTTGGGATTGCACCAGAGTCTCACCAAATGCAAAAGCCTACAGCTGGCCAGTTAAGCAGAAACAAATGAAATTCAGAGTATGAACTTTTTGATTCATTTTCACATAAGGGCAGCCCAGACTGCCACTCAGGACCACATGATGTGGCCTCAGCAAACGTCATACACACAGGGAGGGCTACTGGGTGTCATCCAGTTGTTACCAATGACAGCATGCACCTCAGAAGCAGGGAAGGGTGTGGTGATGCCTTTAGCACACTGGCAACACAGATGCTGATGGGCTGTCTTGCTGGGATACAGATAAAGAAATGCAGAAATAGCACGCTCAGGCAAATGAACACAGAGTTGTTGACCTAATGCTTTTCAAAGAACTACTGTAGAACACAGATATTTCAACTCCAGGTCCATCCTGTCCCTGACCATCCATAACTTCTGTAAGCCTACAAATGGGTTTCTACTGAGTTCATAACAAGAAGATGAACTGTGCTGCTTGTATTGAGCTGTATCATTTGGGCTTCTCTCTTCACAAATGCAACTAAGAGAGTAGAGTTGGATCTTGGTAACTAAGCAACTGAATATGAAAAGCAAAGTTAAAATGAAACGGTGGTAGTTTTAAGAATAGCAATGGATCTTGTTTCACCCTCAGGATGAACCTGGAAAGAACAGGAATGTAGACTGACATTCCCCCTGGAGCCCGTGTGTAACACTGTTCTGCATGCGTGCAAACTGAGCAGAGAAAAGGCCTCTTGTGCATCAATGCTCTATGGAAAGCATACAGGGGCTACAAAAAGCTCCCTATAATTACCTGCATCCTATAGGTTTTATCCTCCCATCTGAAAAATAAAAAAGCCCCAAAGTGGCAATAAGGCTTCGTTTTTTTCTCTGAAAATGTTGCATCTCAAACATGTAGGTCTGTGTCAAATATTAAAAACTATGACAAGCTTTGCTTTCCCCAGCATTATTCATCGAAGTTGCAGAGGAAAAGACAGCTATTCAGCTGTGTCAGGAATTGAGAAGGATCAGAATCAAATAGGTGATGCTTCACTTGGCCCAGATTAATCAAACTTCTTCTTTCTTGGCTTTGCATCTATTTGCTGCTGTAGAAGATGTCTCATGCTTTTCCCCTTTGCTAAAAAGAAAATGTATTGCAGAATACAAGGAGGAGTGAGTCTGAATTCACTGGGATGCCAGCCCTGACACTACAGAGCCAGCGTTTGATTCTATTTCCAACCTGTCAACTAACTTGAAGCTGTAGCAATACATCAGAGAAATGGCAGAATTTCACCTATTTCCTCTAATCCTGTAGGAGAGGAACTATTATTTTAATTGGATAGCACAGAAAACAATACAGGAATTCAAATAACTGAGAGGAAATTTGTCTTCTTGTTTCTTATGTGCAAATTACAGTTGTCAAGCCCGCTTATATCAAATGCCACAAATGTCACAAAGCCTAAACAGTCCAGAAAACAACTGCAGGCCAAACTCGCTGAGTCCTGGTTGTCCCCATGATCCTGCAATGTCCTTCTTTCAGGATGAGTTATAAAATTACCATCCATCAGAACTGACTTTGCTGTGAGCCAGACAAGTGTATCCTGTGTTTGTATCCTAAAATGTAATGAACCAAACTGTGACTGTGAGCCAATGGAATATCACCGAAAATGAGAGAATTGTACTGTCTGAGCAATGTAGAACACGGCATTGTTTGAACTAAGGTTGCCCTCACAGGCTGTCGAGTAATAACATGATTATATTAACAATACGATTCCCTGTCTGCACAGTCCCGTTCTAGCATAGGAACGAGAGCAGGCCTTTCTTTCCAATAGATCTCATGCTACTTTCAAAATAGAATAAAAATAAACAAGGAATGTAATTCTTATGCTAGGAAAAGAAGGTCTAAATGGGAATTTATAGCGGTAGACTTCTAGTAATATAAATTCACACTTAAGTATAACCCATATAACTATACAAACAAAACTTCCCATATGAAAAGACCCTGCTAGACAGATTCAGTCTAGGTATTAAACACCCTGATTTATGCAATCTGTTTCCTGTACAACTTTTTTTTTTTTAATAATGTAACATACAGTTCACACACACTGGCCTGCTCCCAACAGGTAATTCTGTGCCGTGTCCCCAGGCTTATTTTTTTTTAGGATACAGCTATTATGAGAATAGCTATACTTAACCAGTTACTAGCAGTGGAAAAGGTACTAAAGTGGTTTAGGGGAAGCAGGCTATGGAAAAACTGTAACAGCAGAGTAAGTGTAACTGCCTTCCCTTCCTCTGAAACTGAAGCTGATTTAAGCAGTAAGCTGCACGTGACAGTTGAGCAGTTTCTGTCAGGGTTCTTTGAAAACACTGTGCTGAATACTGTCTAGTCCTTCTAATTGCTATTATTAGTTTATTAAATTGTTCCCAAACCTCTTCTACTGAGTCTTAAATCTGAGAAAGCTCCATAAAGAAATTCTTGCAATAAAAGTCTCTTACATGGGACTCTCCCTAAGATTCTCTGTCATGAACACAAAGCGAGGAACTGACTTTTCTTCTATGGATTGTTTTCCATGTGCTACTACTATCAAGTCCTCTTTGATACAAAAGTGCTTTATGTCTGGAAGCACAGATCAGCCACTTAATACTTACTTTTTGCACTGAAGAAAAAGCACCCTGTACTCTTTCCCTTCTCTTGTGGCTGCATTTAAGGGCAACTGGGTTTTGTAGGTTTTGTCAATTCATACCATTCAAGGGTCTGTTTTACATAAACACAAAGGCAGGACCAGATCCAAAGTCTGGAAGATGTGCTCTGTCAGCCCATGCTCCTGTGCAATCTTTTTTTGGCTTAACAGCACAATGTTTAGTCGACATTTACGACCGGAATGCTTTAAAGCTCCCCTATCATCACTATATGTGCTTAATCCTTTATAGTACCATGAATTTGGAAGGCTGTAACTTTAATCTTACTCTAGAGAACACGCTATACATTTTTCCTTCTTTCCTCTGGCCACCAGACATAATGGTAATGATTCATGGACACAGAGCCACTGACAGTTGCACAAAACTACCATCCATGGCTGTAAATTACCTTTTTGTAGGACCACAGTGATAGTAAGATAGTCATTTCCTTAGCCTACCTAGGAAATTATTCTCATTCTCAGAGTATAGGTTTCCTTCTTTTTCTTCCCTTATCCTTTCTGAACTTTGAATAACCTTCTAGTAGTACCTATACATCTTTTAATCTATATGATAATACCGTCACATCCTCCCAGATACATAGTTATTTAGCCTCATTATGATGTTTCTAGGGTGGTTGTATTGTCTTCAGTGGATCTTAATGTTTTCTTTCAAGATTCCAAGCTATGCACTAATGACAGTGAAAAAATTATCAAGGGCTGTCAAGGAACTCATCTATAGCTATTTATAGCCATTATCACAGTAGTCAATTTTAAGCTTAGCAACTGTGGGAAGAATAAACTCTTTTCATATGATCCTGATTCCACTTTAAATTTTATTGGTATAAATTGGGAAAATGACTGGATTGATTGGAATTATCATGTGTAAAATCAAGGAATTTCATATTAAAATAAAACCCATTATAGCAGTTCATACAACTAAGCAGCTTTCCGAGTTAAATGGACAGATTGAAGTGGCAGGATAGATTGAAGTAGCAGGCACATAGAAGTAAGAATGACAGACCAGTAAAAGATTCCTATTCTCTAGTTAACTAGATCTGACTTTCCATAAAACTCCATCATTAAAAATGCCTTTGGATATACAACACTAAGAACGCATTGTGAAGCACGGTGATAAAATAGGTATGGTATTAGTAAAGCTACTCAAGACAAAAGATGTCAGAAAGATAATTCCTTTCCTGCAGGATGAAAATAATGAGCTCATAAATATATCTTAGAGGTAGCCAGTGCTTTAAAAGCAAGGATCATAAATTGTACTCACAGGAGAGTTCAGACAGACAAGGAGCTATTCACTCTTTTCTAGGTAAAATTGAAATGCCATGAGTTACTGAGTTGTAGAGAAAAATTATCAAGTCTCTTCTTACTCTTGAAGAACTAACAAGACAAACAGCCAAGTACCCAAGCCTAGATAAATTTTAAACCATTTTTTGATTTGCTGGCTTTGTATTTATTCTTGTTTTGGAGGCAGGTTGGTTTGCCATTCTATATGTTCATGTTAATCTTTTTAAAGATAGAGCTTCCTTCGTGAAGCCAGAATCCATGGAACTTATTAAAGCATATGCCTCTTCCAGCAGCACTAGTAACACTCAGAGGTACAGCTGCTAATTTCCCCTCACACAGGGATTTATTACCAAATCATGATTTCTGGAACCAAAACTTTGCGCTTAGCCATGCCATTTAATTTATCTGTGCTAAACATCCTACACTCTCAGAAGACCACATTCTAATTCCTATCTGAAACTAGAAAATTGTACTTTGTGGGAATTTTCCCCTAGAAACAGGCTACAAAGTGTCAGCAGAGCCATTCTCTTGAGTCCTGCTACAGCCAGTCATTCCATCCTTTGGTAGCACATTTTATGGGGAATCACAAACGCACAGAGCATACATACACGTGCGTACATGTCTGTATACTTCCCATACACACACAAAGCATTCAGCTGCCAAACCTCAAATGTGGCACACAACATGACCAAAAATTAAGAGGACGTAAAAAACCACCAACACTTTTGGAAGAAGCATTCCCACATGACATACGTAAGTCTTAATAGTTTTATTGTCAGAATTATTTCTTTATGATATAAAAATGTTGCCATAACATAAGCCAAATCAAATTTGCATAGGATCAAGGTAACTCTGAAACAGACCTGAAGCATCCCTTGACAGGAAAGACTTAAAAGGTCTTTCTTGACTTTTTCATGCCTCGAGGGTTTGTTAGGTATTTGTTTCACTTTTATATTACTTACCAGGAAAAGGATGAATTTTAGTAGTAGATATGGTTCTTCCTGCATATCCGAAACTCTTTCTTCTTAGAATAGTAGAAACTGCTGCTGCTACTCTGTGTTTACAATCTGTTTTAAACAAAATGTGTTTTATCCTTAGCTATAGAATTACATTACAGCATCGATTAGAAGGAAACCCTTATTCTTAAACTGTTGAACAATTTCCATGAAAAAGCAGGAAGTTTTTGAAATAAGGTGATGAGGAAAGCCGAGGGCCAGATGTTTTATATTTTTCTGAATTAAATTTTCTGGAAATTCCATTCAGGTTTGCCCCTTTCAAATTATTCCCTCCCTTTTCTACACTGCGTATCTTGAACAAATTTTGGAAGGTTATCAAAAAAGTACATGTCCCAGTACAGGTTCAGACTCACACTGCTGCCAGTGGAATAGCAAGGATGGAGTGTATTGGCATCCTAGGAAGCTGACAGATTCTTTGCAAGTGTGGGATGTTCATCTTTGGAAACACAGTTGGAGAGCAAGCTCTACACCACTTGGAAAGACCCAGCTGGGTTGAACACCTCTGACTGTTCCTCAGCACCCAGCTCATAAACTCCTCAGTCTCTCCACCCTTCTGCTGCTCTTTTAATACTGTGGTCTTGCTGGGGTTATCGCAGGTGACTGGGTAGCTGTTCTAGTTAGCCCTGTTCTACAGTGACAGCAGTTCAGGGCTCAGCCAGCTTCTGATGACAGCCTCGCTCCAATTCTACATAACAGAACTTATTTTTATCTTTTTATTTTCAGAACACTAGAAAACTTCAGCTGTAGGAAATTAATTAAATTAGTATTATTTAGGTCATGATTTTCTTATGAATAGCTAGTGGAGATGTAATGCGCTGAAGCCCTAAGCATGCACTGTAACAGTTAACATCAAAGGAAGCTCTGGAAGCAGTCATAAGATAAAAGTGGAAGGGAAAAGGCAAAAGGACTAATTTCTAATTTAGCTCCTTTGTCATGGATTGGTTGTAAGCGCTATGAAGTTTATCTGGATATTTTGTTTTATGCACTCATGGAAAGTAATTAATGTTTCAGAGACTATCAGAGTCTGCCTAGCTGAATGTCTTGCAAGGTCTCAAGAGGAAATGAATAATTCTGTATTTCTTACCAGCTTTCAGTGGTGCTCAGAAATTAAGAGAAAAACTACTAACTGAATTATGACTGGAAAAATTCTTAGCAGCTGTTTTAGGCACATAGTAATATTCTGCTGTGTTCTTTGGGCACCTCTGAAAAAAGCAGTATACAGACTTGCAATTAAAGGTGGTACCATAACATATACATGTAAGGAATGCAACCCTTAAATCTGATTTTTATGTGCTTGTCTTTTTATTGGTAACATACTGATGTTTATGATGTTACATGTTATAAACTTAACAGAAAATGTATTCTAGAAGCAACTCAGTAATTAGAAGCATCAAAAGGGCATTTTTCCTTGCTGCTTGTGTCCATGACAATTCTGAAAAACCTGCATTTAATAGAAAGCTGATGTTAAAGAATAAAGGCAGTAAATCATTAACCATCACTGCTAACAGTTCTGCATTAAAAATAGGATATTATGACTCAAAGCACAGAAAATCATACTCATGGCATTTATAGGTAGCTTTCAAATTACAAATAAAAGTCCTTTAACTTAGAGCATTTAATAGCCCACTTATAAAGCCCTAACTTACATTTTGTGGGATTTTTACATACATAAAATAGGTCTCAGAATTTCGTTCTGGCAATAAGTAAAAGAACATTTATTTTAACAAAGATAATCTGGTAAGGAGTTTCTTTAATCACTGGCAAGGGAGCACAGATTTGCCATTTTAAGCAACTATTTCGCTCATTCATTTAAAACTATACACATAAAACATTTACATTATGCAAAAAAATCAGAGAAGTATTTTGTGTGTGGGTACTCTTCTGCCTTCTGTTCAGTTATGATTAAAGCGTGACTCCTATTGCTCCTTCACTACAAAACTGCCTGTGGATACAGTAAGGACGATCAGGGGAATGGATATGGCTTATGATTTTTTTATTACCCCTGTGACCAAGGTCTCCATTTGGCAGCTCTGGACTACAAGGTGAATGGATATCTGCCTGGTAATAGCAACTAAATGCTGGTTATCTGGAGGCATGTTCTGTCCGCTCAGGGCTGACACCGGCAGAAAGTCTCAGGAAATTGCTCTGAAAAGCATCTAAGAGCTATTATCCCAGGTAACAGGTTAAGTTAAGAGTACCTTTCCATGCTGATGAAAGGGAGTGTGCTCCCTATACCAGCTGCCTCTGACTTGGGATTGAAAACAAGGACCAGCAGCTGACAAGTGGTCTATTCTCTGCATTGTTCCTGTGCAGAGGACTTCGTCTCGATTGCTCAAAAGTCTCAAGCTCAGAGTAATCTTTTATTTTCACCTTCTTCACTGTATCTCGCTAGAAGAAATACTGTAAATCTGATTTCAGCCTGTATCCCAAGTGAATTGCATAGGATGAGCCCGTCTTGGCTGGTGAAGGTATTCTGTAGAAACAATCATTCCAGTCTCTGAACTAAGGGCAGGTTCTTTCATAGCAAAGTTTTAATCACTTGGAATAGCCAATAGGGCTGATTCAGAAATCACAGCAGTATTCTTTTTGCTGAAATAACAGCAAAGAGAAGAAATATTATCTGGGCTTTATTCAGCTCTGGGGTTAAGAAGGCACAGGTTGGCTGACCTGTATGGGATTACACCACCGCCGAATTTAGGTAACAAGTTTTTAGGACAGATAGCTGAGTGTATATCTCTTCGTAGCTATTGTGTAATTTTTCTTGACCATGACCTAGATGAATCATCTTCAGGAAGGAGAGGGTATTTCAATCTGCTGACACTGGTCATTGGCATTTATGCTTAAGACCTTCAACAAGGTTCAACCGTAATTGCTTTTTATCTACTGGAATCAGTCTGAAACTAGAAGTTCATACCACTAAGGATCACAGGCCACCAAGCACCTGTTAAAACCCCCACATTTCATTAACTGTCAACAAGTTTGGATTTGCATCCACAATTCAGAGGTGAGAGGTGATAGTATCAATCACATGAGTATTTCAGTTCCTGTATAAGAAGCTTTTATCATGTTACAAATAAAATACTGGTGTCTGAGCTACATTAATAATCAACAGCTTTGTTATTGTAAATTAATAGATTTTTCATTGCATAGAAATTTAAATTCATGCAGATTAACTTTTTGTTACTTACAGTTTTGTTCATTTTCTTGGACTATTTTGTAGATGACAATTGAAATAGTAAACACAAAAACTATTGCAATCATAGTCAGCCAAATGATCTTCGCCATACACATTGGATCTGTCCATAAAATGGAGAAGAGATAAAATGAAGCAGGAAACCACTGACAGAGAAAAGCAGAACATTTGATCTTGGTAGGTTTTTGGACCATGCCTATCCCCCCAGATAAAAATTTTAAACAAAAGAGATTATGCCTTGTTCTTTCAGCCTTCTTTGTTGTTTGAAACAAAGTTTCCTATCTATAATTTATCTTTACTTTCACCTGTATCTATGTCTCCATGTCTGAAATAGTTCTACATAGCTAAGTGAATGAAAATTTTTCCTGTTTGTATAAACAAAGGAAGAAGTCCAGGAAGAAAATGTTTCAAAGATCAATGTTTATATTTAATGGATGGAGCACAGGAGGAATTGGTCCACTGTCCAACACTAGCCTGTACTGGCATTCTCAACCTCCTGGTCTATCTTCATATATGGTGGAAAGTAAGATTCTACATATAGAAATTTTCTTACCAAAATTTGAAGAAATGCCACCAACAGGACCCCTCTGGGAAGTTCTTTTAACTAAAGCTGCCTTGGGTGAGAATCAGGGAGGGACTGGGTGTAGGAGGTAGGCTGCTCTTTTGGACAACAGCTGCTGCAGAAATGCACCCACGTTCTGCAGGGAATTAGTTCAGTAACTAGTACAAGCCATGACTACATACTACAGAGAAAGGATGTGGGAAAGTTTCCTTCCTGATTATTTGAAAGACCTTTCAAACTTCTTTGGCAGCTGCATGTTAATGCATAGCTTAGCATTGTCAAATAACTATTTTAAAAAACAACTACGTTTCTATGGCTAATATAAAATCAAATTACAGACTATAGCCAAACCACTGTTTTCCTTTCCTTGGCTTAGAACGGTATAATTAGACCTACATCAACTCACTTCCCTTGTGCGTCTTCTCCACTGAGAAGTCACGAGGTAACTGCCAATAACCCCATGGCTCTGTGAGGTAAGCGCAGCTCATGTCTCCTAATTCAGAACTAAAATTTCTTTAGTACAGTCATTCAGGCTCCTTTCAGACAGAGTACTCTACCCCATCTTGCAGTGACTTGTAATGACTTGTATATCAACCTTGCTTAGTAAAGGCCCTGAGCACCTCGTCAGCTTTGCTTTGAGGTAAATAGAAAAAAGATGCGTTGTTAATTTGAGACAACTACTTCCCCAGTAAATCACCATTAGCAAAGGGTGGTTACCTCATAGTTTTGACACAAGTTGGCAGGGCAAGTTACAAACTATACTCCACTCATAGCTAGACCTACTTATTTTAAATAAAAACACCGTAACTGCCCTCTCTTCTCTAGGATTTTACCTAGACTTCTTTAACATAGGTTTAGCCAACTCCAAAACACTTCCCCACCCCCACCCCCCCCCGAAAAGGTACAGCATAAAATGCATTTGCCATACAAAACTAAATGAATTTAGTAATTCAGCAACTCCCAGATGGCAAACATTGCACATAGACAGGCTGGAAGCCCGGATCATAGTCAGGCAATCAGCCAAAACACTCCTGCAGCACAAAGACAAATTTAAAAAGCTGACAGGCTGTCCTCTGGGAAAACTAAGCCTAGTTCAGCTAAAGATTTCTCTTTTAAGTGTACTGTAGTAAGGCTGCATAGTAGGATATTGCAGTACAACATTAAGAAAAGTCAAACCTATCTCCTGGTTCTTCTGCCGCTGAAGTTAACGGGATTTTTTTAATTTGCCTCCAAGACAACAGGGTTATGCCATTATCAGGGAGGGGAGAAGAAAAAAGTAATCCCTGGTTTTGTCATGCATGCAATTTGTGAGTCTGTCACCACTAAGCAAAAAAATATACAGACACCTACTTTGCTGTGTTGCTTCCAGGGAAAAACAGCCACAGCTAAACCTGTTTCAAATCACTATAAAAACTGTCAGTTACCTACTAAAGATGGTCTTTTACTAATGGATGATCAAAATTGTAGTCTTTTCTTGTGACATACTTAAATACTTCCAAATTGTTGCTGAAAGCAAAGAACTACCTACTGGAGATTTTTTTGTAAGATTGATATCGTTGCTGGTTTGATTTCCATTCCGACTCTCCTTTGTAACTTACATTCTACATAGGACTTCAGCTGCAGTGAAATATTTATACAGTCATTTTGGTCTTCCATCATGGCCAGTAGACAGGAATGATTTAGGTGTTCTTCAGCTGCATTTCTTCCTCCAACTACAGAATTGTTGATGTGCATTTCCAGCAGGTAGTAAGTATTATGCTCTACTTCTTCTTTCTCAGAAACCGTAGTGAAATTAAAATATTTATAAGAATAAATAACATCTTCTGTTTTCACTTCAAGTAAGCCTTTTGCTTTTGGAAATAGAAATTACAACAAAACTGTTACATAATGTGCAGCAGACAGAGAAAACAAGTTCTCTGTCTCATTTGCAAAAACATACAGTAGGCTTTTACATTACTATGATAAAATGTACAAAAGCATACTATGTAAAGTTATTCTGAACAGATCTGTAATGTATTGGTTATCTATACAAAATATATTTTCCCTGCAAGCTATAGCCCCTTTTCTGCTTTACTACCAGCTTCAGAGCTTTTCAGTTTTTCATTGTTTTGTTGTCTGTTGTCAAAGGTAACAAAAAAAATCAGGCTGTGAAAAAAATAAAAACTGAGAAAGTCATATGATAGAGATATGATCTAGTCTGTTACCAGTTGCAGAAGGTTCTTGTTTCACTTTAAAGCACACAAGCTGTGAGACTTGCACAACGTTAACAAAAAACATAGGTGGATGAGACATTGTCAAAATTGTTAAAGGTATACAGGTGTAACTGAGAACAGACTTTGTCCACATTTCTTTTTTGTTATTTTCCATACTTGTTAAGACAGCTATTTTATAATAAGAAAATCAGGCATTTGGAAAACAACTGCATTTCTTGTATTCAGGACTTGGCCTGTTGCCCCCGTTGCTGACAACGTTAGAAAACCAAAATTCAGAGGCATCTTCTTCCCCAAAACTTTCCAGATACTTTGCAAGTGTATACAGCACAGAAGGAATATGCTGCTACTGCTCTGAAAAGATGTGAATGTTGCTGAACTCTTCTCTGTATTGCTGTGCCAGCTCTTATTCAGCACTGCATTCTATGAAACGTGCAAAGCCATTTCTGATACTACACTGTTCTGGGTATTGTAGACTACAAGCACAAAAATGGTTATTTCTTGTATAGCTGTCACCTGAATAGTTGCCATCTTTGAATTAGTTCTTTAGGTTGCTCACAACAATATATATATCTTCATATAGTATCAGCAACCTACATGTAGAGTTCCACAATGACGTTTAAAAGCAAATTCAGCATGAAAACTGATCAGAAATTACAACTCTTTAAAAAAATAGAATAAAATAATAAAAAACCCCCACTCTTTAAAAATAAATGAAATTTTAGAAAATTTAGCAAGATTAAAAGAATGAAGATGGGGATCTAAGAGCATTGATAAAAGCCAGATGGCAGAGGTCAAATTTGCAACAAAAATACTCCAGGTGGCTGCTGGATAAGGCATTCTTTTCTCACAGCACCCTCCTTCAAGGCCAATACAAAGCCCCCTGAAGATAATGACACACACACACCTGCCATGAATTTATACAAGATCTTCAAAGAAGAGAAGTCAGCATTTTGCTACTGATAGGTTTCACTGACAGCCAGGCATGAATGCCACTGAGAATCTGGCATAAAACTTGCATTCTCTAGCCATTCAAAGGCAAGCTAAAAAAACCATTGTTCATAGATTTTGCAAAGACCATAGAGAACCAGCAGCATATTATCATTTCCTTTTAACTACCAAATAAAAACATGTATTTCATGTTGTAATTAACTACAAAATTATGTATTTCTCTTCCCCTACTTACTTTTTCTAGCTACTGACCCTGATCCTTGATGATCAACATTCGCATCTCTCTTGGATTCACAGTCGGTGTGTTTAGTATGGGACTGCTGTTCCCTCCTGGAGGACTGGCAAACACATGGAAGATCATGGAAACTGGAATGATTTACAATGGCCTTCAGTAAAACAGTCTGGTTTTCTCTTCTATGTTGCACTGCTCTTTTGCAAGAATTGTTAAAAGTACAAAGTGGAAAAGTG
Source organism: Falco rusticolus (assembly GCF_015220075.1). Lineage (NCBI taxonomy): Eukaryota > Metazoa > Chordata > Aves > Falconiformes > Falconidae > Falco > Falco rusticolus. The sequence continues at coordinate 100,071,257 of NC_051187.1, forward strand.
GTGTTATGTGATGAACAGGTATCCATGCATGACACAATTACAGTGTTAGCTGTAAAATTAAAAAAAAAAAAAGAAAGAAAAAAAAGAGTACTGTATCAGCAAGACAGTCATATAGGACACACGGACAAATACATGCATGGAAGCATCATGTCACAGATCCTTTAACCACCTTACAATGAAACCTGCTTTATTTCTTGAGGGTTATGGCAGCACGTTGAATGCATCAAGCGAGAGGAAGCAAGCACAGTTGTCCCACAGCCTAGATGCTGAATTCTATTGCTGAACTGTTTGAAATCTCTTGCAATACTAGCTTGAATTTGTGGTGGCAGCTAGTCACATTCTAGTTTCAAAGCTGCTCCAGTCTGATGGTACTTGAAGATGAAAGCACTCACGTTTGGAGGGGAAACTTAGCCCTGGAACTGTGCCATTGTAACGCACTGGTGCAATTACTTTATAAAATAGCTATAATCAGAATGAAAACTTTTTTTCCAATGACATTGAAACCACACAGTGAAAACACACAGAAACATTGCTGAATCCTTCAACCACACCCTTCGCATCCTCTTACATTCAGTCTTAATTATGACCATTGGTTTTGCTATTCATAGCCAAATTTCAGTGTCGAATTACTGTATCTAGAGGACGTTAAATGCCATTCTGGCAAGTAGCAAAACCCGCATAAAATTAATTATTAATAAGTGTTATTTAAGCTGTCTTCCACATTAAAGTACGGCTTTATTGTATAAATTGTGCATTTCTACTTGAGTTAACCTTGAACTATTTTTTCAATATGAAAATAAATATTTAAGAATAAAAAACTTCTGGGACCCCAACATGAAATAGGTATTTATGAGTACAAATAACCACTTCCTGGAGTTGACGCAGCACTAACCTATAGTTCTATAGCTGAACTTCCAATTCTAGTAGTACTCTTGCATCTTTATGAAGAGGAATTTTGCATCTAAGTCCCATTATGAGTAATCAGAGTAATATGTTCCTAAATCCTTATGTATATAGAGAAAAACATAGCCTTTAATTGCTCCAGTGCTCAGCTGCAATCTGACAGCTTCAATAGGCCACCTGTGCTCACACAGCACCAGGCTGACCTCAGAAATGGTTCAGTGAAGGATTTCAGACAGGATACAGAAATAAAATCCCAAATCCAATGCCAAAGTCAATTACCTTTGCTTTATGAACCCTACATCAGAGAGTCATAAACTCCTTATAAAACATAATAAATTGAAATGTAAAATACACATCTTATGCAGGTAAGAAAATAATTCATTTTAATACAAAAAGGAAAAAGTCAGACAAAATTTGGGCTTGATCTTTCCCTGAGGCAAGACAAAACACTTCCCTTGAAATGCTTACTATCTGAGTCATGCAACCTGGAGTGGAGCAGGCTCCTGAGGTCAAATCCTTCGTGCTGAAGGAATCATTCAGTGCAGAGTTTCTCTGTGGAGATGAGCCAGGAGCAGGAAGTGAATGTTTGCTCTCATGGCAAGGTGTGTGTGCATCTGAGCAACCAGTCTAAAACCATTTCTACAGCTTTCAAGGTCAACTAATAGTAATTCTGCACCGTACCCCTTTCACCAAGAAATTTGTACGCAGACTAGGGAATCTGCTCAACTACAGGGCAGTCTACATCCAGCACTGTGAAGTCGGTTTTGGACTTCACACACCGCTAAACAGGCTCCAGAGCTGTCTGTGAGCCATGCTGTAGATAAGTAAAAGGCATGTTATCTGAGTGGAAAAAGTTTGAATGCTGTCCCCTTAGGAAGGGCACTTTACCATCCTCTTGAAAGATCTCTGCAGAGAAAACCGATCAAATTATGATCTAGCATCAGTAAACTTTATTTTCTTCCAACTCACAGGACTGTGGACTTTCTAGGGAGGGATACGTATTGCTGAACACTGTAAGCAGGGCTGCAAAAAGACTAGACTTTCCCAATGGATTACACGGCAGACAGAGAGCCTAACCCACAAGAGGCTTGCTCCTTACTGCAGGACTGGGAGGGACCCTCCCAAATGTAAACGTCACTAGAAATGTGGAAGGGTTTTGTGAAATCTGAATGCAGATGGCCTGAAGTGTTAAAAGAATCACTGAGATGAAACCATGCAAAGTATCTCTAGGAAACCGCTTTATATGCAAAGATCTGTAACCCACATGCTTAATGTTGGGAATTTCTGTGATTACGACATTCTTTTCTTAAGCCTCTAGTTACAGGGTTTTTCCATAGAAAATCCAATTCCATTAAAACAAAATTACTCACAGGGAAGATCTGAATTTGTAAAAAACTTGCTTCCCTCTAAGAAAATAATAAATGTTTCATTTTGGATTGGCTTGACTTTTTTTCATTTGATCTGTGGTATTCTGTTTTGAATCAATTCAGCAGTATATGAAGTTGCATTTTTTAATCACTTCCTTATGGAAATTACAGTTGTCACATAATATTGTACAGATACAAGGCCTACAGTACAAACTGGGGAACACACCACTGATAAGACTAAAGGAGATGGACTCTATCCAGTAGCTGGACCCAGAGAACAGGACTGGGATTGAGAGCAACAGGCTCCAAAATAACGTCCTCTTGCTCTAAAGTGACATCCTCTTGCTCTAAAGTGACAACCTCTTGCTCTAAAGCAATGTAGTTTAAAGGTTCAATGATGTTACGACCAAACAAGTGGGCTGCTTCAGAAATGTAAAGGAGACTTTTCACTTTTGGAATGCTGAACTGCATGGTTTTGATAAGTTTTTAAAGGCTTTTTAAAGGGTTTTTTTGCAAATTGATTTCCCCCTAAATTTCTGTTCAATGAGAAAATTCCATTTTTATTCCCTCTCTGGAATAGAAATAAATGCTGAAACTTCCCCTGGGATACAACATTCAAGTTTCACTTACCTCTATCTGTATACTTTGCTTGCCTGCCATCTCAGAGCTTATATTAAAAACCTGAAGTACCTACAATCTTAACATGATCTTAGAAAAGCCTGTGGAATTAGGTCTCTCCCACTCATTTAGACCCACTTGCAGAGGAAGGAAGATACGGTGACCTCCACATCTCAAAGATTTCCAACAACAACTCTGTGTGGTGAAGTCTGATGGGGTAACCACCAATTTGAAACATCTACAGCAAATCCTGTACATTTTTGGTTTGCCACAAAATCTGAAACAAAACTGGTTTCCGACAGAAAGTTTTCAATTAATCAGACACCCAAATTCCTTGAAATTTTCAAAATAAATAGTTGAACATATTTACTTTCTCATGTACTTCAGATGTTGTCATAGTCTGTTATATAGTCATATAGTTTTTAGAACATCCAAAATATGACAATGATTGTAATTTTCCAAATATAATTCTGTACTGTATTCTACACTTCATAATCTTATTTTAGACACTTTGTGAATAAGGTCATACGCAGATATCAGAATCGCAGTGGTGATACTATTGCAGCATAAAGTGTCTCCAATAAGAGCATTCTAGAAAAGTTACCATGGAAAAATGCAATTAACAGTAAGGCCAATGTTTTCTTCTGGTAATAGTTGTGTCATTGTTTGCATAGTCTGTGCTAGAAAATACTTTGATTACTTCTGCATGGAGGTAAAATATTAATTATTCCAATACCTTAAACTGACTCATCAATATTATGATATTCAAAACTTATGACAGCTTATAAATTTTGTTTATAAACCATAAAAATCTATAAATTATGCTCTAGTTACTGTCATGCTTATTCTTTGTGGTTAATGAAAACAGAAATGTAAATATAAGTACCCTGATCTGGATATATTTTTATATTAAGTCTTTTTTCAGAAAATTATGCTCATAACGAATTTATTTCATGATGCTTGGGAACACGCAGCATTTGTCAGAGGGATGCCTTTTATTATAATATTTATCTATTCAAAAGCTTACTTAGGAATGGAAGTGACGAAACTATTTTAATATTAATTTATTTATAGAGTTTAAAGAAAGCAGTGAATGCATTACTTACACAGACATATTTTGCATTTATCCTAAATCCAGTATCGACCTTTAGGGTCACCAAGATGCACTTGGAATTTATATTAAAAGAGCTGCTTCGCTCAATTATACCTACTGCGCTCTACTTTTTCTTATCTTATGTTACCACTGCGTATCTCTTCCACAGATAGCATCTCATACCAGACAGTAACTGTACAAAGTTTTATAAGCATTTAAGCATAGAAACCTGAAAAAAGTTAATTTATAAGACATGAATACATGCTGTAAAAGAACATAGTCACTTTAACTACTCTCTTCACAATGGAGACTGTAACAGTTGCGTGGAAATAGTCACCAAAAATTTTGCAGTGTATGTACATGCATGACAAACTCCTTTTGAATTACGACATACAGTTAATGCTGTTGGCTAAAAATCTAGCAAAAAAAAATATGTACATGCTTTGCAAAGTCCGTATGAATACAGCATCCTAATCATTGCTTTTAGGAAAGCAGATGGCAACTTTTCAGTTGCAATCAGACCAGAATAAATAAAAAGCTGTCTTAAAAGCTGATTACCTACCTTCATGGATCTTGAAAAATTCAGGTAAACATAAAATAAACATGGTAATTATTCCTAGTACTAATTTGAAGACTTCTGATTTTCTTAAAAGCAAGCACATGTCACTGAAGCACTTCTATCTAGCGTAGTGGTGGTAACTTCCTTCCTGGTTTAGCTTTTAACATAGCTTTTGCACACTCTATGCAAAATAACGTCTGTTCATTTCCTTTTTTTCTAATATTATTTTTCTTTTTACTTCTTGTTACGTTAAGTTGTAAAAAATCAAGTTCTGTTCTTACACTGGCATAGATGAGGATGATTCTAATGAATATGCTGAAGATAAAACTCATGTACCACAATGAAAATAAGAGAAAAACCATGCATAGAAACTATTTTATTCATTTGGGGTAGTTTTGGTTTAGGAACAGCACCCTGTAATGGCCACTTTCATATACCTTCCAAACAGTAACACGTGAAGGAATTTTGTTCTCATTTAGCCAAGAGGATTTTTTTAAAAATGAGTCAGACTCTCATTATAAAAATGAATCAGAGCCACATGAGTCAGATATGGAGATTTTATTGTTTTATTTATATACATATGCATTGGGTCTGGGGAGAAGATAATTTTATGTAATACCTAATCTTTGAGACTTGAATAGACTATTAATTTGATCATTACAACCTCAAGTTTCTGATCTGGCAAGTAAGTGATGTACTAAGTACAATGAACTGAGCGTTAGATTTCATATTGTCCTTGCTGCTGTATTCTTAAAAGACAACAGATGTGTTGCAATCTGTAGTCTTCAGTGTGTACGTTACTATCCTTAACACCACCAGAAAACTGGATATAGCCATTACTATTTCTATATATTGTAGTCACGATTTTTCAGCTAAACTTTCCAGTTGAAAAAGTTTTTCACTCTGACAACCACCATGATATTCCTTAAATTCTTCTTACAGACGACACTGCAAAGAACATTTCTGAAATGTACTGGATAAAAGTGCTCTGAATAATGCATATGTAAAAGCAAACAATTTGACCCAAATATAGAGTATATACAGTATGAAACATTTAATTAATTCAGAAAGCTCTCTTCTGATGTACTATTTTTCCCACAACCCATTAAATATTGAGTACTACCAAAATGAAGCAATGCTGCTGGAGTTAAAGACATGTCTTAGAAACCTGAAATACCCTTCTTTTCATCTAATTATCTCAGAAGATGAGTAAGCCAGGTGGAAGCAAATACAGTATTCATTCTATAGCAAGACTCTTACTGAAGCTGTAGTGAATATAGATTTGTTAATATGATATTTTAAATGTAGCACTTTTATGCAATGAAAGCAAAGCAAAACAAACTGATTTTTTTGACGGTATGGTACAACAGAAGTAATAGGATACAAAAAATCATAGGTATGAATTTAAAAAGTAAAATACTGTGTAATTTGTATTTGTCAACTGTCAGCAAATTGGCTACTTTGTGTTAGAGTACATTGCCCCTTAAGTATATTCCACATCAATTATTTGTATTTTCCTGTTTTCAAGGTTGCACGGTGTTCACCCATTCCTTCTGTCCAGAAGGAATGGAGAAAATACTGGAAAATAACAGGACTTTTTCAAGTAATACGTGTACCTATCCCTTTGTGATACACTCAGACTTTCACTGCTGTTGGTAGTACCCAAGGTCAGGATAGAAATTGCCCTATAGAATCACACCCAAGCTCACCCTGTTGTATATCAGATATAGTGATAGCCTGTGGAATATTTGCAGTTTGAGACGCTACAGAAGAAGGTTTTCAAGAACTCTGCAGTCAGCAGATGGGGAATATCTATTTTAGGGCTCTAGTGATGGTTTAGCGTCGAAGTTCGGGAGGCCCACGTGTGGTCTCTCAATGCACCCCCAGGGACACCCTGAGCTTTGGGCACTGTCACCCTCAGGCAGTTGCCCGTGTGTGAACCGGCTGAGGCCCCACGCACTAACTAAGCTGGAAAACGCATCCCTCCACCTAGCCAGTATTTCTTACACAGCTGGAACACCGAGTACCATTAGAAACCCTATTCATGGGTCAAATTCAGTTGAAATTGGCTAAATTGGTTGAAGTCGGCTGGGACAAGAATGCTAGCCGTTTCCTCACGGAGCTGAGCAAAGCAAGCGCCCCGCACCTCGCTCCCCGTCAGGCCGCCGCCAGCACGCCTCAGCCAGGGTCTCGCGTGCCCTTACATCGGTTGTATCAGTCAGAGGCACATCTGCCACGCAGTCTTATTAGTTCGGATAATTATTCTGCCTTTGGATGGCAGAGGTGACCGGTGAGGCATCCCACAGCGAGGCCAGCAAAGGCCGGAGCCTTGCTCGCCCGTTCGAGAGCGCGGATGGGCCGCCTCAGCACCGCGCGGCGCCGGGGCCCCGCGGGGGGGCTGGCGGGGGCCTGGTGTATCACTGCAGGTTTATGTCACTTAAACGTGGCAGGGGAGGTTACGGCAGCGCGCAGCCGTGCGGCTACAGAAGACACGCAAAGCTCCCCGAGGGCGGGACGAGCCCTTTCACAGGGTTAACGACGAGGCGCCCCGCAGCCGCCCGCCCCGCCGCCCCACACGCCGCGCAGGCGGCGGCAGCGTAGCGCGGGTGGCGCCGCAGCCCGGGGGAAGGCGCCCCGCCCCGCCACACGCGGCCACGCGCTGCCCCTGCCCTTGGGCGCGCGGAAGCCGCCGGTTGGCTGGCCCCGGGGCAGGAGGCGGAGCCTCCAGCGGGGCCGGGGGGGTGTTCCGTGGCGCCCCGCCCCGCCCCTAGGCCTCTTCCCCCGCCCCCCCCCCCCCCCCCCCCCCTCCCCTCCTGCGCGGCCGGCCCTGGGGCCGGAGCCGCCCGCCCGCGCGGAGGGGAGGGGCCGGGAGCGGGACCCGCGGGGACCCATTAGCGGCGGGGAGGGACCGCCCGGTGCCCGCGGCCTCCCCCGGCAGAGCGGGAGCGCTGGCCGCCGCCGGGGCGGAGCGGGAGGGCAGGGGAGGGGGTGCCGGGGCCTCCCCTGCAATTTTTGTTTTTTGTTTCCCCGCCCCCCTCCCAATCTCGCCCCCTTCCCGGACCTCGAGAGGTGAGAAGGGCGGTCGGGGCTCGGCAGCGAGAGGAGGGGGTCGGGGCTGCCGGGAGGGGGAGGAGAAAGCGAGGAGGAGGGCGAGGGCCAGCGAGGGGCGGGCTCCCGCCCGCCTGCCGGCTGTGGAGAGCGGCCGGCGGCAGCCGCCCTGAGGCGCGTCCCCGCGGGGCGGGGGGTGGGGAAGCGGCCCCCGGGCTGAGGGGGGGCCCCCGCCCCGCCGCCGTGGCGGCCCCACCGGGTGGGGGCCTGGGGGGTCGGCCGGGGCAGGCGCTGGCGCCCGAGCGGCCGGGTGCGGGACGGGGAGCGGGGGCGCCGGCGGAGGCGGGGCGGGGGTCTGTGTCCCGCCGGGCGCGGCAGCCCCCGCGGCTGCCTCGGTCCAAAGCGTTCGGAGCGTAGACCCGCTAAAAGTGCGCTTAACACCCTGGGCTGTCAGGTATTTGCCCATTTGTCTGTCGCCTAGCCTTCACGATCATAGTATGAAATAGTGAAAGACTAATTTTTCTTAATTTTTTGCTGAGACTGGTCGAACAGCGTAGAGCAGCGACTACCAGATCACTAAAACAGGGAGTGGTGTTATTACGCGGGGGGAAAAAAAAAAAAAAGCGTCGAACATCAAACAAACAACTGCTGTTTATACATATTATTGGTTCATGTTTTTCCTTAAAGCCTTTTTGTGGCTTTGGGCTTTGAACTCGGTGTGGGAGCAGTGGTGTGGCTCAGCAGACCAGCTGAAGTCAAGCCAGCCCTGGCTCCCATCGGTGTGCTAGCAGTAATGTCACTTTTTATCTGGTAAGGTCAGAACAGTAAACACGGAGTGCTTGGGTTTGTTTCTTCTACTTAAAAGTTAATTAAGAAATTGTATCAGCTCGAGTCCAAATACAGTCTTATTTTCATGCAAAAATACTGCTCAAGTTGTCTCACTAGCATGAAGAGGAACAAAAATTGGAACTCGTTATGCCATTGTAGCTTTTGCGTCTAAACAAACTATATTGTGGGGGTGGATCCTTTTTAAAAATGGATCACAAAATGCATTTTCATGAGTGATTAGTTAATTTTGCCAGAAACAATGTCTGATCATTTCTCATGATGGTATTTTTGCATAAGAATTTCCAGATACGTATGTGGATAAATATTAAAAAAAAAAAAAAAAAGCCTTGTTCTTGAATTTCATAGGTGCATTCCTGATCGAGGAGATTGTGTTCCCATCTTATGTTCATTCTGTTTTCCACTTGCTGGGCTCATGCTCACGAGCATAGAGCAGGATAGAACCAAAATAATCATGACATCCCTAACCTGAGTCTGATAGTGTTTTCCTCTGCCATGCATCAGCTTCATTGAACTGTCCCTCAAGTATGTCCTCTGGATGGGCAGGTCCACTATGAAAGCTAGCATGCTTACTCCATGGCAGTAGATTTTAACATACTGTGTATCCCAGAAATGCAATGACTGCAAATTTGAAATAGAAAAGAGTTTGAGTGAAGGTGAAACAACCTTCCATTAGACAATTATAGGCAAACAGTAATTGCAGACTGTTGGTAACAATGACAATTCGTACTGATGAATTTGTTCCAACGTTCTGGACTTTCATATCACTAGTGCTTTTAAAAAGATTGTTCTTTGGCTGTGTTGATATTCTGTGTTTTTGTTGATGCAATTCAGTGTTTTGTGATGTGGTAAAGAAGTTTACCTAATTGGACGTAATGTGTCCCAATAATGAAAGTTTCTATAGCTCTTAAGAAATTACAATGTGATTTTACATTTCCCTTTCAAAACTCTTATAATGGGAAAGTTTACCTTCTCCCCTGTCATTTAAATTGCTTTTTATTATAGCAATCTTACCAAGTAGAAGAATGCATTAATCACAAACCTGACCATCCACCATTTGCTTTTTTTCACAAGAACAAAAGCTTTCATTCAAAATTCCCAACAAAGCAACTGCTGACCGTAAATACATGTATTAATTGGCTGCATGACCTTAAAAACCAATCATATAGGAGAGATGAGGTCATGTGCTCCAGATGCAAGAATGAGGTGATACTACTATTCAGACAGCTAGAAGGCTCTTGCAGCTAGTGAAAAAAGATCAGACCATGAGAAGTCAAGTATTAGGTATCACACTATGCATGCAGGTGTCCTGTGGGGCTATGTTGTCTTTCAATTTAAAGTGCATATAGTCAATTTGTTTGGTGCTGAGCCAAAAGTAGACATGTACTATTTCAGCAAGCTAGGATTTTTGAGTACAGGACTTACATTGGCTGGAAACTTTCTACTGGCCTGTAGATAGGAAAAGATTGAGAGTCACTGTAATAGTAGGTGTGACTTTTTTATATAAATGTCTGGTTTATTGAAGCATGTGTAGTGGTGCTTGGCTTTATTCACCAATACAATCAATGTAACTTTTTGGCAACAGTGTTCAGTTTAAGGGCTTCATGTGGTAGAACAATTCTCCACTGTTCTTCCCTTCATGGAATTACAGCTAGTTGAAGGTAGGGGTGAAAATGCACTGAGGTGATTTTTTTTACAGAAAAAAACCCCACCATACTGTCTTGTAACCCAGTGTTCCTTGAGAGTTTAGGTCAGGGGTCCTAAAACTACAGCCCGCGGGCCGGATACCGCCCCCCAGGGTCCTCAGTCCGACCCCGCTATTTACAGAACCCCCCTGACCCCCCCCTGCCCCTCGGGGGTTGGGGGGGGAAACCAGGCAGCCGCAGCTGACTGTCTGCCGCTTCATCTGCGTACCGGCCCCCTGGTTAAAAGTTTGAGGACCCCTGGTTTAGGTATTCAAATTTCATATTAATTTTCCCTTTTTCTTTGGAGTATTTGTTGATGTGTAAGTAACTTGAAGTTGTGGAAGAAGCTAAGGTGACAGTTGTGGTGACATGCTTTTGTCGCTGCTTTCTCAGAAAGCTTAGGAATCACAAGGCAAATGGGAGGAAGTTCTGTCTGAATAGAGTAGGCAACCTGATTTCATTTTGGGTTTTTTTCCCTTCAATGGCTGGTTCTTATTTGTTAGCACTGTTGTTTTTGTGCCTCCAGGTTTTTACCTGCTACCTCAAATTTTTGGAAAGAGGAAGACAAATGGAGTTACGTGATTCTTTGAACACTTAAGAGTTCATTTTGGTGTTACAGGTAATTATTGTATTTTCTCAATTTTAACATTAAGTTATGCTACAAGGAACACAGTTTTAGCTCACAAAGGTACTAGGTCTTCCTTACACCTGAAATTTAATCGTTTGTCTGTTAAACATCTTGTGAAGGCTTCCTTCCCGGTAAGTGTACACAAGCAGAAATTGACTTTGCTTTTCTGGACTTCACTCCTAGTGTTTGGAACATTTTTATGCGATTTCATCGCTTCTGCTCTTTATCAAAGCATGCTTTATAGAAGACTGTCAGTGTTACTATAAAGTTCAGTTTTAATCTTTTCAAAATGCATGAGAAACCTCTGACTTTGAATCTTTTAATCATTATAGGAAAAACAGGCAAAGCTGATGCTGAATCTGTAAGAGAAAATACTTCTTTAGAGAAATGCTTGTGAATAGAGGCCCGTCAACTGCACAGTCAAATCTCATTACTCCAATAATACTGGCTGGTTTTCACTTTCCATTTTTTTTTAGCAGGAAAGCAGTAAGAATGTTCTAAGCTAAAGTAATTCTCAAAGGGAATAGCTTTGACATTTGCACAAAGCAAAGGAATAAAAGAATGTTGAAAACATGAATACATGCAAGAATCTAGCTTTATCTGAGCTCTCTGTAAAGTAAAATACTGCTGAAAAAATAGTGGTGAGTTAGAAAAGTAGTCCAGTTAATTTAGGAATACTAGCTTTTACTAAAATGAAAAAATTGGCTTTCATGACTGTGAGATCCCTCTGCTTTGGGAATGTTGATAAAGAAACATACTCCTTTATTGTCTAGGATTTACTCATATCATGATGCAAATACAGAAGAAGAGAGACGGTCTTTCTCACTCTTCATGTCATCTGTCACATCACTGGCAATTTACCATATATAAATAATGTTTTTAATAGTAGGTGCTTTAATTTGTTCTGTTGTGTATTTTTCTGCTTCTCTGCTTCTTGATAAACTTTTTGGCACAGTATATTATATAATTAATTATATTTTTGGGGCGGGGGTTGGGTCTGTAACCTTTGACTAGCTTTCCAGGAACAACAAGTTTAAAGGAATGTTGCAGTTCTATGTGATGGAATAACAGAAAGTCTATTTCAAATAAATTTAGCCCAGTGATAGCTGAGCGCCAGCTGCAGCGCCCTTTGTGGCTGTTTGCTGTGTGGCAGTGCTAGCCTAGAAGAACGCAACTCTTGAGACATATTTTTTATTAAGAGTGATGACACAGTACTTGAGAATTCTGGGTATAGTAATTACAAGGTTTTGCTTTGGGCATTTTTGTGCATGGCCATCACATTAATGAGTTGGGAATCATGAGTTTGGTAAGTTTAGAGTTTGAGACCATTGCTATCCTGTCATTTATTTGTATTGGTTCTGTTAAACTGTTGGGAGAAATTGCAGTACTCATATTTTGTTTTATATAGATTAATTATAAATTTATTTCATATTTCCAATATTCACTTCTTCACCCATTGGTGCACCAAAAAAAGCTGATGTCTTTTTTAGTTAGTATACTGAGTGTTTGGGCTAAACGAAATTCATCCATATAAGCTTCTTATACTTAGAAACATGTATCAAAATACCACTTTAGTATTCCTGTTGCTCTGGTCTCAAAGAAGGAAATGCTTGCAAGACATCTTAAGGAGTTTGTTTCAAGTGTCTGGTTGCCACAGTGGGACAGACTTTGGCAAGTAATTGGCAGGTAGTCCCCTGGCACTAGCTATGGTAATCATCAGTACCAGCAATGGGAGAGTATTTGGTGTTGTATTAGTCTACTGCATGCTTTTCTTCAATGCAGGCTTATATAACATCAAAACAAGAACCTGTTTCTCACTCTGCATTGCTCTCAATAGTACCAAATATTTTAGTATTGCATAGCAGAATGATGCTTTTGGTGCCCAGATGGAGATTGGGAGGCATCTGCTTAAGCTTGATGTCTTCCTCTGTCTTTACTCAGGTTTGATAAATTCAAAACATAGGGTTATAAAGAATATGGCAATGAAACTCAAACAAGCATCATTCTTTCTTGAGGTGCCTTGAAATTCAGCTTTTTCTACAAAGATGCTGCCACTGTTTTATTTATCCTCTCCCTTGTCTGTTTAGAAGCCTTTCCTAGACAGCCTGTTAATCCAACAGCAGTGATAATCGGAAAATTATTATAGTCACGTATGTATGGCATCAAGCAATTGGGGAAACCAGTCCTTCTTGACTGCTTTATTTTCTGGGAAATAATAGGCTTTATTTAATTTGGGGTCATAAAGGATTGGTCTCTAGTCAGGCTCTTTTCCCTTTTCCTTTTTTTTCCTTTATCTTTCCTTCCTTGGTCAGTCTATATCCTTGTTGGTATCTTCCACCATAGATGACATCAAAACTATTTTGAGCTTTAGAAATTATTAGAACTGCTGAAGATCCCCAGAAATTACTTTGAGATCAGACTTCTTGTTTTCACTATTTTGCAGCGGTTCAGAATGTGGTAGCTCCACTTAGAAAATAGCCAACCTCCTCTAGGTCATCAGAATTTTTAGACTTGGCCTGCACGTTTTTCTCTAGTGGTCATGAAAGTTAAAAAGAATTTTAAACAAATGCCAAAATATACTCCAAAGAGAAGGAACTGAAAAGGGGGATCACTATGAGAGAAATCCTTATTCCTGTCTTACTGCAAGGTAGAATGATTAATTATCAAGCAGGGCTCCTGGTTAGTAATTATGTCTTACGGACTATGCTGGCATTTTTCCAGAGGACAAATTTCTGTACAGTTGAGGGAGATATTGATTTCAGTCTGTTCAGAGGAATACTTTGCCAATTAATTACCTCTTCTGGCAATTCCAAGTGCAACTGATGTTAAAAATGCTGATCTCTTCCATAACAACAGGATATATTTTGAAGAAGAATTTTTCATTATTAACTTGGATTCTTCCTAGGGCATCCATCAGTTCTTCAGAATTAATGGAAGATTGTTCATAAAATTGTACAAGATGTATTTGTAAACCAGGGAAATTTAATGTAGAGCACTGGCTTAATCTCTTTGAAAATGTGTCTGAGATAGACTTGTCCTACTGCTTTAGCTGGTAACTCTTGTCAAAATAGTCAATGTACTTTGTATTGAGTCTAGTGAAAATAATTTAACTTAATTTAAAACTTAATAAGAATTTAACCAACTTGCTTAAAATTTGCAGTGCTTTCCAGTTCAAGAAATTGCCACTTAAATCAACATTCTGCTTTTTATTTTGGGTAAACTCTTATGGCTCTGTATTACACATTCAGTGGTGGGGTTGGTTCTTGAAAGAGTACATCAATTGTACTAGACATCTTTTTAGATATCAAATGTACAAGTGCTTTCCTACTTACAGAATCAACCTTACCTTTTTAACTTTGAGAAATGTCCCCCCTTTACAGTTTCAAAAAGCTACAGCTTGCCCAAGTGTTTCGCATAATTACAGCTTTTTAAGCCTCTGAAAAAGTTTTCGAAAATGTAAGGTGCTTCTCCTGCTTATGCTTACTGGATTTTATATGAGGGAGAGGAGGAGCAGAATGTGTCTTACCTAGGAAGAATGAAATCCTAAGTAACTAACAAGAGTGTTGTGGATAACTTAATGTTTACAGACCTGTTTCTGACAGTCTTTTCTTAATTATTTCCTGTGGGTTGCAACTGAAGACTTCGTTAGATAGATAGGTTAGATAGGCTTTGTGCCTCCAGCAGTAAAGCAGTTCTCACCTTGGCCAAGCATTACACCAGTAGCATTGGAAAGGATGACATTAAATGAAAAATCAATTATTTTTGTGAAACATGATTATAATGATGTTATTATGAGGCCAGAACAGTGATTATTTCTTTCATCTCTCTTTGTTTTGTGGTTGTAGTATTCCATGTTAGGTTAAAAAGAAATCTCTCCCCTCCAATTTCAGTTCTGATTAGAATTTAAACCTGTAAGAAGAGAGGCTCTGAAGGAAACAGTTTCTTTACTAACTCCTATCTGAGGTACAATTTTCTTCTGAAATGTTATATTAAGAGCGATTACCAGAAAAGAAAAAAACCCCACCTCAATCTTTTGAAAAGCTAAACACAAAACATAAAAGAATAGTTCAACTTCGCAGTTTTAAGTTTTCAGTTGAGTGAAATGTTCCTATTTTTAAACTTTCTGCTGTATCTGCTTTCTACTAGTTTCCCTGAAACTTTCTTCTTTTTTAATCAATAGGCAAGATATTTTAAAAGCTGGACTTAGCTGGAGCAGAATGTATTTCCTGTTCTTCCTTCCGTGTTTCAGAGTGAGTGAGTGTGTGGTACTATGATCTGCTTATGATTTTGTAACCCTTTCATGCTTAGTGTTGCTTATTAGTGACCATATTCTCAACCGGAGGAACTGTTTACAGACAGCATATTTTAATACTGGCTTTGAATAGGAAGATCTTCCATCATATTGACCTACAAGCAATTTCACTTCCTAAGCACTTCCCTCCCCCCCAGCACTTTTGAATCCATTTTCTGTATATGTTGTTCGTAAAGGGGAAAGAGCAATGCAGGAAGAGAAAGGGAGAAAAGAAAAACCTGTGGTCAGGCCTTTATACCATCCTGCTCTCAAAAATTTCTTTCAAAGTAAGCTAGAGCTATCTTGCAATCATAGCTATTCAGAATCAAAAAAAGTAGAGAGCCACATTATCTCAAATCTCTTTTAGGTTATCTTTTTAAATGCTGCTGTTTTTTCTGGTGTGCTCCATCTATTCCACCTCCTTTCCTTTTTGCAGTATGTTATGAAGCTGTAAGAGGAAATACTGCTAACATTTTGATATAGGCTATAGAAGCATGATGATTATCTCATCATCTGTCTAGTACAGATTTGAGTTGATTTGGGTAGAAACAGTACCATTTATTATAAAAACAAAAAAAGTGCACACCATTCCTATGCTTACTGTAGTCTCAGTTTCAAGCCAACAGAACTTGTTCAAAATCAAGCTAAAGTATACCTGTAGAACACATGAAATATTCACAGCACCTGGCCATGTTATATTGTACGTATTTGTAGTGTACAATGAGAGAAGAATGAAGTCCAGAGAGGTTTACTAACCTGAACTGTAAAGAATACAAACAGTAATATAGCTGAATTACCAAATTAATTAAATGTTTACAAGTAGTGTTTATGTGGTGAGGAGACACAGGAGCAGCTCACAGGAAGATGAGTTTTTTGTTAGTGGTTTTGGTGATTGGATTGTTTGCAAGTGAGTTTTTGTTACCAGAGCAGACATTTTATGTTGACTTTTGCACAAATAAGCTGTTAGCCTGACAGTTGCCTTGAGATAAGGAAAGCATTCTACATGGATTATTCATTATATCCATATGCATTTTTCTGGTAGATATTCTAAAATATATTCTAATATTCTAAAAATAAGTGCTTTTAAATACTAAATTATCACTTGGTCCTTGCCAAAGATGAAATCAAAGTTTAAATCTTGATCTTTTACATGCAGTAGGATAAATGATACTTTGGATGTAAATGTAATCACAAACTTGTGCATTCAAACTGTAATTAAAGCATTAAGAAAGTAGAGCATTTAATGATGTTGTTATAGCTCTGTAAGGTTTGGCAAGATCTTCACCAAGAACCATAGCATTTTAAACTTGGAAGTGTTTTCCAAGGAAATAAAAGTAATTAAAATTTATCTATGAGTTTATAAATATGTGGCAGATCAAGTGATAAGTAGTAGAACTTCACTCTTTTTGTACCTCCTCTCACTTCTTGATAGATGTTTTTTTCCATTAACAAATACAAATTTAAATTGCACCTTCGTGTAAGAAATTAACTGATGTTTTGACCAAAACCAATTGTACTTAAAATGGATCAGGTGATAGTTTCCGTAAGTATTCAGACATTATTGTTTGAAAACTTATGAGCTCAATGTATGAGAAATATCTTTTATAAATACTGAAAGCTAAATTAGGAATTCTTAGAACTTTGAGCTTATAGGGAGGATAGATGGGCAAATGATTGCAGATCATCTAAATCTAATGAGATCTACGTGCGATAGTACAGCATGTTAGTTTTGTATTTCCCTTAAGGTTTAGCCAGAGTTCATATCAGAGGAAGAAAAAACACTTGGTAAGCAAATAATTTTTTTCTCAATTATGCCAGCTTCTGACAGTTTAGTAATCTGTGTTCAAGAGTTTTCCCTTTTAGGAGCATGCTACTTCAGTAGTGGATCTCATGCCCCTGGGAGTGCCAACAGTCTGGGTTAGTATCCTGTGTTCTTCCTGGCAATTGATTTATATTGCTCTTGTCTTCTCACTCATGCAGAACAGGAAAGGTTTCAGGATTCCTGTAAAAACATGGGTCAGGCAGCTAAGACTGGGATCAGTGTGCCTCTTAGGATAGTTGAACTGTTAACTCTGCAAGTACTTTCATGATACAAAGGTTTAATAGGTTGTCGATTTCTGTCATTGTTGCCTTCCTTTTCAAGGCCTTTTCAGTTTTACAGCTGTTGAAGACTAGGAGCTTGTAGTTGTGTGTGAGCAATCAGTCAGATATTGTGATGATTTCTGTTCTGCTTTGTTCCTAAATCCTGGGCTTAGGTGGTACAGAGCTACTCAAGCTAAGGCAGTTGTGCATACTCAGAAGCAAAAGGTAATGCAGCTTGCAAGTCTGTAAGTTCCCCAGATGAGTTGGTTTTATGTCTTTTGGTTTATTAGTTCTCCCTGAACATTTCTGTCTACTTGCCAATTTCAGTCAAGCTCTGTCAGAATGGAGTTCTTACCGTGTTCAAATTCCTGAAAGGCTTTGGAAATACGGGTAGGTAGGGAAGGCCAAGTAATACTACTTGACCTGCCTGCTGATGAGCCTGTCTGCTTCTGGGTCTGAATACGACAAAGGATTTGCTTATCCTCCCTGTCCTGGTACTTAGTAGGGAGGGATATGCATGCATGTGGGTGAAGGAGAACATGGGAGATGAAGCATGTAGGAGAACTGGAATTATTGTTAAAGAGATTGTAAAATAAATACTAGTGGGGAACATGAGATTACTTCTGCATGAAACTGCAGAGACAGAATGGAGAGCTAAGAAACCAGTTTTCTGATTATATTTAGGAATAAGTGGTGACCTGATACTATCAAATCTCAGATTAAACTATGTATCCAAATACAGAATTAAAGGATATTTTTCCTTTAATATGCCTCAGATATGTATTATTTTTAAGCAACATTGACCCAAGGCAGAGAAGTTTTGTTTTAGAGTGAAGGGGATAATTAAATGTACTGTGATTCGGTCTGCATGTGTTTTTCCTAATAATGCTTCTTTGAGCCAAATCACTGGTAAAAATCAATGGAAACCTTTAATTAACAACTCTTAATTTAATCATGTTGCTTTTACAACTTTGTGAAGCTTACTGTAACATGAAAAACCTATTGTCAAGATACGAAGTTGTAATTAAAGCCAGTAATACAGGACGTTTTGTTGTGTGTTTCTAAACAAATATATGTATGATCCAATTTAAATGTTTCTGGGACTTTTTGATTATGAATACTGGTCTCTGATACTGATCTCATTTCAGTGCTTAATTTCAGATTTAGTTTCTGCTGTAAATGTCACTTGTTGTGGAGAAATAAGATGGAAGATTTAGGTTTTCTACTCTGCAAGATAATACTTTCTAGTAACGTATATTTGTCAGCTACTAGCGTGTCTATTTATAAACAGGATTTTTAGTAGTAATTGGTGATGAGTCACCTCACAAGTCCTTACTTGGAATATGAACACTTACGCTCTTCTAAAATTCTTTAGTAGAATACCTATATTTTATAAGAAATTGAGGTAATTTCTTTGTGTGGCATTTCTTGCATAGTCAGTGCTTCATCTGTGTTCAGTGACCTGTATAAGGAGCAATCATTGCTGGCAAGCTGAATTGGAAGAATGCTTTTCTGTATTGTACTGTTAAAGTAAATCATACCTATTTAGAGTTGGCATAGAAAATCTTAATAACATATTGGAGGAGGGAGAACATGTGCATGTACAGTGTTCTTTAGATAATACTCTTAACAAAAATGCTTCTGAAGCATTTCTTGAAAAAGGCATTTAATACTTTTGTTTGTATGTATAAAAGAAATATTTAATTTAGTGGGGGTATGAGAATAAACTGTAACTGAGAAACTGATGCACAGAATTCCTCACCTCCTGTACATCTAGTTACCATGCTTTGCAGTCATCTTCTCTACTTGTAAGGATCATGACTGCAACATGGCAGTAGATCAAAATGTTTTTTATTTGTCTAGCCTTAGGCTTACCAAAATGGTTTATTTCTATCCAGCTGTTACTTTGAAGGCAGTGGTGGTGTAAAGGTACTTAATGGATGTGAGTGCACAAATAGAATTAGGGTGCTCATTTGATGGGTTATGTTGCTTTCATATTACTTGTATGATAAATGCAGATTGTTATTATTTAAAATAATTCTTTACTTGTCACAGCAGCCATTCCTGTAAAGTCAGTTTAAGGAAGGGGCTTAAGTCCATGGAATAAGTAGATGATAGCTAGATACTTGAATTCCCTTTTGCCACCTTACAAACAGTTCAATATTTCATAGAATCACAGGGTGGTTGAGATTGGAAGAGACCTCTGGAGGTCATCTGGTCCAACTCCCCCTGCTCAAGCAGGGTCACCAAAAGCCAGGTTGCCCAGCACCACGTCCAGACAGCTTTTCAGTATCTCCACAACCTTCCTGGGCAGCCTATATTCAGTAGTCCTCACAATGAAGAAGTGTTTCCTTACATTTAGGCGGAACCTCTTGTGTTTTGGTTGTTACCTGTTGCCTCTGTTGTCCTGTCGCTGAACTGTCCTAAAAAGAGTCTGGCTCTACCTTGTTTGCACCGTCCCTTCGGTTATTTGTGGATATTGACAAGACCTCTCTGAGTCTTCTCTAGGTTAAACAGTTCCAGCTCACTCAGACTTCCCTCATACGAGAGATGCTCCAAGTTGTTAGTCATCTTTGGCCCTTTGCTGACGCTCTCCAGTATGTCCCTTTCTCTCGTACTGAGGAGCCCAGAACTGGACACAGCAATCTAGCTGTGACCTCAGCAATGCTGGGTAGAGGGGAAGGATCACATCCTTCAACTTGCTGGCAACACTCTTAATGCAGCCCAGGGTACCATTAGCCGCCTTTTTTGCAAGGGCAGATTGCTGGCTTTTGTTCAGCTTGGCAACTTCCAAGAGACTCTTTCTCTGCAAAGTTGTTTTCCAGCTGGGTGGCCCCCAGCATGTACTAGTTCATGGGATTGTTCTTCCCTGGTGCAGAGTTTTGCACCTTCCTTTGCTGAACTTCATGAAATTCTTCCTTTTGTCACCTACGTACCATAAAAGTCGTTGATGTTGCCTTTGACATCCCTTGTGAGATTCAGCTCCAGGTGGGCATACAGTGGTAGAATTCTTCATATAGCAGGGATTTTTATGAGAAGTTCTGTTTGACATCTGTGATGTTACGCACAACTGGATTTCTAAAATGTAAGCATATGTCTTTGTGTAATGAGGTATTGACTCTTAAAACTAAATAAAAGTTCTGTTTTTCATATTGAGACATTAATGTGGTTCTCATAAACATTAATTTGATACTTACAAATATTGATATGATTCCTAGAAGCATTCTGCCTTTTAGTGTGGTGATTGTTGGTTTTATACTTTGATCATTTGTCTTGCCTTTCTGTGAACCGTGTATTCTGCAACAGTGGTTTTGAGTTGCAGTGATCAGTTGCACACAAGGAATTTCAGATGAGGTCACACCATTTGTTTTATAAATATGTATAAAATATTATATCCTCATATATTATCCCTTATGCAGCTGAAAGTCTGTGGGGGAATGTTAACTGAAGTTTCTAATTAAACAGAGGTTTTCATTGAGAGAGAAATAATGAATCTCTTGTGTCTTTAGGTGTTAAATCATTCATTTAAAAAGGTCTAACTTGAAAGACTTTGCTTCAGTAGCTGTGGCATTGCATAGCTTGACATTTAAATACGGTGTAAACTTTTCACCTATGGACCTCTATGTATTTCTCTTAAAAGTTTGTGTGGTCTGGCATGGAGCACTGTCTTGTGTTACCTAATCACTTGCAAATCTACTTCTTCACTGTTCTTTTACTGTGTCATAATCTGGTAGTATGGGGCCTGATGTAGAACTGTGAATACCTGTAATTTTTTACCAAATATCCGCTCTGCTGTTGACAGTGTTGGTAGTGTTGTTCTTTTCCCATTTTCCTGTGGGGTTTTGAGAAGAAACGAATTACTTGTGGTGAAATAAAGCTGCTGCTGTCTTGGAAAAATGTGAAAATATCTTCTTCAGTTTGCCTGCAAATATGCCTACAGAGGTGACCTGGGCTATGTTTATCTTATCTTGATAAAAGGAAACTATGTCCATGTCGTTTTGTTTGGATTTGCCACTGTCCTTCAATCTGTGGTATATGGTCTTTTGTAGCTTTATTGGGCTATACCTTTCTAAACTAGGTCTAAAGAAAGGCTTTGCTTTTGGCAGGAGTTCTTCAAATATCTGCAGACCAGTGTTTTTGTTACCACTCTTCCTTAACAGTGGCATTCCTAGAGGAGGTGATTTGTGCTGGAGTATTACTGTCTCTAGATTGATGACTTTACTTTGTTTTCATTAGAATTGGCAGTACTGGTGTCCCTGGAGTGTATGAACAGGGAACCTTTTGCTTGTCTTAATCTCTGCTTGTGTGGCTACTTGAGCCTTTTGGTACAGAAAACTGATTTTGTGATTTGGGGGTTAGTCTTTTACAATATTGTCCATTTTGTATTATAAATGAGTTTTAACTAAAAAATGACAGCTGACCTGATGGACTTGGAGTGCAAACCCTTTAGGGGGTGAATAAGCTTCAGGTGACTTACTGTGCTGTTTGCTCAGGAGTAGCTCTGCATTTCAGTTTTACGTAGATGGTACAGTTCCTGATAGTACTTGGGTATTACTTGGATAGACAGAAATCAATGTTAATGTTTTGATGCTAAAGAAATGTAAATATCTTGGATCACAACTATTGTTCTGTGTGAACCAGTATGATGCTTGAGCTAAAAAACCAGGATCTGACAGTATAGTCTTCTATTACATATGGAAATTTTCTCCCTTCCCCTCTGCCCCCTTTATCTGAATAAAATAAACAGCAAACCAGGCTGTTGCTGTATACTGGTCTTTTCATGCAACTGTTACACTGAGTTTTCTAAAGTCAGTGTTTTTAAACATACGGCTTGCAACTCTCAAGGGAAATGTGCAATGCAAAGTGGCAGAAAGTTGCGATGTAGTGCCAGTAATTTGGCTGCAGCTCATTTCTGCCAGTCAGAACAATGAATTTAAGTACATACAGTCAGCATCTGTGGGGTGTTTTCCTCTTTTTCTCCTGGATGAACTATGCTGTTGCTTGCTTTAAGGGACTTTTCACATAACAATAAACCACAGAAATGTTTGCCCTTATAAAAAAACTTTGGGATAGGAAGTGATTATTGTTTTATAGAATCACAGAGCATGAACGTATCTATCTTCCTGAAGTCCTTGTTGAGCTATTTCTGTAATTTTGGGGCTGGAACACAGGAATGGCGAAGAAAAAAGAAAGTAAACAAGTAAACATCTAACATTTCTTTTAACATGAGCATAGTTAGAAGGAGAATTTGGGATTTGTCTGTAGCAGTTTTCTTTGAACGGTAATTTTAATGCCTCAAATTAATATTTTAAAGTTTAGTAATTCCTTCTTAAAAAGTGTTAAATTTTGTATGCCTTTTAATGCTCTAAGTATGCATTTGATTGATGAACATTGCAGTCAGCGAACCTTTCTTATGCTTTAGAATAAATATCTAGGATCACTAAACATTGGCAATAATGTATTACTTTATCACATTTTAATGAGTCTATGTCTAAAATATGTCTTTATATTTAATGTTTTTATTAAGCAGTGTTTTTTTCAAGAGACAAACAACTCTGGCAGTCAGAACGAAGACTTTATCTAATTATTTTGACATTTTCATTCTTAATTGGCACTTTAAAGGATCATTAGTATCTTCCAAGGACTAGCTGAGAGCCTTTATGCCCCTAGATCTTCAGTTTAAAAATGGATAATTTTAAATCCATTTGACAGACTAAATACCTTGAAAAAGTATGTTGATGAATTGCCCTGAAGTTGTGGTGATAGTTTTTTGAAGCCAAAACAGCAGTGACAGGAAAAATGTTACCATGAAAATCTTAAAAGTGCCTCAAAAAAGTGAAAAGTCATAACGAATAAAAGTCTGTAGACCTGATTATTTGAATAATAGTTTTTTCCATATTTCCTAGTGGTGTACTTAATGATATTTAGAAGGTATCTTCCCTCAAAATACACAGTAGAAGCACCTTAGGAGTAAAAATGTTTTCTGAATTTTAGCTAGTTAGGCTCGGTTGCAATCTTCCCTTAACATTTGTATGAATAAACAAAATATATGTAATACCAAGAATGTCAGTGTAGTAAAGTTCTTGTAAAGTTCTCTAGTAAAAAAAGATTTGTATATCACTGTGGAGATTAAGTGTTCTGAAGGTCTTGAAAAGAGCAATTTATAAAGCTGTCATGCTGTGGTTTTATTGTTACCTATTTGCACAACTGCAGATTTTATGTATGGTATGCATTCAAATATTTTCCTTTTGTTCACAAGGGGGAACTTGTGGGGAAAACGGGGAAATGTCATCGTCGTCGTCGTCCCCAAAGTGGGGAAAATGTTCCCCCTTGCTAACTGCAGGCATTTATTACTTTGTGGATCTGCTTATAGGAGAGAAGTTATGTACTTAAACACTCAGGTGCTCCGCTCTTAGGAATGTCAATCTGATCAGTAAAAATCAGAGTTCTCAAAATTGTTTTCACAGTAAGTTTATGCAACCTCATTAATGTGAACAAAATTATGTTCCTGAAGAGGCCAGTGTACCTGTATTTAAAATATTATGATTTACCACAGAATAGAAAATGGATATTCAGCTGCAAGTGACAAAAGTCAGAAAAAATGGGCATAAGCACCCTTTTTTTTTTTCATTAAATGAAAAATTTTGCCTTAGTAAATGAAAAAAATATTTTAGAATCCTTGCAAAGTTTGAGTATACTGTGAATGACTTTAAGATGGTACCTTAATCTTATCTTTTAAACAGGCTTCTCAGAAATGTGTTAGTGCATTAGAAAGACATGAGGGGAGGCCATAGACTAGGGGTGGGCATTTGGATTTGTGAGCACCAGTCACCAGAGGAGATGTTAAAGTTGAAGCTTGAGTGGTCCTAGCAAGTGGAAGTCTGAACAGTTCGTCATTTCAGATCTCCTCAAAAGTCTGTTAACTCTCAGCAGGAGACCTGATAAAAGCTGTCACATGGTTCATAGTGATAAAGACTGTCCCGAACAAGAAGAGTCCCTCAATTATTTCCAAGCGGTGTTGTCAATTTTAACGGAAGGATTACTTGTTTCATCTTGTTGTTTGTAATACAAACTTGTATCTGAGTTATACGAAACAGAGAAATATTTTAGATATTTATGCAGTCTGTCTTAGAACTGCAATTTGGGAGAGTGTATAGAGGAGCAAGAGTCTGTATAATCTAGAAAAATAAGAGAAGATGGAAAACAGGTTTGTGTTTTGGTCTTTTAAAACTACAGCACATTTGGTTTCTAATCTCTGTTTGACCCTATAGCTTCGCAGCCGAAGAAAAGCAGTAATTAGGCTGTATTTTCCATTAAGTCATGAGAAAGTGCTGAAAAAGCACTAGAATCGGCAAATCTACTGTTGTCTTAGTAGGCTTGTACTGGGACAGTCTGAATTTTAAATGAGTCTGTTATACAAGCAAGAAAATCCAGGTCAGTCTTTAGTATAATGGATTTACCATACCAACAGAAATAACAGTATTTAAAGCTTGCTTTTCAAGTTAAATGGCTAATTAAAATGCTACTTCTGTGTTGGATGTTAACAAATTAACCAATCACTTGTTTTGCTTCTCCACCTCTAATGAAAAGCCAAAGTCAACACAAAATGTAAGGAGAGGATAAATAAAAAGATGTCCTTTTGTTATTACTTCTTAAGGTGTACTGTAGTTTCACCCAACTTGCAGTTACACAAATGATGGTGTACACTGCAGTAAAGCTTTTAACCATTAGCTGCGTGTGTATACAAGATGAGTAGGGTCTGCCTGTCATACCATTTTGGTTAAACATCTGTACGGTTTTTATGCTGACACTTTAAATCATTATCCTTCTTAAATAATTCCCTGTTTGGCTGTGTTAAAGTGAAATTCCCAGCAAAAATGGTAACAACCTTGTGTATTTGTCTACTTAATCATCTCGCCTTCCAAGTATATTCTACTGTTTTCTGGTCATGCTGCGAAGGCCTGGGTATCTAGCTTCTGGTAGGCCAGGATGCTGGCAAGGTACACATTCTGAAATGCAGCATCTCTTTGTAGAGAGCAGCTGGAATGCTGTTTCTATAGAAATTAGATTTGCTAGCATTTGTGAGAAGCACTTTCATAAGTAACTGTGTTGTGAGTAGCAATGGGTGATCTTTCCAGGTTAAAACTAGTCCTTTCAGCATTGTGGTTTGCCAGAAATTAGCATGGTTTACTCCTGGCATTGAGTGTGAAACAGACTGGTTTTTGGGTGGTAAAATTGAGCACTGTTCTAAGTTTTCATATGGACTCTGCATATAACCTGTTTTAAAGAACACTGCAGGTATCCTAATTACAAGGTGACATATTTTGTAGCTCATAATGATTATGACTTGCACTTTTGATGAAAACTGCAGGTAGAAGAGAAGCTCTTACAAATATCTTGCCTGTGTATCCTGGAGAGTTGAACAGGGTAACTGAACTGTGAAGACTGAAAACATAGATCTGTTTATCAAGGACTGGTAAAATCCAGTGGCTCTTTGTTGTTCTAAAATTATTACTATTTGCATGTGATTGGAGTAAGTCTCAGTGTTTTATACATAGCTAGCTCCCTGTGTCATAGAGGAAATAGCCTGTTTTTCATAGGAAATGTAAATTGCTCATGTATTTTGTCCTTTTGGCTTTCTCTTCCTCATTCAAATAAAAACTTCTGTTGAATATTTTAGTATGTTACATAGATTAACTCTCTAGAGGGAATACTGTCTCAAAAATGTGCATCTTTTTCACTGTTCCATCACAGTACTTTTAATGTGATCTGGAACAGCTGATTGTATATGATTAGAAAGAAGCCTTTTGAGAAGTTGTCTTTGTTGCCTGTTTTGCAGGGGGTGTTTCTGATAACTTGGATAGTGACCAGTTGGCTCTTTCTTTTGCTTTTAGTGATGTGTAAGTGAATGCAAACCATTAGCTCATTTCAGATAGAAAATTTCAGTTACTGCAGACCTAGGTTTGAATCAAAGCACATCATGATGAAAGGCTCTGTAACCCCCAGTATTAGTCCCTTGAGCCTTCCAGGCTGTTCTTGTCCTTTTTAAGTTAGTGCATGTCCTGTAATGAGACAAAGAATTACTTACAATTCAGTTTCTCTCAGCATAATCAGTTTTCTTTGATTGGTTTTAAGTCTTCTCTGTAAATTAGCAGTGCTGGAATTATTCTTTAGCAGGAAGAATTCAATTTGCTTTTTGTGAGGTTTTTTCCCCGTCTGTAGTAGCAAGAGTTAACAGAATAAGAAGCAGAGATTCTAAGATGCAGTACAGGAATTCTGTGTCATTTGTGGTTCAAGAAAAGGGGGTGGTATTCAGCTCTTGAAAGGTCTTTAATGAATGCTGTTTGTTTGGTGTTTTTGAAAGCTAATGGTCAGAGGAAAGCAAGAGAAACAGCCTTGGAGCTTTTAGGGTAAAGGGATGAACACTTTTTCTGATTGAGGTGATTGTTTCACCACCCTTTTTATGTAAGGATTTTTCACCATCTATTGCCTTTTGTTTTTATTCTAATGACATACACTTAAAGAAGCCTTTTTTTATGTGAATGCAATGCTTTCTCCCCTCCTCCTGTAGAAAATCTGCTTGCCACAGACAGGCAGAGCATGTGTTTCTCTTGTCTTGGTTGGGTGCACAGATCTTCTTTTATGTGTGCTGCTTCTTACCCTGTTGCCTAGACGATCACTGGCTTTCACTAAGGATGTCTGGTTCTCGTAAAGAGTTTGACGTGAAACAGATTTTAAAAATCAGATGGAAGTGGTTTGGTCATCAGGCATCAGCCCCTAACTCTGCAATTGCAAACGACCAGGGAGACTTCTGGAATAGAGGACAAAATGTAACAACTGGTGGCACAAAGTTTTTAGATTCAGGTAACCTACCTCTAACATCAGTTGGTTACAGAAGGTCCAGCCAACAGGATTTCCAGAATTCACCTCCTTGGCCAATGGCATCCACCTCAGAAATCCCTACATTTGAATTTGCAGCAGAAGACTGTGGAGGTGCAGGTTCGCTTGACAGACAAGAAACAGATGATAGAGCAAGTGAAGAAGAAAATGAATCGGACAGCAGTTCATGCAGGTTATTGATTACTTTCCTATTGTGAGAAATGTATTTTCATTTCATGTTTACAGATAGTATGCATATATAGGCTAACCTTTATTATAGATTAAAATGCTTCAGAAACCTAGCAGCTGCAGTATCAGAAACAGAAAATGATTTATAGTCAGGGTTCTGTGTGTTTACTAGGATCTTTTTAAAAGGCAGATGTAGTCAATGTGGATAAATAAAGCACAAACTTGTGTTTTAAGTAGTATACCAACTACGTGCTGCTATGAACAAGGTATTGTCCATTACATGGTAATGTTACAGGATGCTTGCTGAATTATTTCAGAGTGATGCTGATCGTTCAGTTATGCTGAGAATTAGTCTCATGCCAGTTAGGAGAAAACTATGAAAATGTAAGCTTCTTGTGACTCTTATTGGATGTTTCCACATTATAGATGAGGGAAATGACACTAAAAAATACTTAAGAAGTAAAGCAAAGATTATTTTTTTCTTGTGTATATGCAACTTGAAGGAAAAAAATACTTTCATCTATCGAAAGCTGGCCAGTTTGTGCTTTAATCTGTCCAGGTGTCTTAAAATGTGTATCTAGCTTAAAAAGAAAAGACTGTTTTATTGTGTCTATTTAAGGTGTTTTTCTCTAACATATTGTTACTAAAGATGAAACTGCAAAATTTGTTCTTAAATGAAAGGTGTTTACCAGTTGTTGTAAATTAGGCAAGTTAAAAGAATTAAACTGATACTTAACAAGAAAGATTATTATTTCCT
This sequence comes from Falco rusticolus, assembly GCF_015220075.1. Classification (NCBI taxonomy): domain Eukaryota; kingdom Metazoa; phylum Chordata; class Aves; order Falconiformes; family Falconidae; genus Falco; species Falco rusticolus. Next base: position 100,099,202 of record NC_051187.1, read on the forward strand.
TTTACTGCATATCAGCTGTTCTTCACTAAAAGTATTTTTTTTGTTTTGTACTGCATATAGTGCGTAATAGCTTACCATTTCAAGTAAATTTTATGATGTTTGTTTTCTTGCTTTTAAGATAACTTTGCAATGATACGGCATTTCAGAAAATACGCCTATTTAAAAGGGTACACTGTTTAATAAAGCCTAATGAGGACGGATCAATCTAGACATAGCAGTTTTAGTGTTTTGCATTCCCTATGAGAAGAATTCTTTAGTGCAAGGGCAAAGTAGCCCACAATATAAACACTACCTATTTATGGTTTATATAACCTTTAAAGATTCAAAGAAAGGGGGGAGGGTAAAAATGCTTAAGAGTCAATACAGTGTATTTGCTTTTATCACTGAATGGCAATAGTACTAGAATTACAGGGAAAGGAAATCCTGCATGCTGATGCTTCATAACAGCAGTCTGATCATGCTGCAACAACTATGTAGCTATAAATAATATTTCTGAAGACATCCTATTTTAAGTGATATTCATGTATGAATTTTTAATAGCTGTGTCACTGGATAATATATATGATATAGGTGTAACATCACCTTCCATTTCAGGAACATTTACTTGTGATGTGAAATTTTTATATATAGCATTACCCCAATTGGATATTCTCACCATAGTAATGTGCAGTCGGTGTAGAAAAAAAAAAAGTAATTTTAAGAGATAAATGTCTAGATTGAAATTACTATAAATTTGTTCTTAATTGTGGGAGAAGAATTTACCACAAAACTAATTTGTTACTTTGTAGAATTGGAGAACTGCAGGTACTTACTTAGGGGTGTGAGAAGTCTATATAGCATTGGGGTTTGAACTCAGTAAATTTGAAGTATCTTTTAAATTGTGTGCTTAATCATCTATAGCATCTAGCATTATTTGTAATTCCTTTTGTCTTGTAGTTCTTGCAAGTGTTTTACTTTCAGGCTTTAAAATGAATATTTTGGATAAATTTTGAGTTCAGTGCTGGTACAATTTAATATGTAACTAATGGTAATGTAAGAACTTGCTTTGTATTATCTGTCTCCTGTCTTATGGGGACGCTGTACTTAAACCATGTTTTTCTCACTCCTTTGTTAAGAATCTGTAAACTATTGGGCAGACTACAGAAATCTGTCCAGCAGCTGGAATAGTTCTGATGTTAAGAACGTAATTAAATGTTCTTTGTATTAGTCTAAAATATAGCTTTTTTCCCCATATGAAAACCCTGTTTCCTCCATTGGAAACAAATTGTGTGAGTGTAAAAATCCTTTTTTTAAAACTTTGTAGAAGCTATGCAGCGACCTTACTTCTTTACTCCTCTTTAATTTACCGCCCAGTTACAAGCCCTAAAAGCATGAAGTGACAGCTCAATGGCTTTGTACATATCAATCGTCCTTCCTCTTTGCCATGTGATACAGCACAGCTAGAAAAGCATTTAGATCAGGTCTTTGTCATTATGAAAGCTTTAGATCGTTGTGTGATTCATTTATAGAGACCTGCTATAGAATTCATTTATTACTAATTAGTATAGACCTTGGTGGCATAAGGGATAAGCAAATTCCAAGTTTAGTACCAGATCTTTGATAAAGGCTGTGTCTGACATGCAAGCAGATCATCCAGATTCAGGGATCAGAGCTAGTTGGCTATAATGCTGTTGACATTATACTCCTGCATGTTGTTTGTAACCAGCGTTAGCTTGAATGATTGATTACTGGACCAGTGAGGTTTGAATTCTTTTGCTGGCTTTTGTCTCCTAGATTTCCTCTGTTGTTAACTTTCCTACATTCCTGAGGAAACAGTCATCATCTTGGATTTGTACGCTTCTTAAAATTTTCCAACAGCTGTGCAGACTCTTACATAGCAGATTTAAACTTATTAGCAATAGATACGTTTTTCATAACTTTTGTGGGTGCCTTAGCAGCAGTCCACAGACCTTGAAAGCATGGTGGATATCAACCTAAAAATACCTAGAGCATACCTAGTATGCAGAATATTGTATCTGGTTCATTTCACCCAGGCATGTGTTAAAATATTGGAATTACTTTACTGTAGATTAAAGTGTGGAAATGTTTTCAAATGTAATATAAAATGTATATTTATATTTGAACATTAAATGCAAACAGTATTTCAAAATTCATCAGTTGTGTCCTAACCCTGAAAAGTTCAGTAAGATGTCTGTAATTGATTTTAAAACAAGGTCTGAATGCACCAGGTGGTAGCTACTCTGCAGTATTGCACGCTCTATGCACAGTCTTGGATTTAGTAAGCTGTTAACTTCCAATCTAAGTCTGCCCCGCAATAATTTTCAATCTACAGACACCTTTGGTATGTCTTTTCTTTCAGCTCAGTCTTACCTACCTTTGAGGCTGTAAGTTTATTAGGGCCGCCAATTGTGGTGTGTATGTCTGTGTATCTCCTATCGTAAAACAATGCAAACTGCCAAATAAGGACAGTTGATAGATTCCCTAATTTTGTTGCATGACAGTAGTATGATACTTGAAATTGACTGAAAAATTATGAAAAGAGCATTTTTTTTTTTTGCTAGATATATACATGAATTAGACAAAAATAAGAAACCTACTGAAAGACAAGTTGGTTTACAGGGGAGAATCTCTAGCCTTCTAGTTTCTTTTCTTCCATGCTACTGCTAAAATTCTTTCATTTTCCACTGTGCCTATTAAATCTTCACTTGGGTTATGACTATGCATATTTGGAAAGAGTTAGTGCGGCACAATTACATAGCACGTACAAAGCAGATGCAATCTAGTAAGCTTGAACAGTAGATGTAATGAAGGTAAGACAAGAGGCTGTAGCATGGACTTCTCAAAGGCACAGGGGATTCCAGCTATAAATTTGGATGGAATGGGCTTCCATGCAAGATGATCATATTTTTGCACAGATTGTAATGTGTTTTGACTACCTTAAAGCTTGGTCAGGTATGTTTTTGTACTACTGCGCTTCTCAATCACTCCAGTGTAGATGTATCATGAGGTAGTCTAAATAGTTGTTTTGCAAACAGAATGCATGTTACTGGTGACATTTGTGTGGGTATATGAATTCACTGCACTAAATCCAAGACATCTCTTAGGAAACATCAGTGCTATAATCAAGAGTCTATCTGCAATGAAACATGCCTATGTTATTTCTTAACATAATTAGAAACAAGTAAAGATGCAGTAGTATTGGCTTAGAAGGCTGTATATACATGTCTTTGCTGGCCTAGCATAGGTTACGCTGGTGTCTGTTGTTGCTCGTGCCAGTTAGATTAAGGTTACTGTGCATATATATGTGTGTATGTTTGCTAGAACTGGTGCCTTTTGATTACACGATTGTAGTTCTGGCTATTGCTGTAATTATTTTCTCTAGCATAAAGTGAATCAGTAGCCCTCAAGTTCTCATGCATATATAGTCTTACTGTGCTCTTCAGTCTCTCCAGAGTCACTGTTGTCCTCTTTCCAGTGTTTTGTATTACCTTGATTTATGATACACTAGATTTTTAGCAGTTTTTGTTGTTACCACCTTATGGCTTCCTCCTATTATTTATGCCCTTCCCAGCCTTTGAAGGTGTCTTGCTTTTAACTATTTCTTGCTTTTTCCAAGAATCCTTTCAGCATCCTTCTTTTCAACAAACTTCATTCTCTGCAGCTGAGGTTCTTCTTTTTCTAAGTTTGAAGAAGGAATTTTTTTACTCCTTACAAAGTATAGTCTATAATTATGGAAGGTGGCATATTGTTATTTTAGTAAGTTGTGTTTCAGTCTCTGCATGCCATAAAACGTCAGCTAGCTTGAAGATAGCAGTGTAAACAACTAAATTGTTGAAGAGATATATTTTAAACTATTTTGAAACATTGTATGTAAAAACTGCAATGCAAGAAGCTATCTTAACACAATAAGAAAGTTACAAAATGGAGATTTGTTTAAAAATGCAAAGGTTGTAGCTTAATGTGTATCCTAATTTGTCCAAAGTCAGACATACTCTTACCTCCCCTAGTGACTTAAGCAATTGACTACTATAGCCTAAAGATGGCTTGAAATTTCAACAGATCTTCTACTTATTACTGAAAAAATACCTTGAGATCATGGATTTGTTATGCGGTATAGCAGATGTAGTGCCCTGTGTCAAAGTAGACAATCAGCTTACCTTTTGGCTGCACGGGACTTTTTTTTTTTTTAATTATTTTTTATTAGGAAGTCCAACTACTGGAGATTTATCAGTTCTAGTAAGAAAATAAATGCCTTCACTGGTTTTGAACAGTAGTGAAATTTATAGCTTATTGGTGATTTGCTAGAGTAAATTCCATATGCTTTGTTTATGATTGCAGAGTTCTGCTTTGGTCAGTCAAACATTGGCTTTTGATTTCATTGACATCATTCTTGGGTTTGCATTACAAGAATGTAAACAGCAGCATGTAATTTATAGTCAGAGGTACTATGCATTAGTTTTCTTTTATTATCTTCTCTAAACACAAGGCAGTTGCACCTATTTTTCTGCACATAATTTCCATCACTTATCTCTAAACCTCTTTTATTATTTGGAACTTTTTTGAGGTGTGACTAAACCTAATATTTTTACTATTTCTTCTTTCAAATGTCATGATACTTATTTTTTTATACCTGTATACATTGAGATGTCTGTATTGGTTTGTTGACTTTCTGTTTATTTACATGTCATATTTATAAAGATAGTATACTTTATGCATGAATTCAGATTTACAATGTTAATGTCAGTTACTTTATTTTCTGAGAAACAAAATGGTGTTCACTGGAAACATATTAGTGAGGAGAAAAATGTGTATTTTTCCCCATCTGTCCAGTTTTGCCGGTGTTTACTACTTCTAACACAGACTGGGTGTAGATGAAAGCATTAGAGCAACATGTAAAACAATATTTAAGCCAATTCTGTGCACTGGTTATTCTGGCCCCAGTTCCCATTTTGCACTTTGTAAGTCTGTCTATGAAAACCATTTGGGTTGGTGTACAGTGCTGCCTGCAGATTTCGGTAGCGTAGATAGAGCATTTGCTTTTAGCTTGATTTCCTAAAGGGACCAAGTTTGTGCGGTTGTGTTTTGCATCACCCTTGCCATTTTGTGGGTAGCTTTGAAACCTATGGGCCGTGAGGGTAGGCAGAAGTCTCAAAGATAAAGTCACTCCTTGCAGTTAGTTAATGGAGAGAAACCCAGCTTACTGCCTTCACTGAAAAAGGGCAGAATTCATCTGATGCAAAGCTGGCTGTGTGACACCTCTTACTGTTAGTCACGTTATTTGCTGTCTCTTGCCTAGTGAGGAAATGTCTTAAGGAACTGAGGGGAAAGGAGAAGAGCTGGAGTTGTGGTGGCAGGTGGAATGAGGAAAGGAGATAGAGCATAGAAATACTTGTAAAATAGACTTCATTTGTAGATTCTGTGAACCATCCAGTTGAGTAGGCATAGTAGCAATATGTTGGAGGTAGTTTCTCCATCAAGATTTTATGGATAGAAATCCCATTGTAATGCTGCCTGACTCCTTTGTCTAGTCAAGGCTCTAGTAACAAGCAGCACTTCAGCATGCTGCTTCTGTCAAAAGGAGCGTGACTTCTTAATGCGAGTAAATAATCTTTACTTGCTCCAAAAGGTTAGAAGAGACAAGATGATCAGCATCTGTACTACATGTCTCTGATCTAACCAGGTCACTCTTACCTTGCAGTTAAAATACATTTTTGCAGATTTATAGGATTTAATACTATCTTGTGGAGAAGTTGACCTTTTTTAGAAGTACAGGTGAGGTTACAGCTGGATTATGTGAACTAGTTATGACAATAGAACAGTTTTAAATACAAGTGAATTTACACATAATTTTCTGATGATTTTTTTCAGACAATTTCACACAATTTTTCAGAAAAAATATTTTTAAACTAATTTCAGATTTTGGATTGTGTTCTTCTATCTCTGTTCCAAAGTGAATAGTTTGAAAACTGTATTTGATTTTTTTCTTAGTTATAATGAAGCCTTTATTGCTTTATTTTTATTTCTAAGACAAACATGGAGACATTTAAGCTAAAAGATACCTTCCTGAAAATAATTTTAAATGCATAAAATAAAATGCTTGAAAAAATTTTGTAACTTTTGTTATAGTAAAGGTTAATACTTACTAGAATTCATAGGCTGTTAACTAATATGTGTGATTGCTATAAAATAAGAGTAACTCCTCCTTTAAATTTAAAATTAATTGCAGTGATTTAAAATTATTAAAATAACGAATCCTGTTAATAGGAACAGATTGTGCTTCTCCCATGTAAAATTTGAAAACCACTGATGCCCCTCTTTTGGGGGAGAGAGTTTAGTAGAAGTGGGAGGAAAGAAGGCTTGTGTATGTTATGGTTTGGTTTTATATTAAAGCCTGTGCTGTAGCTTTATTTAAGCCACAACAAGGAAGCCTGAAACAACTAGAAAGGAAACCAGAAGGAGAGGTGTGAATTCAGCTCTCCAGTTGTCATCATTATATATTCTTTTATTTTTGAAACTCATTTACCACCACTTCACTAGCCCAATAAATTGCTTCATTGCTTTGCAATGAACTATTTTATTGGGTAGAGCTCTTTATTCCAAACATCCTACTTCAAGAAAGAAAATATTTTAAAAATGAATGGTTTTATAGCTATATATATGGCTTATGCATAATTTTGATTTCAAAAGGCATACTGTTATATAAATTATGTATTAGACAGAGAAGCTGAAGAAAGCTAGCATCTTTAGTATATGGATGTTTGTCACCAGGGTAGTAAAATGTGTAGCTAGTGTGGGAAAGACCTTGTTCTTAGTTATTTACATTTTTACAATCATCCTAAAATTGTACCATACTTAATAAAATTTGGTCAGTGCTCGATAGCATGTTTTTGACATAAATAGGGAAAGAAAAGAAAAACCAAGAAAAATGTGAGTGAAGTTAAAGAATAGAAAAAGGAAACCCTACTGACTAACATTCTAAGCTACTTGTAATAATATTTTCATTTCTTGTGATAAAAATGCTATCTTAAGTCTTAATCTTAAAGGAGTATGCAAAAAGGGCTCTTTGATACACTTATTGTGTGTGCTGACAGCCTCAGTCTTTAATTTTCTGAGTAGTATGCGTGAGGTGTGCAGAAGTAGCAATATCTCTCTAGCCTGTGGGAGGGGAAATTCATACTATACTTAAAGACAAATTTGAGAGCTAAATGCAAAAGGAGCAGAGCTGTCTTGATACTCAGAGCTGCAGGACTATCGTGGCTGGGTGTCTGCTCTAAGCACGGGATTCACAGGTCAGTGTTAAGATACCCAGGTTTCCCCTCTCTAGGTGGAAGGAATGTGGGCCAAGAATTTTGGAAGGCATTTCAGTACTACTGCTGGGAGGGGGAAAAGCAGGTCCTCCGTGTCCTCTGTTCTTCCCATGCTTGTGTATTCTCCCAAGCTGTCATGGCTGTGGCAAACTGAACTGGGAAACAGATTTGTAAAACACTTTGGGGAAGGAGGGATATGTGAATTTTGTATAACCATTGAGTCATAGGCATAAATAGCCCTTGAAGTTATTTCTTCCTTTTTACATGTATCAACTATTAGGCTGTCTCTTTCATGTTCTCTTTATAGACCACTGAAGTCTGTCTTTCTCCTTTTCCTTCCTTATGGAAAATGGTTTGTAAGTTATTGGCTAGAGGACAGGTATAGGGTTGAACTTCAGGTGAGGGGAAGAACTAAGCTTGGCTCTATTGTGGTCTGAGTAAGTGCTTTATCATGGGTAGTGGGAAACAGATGCCGCTGCAATTATTACTGCTTATTGAATGAGAGTGGTGACTGCCACCGAGTTCTCTGCAGAATGCACGTGTGCAGTCTTGGGGCTGGCAATAACTCCAGTGAGGGTGTGGTCCAGCAAAGTGCTGGCTTGGAGGGTTTTTCGCTATTCCGTGCCAGTTTGCTGCTGCTTCAGTTTTATCTGCACAACTCTGTGAGGTGGTAATGTACATCAAATCCTTGATATCATGCAATTTTTTATCATTATTAATGGGGTTAATTTGAAGAATCTGAATTAAAATATGGTTCAGCCAAAAAAACCCTTCAAACTGTATCAAGACAGTTGAAGATGTGGTAAATTGTGATAGAGTAAGAATTTCTTAAGCATTTTCTTGTTGGCCAGCACTCTGTTCTTTCCACTTTGCTTTCTTTTGCTTTCTTTTGCTTTCTTTTGCTTTCTTTTGCTTTCTTTTGCTTTCTTTTGCTTTCTTTTGCTTTCTTTTGCTTTCTTTTGCTTTCTTTTGCTTTCTTTTGCTTTCTTTTGCTTTCTTTTGCTTTCTTTTGCTGTCTTTTGCTTTCTTTTGCTTTCTTTTGCTTTCTTTTGCTTTCTTTTGCTTTCTTTTGCTTTCTTTTGCTTTCTTTTGCTTTCTTTTGCTTTCTTTTGCTTTCTTTTGCTTTCTTTTGCTTTCTTTTGCTTTCTTTTGCTTTCTTTTGCTTTCTTTTGCTTTCTTTTGCTTTCTTTTGCTTTCTTTTGCTTTCTTTTGCTTTCTTTTGCTTTCTTTTGCTTTCTTTTGCTTTCTTTTGCTTTCTTTTGCTTTCTTTTGCTTTCTTTTGCTTTCTTTTGCTTTCTTTTGCTTTCTTTTGCTTTCTTTTGCTTTCTTTTGCTTTCTTTTGCTTTCTTTTGCTTTCTTTTGCTTTCTTTTGCTTTCTTTTGCTTTCTTTTGCTTTCTTTTGCTTTCTTTTGCTTTCTTTTGCTTTCTTTTGCTTTCTTTTGCTTTCTTTTGCTTTCTTTTGCTTTCTTTTGCTTTCTTTTGCTTTCTTTTGCTTTCTTTTGCTTTCTTTTGCTTTCTTTTGCTTTCTTTTGCTTTCTTTTGCTTTCTTTTGCTTTCTTTTGCTTTCTTTTGCTTTCTTTTGCTTTCTTTTGCTTTCTTTTGCTTTCTTTTGCTTTCTTTTGCTTTCTTTTGCTTTCTTTTGCTTTCTTTTGCTTTCTTTTGCTTTCTTTTGCTTTCTTTTGCTTTCTTTTGCTTTCTTTTGCTTTCTTTTGCTTTCTTTTGCTTTCTTTTGCTTTCTTTTGCTTTCTTTTGCTTTCTTTTGCTTTCTTTTGCTTTCTTTTGCTTTCACTGGGAGAATGCCAACCAGTTTTGTCAATGTAACGTATGAGTTCCTTGATTCAGTTTCCAGAATGACCCCTAAGATTACTCGTTTCAGCTTGTCAGAGGGCCGGTGGTGGAGCAGAACAAGTGACTTGGAGGGGGTGGGAAGAAGTTGATACAGCTGAAATAAATGGCTAACCACAATTTCAGAGAGCACATAAGATAAAGTCCTCTGAGGGAGGGAGGGAGGCAGGTATCTCATTTCTGATCTGTTACTAGATTTAGTTGTGAATTAAGTGCCAAATTGCTTGGGCTTTTTAGCTGTTTGCATACATGCACAAAACAAAACTGCACCACCCCCCCAATAAAACAAATAAATAAAAAATAAGCAAAACAAAAAAACGCAAACAAACCAAAACACCGCCCAAAAACCAAACCAAAAAAACCAGAGCATTTTCTGCTGAAAATTTAGACTTCAGTTTTGAGGAGCTCTGTCTTGAAAGTTCTAGGCTAAGGACTGAGCCAAGTCTCTTCGTGGATTTAGCTCTAAGCATGCTGCCTGAGCATATCTGTGTGAAAACAGAGGTCTCAATGCAGATCTTGTGAATCCATGTCCTTCCAAATATTATGGCAGGTGTAGACTATTTTATAAATCGCCTGTATTGTGGAAGATTAATTAGCAGTTAAAAAATTACGAGCAAGAAAAGGTGCTTCCCTCCATATACATAATTAGGATTCATCTCCTTTATATCTGTCTTAGGCCCATGCATTCCATTTATTTTCTCTGTTCCTCTTTTTTTCTCCCAAGCTGCTGTGTGTGTGGACAGGAGTAATTTTTTTTCCCCATCCACCCTTGCTTCTCCCCTGTATTGGCATCTACTGTGCTAGATCTCATTTCAGACACAAAAGGCTTTGTGCAATGGAGGTGGTGGTATATTGATGTGTTTTTTGATTCCCACCTCCCCCGCATGCCCACACTCTTTTTACTAGTTCCATATACGCTGAGTTTTGTTCTAGTCACCCTAGGCTAAGTGTGAAGCAAGGCTTTAACATATGTGGGAGGGAAGGGTTTGATTCTTTATTGCATCCTTCCATTGCTTTTTCAGTTTGCATGGTCTTGGTAGATGTCTGTTCTTCCTTAACCATCTGACAATGCTATAGATGTGAGTACTGGACTGATCTTCATGTGTCTGTTAGTTGAAAAGTACAACATTAAATGATTGTACCTTTTTCACAAGGATTTAGATTAAGTTTGGAGGAAGAGAGAAAGTATGAATATGAAGAGAAATAAAATATCAAGGAAATATATATTAAAACAAATAATGTATGTAAATTTTAAATTCACATTTATTATCGGTAGATAAATTGCTGCACCTTAGTATTGTGGGAACTACAATTTCTGTTATTGTCTTCAGCAGAACCTCCAACAGCAGTCATACCTTATCATCTTGTCAAACTATGGAGCCCTGTACCTCAGATGAATTTTTTCAGGCCCTCAACCACGCTGAACAAACTTTTAAAAAGATGGAGAATTATCTTAGACACAAACAGCTATGTGATGTGGTGTTAGTTGCTGGTGATCGTAGAATTCCAGCTCACAGGTAAGTTTATTATAATTTGAAGTAACTGCATATTTCTTTACAAATGCACCTTCAAAATGTGTCCTGTGTTTTCTTTAAAGAAGGTCAGAGCATCCTAAATAATTTAGAATACTTCAAACATGCTATGTTTTTTAACATCTGTTTGGAAACTGAAAGCTAATTTCTCTCTGTTGTATGTGATACAGCATCAAAAATAATTGTGATGTTTTCATGTTCTACTTTTTGTCCTCAAGCATATAGTAAGATATTTGAAAAACAAAATAAAACCCCCAAAAGTATCCTCAGAATATTAGAAGTAGTAGTGGTTTCTGTATCATGGAATGACACAAAAAAGTTTTCTTAGATTTAATTTTTCCTTTGTACTAACAATTAAGTTGCTGAAGTCATAATTAGCAAGAAGGACAGTCTTCTGTCTGCATAAAGGTTTTTTGCTCCCATAGTAAGAAGAGTCCTTTGATGGCAGGCTATGGAACATTGACAGTAAGTGCGAGAGGGCTAAATTATTAAATCAAACATTACCCTATCTGTCATCTGTGTATTTAATAGGTCATATGGCATGCCACTTTAACAGCTAGGAAAATACCAAAGACTGTGAAACAAAAGTATGAATAACTGAAGCATGTTACAGTGTTTAATGCACAGTATTAATAGTTCAAATAGGAACCTAGGTATAATTAAGCTGTGGTTTCATAAGATCATTTCTACAACAGAAATAGCAACCTAAAACATTCCTAGTTTCCAGTGCTCATTCCTACCCCCAAAGTGAAACTACAGCTTACTACTGTAATAGTAATAAAAAGATGGGAAGAGGTTGCTTGGTTTGGTATTTTCCTTAAAGACAGATCTCTGCTTTTATTCAGCTATCATCCACACTGTTGTGCTGACACAGCTGAGGGAATGACAGCATGAGTGTGGGAACAGACTTGAGGAGCAGGGAGGCAGTTATACCTTAACTTGCTACTGCTCTCAAAGACTTCATTTTATGAAACTTCATTTTTAAACAGTCAAGACTGTCACTGATATTTCCAAGATGATTTAAGGCAATCTTTTTGCAATTACTGCTACAATGGGTGGTCCTGCTCTCCACCCAACCCAACCTGAGTTCCTTTGTAAATATTTACAGCCACATAGCTGCGGATGATGATGAATCCTCTTTGGAGAGACAATAGGGTGAGCAAGGTGATTTGGCTTTCCCTGTGGCTACAGAGTTGCTTAAGATTACTGTTTAGTTTGTTCAAATTTGTTGCAAAACTGCATTGTCCTTGTGGAAAGAGTGAATTGTATGAAAACAGAACATACACACCCTTAGTGGATTTGCACCTGCTGAAGTAATTTAGAAGTCGAGAGAGCTCAGGAATGCTGTAAGCAGGAAAAAGAGGGATTATAAAAAGGAAATAATTTTACTTTCTTGTGTGGCCCAGGTAGCGCGTTTGCAGTATACACTTCTGGAGTATGGCTTATGTAATAGTTAAAAAGTGTAGAAAAGGTGCAGAGGACAGCTGTGAGTATCTTGCAAGGACTGGAGATGCTTTTTTTTTTTTTTTTTTGTAACAAGATAAATAGAAAGTCAGCATGCTAAAATGTTCTTTAATGTGGTTCCTACCTGTTTCTCAAGAACTGACTTTGCTCCTCCAGTTTCTGCTACAGTATTTGTTTCTGTAGTGCAGTTAGGCCTATGTTAGCACCTGTTATTTGCTCTGGTCTTCTTTTGGGAGGAGAAAATTCTTGCTGAAGTTGGTATATTGTGTTTTAAATAAGCATGAAAGTTAAGGCCAAAGCAGCACACCTTATGCTTGTAGCAGGAGGTGGGAGGATGATGATTGTCCTTAGTTCACTTTATAATGTTGGAGCAACTTAGAAAGCAACTTTGCCTTTTCCACAGCAAGTTCTATCTCTTACTGTTTTGTTTTCACAGAGAAACACAGCAATAACTAGTGTCTTCGTCTCAGTTACGTCCAAAGTACCTCACTGAAAATTGAACGTTTCCATAGTAGGAAAGATAAAGATGGAAATATTAAATTGGTTGAGAATTTATAGAAATTCAGTAAGAAGACTGGCTTTACGTACTTGCAGTAACCTGTGTTATAAGAAAAAAATTTCTGAAGGATTTTTTTACTGCCTGCATCCCAGTTCTGCCTGCTTCAGTATTTACTGCAGGCTGGAACAGTCAGTGTATGTCAGAAGAGTAGTGATTATTTTAACTTAAGATTTAATAAGCAACAGATGATGTATTAAATAGATATTAGCTTGATGTCTTGGCATTCTGAGATGTGTAAGAAAATAGAAAGTTCACTTACACTGGATAGTTCTTTTGTTCTTTTTATTTCTTAAAGATAAAAAGGGTTTACTTAATATATGGTCACACAGAATTGGTAAGTAATAACGATAATAATGAAAAATGTTCTTTATCTCACTTGTTAAACACACATACAGAGTTTTCAGAATTTCTGTATTTTGAACCAGATATTTTTAATAGCTCCTGTGTTATTTTTTTCTTAATACTCAGTTTCTAATTTTGGTGATACTTGAATGTCCTGAGGTGTATGTTGTATATTTTTAGAGGAAAAAAAACAATGAGTTTGGTGTCTGCAATAGTAATAAGCACAGATAATACTTTACTGTAAAATTCTGAAGGGTTTTGGTTTGTATCTATTCAAAGAAATCAGGCTATGAGTCTACAAATAAGAGTATCATATGTAGACATGATTTTTCTGATTATGGCATTCTCTATTATTCTAAGACTGTTTAAATTATAGCTAAGAACTTATTTAGGAGATCAAGAAGCAAGTAGGAGAGGGGACAGTTCTCTACAAGGAAAAAATGCATTATATTCCCACTCCTTAACCTGCAGTTCCATAAAGAAATATTGCCAGACTTTTAATTAAATTTAATTAATTTTTTTTTGTATCAGGTGCTTTTTCTGTGTCCACTGCAATTTCAGATGTCTGAGGAATTTATTATGTTCCTATTTACTACGTTCAGCTAACTACTATATCCATAATAAGAGTATGGTTTTTATTGTAATCACCTGCTGATTAGAACATTCACATAAGAGAAGGGAGATGGGTGTAAATTCCTGGCCCAGAGGGTGTTTAGAGCCTGCTCTGTTCTTTAACCAGGAATCTGAAAATCTGTACGGAGCCATTTTCTTTCTTCCTGTTGACACTGAAAGATGGAAATAGAAAAGCCACGGAACTGAAGGAAAGAAGGCAAATGGAAGCTTATGTATGCTAGGGGTTAGGAAGCTTGTCTAGAAGAGCGCAATTTGCAGATGTTTTTATTTTGAGGTTTGTTTATTTTTGTACTACTTTTCCATATGGCTTAGTAATACTTCCTTTCTTTCACATCTGTATTGCCTTAGTTTGTAAATCATTCACTGCAGCCTTTTTTTCTTTGGTTTAGCTACGTTCGTAGAAGTTTAACACAAAGTGTCTTTCTAAAAAGTCAAAAGTATATAAAAAAGAACTTTTGCAATAGCTTTATGTTAAAAAAGGTACTATTGCTACTAACAGTGTGGTGGTGAAGGGTTTACTACAATCATTTCACTGTCAGAAGCAGCAATGAATTTTGAAAGGTTTGAATTCTCTGGAAGAGAGCTATAAGTAGAAATAATTATAACAGGAACATATTGCATGTATTTTTTGTTATTGCTTGCTTTTAAACAAATTTAATTTAAATATAGATGTATTAGTAGTGCGGGATAGTACGACTTTCATATATTCTTTTTATTATTGACATGCTTTGTTATCAAGAATAGAAACTAGCAGAAGCCACCAGTGTGTTTAGTGCTTCGAAGCTACATCTCATGAACTATTCAGTATATCACCTTACAAATTCAGTGAATGCTATTAGTGAGTTCTGTAGGACTATTTTGAGCTGTTACACAGCTGCAAACAAGGAGTTGCCTAGGAAGTGTCCCTTTTATCTTCAAGATGTGAAGAAGCTTCATTCTGTCAGGTGAATCAGGTTGGGAGATACTAAATCTGTAAATGGCCAGGTTTGACATCTATCATTGTTTTAGGTAATAATTGCTTTGTAGATGTAGAAAACTGTCTAGATGATGCAGCTTGTGGCAATTCCAGCAAGCAGTACAATTTAATTCAGGTATGCCATCCTGGTTACACGTATTTTACTGGCTCTTAGAAAATTCAAAATAAGTGTAAACCATCATGGTGGGTCTTTCTGTTGTTGGATCAGTACAAACCACAGAAGTTAAAGATCTCAGAAGCATTGGAACCTCCGGTAAGAGCAGGAAGAGATGCTGAAACACCCAGACTTTGTTAGTATTTGGCCCATAGCTGCTGAGTGGTTTTTCCAGAGATTAACTGTTCGGGTATCTTATGATCTCCAAGATGAAAAATTCTGGTATTCATGTGTTCCTTTTCTCTACATATTTTCTGTACACTGAAAAAGAGCAGCCAATCTACTGCATGTATATAATTCTGTAGCCAAATTTTTGTAAACTTCCCTGTACGGGATTGAATATTTGGCAGTAGTTGGGAATTAGGTAAGGAGATAAAGGTAAGCATGTTCAACATCCCCAGTTAAACAATACAATGTCAATTATATTACAACTTTTTCTTGATTATTTTGTTGTTGTTGTTTGTTACTGCTAAGAGGCCTCTCTAATGTCAATATATACTAATTTCATAGGCATTTTAGTTGGGCCGATTATGAAAGAAACATGAACTCAGAATACAAACCCCGTAGCTTTCTTCGGTTTCTAAACTGAGTAAAGGCAGTATTTTGCAGCATCAGTAGCTCCCAGTGACCTCTTGATATGGATGAATATGTTAATTTTAATGATTAATAAATAACACAAAGAGATTATCTTTTGTGTTAAATACTAGCAGAGCCATGACATGGCTCTGTTAACTGGGAGATTGTGGATATAAGTGTAGTTTTTATAGTTGTTGCATAGATTATTCTTCTGAAAAATCGTATTTAGCTCTTTTAGAGCTTTTTTAGCAAAATGGTTAAATATGGATGGGGAAAATCTTCTGTGGATTCTTCAGTTATATAAAGGTATTAGCTGCTTCACATGGTATAATCTGTACGTGGGAATGCAGTTTAGTTTTGGACAATCCAAAAAGAAAGGTTGAAAGAAAAATCAGTTACTAGCTATTAGATTAAAAGATCAATGAAAAGTGGGTGTCAAATGGCACAAGTAAAGTAGTAACTGTTTTTTATTGACTAATGGGAAAATTGTAGGATGAAAAAATCAATTCATTTTACTCTGTTTTGTGATACCTGACCTCAGTCATCGTGAGAAGCCAATATAACGTCTGTTTGGTCTGTGCTGAGTGATTTTGTGAAGTGTTATATATTCACTGAATGTATGCAGATGGAGTGTGTAGTGTATTTGGATTAGGCTTGATTCTTGGGCTTGCTGTTTGTACAGCTCAGTACATATGCAAATGTATTTAAATTTGAATTCCCTTTGAGCAAGGCAACAGTGAACTACTGCAGCACAAAAATTGATCCAAACCACAAGGCTGTTCCTAGAGGTCTTTTAGGGAAGAAACCAGCAGACCTCATGGAATAGTTATGGTAGGTTTCATACAACAGAATTAAAGGTTGAATATTCCTGCTCTCTGCTCCACATGATTTCCTTTTTCACCCTAGTCCTGTGAACATATGGAGACATCAAAATTCTTGCACGTCTTGTGGAGTGGCATTGTTCTATTTAGTCAGTGTTTTAGTAATCCAAAGAAATTTCTGTTGTGCACTAACATGTTTACTCAGTATCTTAAAATACTCAGAATTGTTAACAAAAGGCTAAATACATATCCACAAAAGATTACTCTGTGCCTAGTTCTATCAGTATTAGTAAAGGAATGCATTTGTGCACCAAGGGTAAAAACATTTTAAAGCACTTTGAAAAGGACTAGTAAGTCATTCTTTCACGTTTAAAAAAGCAATTGACATAATATAAATGGAAGTAAATTCAGGTTTTTTAAATCTTCATAAAGTATATTTGTTTTTCATTTCCAATTTATGTGGGTTTTGTGGGTTGTTTCTGTGTTGGCTGTTAAAAGTCATTGAGCTTTGAAAGGGTAATTAGTTTGCTTCAGCAGCAAATGTAGATTTAGTAACAGTACTTCATTATTCATAAAGGGGAACTAGACCATGGAGCAGTATGTCAATTTTAAAATGTTTTTCTCAATGCAGTGTTTCTTCAAAGAACAAAATAATGAATCATAAATTAACAAACATCAGGTTGACTAAGTTTTTTTTGTTGGTTTTTTTTTTTCCCTCTTTGTGTCTCTCATTTTCGCCTGCACAATGTGCTTAGATTGGTTCTCTCCTCTGTTTCGGACTACTTTGCAGCAATGTTCACTAATGATGTGAGGGAAGCAAGACAGGAAGAAATCAAGATGGAAGGCGTGGAGCCAAATGCATTGTGGGCTCTGGTTCAATATGCATATACAGGTAATTAGAATGAAAATGGGAACGTCATCTAATGGATCGTCCTCCTGTGAGCATTATATTCCATTACTAGATTCCAGATGCTCCTTACAAATTATTATTCACATTGTTTAATTCCTTATAAATAATGGCAATGATGATTTCATTTTATTTACCTGAGGAAAGCTGGTAGGATATAAGTTTCTCTGATAATACTGTATTCAGTTAGATAACAAAATACGTGAATATTTTAAATGTATCAAGACTGACAAAAAAAAAAAAAAGGACTTACTAGGATTCCCTTTCCTTACATCATTATAGGTACTAATTTTGAAAAGCTGGTTATCTGTTGCTGAGGGTGATGTTTGCAAAGCCTTATAATCTGTAAATAATCCTGTTGCCTCTGAGTTTTAGGGAATTACAAATTATTAGAGCAAACTAATTGATCTTTTTAATGTTACTAGGTCGCCTTGAATTAAAAGAAGATAACATTGAGTGCCTGTTGTCTACAGCTTGCCTTCTTCAGCTCTCTCAGGTTGTAGAAGCGTGCTGTAAATTCCTAATGAAGCAGCTTCACCCGTCCAATTGCCTTGGAATCCGATCTTTTGCTGATGCGCAGGGTTGCACTGACTTGCACAAGGTGGCTCACAATTACACGATGGTATGTTGTTACTTTAAGTATCATCAGCTGTATTTAGTAAGGAAAATACAGAATGTTGTCCTGAATAAAATAGCAGTGGTTTTCCCCCAGAAAGCTTTGAAAATTTTCCAAGCAAGAATGCACATACGGTCCCATGATGAGAAATGACAAAATAACTATGAAGTTGCTGGTTTAGAGTTGGAAGGAAATAGGCAAGCATTAGTGGTTCCCTGTAACAATAATGGGATTGTGTTGTACACATTTAATAAAATAGAAAAGCTTGTTCTTCTTTCTTTCAGTCAAAAAACTACAACTTAATAGTGGGCAAGATGTGCATCTTGTGCAAAATGCCACGTTACTAAATGAAACTACAGAATTAATTTGTTTTGTAATGAGCTAGAGTAATGAAGTTCTAAGTTGGGGTATGAATGTGGGCATTCATCAACATAGATTCTGCATTATCCTTAATTTCTTGTTTGATGCCATCCTGGCATTCCATTACTAATTTAATCTTAGAATAGGCAATATGTGGCAAAATAAAAATTTGCCAGTGATACTTACAGAGTTATTTTATGGAAAGACTGACCTGCCAGCTTAGTTAAAGTTCATCTTCATAATAGTAATCCTTTAATGTAAAATGTTCTTCTCCTTCTCACAAGTATGTTTTAGTAATGTTATCAGCAGAAGAAGGAGAATTATCTCTGAGACAAGTCAGTTCATCTGTTCGCTGCAGTTTTGTGAGGCATTTTTCTTTCTTCTTGATAAAATTTCACCTATGTAAGCTCTTGGGACCTGAATGAGGGCATGTAGATATTGTGTAATAGATGTGGGAATGAAGATAGTACTTAATTTGCTTGTGCGGCATGGCCGTTAAGCTATTGGTTTAGATCCAAGAGGTGTAACTTCCGTCTTCTAATTAGTATTAGAAATCCAGGGCTTTTCCTCTAGGTGCCTTAGTTTTTGCTGGTTTTAAAGTGTCTTTTATTATTATTATTTCTTCTTGGCTTAAAGTAACTTAGTTTAATGTGTATTTAAAATAGACCTTTTTTTTTTATATATGATACAATGTTCTTCCTCGATGAGTGGATCTCTGATGTATTTAAAATCATGAACACACCAAAACAGGCCAAAAATAGTGTGCAGACTGTAATTTACATTTCTTTTCTTGACCTTCCTTATTGCTTAAACAAAAGCAAGGAGACAACAATTAGGTAGACAGTCATATGAAACAGTAAAGATTAATGTGGCTGATGCCTTTGAAGAAGAGTGAGACAGTGATACAAAAAGTGTTCAAAAAGAGACCCTCCCTTCTCTGACCTACCTGTTCTTTTTCAGAATAAGAATATGTTTTGGTCTGTGCTGTTGTCATGCCCCTTCTAAGTGGACTGCCAAGATCAGAATGGTAATAAATGTTAGATTAATGCATCTTTAAAGATGAACGTTAGGGATTATAGTTTTACTGTTTTGACTGGCATTTCATGACTTGTGGCAGAAAGGGGCTATGAACTTTCTAAAAGCCATACATACAGCACTTACCTTTCTTTTGTTCAGACCTCTGGAAAATAGTTATATGCCTTTTGGCCATTGTTTACTTCAGTGGCAAAATTGTTGCTTTTAAGGCTTCAATTTGGATGAAATTTAAATTAGGTGGATTTTAAAAAGCCATTTTCAAAACTAATTGGTTGTGCTAGATGGATTCTTCCCAGGGCCTCTTTTTATGTTGCTCAGCTCCAACAGAGACATGAAATTGAATTTTAGTAATAATGAGTAATAGAGGAGCAGCCTCTTTAGTTTGAAATTAATGTTGCTATGGAAACTGCATAGAAATGTATAGTTCAATTGAATCTTCAATTAAAATAAATCCCCAAGTAATTTAATTTGTTTAAAAGCTGTTCAAAAAAAGAAAATGTTCAACAGTAGTAACTACTAGCCACTTGATGCTCTTTCCATTAAGAAGTATTAGAGCATAAGGGTTAAGCGCACCTGTAGTACCTGGAAATTCTGTTTCTCAAAAACAATGCAATGGGCAGCATAGAACAATGGGGGGTTTTACTGAGTATAGTATATACTTCTGCCTTTTCCATGTAATTTTGGTTCTTTTAAAGCACTTGAAGTAGAAGGTAATGAATAATAAAAAATACTTAAGTGTTAATTTATATATGTTATTTTCTATGAGTTTTTCTTTGACAGAAAAACCCAGATTGCCATATAACTGTTACTCAGCAATTAACTGCTCAATTTTAAAGGTTTTTGTGATATATGCTATGATTTGATAAGCATCTTACCTGCTTCATTAAAATAGTATTTACACGAAGACTAGAAATTCAGCTGAAATGAGCATTTGGTTAAACTGAAGAACCAATGAGTGAGTTACCCCAGTAGGGCTGCCTCTGTTAATAGACCTGCTCTGTCTGAATAGTGTTCATTAGTGTCACTGGAAAGCATTAGCATGATTTTATGGCATTATTTTAGTCACATAATACAGTGTGATTAAAAAAGTAAATAAGAAGGATTTGAATGCTGCACTTCAATTACATACTTAAATATGTAGATGTATGTTATGCTAAAAGGACTTGTGTTGCATTACTTTATTGCTTAGTGTTGACACTTGATAAGTTGCTTTTTGAGAAGAGTAATTTTTAACATTGTCATCAAAACAGGTCAATTTTTGACATTGCAAATTAAAGCTTGAAAAATCCTCAGGATGCATTAAGTGAAACATGAAATAAACTGAAGTGATCACTAGCAGATTTAGTGCTGTATAGAAAGCAACTCTGATTTTTATGCATCGGGGGTTTAAAATATAGTTGACAGAATCATGGGATGTGTCTGGGTAAAGATATCTTTTGTACAAAGGTTATCCTGTTTTGCTGTACTTCATATATAGCATCGGGATCATACAACTATAAATGTAGGAGTTATATTAGATGGGCCGGTAGTGTATCTGTTCACTTTAATTTTTAAAGCCTTTTTGCACAAAATGCCTTCTGGGCATTTTTCTTGCTTCTTCAGAAAGTCAAAAGAAACACCCCTTTTGCCATCTTCATTGTTTGAAACAATTGGTAGTGTACCTTGAATGAAAACCAATAGCTCCTTTTCCACAAAAAAAGTAAACCAGAGGGAGGTTAATACTTTCAGATGAGGAAAAGCTAGATTCTGTTATTTCTAGAACATGAAATACCTGTGGTTAGTAGTGAGGCATTCTTAGGTAAGTGTTAGTAGCTTCTGCAGTAGCCAGGTTTTAACTTCCTTCATTACAAGCAAAAAAAGGAAAGCATTCTAAACATTACATGTGATAGTGCCTCAGTCAGTCCCCACGTAGAAAGCTTTATGATCATTGTTGCTCAGCCTTCCATGCTTAGAACAGAGTGAAAAGCCATTCTGATTTTAATCAGAAGTCTTCAGAAGTATGTGAGTAGTGATTACATGATTCAGATAATTTTGGAGTTTGCATGATTTCTGAGCATGGCCAGTGGCTGTTTATAAGAAGAAAATTTTAGAGAGGATGGAGTAACAGATTCAGGCCAAGCTAGGAGTTGCGGAAGAATGTATGTGAGACACTTAGGCTTGCTTTCTTCTGTAAGGCAGAAGCTGGGTAACAAAAACTCATTGCAGTATGGAGGTTACGATTTGGGAGGAGGAATCAAAGTGGTATAACTTGTCATTTTTCTTGCAACAGCTAGGATAGTTTGTTCTTTTGGTAGGGGGGAGCATGAAGAGGGGAGAAATTTCAGTATTTTTTGCCTACAAAGGGCCAGACCCAAAGATAGTGTTAGTGCCTAGAACAAGGATTTTACGTTCTTGCACCTGACATTACAGTCCAAAGTACCCTGCTCAGTAATCATCTGACTTGGAAAATACTCATTCACGTTCTTTCACCTGTGAAAACATAAGGTATTTCTGTTTTTCAAGTTCCCTAAGTTCTGGTTAGCACAGTAGATCCATACTGCCTTGGCAAGACTAAAGAGGTTTCTGCATGCTGGTCAGCCTGTTTTTGGAATCCAGAAACTATGCAGAGAGGAGTCAAGCTACAGTAGTTGTGCTCTAAACAAACCCTGGGTACACCAGTAGCATTAGGTTAGTTTATTGCTTAATGCAGCAGTGAAACCTGGCTAAAAGTAAAGTAGCTGCTATCTGACATCTACCTGATTATTAATAGTTTACCAGAAGGTCAGATAGCTCAGTTCTTAGTGAATTCAGACCTCAGTTTACCAGCTGACTGGAGCAGCTGGTAGACAAAATTACATTCCCTATTTGTTCTCATTCACATCCTGTGAGTCAAGCACCTCTTGCTTTTTGGCTGCCCAGGTTCAGAGTTTAAACAGAACCCTGCGGTTAGAGCTGCCTATTGGCCTGCCGTAGTGTCACATCCTTCAGCACCAGAACACCTGCAGGCTCTCTGAGGTTCTAATCCTTCTGACACAGTGTAGAGGGAGACTAATCATCTCGCTGGATCCCACTGTGGTCATTAAGTACCACTGAGAAATAAGCATCATGAGGTCTTTTATGTGCTTCTAATGTTTTGGGTTCTTTTATTCTGCTCTGTATCAAGTTCAAGGCAGACCTGTGGTTAAGAATACCAGTATTGACTCTGCAGGTGCTGAAGGGTGTGTTTAAGGTTATAATGAGCAATGCATAGCACTGAGCACAGGGATTGTGTGTCCCTGGTTTAGCTAATATATAAACAGCAGGCTAGTAATTTGATCAAATTTCCAAGGTCTTTGAGGAGCTAACTTTTGGGGTGGGAAACTCCTTTTTGTACTTTCAAGACCAGAAAGCAAGGAACTGAAACTGCAGACAGTTTGTTCTCTGAAATATCCTGTTCTTCCACAGAGAGTTCCCATAAGAAGAAGGAAAGAAAAGGCTAAATGAGGAGGTTAAGAATGCTAGGAGATACACTGGCTCCTCCTTTTTGTCTTCAGAATCTCTGTCTGTAGAGGAAGAGGAATTGTCAGATTCTGATTATAAAAACCCCCAGACATAGGCCAAAGAGTGGCTGTATTCCCAGTGGAATGCTTTGATACTGTGCTCAAAAGGAGTCTCTGCTTTAAAAATAGAATGGGAGCAAGAGGAAGCTGAACTTGTTCCCATCAGAAAGCAATTGTCTGCAAGCAACAAGAAGGAAGATCAGGCTTCTTACACACAACAGCTGTTGAAGTGATGAAATCCAGTTGGAAAAAAGCTTTCCAAAGAGGATCCATGACTGACTTATGCGAGATCAGCTTGTTGTTTCCTTCAGAAACAAAGGAAGCTTTCCATGCAGGTGCTTTCCCCTTCCTCTTCCTGTGATCCGGATAGACAATATGGAAAGTTTAAGGTAGTAAGTGTTGGCTTTTCTCTTCATCAGTGCTCGCTGCCGGTTTATTCAGCAAAACTAAAAGCACAGCTCCAGCTTGCATACTCTGTAGGACAGAGAATCAACAAAAATACAACAGTGGAAAAAATGAACTCAGTGGAACCTGAATTTCTGTGAACTGCATGTTTAAACTCTGGAAATAATTTGATCATTTTTCAGCTTCAATTTTACTCTCAAGCATTTGGTATCAGAGTATAAAAAATAAAGTGCATGTATAGTGGTACTGAATATTGGTACAGTCCTTTCACAGTTTCTAGTTCCTGTATTTGTTCATTTTCTTAACTTTTGTTTTGTAATAGAATTAAATTAATTAAAGAGGAAAAGACAGTTTTATCTCCCTTCTAGTCGACTACCATTTTCTCTTGGAAACACCACTTTTGTGTAGCCAATTGGATCTCTCTAGGAGGAAAGCTTTTCAGCTATTAAATGTAAAATTTTCCTTTCCAACTTCTGCCCAGGAATACAGTTAATGTGTGCAGATGACACTTTCAATTATTTTCCTAATCTCAACTCCAGAGTTACCTGTGGAGTGGAGTTACTTTGATCTTTCCTGTTAGACATCTTGTTGCCATCTACGTATGTGTGGCTTTCATGTAAAGTGGACTGGTTTACTCCTAATTAGTTTTTTCCTCTTTGCTTAGCATTCATTAATTAGTTAATATTTTTTGAGTACTGAGGTATAGCTTTGAAATTATTAGACTAAGCAATAAAAAGGAAGAAGTATTACCTTTTTTGCTTTGTTGTCATGATGTCTTTTGCATATGCAATTCCAAACTGTACTGTATGTTTTTGTTGCCATTTTATATGCTAAACTTGTAGCTGTTTTGCAGTGCAGGTCCTGCTTCTGCTCCCAAGTTTCTCCCTGTTTTTTTTTTATCTAAAAATCCTATTTTTTTCCCAACATGTATGTGCTTCTCATCCAGAGTTTTTTCATTAGTGTGCAGTTCTTGCTTTTTAAATCATTAAACAAGATACTAAGTAAGGCTAATTGTTATGTTAGACCCTGTCTGTGGATCTCATGCAGTTTATCCTCCAGGTATTTTGGAGATACATGTGATGGCAGAGCAAAACCAGCATCCCACTGATTAGCTATCTAGCAATCAACAGTGCATTTAGTAGATTGATTGTAATACTGTTTTATTGTCATGAAGCTACTTTGTCTGGTGTATGAGGTTAATTGGGTTTTGAGCTACCAAAATATAAGTACATGGTTGTGATTCATAGACTGCTTTTCTTTCCTTTGCTGCCTTGTAAAGGTGTGTGGGGTAAGAGGGATAGACATGATCTCGCCCTTTTCTGTTACATTCAGGTTTCCCACTGTAAGTTCATAGAGCTGATTGTGTTTCTGCGTACTTCTGTTATTTCTGCCTAAGGTTGTGAGAATCCTTACAGTATATTCTGCAGGTCCTAGTATTATGAAGAAATAAGATATCAGTGTTGGAAATGTTACATATTGTGACTTTCCTATTTTGAAGTAAGGATTTATTGCTGGAAATGACAGGATGAAAGTTAGAAAATTGAATCCTATCAAAGTAAATATTGTTAATAAAACAGGGTATGTATGATACTGTGGATTCTTTGTATGTTTTACTCCCCAGTCAATCAGCTGTACAAAACCTATAAAATAGTAAAATAAAATAATCCATTTAAAATCAGCAATAAAATTGTTATTTCCTCTGAAAACTTAAATGTCATAGTTTAATGTAGCAATAATGAAAACAGTTAGGTGTGCCCAGTAGTTGCAGCATGTTGTGCTCTTTGCTTTACAAAGCATCTTATGTTGCATTGTACCTTGTCAACAGGAACAAACTGTGCCTTTTATTTCTTTAAACTATACTTCAGAAAGTGTTTCTTCAGTTGCCATGCCAAGATAGTAACCCGCACAACCCATTGTTCATTTCTGTCCATTTACTGTCCCCTCAGTTATTTCAGCACATCTGTCTGTGGGACTGAATGATAGAATTGGGGAAATGATCAGAGTCAAAATAAGTCAGTACATTTTTATGTTACTTTTTTTTTTTTTTCCCTCCAGGTCAGTTCTCCAGTAGTATTATGCTGGTGTAACTGAGAGATGGTGTGAAGGGAGGGAGAAGAGGGGAATATATAGTAGGAGTTCCATAAAACATCTTCAAAGTATGATGTCACCTCTATTAAAAATGCTTTTCTTTTTCAGGAAAACTTCATGGAAGTAATTAGAAACCAAGAATTTCTATTATTGCCAGCCACTGAAATTGCAAAGCTTTTAGCAAGTGATGACATGAATATTCCTAATGAAGAGACTATACTGAATGCACTACTTACATGGGTTCGACACGATTTGGAGCAGAGAAGGAAAGATCTCAGTAAACTCCTGGCTTACATTAGACTGCCTCTGCTTGCTCCCCAAGTAAATTGTTCATTTCTTCTCTAGTTTATACCATAGTTACAGTGGGCATAGCTTATACTGCATCAATATATTGATAGTGACAAATCACAAAAGCTTCAGGATTCTTAATGGTTTGGATTCTTAGAGCAGCATATAAGGACTTACCATGTCGTATAGGCATGATAGTTTGTGTCTTTTTGTGAACGGCAGCGTATTCTGATCCTAACCTGAGATGAATCAGGACACAAGAAGGGGTGGAGCTGCTACGAAAAAATCACTTCTGTTGCCTAGAAAAATGCTTATTAAGGATATGTTTGTCACTAGAAGGTGTGCCCTTTTTAAATTTCTTTTTTATGGAACTTGTGCAGTTTATTTGGATCATTAAATTTCCTTCATATAATTATAGCTATCCTTGAGATTTAGGAAGTATGGTTTGAATAAATTATTTGAAGTGATTTTTCTTCTATCAACATTTGATTAACCATCTTTGGGTACTTTTTGTTCTTCCTTATCAATATTATTTCTCCTTCTTGGACATTTATGCACAATGTTGAGGAAGACTCAAGCTATTTGTTTAAATAGTTGTGAATTACAGTTTTCCTAGTCCTGTAGAAGACCACTCTTGTTAGTGTCATGTGTAACATCGTATTCATTATTTGATAGCATGCACGTAAACTAAGTTTGATTTTTTTTTTCTTGTGCTAGCCTTCTTTGCTGAACCTTCATTAGTAATATTTAATACTTACTATACAATCAAAGGATTTTGCTTTACATTTTTCAGTTTTAGTGATAATTATCTCCATTAAATGAAGAAAATAGGATTTTTATGGAACCTGAATAAGTAGAATTTGTTAACACAACAAAAACTGAGTTTGATTCAGTCGTAGTGATAAATCACATACACAGCATTCTGTGTATTGCCTCTAATCTTGTATCCTCTTGCTGGATAGTGAGATTCACTAGCAAACATTTCAATATTAATATTTCCATATTGAATATTATATATGCAATGGCAGGATTTTCTCAGTTACGGCCTTGAATTTATTTGCTTTTTCTAGAAACATAATACAGTGTAAGCCAGTTGACCTAGAGGAAACTATTCCTTTGTTGAGAATCAGATTAATTGGTAACTAAGTAACCACTGCTGTATGCCTCTTACTTAATTGACTGTAATCTTTAGAAACTGAAAGTTCAGTATTTATCCCAGAAATCTGTACTGAAATCAAATTATGTCCACTTACTAACTGATTAGGAAAACAGCAAAATGAAACAAAAAAGCAATATCGTATTTCACATAATATTTTAATTTTTCAAGTCTTCGCCAAATACATATTTCAATACAATATTTTTCTGTTACCTTTTTATTTATTACTTTAACAAAGTGTTCCCATGTTAAAATCACCACGTTAACTATTAGTGCATTAAGTCAGTATGAAGTACCCAAAACAGTCTTAATGTTTTCAGAATCATGTTTTGCTTCATGATCACATGACATTAGACAATCTGACAACAAACATAACATAATGAAAAGGTTTCCAATTTTATGGTTGAAGGGTTAAAGCTATTTGAAAGAAATGAAATTAGAAAATTGAACAACTTGCTGAAATCAATAACATTGCAGCCAAGACACAAAGGATATTAGGTTCATATACTTTCAAAAAAACTTTGGGAAATACTTTGAAAATGTAGCATTGGAAGCAAAAAATCATGATGAATTGTCAGATTCTTTAGTTTTTATGCGTGTCTTTGTTCATAATGTGTTTCATCTCTTTGGTTAATGCCAAGTGTCCTAAATATCTCTAAGGTCTCTTTTTGCTTTTACAAAGGCTAAAGATGAGTATTTGTCAGCGTCTTAAGCTGTAAGGTGGCAAGTATTCAATCTCTGATAAATTAATGAAGATGATGATTAATCAATTTCTGAGTTAGAAGATGGTTCAGCTTCCTTTTAGATAGAAATTCTTAGTACTTGAGTATCTGCACTACCTTCCTCTTCATCAGGTTTCCAATGACTATAATTTCATGGTAATACATCATTTGTAACTGCTTGGTTATAAATGCATTTAGTACAAAGAGCTATATAAATAATAAAATTTGGAAAAAATTGGCTTTCATTTAAGTAATTCTATTCCAAGTTGAATAAAAATTTACCTAAAATTGTAATACTGTAGGTTGAGATCCAAGAGGCTTCAGATTTTTTAGATTTCATTTATTTTTAACTGAGATGAAATTGCTTTTAGAGGTTGACACTCTGCTATAAGAACTTCTTTATAGGTTGGGGGGTAGAAACTGGAGAAAATGTATGTTGCATCTTGTTGCAAAATTCATATACACATGACGTGTTTCTTTATTAAATGTTGCTTGTCTATCAGAAAAATACATTGGAAGTCTGAATGGGTCATGTTGTGTACAAGCCTTAATTTTCATGCATGCAACTATAACAATATCTGATTTGGGACAGTAGTAATTAATGGTTTTTCTTTTTTTTTTTTTTTTTTTTTTTTTCCTTTAAACCATGTGTAGTTTAATAGTGTTGCATGCTGGCAGTTAAAAGACTGCTTCTATTTTATTATTTTATAATCTCAAAGTATCCCTATGAGGTGATACAAGTGGTAAGTGGTGCTTTGGGTCAAGAGAAGAAACAATGGGAAGTACTGAAAGTAAAGGAGAATTAAGCTCCCTCTGCTAATTTACAAGAGAACACTTTAATTTGCTATTTTAAATAGAATCAGAACATTGGCTAATAGAGAAATACTGCAAAAGTCAGGCTCAGTTTTCTGAAAAGTTGCTGGTGAAGGGCTTTGACAGTTTGATTACTTTTTTTTATTATTTTATTCTCTGTGTATGTTTATTATGTTTTCTGTCATAGTTTTCTGTTGATTTGCCTGGTACAGAGATGTGTTCAGGCTTAGCAGACTGTATTACCTGTATCTCTTCTGGAACCATGGATATCATATTTGCCACTCTGCAGTCCTAAGGCAGCTTTAAGCCAGGGATATGTACACCATACTGTGCACAACTGTTTCATGATGCGTCCTTTTAGTACTCCTGATCACTAATTTCACAGCAGTTTTGTACGTGTTACTGATGGCTGTCAACAGCTCAACAATGACATCTCATTCTGGTTTGTGGACTTATATTTCTAATATTCACAAAGTGTTTGGATTTTGTGGTGGCAGTTCAGAGGCATTTGCCTTTTTCTTATTGTTGTGACAACTGTCCAAGTCCCAGTGGGGCGCTTCACTTGCTTTTTTTTCTGTTACTCAGGCCATGTCTTGCCATTCAGAAAAATGTCAGTTGTCTAGACTTCTGATTATTACAGTTGAGACACTCAACCTATGAATATATTTTTCCTGCATCTGACAAACACAGAGTACAAAAGACTCCAAAATCTTTAATAACTGTTATTAGTAGTCTTAGTGGAATTTTATTTGTCAGATTTAAAATTTGACACTTGTCAAATTTGCTTGTATCCTTGATACTAAAAATTTTAACAAAGGCTTGCATTAAACTGATACACAGTGATCTGGGTCAGTGTCAGAGCAAGGGATACAATATATATTCAAACATTCAGCCTGTGCCTGACTAGAGCCCTGGACCAAGTGGATTCAGGAATAAAAGCATGAGGTTAAACTGATTTACATACCCAGAACCTGACTCCATTTCTGTGAACATACCTGTACTGACACTGGAACAGGAGGAGATTTTGTTTTCTTCCTTTGGACCGTTAAGCTTAAATTATTCTTTGGACCATTAAGCTTAAATCATCCATTAAGATTAGATGGCCTGCCTTTTTTTTTACTTAATAGCTTAGCTTAAAATGTGAATATTTTGTTTATTACAAATTTATCTTTATGCTAGTCTTTTTTATATGATCATTTTCAAAACATATATTTTAAATCAGGTGGTGAAAGTCTTTGGATTAAATATTTTCTTGTAATTTGTTTTTATTTTTCATGTTGTTTATAGCAATACAGCTTGTTTAATTTTCTTTCTTTTTCAGTTTCTGGCAGATATGGAAAATAATGCACTCTTTAGAGATGACATTGAATGTCAAAAACTCATTATGGAAGCAATGAAGTACCATCTGTTGCCAGAGAGACGACCTATGTTGCAAAGTCCTCGCACCAAACCTAGAAAATCGACAGTGGGTGTGTTGTTTGCAGTTGGAGGAATGGATGCCACAAAAGGTATTGGCTTATATGATAATTAGTTGAGTTGGTTTTGTTCATTTTAAAAGAAATGTTTGATAGATGTTTTTATAACATGTTAATTCTAACATTCAAAGATTCTGCAGTATAGAACCTGAAATGTCTTAAATGTACACTGTTCGTTAGGTTAAAAAAAATCTACGTAGCTTTGATAATACTGTAAACATTCTGGAAGCTAGAGTTGTGACTGATTTGAAATTATCAAGGGAATGCCTGATTTCTGAGTAGTGAAATGCTGAATTGAGTGAAAACTAATCTTTATTTACTTGAATGGGAAGTAATTTGCAAAAGGAAGAAAATAACAGAAAGGGCACAAAGGTGACCTACAGATGCATTAGAAATGAAAAAAAATATGCTCTTTGTCTAAATGTAAATGGTTCTGTCACAGTTACTTAGGTTTTCTTTTTATGGACACTCCCATACTGTTTAATAGTAGAAGAAATCTGGCAAGGTACAAAAGTTACGGCAGAGAAAGTGTTTTCTTTCACTTACTGTTTTAACATTAGCCCTTCAGTACTTCATGTCATAGCTTCAGATTTTTTTTTTATATTACAAAATATTGATTTCAGTATATAACCGCATTTCACAAGAGCTGTTTTATATTCCTAACTTTTAATTTTTAAAGGCTTGATTCTGCAGAGCAGTTGGAAATCCTGCTTTTTGTCTTGAAAAGTACTGAGAAAGGCCTCCTTTATAATGGTGCAGTTAATCTGTGAGGAAATCAAAGAAGACTATTTGTAGACATAGAATTAAGAACATGCTGCAGGATGTCATGCTGTTTTGTGGGATCAGCGTATTGCTGAAATGAATAATTCAGACCTCTGTGGTGTTGTTTTATTTAAAAAAAAAAACAACTTGTGTGTGTTGTCATTCAGGAGCTACAAGCATTGAAAAATATGAGCTTCGTACCAACATGTGGACTCCTGTTGCAAACATGAATGGACGAAGATTACAGTTTGGAGTTGCAGTCTTAGATGACAAATTGTACGTCGTTGGTGGCAGAGATGGACTGAAAACATTGAATACTGTGGAGTGCTACAACCCTAGAACAAAAACTTGGAGTGTAATGCCACCTATGTCCACTCATCGTCATGGTCTTGGTATGTAGAGTTCTGTAAAGGCTGAATGCGTATTTTTAAAGATTATCTGGTTTAGAATTGGTCAAAAAACATTCAGAAATTTGGTTAAGGGGGGATGGAAAATTTGTTTTAATGCCAACTGCTTATTGAATGTCCTCTCTGTCAGATAATTCCTTCCTCCCTCTCCTTCCAGCATTGGCTATCAAAAGGAAGTTTCTTTTGATTTGTTTTTAAATATTATGTGGTGCATACTGGACTGTCACTAGGAAAATGTGATCTTTTTTTCCCCTTATCCAGAAGCAATTGTTTTTCGTTTGTTTTTTTTGTTGTTGTTTTTTTTAGGAGTGGCTGTATTGGAAGGTCCCATGTATGCTGTAGGAGGACATGATGGCTGGAGCTACCTGAATACAGTAGAAAGATGGGATCCACAGGCTCGTCAGTGGAACTTTGTAGCTAGTATGTCAACTCCAAGGAGCACTGTTGGTGTAGCAATATTAAATGGAAAGTACGTGAAGGCAACTTTCATTTTTCTATCTCATTATTTTAATGTAATCGCAGGACTATTCTAAATTACTGTTACTACTAAATCACTAATTTCTCTGGACAGATACCTGTTGATAGCATTAAGAACCATGTTTCTTCATTCACAGAAAAGATAGTGTATTATTGGTCAAGTAAGCTTCCTCACAGCATCACAGTGCCCCTCAGTATCACTTATGAGACACCATCTCTATGGGCTAATAAGTAGTTACCATCTCCTTAACAGAGAAGGGAGCACACAATTGTTAGCTTTCACTGAGACTCCAGTGATTTCCTCTTACTGTGATAGTTTGAATAATCAACTTCCAAAATTACTGTAAAGTACATGGAAGAGTACTCATGTTATATTGCATTATTGCATTAACTCAGAACAGTAAGTTCTGGCAGAATTAATCTAATCCAGAGTGGTATCTGAAATGTTTATAGCTGTTTTTCAGTGAAAATATGCCCAATTCCTAATACAAAGCATATTCAGACAACTAGGTCACTTAATGCTGCAGTTACAGAAAATGGCTGGAAATGACCTCAAGGAGTTCCCTGATCTGTTCTGCTACCCTAAAGCTGAATCAATTATATCTAAAATACTCAGAGTGATCTTGTTCTTAACCTCCAGTGGTAAAGTTTCTGTAACTTCCCTAAGCAATCTGCTTAACTATTAATGCATCACTGAAGTTCGCATGTCAAGTCTCAAATACCTTTTCGTGATTTATATTATTATTGTTTGTACTATCTAAAGTGAATACGGAAAACACATATTTTCTTAACTATTTACAACAGCCTTTTGTATTTAAAGACACATCCCCTCAGTATTCACTCATCAGGACTGAATAACTCCAGCTCCTTCAGTCTTTATTTGTAGACTTTGATTCCTAGGCTTTGAGTGATTTTCATGGTTTTCCTTTAGACTAAGTATAATTGTTCTATAGCATCCAAAATTACAAAAATAAAGATCAGTTGGAATCACAGAATTGTAGAATAACTTGGATTGGAAGGATCCTCTAATTTAAACCTTAAAGTTGAATGTAGTTTCAGAGCTAACTGAGGTAGCTCAGATTGTATCTGAATTTTAAATACCTAAGGATGATATCTAACAATACCAACAACCTCTCTGGGCAACCTTTTCCAATGTTTGAACTCCATTGTACTGAGCATTTTTCTAATATCCAATTGATATCTCCCTTGTTTGAACTTGTCTCTTTCCTTCCTTCACTGCACACCCCTGAGAATGATCTGTCTTCTATATAACCTCCTATTAGGTGGTTGAAGACAGCAGTAAGATGCCTCCTTAGCTGTCCTGAGAATTCTTAAGACTACACAAGGGCAGGTCTCAGCCTCTCCTCATGTCATGTGTTCTAGCTCCCTCATCTTACTGACCATCAGCTGGACTTGCTTCAGTATGGCAAGATCTTTCTTGTACTGAGAGCCCAAAGCTGGACACAGTATCCAGAAGCAGTGTTACATGTAATGTATAAGGCTTATCAGCTGCCTTTACATCAAGGACATACTGCTGACTTGTCTGCCAGGACTCCCAAGTCTAGTTTTGCTAAGCTGCCTCTCCTGTCAGCTCCCAGCCTGTACTATTGCATGGGAATATGCCATCCCAGGTACAGGACTTTGCATTCGCCTTTGAACTTCATGAGACTACAATCAGCCCATTTTTCCAGCCTGTCTAGGAGTCTCTGAATAGTAACCAAGCCCTCCAGCATATTAGCAACTCCCCTTAATTTGGTTTTATCAGTAAACTTGTGAAGGCTGATTTCCGTTACATCTTTCAGATAATTAATGAAGATGTTGAACAGTATCAGCCTGGGAGGAACACTGCGAGTAGCCAGCTGCCAGCTGGAATTCATACTGCTGCAGTACTTTAAGCCCAATAGTCTTTCCAGTTTTCCACCAGCCTTGTAGTGGGCTTATCCAAACCATATTTTACCAGGGTGGCTACAGGAGTACCACAGGAGACAAAGCTAACCTGATTTTCTTAGTAGTAGTGTGATTGTGGCAGAATACTTAACACTTTTGACCATGAATTTTCGTTTCCTGCTTATGATGTATCTGCTTTGAGCTGTTTGAGTATCATGAGGTAGCAAAAAGCTTTTCACACAAAAAGCTTTGCACACTTTTTGTTTTTTCTTGAAAGGTTAGTCTCCTGCTAAATTAGTACAGTTGAAATGCACCTTACAAAGGGTCCTCTGAAATCTGGAACAAGTCCAGGAATGAGTGGAAATGGTCACTGGGTACAGGAAGGAGAGAACTTGAACAACCAGCAAGCAGAGTGCCTTGCTGCCTTGGAACTGCAGTCTCAGATGCTCGAGTTAGGTCTGAAGCTTCCTGTATATTCAGCAGAGGATCCCAGGTGTGGTGAAAAGCACCAGAATTAGAGCCACACTGTCCCTATTATTATACAACATTCCCTAGACCCTTAGTGTAGGCAGCAGCACTAGATGCCTATAGCTAAAAAACTTAAAAGCACATGCAGCATTTCAGCTGAGAGAGCAGTAACTTTTGCACTTCGTAGTAATATCTGTCTGTAACTTGACAAATTTTGGATTATTTGCTCAAAACCTTCATATAGAGAAATTAATATATCTTTCTTCATGTCCAAAATGTAAAATCACTGCATAAGTGATCACAACTCTGTTATATTTTGGGGGGAGGTAAGGTGGGGGGCTTCATTTAGATGCTGCATAAAGCATTTATTTTTAGTCATCAACTTAGTGGAACTGGAACAGGATTTTTCAATAACCTTCAGTACATTCCTTACCTTAAACAAGTTGTGTTATTAAATGTGGGAACTTTCATGGAAATGCTTTTTTTTTTTTTTTTTTTTAAAGGGTATTGAAATTATTCCTGAGAACTACTAGGTCAACCATATTTACAAGATGTTTGTATTTGTTTGTTGGTCAGTATATTTAAAAAAATAAAAAATGGTGTTTCCCAAACTGAGGACAGCTTGAATAGTGTTTCACACTGTCATTATATACAGTATCTGATGTTTATTTGATTGTTTAGCTATAATGTAACGTGCCTTAGGCTATGAAAGGATGTCATTAATTATATTTAAGGTGATCTTTCAAACTGGACTTGACTTCTGATGTGTTGCCTCTTTTTTAGAATGGCTTCTGAGTTCCTACGTTTCCAAGTAACAGTTCTGGGCATTTCTGCTTCTAAGCATAGACTGCTCATAAACTGTGCATAAACTTTTTATCAAGTTTTATTATTTGATTAGTTTCGAGGATTCATCAGTGCTGGAGTGCTCTTAAAACCAATCTTTTCCTTCTAGCCTTTCCAAAATGTTGAAATCCTTTTGTTAATACCAAATGCTGGAAACATTTTTGCCAAAACTGAGAAAACTAGGCCACCTAGTGGGTGTGAGGGACTGAATGCAGCACTGTCAGTCGTAAACTAAAGCCCGGGTCCAGAAAAATACTTGCATGCCTAAGATGAGGCAGGCCAGGGTTGCTGCATGCACAGATCCAGTGCTGAATTTGTCCCTCTGGCCCTTCTAGAAATGGGCCTTTGTCAAGCCACAGAGGTAATTTTGAAAATGTTAGCTGTGTGCATGGGTTGGAACATAAATGCTGTGTTATAGATAGCAATTTTCTGTAAATGATTGTTACTGTGCATTGATAGTGATAATAGGAAAAGACTGGAGCAAAATCTAACCTGATTTTTGACACATTCTATTGGAAGTTGAAAGTCTGTCTCCTCCTAAACTTTCCTTTTTAACAAACTTGAAAGTCCTTCATTCATCATTGGAAACTTTGTGGTGTTCAGATATTTTTTTTTTTTTTTACTTTACAGGCTTTATGCAGTTGGTGGTCGAGATGGAAGTTCTTGTCTTAAGTCAGTAGAATGTTTTGATCCTCATACGAACAAATGGACCCTCTGTGCTCAGATGTCAAAAAGAAGAGGTGGTGTAGGTGTAACCACCTGGAATGGGTTCTTGTATGCAATAGGTGGTCACGATGCCCCAGCATCAAACTTAACATCCAGGCTGTCAGATTGTGTAGAAAGGTAATATCCTGATGAAGGCATATCCTGCTAGTAATTCTAATAGTGGTAGTCTACGGAGTGATTTATGGAAAGGGAACTGTAAGTAGAAACCCAGTAAAATGGCTGTGTTATTTTTAGCATGAGCAGAGGAAACTTAAGTATAAAAACATACTGTGTAGTCATAACATGATTCAAAATGTTGCAGAGACAAATTATTTAAAGCAAATTCTCCCCAGTGTACTTCATCTAGAATTTTTTTTCTAACAGTCTCACTGAATGAATTATGATTGGTTACTGAGAACAACTTGGAATTGAATGCTTCTAAAAATGGAGCAGAACTTCTTTCACATGATAAGTCTGTATCATTTTATATTATAACCCTTAAAGGAGTTAGCGGTCAGGGTCTGTGGATCCTCAGATACCCTGTTCGTTCTTATATCCCCTAATGACACTGGGAAACTGGCATGTCAGTCAGTCATTCCAAAGTTGGTATGTTTTTATGTAAATCTATGAATGTATGACTGTATTACAAACTGCAGAAGCACATGTGATCCATAAAATAATTAAAAGTTACAGTAAATACTTCATAATGCACTGCATTAAATATTTGCTGGCATTTCAAGTATTTCTGAAATACACTTCAATTCTCTTCCCCACCCCGCCTCCCAGTTGTAAAACTTCTCCTCTTTCCTGTTACCTCCCAACACTTAGTGGTTCTTCATAACCCATCTTCTTTTACTAAACTTCTTTATGCTGGGAGATGTGATTCACCCTCTACCAAAAAAAAAAAAAAGGGAGATGATGACCACCAAACAAAAAAACCCACCCATGACAAAACAGCGCTGTAGTTTTCAAACTTTGTGTCCTAATACGCCCCCAAATACATAGTGTGGCCCATACCACTTAACATATGGAAGTTGCACTGAAAGACCCCAGAAAGGTTTGCAGAAAGGAAGCTATCTTAGCAAATGATGAATAGAAGCCCAAGAGAAAGCAATAGGTCTGTGTACCTTTCTGCATCAGTATTCTCTGAAACAAAGTTACAGAACACATGAATTCAGTAAATAGGAATAATTTTGTAATGCATTTTGTCCTTGCTCTTCAAGTGAGATGAAATTGAGGACCATCAATTTCATGGAAATAGTTCCATTAAAAAAATTACCAGTTTTGTAAAACCACACTAAGCTTCTGAGTATTTGTTTACTACTGTATTTCACAATAAAATTAGCTTTTCCCAGATAAACACATGGTTCATGAATTATAAGATAAATTGAAAAGTAAATTCTATATTTAGCTTGCTAATCACCTTCTTTCACTACATTATACTTCTATTTGCAGCATCTGCTTCAGGCAGTATTTTCATGTTAGGATTATGACTGCATGCATTTGTTGTACTTTGACTAGAGAAATGCAGATAAAATCATTAGATCTCATATCTATGGTTTTCACATACACAAATTAAGACTAGTACCTTCCAAACTTGCTTTTAAGTGTGATCTTAGAATGGTCTCTTAGTCAAATATTTTCTTTGTATGCAGTTCTTTAGAGCCCTTCAGAGCTCTGCGATTACCTCAGTTCTGCTATAAGCATCTGTGATCCTAACACTGTCTCTTTCAGTCAGGTTAAAATATGTTCTGTGACATAAGAATAACACAGACTGTCCTGCGTAGTTCTTAGTTTAACTTGTAAAGATCTAAATGTGATCTAGGATCTCATTTAGACTTTCTCATTAAACCATCTGTCTTCTACTGTGATGCTTCTGATGATACAGAGCTATGATTAAAGTAGTGCTGTAAATTGTCTTAAGGGTTTTGCATTTCCCCCAGAATTTTCTCAAAATGTTTTTGGTGGTTGTTGTTTTTTTTTAATGGTAATCTTTCATTACAAGTAACTCTTGAGTACCACACTCAATTTTAACAGCCTATGCTTTGACATGTAGTAGTTCTACTACAGTGTAGCAGCAGAACTGTTTCTGGACTGGTATGTTTAGACATACAGTAAGAAAAGTAGTAAGAGCAGCTGTATATATGTGTGTTATTACTGTATGGAAAGTGGCACAAAGTAGATGTGTAGCTAGTACTTGATTGTGTTACCAGATGACTTAAAAAAAAAAACAAACCCAAAAAACCCCCCCAAAAAAAAAACATTTTCAAAGAGTATTTTGAGGGAAAAGTCCTTTGAAATTAACACCCAATTCTGTGCTGTCCTAATAATACCCGTTTCCTACTACCTTGAAAGCATCAATTCAAGAATGTTTTTTCTGCTGAATTTTGGCAACAATTTTACAACATAACACAAATATCTTTTAGGTATGATCCAAAAACAGATATGTGGACTGCTGTGGCTTCTATGAGTATTAGCAGAGATGCAGTGGGAGTGTGTCTTCTTGGTGACAAATTGTATGCTGTTGGAGGATATGATGGTCAAACGTACCTTAATACAGTGGAGTCTTATGATCCCCAGACAAATGAATGGACGCAGGTATAGCTTCTGGAAAAAACATACGCTACTATTTATCTTGTTATTTGAAGTTTGCCTCTTTTTACAAAGAGAATTCAAATACTTCTTCTCTAAGAAGCACTTTCTTACTAGTCTGTTGTAAGCTGGGGTTTTT
Source organism: Falco rusticolus (assembly GCF_015220075.1). Taxonomy (NCBI): domain Eukaryota; kingdom Metazoa; phylum Chordata; class Aves; order Falconiformes; family Falconidae; genus Falco; species Falco rusticolus. Next base: position 100,137,074 of record NC_051187.1, read on the forward strand.
TTTCTACCATTTTGAGATGATTTCTCTTGAGTATGCAGTTGTTAACTTACAATAAACTGCCCTTCTTTCTTTGGCAAGAGCATAGCTATTTTCTTTGAAAATTTCAACCACTGTTAATAAAATGTATTGACAAGTTTCCCAAACTATCATAAAGGGTTCTGTTTACATGACTTCCTATTCTGAAGATAAATGTAGATTAGTTTTAGCTCCAATGTGTCTCTCAGCATGTTCAGCAATTTTCTCAAGGTTTTTATCATCTTTTCATAAATAACCCCTTCCTGATGTGAATACTATGAGCAGTGTGTATGAGCAACTTTGAGGAAGGCTTGTTGCATTTCACAGAATGATCAGGGTTGGAAGGGACCTCTGGAGATCACCTAGGCCACCCCCCTGCTAAAGTAGGTTCACCTACAGAAGGTTGCATAGTGTCATGTCCATGTGAGTTTTGAATGTCATCAGAGGAGACTCCACAACCTCTCTGGGCAGTCTGTTCCAATGCTTTGTCACCCTCAGAGCAAAGAAGTTGTTCCTCACATTCAGATGAAACTTCTGTGTTGCAGTTTGTGCCCGTTGCCCCTTGTCCTGTCACTGGGCATGTCTGAAAAGAGCCTGGCCCCAGCCTCTTGTCACTCACCCTTAAGATATCTGTATCATTGATAAGATCCCCTCCTCAGTCTTCTCTTCTCCAGGCTAAACAAGCCCAGCCCTCTCAGCCTTTCCTCGTCAGGGAGATGCTCCAGTCCCCTCATCATCTTCATAGCCCTCTGCCGGACCCTCTCCAGCAGTTCCCTGTCTCTCTTGAACAGGGGAGCCCAGAACTGGACACAGCACTCCTCTTCACGCAGCTCAAAAAAAAATATGTCTTCAATTCATGATCAGAAACCATTACTGTCAATTCAAAGCTTGGTTGCTTTTACTTTTTTATAGCTCCAAGAATGTGTGCCTCTGTGGGAAGAGCGCACACAAAGGCGTCCTGGGCAGGCTCTCCTTTGGTATGTACTGCCATCTGAGGTACCTAAATACAGAAGGCTGGCAGATACAGCACAGAACTTACGGCAGACCAAGGCCCTTCTGGAGTCCACTTGCAGGCCAGGATGGATGTCCAAGGTCATCTAGAATAACATGAGACACCAGTATTTAGGCAGCTGAATTCTGACCTCCTGAATATGTTATCAGTAATAGCCCTAAATTGCTAATTCAAAAAAAGAGAATTGCACTGCTGGCTATCAAAATCTTTGCAACACAGAGAACTGAGCTGTTCATTTCCCATCACTTTATAGTGCTGCAAGATGTTAAAATATAAGTCATCTAGGAGGCTCATCAGAGCTTGGGGCCTTCAGTGGTGATACTGGTAATGATTACCCAGGGCATTTTTTGTCCTGCCAAAGAAAAAAAAAAAAGTGTACCAGAGGAGAGAAATAGTGCTCTCACTGCTGCATCTAAATGAATCTTCCATGATGTCTAGGTGGTGAACATCTGTATGTACCTTTCTGTCCTTAGCCTTGACCCTCTATATCTCACTGAACCCTGTGATTCCAGTATATTAGGACAGTTTTGAACCCTCTGTAGAGGGACTTGGAAGTGTCTGTGTACCTTCCTTCTCTCTCATTATGTCAACAGTTTGCCACCACTTCATCCACACACAACTCAAAAGAGGGTAGTGGAATTTTCTTAACTGAAGTTTGTCAGAGTCACAGACAGCTGAGGGTAAGTTTTGTGTTCCTGTTTAAAAAAAAAAAAAAAAAGAAAAAAAAGAAAAAAAAGGGGAGTTGGCATAAACACAATTCACAATTTCGTGTCTTCAGAATAATCTCTGTAGCATTGTGTGCTATTCCCTGCCCCCCCAATCCTATAAAGTTTAAAAGGGGAAGCTAACATGAGTGTCAGGAACTACCTTCCTCTTTTCAAGTCCAACAGGATCTCAGCAGAAAAGGGTCTTGCCAGAAGTAACTTCTGTTTACAAAGAAAGAATAGAGACTGGGAAATTGATTTCAAGAACTTGTGACGGGATTTTATCAAATATTTAAGTAAAAAGGAGAGGTTGTCCCTGTTACGTTTGGCATTTTCTGTTTGAGAGAAAAATGCATAGTTTTGCCAACCATTACTCAGTTGTCAGACTGTCTAGCTCAGGTGTCCAGTTTGTACCATAACAAAGGATTCTTTTTCCTGTAAAGCCAAGTAATTGAAATTATCAGTAAGAATTGTTTCATATTCTTGGGGTTTGCTATAGCTGTCAAAGTGTTTTACTCCATCATAAAGTATCTTTACCTTTTCTGTGGATTTGTATCCAAGTTTTGGACCAGATGGCTATTTTCTTGTCATGTTAATACAGTGTGGGAGATGTTGCCACTCTGTTGCAGCTGTACAGCTATTATGACAAGCATTGACTAAACACTGTCAGTTTTAGGGAAAAAAATACTTAAAGCTGACTGCACTTATCTCATGGATATATTTTTTTTCTTTCTTACAGGTTGCACCATTGTGCTTAGGAAGAGCTGGGGCATGTGTTGTGACTGTAAAGCTGTAAATTATTCTCTTTATGAAGGTGACAATTCTCCTCCGCAGACTCAGATGATTTCTTTTTTCCCTCAAGCAAACTGTCAGTGCACCAATAAACACAAGATGCCGGATATCTACCATGGCAAAGCGTTCGATCTCAAGCTAACATGTACACGTTGTTCTTACGGACCAATATTAAGCACTTTTTAAAAAATCATGTTTGTTACCCGTATGTTACAAAAATTCTATTTGTAAAAAAAAAATCAGCTGCAACCAGCCAGTTGTCAGCAGAGGACTTCTGTTTAGGAAGTGCTAAGAAATGAGTAAACTCATTAGTGAACTCGCTATAATAATCAAATGTTATAGATCCAGGGCCTTGGTCCCCCAGACATGCAGAGGGGTGATGCTATAAACGGATATTCTTCCACTGATATAACTGAGTGGAGTGATATCTGGGTGAATTACCTCTGGGTGAAACAAGTTACAGTATTGGACCCCATATATTTAATTTGCCTATAATAAACATGTTTGACTATAGGTATGTGAGTGATTGATTACAATGCAGGCTGACAAACCAATGCAAACCATTGTAAATGGCAGGCATAATGCCTGCCTTGGAAATGAAGTTGTGTGTTTGGTGAATCTTTTGCACTTTTATCATCATTCCTAGTTTAGCAAACCTTTTATTTAACCAAAGCCTTATTTTAAATATTGTCTTATTATGCTAACAGAAATCAGCTATTTAATAATTTCTGCTGGAGATTTTTGACATCCAGTCTACTTTTTGGATTTTCGAAGTTTTTACATGATTCAGAACGTCATACCTTTTTCTCTACTTTGGTTCTTAGGTTTACTTTGCTATTTTTAAGGAAAAATCTATAAGCACGAGTTATTTGAAGAATTCTAAAGTGTGATTAAAAGTTAAGCAATTTAAGTTTGATATTTGCACTTTGGAATTTTTGAAGCATTCCATTACATCTAGACTAATTACATTTTTACATGAGGCTTTGCACTAATTTGAAAAGTATAATTTTATAAGATGAAATTAAACAATTGTCTATCTTTTCAGTAAGGTTACTTTAAAATGTAAGGGGCCCGACACTGCAAGATGTTGAACTGCCACCGTTTAGGCATGATCAGCATCTTACAGGAGTTATGCGTGCCTCTGCAAGATTGTATCGTTAGTTACCTTATTTAATGGTTACCTATTATTTTCAGATACTTTATAATTTGCCTTTCTTGACCCCTGTGCTGAATTGCTTTGAACAGTCTGAATGTTCTCGGGAAGTCTCTTTGTATTTGCTTTTCTGTGCCTTGTTTCTTATGTTTTCAGAACAGTTGGTAATACCTGTGTGTGTCCTGGCAGGGGGGAAGATGTGAGCTCATGGAATGTTTTTTGAAGTTTGAAACGTCTGATACCCAAAGTCTTTGTACATTTGTAATTCTCAATGTGTTAATGCTCTCAGTGGACTATTTATTGTTTTAGAAGGAATTGCTAAGCAGTGAAACTTTGTGATGACGCCTGCACTGTTTGCAACTGAATACAGCTGACCTGACGTGCACCATGGCTGGCTCGGTGCCCTTTTTCTCTGGCCGACTGGCCGCGGTGCGTGCCCGGACCCCCGCCGTGGCGGGGCTCGTTCAGAAACGCGGTGTGTGCGCCCCTCCCGCGGGGAGCAGCGCTGTTAGAAAAGCGTTCGCCTCCTGTCAGCGCTTCCGAGCCAGGGCCGCGGGCGGCACCCATCGCTCCTGCAGCCGCGGCGCTGCCCAGCCCGCGGCAGGTCCCCGCAGCGCGGGGCCGCCCGTCGCCCCGGTGGGCCCGGGCTGCCCCCGCCCGTCTCCGCGGCGATCGCGCTGCCGGCGGGGGCGGGCCGAGCGGCCGGCGAAGGGGGGGCGGCGCATGCGCGGGGGTTGCCGCGCAGCGGGCGGTGGGCGCGATGAAGGTGAGTCCCGTCGGCCGCCGTACGCGCGGGCGGGCACCGCCGGGGAGCTTCGACCCGGGGCGGCAGCCGGGGCTGTGGCTGGTGTTCCGCGCTGCACGGTCCGGGTCGGGGGCGTCGAGCGGGGCCTGGGGAGGGCGGCCTAGGGGAGGGCGCGGCGGGAGCCGGCCAGCAGCCGGCGGGAGGCTGAGGCCGCGGGCACGGCCTCCTCAGGGGAGCCGGGGCCGCTCTGCCGCCCGCCCTGCCGCCCGCCCTGCCGCTGCCTCCGGGGGGCGGGCCGCGGGGTCTCGGGCTGCGGCCGGGCTGCTGCTTCCCGCGGCGGTAGCCTGGGCCGCCGCGTCGCCCGACGCCGTTACCGGGTCTCCCACGCCGTGCCGCCGCGCCCGAACGCTGGCGGCGGGGAGGGGTGCGAGGGATCCTCCGGCGGCGCTTGAGGGACGGGGCCGGGGGAGGGTTTCCCCTCAGGCTCGTTAGGGGGGCTTAGGGCGCGTTGCTGTTCGGCGAGAGCACGAAGAGCTGGAGCCTGCCTGCGTTCTCAATGATTTTCTTTGTGGTTGGTTTATTACAGATTTTATTAAATTTTTTTCAGACTCAAACACGACTGTCAGGTGTCATTTGTGCTTGTGGTGCTTGTATTTTCACACTTCTTATGCGTAAAATGCAGATTCACTGTGAAGAGTGCCTCGGTTTGCCTTCACCCCAAGGAAGGGATAAGGAGCCTTTGGCAAAGGCTTGAGTCAGTGTGCCCAGTGTTTGGTGGGCACCAGGTGCTGGCGGTTATCTGATGATGTGGGAGGGAAAAAGGTATGCTAGCAAGCTGTGAAACAAAAACTGTGGGCTTTATCTTACACCCAAGTTATGGAAAAATCTGTGCAGGTAGTGTGAAAGGAAAAGGAAGCCAAGAAACTTTCTTAGAAGTCAGGATTTCTTTTTACAGTTGAGTTGCTTTGAGGTATTAGCTTTTAAGACCCAGCAATTCATAGTAACAAAATAGTCATGTCTTCAAAAAAGCAGATCTAGAGCCTTCTGTGTTTTATACATAAAGGATGCTTTCAGACTTTTGCATGAAACTTAAGAGAACTAAACATTCTGCTCTTCGGACATGAAGGGAGAGTCTCATGCAGTATTTTTTGTTCCAGTAACTCTCTGAGAGAAAAAACAGCAGTTGTGGTAGAGTCACAGAGTTGTCAATGCAGACACCCAGCACCAGAAACTTCAATTTCTCCAGTACAAACCAAAAGATTTTTGTGTGGAATTAGGGTACTCTGGCGCATTAGAATCACCCAGAGGTTGTGTTTGGGTTTGGTTTTTTTCCCTCCACAGTACTCATAGTTGCCACATGGTTAGGAAGTTGTAGTGTTGCTATACGCTTACATTTTTTAAGATGTGTAATTTCCAACTTTTTTTTTTTTTTTTTTTTTTTGTCTCCCAGCAAGTGTTCAGTCTATTAGAAAAAGCTTGGGCTGGTTCCCCTGTGGAGTTTGCTTGGCAGAAAACTTTGGGAAATTTCCTTGCTGTAACAGGGTAAGGTTATGAATATTTATTGCATTTGTCCATAGAAATCACTGATGAAGAAAGGGAATTATTCTATATGTTAATCTTTTTAGAGGTGATCGTGCTGTGAAAATTTTTGATCGTCACGGTCAGAAGAGAAATGAAATCAGCTTACCAGGGTAGGTACTAAGATGGGTTTAAATTATTTTCTTTGTTGTTTCCTTTAAAAATGCTTCTCTTCTGGTGAGGTGCTTGAACAATGTGAGAACTTTGTGGGAAGAGATGTTGTCTCTGGTGAGCATACCTGGAAGAGAAGACAAACTGATGAGCATGTATATCATCAGAGGCAGTAAAAGCTGAACTCACAGCAAGCTGTCAAGAATAGTAAAAAAAGAAATACATTCTCCTACCCAAAGCACTTCTCATTATTTTTTGCAGTTCATGGTAGTTGCCACCTTGCACCAAATCAAGAGATGCAATTATCCTTGTCTTTACCAGACTTGCCTTGTATCCTACTGACCACTGCATCTTGCTGTACTGGTTAGGGGCCATTCATAACATGGGCTGGCTGTGTCAGTGTCTTCAGCTTTGTGATATCCGTGGCCCAGCTCACTCTGCATTGTATTTTGCACAATGAATAAAAAATGCTCTTTCTCTCCAGCAAACTGCCAAAACTAAGGAAAGCTGTGTGGAATCAGTGGTAAACTCTGAGAAGAGCTTGTGTTGGACTGGGGGACCTCTACTGTCCTGTGGGTTGGAGAGCGTGGTGTGAGGGGTAGTCTGCCTTATGATGGACACTGATAGCACTACCTTATTGGTGGACGTAGGTGACTTAAAGGGAAACATACATCTAAACTGGGTGTAAAATCTCATGGCAAGGCAAAGAGGAGAAAAAAACTTGTATAATCTCCACGTATCCTAAAGGCTTGTTGAAATAAACATCTGGTTGTGGTAGTTTGAATAGTACTGACTTTTTGAGGCCTGCCAGCAAATCTTTTGCTTAGGTTAGGTAGTTCTTTTGAATTCTTACAACCTTTTGCTGTGATTGAAGAATAAATTATCTTTATTACTATTAGAATAAAATTCAATTTTTGTGATACACGGTTCAAACAGAAACAAGTATGCTTATATGGAGGTTCCGGCCCTAAGGCCAAACTTTGCTGCTTTATTTGTTGGTTAACAGTTAACCAACTGCAATTGCTAACTGCTGGACATCTCCTTATATAAGAATGGAGTTCAGAATGTCAAATATTCTCTGCTATACTAGTTATAAGAATCTTCTTACCATTATTTTGATAGAATTTGTTTTGTTCACTACTTAGGAATTTGCATTTTCCCCTATTTTTTTCTTTTTGTCCTTGTTATTCCTGCCTCTGATGTTCTGATAGGCTGTTATGGATGTATTTTCAGAACCAACCATGCCTGTTCTCCAGAGCAAACTGATAAAAGTCTTAAGAAGAAAGATAGGAGAAATGGAAATTCAAGGCTTTCTGAATTAGTTCACAGCAATGTGTGTTTCAGTAGGGTGTGTTTGAAATTGCTTGCATTAGGAGCTTTCATTTGAGTGGTAATGAAATTATTCAGAGATACCTTTTTAACCTGAAACTATCAATTTAGTTATCTAGAAATAAGAGTGGTGTCAGATGGCAGAGGTTCTTAATCTCCAGTATATGGTTGTAAACAACACTGTTTCCAGTTCACCAGGGACTTGTGGGTAAGTCTGCTGTCCATTCTGGGAACTATTTACAAGTGGAGGTTTTTCCTGCTTCTGCATAGGTTTCTTGTCCAACTTTTTATGCTTGTTGAACTATGAGGAAAATAATCCCAACACCGAATAGCCTCTAATAAAATAGACCTTTACAAGGGATTTTCACTGTCTCTTGAAAATCAAGGTGGCAGTGTTTCAAGTATGGAATGTAGGTACCAGTCTCTTGGGTTTTATGACCGACCTTTCAGCCTCTGTCAATTCAATGAGATTTGAGTAAAGGTGCGGTTGCTGTAACAGTACTCTTTACAGATAAATGTGCGATCTGTCATGGATTTGCTTGGGAGGGAAAAGGAAGGACAGGGACTTCAACTGAATAATTCTGGCAGTTTCTGTACACTTACAAACATATTTTAACATCATTAATGAAAGCTGTTTCTTTTTCTTCAGTAATTGTGTTGCTATGGACTGGGATAAGGATGGAGATACTTTAGCTATAATCACAGACAAATCTAGTGCCATATTTCTGTGGGATGCAAACACAAACAAATCAAGCCAAGTAGACAGTGGCATGAGGTAAGAATTATTTTTTTTTAAACTGTGTATTTGAAGGCTTGGACCACTATGGTTTGTTGATGTGGAGGATATATTGCAATCATCTTTTTACTGGAGTCCTCATAGCACATATACAGTTAAGCTAATATGCTACAGTTTGTTGCTGAATCCTTCTTGGTGCGATTTGTTGGTTTTGAAGTGTTTGGTGGTGGTGGTGGTTTTCAGGTTGGTAGGGGTTTTGTTTCTTTTTAAATTGTCAACACCGCCAAAGTCTCCAGAGAGCTTCTCTTCAGTGTCTCCACTGTGTGGTAGTAGCAAGGATGGGTGAATTTTTGTATATCTGTACTGGCTATGTTTTCTCCAAAGTATTTCACACAGATAGAAAGTAGCTTAAAAGTAAGGGAAGTGATTTTAGCGGTGCTAGGATTTTTTCCTCTTAGATTTATAAGGGGACTTAAATGCTGTTCACAAAGCAGACTGGTTTAGGATGGGAAGAGATATCTAAGGCAATCCTACTCTAAGGTTCACATCCCGACCTTTCTGAATTTGGGCGCCGACTTAAAACTCTCCTGAGGCCCATATAACAATCCACTTTTGGGTTAACAAATAAGCTTGGTTTAACAATTAAACTTTTAGCCTGTTTGAATCTGTTCCACTAAACTATTGTGCTCTACATAAACGTTCTGTCTGTGAGAAAGGAAGTGGAAATGAATCTGTCCCATGTTTGGTAGGGCACTCACCTGAGCAGAGAAATAGATAATTTTGGATGATGTTGCTATTTACGTCACTTAAGACAAACATTCCTTCTGATTTAACCCTTCATCTCTAAATTTCCTTTGTATATATTTTGGGGGTTTTTCGATGTTTGTTTTTACTTTTAAGTAGTCAGAGATACCAAAATTGGAGTGTTTTATCCATTAAATTAAGAAAATTCAGTTCAGCTGGAAAAATTGAGGGGTGGGGGTTATGTTGGTTTCTATGAGAGTGGTTTGTTCCAAATTTAGGTTGAAAACTCCATGTCTAGAATATGGAAAATATTCCATATTTCCATGAACATGTACACTTGTGCTTTGTAGAATTCATTTGGAATATTGGATATTCAATTATGGGATATTTCAGTATGTTTTCAGCCTGGTATCCTATATGTATATGTTGAAGCAGAACTTAAGAAATAACTTCCATACAAGTTATTCCACTCCTGAAAAAGTAAAAGAATTGCCACTTTGCACAAAATACACAGTGACTTAACCTTTACATGATTTAATGAAGTTACGTTTTAAAGATTGTTTGTTCATAGAATGTTAAGTCGCATGTTAGAAAGCAGTTTCAAAACAAGCAAATGATTGTACATACAATGAGAAATTTAAAGTGATTACTCCTTCCTTCTGTGTAATTAATTGTATGTGGCATTATATAGGTATCTTGCTTAATGTGGATGACTCAGTCATTTCTTAGTCGTTACTTTTTTGTCATTACTTATTAGTTATTACATCAACAGTGTGCCATTTTACCACAGATATGGTAATGATTATTGTTCAGAATTCTCTTTTCTGGTGGAATACAGCAATTTTGGCCTTAAAAAGATTTTTTTTCCGAAGTAGGGGTTTGGGATTTTATGATATGTCAGTTTTAAACTATAGCTATTCATATAATCAAAGCCATTGATGAAGATATATGTACACATTATATTGTGTGAAGGAATATACCAGATTGTACCTCCTTTTCATGGGTGAACAAGTATTTTGGGGGGAAGAGTATCTTGCCAGTATGCAAGCAAAAAAGAGCATAGAAGGTATTTAGCAGAATGGAGTAGGATGTGGTGATTGCAGTTCCTTCATAATCTTTCTTTCTAATGTCTGAGGTAAATCACTTACTAGAGGAGGTCTCACTAGAACAGTATGTATCAATTTAAGCGCCTAATCCTTCTTTTGTCACAGTGTTATTGCTTAAGGAGAATAAGCACGAAGACATATAAACGGTGTGATGACCAGGCTTTTCTGGTATCCTTCTCTTTTTGAAATTAGAAAAGCATAAACAAACCCCCTCACATGCAAACCAAATATATCTTGGAGGTAATTTCATGTGTCAATATCTGAAATTTGTTTCAAATTACTATTGCATGCTTACAGTAAAATTTAAAAAGATGAGAGGGGTATTGATGGAAATAACTGCACTAGTTACAAAATTCTGATTAAAATTGTTTCGCTTAAGAGGCTTTTTTTTAAAATATGATATATAATATTTATCTGTGTAGCCTTAAATACACACCAAAATAGGTCTTGCTGTATCTGAAACGTCAAATTAAATTGGCTCTTTCTAACTTCCTTATTACATTGACTAGAACTAGATCTATTCACTTGGGGCTGGCTGAATTCATAGGATTATTGAAGTGCAGAAAAACGATGCAGAAAGTGACTGGAAAATTGCACATACCTTCATGGCATCTTTGAGTGTTTTTTAAAACAGTGTATTTAGCCAAATTACCCATGATTCCATCAAAGACTGTTGATGTTTGCAGACACATTTCCATTTATATAAGTCTTATTACGTTACCTCAAACAAGTTGTTATTACTTCTGCTATTTTGTGCCCAGAAAATTCTGGTACTTGTAGAAAACATTATTTAAAAATTCTGCTTGGTCTGTTTGATTTTATAGAACTTCGAAACAAATATGCAAAATGTTTTTGTATGTAAGCACGTTAAAGGAATCTTTGTACAGTAAAGTAAAATTTTTCTTTGTTTTAGGGATGCAATGTCTTTCTTATTATGGTCTCGAGTTGGAACTTTACTTGCTGTTGGAACAACAAAGGGAAACTTACTTATATATAACCGTCAGACTTCTCGCAAGGTTGCTGTTCGTGGTATGCAATCGTTTGAAACTAAGCTTGCATATGTGAAAGTGGAATTTTGCTAATATACTTAGATTCCTTTTTAGTTCTATATATGAACATGCAAGTCAAAAATGTGCTCACACTCAACTTGCACCTTCTGTTTTGTTGTGCTTACTAGAGTATTTTTATAGTATAGTGGGTTAAAAATACATATACACATACCTGATACTGCCTCATGGGAAACTTGTGTTATCTTTCTTGCAATGATTGTTCTTACTAAGTGACCATTTTCTTACCTGCTCAGAGTACCTCTGGGCAGAAGGGTTAAGGATATAGCACAGGCCCCAGAAATTTGATGAAAAGAATGGAAGAACAGGGGCTGTTCAAGTTCTTATAAGGTGAAAAGACTTTCATCTGGGAGTAGAAGACTTTAAAAAAAACAAAAAAAAAAGACAGACTTTTGAATTTGTAATTGCTCTGATAATTTGTATCACATTCTGACAATCTGTGTTTGATTGATCAAACAGAGCATGTTTCCATCCTGTATTTTTTTGTTGTTGTTGTCTTCATTTGTGTTGTATGGGTTTCTTTGTTTTTCAGGTAAGCACACTAAGCGGATTACTTGCGGTTGTTGGAGTACTGAAAACCTTTTGGCTCTAGGCGGTGAAGACAAAATGATTACTATAAGCAATCAGGAAGGGGATACTATAAGACAGGTAGTATTTATACCCCCCATTTGATTTTAAAGGCATACTTTATAATACTCCTGGTTTCTGAGAAAGCTGGGACCTGTGTAAGCTTATGCCTTTTCAGTCCCACTGCTTTCAAGGATAAGGAGCCTTTGGGAAACTTCATGTAGGATGAAGGCATATCGAAACATCTGCGCCTCTATGTTATACAGTGTATTTTGTGATAATGGATTCTTTGCAATTCTCCTGTGATCCTGCCAAAATGTGCTTCTCTCATCCTTGATGCTGATCTATATCTGCTAGAAGAGGATCCTATGAGTGCAAGCTTAGGTGACTTCCCCAGTCGCAGCACAGGACAGTTCTCACATGACTGTTTATAAGGTCTTCAGGAAGTACTTGTAGTGTTGGTCTTGCTTTAGATTAGTTAAACAAAGATCTTGCCTCTGATGTACAAGGATTACTCCTAGGCTGGACCTCCACTGTGTTGTTGAGAGGCTGATTCCCATGCTTCCTCCAAGTACAGTCGGATTTTGTAATCAAGCATTCTGTCTGTTTACATACATCACCATCCTTCCGAGCAACAACAGTTGCTGCATAATGAGCAAATGAATATAATTCACTTTTTTAACTTTAATGAGCAGTGTTTCACTCAAGATTTTTGAAGAAAAAACCTTTCATAGTTCATTTCATATGCTTCCATCTTCATGTCTGAAGTTCGCAATTGGATAAGACTATGCTAATAAATTTATTAGGCTATTTCTGTGCTTTAAACTGGTTGGCTTGGGTAGTGGAAGCAGTGTAGCTGAGACAGCAGACCTAAGCAAGGCTTCCTTATGAGGTTTTGTAACCTCATATTGACTACACAAGCAACTTAATTGCTATCACTACCTAAACCAGATTGGGTATGTCCTTTTTAAAATGCATTGTAAATATTTAACTTGCATGCCTTAATCTTGGTTGTCTTTCTTTGAATTTGCATTGGAGTGACCTTACTTGTACTGCTTCAGTCTGTATAATACCAGCTTGCAAGTCTTCTTCCTCATTTTGATTTTTCCTTCTCTTTTTGGATTTGTATTTCTGTTTCCTAGATATTTTTTCAGTATATTCCGTGATAACGTGTCATTATGATCCAAACTGAGGCCATGTTTTCTCCAGCTTTTTTTTTTTTTTTTTTCCAGTTTTGGTACTACATGCACTAACAGCTCTATCCTTAACACTAAAAGGTACAGGGCAGGAATAATGCAATTACTTACCATCAGTATTTGCTACATTAAGTGTTGATTTCTTAATCTGAACTTGTTTCTTGCAGACCTCGGTGAACTCAGATCCCAGTGATATGCAGTTCTCAGTTATGAAGACTGATGAAAGAATATCGACCAGGGAAAGCACAGTAAGAAGTCAATACAAAATACTGTAAAAAGTGTTAATCTGAGGTTTCAGGGTTTCTGCTGGCAACCAGTATGGGCCCAGGAAGCAGTTTGTTCCTTCTTGATTTAAAATTTGGTGTTGAAGGTTGTTTTTTTTTCCTTTTCCAAAACTTTTATTTAAAGTAAAGCCATATTCTTTTTTCATTGAAGATGTGTTAATTGAAAGTCCAGTGGTTAGCAATATAACAGATAACAGAGCAGTTTTGCAATGGTAGTTAACGTAATACATGGAAGTATGTGCAGATAGTTAAAGAAATACATACAATATAAATACAGAATAGTATATGCAATGTGGCAGATGGAAGTGGAGCGGGATTGTCAAAATTGAAGAGACGACCTTTCAGAGGGCAAGTTTTCATCAGTCTGTTTCGGGAACAGATAACTGCTCTCTAGGTTTTCATCTTGTCTCACCTTGGTGCCCAGCAAGATCATGGAACAGATCCTCCTGAAAAGTATGCTAAGGCATGTGGAAAATAAGGAGGTGATTGGTGACAGCCAACACGGCTTCACTGAGGGCAGATTGTGCCTGACAAATTTGGTGGCCTTCTATTGACGGGGTTACAAGTGTTGATGGATGAGGGAAGAGCAACTGACATCATCTACCTTGTCTCGTGCAAAGCTTTTGACATGGTCCCGCACAACATCCTTGTCTCTAAACTGGAGAGACATGGATTTGATGGGTGGACTACTTGGTGGATAAGGAATTAACATGGACATGGGCAGTGGGATGAAGTGTACCCTCAGCAAGTTTGCTGACAGTGCCAAGCTGTGTGGTACAGTCAACATGCTGGAGGGAAGGGATGTCATCCAGACGGACCTTGCAGGCTTGAGAGGTGGGCCCATGTGAACCTGATGAAGTTCAACAAGACCAAGTGCAAGGTCCTGCACCTGAGTCGGGGCAGCCCCCAGTATCGATAAAGGCTGGGCGGAGAATGGATAGAGAGCAGCCCTGAGGAGAGAGACCTGGGGGTGCTGATGGATGAAAAGCTCAGCATGGCCCGACAGTGTGCACTTGCAGTCTAGAAAGCCAAGTGAATCCTGGGCTGTATCAAAAGAAGTGTAGCCAGCAGGTTGGAGGTGAATCTCCCCCTCTACTGCGCTCCTGTGAGACCCCACCTGCAGTACTGTGTTCAGCTCTGGAGCCCCCAACATAAAAGGACTTGGACCTGTTGAAGCGAGTCCGGACAAGGGCCGCCAAGAGTGGTCAGAGGGCTGGAGCACCTCTCCTGTGAAGACAGGCTGAGAGAGTTGGGGTTGTTCAGCCTGGAGAAGAGAGGACTCCAAGGAGAGTCCTTATTGGGGCTTCCCAGTACCTAAAAGGGGGCTTTTAAGAAAGATGGGGACAGACTTTTTAGTAGGGCCTGTAGTGAATAGGACAAGGGGTAATGTTTTTAAACTAAAAGAGGGTGGATTTAGCTTAGGTTTTAGGAAGAAACTCTTTACTGTGAGGATGGTGAGACACTGGAACAGGTTGCCAGAGAAGTTGTGGATGCCCCATCCCTGGCAGTGTTTAAGGCCAGGCTGGATGGGGCTTTGGGCAGCATGGTCTAGTGGAAGGTGTCCCTGCCCATAGCGGGGGCTGGGGGGGAGACTAGATGATCTTCAAGGTCCCTTCCAACCCAAACCATTTTACGATGATTCTATGATCTTAGCAAACCTCAGCATCACTGAGACTGGAAGCCCTGGTATCAGTCTTCTGGTGTGAGCATTATCCTGTCTCTCTCCAAATGGCTACGGTTTCATTGTCTTCATTGTCTTTTCTTGAGTTAATTGAAGTCCATCAGATCGGTCAATGGTGAAGTACAGAAAAGTGGGGTAATGATAATTATTAGGAGAGCATATTATTAAACAATCAGCAGTGAAATACCAAGATAAGACATAGAAAATCCATGGATGGAAAGGTGGTACTGTGTTAGAATTTGTCCAGATCTATACGCTTTTACAGCATAATTAAATTCTCACAGTCAGATTTAATCTATGAAGTATAGGTGTCGAGAAGTGTTTTTCCCCATGTTTACATTGACAAAGACTTCTAGGAGCTTTTTGCCTGTCTGCATGGAGTGAAATGTTTTCTGCTTTCTAGGGAAATTTAATTAACAGCCATTTTGAAAATGCTGGAACTGAGGACTTCAGCCTTGATTTCTTCTACTGCTTCCTGGGGCATGTGATAGCCTAGGCTTAGGGGTTTTTTTACTACAGCTCTCAGGTTCACTGTAAAATATTAGGGAACATTTTGTAATTCTGTAGTTCATAATGTTTGTGCTTGGATAGTCTGTCAGCAGCTCTAAACCTCATAGCATTTATTGTCTTAAGTGTCTGTTGTTGGGGGGGGTGTGGGGCTTGGCTTGATAACAGTCACTTCCAGGCTGTTACTTACGACATCGGGGGAAAAGGACCCTGCAACATGGATCAAAATAAGTAGTACTAGAGTTAACATCTTGCCTGCAACATAAAATAATTCCTGTAATTTCTTAGAAGAGTTTAAGAAATAGTGTTTCTTAGATACTTTGTGATTAAGCTGCAATGGTGTTATAAGCAACCACTTCTAAAAGTCAGAAAACAAACTTTATATATTTGTGGTAACTTCAGAAATTAGAGCACGGAATTTGAGTTTGTAATTCTGGATTAATGGATTTTTAGGTCAATATAGGCTTTTTTTTCTTGGTTTGAAAATACCAGCTTTGTATTTCATTCTTCTAGCTCTTATTTTAGGATTTTTCTTCTTTTTTAGACAAGGAGAGCTGGAACAGAAGGCAACGTAAAATAAATTTGTAAATAGCCCTTCAATGTATCTTTGTCAGAGAATAAGATGAAACGAGCTGCTTCCTCCTTGCTTTTTCTAAAATGAGTGTTTTACCCTTGCCTGACAATAACACACACTCTAGTAACAAAAGTAATCTTTAAAAAAACCCCAGAGTTCAGCCTGTCTTCTCCTATGAGGTCCAACATCTCTATGGGATTCATCAAATAAAATGCCCTCATCTGGACCAATACCAAACTGTAAATGTTGTATGTTTAATATAAACTGAACAGTGTGTTTCTTCCAGAATTGTCTTTCTGTCTTTGAAATGTCAGCAAGTTACTTGAGATAACAACGTTGTGGTAGACTTCCCTTCAACCTCCCAGATAAAAATTCTGTGGATCAAAAAAGACATGGTAGTTCAAGTGAGAGTAGTCCCAACAGGATAACTCTGTGTGATCTGCTGCCTTTTCCTCTGGGGACACAGAACTGACTTAATGCTTCTGTAGGGAAAAGCCTTGAATATGAGATGTATGTTCTGCTGGGCTTGCATTTAGATCTGTGAACCACTGATTCACAAGGGGAATATCCTAAAAATCTCTTCCACTGTTGGTAAAGATTCAGAATTCAGTTCTGTGGGATTCTTAAGGATTATTGAAAGTTCTAAATCTCATCTTTAAGTGAAGATGTAGGGCCTTATTTTCAAGTGATGCCATTCTTATCAAGTTGATTTTTCTTTTCATTCCTTGACAGGTGAGTGTAGTGGTCGGCAAGAAGACTCTCTTTCTTTTTAATTTGAATGATCCTGATAACCCGATTGATCTGAAATTTCAGCAGCCTTATGGCAATATTGTAACCTACAGATGGTGAGCAAACTTTGTTAATGAAGCGTTCTGGTATTAACAAGCTGAAGGTTTTCCCAGTAGTTCTGATAAATGCTGGAAATTAAATCGCACATCCCTTGTTTACACTGGATTTTTCTTGGCTGTCTTGTAGCCTTTTTAATAGTTCTTTTCCAAACACAAAGAAGTCTACATTTCATAGTTGTTTTACATGACAATCCAATGGCAATAAAATCAGTATTTTCAAATACAGCTGCTGTTGGTATGCTCGGCTTTAAAATACTAATACTGTTGCTGTCCTAACAGTAGATTAAACTGGGGGGGTTTGTAGGTTGTTTTCTTTGGATGAGTAACTGATGAAAGAGCTAGGAGTGGAGCTAGGTGAAGGATACTTCAACTAGTTTATTGGTTTACAAAATTGTGCAAAGTACTTGTAGCATCCCTGCTATGTAATCCAGTTGGTAATGTTCCTTTGAAGAAATCCCAAGCTAGAAGTTTCAACTGTGTACCCAAAAAGTAGCTGTACTGTTTCTGTATCTGTGAATCATGACATTGTCTTCTAATGCCTGTTCAGTCTATGTGAAATTGACATTTGTTGCTTTACACTACAGCTGTATAAGAAAACCTTCAGCTATATGCTTCTTAATGTATGGCCTCATGTTGGACACGTTGGCCACAGTATACCTGGGGTCTTTCCCTTGCAATGATTTTTTTTTTTGCAACTAAGCTGATGAAATCAGTTTGAATGCATCCTTACACACTGTAACTATTTCTGCCTTAACCTCATTATTTCTACTTGACACTATGAAAAGTAAACAAACTATCTATTCACAAATACATATTGTAGGTTTGGTACTTCCGTTGTGTTTGCAGTAGTATGCCTTAAGGGCACAGTGACTGGCATCATTATTTTTAGCATAGCTTTGGTGGGACCAAGTCAGCCAGAACCTTGAAATGGAAGTTTCCATCCTCTGGCATGCTTATTCCAATGAAGATACCAGAGGTTTTTCTCCTGGCATCACTGCCATGTATGCAGCTTGCTGAAAGTAAAGTGGCATTATAGAATGTGGAAGAGAGAGTAAAGACAACTTATGAGTGAACTCTGAGCACAAGCATGGTTTTCTCCTTTTAAGAATCTTTGGTTGCTTTTCCCTAAAATCTGTTTTTATGTGTTGTTGTACGTTATATATATAAATTCCCATAATTTGATTATTTTTCCTATTAAAGGGAGACATTGGCAGTTACCCCAGTAGTTTGGAAGAAAATGTATTTTGCATATTGCGTAAAGAGATCTCTTCTTAATTGTTGGGGTTTTTTGTAACAGGTATGGTGATGGCTACATTATGATTGGTTTCTCAAGAGGGTGTTTTGTAGTCATTTCTACACACATTCGTGAGATAGGTCAAGAAATCTTTCAAGCTCATAATCATAAGGATAATCTAAGCAGCATTGCTATATCACAGTCATTAAACAAAGCTGCGTCATGTGGAGACAATTGGTAAGTGGTAGTTTTATACATAAAGAATGGAATATAACTGTAGCTGTTGGGCTTTAAAACTAGGTGGCCAAGTCAGTGCAGAGAAGGTGAGATGAATTACTTTGTATAACTGCCTCTCTGCCTTTGTAAGGTTAGGAGAAGCTAATTTTGGCCAAAATCTCTGCAATTGTAAATAACTTTACTGTAATAAATTGTAAACAAAAAAATAATTTAAACTTAAAGTATAGATTATTCCTTTTGATGCATTTTCTATTATGTTACTTGGCTACAAAAATGTCCAGATTTCTTTACTATGATGTATTGATTGGACATAACAGTCTGCTTAGCAATAGAGTAATTAATTTAAAGCTGTACTGAGTATGCTGATATTCTCCTCCCTGGTGTCTGGTCTTACCTGCAATCTAAAAAAAAGTGTAAGTATGAAAACAGTTAAGAAAAAAAAAAAGAGTTAATGAGTCTAGAGTTTTTCAAAAATATGTTGTGCGTATGGTAGAATACCTTGTTCAGCTCCTCATCTGCTACTCCCTGATTCTGTGATATCTGAACTCTTCAGTGAAGGAGCTGAGTGATGGTAGGGCTCAGACTGTTCTGTCTGTTCTCAGTTCGGTTTATGACCTTACAGACTGTTGATTTATGACACTTGCACATCAAGAGTTGTATAACTATGAGCAAACACGGTGCAACTTCAAGGACTTCAGCTATTGTAGAAGAAGTATTATTTCTTTAAGGGGTTCTTTAGCATATATTGAGTAATGTGACAGCACAAGTAAACTCTCATTCTGTCCCTTTTTATGTGAAGCAGGATTGAAAGCTGTTTTTTTGCATCTGTGTTTCAAGCAGTGTTTGTCCATCAGCAGTGTGTTTTTAACCTAACCTGTACTGTAACAGGTCAAAAGGGAATTACCGTGTTTGTTCGCCACCCCTGAATTCTTTTGAATTGGATTTGTGCCTTTTCCTCAAATTTTAGTTCTCTGAACAAATATTTTAGTACAGTGGTAGTGATAAACTATTTCGAGTAATGAGTAACAGTGTGTGTTGCTCTTTAGGAAACGGAAGCCATTTTGTATTTGCACTCTATTTTTTGCTCCATTAGGCTGTCTCAACTGGGTTGGGTTTCTTCCAGTTTACGACTGAGATTTATGTTGGTGAGAATGACTGTTTACTTTTGTTTCAGCATTAAAATCCATGATCTGTCAGACCTGAGAGAAATGTATGCCATAATAAACTTGGATGATGAAAACAAAGGTATGTTAACAGTCTCTATGAGGATAGACATTTTTACAAATTAAGTAAACCAGAATTTTGATGGTGACTCTTTTACATGAGTGAAAGTACTGTTCTTGGGAAAACTGTGTGAATACAGAATTTATCATGAATTCCTTCTTCTCCAAGTTGTATTTATTAGGTTACCCATAGCAAAATGGGAACATATTTTATCTGTTCAAAATATAGAGAAGTACAGCTCTCAGAATATTTGATCAGTTAGTGTTTTGTTTTTTTGACTCTCTGATACAGTATGTTCAGATTACTAAAATAATACACTTGACTAGTTTCTGCTTCTTTCTGTGGGTTTTTTTTGGCGGGTTTTTTGTGCTTGTCAGCTTCTCCTATACTGACACAGGATACTTAATCTGTTCTCATCCTGGTTTACAGGATTTATGCCTGTGCTTTCATAACATTGTTACAAGACTATGTTCTTATATTGTGAATTACCACAATTATGTCATCTTGTAGTGTCTGTGAATACTTCGGTTGTTGTCAGGTCTTTGCTGTTAGGAAGATGCTGAATTAGTAAATTGTTTGGTTTGAGAGAAAAATAATTGTTTTTTGGTTCCAGTAGTTAAAGAAAGGATTATTTTTTTTTTTTTGTCAAAACTTGTGAATGTTTAGGTGTAGATCAGCTGGCTTGGACAGATGATGGACAGCTGTTGGCAGTATCTACACAAAGAGGATCCCTCCATGTTTTCTTGACAAAGCTTCCAATCCTTGGAGATGCTTGCAGTACACGGATTGCATACCTCACTTCTCTTCTTGAAGTTACTATAGCCAATCGTGTGGAGAGAGTATGATAACCTCTTCCTTTTAAACTTCATTTACATATAAGTAAAGTAAGTATTAATAGCGGATAAAAATTGTTTTATTTTGTTTTTTTTTCTTACAGGAGCTACCAGTCACAGTCTCTGTTGAAGTAGAGCCCAGTTTTGTTGCTATTGGTGTTTATCATTTGGCTGTAGGAATGAACAATCGGGCTTGGTTTTATGCACTTGGAGAGAATAGTAAGCAGAAATTTAGTTCTCTTAAAATACTGCATCATTGTGTCTTGTTTTACAAGTTCAGTATTGTGTTTAGCAGTTCTGGACATACCACATTGTACAGTAACAACTTGAATTGCCATATGGTCCTGCTAGGGCTGCGTGATGGTGTACAGTCTGAAGCAGTTATTTCAAGGCATTGTAAATACTAAAAATTCAGGTTCAAGGTATTAGTAACAAAATGTAGAATGTTTCTTTGTTGGTTTTTTTCAGATCATGTTGTTAAGCAATGAAGGATTTTTAGGCTTTTGAGATGTAACCTGACTGTGTCTTTAAATACTAAATTTGGCAAAGTACCTAGGGACTATATGATCAGAGGGTTTAAACTGTCAGTTTGGTAGATAGTCACGTCATTTGCTTGGGGTAAGGTAGGACTGGTTATGCTATGTCCAAATTTTTGACAGTGGCTTTAAAGCTTTCATGTCTCTCTAAGCATCATCTCTTTTGACTAATAATAAATTGATCAAAACTGTGAGAGTACTAGTCAGAGCTGCATAGGAAAAGAGTTTCTCTTGTACTTTCTAACTAGTTCTCTGACTGCCAAGAAGAATGTCTCTTTACATGTAACTTGTCCCCTCTCTGCTTAGTTGTGAGTTTTTCACATCTAGTTAATCAGCTGCAAATTTCGATGATGATAAATGAAGACCTATACAAAATCAAAATATTTTTACTTTTTCTTTTCTGTTTGAATTCTTTAGATGTAAAAAAGCTTAAAGATGTGGAGTACCTGGGGACAGTAGCAAGTATGCATCTTAATTCCGATTATGCTGCTGCTCTCTTTGAGGGTAAAGTCCAGTTGCATATGGTAAGAGCTCTGGTGATTTGGAGTGCTGAACTAATGAGTTGATCTAAGCTGAACAAGTTAATGTAATTTTAAAAATGAGAGAAAATGGAGTAATCTTCAGTTAATGGAGATAAAAATTTAAAATTCTTTAAATTTTTTTTGATGGCTAATGAAAATATAAAGCTGAGTTCCTGTAGACTTTAGAAATACAGCCTAGTCTAGAACAGGTGAAGAAAATGTGTTTTCTTGTGGACTGTTTAACAAATTTTATTTTAAAAAGTCTCTGTGGGAATCACAGAAGCAGATGCACATGCAAGTTTGTTTTCATCTCATTTCCTTGTGGTTTAATACAGGCAAAATTACAATACCTCATTGTAACAGTGGAGTCTTTCAGTTCATTCTATTCTTTATATTTAGATAGAAAGCGAAGGTTTGGATGCTCAGGAAGAACGAGAAACTCGACTTTTCCCAGCAGATGATGATAAATACCGAATTTTGTGCCATGCTTTAACTAGTGACTTCCTCATATATGGTACAGATGTGAGTATTACTTCTGTAATCTTTTTAGATGGTATATATTTCTATCTGAATTATTTGGATTATTACTCGTACTTTTAGCAAAAAAATTGTGCTTCTGAGAAGTTTACAGTGGATCTATACAAGTGGTTCTATGCAAGATCTTTATGAAATACAGTCAAAATTACATCCAGCTTCCTTTAACTGCTTCATTTGTACGAGATGCATTGGTGGGAAGGTTAAGTTTTGCTTTTACTAGTGTTTGTTGTAAAACACTGATTTTAATGGCAGAATTTAATTCTGTTGCATTAGTGAGAGGGTTGGCAATCAAACTGTCTGCCAGGTACAAGAAAAGACATAGCAATTGCCTTGCAAATTTGTTGATTTAGGTGGCAGTGTAATAGATGTAGTCAAAAAGGTACTAGCATAAGCAAGTGTGATAGCATAAATGGAAGTCTTGATTTACACTGAAGCCTTTCCCAAAGAGAATTTTTAGGTGTTTCAACACAGATAGGAATTAGTAGGACACTGAAGAAGGATTTGAACATGATTATGGGTTTTTCCAGAGTTTTTTCTATGCATGAGGGGTAGTTTCTTTCCTTCTAGTATTTTCTGGCACTGGGAATACAAGGCACATTTGGCATTGTAGTATTGTGACACAGACTGATGTATTGACCTTCAAAAGAAAAGGCAGCATTGCTATCCCTGGTGTTATCAGTGGCTTAATAACGAGTGGTTTTGCACCAGCTGAGGGCTTTCCCACCTCCTCAGTACCTAAACTGGTACTGATAAATTTGAGGTACTAAATTCAGAACTGATCAATTTGATATGTGCAGATTTTGCAATTGACTTCAAAAGCCATCTTTTACTTTCAGTGTTCTTTGTGCAACACTGAAATATAATGTTAATCACAAATCAGTTTGGTTGCTTTTCTCCCCCAGATTAGGTACATCTGTTCTTAGGAATGTGTAGTTCTTCCTTGGAGGCAAATTTTTCAGCTTTGTTTGAATGTTAAGCTTCTCTCAGCAGTGAGGCAGGCATTTCCCCTGTTCAGAGAACTGCATGGTAAATACAGCTTGTCTTCACAAAGCAGAGTGAGATAAACGACAAAAACAACAGAACACCCCTCAATTGTCTAACTCCTTTCCCCACCCAGCAAAAAGCCTCAAGTTATCCTGTCTTGCTGTCCTGGTTTAACCCCAGGTGGCAACTCACTTCCCTGCCCCAGTAGAATAAGAAGGAGAATCAGAAAAAGGTAAAACCTGTGGGTTGAGATAGGAACTGAAGAAGGAAGCAAAAAAACACCTGGAAGTATTTTTCTTTAAACACTCTTCATGCTCAGCGCTCTAAGATGAGCGAAACTGCAACAAAGTTAATTATCTACTTGCCACTTACTGATGTCATTATTTTTCCTGTTATTTCTCATTAGGCTGGAGTTATTCATTATTTCTACATTGAAGACTGGCAATACGTGAATGAGTATCGGCATCCTGTCAGTGTGAGAAAAATTTTTCCAGATCCCAGTGGAACCAGATTAGCTTTCATAGATGATAAAAGCGATGGCTTTGTCTATTGTCCAGTAAGTTAGTGTGGGATACCCATGCAATTACATTTACAAGCAGGCATTTCAACTGTATAGTGTTTTTAATAGAGAATGAGGAAGGTTTTGTCACTCCAATGTGTATGCTGGTAGAAGAGATTGCTAAGGAGGCTTAAAGATTACTCAATGGTAATGTAAAGAAATAAAATCTGTCATATGAGATCAAGGCAAATTCATTATACTAAATTCCTGATCAGTAATTTTCAGAAATGTATGTCTTTTGTATCCAAATACAGGTATTTTAGCCCATTAACAAGCACTGCCGGTTTCACTGCCTGTCCCCATACCTTTTTTCTAAGAAAAGCAAATAACATTCATATAACGTGTGTTTTCTCCATTTACTTCCCCTCTGAGTTAAACTATTAATGTTATTCAGTCACTGCTTATAAGAAGAGTTTTTCTTAACACAATTCTTGTATTTTTGCACTATATTCTTTTTTTATTTTTCATCTTAACCAGGATGAATATTTAGTTTGTCTCCTTAGTCACTTGCTAGTAATTTTACTTTTGCATTATTTGTAGGTAAATGATAGATTATATGAGATTCCAGACTTCTCCCCAACAATTAAAGGAATCCTGTGGGAAAACTGGCCAATGGATAAAGGTGTTTTTGTTGCCTTTGATGATGATAAAGTGTACACTTATGTTTTTCATAAGGGCGCCATTCAAGGTACTGTAAATGCTTTTACAAATTTACTCACTGTTCTAGTTAATAAAGTAAAACATGTTCAGGTTCTTCATTTGTCTTAAATATTTTCATAACTGCATATAAAAATAAATAGTAGACAGAAATTTTGAAGTGCAACTGGAATAGAAAACCAGTTGATGTGCAGGTTTCTCTGTAAAGCTCCAACAAATCAATTTGGTCTTAAGTCCCTAAGCTTCTTGCTATTACAGTCTTTGTCTGACATTTACACATTGTGCTTCAGTTGTATTTTGAAATGTTCATGAGAAAGTCTTAGGATCAGGGTGACAAAACTTCCACTGTTAACCAAAATTGTCATAATAGCAATTTTTTTATTTGCAACAGAGAACATGAAGAAGTTTACCTACAAACATTTGGAAAGTGACCTTACTGATTAGAAGATCTAATTATGTATGTTTACTTTACTGAAAAATATGTGCTGTACATTAGATGGTAACGACCAGAATTAGAGACCTGGAATTTATACCCTGCAAATCTACATTATTTCATCTGTGCCTGCTTGCTACACTTTTTACCATGTAGGGATTTTTTAAATGATGTTTTCTTTTCTTTCTTATCTTTGAATCTAGGATCAAAGATTATTTTGGCAGGTGGCACAGAAGTTCCCTTTTCCCATAAACCTTTGTTGTTGTATAATGGAGAATTAACTTGTCAGACTCAGAGTGGGAAAACAAACAATATCTATCTGAGCACTCACAGTTTCCTTGGCAATTTGAAAGACTTTGGACCTAATGAGCTGACGCAAATGCTTACTCAGACTTTAATGTTGAAAAGGTACATCTATGTTTTAATTATATTGTGTAAATTGTTTTCTTATGTGCTTATACCTCAGTACAGCATATCCTAGTGATTTAAAAATGTCTTGCTGAATATTGATAAATTAGATTGATCCCTGAGTCCATGTAGCTGTCTATGCAGACCAAGCAAAATAAGTGACCCAGTGGTGCTTTATTTGTTTTTCCACTGTCAAGTAAAAGCTAAAGTAATTTTTTTCAAGACTGATTCAGATTTCTGTGACAGTGGCTCTTCAAAAACTGGCTGGAGCGGGTACTTGCATACTCCCCTCCCACTGTAATGAAGCAATGCAAAATCAGTATAATGGAAAGAATGCCAGAGCAGGGAAAGCAGATGTTTTCCTGAAAATTGTGTAGGAACAGGAGAAACAGAACTGTTAAGTTACATATTTGTATTTCTCCTTTCTTCCTGACGTGTCACTCTCTCCATGGCTTAGAAGGAAATGCTTTTTATGTTTTACTTTACCGTGCTATTGGGGAAAAAAATGCTGACAGGGAATTTTTGGTACGACAAATGCCTAAAATTAAAATATTTTAAAATGCATTTTACCTTCTGTAGGTTTTCTGAAGCGTGGGAGGTGTGCAGACTTCTGAATGACCAGTCTGGTTGGAATGAGCTGGCCAAAGCTTGCTTACATCATATGGAGGTGGATTTTGCAATACGTGTTTATAGGACATTTGGTAATGCTGGGATGGTGATGTCATTAGAGCAAATACAGGTAAAATGTAAAATCTTTTTAAAATAGGAGATGCAGTGTCTCAAATCTTCTTTAAAAATTGCTGAATTCTTTATTTTTTGTGGGGTTTTTGTTTGTCTGTTTTTTTAAATAGAAGATGAATTGTCTTCAAGGAAGTTAGTAGTTCTAGAGGAGAAAGTGTCCAAACCATATAACTCTTGCTTGGTTTTCTCTTGAAGTGGTTGCAGTCTCTATGGGAAAGCACAACATTCCTTTCTGCATTTGTTCGAGAGCAGCAGAATATATTCATGACTTAAGTATTGGAGGCTCTTTCTTCCTTTGTTATTTTGAGAAAATGTTAAAGGCTGCTGTTGTTACTTAAAAAAAACACCAAACCAGAACAAACCGATTACAATTATACATCTAAAATTATGCATGAAGTAGTACCTTTCAAAATATGCTTCTGCAAATTGCTCGTTTTAGATAGTGTTAGCTGTAGCAGCTTTGAGCTACAATAAGAAAATGAGGGCTTTTTCTGATTTGGAGAATCCGATAGACATGTTTGTAAAATGTAGGGATGTTTTTGTTTTGCTGTGCTTACTAGATTATGTTACTTGTTACAGTATTTTTTTCCTTTTGGACTACTTTTGCACCTATTACATTTTTTTACAGGGAATAGAAGACCACAACCTTTTAGCAGGACATCTTGCCATGTTTACTAGTGATTTTAATCTGGCTCAGGATTTATATCTAGCATCCTCCTGTCCTATTGCTGCACTTGAGGTATTAATTTGAGATGTGTAAATTTTTCTCTGCTGTTTTTATCACCACCTTAATGTTGGAATATTTTACCTTCTGATAATTCTGCCCTTCTATGGTTTTGTTATTGCCATTGTGTGACTGATAGACATTCTTTTAGAATGGATGCCTCTCAAATTGTCTGAACCTTTCTAGAATACTAGCTCTGTATTTGTATTTAGAATAATATAAAGTTTGTATAAGAATTCAGAATTTAATATTTGCATTAGAAAACATTATTGTTCTTTGTTAATAGATGCGAAAAGACTTGCAGCACTGGGACACTGCACTTCAGCTGGCTAAGCGTTTGGCCCCAGACCAAATCCCTTTTATATCAAAGGAATATGCAATGCAGCTTGAGTTCACGTAAGTTCTCCTGTAAAGTTGCAGTATGAGAATATTAAACCAGTACTCATGCTAACCAGAAGAACACAGAATTGATACGCTTCAGCTGACTGCATTGCTGAGAGAGGATTCTGTGAGGTCCTTCAGCTCTAGTATGAGGAAGAATAGTTTTGTAAGGAATATTTCATGCTAGAGGCATGTGTTAGCGAATAATACTTACTTTTGATTAATTTCAGTTTATCTGAGTACTTTGCAACTGGTAGGTCCACTATACAATAATATCATCTACTAAATAAATATTTTGTTGTAGGCAAGTGCTTGGGAAAAAAAATTATACTATTAACACTTCTTGCATTGGACAGAAGCCTTGCCTTTTGCTTGTCTTTCCTTAACTACCCAGTAGCCTTCATTTTCTTACATATTTTTAGGTAGAGGAGTGTCAAATTCCAAGGCTGCCAGCCCCTAAGAGGAGAAGGTATTAACCATTTGACATGATTTTAATGTCTGTTTTGTAGCTGATGCTTCCCAGGTGAAACCAGCTCTGTTTAATGTCTAATCCAAGTTGAAAACCACTTATCTATTAATAGAGTTTTTAGACAGATCCTTCCCCCTGGCAGTGCCCCTGGCACTGAAAGAGGACACTTGGTCACAGAAAGGAAGGGACGGCGGCAGTTGAAGCAGTGCAACCATCTGTAACTTGAGTTCTGAATGTACTTAAGGGGAAAAAATGCCCTTTGTTTTTATGTTGCAAAAATTCTGAATCATTTTAGGTGGTTCATTTCCTTATCTTTCAGAAAAATGTGGAAGTAGATAGGAGAGTATTGAGGTGTATTGTGCAGTTAGATTCTTTGTCTGTCTTTCAAGGGACATTTATTGGTCTCAGTATAATGGAATTGAGATGGACTGCCTCCTTGACTAACAGCTTGGTGAGGTGCACAGAAGTGCCGACATACAGTGTAACTGTCCATCTTCTGCATACTTCACATCCATGTATGGAGTCATTATATCTAAAGCAAGACAGAAACATGCATAATCTGTGTGGTAGGAAGGCAGCTATCTCCTCCTATTAAAAATACTCTTCCATATAACTTCCAATTTTCTTTTAGGGGTGATTATGTTAACGCTTTGGCACATTATGAGAAGGGAATCACTGGAAACAATAAGGTAATTCCTTTTTAGTAATGATAGCATTTGTACTATCCTACTGCATATTAAGTTACCATGTTTCAGACTCATTTGAATTCAGATTTTTTTATTCAGCTCTAAATCTATATGACTGTTGCTTTTGGGAGAGTAGCCTTTGCACTTCTCTTATTTTTAATATACAGAACGATGCTTTCTGTAGGTAATAAAGCAGTATTACCATTGTATTAACATGGCATAACTAGTCTTAGACTGTTATACTATGAGCAGTTTCACAATAGATGTGCAAATATCAGAGAGAATATTGCTAGGATTTTCATTATTATAGCAAAAGTCCTAATTATTCCTTCCATTCTTTACTGAATTGTTATCTGTATAAAGACAAGCAAAGATTGTGTTAGAAAATAAACGTCATGTTCAGTAGATCCTCCCTTATTCTGGCATTATTTCCCCTCATATTTGCAAAATTAAATGATAATAGGGGAAATAGCAACATTTCCTGAAGTCAAGCCATTTGGCTTTATGAAATACCGGTGGCCTTACCACCTTTATTAAAAAATAAATAAAGGAAATATTCTGCTTGTAATTTTTTTTTCTCTACTGTTGGATTTGGAGGAAAGAGGAGAGTAGTACTGAGCTGTCTGTAAAACAGATTCTTCTCACGTATGCTTGGTCTGGACAGATCTTGTAAGTAAAATGTAAAAAATTTAAAGACAAAGCTTAAGAAGAAGACTAAGCTGAGTTCCAAGTAAGTGTCAGCTGCAGCTGGGCAAGAATTTTGAGGCAAAAATTGATTTTATTAAGTCTGTATAATGTTTTGTTAATTTGTTTCAGTGCTTGGTTACTGTGGCTTTTGTGACCTGATATTTCTAACGTATAATGTGCAGTTACTGCTTTCCATTTGATTTCCAGCACCAGGAACATGATGAAGCTTGCCTCGCTGGAGTGGCTCAAATGTCCATTCGAATGGGAGATATCCGTCGAGGGGTAAACCAAGCCATCAAACATCCCAGCAGGTTACTAAAAAGAGACTGTGGCGCTATTCTGGAGAGTATGAAGGTATTCAAAAGAGTGAATAAAGCTAAGGCTGAATACGTGAATTCATTAGGCTATTTACTTATTTGTAATACTAATTTAGAAATTATATTTTAATGATTTCCAATATTGTAGCAATTTTCAGAAGCTGCTCAGCTGTATGAGAAAGGGCAATATTATGACAAGGCGGCATCAGTATACATCCGGTGTAAAAACTGGTAAGTACAGTTTTCAGGGAAGTGTTACATTTCAGGGACTTGTTGTAGTGCTCTTCGGAAAGGAGCGGTTCTCTGAATAGCACAAATATCTCATTAATTATGTTTCATTGATTTTATTGTTCCCTCTCCCAAGCTTAACGAAGACCAGTGTTCTCTCAGAAGCTTGTTGTTTTATAGTTTTACTGTAAATGGGAGGTAGTTTTCCTTTTTTTTTTTTTTTTTTTTTTTTTTTATATTTAAAGCTACCTGCAGTTTTGAGTACTTTGTGTGTGTGTGTGTGTATGCATGCACTGAATTTGGTAATTTTATTTGTGTGGTTACTGTTTAGATCATTACATTTCTTCAGTTATCAAATACATAGCTGAGACTGAATATTCAGTTGGAAGCGATTCGAAGTTGTTCATTCAAGTGGAGTCTGTATCATGAGTAGTCAAAGTCATTGCCATTATGGTCAATACATTTTTAAAATTTTTTTAAGTGAATTTGATTATTTTCAAGTTTCCAGTGGGAAAATACAATTTCCTGAGAGATTTAAGGGCTTAATTCTTGCCTAAGTACATTTTATGGACTTCTGATATTAAGAAAGGATTGGAGCCGAGATCAAAAAGACCTTTCCTTTTTCATATGAGTGCTCTAAAAGTTAAGTTGGAATATTATGTTCATTTACTAAGGAAAATTTTATTCCGTCATAGACGTTTCAGTGGCATCAGAATGGACCAAGAGAACACTTCATTAAGTAGGGTAGCTTGCATATAATAATAGCCTTGATTTGGGAAGCGGGAGGTACAAGCTTTGCTTATGCCAGCAGAAGGAGGTTCAGTTTGGGGACTGCTCTGTCTTTTAGGCAGAGGGGTGAGATTTAAGGGCAGCCTCTTTGCAATCGCTCGTATCCTTTGTCTTGAAAGGCCCACTGCTTTGATTGCTGGCTTTTACAGACGATTTGTCTGTGTGCAACTCCTGAAGCTAGATTTATGGAAGGACTGACACAGTTATGTGATCTTCCACACTCTGCTGTAACGGATGTTGTTGCTTAGAGCATCTGGTTCTAATTGCCTGGGTTCCTCTGTACAACCTATGGCCTTAAGCACACAGTCATGGGACTAATCGCAACTGCACCTATACTGGTAGCCTTTTGTACTCTTCTGGACATTCCTTCAGGTTACAGTTTTAATACTGTGCTGCTTTTGCAGATTAATTAGAGAATACCACAGGTAAAAATTGTTGGTCTGGCACTTTTTATGCTTGTACATCTCAAACTTTAAAAAGAAAAGATAACGTCCTCCTTTAAGCCTCTTTGTTCATGAAGCAGTCTATAATTTCCAGTTCTTACATCTACAAAGTACAGCTTTTTGAAAATATTGAAGTGCCTTCAAAGCTTACACATTATGTTCAGTTACTTCTTATTTAGCCTCCTTATCAGTGTTGATACAAATATGTCTATTTTACTGGAGAAAATTTGAAACCAGTTATCTTTTTAAAATAGCTATTATCTTGTCTTTCTAGGGCAAAGGTGGGTGAGCTTCTTCCTCATGTTTCATCTCCAAAGATTCACCTACAATATGCAAAGGCCAAAGAGGCAGATGGCAGGTGTGTTGGCTTATCTTTTTTTATAAAACATTATTATTGTTGTTATTGTTACTATTATACATTACTCTTTTTGTAAAAAAAACTAAAAGACCGACCTTAAATTTTGCATAGAATAGCCTTGTGAAAATGGATTCTGAAATATGTAAACTTAGGGTGTTGTGTAAAGATCTTAACATAATTATGGACCTACTAGTATCAAAGATGTGTTTCTAAATTGATTGTTTTTCTAAATTGATTGTTTTTCTGTCTAAGTATTAATCTCTTTCTAACAAAAATCATGAAAGGTTTTACACTGTTGCACCCAGTGCAGTATTACATTTAGCAGAGTACTGAAGTTCAGTTTGTTTTTAAAGACTCCTTAGCTGTGATTTTTGAAGGTCATTCAAAGGGGGAGTAATCATGACAGAAGATTTTTCATTCTAGAACCAAATTAATGTTACATCTTAATGGTTGCGCTTGCAAAATATTGAATAATGTGACATTATTGGCTGAAGTGAAAGCCCAAAGTAGGTTGTATTTAATCACAGAATGTAGTTTCTGGTGGTCCTTGCTGATAAGTAAATGTGCTTCAGAATAATGATACTTTACCAAAGCTAATTGTTTGCATTGATGAGACTAGAAAATACTGTTCATGTCAATTGCATAGTGTGAGAATGAGAAATTTCTTGGTCTTGTTTACAGAGCAGAAAGAAGTCTCATTTTTAAAACTGCACAACTAGTTATCGTATGTTTGGGTTTTATTATTCTCTCACTCCCAAGCGATTTCATATGGAACTTATGAAACAGAAGATGGTTGCTGATGAAACAGATGAACCACTTTTAAGATATACCAAAAGGCAGAGTAGGTCAAAAGTAGTATTGTAGTAAATGTTTTTGTGTCGTCTCTGCCTTTCATTCTCCCAAGAGGAAATGAAATAGTGACAAAAAAATATAGCAGATGCAAAACAATGCTATTATATGCAAACTGAAAGGAAGGTGTCACACAGTAACCTCTCAGAAATAAAATACTGTATGTTTCTTTCACACTGTATTGTAAAGAGTTATTTAAAGGTTAGAAAAACTCATGTGGAACCATTATTTTGCAGGTACAAGGAAGCTGTGCTAGCTTATGAACATGCAAAACAATGGGACAGTGTAATTCGACTATATTTGGATCACCTTAATAATCCTGAAAAGGCCGTTAACATTGTGAGAGAAACACAGTCTCTTGATGGAGCAAAGATGGTGGCCAGGTAGCAATCATATTGTGCACGTTTAAAAAAACAGGTGAAAGAGGCCATACCTGTGGGAGGTTGGTGAGGCTTGCTAAATGTGTGAGACTCTGGTTGTTGGTACTTGGCCAGTGACCGTGTATCTCGGTTTACTGGTTTGACAGCTAAGTAGGTACTGATTTGGTTTTGGTGGGGTTTTTTTCTTTCTTTCTGATTAAAATTGTATTAGCCTGAAGTAATAAGTTTAGACAATAATAAAAGTTGCCATGCCCTATTATTTATACTAAGTTAAGTTTAGTAACCTATTTAAAATAATCAACATTTAAACGAAATTAGAAATATATCACATTTGTATGCCACAAAATATACTATATTCCTAAAATATTTGGTGTGTTCATTATGCTGATTATTACTAAGGTATTAATTTGTTCATTCTGATTAGATTCTTTCTGCAGCTGGGTGACTATGGTTCTGCCATCCAGTTCCTGGTCATGTCCAAGTGCAATAATGAAGCTTTCACATTAGCTCAACAACACAACAAGATGGAGATTTATGCTGATATCATCAGTGAGTATTCAAGGTTAATAGTTTGGGTGCAGTGTGTGTTGCTGTTCTTTTAATTGGTTTAGACCAAACTGAAATCGTAAAACAAGGGGGGTGAAGTTTTGTGTCCCAGCCTTTTCCATCTCCAGTCACCATGGACAGATCTGGCAATATGTGTCTCATGCAGGCCTACAAGCTACACTTTGCTTTTCAGCGTAGGTGTCTCCATTGGTCTTCAGTCTAGGTTGTTTTCAAATCTTGCCTGTCCTAGAGCTTCTTCTGTTTATCCACAGAGATAAAGCATTTGCCTAGACTATTTTCTTGTGTTTGTTGAGGAATCCCTTTCTTTGACCTTGATATGTGTAGTACTTACTGCTTTTGCATGACTCAGAATTTTACTGGTACAGTTCTTGATTTTTATCCCATTTTTCTTTTTTCACGGTTCCAGCTATTTTCTTACATGTATGTGTCACTTGTCTTTCCTTTTTTCCTTTTTAAGGCCCTTTGTAGCCTCCTCTTGTCTCGGTGAGAGACAAAAAGGAGACCTTACTGGGAAGCTGGCTTCTACCTCGGGCCATCAAGTCAGTCAGTAGCCAGCTTGTCAGTTTACAGTACATTTTATATTTTTCACCATTCTTTGTGGAAATACTTCCACATATGTATCTACCAAAATATCTCATTTTTTTGATTAATCTCTTCCTTTAAAAAATGTACTCTTGTTATTAATGGTATAAAAACCTGACAACAGCTAGCTTGGTGATGTACTGTTGCAGCTGCTTGGCAAGGTGGCCACTGTTGCTCTCTTGGTCTTTATGCTTTCTTCCCTCTCACCTCTCCAAAATAGAATGTCTCAAATTGTAATCTTAAGTGGGTGAAAAAAGGATTTAAAACTAACTTTGGAGTAGTGGCTGTCTTTGTTTTAGATGTGTGCAGTAAAACGGAGTCTCGGTTAGAAGACTAATTAGTATTCTCTGCCTGCCATGTGGTTACATTGGTCCTGATAGTCTTGTTCTGTGCCATACAGATATACTCGCATATTCTTAAGCTGTGAAAATAATTCAGGTGATAATTTTATAAGCACTTGCTCTGTTTCACTGTTGCCAAGACATAATGGAAAAAATCATTAGTAGGTTGTAATTATGTCATTTTATTATGTCTGTTAAAAAAGCAGAAATCCCATTATGGCGCAAAACCTATGGAACAGGTTATTTCACTGCATTATTAGTGCCCGATGTCTAACATTTAGTCTGATTCAATAGGAAAAAATGCGTAAGACATAATTTGACTGTAGCTGGCTTTGGGTTTCTTTGAGTGTCAGTAGAAAAAAAACAGGATTATGTTCCTTCAGTAGGGCCTTTATCTTACTTAATAAGAATACTTTGCTATCATTGCTATCTATCTGTTGCAGGTTCTGAAAGTACTAGCAATGAAGATTATCAGAGCATTGCACTGTACTTTGAAGGAGAAAAGAAACATTTTCAGGCGGGAAAATTTTTCATGCTGTGTGGTCAGTATGGACGGGTCAGTACTTAAGACACCGACAGTTAAACATTCATGGAAACTATTCAAAATACAGTACTTCAAAATCAGGGGAGTTTGTAGTAGACTGTAGCTGCCTCAACCAATGACATACTGATATTTTTTAAAAGTGTAAAAAAAGTAGGCGAACTAGTTATATTTACAATTATCCACGTTGTATCCTGTGAATTGCACGCTGCCATGCACATATCTATTTCATAGCAGTAGAGGCTCCAGGTGGATCAACGATGTAGTGTTCTCACTGAATCTCTAAATGCCATGAACACTGAAGTAGAATTTATTTATGTTTTATTAGCTTGACCAATGAAGACTTGGTTGCTGACTATTGTAATATTGTAGCATGTTCTAACTTAAAGCTTTTTTTAAAAAAAGAAGTATGCTAATTGAAGTTTGTCAGTTGGCACACTTTTTGATCAGTTACAAATCAGTGAACCGATGCTTATTAAACGTTTGACTTCTGTATACTGAACACATACCAAAAAAATATTATTGAGTTTTACAAATTACAGCCATCGTAGGTGACCACTCCTTCAACTGGGGTGTAAGGGGGCAGATGTGTGTGTCCAGTGGCACATTAATCACTAATTTCTTCTCACCATATTGCTGTGAACACCTGTCACAGTTAGGTGAAGGTGTACACTGGAATTTGGCAGACTCAACTTTTCTTTCTTGAAGGAGTATCTGTAAGCAGCTGCTACCTCTGTAGTGTATGTGGTTGTCCTTATGGCTGTAAAATACAGTCAAGATAAGCATTCAGTGTGGCTCTTGTCTGTCAAAATGCAGAGGGAAATAACTTGATAAAAATTAGGAAACTGTTATTTCATGTGTCTCAGTTTTAACTTTTCTTCTATATCGTTTTAGGCCTTAAAGCACTTTATGAAAAGTCCAAACACAGAAGATAACTTGGCTATAGAAATGGCAATTGAAACAGTAAGCAACTTTGATAAAACAAAAAAAAATTTGTCTTCTCAAGAAGTTTACCTTCGGTATGATAACATTTTCATAGCGTCAGTGAGTGTGTTCGGACAGATTGCAAATAGAAGGAAAACTTTAAATACGAGCTACCGCATGTCAAAGCAATGAATCTGGTTTGAACACACAGAACTAAAAAAAGCATGGTTCAAATCTGTCTAGTTTCAGCATTTTTATGGAAAGCCTCCGTATTAGTATTCCTCCTTTCTTTTTCATACCATAATTTCTTCTGTCTTTATTTAATAGGTGGGACGGGCAAAAGATGAAGCCCTAACAAATCAGCTGATAGACTACCTTATGGGAGAGAGTGATGGCATGCCCAAGGTACTGTGTTTTTATCACTGCTATTGTGTCACGTTGCTGTGCTGCGAGGTCTTCTGAGCTTATTACGTCCTAAAATTTCGGTAGACACAGACTGTGTTCTAGCTTGATTTCATTAAGGAGCAAGACTTACGTGATCACTCTGTGAGTCACTCTCCCAGTAACTTCAGTTTCAGAAAGGTAAGAAAAGAAGTAACTATCTTGGATATAATCATCTTTCTCCAAGCTTTATGAAAGAAAGTAGCTGGACAGAGGAGATTCAAATTAACGCTCATACTGAGGGGAAGAGGCAAAACTTAGCTGTTTGTTCATGCCAGCTAGCCAGTTGGCTGTTGCCTTTCCCAGATGGACGGTCAGCATGTGTGTTACTCGAGACTAGCTGCAGTGCTGTTCTCTTCTTGCAGCGTGGGGAGTTGGTCTGACTGTTCCAGTGGAAGAAAGTGAGGTAGTAAATAGGAGGTGAAGGACAAAACCCCCAAGGTGATCAGGCTACATTAGTTCCTGTATTGACAGATCAACACAAGACATAAAAAGCTGTAGACAGATTCTCAAAATTGCCAGCTCCCTGTTGATTTCTGAAGTTTTTAAAGACCATGTTTTCAAAATAAGCTTAGCCCACCCAAAACAACTCAAAAATTTGCCACTGAGAACACTTAAGGATCGAACAGCTTCATGTGGATGTCCTTATGACGGTTAAACCTTATTTTTAAAAAATCGTCTTTCTTTTTGGATTTCTTATTATGTAGAAGTATTTGTTTTAAAGTTTGAACTGGTTAGTCAGAGTGAATTTAATCTGTGGGTTTAGGCTCTAGTTCTGTCAACTAAAACACCAGAGTTTGTTCTGTGTTAGAGAATAAAATTACAGATTTTATTTATGTTAGAAATTTTTTTTAAATAGGAGGCACATTTGAAGATTTTTGGTGACAGACCTTCCTAACATGGAAGTTTGATTAACAATAGGAGAACAAAATACTGTGGACACAGATTGTTTTGGTTTTACTCATCATTATCATAGAAAAATCTTCTTTGGATCCTTAGAACCATTAATTTTTTTCTTTTATACTCTTCAGGAGGTGCTTTGTGCTCTGTGCCATGAGGCTTCTTTTAATGTCACGTGACCAATTCATAAAATTTGGAAAAGACTGTTACCCTTTCTTCCAGGTTTCCTGATCCTTTGTTAAAAGCAAACTGTTCACTGGGTGCCATAAAGGCTTTTGGCAGACTGGTAGACTTACTTCGTCTTTTTCTGTCTTGTATATATGGATGTGGGAGTTGGAAGATACTTGCTGACAGATTGTTGTGCATTGGTTGCCAGTGCCGTAGGTTTGGTAATAGAAGAGGATCATTCACAAACTAAGCAGAACATAGATTGGATCTGTGTTATATATACACCATATAAGAAGTAGATTTTGACCATATTCTGTTAATAATGATTTTTTTTTTTTTTTCAGGACAGGTTAAAAATGTCCACTGTAAATATGATGTTAGACATCAGAACAGCAGCATTTAAGCTTAAGATGACAAACAGCTCTTTTGCAGAGTGACTGCTGGGGGCCTGTCTGGTTTGTCTGAGCTCAAGCTGTAGAAAAACAGACTTCACGGACCGTTTTTGGCTTCGATGTCTGTAGAGCTTATGGTACATTCAATCATATTTCAGCTTCAGTTCATGGAACTGAGAGGCTGAGCCACTTCAAGTTAAAACTTGCCTGCTACAGCAGAGCTTGAATGTGACCTAAGTGGCGCTGCACCCATGGTTTTCTACTGTGAAAGCCAGACCTTGGGTGCAGACGTTGCAATCTGCAATTAATTCTTAGTCAAGGAATTTAAGGTCTCATACAATCTCACAGTGAATAGTCAGGTGCAAAATGATACGTATGGAAAAGTCAGTTTTGCCTTACTAAGGGGTGTAAGGTTTGGTAATGATGGAGGTGACATGGTCTTGGTGCAGTAACTTTATTTCACCTCTACCTAATACTACAGCTGTGGTTTATGATTCTGTTGGGAGATTAGAGATTCTGGCTCTTTCCTCTTGGTATGGTGCCTGGAGATTAAGGGTTTGATATTTTAGACTTCTAGGGACACTGGACAGTCGATGGCCCAGCCAACTTTGCTTTTATAAAATCAAAACAAAACTCCCAAACCCTCTGTCTCTTTATTATTTACTTCTTATTATTTACCTGTAATTTGAAATGTGAGCATTAATAAAATTATGAAAGAAGCAAAACATAGTGAAACAAATGAAATTCAACTGCAAGAGACCAGAAGAGAATGAAGCTGTTGGAGGCATTGGATGAAAAATCTGTGCAGCATCAGTGTAAGCCAAAGTATTTTCATATTTATGCTGAAAGCTGGGTAAGACAGAAACTGTAGCATGCAGTCTTTTTTTTCTGAGAGTAGCAGCCTAGCCATCTGGTTGAAAGAAATGCGTAGGACTGGATAAGGGAAGTGAGCTACAGTACAATCTCCGTAGTGAAGAGGTTCTAAAGATTGTGAGAAATGCTTGGGAATTTTGTGAATGCCATAACTGCCATATTTAACATTGTTTTGAATGTCGATGTAGAGCTTGCTTTTCCTTGTTTAAAAGCTCTCTCTTCTTCTGAATGCTTTAATCCAATCTGCCATAGTCTCTCTCAGTGAGTAACAAAATTTTTTATCAAATCATACATGTATGTTTTTAAAATCTATTTAAGAAACAATTAATCTTTATTATGCTATGGAGACAGTGGTTTTAAAATTATGAAGCCAATGGGGTTGTTTATAGATAATAGCAGCTTTTTTGTGGTGGTATTTTTGTAAAGCTGAAAGTAAGAGTGAATTTAAAGTAGCCATGCAGCAGAAACTTGCTAATCCTTTCAAGCATTGATCTTCAGACCAGATCATTACTCACAGCAGCCTGATTGCTTGAAACCTTTCGGGGCCAACAATTTTGTGGCATTTTAATGAAGTACCATATTATCAAAATTATTATGCTTACCAAAATTTATTGTCTGACTAATTATGAACTATTTCTTAAATGTGTTACTATGTCAACTATTGTATTTGTTAACTTCAACACTAGAAGATTCTTAATTTGTCGTGTGTTGTTTTGTAGTTTCTCAGGGAGTGTTAACTAGCAAGGTTCTGCTGTTTTCTGTGTGCATATTTA
Source organism: Falco rusticolus (assembly GCF_015220075.1). Classification (NCBI taxonomy): domain Eukaryota; kingdom Metazoa; phylum Chordata; class Aves; order Falconiformes; family Falconidae; genus Falco; species Falco rusticolus. The sequence goes on from NC_051187.1 coordinate 100,175,540, forward strand.
CTAAGTGCATGCATTTTAAAAAACAAAACTAAATTAAAATCATGGCTATCTAGTATTAGGTTCAGTTAGATCGCAATAATAAAGTTTTCCAAAGACCTTAGGAAACGTGTTGTCAATTGAAAATTCCTTCCTGCACTTTTTGCTTTTAAAATGGCTGACTTTAAGAATATTCAAGTGAACATGAGACTGTTTTTCTTAAACACCTTCGACTTTTATAATTTTTTTCTACATATGGCTGCCATGTAAGTAATTTAAATGTATTATTTAAGTAAAATATAATTAGGGACATGGCAAATACCATATAAGACCACGCTGATCCGTGCTGGGACAGATTCCTCCTCCTGCTGCAACCATTTGCTGCATTATGCATTACCATTTGTAATATTTTTTGGTTTACCTGACTCAAGGAATAGCAACTTTGCTTTTTAAGGCAGTTTACAGTGAATAAATAGCCACTAATACAGGTAGTTGCGGTTACTTTATTATCTAGATAACTGTTTCATTATTCTTAAATTATGGTTCTGATGATGTTCGACCTTTCAATCATGTGTTACTTAAAATTCTGCTCCATCATTAGTTGAAAAGTAAGTACTTTGGGTCACTTAACGTTTTTCCTGATATTGTGCATTAAAAAGAATTTGACTTGCCTTTTTTATTTCTGTATGCCACTTCCTCTTGCTTTTATTTCTGTGATTTTTCTTCCTTTTTTTATCTGGCCTCTCAAGTAGGGAGTTAGTCTTTGTAGTCACCTTCTTTATAAGAAAATGCCTTTATCTTTCACATATCTGTTCCTTTGAATTTCTGCCTTTTTTGCTATGTGTTTGACATACAAAGCCCACACAGTATTCCAGAGAACAGCACAACATTGATTAATATAATTCTTTTAGAAGACATTTTAATACTATTTTAACATAGAATACACATTGAAAATGTTTGGGTTTACTACTAATACTGCAGAATTTGTTTGTTTGGTTTTGTTGCTAAACTCTCCATAAAGCTACCGGTGTCTTTTTTTTTTTTTTTTCTTCCTGATTTGTATATTTAAGTTGGAACCATTATATACAATATTTCAGCTTAATTTAATCTTGACTTACTGGTTAAAAGATTATCACGTACAGGCTTTACTATTTATTGATCCCATTTTAGAAATCACTGCTAAAGATACAAAATAGTGACACTAGCCCAGTTGGTTTTTTTCACTTAATAGTTTCTTTTCATCATAAGCAAGGTAATTTTATTTTGTATTGTAGTTGTATTTTTAGGACTGACCTCTTTTGAGGATTTTCTCAGAATCCTTATGAAAGACCAGTTCTCTTCTCTCTTGATTTCTTTTTCTTTTTTTACCAGTCTGCTAGAAATTTGAATACACTTTACAAAAATTGAACTCATTTGCTTTCTTCAATACTGCCATCTTTTTTTTTTTTAAAGTTGTTTTTAAATTACTTCATGAATTCTCCTGCTGTTGGTTTGCCAGTTCATGGGTGAACTCCTTGCTCATTTGCCATTCTTGAGTCATGTAGGTATGTCAGAAGCACATAGTATTGCAAATCATAAATGTTAGGCATTTTGTTATCTACTTGCCCGCTTTATTTTCAGGTTTTTAGCCATCTTGGATGTCTGCCGTCTGGTCCCAGAATAATACACGTTTTAACGGCCAGATTTTGTCATCCTCGTCCATACTAAAAAATGTTTGCATCTAGATCCGTTAACATAATATAAACATTTCTAGCAAGATTCTGATGTCTAGAACGAATCCTTTGGGTTTTTTCTGACATCATAAATGCCTACATGTCTGAAGTTGTTGGGTTTCCACCTGTACAACTCTCTGTGTATCTAATGGTCTGCAGCTTTCTGCATCTGCACTGCCAGGGCTTGGCCAGCAGCTGCCGCAGCTCAGGCAGCACCCTCACGCGGGGGTGTGTGGCTGTGCTAACGGCCAAACCCGGGTGAGTGTCGCGTAGCTAAAGCGCGTGGATACAGAGCTCTTCAGAAAACAGGCCAGCTTGTCTGCTTTCGTTTGAAGAAGGTGGTGGTGGGATGAGCAAGTAAAGAAAGGGAATACAGCAGTATGTCTTCAGTTAGTATTAATTGCTTTTGTGTGATTTAATTAAGGATGCCAAGTACCTATTCCGCTTATACATGGCACTGAAGCAATACAGAGAAGCTGCCAGAACGGCTATAATAATAGCCAGGGAGGAGCAGTGTTCGGGTAAGTTTGTTTTCTCTGATGTGACAGCATCTCTGACGCTACATCCTTGCAGTACTTAGGGCACCGTTACTTATACAGGATTGTACTTAGAAAAGACATCTGTCAATGCTTTTAATTGTATTCAAGTTTACTTTTGAGTTAGAAGTAGACTTTGTGAAAAGGTTGGGACTCATACCTGTATATTAACTATTGGGAAAAAAGAAAATTGTGGAAAATATCTGCATTCCTTATTACATTCAAGTAAACATAGTGATTAAGATTGCCTCCGAATTTACTTTTCTGTGTATCGCAGATCTTAGGATTTCAGTTCCTACATGCGGTTTCCTAATTGGGTACTGATCCTTTAGTCTTTGCACATGATTTTTTTTCAGCGGGAGGTGTGTACAGGAGATGATTTCTATTGAAGGATCAGACACCTGCTTGCTTAAGCCTTGTTTTCCCTTGTTAGAAGTAGCTGAAGTTAGAAACAGAAAGAAGAGACAGGGCCAGAAGGAAAACAGCTATTGCCTCCGTTATTGGCTCTTTTCTGTAGCCATGGCAGCAGCCCTGCCATGGCACTGCTTGCTTGTCATTTCAAGTAAGTTAAGAAAAACGTCGATAAAGGAAAAACAGCAGACTCGGGAGCAGCCCAGGCAAATTAACATTTATGGGCTGTTCCTTAGCATTGGGCTAAGGAGCAGAAAATCTCTGAAACCCTTGGCCAGCATGATTTCCCAATTCATCGCAGCGCTTTTTTTACAGAAGCACAAACGCATTATGTGATGTGCTTATTATTATGTAAGCAGGAAATGTAAAGGCTCGAGGGTTTAAATATTTACTAGCTTCTCCAAATGTGAAAGCTTTATCTGAAATGCAGTATCCCATAATGCATTTCATATTCCTGAATAGTACAGGTATGTTCTGCAGCAGTCTGATAATAAGCACAGTATTTTTTGCATTAAAATCGCCAATCTTGCAGTAACTCCTTCCTCTGCAGAGGCAGAGTTTTAGATTGTACTCTTCTTCAGATTTCAGTGAGTTTGATTCTGAAGTTTATACCAATATAGCTTGTTCTTTCCTTAAAAATCCATTTAAAAAATAACAACTTAATTCATACTGTTTAGTATTTTCCTTTGGGTATGCCGTTTTAGGCGCAATTTTCCTTTTAAGTTGTTTTTATGTAATCATTATTACATATGTAATATGTACTGATTGTATTATACTGAGAGTCAGTAATACAGCATGAAAAATTCATGTTGTTTTCCAGCAACTAATCCTGGAGTGGTATTTAGCTGCCTCACGCTAATTCCACAGGTTGATTCAATTGTAGTGTATAACAGCTTGTAAAAAATTGCTCTACAGAGGAAAAATGTTTGCTGATAAAGAGGGAGGAAAAAAGTTTCCTGAAATAACTGACTCTGAAATTTCCCTTAAACGCCTCCAACTGCAGAGTATCACTTCTTTACGCTCCAATAATGAAAAAAACCCAACCAAACCAAACCCAAGCAAAACAAAGCAAGAACAAAGAACTAGCCAAGGGTAGACTAACTGTACTGGTTGTTTTCAGCTACGCTGATAATTTAATGAAATCCTGTGGTTTCTGGACAATCCTTGATAGTGACCTTGAAGCAGTTTAACCTAGTGAATTAACATTCAAATTTTAATTCTCTCTCTGACAGGTTTTGGGTTTGTTTGGTTGCAGAGGCAAGGAGTTGCCAAAGCAAATGATGAAGTAAAAGTATGTTAAATTAACATTTAAACAACAGCTTTTCAATAGCTGACATTGAAGAAAAAAGAGAAGTAACGTCTCTTGATGGTTTAAAAATACCTTTTCTCCCCTTTATTGTGGAAGCAATGTAGGATACAGCATCTTTCCTTTTTAAAGTTTAGTATCAATATGAAATTGTCATCCACATACATATTCTGATACTGTTTAGATGACTTCTCCAAGTGTAATTTTTTTTCTGATTTAGCTCCGTGGCTGATACCGTTTAGGATACTGTGACAAAGAACTGCTTGTTACTTTCCAAAGAAGCAAAGTTCTTTTGCTCTAAGACTCAACATAACTTCCTGTTCAGCTTCATAGGTGTCGTTAGTAGAGAAATTGTTATGAAAAGTTAAATTTACTGTTCATGGTTGGTTTTTGTAGGAAACTACCGAAATGCACACGATGTTCTTTTCAGTATGTATTCAGAGTTAAAGACCCAGAAGATTAAAATTCCTTCTGAGATGGCTACAAACCTTATGATTCTACACAGCTATATTCTAGTGAAGGTAAAGAATTGAGAAACTGAATTAGGCATAAGTTGCGGTTTCTGATTTATTGAACTGTACATGTGGGTGCTCTGTATACGAAAATTACATTGTCCTATAGGTTGTATCACAGAATCCAAGTGCATGCTGACAGCAAGCTTCAGGAAGACAACCTGTGGTTGTGTCTGCCTTTTTGATTAGCATACTCTTTTTTAAAAAAGTACTGAATAATTAAAACCCTACATGTAGCTTCCTGTATTTCTTTTGCATACATAGTTACAAATGTTATGCTACTCGTACAATTACTATTATTATTAGCCGTAAGCAGATCACTGCTTTTCTGTAAATGAAATTAAGCAGGGGGCCTCCAATGACTTCCTGTAGTTAACCCGTGGCCCGTCAGGACACCCGCCAGCCTACACCAGCTGCTGGCCTCCCTGCCAGCAGCGAGGCAAGGGCGGGCAAATAGCGGGGCGAAGGCCAGACAGACCGTGCTGGGAGAGAGCCCCTATAAAGTCTCTGGTCCTTTCTGCAGCACACCGTGCACCTCTGCTCGGTTGTGTGAAAGAGCCGTGGGTGTGCAGCTCCCGGAAGGATGAACGCCAAGAGCAGGCAGGCTGCGCAGTTACTTTCTAAAGGCTGCCGTTATTCGGAGATGTTTGTTGTGTTCCAGACTCACGTGAGACGTGGTGATCACATGAAGGGAGCGCGTATGCTTATACGTGTAGCCAACAACATCAGCAAGTTCCCATCACGTAAGTGCCGACAGCACAGAAGAGCGTGCTGTGCTCTACAGGACGATTCGTTAATCGTTGCATTAGCAGGTCCATTCTCCTCCTGTGGTCCTGCAGGGCACGTGACCGCGTGTGACCACACGGTGCGCTCTGCCACCCTCCCCAGGGTGGCTCTCGGATAGTTGGCCTCCAGGACGGGTTCCTCACCAGCCGTTTAATCTGTTGTGACCCACCGTAACTGCAGAACTGAGCTGCCTGAGCCACACACAAAGTCTCAAGGATCGTATGTAACGAATGGATTGGTTCTGCAGCTTCATTAGAAAAAACTTAACTGATTTTTTTTGAAAGTACTTTTTGGGGACATGGAAAATGTGGACTTTTATACAGTGCAGAAACGCAAGGCGGTGAGAGGTGAAACCATGATTTTCTTGTATTCAGTTACAGGAATTGCACAAGTTGTGCAACTCTGTAGCATGAGGAAGAAGAAAAATACTGTCATTTTTTATCAGTACCTTTTTAGCCACATTAGCTCAAAGCTTTTTAACGTTAATATTGGTGACTAAATATTTCACATCATTGTTTCATTCTCTTACAGACATTGTGCCAATTTTGACTTCAACTGTAATAGAGTGTCATAGAGCAGGATTGAAGAACTCGGCCTTCAGTTTTGCTGCTATGCTGATGAGACCCGAATATCGTAATAAAATAGATCTTAAATACAAAAAGAAAATTGAAGCGATGGTCAGGTAAGCAGTGTTAACATGTACTTTCAAATGTACATAGTATCAAGGCTTCATGTACAATGCTATTTTTGCTCATAAAGCCTATGGGCTTCATCCTGTCTTCGTCTTATTTCACTGTCTCAGAGTTGGAAGGCTGAGAGCCATTTCCCCACCACCACCATCCCACCTGCTCTGAAAAGTAAAGGCTTTTCTGTTCCCTTGCATGCAGCAAACCTGAAATGTAGTGTTAGTGTAAAATGCTTCCCAACTAGCAGCAACATTTTCCATCTTGTCCATACAGGCGCAAGTGCAGCCACACAGCTTCAGTTGTTCTCCAGTTAGGAATGTACGTGGCAACTGTTCGCTGCTGCAGCGGTGTGCTCTTCTGTGATTTGGGCTACTGCCTAAATGGCCAAGATAAAAAAAAAAACCGTAAGGGCAGATGGAAAACAGATGAATTCTTAACATTTTCTTCCTTGTCTGAAGTTCTGGTTTTCTCCAGTATTTTGAGGGTCCGGGACTTGCTGAGCCCATAGGGGAAGTCTGGGTATTTATTAAGTCTCTCTGCTTGAAGCTATGTACAATTTATAGTGACAGGTACCTCCTGTGACAAGAAGTTCCACTGTGTCAAGGCTGGCCCCTGGCTAGTTCAATGTGATCCCTTGTAGCTTTCCTCTTGAGAGAGATCTAGCCTTTTCTGTGCCGCTTACAGTTTTATAAACCTTTTTTTTTTTTTGACATTTTTCCCTCTTACCAGTCATTATCTTTTCAGGACCTGAAGTCTTAGTTTACGTAGCTTATCTTTTATGGATGCTGATCGTTATGGCCTTTCTCCAAAACCCTTTTAAAGCCTTTTTTGGAAGAGGCAGGACCAAAACTACATATTGTCTTCAAGATGTGGGCAACCCCTGGATTTATATAGTAGCAGAATGACTCTGTGTTCCACCCTACCTCCTTTGCTTTGACTGTTTTTAAAGCAAGCTGATGTTTTCATAGCATGTATTATAATTGCAAGACCCTGCTCCTACGCTGCAGCAGTTCAGAGTCCATCATCTTACACATGGAAATTCTTTTCCAACAGGCCTTGCTTTGGCTTCCCTCCACCCTTGTATTTTCTTAGCACAAAGTTGTTCTGGAATTCTTTGAAGCTGACTCTGGCCTATATCAGTCTGAATAACATATACAAGCTGTGCCATCACGTTATTTTCCCTTGTATTTTATGAGCAGCAGGTTACCACAGATGTGTACTATGAGAACTGTTTATTCTGTTCTGTTTAGCATCTTAACCATTTTTTTAATGCTTGCAGAGTTCTTCCCTGTTACCCGTTTGTTAGGAGTCTTACAACATTCCAGTAAGATTCTAAAATACAGTATCAAATGCTGAAAGCCACGTTGACTTGCTCCTAATCTATCAGTCAGGTTTACCCGTACCTCAGATTTCATTAAGTGGAGACAAAGGAACGGGCCACTGCAACATGCCTGGGCTGATAAAAGGAGAAATTCAGCTTTCTACAAAGTATCAAGATAACCAAGGAAACCATCTGTCTGCCTCCAAGGTTACTAGGCCAAACATTAGAAAGGATATATCCTCTTCATTGGAAAATACACTAAAAGTGGATCCAAACTCTTGATCTCAAAGTGTTCCATAGAAGATTAAGCATTAAAGGTTGCAGAAGAAATCTAGAAAAAGGTCTCACGCCAGGTGCTGTGATGTCTGGATCAGGACCAACAGACACTTGGGCAAAAACCAACCTGTGAAAGGCAGCGGTACAAGCTGCACTGGCCCTCCCCAGATGCTAGTTTTACTTCTTGTTACTTCAACTGTTTGTGGCCACTCCTGCACAGAAAAACACTGAAATAGAAAAACCATAGCTTGATATTTTATACGTATAGACTATGAGTTTTGAAATCTTTCTAAGTAGTATTACCTGTTACAGCTTTAAAAAGGTTATATTGTTTCAAATTAGATAGAAAATGACCTGTTCCTGAGTTTACAGAATTGTGATGAAGCTTGAGTGGTAGTTAGAAGTAATTATCTGGTAGAATACAAAATAGAAACTGGAAGCTATGCAAGTAAGCATCAAAGGCATTGGAAAACATCTTCGTTCAAGTTCAAAGCACTTGAGGTTTTTATTCACATTTGTATCTTACTCCTAGGCGTCCAGACACCACAGAGACAGAAGAGCCAACAACAGCCTGTCCGTACTGTGCATTCCAGCTCCCAGAGTGCGAACTTTTGTGTCCTGGCTGTAAAAACAATCTCCCATACTGTATTGCAACTGTAAGTGTCTGCCATGTTTTCCAAAGCTTTTCTCTCCTAAAAAGAAGTTTGTCTGAACATCTTTGGTTTGCTAGGAGTTTCAAGCTAGATGTTTTTGTGGGTTTGGTTGGTTGGTTTTTTTTCCCCAAGCTGCACTATGACAGAGTGTCCTTAGTTGCCACCTACAAGTTGCAGGCACTTGAGGGTGACAGTAAAATCACGAAGTGGTTCTGAAAGACTTTGGCTTCCTGAGAAGGCAGGTGGTGTACCGGGACTCCCTTCAACTGCAGCACACCCGGTGCCCTTTGGAGGACAGACAGGACTGTGCTTCCCAGCTCAGCCCTTTGTGTAGGTGCTGCAGTGCTCAGAGCAACGGTGGCAAGAGATGGCAGCCCTCCTCTCTTCTTCCGTGTACAAGAGCCGTGGGAGGGCACAGCTCTCAACCCCTGAACTCCAGGCTGCCAAGACTTCAAACAAAAACAACAACAAAAACACCCAACAACAAACCACTTAAGGCCCTTCCAAGGTTTAGTAACCTCAGCATTTCTTACATTACTGATCCTCACAGAAAGGAGAGAGAAGTTCTACCATTTGTTTCAGGATGATTTAGAGTGTACTGAACAGGTATGGATGGGGTACGTTTCCTAGTGGAAAAGCCATGCATCCTACTGTTACCAGCATGAGTACAAAATCTTTATACTGAGGTTAGCTACTGTATAACTAACAGACTCTGTTTTTACCATGTTCAAGTGATTAGTTATACTGGAATTACAGAAAAAACAAAATTTACTTGAGCAAGAATCAAATGTTGGAATTAACATTCTTTATTAAACTAAAGAATTAAGTCTTACAAAAAATATTAATAGCAATTAATCTATTTTTTTACTCTATTGGTTTAGCAGAGTAAGATTACCAATATATTTTAGAAGTAATATCTTAAAAGAAAAAAAGCAAGGCTTTTGAATACAGCTTTAAGAGCCAAACATAATGTACATAATTGTATATATATTCCATGTTATTTATTTAGGCTCTATCTTGGTTATAGTTCATTTACAACACAAGTATTTGTAACATCATTAGGAATGCAGCATTTTCACCTTTGAGAGTCAGTGTCAAAACAGTCTACTGTTGCATATTGTATTAAGAGCATAAATCTCTCATCTCTAAATGTAGTTCAACATGCTGGTGTGTTTTTATGGTATTGAAAAAGTACACATGGATTCTTGCTTCTAAAAGCAAATTTAGTGAACCATACCAAAAAGAGAGGAAATAATTTCTGTTTAAAGAGGCAAGTACCAGGCAGCCGCTACGTTCACAAATTTGACCGTGTTGAATGCAACCTCCTGGACTCAGGTGACATGCAACATCAAGTCTCTGTAGATGTACATACATGTCTAGACACAGCACTACAGGTAACATTTTAGAATCACCAAACTAAAAGAATTTTTAAAATTGTAATTCAATGCAGTCTTAGGTTTCTTTTTTAAAAAGAGCAATGTGAATTACAATGAAAACACTGCATCTCACCGAGAGCTCCGTTCCTAGTTACAGAATTTACACAGTAATCAGACTAGAGTTAACACGACCACGGGTTTGGGTTTTTAATTGCTCAGTCTTCAGAAAGCAGTTGCTGAGACTTTTTCACAGCAACAGGTACAAAACAAAATGCCCAGCGCACTGGGACAGCACACAACCCCTTAATTACTTGCGGCTTTTGCGTGCAGGGTCGACATATGGTACGAGATGACTGGACAGTCTGCCCACACTGCGACTTTCCTGCCCTCTATTCAGAATTCAAGAAGTAAGTTGGGGTATTTTCTTTTCCTTTTCTGTTGCACGATTCCAATGTTTGTTCGTATTTTAGCAGCAAACTGTTTCATTTGGTATTAAAAACACGTAACAGCTGGGGTGGGGTGGAAGAGGAACACCACTTACTCAGTAGTTCCATCTAACCTACTCACAGAACATCGCTTCAGCGTGGAACGAAAACCACAATAAAGAATTCGGCCAGAGATGCAGGGCTTCAGCAACAGGAACTGTCCTGAAGGTGGACGGGGGGAGCTTGTGCAAGCTCTCAGCTCCTTCCAGGAAGGACACCTGATATGGGGGCAGGGGGAACAGAGGCACAGCAGCAGTCACCAAAACAAACAGAATACAACAGAAAAATAGGTATAGGCTAAGGCAGCAATCACCTCTTGTCCCCAGTAATCATCTGTGCGAGAACGGGACTGGATAGCTGTGAAGCTCCAGGAGCTTCATGTTTAGCCCAAGTTCCTCTGTATGTTTCAATTGCCAAATTTTCCTCATGGCAAAGAGTATCAGCCTTCCCATTGTGATGTTAATTCTCAAATCTTAAAAATGAACAAACCAACCTTTGCTCGGCCCGGACTGAAGCGGCCATTGCTCGAGCCTGCATTTGTTACATGAAACAGATCAGAACTTTGCTGTACGCCTTCTGCCTCGGGGCCAGCTGCTCCTTTTAATTCTAACATGTTTTTATCATTTGCCCATCACCCTTCTTTTTAAAACAGCATGTTACAGACTGAAAACATATGCCCGATGTGTTCTGAAAGGATTGACATTGTTCATCTTAAGAAAATAAACGACTGCACGCAGTACCTCAAACCAGAAGACGGGGACCAATAAGCTCAGGTATGTGCTAGAACCTGTATTATTTTACTTAACAGGGCTCATTCTAGGACGTCTAAGGAGTTTTTCCCAGCCAGGGAAACGCAGCATTCAAGAGTCTAACTCACAGCCTGGCTCTGCACCTCAGGTGGTACAGCTGAGCCTGGGTTCTCCATTTTCCCTCAGGCACACAGACACCAGTATGGTTTGCTACTGCAGCCGAGCTGGTTATTAAATCATTCCAGTTGTGAGGCTTTAAACTAGTCTGCCTCTATGATCACACCGTCACCTTCACCACGTTCTGGTTTGGAACGTGTTCCTGAACACCAGTTGTGCTTCAGTAGCAGAGAGAACAGTTTCAAGATCTCCACATCCTCAGATCCTTCTACAGATCTACCAATGAGCATAGGAAGAGAGAGATGCAAAGTAGAAACAGATCGAAATGCAGGTTAAGGACCTTAGCCTCTGTGTTTAACAAAACATGTCACAGGAACATAGCACTGGCTTGAAGTAAGAGTATCTCAAAGAACAAAACCACTGCTCCATCTATGCCACACACCTGGATCCTAACCTTATTTTTGTTAATTTCCCCCCCTCCCCCCCCAGTCCGAGAAAACCTTGTAGTTTGCCATCACCGTCTTTTTACCTTGGGATATGACTAACCACCTCTGTTTATTTTCAGAACTGCATGTGTTGTCTGGCAAGCAGCAAGGAAAGCTTCATCACTAGATTACACATCTTTTCCCTACCAGAATGTAGTAACAACAACAAACATGTCACTTCTATTTTGTCTATTTAGCTTTTGATAAGTTTTGTACTTTGATTTATTACAGTAATAAAAATTATTGATGATTATTCTTACCAAGCAAAATTTGTGTTTTATCTCCACCGAAGACAAAACAAGGGGCATTCTGTGTTTTGTAAGTCACAAAAAAACCCTCAGCATTATCTTTTTCAAGATCAGTTCTGAACTTTTACGACTATTTTCTATCAAACATTTCTTACACTGAAGATACAACTCACACGCATGGGCTCCTCTAGTTTTGGAGCTAAATCCCTCACTGTTGTTCTGTGTCTCTAACTGAGAAAAAGGGCAGTTGTAGGAAAAGCACATCCTGTACACAAAGGAAAGCCGAAACCTTGGAAGAGAGGGAGAGACAGAACACTCCATGACTGTAACCAAAACTTTTTGAAAAAGACTCCTGTGAAACGTTTTATTGTTATCTGATATACCACTTAATTTCTATAATGTACAAATATGCAATTTAGGTTTGGGGTCTTTTTTGCATCATGTAGTATTTACAAGAGTTCACCACATAACGTCAGGGGATTTATTAAAAAAAAAGAGTAACGGGGTCCTAGGAAGACTTTGCATAAACATCAGGTAACTAACACCCTATTTTCATCATGTTTCATGCACCCTGGTGTTTGTTGCGCAAGGATATTTATAGGTTGTAGCACGTTAAGAGTAAGTACAGCACGGCATAGTGTGAGAGTACAGTAGCTACATCACCTCTATAAGAGGAGCATTTTCAACACACTGGTTCTACTTTCCCAGCTCCAGCAATGGATCTGTTTCATGTTTCTGCCAAAAGTTAGATAAGCAAAGCTACATCCAGAGCAAGATTTTATTCTGCTTAATGTCTTGTTTTCTCTTTTCTCTTCCCTTCTTTTTTTGTTGTTTCTTCATTTTTCTCTCTTTTTGGCAGCTTGGAAGACTTAGGGGTTTTTTTCTGCAAACAGAACATACAGACAGTTCAAAATCCAACTGCAACCTGACAAAAAAGCGTAAGTCAAAACGCAATCAGTATTAAAAGAAAAAAACTCTCTCTTCTCTTCCCCTCCCATTTCAGGTATGAAGTTTTAAAACACCATGGAGAGTACAGACTCAACAATATTCAGTCTTAATGGCCTGATTTGGTGACACATACAAAGGGTGTGGCTGAAATTGTCATCTGTGATAACCCCATGCAAAGGCCTGTGGTTGCTCCTTACCAATGGCACCGTCCCCACCAACACCTAAAATATTACAAAGTTTGGGAATTGGATGCAGTATTCAGGGGTGTACAGTGATGTCTCACTTTGGTCTAACGTGCAAGCAGAAGGCAATGGATGGAAATAACATCATAGACTTTTTTAATTTAGAAGTTGACAGATCATGTATTCAGCATCTACTAGTCCACTTCCCCCCCCTCCCCCCTTCAGATGATGTTACAAGTCCCAAAAAGGTAACTAAAAAACCAGAAAGCAGTTTACTGTGGTAGTTTAACACTGAGGAAACTGTCACCTTAATCATTGCGTCACTTTCAACAGTATCTTTCTCATCCTCATCAGACTGGATCTCTTCCACATTCAGTTCTTCATTCAGTCCCAAGGCTGATGCAGACCCCGACTGCCTTTTAGATATCTTGACAGAATTAAGTGAATATGGAGTCAGATGTGCCTCCTTGTTGTAGGCACGTGTAAAAGCTGCTTTGACCTGTTAGGTTGGAAAGGAACATGATGAGCATCAGGTTTGGAACTGTAGATGAGAAGGTTGGTTGTTAGCTAACCAGCTCTTGGCTGGAGGTTCCACATCATCTTTCCTTCGCAAAGATGTGACCAAAGATATGCAGAAGAGGACACATTCTCAAAAGGACACAGAAAGCATCTACAACCTCTATGGTAAGGATCATTTTATCAAAGTCCCACATAATCCTCAGCTAGAGCATACGTATCTTCAGATGCTTCTTGCTTCGGCCTCCAGCAATTTCAGCACTGTTGTTCTGCTGCTGTCTAATCCAAGTCCCTTACACCGAAGCCACCCTCCGCAGCACTGAACACCTGCCACACTGGAGCAATGTATTCAGACTAGGGAAACGCCCAACAGCAGCACAGGTTTACTTACCAGCAAAGAAGAATCTTCTCGCCCAGAGTACTTAACCTGGGATGGGGGACATCATGGTTCAGATCTCACACCTGCCTAGTTTGTAACAGGGACTTGAGCTTAAGCTCACCTGGTACTAGATGAGGGTCCCAACCACTGAAGCGGGCTAGCTGGGTACTGGAGGAGCACCCCACGAAGTCCCCCCAGGTCTAGCAGCTCAGTCTAACTGGACTGTGAAAGATGCAAGCTGCAAGCCAGCCTCTCACCTCAGTGCCCACGCTGTAACAAATACAGTTGTGTGTGGCTCCTCCTTTACACGACGGTAACAAAGGCAGCGCTATGCACGAAGGTGACACAGCTTGTAGCCGGGAGCTGGCTTGCAGAAAGGTACCAGCTTTCCCTGTCCCTTCTGTGTTCCAGTTCTGTGCCCAGGCCCCAGCCAATGCCCAGTGATCCCTTACGCCAGGAACAACAGGTGTAAGACTCCTGAAATGAGGCCCAGCCTAACCATCTCTAGGACATACACCTCAACTTTTAGTAGTATGTTTGGCAGCTGCACCAACTTCAGCCTTTCAGCAGCACATCAATACCACAGCTATGAATCTAGAATCGCTTTTTAAAGATATGGAAGAAAAGGAAAAAATTCACTGGTAAATTTTACCTTGGGATCCAGCTTTGAAAAAGGACTGGGTTTGCCTCCCCATGTGCTTATTTCCATGATATTTTCAACATCTTCTTTCACCAAGCAGTAAGAGTCCATAAATGTTACAGCTTCTTGTACACCATCTGCTCCAAAGTCTTTCAAGGGCTGGACAAGCGCGTCTCGCAAGTACGGCAAATACTCCATATTTACTGTCCTCTTGCCTGTCTGGGTTCTTTGTCAAATTGAAAACAGTAAGTAAATGTGCACAACCACCACCCCTCGCTTTTGAACACGAGCAACCTGGAGGTAAGGCCCCTGGCAAAGGGGTAAGCAGCTGCCTTAAGAGTTGTACTGTGCTGCTCCTTCTGCCATACCTGCGTTAGGGATAACTGATGCAAGGTGTGCAAACACTGAGCAGTCTGGGGAAACACATCCCTGACCGAGAAACAACAGCTTCGCGGGCGGGGGGAGTCACAGGACTGCTGACTATACTAGAAGTGTTTGCAGTCTGGTTGTTGTCCTGATCAAGTGCTAAGAAAGCGTCACCAACAACATACAAGCATATTCACAGGATATACACTTTGTACCAAGCCCAGCAAGGAATTAACAGTGGGTAGCGAACTACATGAGAACTAAATACCCAGTATTGATACAAGCCAGAAGAGAAATGCCAGTACTACCTGAGGCTCATGTGCATTGCCAGTTCTTGAACAATACGATCGTGTTTGCCTGTGGATGAAAATTTCCCCAGCCAGCTGGGAAAGACAGGAAACTGGGTCATGTGACCTCTCATCAGCTCCCCTGGGAGGACGCTTGCATAAATACCCTGAAAAAGTAGCACACATGCCAAAAAATCACCATGAACTAGTCCCACTGACCCCACAACATACTACCCTGCTTGTCTGCATGAAAGCGGGTAATCAATACCGTTCCGCAGTAAAAACAGTTTGTTTTAACAAAACTCTTTTTTGGTTCCTTGCTTCTGTTCAACCCCTCTTAGGTTACACCTTCATCTCTTGTACCACATTCTAAGATGTCTGTAAAATTACCTAGGTTGTAAAAGCCATTAAAGAAAAGGAAAAAAAAAGCAGCCTGTTCATTTCTCATGTCCACTTTAGAGTGCAGTCAAACAGCTGACTTTACACAAGCAAGTGCTGTAACCTGCAGGCCGACAGACATGGTAAAGGAGACATTTCCAACGAACACCACGAACCTACAAAAAATCAGCTAACAAATAAAAAAAAGCTAACAAATCCTAAGCCACTTCTCTGCTTGGACCCACGCCAAGCAGGGGGGTGAACTCTATGACCTCCAGAGGTCCCTGCCAATTTAATCTATGACACATTCTCTGATGCCAGTCATAATCCTTTAGGCAAGTCTTGTCGATGTTTCAGTGACCATTAACAGAAGCACAGTGACAAAGCTTCAGCCTTCTGTGCTTTGGGAGAAATACTGGCCTGGTGAGAGGGCGGGATAGGAAGCACATAAATAAAACAGAGTAGGCTTGCAACTGCACATCAGAAGTGACAAGTGCCATGTGCTCCTGTGCTTTATAAAGAAGGGTCAAGCTTTTCAAAGTTTCAGAAGACTTCATTTCACAATACAGCATGTGCTCAACAATACGAATACAGGAAACTGCTCCACCCACCAGCAGAACAGAGAATACTGCATGAAGTGTGAACCGTACAGGTCATAAAGTTAATCTAAACCTCAGTGTCAAGGGATTGGTCTTTTAAACTAACACCCATAAAGCACACAAAATTTTGAGTGTGAAGTGCTCACCTGTGTTGGAAGAAGATTCCAGTTTTGCTTGCTACGAATCTGTTTGTCCACAATATCACCATCACATATACTATCAGCTGCTCTACTCAAGAGCATCAAGTACTTTTTCAGATTTCCTCTGGAAAACAAAGTTGACTCTTAGAAAGCAGAAATATCCAGATAACTTTTAGTCTAGTTTTACTCCCCGACACTTAAAAGCCTACATCAGTTTAGGGTATGGAATAACTCACCCAGCGGCAGCTGGTTTCACATGTACATAGTTCTCCTGGACAAAGAGAGGCGCTAGGGAATAATCATGGAAGAAAAGATCCAATTTGTCTGTAAGAGACATACGAGCAACCTCCTCTCCAGCAGCAAAAACCTTCCGGACAACATCAAAAGGGCCCTAAGGAAATGATATTTCAAGAAGTCAGTGAGTTACAGGTCAACATAAACAATAAAGACAGAGCACAACACCAACAAAATTACTTCAGATTAGTGATGGTACCCAACAGTGACTCGTCAGTACAAGTTAACATTCAGTATTACCTTCCTAGCACTTTCCCAGTTTTCAGAATCGTGTTTTACTTCCAATATTAAGAGAACTATCTCCTAAACAGAAGACTTGCGATGAGAAGTATGAGCTTCATAACTGATCTTACATAAGACAGCAGTACATCAAAATACACACTCAGTCCTGTATTTACTGCTCCTCTTCAACTATTTGTGGCAAATCTGACAGCTCCCTGCATCTTGAGCATCAGTGCTTTAGTTCAGAAGATGCCTATAAAGCCTAGTGATTACATCAGAATACGACAGTAAAAGCCAATCCAGTATTTTACACTTACCAGTTTGATATCCTTTTTGGCTCTGCTGGCATCTGTTTTAGCCTCATCATACGTCAGTGATTTATCTTTTGCACACCACATGTTAAGATTATGTAAAACCTAAAGAACAAAATTGACAATGTGGTAGCGTAACAGCATTTAAATTGAAGAGACTAGTAGAAGACAGCCTGATCTCTACACATAAAAACAGTAATACTGTTCAAATACTAAGCTGAAGCCAAGGACTTGTACATGATGTGCTATCCAAATGGACGCTGCTGCTGAATGGGCACAGACCTGTCTGATGTCCTGATTTGCTGCCAGGATTATCTCTTGCATAGCAGGTGGTGGAATTTTTAAACCTTCTTTAAATGCAATAGACATCATGGCACCCTGTAATATACAATTGAGGAAGTGTCACTAGAGAATTCCTGTGAAGTCTTCCCCCTACAGAACATATTGACACATCTATGAAAGAACATCACCGTATTTTTCTAGTTCTTTTATAGAATGTATAATTTAAATTTTCGCTCTTAAACATAAGGTAATCCCTTGTCACTAGTGTAGGAAAAGTACAAGATCATTTAAAAAAGAAATTTTTGGATATATTTAAGATTGAATTTTTCTTCCCAAAGCCTTTCAGATTTTAGAATTCAGACAACCCATTTTGAAAGGCAGTTACCCACTGAGGTGACCCATTAAGTTTTATGCGATGTTTCCAATTCCGTGTAAGTTCTGCCACGTGAAGACAGAAGTTCCTGATGGTAATTCAGTACAGCCCATACAGCCACAGCGTTCTTACCTTAATCTGTTCTAGACGAGGTCTCTGAAAACGAAGATCAAAACAGTAGTGGACCAAGGAACGAATTTTAGGATGGTTGCGATCGTTACACATACAGATGATTGGTATCTTTGTGTGTCTAATCAAACCAATCAACTCCTGTGATTTAAACACATTACAACAATTGCATCAAGTAACTCAATTATTAAAACGTCATACCAAGCATTCTCCTGGTTTATTCCCTGCCTTAAATCAGATCCTTGACAAGTGCAAGTCTATAATAAACTCCTACTGTAATCATATTTATACAGAGTGAAAACCTAGCCCCTCTCCTACTTTTTTGCTCGCTATTCGATTCAGCTGCAGTAAGTCTGCCGTCTCCCCACTTCCACTATCTACTTTGAGCAACCATGTTTGGAACAGTCTTCATGAACCAATGAAGATCAACAGCCCAGAGTACAGCTGTCCACCGGCAGAACTAGATTCACTCGTCCAAAGGCCGGTTTGACCAAGCCCATGCTCAGAGGGAGCACAAACCTCCCTGACTGCACCCTGCCGCACACAATGAAGCAGCAGGAAGTAAAAACATCAGCTCTTCCCTATCCAAAGAGCTCAACCCCGAGGCTTCCGCATTATTAGGCTTACCAGAACAAACTTTGCCTAGTCTAATTAAGGTGAAGTTCAGTTTCATATTCCTGCAATGCAAGTGTCTGCACACCTGAGCTAAAGATCTGTATGCCCTTTACTGTCAAAGTACTGTATGTGACCATAGGAAATCTTCAAAAGGTAAAACTGGAGCTGCTAAGGAAAACAAAGGATAATACTGCCTACGCCGCATTGTTTACTCAGTGTTACTGCCTACTGAAGAGAGCAACTGTCCCAGCCAGATTACAAACTTCCTGCTGCAGATAGATGTCAGCTACAGAGACCTTAGAATAAATTCACCTGTCCAGGAAAAAACTTAAGTTCACACACCCAAGTTCATCACTCCAGGTTTCTTTTACAGAAGTACCTTTCCCCTCCCCCCCTCTACCAATGCATAACTCTTCTTACACAAACACAGACTTCTAAAATAGATCAGAGAAACTGTACTCTACAGAGACTTTCTATGGACCATGGGTTGAGGACAGTAGACTGGCTTGAAATATTTTGTGCTATATATGGTATGTACTCTTAGCAATGGCATTAGCTAATAACTATAGCAGTTTCACCTGAATCCCTCCTCTGTCTTCATTGCCTGCCATACCATCCACTTCATCCATGATCAATACATGTTTCCCGCTAACTGATGAGGATGTGCCTGAAAATGAATATGAACAAGAAAATGAAATGGCAATAAGATAGGTTCTCGCTCAGAGTTTTACCCAATGCTTTATAGGTTAGGTAACCCCATCCTAGACAACTGAGGTGGTGACAAATCTCTTGCTCTGACTCCTGATCACATGAATCTCCTACATTCACAGAACAGAACTGACTACAACCTCGTGTCATCTTCCAAGAGACAAGTCTCATACAACAGAAGAGCAACTGCAGAGTTCTTGAGTAGTCTGTGCAGACTGATGACTGATTCGACTAATACCAGGATATAATTCTACAACTAAAGATGAGATAAAACAACCTACTAAATTAAGCTATCCCTATCAGCGAGATCCCTCCACATGATGAGCAAGTTAAATTCCTAACACTGTTTGTTGTACAATAAGCAAGCTCTGTCCCTCCTGTAACCGGACTCTTAATATAACGAAAATCTTCCTTCAAACAACAGACATACCAGAACAGAAGTCTTTGATGCTGGTGTTGTTAAGCGATTCGGCAACTACTTCCTTCAGACTGTTCTTACTGCGAGTGTCACTAGCATTCAGCTCCACATAGCTGTACCCCAGCTCCTAGTCCAAACACACAAACCACACAAAAAATGAGAACACACATCAGTGAAAGAGCATATGCATATTCAGACTTAGAAACAGTATTTCAGAGTTCCAGAAGAAAGCTCTTACACAGCACTGTTTCCACTAATTTGTGGCTTTGATTCCCTCCTCCCCTTAATACTCCTTTTCTCTTACACCTCAAAAATATTTGTAACCACACACAGAACAGACAGGCCCAACTGAGAACTGGGAATTGGGGGTGGGGAAGGCTTGCAGAGTTAGTGGCACAAATTTAGTCCTGAAAGATTAACAGAACTACCACCAAGGATAAAAACAGAACTACGAGCCAAGACTGGCTAAGCTCCATGGTATTTCCAGCTGCATATCAAAGTCTTATGCAGAAAGAAACATGCCACGTACCTCCAAAAAGCTGAAGGACAGAAAAGGTTTTAACTGTTTAACAGCTTGGAACCACATGATTCCCCCAGCAATTCTAACACTTCAGAACAGGGCTGGGCTGCATGTCAGTACCTGAAAGAACTTAACCCACCTGCTCCTTCATCGGCAAACTCCCCTGCCAGGGGCACGCCACAGTGCAGCAGTGAACTGCTCACAGCCTTGGGCTTGCAGCTTGAACACACACACACGCTCCCTGCCCCCCCCCCCCATTTCGTTGGCTGTTCCTACGGAACATGATGAAACACTCTGCAGAGATCTCAACCAGCTGTGAGCAAGCGCTAGGCTGGAGACCAGAAGCAGAAAAGACCATGCTGTAAGGGTGGGAGGAAGAGGTGGGAAAGATCGGGCGTTACTCTATACAACTCAAACACTGAGGTAAGGAATCACTCCTTTCCACCACAAAGGTCAGATAGCGGGCAATAGATCTGAACCCCTCCAAGCTGGTATTATCATACTCTGAGAGAACAAAATAAACCCTGTAACTTGTTACAGCAACACTATTAGTAACTTAGCTTTAGTTTCCACAGTATGAAGTTCTCAGCTGATTCTCATGATGCAGTGGAACACGGGTTTTCTTAACTTACTGTAACACCAATTTCTGAATTCAGATTTAGAGACTGACACATAGCCCTGTCAACTTTTTTCATCCTAAAGTAGTATTTGAATTTAGAATGAGCCTGGGAAAGATATCTTTGTTCGATATATAAAAAACAGAACCAAGTCTTTCAAAAAGCTTGTCAAAATTAAAACTCCCACTAAATTTAGCACAAATATTCCCTAACTTGTAGAACTAGGTTGAACACTCACAATTTTTGAAAGCCGTTTCCAATTGTTCAACATACCGTCACACGCTTCCTCTCAATACAACAGAAAGAAACAGACACCCACAGCTACGTTCTCACTCTCACTGCCTTTAGACCTGATAAAGGTATCTAAACATGCACATATTTTAACCTACGAGCAGGCAGAACTAGGCTAGGAGCAGACCCTGGCCATTTAGGGGGACATAGACCTGCACAATGTACCTGTATCCAGACAAAGAATCAATATATAACAAAAACTGCTGGGAACAACCCTTAACATGAACTCACCTTACAAACCAAAGAAGCTGTAGTAGTTTTACCAACTCCGGGCGGACCAGAAAGTAATGCTGCTTTAAAACCAGTAGCATCATCTTTGCCTCCAGTTTTATTGGTCTTTGCTATAAAAGAAGATTCCAGGTTTTACCTAGGTATGTATTACAAAACAAACTGCATACTTCTAAAGATTCAAACACCACTACAATTCTTCCGCACTTGAGGCCTGATACAGGTATTAAAAAATACACATCCATATCTGCATCCCTAACCATTTGGTGAAAAGCAGCTTAAACCATCTTAGTTTAAGACTTGCAGTGACTGTAAACTGAAAAACAACAGAAGTGCTATTAATACAACCACTTCAGCAATTTCCTCACAACCTCATAAAAAAACCCCACAGAACAAAAACAAACACCACCACCACCCCCTAAACTAAACCAAACCCCAAACACACAACACAGAAAAACCCCACTACCCACTATGGCTGAAGTGAAACTTAAATGCTATTTTAAACACAGGAAAAAACTTGTCTGTACCATGACAAACTATGAATGACATGGACTACTTGTCAGGCAGAACCAGGACCTTAACAATTTTCCCCATGCATGACAGCAGCCCTTTGGGCATACTGCTATCCTGTATTTTCACCATGTGTACAGACATATTAGCACCGGTCAATGTTTCTCTTGGCAAGAAAGAATTCAGCAGGCTGAACCTGAAGCCTTTATTATATACATTACTACTAGATTATTTTGGTTTCTTGTAGGAAAAAAAAAAAGAAACCACCACACACACATTTAAGAGACTACCACAAGACTTAAAAAAATATTTTCAGACAATTTTCTGTTCTGGTTGCTTGATGGGTTGGTTTGTGTTTTGTGGGGGGTTTGGTGGTTTCTTTTTTTTGGGGGGGGGCGGGCAGGGCAGAGGGACAAGGATGGGGGACACGGACAGACAAGTGAACAACTGCTTCAACAAGAAAAACGCAGGCTCAACTGCTGCTAAAAACGCATCCAACTGCAGCCTTGTTCCTGACTTCTAAGCTTCTCTGCTATCTCAAAGGCCCTTATCAGTCCAGGGAAACAAGCAGCACGATTGGCATGGAAAAACACAGAAAAGTTAACCACGCTCATCACCTTGTCCATCTTCTGAGGTATTCTTGTGCCAATTTCTGAGCCATCGGAGGAGTTTATTGGCACAGCTTTGCTCACCCTGCTGTCCAATTATTGCCTTAAGAGATACAGGCTTGTATTTATCTACCCATAGCAATTTCTCTGTTTTGTCTTCATTTATCTCAGAAACCAAGTTCCCCTTAGGTTTTGAGGCTTCTTTCTCCTCTACAGTCTGCCGTTTAAAATCCATAAGCTTTCGAACAGCAACCGTTTCTTTCTTGGCCGATTTGACAGTATCTCCTTTTTGAGGAGTAGACCTGCATTTTTTATTATCAGCTTCTCTCTTGAGAGGGCTAAAATTCCTTTTTCCAGCTTCTGCTTTCTGTGGTGTCTTTACAGGTGCTGCTTTTTTTGCCTTAGGGAAATAAAGGTAAAGAAATTAAAGGGAAATTTTGAAAAACCTATACAGTAAATAAACAGACTGTCATTGAACGCATGTACAGGAGTGCTTAAGAAAGTAACAAAGCTTATATATTGATAAATAGAACTTCAAGAGCAGATGAAGTAGTACTCCACTGAAAAATAAACCACTGTTAAACATGATACCACTTGGTTCCACAGCACAACCCAGAAAAGAGAGGCAGGAAATGTTCTGGTCATTCCAAAAGCAGTTGCCTTACTCACGGAGCCTGATACATTATTTAAAAAAAGCAACGCTAATGACAGTCAGGTTGGAACAAATGGGCCAGACACCCATGAAGCTCTTGCAAAACAAGGCTTCCAGAAAGCGTTCAACCCAAAGCAATTCAAAGGGAGTTAGTTGTGCTAGCTTTGGCTGGGGTAAAGTTAATTTTCTTCACAGAGCTGGTAGGGGGCTATGTTTTGGATTTGTGCTGGAAACAGCGTTAACAACGCAAGGATGCTTTAGTTATCGCTGAGCGGTGCTCACATACAGAAGAAGGGGGTGGTTGTGGCGGGACAGGGCAGCAGGGAAATGTGCAGAGTGATGGCATTTGTCTTCCCAAGTAACCATTATGCATGATGGAGCCCTGCTCTCCTGGAAATAGCTGAACACCTGCCTGCTGACGAGAAGCAGTTTTTCTTGCTTTGATTGTGTTTGCAGCTTTTGCTTTACTTAAACTGTTTTTATCTCAGCTGAGTTTTCTCACTTTTTCAATTCTCTCCCTCATCCCACCAGGGTGGGGATTGAGCGAGCAGCTGCGTGGTGCATAGCTGCTGGCTAGGGTGAAACCACGACAGGAGTGAAAGTAGTTAGTTAGTAAGCTTGGAGTTGCTTTTCCTTAAGACACCAATAGTATCTTTACACACAACAATTCATGTCTAGCCACTTCAGAAGTGCCAAAAGCAACAGCTATACCGAACGCACAACATGCTAGAGCTAACAGATTTTAATAATATTTTATCAGCCATTACAGACTAAGTTTAAATGTACATAAAAAACTCGTTACTCTTTTTACAATGTTCCCTGAAAAAATCACCTCTAGTATTAGTTCAAGTACCACAAAGACAAAATCTGTTACGTATAGACATGGTTTACGTAAGTTGTCTCATGTTTACAGTACAACTTTATATTGGGCCTGTCTGGGTATCAGACACAGTATCAGTCACAATTACTTATTTCAAAGAACGAATAAAAAGTCAAAGTTTACAAATGAAGCCATCTAAGGAGGTACAATTACCCCCCCAGTCAGATACCTAAAATACAGAATAATGTCAGAGTATAAAAACGTTAAGGTGGGGAAAAGCCCTATAAGCTCCCAAGTAGAAGTCTTAGCCACAAATACGAAATTTTCACTTTCAAAACTTTTAGCCTAGAAGGTCAAATTGAAAATTGCAGGGTTATTATTACTGGAACAGAAGACAAAACTCCCTTCTGTTAAAAAAAAGACCAAAGTAAAAAAAAAACAACCAAAAACCACACACATAAGAAAACCACCCCTAAGTTTATAATGAACAAACCTCTGTTTCAGCTGCCAGCTCATATTTGGACTTTTTGCCTGGCATAGTTCGAATAAGATCAAACAGGCCATCTTCATCAATAACTTTTGTCCCTAAAGTTGATGCCTGGAGCAAAAGCCAGAATCAAAAAGTTAGGAGTTACATAATTCACTTCGAAGTGCTTTCCAGTAATGACTGCATTTAGGAACACAACAAAAAGGTTTTTTTAATTTATCTATGTGGGTGTATATACACATATAAATAAAAACAA
Source organism: Falco rusticolus (assembly GCF_015220075.1). Taxonomy (NCBI): domain Eukaryota; kingdom Metazoa; phylum Chordata; class Aves; order Falconiformes; family Falconidae; genus Falco; species Falco rusticolus. The sequence continues at coordinate 100,199,951 of NC_051187.1, forward strand.
AGCAAAGCCCTAAACCACTAGGCAACTTTTCCTTTTTAACATGCACTTTATTGGTAGTACTGCCTCATTTTGGCAGAGATGAAAATCAACAGTTAGATATGAACAGTTCACTGTTTCACTCCTACTTTGCTCAGGTACAGGAACGCTCACCTTCTCACATTTAGACTGGCCACAGTCTCGCCCCATAACCAGATAGTTTGTCTTCTTGCTGACATTACCAGTTACTTTTCCTCCATAACGTTCAATCAGAGACTTGGCCTCATCTCTTTCAATACACTCCAGAACACCTGTAATTACGAATGTCAGGCCTTCCAAGCAGTTTTCAGCACCCTGAGAAGCAGAAGGTCGCAGAAAACACCATTACCTAATGCAATGCTATCAAATGCCTCTTCACCATAAGCTTTTTCTAGCCCCCTACAATGCCGCGTACCCTATGAAAAATTAAAAATAAGCCTATCATACCTAGCTAGGTATTAGTTCTAGAAGTTCAAAAGTCATTAAAAGGAATAGCTGCTACCAACAAAACTTCACACGTGGTTTATCTGACTCCTCATACTCATAATGCTCTGTGCTTCAAGCATTACACATCAGTCAAAGGAATGACAGCAATCTTCAACTTTAAGACCAGTAACTATTTTTCATCATCACGGCTTCATAAACCAAGTACTGGATTAGTCACTGCTTTGCATTATAATTTAGTTTTTTCCAATGCATACTTCCTACTCTAAAAAAAAATACCAGTTGGTAAACAGTTTAGTTGATCCTTGTTAGATCACAGTCAGTCCATGATACACTTCTACATACAGAATTCTGCTGTAGCCAAACTTACCCGAGGTATTTCTTTGGACCCCAGTGCTTTTGGACCCTCACGATTAAGGAAGCTTCGGTAGGCTTGATAATTAATTCGCTTCTTTTCAGAGTCCTCAGGACTTACAGACTTGGGCAGGAGGGGAAAAAATTAACATGCATATCATATGTATTAAAAAACCCCAACCCTCAAGCATCAGAGTTTAAGACACTTTTAAGCACCGAAGGAAAATTAAGGTCTAACACTTGTTTTTAGTAGATTGAGATGCAGTACCAAAGCTTGCTCTAGTTTTGGTGCTTGTGCTTTGAGGGTTTTTTTGCTGTTAAAGATTTAAAAAACTCATCTGAGAGTTTTAAAAATATAGACCTACTATTTATGGTCAAGTTTTTGCAGATTCATCTGCATTCCACATCTACATGCTCACTTCATTCATAAATTGTTAAATTCACATCCTATTTTATTTCAGAATGATTATCAGGTATAGACTAAGATCTACACTTAGAAGTCTGCTTCATAGTATTTCTACTTTTAAGAAACATTTAAGCTGTGTGTTCAATAGTTACAGTCACAGAATCTGTTAAAATTATATTCCTACATAACGTATCAATCATAAGAAATATACTTCAGAAACAGGAGATGACAGGACACTACAAGAAATCAAACAGTGCTATTTATCATTCTAACAGCAGTACAGATCTACAAGGTCACCACCCTCACATAAACAGTAAGCTTTCCCTCACTAGGTGAGGGTCAGAATTCCTGCAGTCTGCATTTTTTCAGCAAACAAACATGAAAAGCACCAGACTGATTTTGCAGTGTATATGCATACCTTAATGAGCATTAAAGAACTCTCAGTTCCTTCATGCATTTAACTTACACTTTTTAAACTGATTTTTTTCTTATATTTTTGTAATTGCTGGGAATGTAAAGCCTTACTAAAATTAAAGTTCTAAGAATTGCCTAGAAGATTCAAAGTACTAAGTAACAATAATGACACATAAACAGTAATAAATTAAAACATTTTCCTGAAAACTCCACCAAGACTACTAAATTCATTTTGATAGCTCCTACCTCAGTCTTCTTGGGAGAAATTTTCTCCTTCTTTGGTGTTGTCTTTTCTTTCCCTCGAGTATTTTTTTCTTTAGATACCAAACTTTGAGCACCTCTTTCCTTTTCAGCAATCTCTTCTTTTTGTTTCAGAGACACAAGCCTAGAACTAGGTTTCAAAGGCGAGGTCTTATTCATCAACTCTTTTGCTGTTTTACCACCCGGTGATTGGGAGGATACATGAGGGCCTTTTGAATGTTCAGATTTAGTTGGCTGCTTCGCAGTGTAATTCTTTGCTTCACCTGTTGAGTTTGTTGATTTCACTTGAAAGGAGGCAGAGGGAGGAAAGCACATACGTGAGAATGCATCTCATTAACGTTATGAAGTGGTGAAATGTTTTCTGTATTCCATATCCTACCTCCTTCTGACTGCTTATATCTTTCTGTCATGTTAGGACTGCTCTTGACGCTCAGCACTGTTTGCTCTCCTCCTGAATCTTTCCGAGCCTAAATAAACCCACAACACCAAAGTCAGAGATTCATGTACCAAGCTACCATTAAGCCCAGCTCCCCAGGTTCCCCTACTGTTAAGTACACACTAAATGACATCTAACAAAGCTGATCCTTACCACGTCAGAATACAACCTCTTGTCAAAGCAGGCAGAAGAGCAAATTCTGCACTCAGCCATGCACATAAATTCCTTAAGTCAAAGGCCAGACAAGCTTTGAGGTTACAGTAAATTTTGATCTTAATTGGTTTACTGATTAGTCTAGAAATACTAATATTTGCTATATTCAAATTAACAATCCTAAATTCTAAAAGCCTTGATGTACCACACAGCAAATATTTCACTGTGCCTTATACCACAAGTTATGAGAACTTGTAAGATCCCTCCATCACTAGGGTTAGTCTCAAAACTATCAAGATCCTTGCTTGCCCCTTCTCTTGAAGCAAGGAGAGTGTATTGTCCTCCTTCCTTGTTCTCCCATCACTTTTCACCAGCTTGTGCCATTGACTCATTTTACTTCATCCTGTCCTCTGGATATAGGTGTTTAGGTGTTCTAAAGCATAAGTCTTCAGCAACACATTTTCCTCAATCAGAGCTAGAACTTAAAATCCCATTTCAACAGAAGCATATAGCACAAACATACAATGATGCCAGCTGTCTGATTAGGAAGGACAGTATCTACTGAGTGAGGAAAATCCACGAGGAAAGTATCAAAATTACGTATGTTATTTTCATGCAAATTGCTGGTTTTAATGCATTTGTATGGAAGTCTCAAAACAAAGGTTAGGTGTCCCAATAAGAACACTCCCAGCAACACAATTTCTAAAAACAAGAGTTTAAAAATAGAGTTAACCTTCTTCTTCTGTGGTGTTTCATCCAACATGGCCAAAGTTTTAGCAAATTCTTCATCTTCATGCAGCTGTCTCTCCAGCTAATAAAAAAAAAAAAAAAAAGCTATTTTTAGAATAATGTCTGACAAGGTTTAATTCTGCTTTAATTTTTTAAAGCTATCTGCTGTTACAGACAAAGTTTATCAAAAATAAAACAGCACATAGCTGGGAAAAGTGCATCAGAGGAAAACAGATTTCTAAAAATGGTACTGAAGAATTATTTGTTCCCTCAAAAAAAAAAAGTGATTGAAGTCTAGTGAGAAAAGCAGAGTTTGGATTTGTTGCACTAGGAACATTACTAACCCTGTATAATCCATTTTTAAAGAGGTCTTCCATTCCTTCGTATTTTTTATTGTAATGTATCCTTTTCATTTAATAAACATGCAGAATTTGAATCCAAGATCTCACAACAACCAGCTTGCACGAAGATGCAACCTGCCGGCTTTAGAAAACTTTCAAAGCACTCCCAAAACCCAAGCAGGAACAATGCCTGTTAAGTATTAAAATTTCCAAACAACCAAAGTTTTATTCTCATCTACTGCTAACAACATATACGAAAAAAAATTCTGGCAGCTCTGGAGAATTTAGCTACTGCACTTAGTCCAGGTCTTGCCAGTTCCGTTTAATTTAAGGCAACAAATACACTTTAACTTTTTAATATTTCTACTTCTGCAACTGATTTTCTTTGACAGAAGAGCCAGTAAGAACAAATACTGTACACAGAATTTGAGAAAGTTGTTTATTAATTGTAATAATAATTTAAAAAAAAAGTCAGGTTGGTGTCATTTTTATTTCACCTAACAAAATAAATGTGAAATCTACAATGATAACTGATCATCAAGTTACCTCTCCTATCCAACATGGTCCCTTGGGGAAAACTTCTTCTATTGCTGAATGGTATATATTGTTGCCAATAAATATTGATGATTTTTGTAACAAAACAACAACAAAAATCCTTTCATAGTTGTCCTGGAGTCCAACATGCCATGCTATAAGATTCAAAGAGATGACTTTATAAAACTGATATGCCATAGGCATTACTTTTATGTGCCCATGACGATGAAATGCATCTATCTTCCATGTGTATAGTGAGAAAGAGGAAGGGCAGCAACCACCAAACGCAAACCAAACTAAGGCAGAGACAGACCTGAAATAAAGCATGTTCCTTTTATGATACATACAGACAACGTGAGCGTTACAGCTAAGATCAGTTCAAATGAAAGCAAACACCTTGTTTTGCCCAAAAGGTTACCTTTCTCTGATAGATTAAAGCTAGATTCCTCACACCTCTGGGGAGGTCAAGGATGAGACTAAATTTTGCATGTATAATTTTTTACTTCAAATGATACTTGATATTACCAATATATGGTAAATGAATTGATTTTCCCAAAAGCAAGTAAACACGTACAAGAAGTGTACCTTTCCCTCATTTTGATTCAAACAGGAAATTTTAAGACACACACATACGGGTTGTTCACATTTTTCTTAACCATAAGAACACTCAGGTGACATGTGAAACATTCATGGATAGCAAAGGCTTTTAATTCACCACTTCAGGGAACGAAAAAACCACAAAAAACAAAGACAAAAAAGCCCCCCACACACCAAAAACATGAGGAAGCAGAAAGTGAATTCCATATGAAAAACAAGATTAGAGACACATCAACTGCACAGGTAGATAAAAGTCTAGATAAGACAGAAAATAGATTAAGGGAGATACTCTATTTACATAACTGCAATAATACCCATAAAAAACCTGTGTGACTATGTTTGTACATATGTGCAAGACTTAAGTAAACAGATGAATTTAATTACACTTATTTATAGCATGCATGGGAAGTCTATCTTAATTTCTTAAGGAAAAACAATTTTAAAGTTAAACAAACTGCTCTTGGCATAAAGCAATGAATTTATAGAGCATCACCTCTGAATCTTCTTCAAGCTGCAGTTGCCTAGCAATGGCCTCATCATCTAATGTGCTGTCACTGCTTTGTGAAGGCTATATTAAAAAAAGAAAAAAAAGATCAATAGTTCAGTTTCCCCATATTGTGTAAATTACAGTTATTTAATCTGTATGGATTCATTTTGTATACTTCTAGAAAAGGACTGGGAATAAGACATGCAGCATTTTATTCCTAGCTTTCTAACCTAAATACTATTAAACATGGCTGTTTTAAAGAGATTTTACTATTCAAAATGAAACTATGCTATAATATAAATATCTAATTTCTTCAAACAATGCTGAACATCTCTGAAGCTATCAGAATCAGCCTGCTTGAAAGAAAAAACAACATGATGAATTTTTAATATCCTCCATACTTTATTTGGTGCTTTGTTGTTCCATGAATGTATGTGCCATAAAGCTTGGGAAAACAACCTCTTTCCTCTCCTTCATGTCCTCCACCCCCAACTATAAGCTATCCCACCCACTCACTCATCTTAAAAAACTGCTTCATTTTAAGAAAAGTCACTTGAGAAGAAGAATGGAGAAAATTTTTCAACTCTGTGCCACCTTCTCAAACATGGAAATGCTAATCTAAACTTGCATTTGAGGACTTGATATGCCTCACATATCATCAGGGTTGAACTCATACTTGAGTAGTTACTGAAAAGTAACACTAAGTATGACAAGCAGTAAAGTACCTCCTTGCAGACGTTAAGCCAGCCATTTTGATCTGCTATCAGACACACCAACAGCCTGAAGCAACATCATCAGTACTCACTTCTTTCCTTTTACTTGCTACCAGTTTCTTTTCTGATCGCTGGACACTACTTGTCCCAAAGTAATCAAGTGCTGAGGTAGGAGTCTGTTTCACTGAAGATAATGGTTTGATTTTAGCTTGTGGTTTTACATCTTCCTTTTTCACTGCAGCTGTTCCTTGACAACCAACTGCTGACATCCCATTCTCCTTTGGTTTCACTGAAATTCTTTTCTTGACAAAGTCATCTTCTTCATCTAAACATGAAGAGTATTCTATTACTTCTGGGACATGGAACTTAAGTCTTAAAACAGAACTGTCAAGATAACTATTTTGGCAGACTATATCAACTCAGATCCTAAGAAAACATTACAGGGTTTTAGAAGTTATTTAAAAAAAGGCCAAGTTGCATAACACATAGTATTTAGCATCTTTAATAGCATAGCTCAAGTCTGAATAGATCAAGTACTGAAATAAAGACACATAAAATGTTACTTGTGTTCATACATTACCTCTCATTTAGAAACGTTCACAAAGAATGCCTTCCCTTCTTACATAGGGAAGATTATAAACAGAAAATCTTGGTCACTGAAATTTGAACCCTCTATCTTTTAATTAATGCAACATCAAATTGAACGGCACAACTCTTTCTTCGTATTAAATGTGATGTATAAAGCTACATTTATTTTATTACTTTATAGTATTCATTAACAGAGCAGCTAATATAGCCTTTGTAGACTTGTATGTTCTAAAGAATCTCTCAATATTCACACAAACCAGAAAAAAATATTAGAACACTGTGTTTATATAAAAGCTTCTTGAGTAAGTTTACTTGTTCTTTTTAAAGTCCTGCCCATAGCTTATGAAAGTTTTAGTAGAAACACTTTTTAACACAATTTTTTTACTTCTTCCCTTTTAGTCAGAGATTCTATGAGCTATTCTGTACATTTCTGCACCTAAACACACTCTTCTTCCAGTACAGTCAACACCATCTCAAACAAATGCAGCCATTTCACAAGATGCAGAAAGAGGTCAGCATACAAAATAGATTTTTCAACTTAAAAGGAGGGAGAAATGTGGCATACACAGTATCAATAAATGTAATGTTAGCCTACAGACCACTGAACAAAATCTCCATCTTTCCTTATAAGGACTCTTCTAAAATAGCCAGGACATGGTCTTTCCAGTAACAAATAAATGAGAAAAGAGAGTCTGAGAGCCATTTATTCATTCTGGACTCAAACTATTCACACAGTTAATCAATTAAAAAAAAAATAAAATAATCAAAAAAAAAGGTTACCATGGGCTTCCAAGAGTTTTGTGTCATGTTGTGAAGTCTTACTGACAGTTATACAAATGAAACCCTATCACTGAAGCATACAAAAACCTACAGATATCACTGCCAAATTATTAGACTAATATCACAGCACAGAAGACAAACGTCAATGGGCAAACTTGTTGGTTAGTGATAAAAACACCTTCTTTGTGAACTCTTCTAAAAACTCAAAGTGTGTAAGGGCTAAGCAGCAAACTGCAAGAAAAATGTCCAAAATTACTATTAGACACAGAAAGAATAAAACACAGACTACAGAGGAACAGAAATGGAGGCAGTCTCATTTGCATGCCTCTAACTGAAGTCTGGTTTTACTTTTCTCAAAATAGAGGCATGTCAGACACTTCCCTCACGATACAGAATGTTTTAAGCATCTGTTTTATAACCGAACTTAAATTGACAGTATTATCACAAAAATATGTTCATTTTCCAGTCATCCGATTTCAGTCCCTATACTCCTTTTCACAATCACTTCCCTAAATTTAGATGACACGATACGTCTTCTATAAATTTTATTTTATGCCAGACAGAGATGGAAGGAAACAATTATTTCTTGTTTCATGTTTTCTCAATAGGTGTTAGTAACAAGATTGTTAGAGGTGTCAGCTGGAGCTTCCTGTTACTGAACACTTGGTAAGCAGAATTTAACAAGTACAATGGAGGATCCTGACTATTCCTGGGACAGAAAGAAAAGTAAAACAAAGATGCACTTGTAAGGCAGGAAATTAGTTCAGCAGTGAAATCAAGAATGCCTGAAGATAAAAATCTGTCTACCAAAAAGTGGCATTTTAGCCAATTCAATTCACACAGCAAAATATCGAAGAGACAATTCAAGCCCACAGCCTCAGCAGACAGCAACAAGTTTTACCACAAAGCTAAAAGCTTCAGTGTTCTCAACACAATTTACTTCCCCTAGGCAGCAGCAAATATCTTACTGCCATTTAGCAGTAAAATACCTGGGACATTTGGACACTAGATGCTTTAGGCTCCTAATTTACAATAGTTTGAGGTCAGAAGAGAAGACTGCTTATCTCAAACTTAATTTCAGGAATATTTTTACTACTTTTAAATTCTTCAGTTTAACAAGAAGATACATTTGCATAAGTAAAATGTACCTACTACTAGAAATTAACAGTTAATGTAGATGTAGTTACATTTATTTGTCTTGAAAAGAAGATATAAATCCTATCCTGCTCCCCATCCTCCAGCTTTTCTTAAGCTAAAGGATGCTCCATGCAAGAAGAGGATCTTTACCCATCACTATTGTTATCAGAAGATCTGCATGCAATATTGATTTTTTTTCATTATTCACTCATGACTATTTAAATAACAACAAAACCTAACAGGATATTGCTTTCTCTCAAGCAGAAAGAAGCAGAATAAATATAATTTGGTTGTAATTAAAAAGGATGTGGATTTGAGTCATTTATGATACCAGTATTAAGTATTAGAACAATTACAGCTTTGCTTAATTATGTACTTCCTAGAAACGCCAGGATTAGAAGCATTTATTGACTGCAAGCAGTAGCTGAAGAAGGGCAAGAGATTCACAGCACTTATGAACAGTCTATAAATATAAATAAAGGCAAAACGGGAACTTGAAAGTGGTCATCAGGAAACAAAACTACCGCAGTTCTAATATGTGGGTTTCAAAAAAATGCTTTAAGGGACAGATACTCAGGCTACAGTTTCATCCCCGATTCAGGAAATTCATAAGCACGTCACAAATTTGCCAGATCTCCAGGCACTCCCCTTGTTTCAAGTATATTAGAACATCTAACGCTTCCTCCTTGACACAAACTTCACACATGCCTACTGCCACAGAAATGAACAGCAAAGTTAATCAGTTGTACACTTTCAGTTTCCTTACAAGCATTAAGGTGACTTCATTGACAACTCTGAAAATACCAAGAGTCCTAGTATTGCTGCTGGACTATTTTGATCAACATTTTGCAACATATGACCTGTAAAAGCAGAGGCATTCTCACCCATACAGGCAAGCCAATAATTTGTGGAAAAAATAGAAGTGAAAAATTCAGCTCCTAAAAATTGTACATTAATTGCATTCTTAATTGCTAGGTGAACAGTTGAGATAGCCTTACCCAATGGGGGCATAGACTTCAAAAAGGAGAAAAAGGAATCAATTTTATCATTTACTAGATTACTTCTACACTGCAAAATCTTTGTATAGCAGAATATGGCTGTTCAGGTAGGAAAAGTGTTTCACTGGAGTCTGCATTAATCTGCAGTTGGAATGTACCCTTTTAAAGATCCCTTGGTCTCATTTTTTAGAATCCTCTGCTACAAACAGAACAAGACTATTCTCAGAACATGACATCCACACATTTTTGTGTGTGCTATACCATGAAAAAATACCCTGAGCATACACATTTGTTGTTTTCCAGGATTAGTGCCGAATTACAAACACAAGTCAAGACCACATATTCTAGTCAGCTTTTCTGGAAATTAAGTAGATGTGACAAAGAGAAAGCTAATCAGGAACAGACAGGCATGACAACCAGGAGGCTGCTTTCAATTATTTTGGATGCAAACACTACACGCGAAGCGGGGACCTACTATGCCAAGCAATGTACAAGGACAAACTTCCCTAGCAACAAACAATTGTTATAATCCTGAGTGTTTTAAGAACTATTCCACAACATTGAAGCACATCTGGCTTTTATTTGATACACTGTTCTAGCAGCAGCACAATTAGGTTAATAAACCACTGCCTGCAGCCACCTGTAACTATCTGCTATTCCTCTTTCCTATCCTCGCCCTTTCTCAACCGGGTTTCACCTGCCGATTACAGAGCAACATCTGTGGTTGTTCCCCAACTAAGCTCTATCAAAATCACATAAGCAGTTTTAAACATTTGTGTAAAATCAAATAATCTTAAAAGGCTCAGGTTCAGGAATAACCTCAGCCAATCTAAAAAGGGAGCAATCTATTGCAGCAAGGGCTAACAGCAACAAGCAGCGTAAGACAGACCCTCAGATGGCCTTCAGAACAACATATTTTATTCATCTTAATTTATTATTTCTGTAGTGTTGAGTTCCTTACCAGTATCCAATAGAATTCCCTGGTTCCTATTCTGTTCAGATACAACATTTTTAAGGCAGAGACAACCTCTTACTATGATGTTATAAAACCAAATATGGGCAGGGCATCTGCAGGTGACAAGTAACTCATACTTACTATGATAAATGTATGTTAAATTGTGTTGGTAGATTACTACATAAAGATTACTATACTGAGCTAAAGCACTACATCCTATCCTAAAGTCATTAGATCTATATTACTTATATAAATTGCAATAATCTGGATGTCTGCACAAGTACTTAAAACCGTTCCCATCCTAAACCATTTTCAGTCTAGAGTAACAGGTATTGCCATCCAGGCTAAAGTTGAGGGTAGAAAAAAGTGTTTGTGTGAAAAGAAATCAGATTTTGATTATCTTAAACATGCATTGGTCAGTAGTCAACAGTCCCAACACCTGGTAGGACTGAGTTGTGTATTCATCTTTTGTTTAAAGTACATCTTTAAGAAAACCATCACTTCTCCAAAAAAAATCAGCAATTTATTCAAACTCAACTCCCGTAGCTCTTTCCAAAAAGAACAGAAGCTATGTGTGACCAGCAAAGTGCATTTTTTTCTATCCTTCTACTCATTTAAAAACACAGCAGCTGCAACCTACATTTAAAAAAAACTGATCTGTACAGTCATTTAAGGTTTTTTATGTCATTTCTCAACAAACTAATTGATTTTAGATGTACTACAAACATGCACTTTAAACTACAATTGTTAGCACTTCGCCTATATCGACATGTCAAGGTTCCAAGCTGTTATAAAGCTTACCTCCCCTTTACTCCCCTGAAGTAAATTTCCATTTGGATTTTCCAGTTATCAAAGATTATTTCAAGAAGTTGCCTCCGTCATATTTACCACTTCAAGGGAAAAAGGTGCTGGGATCCAAGAAAGACCTCAATGCAGTAACTGTCATGTCTAATTATACACTTTGGTGCAAAACTACATACCCTTCGATACCCTTTTGCCCACAGTATATACCAAGTAAGTATATGTGCTTGACTAAGAATTTTATCTTTTAATATTATCTTTAGAAACACGTTTAGGGAGCATTAAAATATGAGAAGGCTGAATATATTTAAACTGAAATAAGTGATCTTTATCTGCAAAACCATCAATTATAGCAACTCCTCCTAAATGAAATACTCACACTTGCCATAGAAACTGTGTACTACCTTGGCATGCAATTAGCAATTATCAGCCCATTAGCTCTTTCCAGTTTATTCTAGAGTTTTATTCACTTAAACTACTTACTTTTACCCTAACAGCAGCTTTATAATTTCACAGAAGCAAATCTGAATCCCCATCATGTAATGAAATTTCATGTTCTGGGGTTTAGTGCACCTGCATATTCAGTAAAAGCAAATAATCACCTAGAAAAACTAGGGGAAAGTAACTTGAAAAAGATCCAGCCAAGTATAAATGCATTCATTTTTTCCAGCCGAGACTTAGTGAGCCACTCAGAACACAACGTTCTGTTTCATACAAAATTAACTAGCCAGCGGGTGGGAATATCCTCTTTTACATTTTAAACCAATCCAGCAGATTAACTGAGTCAGGACCAGTTACTGAAGCAGCTTGGTATGGAGATGTGAAAGGAGGAAGGGGGGGGGGGGGGGCGCGGAATACATCCAGCAAGCAGAAAGGAATAGGCAGAGGAAAACAGCAACTTCTTGAGCTAATACAGCTACGCTTTTAAGAACCACTATTCCAAAGAATGAACTTGTCAAGTGACATCAAAACATTACATTCATGTTTGATTTATTGGTAACATGACAATCTGTATCAGCTATGATAAAAGCTTCAGAGATCTTACAAGTGATAAACAAAACAAGACAGTCCAATTCAAGAAAATATAAACTCTCTGATAATGGAAAAAGCCAAATAGATGTAAATTATTTCAAAAGAGTAAAACTGAAATGGTTCTGGTAAGCATTATATTTTCATAACAGCACGGAACCTTTTTATTTTGGTTTGGGGTTACCTAAGGGGAGATAATTCTGTTTTGCTTTTAAAAAAGCACCTTACAAAAGTATGAGGTTAATGATGCACTATTTCAAGAAATGTAAGTCACAACACTCTCTGTTAAGCAGACCTTTAAAAACTTGCACTTAGACTTATCAAAAAAGCAACCAAGACATACAGCACATTTGGAGGGTTTTTATAAGATTTTTCAAAAAATCTGAAAGCCTTCAGTTAAAAAAAAAAGAACCATGTGATCAGAGTCTTTCATACGGAGGTTTTTTAAACTGTGCAAAACAGTGAACTGTAGTATTACTGATAAAATGCAAAACTAAGTCTTGAGTAGAAAGTTTCTTCCAAAACTTGACACTTACTAACATTTTATGTCAAATCATATGTATGAGACCACAACTTATGTGATGTAAGTCGTCATTGCATAAGCACTGGGAAATATTTTTCTATTTTACATTATAACTCCACAATGTTTTAACATAACTGCATTTTAAAAATTGGGTAATTGTTCAAAGGATCTACACCTGAAGTCATGAAAGATCACTTTCAGTACTATGGTCTAAATAAAACAGGTTCTGTTGTTTCCTTAACACACTGCTTTCATGTTAAACAGTTTTATTCCAAGTTAATGGGACTGGGTAAAGCAGAGAACTGTACACATTCTAAGAGATACCGGGAAGTCTAAAACGAATTTTGCTAGTTTGTGTATTTTTAACAATGGCCTTAAAAACAGCTTTACATACAGAAAAATTGAAACTTTAATGCCTAACAGTGTAATTACAGAAAATTTAATTCTCACTCAACCCAGTAATAAGAACTACAAAAGGAACAATGAATGTATGTGCATTACAAAGGAACTGAAAAAAGTCGGTAGTGAAATGATGTATCAGAAGGTCCAAAGAAGAGAGTATCTTCAATGACTGCTATACTTCATTCATTCCCCAATCCCACAAAAATTCAAAACAAATAAATGAAAATGAAGCATTACAGTCACAGAAAGTTCATACAGAAAAGTGGGAACTAGGAAACATCAACTGCCCGATTTTATCATTTAAATGCAATATACTGAATGGTTAAAATAAGCTTATGGTATTTCTAAGCAAAGGTCTTTTGTGCAGGTAGTAAAAAAAAAAAAATTTAAGTGCAGAGGCTCTACAGCAAACAACATGAACGGCAAGAACTTTTGAAATTCTTTTTGTCTTCTGAAAACACTGTACATATTTAAGTGCAAAAATTTGCCACCCATTTTCACATGCTTTGAGCAAGTAATTAAAAACCTGCAAGGAACCTATTAAAAAAAAAAAAGTCTCCTACATCATAAATTTTTAGCTACTGAAAATTACAAAGCAAGTTACAACATTATAGGTGCACCACGTAATACCTATATCATTAAAAAAGCCCCCAATACATTAATGTGAACTCTGAACCCTAACTGGTATATGGAAAAACACTCCACATCAATAAAACCACCAAAGCTACCTGGAAATAAGTTAATTGCAACCATACCACTTAAATGGCTGCAACAACAGTATATGAATTACTGATTTAGTAAAGAACAATGCATTGATTTTTCAACTGCACAACAACTTTGTCAAAAGAAACAATCTGCATGAGTCAGTATTTTTATAAAGTTTTACTCCAAACATTAAGCACTATCTCTGTGTTACGATCTTAGGTCCTACCTTAAAAACATGCTGTCTTATGTAGGACATGCAGCACAGAAGAAACAAGATTCATGTGCACTTACAGGACTAAATATTAAAATCTGGTTAAGTATTAAAAAATAAATCAACCTAATCCTCATCTGGGTTCACAAGTCATGCTGGAGATGGAAAGGAAAACAGACATTAATTGATTGAAAAGGAAAAGGCTGTTCCTTACACTACGATTTCCATGGTACTATTCTAAATGTTCTCCTGTTGAGATCTGTTTCTACTTCCCTGTACTATCTACACTGCTACAACCATTAAGAACACCTTGCTCTGATGCGCACGTAAATATCCAGCAAAACAGTCCTCTGTGTTTCACCACACTGATGGCATAAGGAGCCAAAGTATCAGCATGAGAGAAACAAAGTCGGGGCTCAGTTGGAAAATACCAAAGATGAACAACATCAAAGATTAGGCACACAACACTGAAAACATGCAATTAAGTACCACAAAATGCAAAATGTAAAGACTCAAGGTACTTAAGTATATTTACAACATCTGCATATTTCCCTGTATTTGTGTAATAAAAGAAAAACAGTTTGCATTTGTGCAATTCACTGCTAGTTCACAGCAAGGAGGATGATTTTTTCATTGTACTATTAGAAGCATGCAAAAATTCAACTGAAACACTAAAGGGAAAGAAAGCCCAATAAAAGTGCTTGTTGCAGCCATGGAAGAGTATAAGGCTTACAAGATAGGCATCTCCACAGAACTATCAGGCAATCAAATTAACACTGGAGTAAGGATGCCATTTCAGTTCCTTAATTTAAAATAAACCTACTACACTTAGCCAAGGTAACCTCTGCATGCAGCTACCAGAAAAAGGAGAATTCACTTCATACTGCTTTTCAGAGGAAGAAAGGGATTAAAATGCAAAATGCATTAATTCCAGCATCCAAATTAAAAGGCAAAATTATTCATTTCATCTTAAATTTGTAGAGTAACAGCACATGGAGCTGTCAATGCCTCTTTTTAAGAGGCTCACGTCTAGTCTGCTACACTTTTTTTATAGAATGGTATTTTATGCCATTATATTTTCCATTAAAATCAATACACATTAATAACCCTAACACTGACAGTTCTATAAAAAAAAAAAAATAATTTGAAAAGCAACCAAACTCCTTTTCTGAACAGATTAAAAAATAGTTTGGGTTTTAAAATATTGGAAGTAGCCCACAGAATCAACAGCTTTCACAAAGAAGCCATTCTTTAAAGAAGAAACAAACATGAAGTATATAGGGAAGTTTTTCCAAAGCTTCCTCAAAAGAAATTTACAATTAAAACAATCATTTTGCAATCCACATATATCAAGAGAACAGCACAGTACTACAGCTAGGCAGCTGCTTGACCAGAACATCTTTTAACATACCTCTAAAAGATGATCATGTACTTGTAAAAGTAAGTGCAACAACCTGCCCATTATTAAAAACTTAAAATTTAACAGCAACTGTTACAGAGTTTAAACTGTAACAAGTATTTCATGTCCTGCCATGTTTGAAATACTGGCTGACAAAGTAATCACTGTCTTCTGATAAATGAATCCCATTAATTTTTTATTAAATTATTTTTATTACCACATTTCTTTCTCAATATTGTTATCCTAGATTCTCCAAAGAAAAGAAAAAAGATCACCTCTAAGAGTAAGACTAAATTTCACTTTATCCACACCTCTGGTTTCCACTTACTTCCCTATTCAGGGAGGCAAGTCCAGATACTATTGCACATTTACTATGTTTATACAACACTCCTCACACCGCTTCAGACTTCGAGTACAGCAGCACATTTACTATTACAGGACTGTTATGTTTGTATTCACAAACTTAACCAAGTTACCTTCAATGGGGCTCCCTCCTAAATACCCTTTATGTACCCCTCTGCAACACCAGTCCCTGCTTCTTCACAGGGTTTCTGCCAGAACCTATACTCATTACTCAAGTGCATGTCAAGTCAAACTCCCATAGTTCAATACGTATTCCCAACCGACCTTTCACAAAACATTTTAGAGGAAAGTTGGTACAAAGAGCACTATTTGTCACCTTCATGCATTTTTGCATACGTATAGCAATTTTCATAGATATATACAATGCTAATATTGCCCAGGAAGTATCAATCAAGATTTTTCATTCCTCTATGAAAAGTTTCAGTGTAAAACATGCTTATTGACTGATGCTCCGCCGTTCAATTGAACCAGTGTTTGGGTGTGGGGACCTTTTGCACTCCGATTTTTTTTTTCTATGGGTTTTGGGGTTTTTTTTCATGTTCATCCCCATGCCTCCCAGCATTCTCTGTATTAAAAGAATCTATATTCAGCAAGTACATCGACAAGTTATTCTTCCCATCCTGTCTCCTAAACTCTCAAGGAACAATTTTCCAGTAACCCACAAACCTACTCAGTTTCTATCACTTTAGTTTTTCTAGCTTTACAAATAGAGTTTAGCCTATCACTAGAAGAAGGCTTCTTTTTTTATAAAGAGAAGTTGTATTTTGCAATATTCAAGCAATTAAGGAGATTGCTACATATGCATACTTAGCTCTGCACAATGTATATGAAAGATTAAGTATTCACTAAAAAAGTGAGGTCATAACTCCTGCCAAATAACCACCTGTGATGAAACCAGATTAGGTTCAACACATCGTAACAGGTCATCTTCTACAAACAAAGCTCAAGGTTCCATACTTCATTAAACAGTCAAATAAAGTGTTATTTTAACAAGTACAACAAACACAAGTTTTTTCCCCAATCCACTAAGACTGTTATTACAACAAAAAAGGTTTTTTTTCCCCCTTGCTACACACTAGAATAACTTCATTTTACCTTCGGCAGTCACTAAACATTTACATTAAATTTGTTTCAATAGTAACAAATTATTTCTTACAGAATTACAAACAGCAACTATTCTTGCTGTATTTTTTTGCATTTAAAATATTCCCAAAGACATGAGAATGAGATGCTGACTTTTGAGCTAGGCCAGCAAGCCTATTCTTGATTAAGTTTTCAGCTGTGTTAACAGTGAAAACAAGAAAAGTACAAATGCCTACAAATTTCATAAGGATCCTTTCTACCTACTATTTCTGTATTTCTATTCTTGCAAAACATGTTTCTCTCAAGCCAATAGCTGTACCAATACCTTGACAGCTCCAAGAAGCTGAAAAAGCTATTTATAGGTAAAACATAAACAAATTTCACGCATTAAGCCTCAAGGTTATAAAGGCATTGTTCTAGTCATATACTATTTAGTCAATGTGTACTTAACACTCTTTAGATAAGAGTAACCTTGAGCTGTGGTTTTCAGGGATTTCACCAGTAACCTTGACTAGCGTTCCCATGGTATCCTATGCAGAAAAACTTGATTACACCATCCTGAATTGCATAATAAACCTAAATACGTTTATTGTCCAGGCATCTGACAGTTTATCTACTCTGGAATCAATGCTATTCAAGATCCTTTTGATTAGGAAGAATTGTTGGCAAAACTGTCAAAGGAAACTAAGTTTTGAGTAAAAGGACACAGAAGTTAAAGTGTTCAGGGTACTCTGGAAAAATGAGCTCATTTCAATATATGACATGATACAGCTCAGTACCAGGTCAAATACCTAGGACAAGTAAAATAAGCACAATCAGCCTTAGAAACAATGATTCTGAGAAGAGCCTGAGAAGGAATAATGTATAGAAAAACAAGTGTGGCTCAACTGGCTAACAGGATAATGCAGCAAACAGTCCTTTTTTTTTTTTTTGTTTTAAAAATGCGTGGTATGATTATAGGGAGGCAATGTTTATGTTCAACCACGATCTTATCAAAAAATACTACGCCCAGGGACTGCGTTCACTTTTCCAAAATACATATCCCAAAAGATCATGGAAGAACTCTTGGAATTCTAACACATAAAAACATGTCTTATCAAAATAGATTTGGATTCAAGTCTGTTAATTTTAGCACAATTTCTAAGAATCCATATAGGGGAAGTATTGCAGCTAGAAAGAAGAACTCTAGAAGACAAATACAGAAGACCTGAACTCAGAAAACAAATGCAGAAGACAGCCTCAGCTCAACTCAGACCAGATGTAGGTAAGTCCATCTAACCACAGCAGCAACTGACAAAAAAAAGTCTTTCCCACTGCAGGCCTAAATAATAGCAAGCAAAGAGAGATGCATCACAAACTAGAAGTACCAGCTTTGCAAAATGTGTCCACCTAGTAGTACAACTCTCAGGAAATTCTACAGCCTGTGTTGCACAGATAATCAGAGTATGGTAACCTATATCCAATACCAAAATACTTAAAAGTTTAGCTGCATTACGACACATCAATGTGAAATTACAATAGATCTACTGGAGAAAGAGACACTTCTATTTTAAAAGCAAATTGGAAAAGAGTGGACCTAACACGACAAAAGATTTAGGTTGGGAAGCTATCAGCTCTGAGCAGCAGATCAATTAAAAAACTTCTAACTTATCAAATTGAGTCAAATTTAAGATGCTTCCAATCTATGCCATTCAGTAAGTCGGGAATCAAATTCATTCTGTCCTCAGAAAAAGTGAATTCTTCCTGCCCACATGTAATCTTAATTTTTGCTTACATGCCACTAACAAATGTCTTTATTAAGATGGAATAAGAGAACAACCAGTAGTAAAAGCAGACCTGAAGTTGCAAGCACTCACATGTATTTCAAGTGTATTTAAGACCCACACAACTCTACGTAACAAAAGGAATGCGCATACACATTCAGCCAACTGTTCTCGGATGGCAGAAACGTTAAAGTCCATCTTCAAGACCTACTAAAACATTAAGCTAAATACTAGCTCTGTTCAGTTTTCTCACAGTTTTTGTTGTTGTTTTTGCTTTTTTACAGAATTCACAAAACCTGAGTATTTTCCCCTATGCTGGTGGCATACCTTTACAGATGCTTGATTCACAACTAAGACTGAGTCTACATAAACTGATGTTCACTTATCAAACAGTAGCCACTGAAGCTTTTCCATAACATCTCAACGTCAGTGGAGGAAAATGCACAATAGCTTAACGCAAAGTAATTGGAAACAAAACTGCTTCACAACAGAAATAAGAACAGGGGGAAAGGGGGCCAACGGGAAAATCATTACCAGTTTTTTGTTTTGGAGCTGGGAAGGAAATATGTTTAATGAAAATTCTGCACGATAAAGTTTCCATAACAGCAGACAAACATCTCCTGTCAATTTACAGTCAAACTCCTCCTGAGAGCATCAAGGTCAATAATCACACAAAAAGCAACACTAAGAAATAACAACCGTGCAAACAATGAAAACAAATTAACACATAAGACTCTTCAATCAAACTGATAGAATTTGCCTTTATCTGTTCAGTTGAATGGTACTTATGACTTGAAATTGTGGGTTTAGTTTAACTACACAGCTTCTATAAAGAAGAGACTAAATCTAAAAAAAACCTACTGAAAACTTGGCAGTTAACCACTGTCACAACTTTTTCAGAAGGCTACAGAGGACTTGAAAATGATCAAGAACGATTAATTACACTCACTCCTTTCCCCAAGAGCAAAAACAACTGCAGAATTTAGAAAGCTGAAATCCAAGACTGAGAACTACGGTATAGTATAGTATATACAAGGTATAAGTCACCAATGCTATTAGGCAGAGATTAAAGACAGGGAAAGTCACATACCAAATGAAATAAAAATCTAGGTTTTCAAACCTATTTATGGTAACCAACAGCCATATCATGAAGTGTGATAGTGAGCAGTTTAACTACATTAAAAATAATTCCTTAACTCCTTCCCCTGAATCTATGGAACATTCTTAAGCAGGGAAGTGTTAGGTGATAAAATTATATGCTTATTTAAATCAGCCTAAGCCACTACCCAACATCATCACAGTTTTACCCTGCTCCTGACTTTACAGTACTTGAGGCTAAACTTCTGAAGCGCCTTTGGTTAGCTTTTTCAAGAGAACATAATTTGCCTTCCTCTATATTATGTTTTATGGTCACATTTAAGAGTGTATCAGCAAAACGATCCATCCCATTTGTAACATAACCCACCCCGCTATAGCTGAACATGTAATGATGTATTTCTTCCATTACCTGTTTCTGAAATGTAAGCAACAGGATCCCGCTTTCGAACTTTACCAAGTTTTGAAGGAGCTGGTTTTTTCTCAGATGTCTGCTTGGGTTTTTTTACTGGCTGTATCTCCTCTTCTGAATCTGCATTTTGACCACAACATAAATGTAGATTTTCTCCACATACATACAGGCTTTAAGTAACAGATGACATAACATCAGTTAACATGTGTTCACATATATTCAACTAAGTGAGAAAAAGAGCACAGCTTTGTTTTTCACCCTCAGCTAATAGCCTAGCCATCATTTATTCCAGCATATAAACAAGTAAATGAAAATTTGGTCAGAACGCCAGTCCAGACAGCAGTTTTTGTTTACATAACAAGAAATACTTTGGTATGTATTCCAAGAACTGCTATGCCTGTATAAAAACCTTTCCAAAAAGGAATGTAACTGTCAAGAGAACCACAGATTACTAAGAAAAACACAACCACACACAAACAACTACAAAAGTCCAAAAATCATTAGCCTGATTGAATTTATATGGTATTGTATTATACTATACTGGTATACTTACACCACTGTGGATTATGTACCCCAAGATCCAAATGAGTAAGCAGGGCAAACTGAGGAAGCTGAGATAACTAACAAGTGGAAGAGAGGGCTACCCTGACAGCCTAGTTTCCCATGATAAACACTAATAAATATATTTTTTTAAAAAAAGAAAAAGAAGAGAGGAGTTATGGTCAACTGACTCAAGTTTCATCCTATCCCCACCTTGTCTGTCTGCGTCTCCACCCTCCCTGCCAAAAGACAAGACAGACACACTTTTTCATCTTCAAGAACTTAGAGCACTAGTTCCTCTTTTCTTCTCCTCCTACTAAAGGGCTAGAATTTGCAAAATCTCCAGACAGTATCAACAGTTTAAAGGTAGCAATCGAGTTACATATTACTTTTGCACTCTCAACTTTTAATGCAGCAAAATTTCTACTGCTGTTCCTCACTGCCATATAGGAACTTTTTATAGAACAGTTTAAGGTTTGAACACATTTTTCTTTACACAATAGCATTATTCTGACAGATGTTTGTGTGACCATTTTTCTTCTACAAGAGAAGCAATCCCCTATTGTTAAAACTGCTTCTAAAAATTCGAGCTGAAGTCTTCAGCAGGAGTCAAAAATCATAGAAACTCCTCCAATCTTTTCTACAGTTCCACAACAACTATTCAAGATTCGGAATCCAATCAAAGAGGGTTTAAGTGACATAACAGCTCAGAAAGATTAAACTAGAAATTCCAAGCTTTTAAATTAAACAAACTTCACAGGCAAGGACTTGGGTGGAGGTTTTTTGTTTGGGGGTGGGGTGCTTTTTGTTTGTTTGGGGTTTTTAAAGGTGTAAGTGCTATAAAATGGATCTCCTCTTATTATAATACTCCAAAGAATATTTTTAGAATGCGATGGCAGTACTTTGAAGTTATATTCTCTGTGTTCCATACTGTAAATTTAAAACTATGGGATGAACAAATACTAGATTTTTTTAATAGAGAAAGACACATATGGAAACACAAATTTGCTTTTTAAAACAAATCTCTTGGTTATGTTAACACAATGCAGAAGAACGTTGTATTATAGTGTATGATCAGCCTCCTGTACCCAGTACTGGATGTTACTTATCCCTAACAGAACTGGAAACCTAAAACTCCCCACAATTTATATATGTTTTCATAACAAAACAAGAAAAAAAAAAAAAAACCCCAAACAAAAACCATCAAGTTCCAGAGTTTTGATAGAGATTGCTATCTGAACTTTTGTTTAAGTTATTTTGTTGAAAGTTACTTCCTACTGTATATTACACACATGGCACACGCTGCACTCTTATTAATCGAAAATATTTAGCTATCCAGCAATAATTACTGTGACAAAATGTTTTTAACTGCATTTACAAAAAAAACCCATACAACACAAACCAACGACAGCTGTCTTTCTGATGCACCATTTACTTAATCCACCCTGAACCCTGATGCAAAGAAGCATTCAGAAACAACCATGAACACTACCTGAATCGTAGATTATTCTTTTTTTCTTGTTTGTCCGCTTTCGTTTGGAATCATCTTCACTGGATGAATTATTTACCTAAGAGTAACAGTCCATTAATTCAACCAGTAAACAGGTCCTACCAGCTTTTACTCAGTTGCACATTCAACTTTGTAAGCTTCAAACAAATTGTAACAGAAATTATTTATTTCCCAATATTACATTTACAAAGTCCTGTGCTAACTCATGGGTGGGAATGGGAAAGGTGCAGGGCAGAAGAAACAGGAAGAAACTGCAGCAGTAAGTTAAACATGCTCCAAGCAAGCCATAGATGATTATGTTGAGAATAAATATTCAAGTTTAATGCCAATTAAAAGTAAATCAAACAGATTTTCAAGCATTTCCAACTTTTAATCCAAAAAAGAACCTGCATGATGACCAGAAATAGTGGTCATACAGGCTAATAAATCACTTGTATCGAATCCAGCTTTCACTTTCGGTTTTGTTCTGGATGTGGCTTGGCTGTAACCACCAGAATTTGACACAACTTCAGAGTAAAAATATAGCCAGTTGAAAAACGAGAAAACCCACACACAACAGCTGAAGCTAGATTGATTTTCTATTCAGCGTCCTGGTTGCTTGCAGCTTCTCTCATTTGTTAAGCAGTGCAACTTTAAGAGACTGCACCACTGGTCACAGTTGACAAACGTGCTCCACCTAGGAGCAGCTAGTATTAAACTGTCTCAAGGTAATACATATATATATTCACATATTTTTTTTTTCAGTTTATAAGTTTTAAATATTTAGAAAAATCACAAGCTGCACAGATAGGAAGCTTCCTGGGCCTAACAAACTACCAACTATGCTTATTTTGTAGTCATGGGCAGCTGCAAATGCTGCTAAAAATACATTTCTAGTTAAACATAACTACAAATTTTATAATCTACATTCAATTCTAATCTTAAACCTGTTAAATCCTTCATATAATTTGAGAATTGCAGAGTAGAAATAATAGGTCACACAAGATTAACAATTACGTCTTTCAGTTCCACTGAATGATACTTTATTTTCACATTGAAACAACAAAATTATACAGCCAAAATATTTAAGTAACATTTTTCTTCTTGATTGTGATGCTTCACATTAGACATTCCACCCTATTAGAAATCCTTCCATTCTGCAAGTGATTTTAAAGCTCTTTAGCCACTCCTTTCTTTTTTATACGGTTCAGATGACTAACATGCAAAGTACTCTGAGACTAGAACCCTATCAAATTTTAACCTGTCATTTGTAAAAATTTGGTCTTTGCAATGGGTCTACATAAGTGATCCTGTCCAAAAAAAGACAGTGTTAATGTTTCCCCCACAGGTGTTAAAACACCTGGTTAAAAAACTGGTCAGAGGGCACCTGCAACACAGACTTGACCTTACTTTAAAGCATGACATCTTTATGATATGCCTACATCTACTGTATATAGCCCTCAATCTTAATTAAATGAAAAGTTAGATAAGCAGAGCTACTTAAGAGAGTTGTGGGCTACAGCTAAAATAACTTCAAATACATCAGACTGTTCCCACATTAGCGCCTAACCATAACAACTTCTACCTACCTCTGATTTGCCCTACAACCCAAGTATTTTTAATAACAGTAATTTTCTTCAGCACCTATAAAGTTTTGCTGCTAGAAGTTAATATTAAGTGGTAGTTTCCTCCCATGCCTGTAGAAACAACTGTCATATAGTGCTTCTCATACACTCAAAAAACAGTCTATGACTTCAAAGAATCTTAAATACACAAACAATCCTATATCGGAGAAACCAAGCATTTCAGATACAAGAAAAACAAAACTAACCTTAGACTCTTTTTCCCTTTTCTTCCCACCGGAAGGTCCTTCACCATTTTTAATTTTTTCACTCTTTTTCAGAGTCTCACATTCTTGTCGCTTTCCAGGAGGTACAACGCCAAAGAATTTCCGGATATCCTAGTAAAAGGGAAAGCAGATTCATAATTTTTTAGACAGAGATAGCTCTTAGAAGTTTCACGCTACAAAACACCAATGCACTTAAGTTACTTTCTTAACAGCTCCATTATAGTATTTCTTGATATTGACATTTTGTTTACAATTAAGAAAACAAAGCCCAGCTAGCTAAACATAGCTGCTCAGACACCACACCATCTTTCCCTTGTCTTTGAATCGTGAAAACAAAGGTTTTCTCCCTCAGCTGGACATCTTCACCAACACGTGCTTGAAAACAAACTTCCACTAACTATGAAATATGACTTAACACAGATACATAACTAGAATTCTTTTTTTTTTCCAATTAATCATCACAAATCTAACCCAAAATATTTTTATAGTTAAAACTATCAACTCAGCTATGAGGTAGGGTCCAATGTAAAAAGACAGCAAAACACCAGGAACTAGACACAGTCATGTAGCAGGACATACTGTATCCTCCACCTGCTCATAAGTTTAAGACAGTAACTCTCATGTCACTAAAAAAGTTAACCAGCAAAAAAACAGATTAAAATTTAAACAAAGAGAAAGAATATAATACAAAGAGCTCCAAAAGGTCTAGTCTGTAAACTTATTTTATTATAAAACTACAGTACAACCATAAAAAGCTTTCTAAATACATAAAATCAGCAGCTGAAACTTCAATATTTTTTTTAAAAAAGCACTACCATATATAGAAAACCAAAACCTAACTTCTGTTGAAAAAAAGCTAGTATTACAGTTTTATTAAAGACATCCAAAAAAACATGTACCTGCTCAATATCACTACCTCCAGGGGTAGCAGCCATTTTAGAGAAAGTTATTCCATGTGGCCTAAATATATATGAGGTAAAGGGTGTGGCCCAGGGCTACATTCTACCCAGCTGATAGCTATTCCCCATCATAGAGTTAATCTGTGTAGTTTCTGATTACTACAGGGACCTACAAGCAAAGCAGTGAATTTTTAAGAAATCTCCATAAAACTCCAATGGACAAGAAGGGGTGGTTCAGGCTCCTTTTCTCTCACCCATCAGGTCCCTGGAGGTTTTAATTTAGGTTATCAGAGCCTGTAAGACCTAAAATCAACGGAATACGTAATTTGCAAGCAAATGCAGCATGTATAGATTAATTTAGTATACTTAGCTTAAACCAATTTTCAAGAATCAGAACGGTTATTTCCTGTAAAAATCTAGACTGTTTTACCTGCATATATAATACGGATTCAGCAAACACACAATGGGAGACTGGCAAGCATTCTTCCTCAATGAGACTTCACCCATTTCCATCTCTGGAATTTACACCTTGAGGCATAATTTTTCAACACTTTGCTATTTTACATGTACTCCTACAATATAAATGCAGTACTATAAAAGCTCTGAAAATCTGACTGCAGATAGCTAACAGGTTTGAAGAAAGCATCTATTTAAAGTGTCAAAGCAGATTAGTGGACTTGGTCACTCAATCGTTGTTACTTCTTTTTAGGCTTAAGTTAATGTAGGCAACAAAAACTGATTAACAAGTCTTTTATGTAGTAAAATAAATGCTTACTACAACACTGCAAAATAAAGTGGCTTTGAAGTTTTGTTTTCATTTTTATAGTTGTTAATTTTAAGCTTAAAAATTTGGAGAATAATTAATTTTAGATCAGTAGTTAATGTTCTATTCATTCTAGCATTTTAACTGAAAACAACTAGAAAGTGAGGTCTCTGCAAACACCATATGCAATAATATATATTTTTAACAGATTTACACAAGGCACTATCATCATATCTTGGTTTATGAAATGCAGGCTTAGTAAAGAAAACATATGAACTTGACCTGTCTCCCCCAGCTTCTTCCACTATTTTAATATCACAGTTCTGAACTGCTAAGGCCCAAATTATAACATGTGAAGTATTATTTTCTGCCTTATCAGCTGTCATGATACCCAGTCAGCTCTTCATAAATACCTTTACTGCACAAAATGAATGCCATAGCTATAAACCCTGCTATGATTAACGTGATATAAAGAGGACCTAAACTGCCACTTTAAACTTTTAAAAAATAGCATCTAATCAGGGTCAATTTTACAAGCCATCTTCCCCCAAATTACTTCATAAATACTTAAAATAAATGAGTGACAGCCAACTGCTACTATCTTTATAATGCAGGTGGTATTTCATTAGATTAACAGGTCACATGGGAATAAACTTTTTGGTTGGTTGGTTTTTATTCAAGGCAGCATCTTCTACCCATTTATGCACTATCCATAAAAATACTTTTTCTTTGAAAATACTGTGGTGATACAGCAACTAGATAGTCCAACGTTGCCTCCCTATGTTAACACAACTCATTCTATCCTCTTGATGCAAACTGCAATTCAGTCCTCAAAAAATGGCAGCTTTTTCCTTTTCTTCTGCTGTTACATGCTTGTGTTAAGGAATTTTTCAGAAAATATTGTAAATGTCAGAGCACACAAGCCACCTAGAGGTTTCTGAATAAAAGTTTGTATTAGGGTAGTAAATTTTAATTTCCCATTGAGCCATCTACTTCTAAGTGACTAAACTATACAGCCGTAAGCTACAGAGGAAAACTGACAACTATGTACAATCTTCTTTAATCTTCAGAGTTATAAATCCTCCAATCTTCTTCAGCTATCCTGCTATTCAGAAGAAAAGGTAACCTTGTTAGCCACTGCTGGATGTAACAGATGGTGAATTCAGAATTGCTTGGGAAAAAAGTACGCCACAATGCAACAATAAAATTATCTTTCAGTGAAGCTTTTATCCAAGAACAACAAGACAGATTTTTTTGTGCCATTTATTAAGAGATGTCGGATAAATCCTTAATTCATTGCATAACTAATTGCAGAAATGAAGCAATGTAAGTACCTATCAGACTGATTCCCATTCAATTCTGAAGACTATTTATAAAGTATTATATAAGCTTAGATCCCAGATAGGATGACTTGCCTCTATTCTGGGTTTATCTGTTTAACATACTCTGACTGACCACATTATCGGTATATAATGCCCTCCATATATATGAGTTCACCAGGTGGAAAAACTGCGTATGTTTAGCTTTTATCTGTGCTCATTCAAATGAGGACAGGCACTGGCAAGCTTCCTTCCAGGAAGCACATTCCCCCAAAAACCACAGGAGTCACCAGCCCTGTGTATCCTGGAGATACGCTCACCAGGCTGGCTGTCCCAGGTGGTCAGTCTCCTTACCCAGAAGGCTCAAACTAAAGAGGTAAGGCTGTCTTAGTTTAGCCCCACATGGGTGCCTGAGCAGCAGCAAGAAGACATGTAACTTTGAGCAGCTCCACCCAAGTAAGAGGTGGAACTAAGTAAGAATTTCCAATTACTCTCACTAAAATAGGGGGGTAATTGATGCATGGCATCTGAACAGCCTAAAAAGCTGTGTTCAGGTGCAGTGCACTGGTTTCTGCTGAGCTGCCTTAGGAATTGTATGATCTCAGTAATGGCTGTGCCATCTAGTTCTTGCCAGTTTTGACTACTGCTTCAAATCTTCCACGTTAAGCAGTAATAGAAGACCATAGCAATTAATCATGTCACGTTGCATGTTTTCTCTTGAAACATTTCTGTTTTACTGAGGGGAGTAATACAAACTGAAACCTGTTTGTTAGGTAGGACAAAGGGGTTTCTTAAAAGCGTTTGTCATGGTGACTTTGAAGACATTAGTAAACACACAGCTCAAAAATGTCAGTTTTAAGTAAAAATCACTCCATACTAGTTTTTCCCTCCATTTCAAAAGCATCCTGAACCAAAGACTAACTACTCCAACACTCTGATGAAGAATCATCTCAACCTAACCATAACAGGCACAGCGGTTTTAGAAGACTAATGTCCGGTAAGGCAGAATATTTTTCAAAATACTATCATATCATTCAGTTTGCACCTCAAAATACAATACAAGATAGAAAACAATTTCACCAACCTAGCTCAATGACTGCACTATAAAGTTATGCACCTTATTTCTAGGTATTCTCAAGTGTGTCCATGAGGGCCTCCTTGCATCAAAACAATCGTATTTATTTAGTCTGCCTATTTCAGTGCAAGTTTTGTGCAAACATCAGCTCTGACATCTTGTGTGTCCAGAAAAACTGCACTAACCAAACTCAAATTTAGGGTATCACTTCAGTGAAACCAGTAATAGTTGCTTGGATAACCACAGTACAGGTATCAGACAGTATTTTTCAAGTAGTATCACAGTTCAAAGTACACACCAACTGCTGCTACACCTCCAGCCATTTGAGTGTCTGTCTCAGCTACAGGCAACTCAAGTAGCCGCTACTCCCAGTCATTCATTCCTCAGTTGTACCAGTACAGCTCTCTGCTTGGGAACTAGGTCAGGCCACTAATCTAGGTAAAAAAAATTAATCCCTTCTAGGACAAATTAGTTCACTGTGTAACTCTATACATATCTGCAGCTGAGATGCTGCTGCAGAACTAACCCAACAGGAGCTACTTATGTCTGGCACTACATGAAAAAAAAGTCTGAAAGGGTATGATATTAACACCCAAGAAGCTTGTGCTGTCACTGCATACACAGAACAGGCTACACTGTTACTAGCATCACTATTTTTGCCTCTGTCTCAGCAGCTGCAGCAGTGATGGTTGTACAGCGTTTCCCTTCAGCACTGAAAAGGGAATTGGCTGAGGCAACTCATTCTCTCCTCAGAAAGATGGTTGTCTTCCTTCTTCTAGGAAAGTGCCTGACACTGCGCGATGCACAATGTTCAGAAGACTACAGAGAGGGAGAAAGCCTTTGTCCCAGGAAGGTGGGAAATGAGGAAGCAAGTCTTCCAGTAAGATCAGTTTTCTAAAGAGGTGATGGCAGGGGAATAGGAGAGGCTGACTTGTCCTTGTACGTAAATGTGAAGTCATCCGCCACTCCTAACAAATTATGAACAAACAAAAACAGTATCACAGTGTAATAGCTCCAGCATTCTTGGTGCTGGCAGACCTCTGTCAGTGCTGTGAAAGACTCAGATGGTATTGCCCATCATTGCTGAGCATCAGGTGTAAAACATGAACAAGGTCAAACCCAGGGAGAGTCCAAAACCAAAGTTGAACCTAACTGGCTTTGAACTGCATTTGTAGTTAAGCCAGTAAAACATCTGCAGAAGTAACAGAAACTCCACCTGAGTAGGAGCAAACTGATCTGAGCCAGAGATGGCACAGGGGTTACCATCTCTTAACGGCTGCGTAAGTGAGCAGCACTTTGGAAAGCGCACACACAAACACATACCTATTCACACTTACGAACCCTTTACAACCTAATGAGGGTTACATCCTTCTTTAATTATAAACAGGTGTCTACTTATAGACTTTTAAAGTTCTTTTTTCCCTCCTTGAGTTGTTTTCCTGCGAACATTGCACACCGCACAAGTCGGCAGCAGAAACGCCCTCGTGGATGCTGCTACTGCAATTAAGGGAAGAGTTAACACTTCAGCAGTCTGGGTTCAGAGAGGTTAGCTCGTCTGACCTTCCCCCCTGCACCACCACCCACCCCACCCCCAAGCCCACGGTCTGCGTCTAATTCAGCACCCGGTTTCGGCGGGGGGCAGCTGGCGAGGCTCAGGCGCTTCCCCCTCGGGCACAGGCACGACCGCGGGCCCCCCTCGGCCAGGGGCCTGCCTGCCTGGCACGCCGGGCCGCGGCCCCTCAGGGCGGGAGCGGCGGGAAGGGCGCGAGCGCGCGGCAGGGCGGACGGGCGGCCCTCCACGCGGCCTCTGCCGCTCCGCCACAGCGCGGGACCCCCGCACCCACGGCCGCGCCCAGGGGAGAGGGCGCCGGCTCGGCCCTGCCGCGCCGGGCTCCGGCGGCCGCGGGGGCTGCAGCCAGGCGCCGGGGAAGCCACCCATCGGGCCCCGCCGCTCGGCGGGACACCGCGCAGCGCTCCCCGCCCTCCCCACCCGGGGGCGAACGGCGGTGCTCACCATGCTGCCACGGCGGTGTATCTCGCTAGCGCGGCGCCCGCGGCCCCATGCCTCCCGCCTTCGCGCCAACTCCCGCAGCCCGGCGCGCGGCGCTGCCGTCACAGCCGCGACGGGCGGGGCGGTGGCGCGGCGCGGGGGGGCGGGGGGTGGCGGGGGCCGTCCTGGGCCCGGCCGCCGTGGTGGGGTGGGCACCGCCGCCGGGTTTTGCCCGTGTGTTCGCTTTTGCTTCCCGTGCGGGCCGCTGCGGCGGGTCCCCGGGCCGCGCGGGTTTAACGGCCGCGCTGAGCCTGGGCGGGAGGCCTGGGCAGCGGCGGCGAGCCCCGGCCTGTTAGTAACGGGAGGGGGTATGGCAGCGCGCAGCAAAATGGTGGGCTCCTGGCTGGTGTAGCTCCGCGAGGAGCGGTTGTGCCCTCGGTCAGCAGGCGGGGCGAGCTGACGGGCTGGGCTGTGTTAGCAGGCGAGCGAAGAGCGCCAGGCCTGTGGGCGATGTCCCGGGTGTTACCGCACGGAGGCACGTGAAGCGCCCTGAGCCGCGGGCAGCTGGCAGCACCGCCGCGCAGTCACCGCGGGTGGGGCCTGAACCGGCGCAGCGCATAGAAACATCTCCCAGTAACAAACTGGCGCTGGTCCCTTTTCTGCCTGGATAGGAAGCTTCAGGCTTTAATTCCTCCGTGGTACTGCCTGCCGTGTATTAAAGCTCAGGAGAGCTCGGCGCCTACGTTTGCGGGCCCCTAGAGAAACTGGGAAGTTAAGCTCTGTTTTCACCTGCTTATTGATAACTTCTAATCAGTTGCTAATGAAATCTTGTATGTTTTCTTCAAAATTTTTTTCCTCTTCTTGCTGAACGCTGGGAGGGGAATAAACTTGGGCAAACCAAATAAAAAATAAAAAATAAAAAATAAAAAATAAAAAATAAAAAAAAAAAAAAAAAAAAAAAAAAAAACGGTTCCTTTCTCAATAGTGACTTTGATGTTTAGATTCTGCCAGCCTACTGAGCCGCTCGTTATTCCTAGTCTTGGAGAAGAATGGGGAGGCCAGACAGGATTTGTGATGTTAAAAATACTGCCACTGATTTAGAAAACCCCTCATTAAAAAAAAAAAAAAATCAAAGAGCACAAGTTCAATTTGTATTTGTCTCATAGTTTCCAGTGCTATAGTTTGTATACTTTCTGTAGTCACTTAATTTTCTTTCTTTTTTTAATTTTTTTTAATTTTTTTTTAAGAACATGAGACTGTCTACCTGGTAGCATGGTCAAACTCCAGCAAAGACAATTAAAAAAAGATAAAAGTCAGATCCTTTTGTCCAATCTCAGAAAATGTGAATGTTAATGATACCTATTACCATTCCTGTTTAATTCTTCAAATTAGACCTTAAGTAATTGTAAGACCCTGTTTAAATAGAAATTGCTGCTGTTCTTTTATGAATGCACATGGTCAGGTGGACTCTGGTATTTTTAACATTAGCATAGCTTGTAAATTTGGATTTCTGCATAGGAAACACCTGATGAGCAAGCGAGTGAACATAGACCCACAGCACAGGCTGTGCCTTTCGGCCTTTTTTTGCAACTTACTCCATGTGCACTCAATTAAACGGCTACGCAAACAAAACTGGTATCACTTCAGAAAAACTTCTCCAGCTATGTGTTTGTCTTTACGTATTTCTCATTATGTAATTTTTAAAGCTGTGGATATTCCTGATACCAGAACTAAAGAGTAGTTAAAATGGCTGGCATTTGTAAGAGCCAGACAAACCTGTTTAAATAATGCTGAAGGAATTATTGCATGTGGTTATCTCTATTTGTAGTTGATAAAGCTGCCTAGAGTAACATCCAGCAGAGCAGTATCTGCCTGTGGGCTTGTGACATGTTCATGTTTCTTGGAAGGCAAGAGTTTAACCCTTTATGAAGAGCTCAGACTGAATACCCGGAATGACTGCAATTCACTCTGGGTACAGTGGGGAGACAGGATACCTCTGATTCTACATGCACAGCTATGAAAACAATGAAAGTGGGAAAAACCTTGCTCTGCCACAGGAAACAAAACTGAGTATGCTCACTGTATTATGATGGGCTTTGCAAGATAAAATGAAGGCAATATCCCTTTTGAGTCTCTAATTGATCAGGGGTCATGTTTTAAAGGCATATTGCCCAGCTGAAAGTACAAATTTAAAAAAAAAAAAGTACAGCTGAAGTAATCAATATCACCACTCTATTTACAACTGAGAAAAATATTTTAAAAACTAGACTTGTTTTCAGCCTTTCTGAAAATCACAGGCTATTTGGCTTTTTATGTTGTTTTTTTCCAAAATAAATGAAAAAAAATGAGATACTAACTCTTGAGCTTGAGGGTTTTTTCCCTGTTGAACAAAACTAGTCCTACTGTTATTCTTAGTGTAGGCTTTGTCTTGCTTATTGAGAGAGGAGGTTGTTTATAAGAAAAATACATTCTCTTATATTGAGAAATAAAAATTTCTTTCTGCTAATATTTTCATGTTTATTTTATTTTCAAATTTTTGTATATCAATATGTTGATACAATTTTGGAATTGAAATCAACTTTTATTGCAACATTTGAAGCAATGTTTTATTTCCTGTCCTATAAAATTTGTATTTTGAGTTGTTTGGAACCTCACTGAAGTATAAGGCAGATCCTTGTAACTTAACACTGAGATACTTTTGAAGTCCATAAGGCAGTGTTTCTCACTGTTTAAGGACGATACACTTGAATCACTTAAGAAATAATGAACAGAGATGTTCTGAGCTTCATATGTGTCCAAAAGACCCAAAGATTAGGAATTGCCCTAACAAAATACAGTACGGTAATGCTGAGATTATTAGGAAAACACAACAAAAATATGTTTCCTGAAATTGAAATCTTAAATTCTGTATTTTCTTATAGCATTAATAGGCATTAAATTACTCATTTACTAGACAGTAAGGTCTATTTTGGAGGAATCCTGTAGGGAATATTTTTCTTACTGGAGTCTCTAGTAAAGAAAATCAAATTTCTCTCATTGTAGAAAACAGGAATTAGCATTTTGTTGCAGACCAAAATTCCAAAAATTCTTTGTAAATCTGTGGTCTAGTTTCTATTTACATTAGGCTTTCTATTGTATCCATCACAATTATGTGTCTTTAGAAAAGACTTGATCCCATCTCAAACAGTTTTTGCTGTATAAGGTAAATGTATATGGTAAATATAAGTGATTTGCACCACACTGTTGAGGGCAGTTACATAAGTTGTGCTTTTTCAAGCACCTGGCACTAGCAGATGTGAGCAGCTGATGTTAATGTAAATATTACACTTCTTCAAAGTGAACTTTGGCTTTAGGTCTTTTCTCTCTCCTCATTTGCATATCTAGGCAGAACAAACGTGTCTTAACTCAGATACTCAGCCTAAAATTGTGTAGACACAAAACTCTACTCCTTTCGGTGTGCTGCATTTCTGCAGATCAAAGGCCAGTTTTTCAAGCCAAGCCCTGCAACAAGGAGGATACATATTCAGTGGTCAAGTGAAAAGTTGTTTTCATAATTTGCATCACTTGCCTTGGCAGAGGCAAAGATAGAAAAGGAAATTTGATAGCTAAGAATTGAACTGAATAATCATTAAGCTTCCCAAATACTGTAACATTAATGGCAGGTGCCCTGGAGGTTTCAACCTCTCCCAGCCTCGATTCATTCTGAAACTCATTAAGTGCATGGCAGGAGGCAGGAGATGCTGCTGTGCAGCAGCACACTGACATCCACATACAGCATCAAGGTTGGAGCCTGTACTGACTCTGCCGCTTGAGCTAGTGGAACAATTAATTCCTTCTTCTTCCCTTCCCTTTGCACCCTCTTCTCAGCAGCTCCCAATCACATTTTACTAGTCTGTGCTAATTGTTTTCCAGATTGACAGGCACAGTGTTTCCCGACAGGCACAGTGTTTCCCCAACTCTTGGCTCAGCTAACCGAAACATCCTTCCAAATTCAAGTCACTATATGACTCTCTTTGGTTAAATTGCTCTTTATCAAGTAACATTATAGCCCAAACAGTTAAATGTGACAAAGCAGTAAGAAACTGGATTCAGAGGCTTGAAATATTTTCAGATCTTGATTCTAGTATGCTCCCAGTCCCATCAATAATAAGGAAAGACATACAGTTCACAACTTTGTCCAGATCAAGCATCTGGGAGCACAAGTCTCTGCTGCACCTTTCACATCTCATGCAGATGCAACACATTGTCTGCAACAGGGTGCCAGTGGCACTAACGCTGCTGTAGTTAGCGATGAGAAGCCTGTTGTCTTTACCTTGCCAATACATTGCCATGGTATTACAGAGTGGGTGTTTTGAACGCAAGCATCTGGTAATCATGGTAACTAACTGCTTTAGAAATATAGTGGCATCCATAATGATTTGTATTTGGGTTTTCTTTCGTAAAGTATGATGCATAAAATCAAAGCTTTTAAATGTTGAAATGGAAGGATTATGTTGATGCAATAACTATCCAGATTAGCATTTTAAAATGTTGCGACGGAGGGAAGACACAGTCGCTCAATATGAGTGATCAGCAGACTTCGTTTATTGTACCTTACAGTCACCTTTTATGCCTTCTTATAATTAGCTCATACATATTACAAAAGTTAAGCTCATTATTGGTTAGTTGCCTAAATACCAAGCCCGCCCCTAGTTTCTCTCCTGTAGTTTTCTGTTCCCACCTGCAACATTCTTTTCCCACCGAAATCTTCCTGTTATTGTGTAACAAGGACAGCCAAAGACAGTGTATTTTGCTTTACTTCAGATAAGCTGAGAGCGATGTGCATTTTTGTCCAGCCAGCTGGACTATGTCTATGTGACCCTTTTCAGCTAGCCAGTTATCCACATTAAAATGCTATTCCATAGAATAAAAAAGGAACATGTCAGTATATACCGTAGACCGACTTGGTACAGTCCCTATCTCTTCATCTCCTTCCCAAGCTTCTTTGGTAGCATCTTGGCTGAGAAGTGTGGGGCAGTTACTTGAGGTAGCGGAGGAAATGCTGGGTTTGTTAGGTGGGAGGGACTCATGTTAGATGTTGTGGCTACCCCACCAGCAGGGAATTGCTGTGCAGAAGGTATCAGTGGGAGCGTTCTTCTTCATCTATGGTGAAACTTTCTTGTAAAGGTGCTGCAGAGAAACACAAACATGCACTGGGGTTTTGTTGTTTATCATAAAAACAAACAAAGAAAATGACTGCTATATTCTATTGATTAATCAGCTTTATTGTTAAACTAAAGGTACGTCTCAATGGCATTATGCAATGCTGAAAGCATGCTCTCAGAGGTAGCAGGAGCAGTAAAGTGGCAGTAGCCCAGCAGTCCATCTCGACTTTCATGCCCTACATGCCAGCAGGGCTAATTCATCCAAGCAGAGTCCTGTGGTAAGTTGTTCCCATGTTCAGATTTCAGTGTGTATCTTTCTTGCATGTAAAGTTATTCACACTGCTATCTTGTTCCACAAATCTCTTCAGCAACTGCGGTCTGTGTGTGGATACACTTTATATTACTGTACCTCAACACAAGCAAAAATGGCAGGTGTCAGTCTTACTGTACTGAATAAATGGACTATCTCAACACATGTAGTTTTGCCATAATTTGAAATATTTTAACAGATGAAATTATATTGCATAACTGCTACGATGTTCGCTGTACAGATGCCCCAGCTGTGTATACCAATATTGTTAAATTAATCAGTGCTGAAATAGCGTCTTGTGGGGCTAATTATCTTTGCTAATTGTGGTTATTTGAAGAAACCCAGGGAAATTGCTTAAGATCTGGAACAGTTCCCTGTTAATTTTGTACTGCTGCTGTATGTAGAGCAGTACAGCAGAGCTTTATATAGGGTAGAAAAAATGCTTGCATGTGTTTGAAAGGAATACTGACTTGCTTTGCCTTTTTGAATAGTTAGTGGGTTGTGCATATATTTCTTGTCCACAAAAACAATTTCCCATGAGTCCAGGGAGAATTTTCAGCAGAAGTACAGACATTTGAGCAGGGCAGGACTGAGGAATGACACACTGTCCTTCCAGCCATCCAGTTACACAGGCGGGATAAATCACCTTTTAATTGGAGACTGCATAGTCTGAATTGTATTTCTGCCACATTTCCTCAATATACAGCTGCACAAGGAATAAAGGATGTGATAGCTTCTTTGCACCCTCTGTCACCTATATGCTCCCACCCAAATGACCAAACTTTAAATAATGATAAATTAGTTACTAGTGTTTATATTGTTCGGGCAGCCTGTTTTCCTGCAGTAAGAAGCCAGCTAGGTGTCTCAGTTGTCATAGGGAGGCCACCTTCCTAAAAATTATGCCGTTCTCTGACCTGTTCTAGGTCTCACAGTTCAGGCTAATCATTGACAGGGCTTTTACGATCACAAGCTTTTAGTGAAGCTTTGATAAGACACTCCAGCAGTTCGTGGCAAATGAAGACAGTCTGCACGGTGGGGACTCCGGCGAGTGAATGGATTTTTTTCAGCATCAGAGCAAGAAACCTGACTTTTAACACTGGCACTGTAAACCAGCGTAATGTGTGGCCGACGACTGGAGAGGTTCGTTGCTTTTTGGACATTAGTTTTCACAAAGACAGTTACAGGGCTTGCTGGAGAGGGAAGACCTGTGTGGAAAAAGGACCCACACTTCAGCCCTGTGAGTGAAACACAGATGTTTTTGTATGACACTTTCCCCAAAGAGTTTCTCTGGGGTGTAGGGACAGGGGCTTTCCAGGTGGAAGGCAGCTGGAGGGAGGATGGGAAAGGCTCCTCCATCTGGGACCACTTCATCCACTCGGAGCTCAGGGATCCTGACAGCACAGACGGTGACAGTTACACTTTGTTGGACAAAGATTTGTCTGCTCTGGATTTTTTGGGAGTTACTTTTTACCAGTTTTCAATTTCATGGTCAAGGCTTTTTCCCACTGGAGTGGTAGCAGCTCCCAATGAAAAAGGACTCCAGTATTATAACACCCTTATTGACTCTCTGCTCTACAGAAATATTGACCCCATGGTTACGCTGTACCACTGGGACCTGCCCTTGATGCTGCAAGAAAAATACGGGGGATGGAAAAATGAGTCAGTAATTGATATCTTCAATGACTATGCCACCTTTTGCTTCCAGACCTTTGGGGATCGTGTTAAGTATTGGATTACAATCCACAATCCATATTTAATTGCTTGGCATGGGTATGGCACAGGTATTCATGCTCCTGGGGAGAAAGGGAAAATAACAACCGTCTACTCTGTAGGACACAATTTGATCAAGGTACAGTATAGTAAGATTTTACAAACTGATCTTGCACTGCCATGGGAAATTCTGGGAGGAATCAATCATGTAATCAATGTTTAAAAAAAATATGAAAGAATGTGAAAACACTGAGAAATAACCCTTAGCTAAGGCAGTATTTTTTTAATCCTCATGCTGATTTTATTGTTGTTGTCAGAACAGCTGATTCAGTAATTACTTGTTTTAAAGTGCTTGTTTACCACTTTATTTAAATCAGGTTTTGCCTACAAAATCTGGCTATTAAAGAACATGATTTTATTTATTTATTCTCTCCACTTAGTTAAACACACTGACATGACCATTCATTTGGCTACACTAAAATAACTCTTCTATTAGTTTAAAATTAAATTTATTTGCATTTGCATATTGGATCAGTTGTATTAGCAATAGGGTGTGTATATATAAATATGATTAGTTCTATCTTAGTAAAATCATATCTCGAAACATTTATTGCTAAACTAGCAAGGTCAGCAGTTTGGGCGTTTGTAAAACCCAAATGTCCTCTTCAGTATTTGAGTTTCAAAATCACATTATTTCCATGATATTTTCAACATTTTAATTTTTATGTCAGTCTTATTTATCAGCTGTCTTCTGCAGAATTACACATCCAAAAATCTCAATCCCATGATGAACAGCTTCGACAGCTGCAGTACTGGATCTTAAGTTCATGGTATTCTTTCTTTAGGAAGGACAAAATGAGGTCTGAAGTGGGTCATATTTTTTAAGGAAAAAGTGCAGATGTTGTTCCTGGTATTCTCAATAACTTTACAGAGTTTATAGCAACACCTCTGACAGATTATTAATTTCATCCTACAGAGTAGCTAGTTCGTATGCATAGGAGCGTATATTCTTATTTTCTCCTGCTATAATTTAAAACATTTTCTAATAACAGCAGTTTAATATAAGAATTAACAATATCAATACAGCATGTTTTTCATCTGTAGTGCTCAAAGTACTTTACAGAGCAGGTCACTATCCTGTCTCTGATAGAGCAGCTAGTATAATTCCCCCTGCTTAAACTACTCCTGTCTGTCACAAAGAGAATTTTTCTACTACCTACCATACATTATAAAGGTAATTAATTAATAAATCTGAATATATTTGTCCTACAGAAAGAAGTATGCATGTAGGAAAAAATAGTTGCCAGAGTAGTTAAAAATATTCTGCAACTGACTGACCATTTCTGTTTCTTGTGTTTGCTTCTGGGTTTGAACCTGCAGAATTTTTCAGAAAATTCACACTGTAGTCAACAGTTTTACATAGAAACATAGAAAAGTCATTGAGCACTCTGAATCACCAACCAATTTCAGGCTTGGCACAAGAATGATTTAGCTATTGAGATTTGTGAAGCATCTCAAAGAGAACTGATGCTCAATCATTTGTTTCATTTTTCAAGTGCTATATAAAATATATTCAACATAATACATGTAAAAGATACAATGTAAGTTTGTAGCATTTCTTGCCTTCATTTCTGAGTAGCACGATCAAATCGGGGGTACCAACTAGGCACTCTCTGCATTTTCCCACTCTGTAAAATCCGTGTAAGCAGCACACAGGGAGCAGTACCTCTGCTGAAGAATCAGTTGGGTGTTCCAGGAAGCCAAGCACAGCTGGGTCTGATACACAAATTACTGACCTAAGTTCATTGGTCAATATTATTTAACTCTCAGACTTGATCTGATAGTTGTTCTAGTTTTAAAGTGTGAATCTGAGTATAAAATAAATCACTTCTATGAAAGAGTTAATGAGATTTCCAGCAATACACAATCCATTGACTAGTATTTTATTATTCTTGGGCAGAAGTTATTTTTATGCTGTCTCTTTCTTACAGCTCCATGAACATTACCTAAAGTATTAGCAGCTTATTCTCTTTCCGAAGATTTTAGGTCTTCATGAAGAATCTCAGATTTGTAGTTATGTATTTGAGGAACTGGAGTTTGATGTTCAGGGTTGGAGGTGGAATGGAAGCTCTTGAGATAGCAGTAGACATGAGTCAACTCTTCCTTACAATTTTTTTTTCTTAATAAAATGTAATTAAAGTCAGCCATTCTACAGAATTCATAGGTGGTATTATGTTTCAGTTCATTCATACACGGAGGGTGATAATTGTTACTGATCACTGTAAAAGACCTGATACTACTTCCATGGAAATAAATAGGAAATTTGGAAGTTTGACACTTACAAATTATAAATTCCTAAGGGATTCACTTAGATAAATCTCTATTCAGTTTTATGATCATTACCACTAACAGAAGGAGCATGTGGAATCTTATACCGAATGGAGAATGGCCGTCAAAAGTGTATCTCCCTTGTTCATTAAAGGAGACTGTACTTCCCAAAAGCGACATTGGAAGACAATTAATGATAACATGTAACTTGCCATGTGACATTTGAAAGACACATCAAAGAACATACAATAGCTATGAGCTTGCTCCTGAGGCAGCTGTCATACCAAGGCAGAGAAGAAAAACCTGCACACAGAAAACCGAAATGGTTTTCTTTGATTTTACAGTAAATAAATCTGAGAATAAGCAAGAAAATATAAAGCAGATGAATCATGGTTGGAGCTAAATGAGATATATACCTGATATATTATTATCATTTTCTCTGGATCTAGTTATGTTCTTTTACTTAGATTGAGTTTTGTAAATATCACAAACTGCAGACCAAGCTGTCTTCTTTTCCTCCTCTGTATCAGTGCCCTCTGGGCAGTTCTGCCTTTACCATATAACGGGCAAAAAGGGGCTGCTTCTTTTTTTCCTGTTAAAGATCATTCACACTCCTTTTTATCTGACAGCAGAGCCCAGGAAAAAACTGTCAGGATAAGGTCTCCCTAAAAATTTTCTTCATGGACACACCTCCGTATCTCATACTGGGAAAAGGCAATAAATTCACTTTCAAACATGGTGTCTCCATATAGATCCGTCCACAGACCAGGTTCATCTCTGCGCCCAGCTGCATTGCTCCCAGCTCTTTGGTAGCTCTCCCTATGCCAGCACCTCTTCTTTAGGGACACTGCTGCCTTTGGGATCTTTGGATGAGCATGTCCCAGAGAAGTCCGATAATTCATTCTCCTTAAAAACAAATTTCTACAGAATGAAGGGGGAATAGTTCTTATCTCTGTGTCCAACCAGACACTTTCTTCCCTTCCTCCAAAGGGGCCTCCTTTCCTCAGGATCTAGAAAGATGAAGCTACACCAGTGCCCGTATTTTTTACAGGAGGGAAATCTGTCTCCATCAGGTACGGCTCTAGGGTGGACAGCAGAGTGGTCTATGCTTGTAAATGTCTTCACTGGAACATTTTTCAACCACTAGTAGCCATAGCCACCAGTGATGAGGTTAAATTCAGCCCTGATTCACACTTTTTCCATATGATTTGTTATTTTCAGGTTAGCTTTCTTATTATTCTTGGAAATTGTGAGGAAAACCAAAATCCAAATGCAAGACGGTTAGCATACGACAAATTTCATAGTAAAGCCTCAGTCCTTCAAACCACTCTCTTAGAAATTTAGCTGCCTACATCTCAAGAGCCCTTTTTTTCTTCACAAGGACTGAGCTTCAAAGTCAGTTTGCAAAATAAAGGCTTTAACTCTACTGACGACATGTCATCTTTACTACAGACCAAAAGGGCCTTGAATTGAAATATACTCTCCAAATAAGCCACACACACCTGGCCTTCTTCTGAAGTGATACTTAACACCATCATCATCAGACTCTGCATTCTAGCTCTTCATGGTTTAAAAAACAAATAATTAAACATGAAGCCAGAATAATTTTACTAACATTTTTTAAATTCTAGTTTTCCTAAATATTCTTGCCCTCCAGCACACTAAAACAACTCCATATACCTCTGACATTGTTTTGAGTGCTCATTGCTGAGACATTCAAGGAAAATTGCTTGACTTTAACATATCTTAAGAATTGGTCTTTCAATAGTAAGCTCTGTGTACATACATGATAAATTACAGGATCAGAGTTTGAAGAAGAGAGGAGAACAATACTGTTGTCTTGATTTTATTAAATTGACTTATCCAGGCTTTTTACAGGGTTAATACTAACTGACTTAGCAGTCCCTCTGACTTTCAAGTCTATGGAATAATTTCTATATTAATGTGTCGCATGCATCTAGAATAAATACACAATATTGATCTAGCTTTCACTGTGTACTTAGCCTTGACATTTGTCCTTGATCTAACAAGGAAAGTGAAAGATTAGGGATTAAACTCTAACTGAAAAAAGATTAGTTGAGATTTACTCAAAACAGCCGATTTGAGCTATGATACAGCTTTTAAATTGATGTTTGTTTCATATGTGGTCTTACAAAACAAATTATATTATTCAGTTGGTTCCATCAACAGTAAGTTTGCACTTAGCAAACACCTTCCACCTGAGAATGTTAAGCTGCTTTACAGATAATTAACAATTTAAAACAGAATTATAGACAAGCAAATGTTATTGTCTCTACTATGCCTGTAGCAGCCCTTACTACAGACAGTGACAATTTTTTTTCCATAGAGTTAACCCTCAGAATTAAGCGGTATCAGTGACACATGTGAATTTGTGTATGGGAATCCTATCTTGACTCATTAAATTTAATTATTTGTACTTGAAGTCTGCTCCTGTAGAATTATACCTGTGGCTGTATTCTCTACTGTAGACAACTTTTTTACTAGAAATTTTACTTTTTTTCTAATCAACCTCCTGAAAATGTGTATGAATACAATGACTTGTCCCTGATTGTCTTTTACATGTCAGTATTGCATTCTAATTAGCTGGGGTTTGGCAAAGCCCTCTTTCTCCACTTCACCTAGAAATGTGTGATTGCTAAGATTTACCTGGTGCTGTTGTCACGCTGCTTGGCACTGTGCATAGCGCAGCTGGCTTCAGCAGGGTTTTTCTTGTTAAGCCAATGCAACCATATATCTTTGGCTAAACAATGGTGTTAGTAGCCTGTGTCTGGGGAAAAAAAAAATACTAACCAGGTGAGAAATCACTAGAGGCAGAGAACAAAGCAAGTCTGGCCTCAGCAGTCACCCTGGGCTGGAGGGACCTCCAGGAGAGGACAGCAAGGATAACTGAGGAAATGGCCCTGACCGCTTAAATTTTCTGATGAGACAAGTAAGAAATCCATTTTATAATATTTTAACTGTATCTTGCAATTTGCCTGTGATTACAGTTTTGCTGACTTCCCTTTTCAGCTACAGAACCTGCATTTCAAAGGTTAATGTTACTTTATCAGTATTTTCAAAGACAGACCTTGAACAAATGTTACGGGCATGACCTTAGAAACCATAAATAACTGATACACAAAATTCCACAAACTGTAATTCTTTGGTGCTCCCTAGCTTAACCAAATATCTACCACATCAGGTCTTCTGTTTTTTTTAAACTGTCAAGGCTGGTGTTTCTAGATATATTAACTGAAATTATAGTCAAAGGTAAGCAATGCTGTTTGGCTTGGTAATGGTGGTGGTCTAATGGCACTCTGAGTGTTTCACAATGCTTCTCGATGTTTTTTATGGGCGCAGTTATTTTCTTTCTGTCTTAAGAGTGTAAAGCCACACTTCAGGAATAAGGTAAACCCTGAGTTACTTGACAACTCCTCAGCTGGGAGAGATCAGCTCCCTTCCCTTGTGTCAGATCTTCTGGTGTGATTCATGCTGCGATCCAGAATCACCCTTCTCTGACACCTGAGCTCTCCCCTTTTCCTCTGGGACTTTGACAATGCTAGTGGTCCTTCAGGCTGTCGTGTATTCTTTTTTTTGTGTAAATTTCAGCTGCCGTATTCTCTTATTTAAGTAATTAGCAACTTGACATTTAAAGGTAAATAGAGTGTGTGACAATGTTAAGCATTCTAAAACAGGATGATAATCAGAAAAATGGAATTAAGATGTGATACAAGGTATGCTTTGTCACTAACTTGAGTAGCAAAACTTCTGTCTGTCCCAGGGCAGTCAATATTTGGCCAGCTACAAGTACTAAAACATGCCATACCCAATAGAACTTATGAGATACTGCTGCCAAATTACCTTTTGAAACCAAGGTGTTGTTGCTCTCTACTTCAAATGAAGCTTCATTCTGTGCTGTTGCATGTGCTGTCAGAAAAAATATTATTATAGCAGCTTCAAAGAAGGAATGAACTAAAATTCTGGATCAAAATTCTCATACAGAACTGTGAAACTTGACGTTTGGGTTCAAACTTCACAGCTGGGTCCTTTCTCTTAAGTTTTTACATTTAGGGACTACACAAATATCAAAAGTTGAACACTTGCTCATATGATTAGGCCAAACTAAACCAAATGGAAGTATATCCCAAGAAGAGGGATGGGGTGGATGTAGTTTGAAGAGAGTAAATCCAGGTAGCCCCCATAGCACAGAGCAGTTAATAGCACACAGCCAACATGGACAAAGGACACATCATTTGAGATGCATAATTTATGGAACAATTTTAAAGATGGTTTAAAATTTTAACTGTATCAGGAATCACTGCTTGACAAAGAAAGACATAGATGGGACTGTCTAGATCATGGAGAT
This sequence comes from Falco rusticolus, assembly GCF_015220075.1. Classification (NCBI taxonomy): domain Eukaryota; kingdom Metazoa; phylum Chordata; class Aves; order Falconiformes; family Falconidae; genus Falco; species Falco rusticolus. Next base: position 100,243,861 of record NC_051187.1, read on the forward strand.
CAAATCCCACCATGAACAGCTGTTTAGTCCCAAAGTGTCTGTGTAACAGCTATTCACATCCCTGCTGGGACTGCTCGTGAAATTTAGACCTATATGAAAAGGCAAAAAGCCACAGCCTTGATGTGTTATAGGAACACCACGCATGAGATACCGAGCATTACCATCATCTTGAGGTACCTTGCAGTATAACAGCGATTACCCTTTACGACTATGCAGGGTAATTAGCGTGCCTTAACTGTTTGTTAATATTTCCATAGAGGCCTGTGGTGAATCAGATGCAGCCACCTGCCTGTCTAGCTGCCAATGTGCACAGATGTGTTAGAGACTTACAATGTAATGCTGTTTTTCTCTCATCAGGCTCACGCAAAAGTTTGGCATAACTACAAAAAACACTTTCGACCATATCAGAAGGGGATGATGTCCATAGTATTGGGATCCCACTGGATTGAACCTAACAAATCGGAAGATGCTTTGGACATTTCTAAATGTCAGCAGTCTATGGAGAGAGTACTCGGATGGTTTGCTAAACCCATATATGGGGACGGTGATTATCCAGAAGAACTGAAAAATAAATTCTCATTTTTGCCACGGTTTACTGAGGATGAAAAAAACTACATAAAGGGAACAGCTGACTTCTTTGCATTTTCCTTTGGTCCTAATAACTTTAAACCTCCAAACACTCTACCAAAAATGGGACAAAATTTGTCACTCAATTTGAGGGAAGTACTGAACTGGATTAAACTGGAGTACAACAGTCCTCGAATCTTGATTGCAGAGAATGGCTGGTTCACTGACAGCCATGTGAAAACAGATGACACCACAGCCATCTACATGATGAAAAACTTCATTAATAAGGTTTTACAAGGTTTGTACACAAGTTAGTTGTTGGATTTTTGGAGGGCTTTTTATGATCATTTGATACTAAGCTCTGTAATGATTTAATCATTTTTTTAAAGAGATAATGGTGACTAAGTTAATTATTAATTATTTATACTGCATCAGTACAAGTCATGGATCAGGATCTACTCATTCTAGGTGTTGTACAAGCACAGAAAAAAAGACAGTCCCTGTCCCAGAAAGCCGAAGTCCAACATCTGTGTTGGTCAGAAATTAATGAAAACAAATCTATTGGATATCCCTTTTCACTGCTGACAGTCTGCCTGTAAAACCGTTGTGCAGGTACATACCTTGACAACGGGAAGGTGAGACCGTGACTACAGACTGTCATTGCCATGCTGGGGTCCTATTCCAACGTCAAATGCATGAAGGGAATCAGCAGGAGAAGGGCAATCATTTTTCAGGATTATTGCATGCCAAACAGAGTAAGTTTTAATAACATAGTTTTAAACTTGGTATTTGCCCTTCATAAAGCCAGGGTACAGGAGTGCTCTCTGAAGGCAAAATATTTAATTTTGTATGAAATATAAACACTGTTAGTACCTAAAGCCTTTGCAAAACCAGTATTTCTTTTCCCCCTCACCCAGTTTGTAGGTTTGGCACTGGAAGAGGGACAGCTTCTGGTCCCAGAGCCATCCCCCCAGCAGGCTGCCCCACTGCTGGTGCCGTGCTGCAGCTACGGAGTGGCTCGGGTGCCTTTGCAAAAACCTTTCTTATCCTCAGAAAAGGGAAAATACGAGTAATTGTTTACTCTGATGCCAAGTCAGGAAGTACCGTATCATCAACAAATGTAATTAATCTCCAAATGGAGGTTATCCAGATATATTTAAAGTTGGTTCAAATTATAAACTGCACATAGCACAACTGTGCGCTGTGTCCTGCCTTCTCCATTTTTGGAGGAGTTACATTCCAATATTTGGTTTATGATATTTTAAATACTGCAGTGACACAGCAGGGAAGTCTAGATGCAGGCCTGGATCTGGAGATGTGGAACAGGTAAATTTTTGGACACATACATAAGAAAATCCACAGCGTGTTCTTTTTTTTAAATCGCCTACAGCAGACCTGCTGTAATAACCATCCGTGAATTCACGCTTCTGAAATACTTGGTCAATGTTCAGCCAATAACTGTTTCTCAAGAACTGTCAGCTACATTATTATGTATGCAGATACTTCAATCTCCTCCGCAAAATACAAGATTATCTCTTAACACATTTTTCATGAAGCAAACTTTTAATTTGTCTGATCAGGAATAACACTTGGAACACATTTTCATATTTTTACTTACAGAGAAGTGAGGTATAAACTTGCTGTTTGCAGCAAAATCAGTTAGATCATGGTAACCTCAAAATATCATTTGTAGAGGCCAAATTGTAATGGGATGGTGACTGCTGAGATAGCATGTAGCAGGCTATAAGGAGCTATACTCACGTGTGTGCGCTCAAGGAGAGTGCTGTCAACTTTGCACTGTACGTCTGTAACTCACGGCACTGTGAGTCATGAAAATATATGGTGTGTAACATCACCATTGCAATGAACTGACCTCAATTATGACACAAGTATGCAATTTAAACTACAGCTTCTTAGCAGCATGCATACGCCCGTCGGTGCTGAACCTATTACTTCTACAGGACTCCAAGGCTCCGCCTATAGCAGGCATAGAAATGCCTTGAGATCGCCTTCTGTGGCTGTCACCTCTGGTGACACAGGGACCTTAACTCCCAACTTTGTCTGCCTTCAGCCCCTCGTTCCTGCCCCCAGCCACCCCCTTGTTTTTTAGGAGGAATTTCTTATCCCCACCCTAACGCTCAGTGAGGATCAGACTTCTGTTTCTGCCCTCTCCTTTCGGTGTCACCGCAGACAATACTGTGGACATGCTTTCATGCCGATCCACAGGATCTCTACCTATCACCCACCTGTTAATTCTTTTTACTGCAAAATATACACTAAATAGCGCTTTTCCCCCTACCCATTTAAACTGCCAGAATTTCTCATCTAGGCATGAAGCATCTCAAGTACCACGGCATTTTTTGCTCTGACAGTTAAACTTAGCTCCCATGCATTCAGTATGCATCTAGAAAAAAATATTTTTTTTCTCTGTTGTACCTTATGCTGTCCCTGTATGTCTACTTCCATTTGTTCAACCTTCCTCACTGCAGACACAAAGTACTCATCTTTACTTGCAAGGCTTGTCTGGCCTGTCTCTTCATCCTCTACATCATTCTCCACCTCTGTGTTTTGCAATTGGTATTTTCAGGCATTTTTGTACTTTGGCCCATAGGTTCCCTAATATTTACAAGTCATTTTTCTTGAAAATACATGCCATTGTATTGCTTCGTTACATTCCCTCTTCTCCTTACCAGTATTCTGGCCTTGTCTGTCAGTTTCTTGTATATTTACACTGCAAGCTCTTGGGCTTTCTGATTTCTTCATCCAGCAGCTAGTAAAATACCATGGTGACTGTCAGCGCTGCTGGGTGCCTTGTCGCTCTGCTGCAGGGACACAAGCACTGCAAAACTGCCCCCTGCTGAAGCTGCAGCGTGGTGTGCACAGTGAAAAGTACTGAGAAAATCAGGCAAAGCAGCACTGGGCAAGAACAGAGCTTTAAACGAGAATACTTTGGGTTTATTCCTTGGCTTACCCTCAGTGGACTTCAGGTAAAATGTGGCCGTTCGTCTGCCTGTGTCAAAATCCTTGGTAACCCCCCTTGGTCACTGCTTTGCCCTTAATATTCCAGCCCTTATAAGGTTAACCTGAGCAGTGATCACGAGTTATTTCCTGGCTTAAAGCTGGCGACAGGCAGCTAGTGTTGACCATGGAGCCTGGACTTTTTCTTCCAGGCTGCCAGCTGGCACACGCTGTAAGTGGGTAACGAACGTCACGTTAGCTGGTGTCCAGCGAGAAGCTGTTTTGGAAGTTCTGCTGCCCTGCCTGGGGAATCGGGTCCCACATCTGAGAAAGCAGCCATTTTGTCATCTTTCTCGTATATATATAAAAGATTATATGTGTGCTGCTTTGCAAGGCAGAGGGACATAAGATTGTCTGAAGAAACACGCATGTGCTGCATTTATGCTGTGAAGAAATGAAGCGCTTCAGTCTCTGGGTAGATCAACTCAGCTTCTTCTAAAGTCATCATATGTCCCATACCGACATAGTTAATGTGTCAATCTAGAAGCTGGATAGACATTCCTAAATGTTAGAGCTTGCAGAGATCTTTAATAAAGGTAGGGAATTTTAGCTTCATGACAAATACAAAGTCACAGACTAGATCAACTGTTCCACCTTTAATTTTTAGTCATGATTCTCTAATATTATTGCTATATATTACTTGCAAATCATCAAACACAACCTAAAATGTGGATGTGGCATAATACTTCATGTTTGCTCAGAGTAGAAATAAAGTATCCTACAGTAATTTAATTTCTTAAGGAACTAGTGGTGTACCTATTTTTTAATGAATAAACGCTAAGATACATAATGCCTGTCACAGTTTTGCAATGAATGACAATGGGCCAATAACCCTATGAGTGTTGAGAAAACCTTCAAGATTTTCAAAGTGATCAGACCTTTCTTGTAAATATCTCTTTTATATGTTAGAGAACTAAATGTAAGACTCATGGATATTACTTTCTCTTACGCAGCTATTAAACATGACAACATAGACGTGTTCGGTTACACGGCCTGGTCACTCCTTGATGGCTTTGAATGGCAACATGCTTACAACATCAGGCGTGGATTGTTTTATGTAGATTTCAATAGCGAAAAAAAGGAAAGGATTCCCAAATCATCTGCACTTTATTATAAACAAATCATACGAGAAAATGGCTTTTTCCCAAGGGAGTCTACCCCAGGCTTGCAAGCTCAGTTCTCCTGTGACTTCTCCTGGGGTATCACCGAGTCTGTTCTCAAGGTAAGCATAAAACCCCGGGAAGACCGCTGGAGGCGGAGCGATCAACAACTTTACTTTGTGAATAAATGCCTGCGTATGGCACCTTGCATTCAGGAATCTCAGTGCACGCTGCAAACAGAAGTTAAGCCTAGCCGTAACTGCATAGGTTTCATTTTGTGTACTTTACAGCTTTTTGAGTGAGCTAGTCACAGCGTGCTGGGTGCTCCTGCAGCAGCAAGCCCCGCTGCGGGAGCCCGTCCAAGGCTGGCCCCCCCCTTGCCCTCCCTCTGCTCGTGCCTGCGTGTGGCACAGCAGATCGGGAAACATCAGGCCAAGAAGTTGACCCCAACCGATTGTTCCTGGGTTATTTTTCAACCAGGGGAGTTTCCCGATCCAGTTTGCAGCGTGGCCATAGGGATGCCTATGACAGCGTGACGGAGCGGGTGGCACAGAGCAGGGACAAGGTGGTTGTGCGGAGGATAGCAGAGCTACCTGCAGGCTTGAGGACTCATCTAAAATAACTGAATGAAGCAGAAACAGATTCTTGTGTTGAGCCTGGCTCTAAGTGACACTTAGACATGTGGGTAACAAGCTATTCTTTAGAAAGATTTACACCACGGGCGAAGGTAACAAACATCAGCACATATAGCTTTTACCATCTGAGCTCATGTTTGAAAACAGATCACACCACCTCTTCTCCAAACTGGTTCCTGCAGTATCTATTTCTACTTTAAATTTGGTAGATAAGCTAACTGTATGTATGGCCAGTGTTGGGATTCTCTTTTTGTCATCGCACACAGAAAGGTAGTCCAATGACCAACATCAGCCTCAAAAAATAACAACAAATCTCCACAATTTAACCTATTCATTGACGACCAATGGAAAAAAAGTAAGGCTTCTATATATGTTGTTAATACGCAGCATGGAGAAGTCCATTTTCTTAAAAAAATCAGATTTAATCTAAGTATTTTAAGCTTCGCTGTATTGTATTCCAAATCCAAAGTATTTTTAAAAATTGGAATAGAAAACAAAAAAAATCATGTGCTACACAGAGCCTTGTTAACTAGCAGGAGATATAACCAAATGCTGCAAGCTGTCTGCGTCAGATATTTGCACAGGGAGGACTACCAGTAAGGCCAGGAAATACTATGCCACAGTTTCACAAGGTTGATCTTGTCAGCAGTGGCGAAATAATCCGTGCCTGCCTTGTATATGCCCTGGTGCTTGTTCTTACCACCCTGCTCTTCTGCCAGCTGCCTGAGAACTGCCGTTTGCATGACCGAAGAGCGAACTCAATCAGGGAGATGTATCTCTGTGAAACTATAATTTGTGTAGGCTAATGGCAGGGCAAACGCCAGCATGTAGCTGAATAGAAAGGAGAGTGCAATTTTAATGTTTTCTGTAGATGAAGGAACAGAACGGGTACTACCACTAGCACAGACAAACCCCATGTAGGTGAGGTTACCCTCTTCCCCTCGAGGCATCTAAGTGGGACCTTCCGACACCCAGCACTAATCCTACAGCCAAACACAGGCAGAAACACAGCCTACGAGCAAGCATTTGTTTAATTAAACCCCACTGTAACACCTTGTTTTATTTCCACAGGCAGAATCTGTGGCTTCCTCACCGCAGTTCTGTGATTCCAGCCTGTACCTCTGGAATGTCACAGGAGATGGGCTCCTGCACAAAGTTAAAGGGGTGAAGCTAAGAACCCGACCAGCACAGTGCACGGATTTTGTCAGTATTAAAAGGCAACTTGACCTCCTGGAAAAAATGAAAGTCACCCATTACAGATTTGCACTTGACTGGTCACTAATTTTACCCAATGGAGATTTGTCCGTGGTCAACAGGCAAGTTCTTAGGTATTACAGATGTGTGGTCAGTGAAGTGCTGAAACTCAATGTCCAGTCCATGGTCACCTTATATTATCCAACTCATGCCTACCTGGGCCTACCAGGACCTTTGCTGCAGACAGGAGGATGGTTGAACCAGTCTACTGCCTATGCTTTTCAAGACTATGCAGCTTTATGTTTTCAGGAACTTGGCGATTTGGTCAAACTTTGGATTACAATAAATGAGCCTAACCAGCTAAGCAATGTCTACAATAGGAGCAGCAATGATACATATCGGGCAGCACACAATTTATTAATAGCACACGCCATGGCCTGGAGAATATATGATGAGCAGTACCGGTCCTTTCAGTATGGCAAGGTGTCCCTGTCCCTGCATTCAGACTGGGCTGAGCCTGCCAACCCCTACTTTGAATCTCATTCAAAAGCTGCCAGCAGGTTTCTTCAGTTTGAAATAGGCTGGTTTGCCAATCCCATATTTAAGACTGGGGACTATCCAGCTATGATGAGGGAATACATCAACTTTAAAAACAGAAAAGGCCTCTCATACTCTTCTTTGCCATCTTTCACAAGAGAGGAAAAGCAGCTTGTCAAAGGTGCAGCTGACTTTTATGCGCTGAATCATTTCACCACCAGATTTGTGATTCATGAACCTCAGAATGGGAGCCAGTATGAATTTGATCGTGACATTCAGTTTCTGCAGGACATCACGTGCCTGAGCTCCCCTTCTCGTTTGGCAGTGGTGCCCTGGGGAGTGCGCAAAGTTCTCAGGTGGATTAAAAAAACCTATGGTGACATCGATATTTACATCACAGCAAATGGAATAGATGACCAGTCCTTAGACAACGATGAACTTCGAAATTATTACCTGGGAAAATACGTACAAGAGATTTTAAAAGGTGAGTACATGATAGATTCAAGCTCCCCAGAGCCATTTCCCTGGCACAGACGCAGGCATGCCCTAAGCAAGCACCTAACACTTGCCCTAGATGGAGCAAGCAGCTCCAGTTGAGATGCAAGGACTCACCATCAGCATTCACCCCCTGAGGGGCCTGATTCTGCAGTCATGCTCAGGGCAGATACAACACAAAGCAATGCCACTGAGCCTCGCACGTGAAGTGCAGCCACGGCTGCTTCCAGTTTAAACCACTTGAGAAGCCATCTGGGCATGCATATACAGCAGAGCAGTTATTCAGAAGTTTGTAGCATGTGGCACTTCAGACCAACAACTCCCAAGAGACAACTCTATTTTCTACTCTACAAATAAAGGTGGGAGCCTCCTTGCTTGCTTGCTGAACTAGAGTCATTGGACAGGAAAGCACAAGCAAGTCCAAGGAGACCTGGAGGGACATACAGAAGAAATACAGCAGGTCACCAGTTTTTTTAAGGAGCTGTTGTTGAAGGGAGTCAAACTCCAGTTCCTGTTCCACTACTTGCTTTGTCCTGGGCACCTACAGAAATCTAGTTCTTCATTTTAGAGAAAAAATTAGGAACAATTATGGAGGTAGAGGACAAAAATGTTCAAGACAATGATCTTCAGCAATAGCTTATTGTATAAGAAATGCTGCAGGGACCTTGCCCCTCCCATCCCTCTTCCTCCAGCCAAATGGTAAAAGGAAAGCAGTGAGCCACAGGATACCAGTACCTCAGTACCTGAACCATACAGCCAAAATGAGATGTACAGTACATCCCTGAGCTCACTGTTCCCTAATGGTGAGCACTAGCAAGTTCCCTGATCAGGACATGGGGCATCTAAAAGCTCTTCTGAGGCACCTGTGCCCAAACCTAGTCTACTTTATCATGGTTTCTCCTCCCTAGGAGCTAGCTACGTAAAAAATGAGATGGATCTACTCATGGCTAAGCATGGCTTCAGATTACTTCGAGACACCAACAAGAAATAACGCATTCCCCCACCAGTGCTTAGCTCTTTCTCAATTACTACAGAACTAATGAGCATTTGCTTATTTATTTGCCATGCTGATTTCATATTGCAAACAAGAGAACAATAAGTTATTTAAGGAAAGGGTTGTTTAAGGGGGACTTCATCATAGCATTCCCATTATGATTTTCAGATAGCATGACTTTATAGTACTCACAAAAAGATTCTCACAATTTACAGTGTTCTTAACCTGGGTCACATCTCCGACTATGCTCTCTGCTTACAGAGGAGAGATGTTTACTTTACTCACCAAGGCTGCTATTCACGATTTCATAATTTTCACCAGACACTTGGGTGCGGCAGTATAACATACAGTCACAAATCCTGCAGGGCTGACCAGCTGGGTTTGGAGCAGGGCACAAATTTTTGGAAAGCTCCTCTCATGGCACAGATAAGCAGCTGCTCCCCTGGAATCATCACAGCTGGGTTCAATAAAGAGCAGCATCTGGCTTCTCCCAGGAAAGCGAGCTCCCAGCACTAACCCTGTTCAAATCCAGCTTTCACAAAGTAGGTCCAGAAAATTACCAAATTCCATTTTTTTTAAAACAGTGATGCACTGTTTCTACTTAAGACAGTTGAGTATTAGTAGAAGCATTTAAGTGTTACCTAAATATTTTATGATGCAATTACACTTTTTGTATTGATAGATTAATCATTTGAAAGCTGAACTCATTACCAGAAAGTCTGCAGGTCATACAAGGTTTTATTAACATTTGGCTTGGGTTTTGTTTTTTTTTTTCTCTTCCCAGCATACTACATTGATAAGGTCAAGATTAAAGGCTACTATGCATTTAAACTGACTGAAGAAAAATCTAAACCCAGATTTGGATTCTTCACTTCAGATTCAAAAGGAAAGCCTTCAATAAAATTTTACAATAACCTGATCAGCAACAACGGCTTTCCTGCTGACTATTCAGTCTGTCGTCCCTCCAACCAAGAAAGGCAGTGTAGCTTCTGCTTGTTTATTTCTCAGAAGAAGCCATTAATATTTTTTGCCTGCTGCCTTTTCTCTACCCTTATCTTGCTTTTAACCATTATTTTTTTTCAAAAAAGAAAAAGAAGAAAACGTTTTAAGGCAAAAAGCATCTGGTGCATCTGTGTTTCATTTTAAAAAGGGGGCACAAGCTCACTTTCAGTGAGATCCATCACTGTTTGGATTCTACAGAGGACGATGCAGATCAGACAACTGTAGAAAAGCACTACATGAGTCACTCCAGTCACACACCCAAGCATTTAGTTTGAAAATGGAAAGTAGTTGTATGCACAGGAAGAAGAGCTATGATGACATTTGTTTCTGTTGAAATTACTTTTATCCACCTACTGTACACAGAAAATAAAATGCAACTATTAAAAAAATGAAAGAAGAACATTTTATGACTATCCTGTGCCTTGGAATAACTTTTCAAACAGTTTGACTTGAAAAGATACTAAGCTGAGAGAACTGATATGCACTTTTCTATGAACGTCTGGACTAAAGAGTTTTGTGATGTATATTCATGTTATCAATGTCGTTGAGCATGAAACTGCAGTTGTTTGAGTTTACAAATAAAAGTATTATTAAACCCCACAAACTTTCAACTATGTACAAGAATGGAATATCCTGGGCCACCTTCTGAAGATAACCTGGATTTGTTCTTTTAGAGGTAACTCTGTTACTGACCAGCATAACTGGATCTCTTACATATGGGGTGAAGCAGAGATCAGACATTAACATTTTAAGCAAATGTAACAGGACCCACAAGAGACAAGTCAACATAATATACAATCGCTGTTTTTCATCTCCAAAACCAGGAAGCCATAAAAAGTTTTACTAGCAGAGAACATCAAAATAAAGATTAAAAAAAATTAAAAATTAACCCACTCAAGAAAGTGATGAATGTAACTCTAAATTGCACTTTTTCATAGAAATGAATCTGTATTACCATCTTAGCCCTGGTCAAGCGCCAGTGCAAGCCATGGGTGGGATAAAACCACGAGTGTCTTGCTATTACTGCATTAAACAAAAGCTACCAAACCCAGGTATAACACTCTTAAAGGATAAATGAATCCACTGTGTCATTTAAACTTCTCAGGGACCAAACCTGAGGTTTCCCTTGGTCTGGTTCTGGTCATCTCAAAATGACCCCACCAGGTTTCTCCCGGGAACTGCACCACCATGTAGAATTGACATTGGCTAGCCTTTTCAGTCATTGCATCAATCTTCGCTGCTCAGGCAAGTACCGCTACCTCTGGAGGGGTAGAGAAGCTGCTCTAGAAATGGAAAGAAGGGCAAAAAGAGCCATCAGTTAAACACCTGCTGCCTTCCTCCACTTTGCAACCTTCTTTTCCAGTGGTTAGTACCATTTTCAAGACACAGTGAACCCCCCAACCTGTTTCCACTAGACGCTAGTTACCTCAGTCTTAAGGTCCCCAAACCAGATAGACGCACTTTGTCTGTAGCCCAGCACCTCTGAAGAGACAAGGCATACAAACACATTGGCTTTTCCAACCGCATCTGGACACAAGATAGCATCAAACACAAGGTCTACGATAATACATTATGATAAAGTCAACAATAATGTAAATTATGAAAGCGTCATGGCCACTTACAGGCTACTGGAAACTTTGTGGAAGTGCTGCTTAAGAGGATATGCACAACTGACTGAACCCCAGACTCCGAGTACTTGACCCAACCTGAAGTCTCAGTTCATAAACATGAGACTATTTCTCAATTATATTTCAAGCATTGGTCAACATCACAGAAGGTTCATTAATTTGAAAGGTAACTACTAGTAAAACGATGAGGGACCGGCCCATTTTACACTACAAAATGTTCTGCAAGCACAGCCAACAGCACAGGTATTAGGTGGTGCGTACATCCTTCCATCACCCAAAGGCACTGACTAGTAATCACTCACCGCAGCCATGGAATCAACCTGAAGCGTACTATAGGGAAATTCCTCTTGAATCCCATGTGCACTGGGGGAGCACAGAGAATTCTGGAAGACTCCTCTAGCTACATAGCTTGAACCGCTCAAGAACCAATCTTCAAAATGTTAAGCTGGCCATGTAAAATTTCCACATCCACACAGTACTACTACTTTCCAAGGCGCAGAAACTCTATAGAAACCCATTGAACTCTATAGAATTACAAAGTGGGTGCTCTGAGCAACGTTCTGCATTCCTTTGTCACACATAGATGCTTTCCTCAATATTAAGCTTACCCACTGATTGCTAAGTCTGTTTATAAACTATCCTGGTATTTTCTGTGAATCTTTTTTCAAAACTGAATTTAACAAGTGCCAATGTGGATTCTCCCATAGCACAACAGCCCAAATACATGTTGCTACATGGCAAGATTAGCATAGCAACCAAGAAAAAAAAAACAGTTATATCCCCAGAGGACACAAACCACTTGGTGGAACTCAGCAATAAGCTCCGTCTGAACTGAGGTCAAGTCTTCAAACTTCTTAGTTGAGCAATATAGCTAAAGCATCATATTGTCAGACTACTTATTCTATCCCTGTATTTACTTTAAATGGTCATATCAATCTGGTTCTACTGATTGCAGTTTTGTTATTTATCTATTTCAGATTAAGTCTTCACAAGTTTGAATTCCCCTCCAGAAACTACACGGAAATCAGCTTTTGCAATTTGAAGTTCTGCAATGATGTGAAAGAACACTATAGTGTCCTTTCCCCAAGAATAATGCTTTTGCTACTTAAGGCTACAATTTTAAACCACCACTTCGTGGCTTTACACAATGGGACCACGTTCTACCACCATGAGGTTTCCAAATCACAGACTTCATTCAGTCTGAATGTTCTCAGGAGACCGGTAAACCAACGTGTACACAGTGCTAACATTATCTTGCATTACCCTGTGACAATCTGCTTCTCCAAAAGGCAAAGATCTTCAACAGGTCCACACAATCACCATTTAGTTCTTAAAAAAACCCAAAAGGCCAAGATATGAAATATTTTTTATTTTATTAACCTCTCAAGTTGTTTGTATTTTGTATCAGATTCTTCAAGCTGGCACCTGCGGGTATAATGTCTCATGGTGGTTTGTTTCAGGATCCAGACAACTGTAAATAAAAAGTTAAGAGCTTTTAGAAAGGTTTTAGCACTGTAAATGTGAAATTGAATTACAGACATGTGACAAGTTACTTTATCTGATAGTTTTAATTCAAGACAGACATTAATAACTCAAAGAATTTAATTTTATTCAGACAAGATTAAAGATGCCTAAACAGAACAACTCATGACTGTTTAACAAGCAGGTAACAAACTGTTTCATCTCTCAAGGAACTCAGAACAGCACCAATTTTTTTTCAGTAGCCTGCAAGTGTCTGGTACCTGGCTGGTGATTTAAAAAAAAAAAAGTAGTTTATGAAACTCCCTTCTCATCTGCATTCTCTGTCTCAAGCTTAGGTTCAGAAGGCACACAACACTTACTTTATTTGCAAGTCAGCCTGTCTCACGCTGCACAAGTGTTCTGTACCATGTATGCAACCATACATGGCTGAAATGCATCAGACTCCCTTAACAGTTAAAATTCTTAAATTATCCCCAAATCCTTGTACTCAACTTCAGTAACGAATGTGCATACACAATGTGAATAATTGTCCTGTTTACAAGCATTTACACACAAATTACACAGAAGATGTTTATATATAAATTAGGCACCGAACACTTTTTTTAGTGAAGTCAATGTCCAACCCAGAGGAACTTTAATTTAAGAAAATCTTCTCTGTTAACAGCTGTAAACTGGTCTGTCATGCCAGGTCAGCTGGTTTAACATTCTGAGCCACTATCATAACTAGCATTCACAGTGTAGAATATAACACTTCCAAGTGAGGTATTTTTCCATACAGTAGCATAATACCAAGCTGGTGAGAGATGGAAAGTTGCTGTCAAAACACCTAGCAAAATTTAAGTCTTACGATGCCATTTACAAGCACAACAGCATCCCTGTTGGGAACCTGCTTAACCACAGCCTTGTTAAGTAAATAAACCTTGTCAAGTCCCCACATCAGGTAACCACCTCTACACTGAAGACATACAATCTGCATTAAGATGATACCAACCTATTAAGAGTCCTACTCATCCGCCTGCTGTACTGTTCCTTTCTCAGAGACATAGATACCATCCAAGAATTTCCTGATATCCTTGTTCTTGACTGTAGTGGCTTGCTGAATCAAGGCAGCTGCAGTCAAAGCAACAACATTAGCAAAGCAAGAAGTCCAAGCCAACTCTCAGCCTTTGTTTACTCTGTTTATATTTCAACCAATATAAAACTTTCATTTGGAGAAAGGAATTGCCAATCTGAAATCCTGTCAGATCTAATGAAAACAGATTGGCAAAACTCAGGGCAGTAACAGTTTATTACTCCATGTTTGTACAACTGAAAAGCTCAAGTTTGGTGCCAAAAAGGCCATTGATACTGACTTAAAAAAAAAGTTCAGTGGATTTGTAAAAACATCTAAGTTTAGAAAAAGCATGAACAACAATGAAAGGCAATTAATCTGACTAGAAGGAAAGAAAAAAAATCCTGAGCTGCCATTTGCCTCAGGGTTTCAGAAAAAGACAGCTTGCTAAGTTGACATCTTCAGATAAAAGTGGCCATATCATTGTATCTTCCCACACGTGTATTTTCACAAACCTGAATTGGAGACCAATTCAATGTCATTCCCTTCAAGGATCAGCTCATCCTTCTGGGCTTGAGATACTGCACAGGAAACACCTACAAAAAGGAAAACGCACAAACTACATTGTGAAGATGTTAAGCATACTAAACAAACAATATTCATGTTCTGTCCCAGTCTACAGATCTAGAAATCAGTATTCTAAGCAGTAATTAGCTTCTATGACTTTGTTTACCGATTCCCATAAATCCCTTCTAGGATTGTTCTCCCTCACACTTTCAGAACTCAAAGATTAGTGCAAGTCATGCTCTGGATTGAAAGCAACTAAGCGATATTCCTACTTAAACACTACTACACTACAACATTCATCACCAAAACTGTGTACCAGCCAGAGAATTTTCCAGCATGGCTTCATCAGCTAGGTGGTGCCATTTTCCATATTCATACGTTCATGAAAACACTGGAGTCATCACAATCAACAGTCATTAAAAAAACCCCTGCCCCCTGACAAGTCAAGCACTATGTTTATACTAGCAACATTGCAAATACTCACAAGGAGTAAACACTAGGACACTCGCGAGTCTAACAGGAAATTTTCATTTGCAAGGATAGTAACACAAGTAAGTCTCTACAGTTTGAACTATTTAGTCAGTAGCTGTTAGTTTTTAAGCCAGCACTTCACCATCTTTGAAGTAAATGCCAACTTAAAAAAAATCAAATACAATAATCAAACCCACCTTAATATCCCACAGTAAATCAAAGTCAAAGCCACTGTAAGTAACTTCACACTATATCTACCAGTGTTTCTGCACAAATCTAATGCTTTCATCTAAAGCCACCCCAAAACACCGTTGTCACATCAAATATCCTTACCCATACCTCCACCAGAAATGGAACTATCAAAAAAAATGGATATGGAAACTTTTCCCCAGTCTTAAGGAAACTGTGTTTATGACATGTTTTGTCTCCTCCTTTTGGAAGCTTAAGAAGCTCCATCAAATGCCTAGCCTGTTAAGACATTTTGCTAAAAATCCAAGCATGCCAGAAATAAAACCAACAGGGAAGATGATAACTTTGAAGTTTTATCATACATGCTCCTAGACAATCAGGAAATTCAACCACACTTCAAAGACCAAAACTGTGATGTGGTGTGAAACTATTCATGTACAATGTTTAAAACTGAAAGACAAGTCTAAAATTAAGCACCTGCAGTTTATCAACTATAAATGCTGTTGAGATCTCGCTAGTTCCTTGTAACTTGTATTACAATAACTAGCTCTAAACTAGTTATTAGCTATTAGCTAGCTCTCATTACTAAAAAATTAATCACAAACACATTGTTATTAATAAATCTAGATAATGGCAAAGACATCATAATATTACATAAATTGAGATGGTCAAACGCTGCTTCAGCAATCAATCCTTCACCATCTCCTGTTACCAATGGCAGTACCTAAAGACAATACTTTAGAAACAGTGAAGTACATATCCAGATGGGCTCACCTGGCCTCATACGCACTCTGCGAATGTATTTCTCTCCCAAGAAGTTTCGGATTTCCACAAGTGAGCCATTATCCTGTATAACTACATTGATTGGGAAGTGAGCGTACACTGACCTCATCTTGTAACGAAAGCCCTGCGATAAAAGACATCATCAGATACTGAAAGCAGAGTATGTCCAAAAGGTAAACAGATGCATTGAGCTTACTGGACAAATCTAAATGCAAGATATACTGAAAATAGTTTCTTAAGAAGGGCAAGACATTGAGCTCAAGGGACATTCATGCTTTCTTCCACTCACAGAACTTGTCTGACAGAAAGTGCAAGAAAAAAAAAGCAAAGAAAGAGAGAGCTACATCTTAAATGCTTAGAAAAGCTCTCACTTAAGTAAAAGACTATTGTGAGTAACAAAAATGACACGAGTTAACTATGTTTGAGACTACACTTACCAGTGTGACACCCTTTATCATGTTCTGTACATGGCTACAAATTGTGCGAACTGTTGCCAGCTCCTTTCTGTTACCCCACCACTTGTCAACACGTAGCTGTGTTAAAAAACCAAAATAATTAACAAAGCTTTCAGCTACACTTCAAAACTAAAAATGAAACATTTCTGTGACAAGCTAAGAGCAAAAAGTTCAGATAAACTACTTAAAAGCCCACCTACCAAAGCACAGAAGTGTCGTTCCTTTGACAGACCACTGAAGGCCCACCTAGCTCAAGTCTTTTAAGTTCTAACCCCCAAAATGTAACATTTTTCTTCCCTGTCTCATTACTAACAACTCTTACAAGAAGCTGGGACAGATTGTCCGACACCTCAAGCTGAAGGACGAATTATCGAATGCTAAACATTGTTCCAATATTGGTCTCCTATGTAAAATTTATCAGCTGTTAAATGGAACACCATGTGTGGGTCCAGTGTTTTAATGACACACTACATACTTGCAAAGATGTAGCTGAAATCAGCCACTCTTCCCTTTTTTTTGTAGTTCCTAAGACTGCACAAAATTATTATTCGTTTATTTACAAAATATCTGCTCTACTTATGTAAGTTGCCAATTCTGAAAGTCAAACGTACAGCTTCAACTTTATCTAGCTAAAACTAGTCAGCTTACATAAGACAGCATACAACGATCAATCCCTTTCCCAGTAACTGGCTGTTAACTGCAAATGAAAATCAACAAATTCACTCCAACTGCAAGACTTCCACGTTGCCTGAGTAGGTCCCACAGTTCCATGAGACCAGCCACTTTCAGAAAACATAGAAATAAGCAAAAAATTAAATAACGTATCTGCAACTAAACATTTTGGTTCAATCTCCTACACTAGCAAGAAGTTTTTTAGTTGTACAGACACCCTCCCTCTCGGCAACGAAAGACGTCTGCAACACGTACCTTCTTGTGTTTCTTTCCCAGGAGTGACAACTCCACATTGATGTGGTTAAAATCCCGTCGCAAGGTTCCTCTGGGGCCCTTCACAATGACGGTCCGGCCCTTCAGTGAAACGCTGACTGGAAATCAAAGGCAGACACATGTCAACCGGCTGCGGGTTCGGCACCGCAAAACGCCTTTCGAACGCACACGCAGACATACCTTGCTCGGGGATGTCAACGGTCTGGTTGCTGAGAATCGTCTTCATTCTGCGAAGGACAACAGACAGAAGCTGCAGAGCCCCGAGGCGAGGCCCCTTCCCTGCGCCCTTTCCGCTCCTCCCCCGCACGCACCCTGCAACGCGCAACTACCGAGCGCCTACCCGCTGCCCCCACCCGCTCTGCCGCCGCCGAACCGGCCCGGCGCCGGGCTCCGCTTCCCACACCGACACGTCCCGCCCGGGCCCCACCGGAGCGGCGAGAAGCGGCGGCCTCAGCGCTCAGCTCCGCAGCGGGGCCCAGCCCGGGCCTAGGCCCGCCGGGGAGGGGGCGGGGGAAGGCGCCACCTCGGGGCTTCCCTCCCGCAGGACTCAGGCCAGGCCGCGGCGGCTGGGCCCGGATCAGCCCCGGGAGGCTGCTCGCGCTCCGGCGGGGTGCTGGGGGCGCCGCCCGCGCCCGATGGTCCCGGATGCCGCCGCCAGCCCGCGCCTCACCTGGCAGCAGGCAGAGCGGAAAGAGCTAGCGTCTGACGTCATCACGTACTTGTAGCCGCTCCCGGCCCTTAACGTCATCACGCCGAGGTAGCCGTCCGTGAGGCAAGAGTAGCCGAAGCCCGATGCGCGCGAGCTGACTGCAGCGGGCAGGCGGGGGGGCCGAGCGCTGAGACGATCGATCCATCGATCGATCGGGCCGGCGGGGAGCGCCGGTCCTGCTGCTCCGCGGGCGCCGCCATGTCGCTGCTGCCGCGGGGCCGCCGCTGCGGGGTCGCCGCCGCCACGGCAGCCCGCCGGTTGCTGCTGGGGCACCAGGGACTGGTGAGTCAGCGCCGCGGCAGGGCCGTGCGCCGCAGGGGGGTGCCGGCGGCCGGGCCGCCCAGCGTCCGTGGGTGGGCGTTGCGGCCCGGCAGACGGGAGACCTCGGGCGGGTCCCCGGTGAGGGGACGGGGCGCACCGTGGGGCAGGAGGCGGTGCCGTTACCCGAGCTCGCTGCCGAACCGGGGGGGCGGCGGCGCCGGGAGCCCCGGCCCCGCAACGCGCCCGGACACGGCGGCGCCCCGGTTCGGCGGGCCCGGCCCGTCTGCCCGTCCGCCGGAGCGCGGCCCTGGGGGACCGCCTTGGCAGCGCGCGGCCGCGCTCGGCCCGCCGCACGGAAACCGCCGTTACCCGGCGCGGTGCTGTCACCGTCCGGAGCCCACAGACGTGAGGTGATGCTGCGCTGCTCTGGCGCAGACCCTGCCTGGCGTCTGTCGGACAGGACCGGGGGCGAAAGGGAATTCCGTGTTTAACGTAAGGGCGATCGGGAAAATGCTTACGTAAAGTATACACTAACCACCGAAGGGACATGTAGTTATGTAGTATATCGTGCTAGTACATTTAAAATTCGATAAATGACAGTGTTGCTTCCTTTAGGTGGCTGGGAGCCATGTGTGTAGCCAGTACGGGACCTCAGGTTCTTTGCCAGAGGAAAAAAAAGAGTTTCTGCAAAACGGACCAGACTTACAAGACTTTGTAACTGGAGATTTATCAGACAGGAGCACGTGGGCCGAGTATAAAGGCAATTTAAAGCGTCAGAAAGGAGAAAGGTAATTGTGATTTTAAACAACTGTAGTTGCTTCCATGCACTAGGTCGCACTTTTAGTATTAACTATAAAACATATACAGTGTATTTTTTGTAAATTCTGTCCTACTGGCTTGCAAATTTCATAGTTTTTCAAGAACACACACTTTATTAACTTAAAATGTGCAACAAAACACGAAGGCATGGTGGCCTTTTCTTACTTGAATGCCTGTGCCCATGGCCTACATTGAATTACAAATATGCATCGTTAGGGGAGCATATCCTACTTCGGTGTTGAGCAAATATTATTGATAGATTAAAACAAAAAATGAGACTAAATTTTAAAAATGCTTAAACCCTCCCATATGCCCAGTTATAAATTTGATCAGACTTTACGATAGCTGTGTAACATATGCTGCCATTAACTCTTGCAATCTCCAGTGTGGCACTATTAAATCCCACTGGTACAGTTAACAGTTTAAAACCCTCCAATGACAGTGAACTTCCTACTCTTTAATGCTGTAAACCTGGAAGAGAGAAGCCTATTACAGCCATGAAAGAGGTTAATATTGGTTGCTGAGTTGTGTCAGTTTTCAAGGAACCTTTCCTAGTTGGGATCTGTAACAAATTAAAGTGGATCTATGAAATTAATGGAAGCTTGCCATGTAAATAATGTGTTAATCTTTATGTTTGCTTGATGTCATTCAGGCTGCGACTTCCTCCATGGCTGAAAACAAAGATTCCCATGGGAAAGAACTACAATAAACTAAAGAATACTTTGAGAAGTTTAAATCTTCATACGGTAAGTCTAGTGTCAACCAAGTTTTCCTGTAGAAATAAGGCTTTTTTTTTACAGATACAAAATCAGTTCTTTGTGGAGGACAGGTAGAAAGAATGTCTTGTGTGATCTTCCAGACTGAAACCAAGCCCAATGCTGATCCTTTTTGCCAGAAATGAGTTTCACCAATAAAGAATGAGTACAAATTCAATGGAGTATTTAATGTTTTTCCTGCTGTGATTTTAAATACTAGGGTTTAGTACTTGCATCACCAAAGAGATCAGAAGATGCAATGTGTTACTTTTTAATGGAAACGTACACAATTTCAGGGTTATGTTCATGTTTTGCATGAAAAGAAATTCTAGAAATATATGCATTTCATTAAATATACCTTCCAGATGATAAGAAGTGATAGGTATGCATGGAGAGCTTTTTTCCTTCTCCCCCCCTCCAGGGTAAAGTCATGCTTTAATGCATCATAGACTTTGCAAACATTTTATGAAATTTGAAATTTAAAATGTTAATGACAATCTGTGCTAATTAATAAGGCAATTACATGGCTGAGGAGTTTTTGGAGTTCTGAGGTAGAGGAAGAGAATGGTAATGGATGTTAGGAAACAATTCTCTTCCTATCTATTCTACTGACTTTTTATAGAACAACATGCAACTCTATGAATCTCATTTATCACAGGAGTTAGGTTTTGTTTGTAGGCCTCTGTTGAAGTGGATCAATAATATAATAATAATTTTCCATAATAATAGGGAAAAAAGACAGGTATATTACTATCTTTTACCTTTAGGTATGTGAAGAAGCACGTTGTCCCAACATCGGAGAATGCTGGGGAGGTGGTGAATATGCTACAGCTACAGCTACTATTATGGTAAGCTATTAACCATTTCTTAAGTATTCTGTTAATGTTTGAGCTGTTTGTAGTGTATTCTAGGATCCCTACTACAGTAGAGTGAGTTTATTACAAGAAATGTGGACTAAAGCACTGTCCTCGGTTTTTTTGCTTAGTATTGGGATTTATCTGATCCAGCTTATGCAGCTGCTTCTCAGCTGAGCAGTAGTGATGTGTACAATGTAAAGGTAGGAATGTCTTTCTTATTTCAGCTGATGGGTGACACATGCACTAGAGGTTGCAGATTTTGTTCAGTAAAGACCGCAAAAAGTCCACCTCCGCTGGATCCCGAGGAGCCTTACAACACAGCAAAAGCTATAGCCGAGTGGGGCTTGGATTATGTCGTATTGACATCTGTGGACAGAGATGGTTAGTATGTTGTCTCTCATCTCTTCCAGTCTAAGCTCTCATATTCTTCATATGGGGTAAACGCAGACCTCGATGAACATTTGTCACTCAGCACAATTGCTGAGGATTACTATTTTAAAGGAGTTGACGGTGCTGAAACTTTTTACATATTCTTAGTATTTCTCTATGTCTGGTAAAATCTAACAGCAGTTACACTGTTATTAAGCATCAAGAATATTACATTCTAAATATTTTCTAAATCATTTGTTGCAAAATACATACATATACACCGTGTTCTGCTACTTGATTAGCAAAAAACCCCACCAACACCAAACCCCACAAACATTCATATACAGTATCATTACAGCACTTCCAAAAACTCAACCTGAAATATATTATATATAAAAAACCTGAAAGTTGCCTTTTTCTAAGGTTGTAGTAGTTCCTTTGTGGTGACGCCACATAGGTGGGGAAAACCATTGTAAAGGCTGTTGAGTGTGATGGAAAGTCCAGTAGCTTTGAAGTGGCTTACAATTAAAAGAGCAATAATATATATTTAGGTTTTGTAGAACAGTTTCTCAGACCAAAACCATAAATAGATAAAGCCATTCTGTGCTCAGCCTGACAGTGAACCTAGAGACAGGTAAATCTGGAGTAAACATTTGAAATCTGCCCTAGACAATCACAGTTAGACTTTGTGCAGAATAAGGTGTGGTAGACTATCTGTTCTACCATAAGCAGTAAGATAAGAATGTGGTTTCAAGCTTTATTATTTTGCATTTAAATTTGAATCTGTAAAGTTTTTGTGGCTTTGCTAATAAGTAAATGCATTTCTTGAACAGAAAGGTTAACTGAATAATTGAAATGCTTCTAGATATGCCTGATGGTGGAGCAGAACACTTTGCAAAGACAGTCTCTCATCTGAAAGAAAGGTATCTCATTAATGCATTACTGTTACTGTTAAAACTTTAGAATGTGGTACTACATATAGGTCAAAACTACCTTTAGCTGGATTATTCCAGGGGCTGTGCAGATACAAAAGTCTGCCTTTAGCCTATCTGGGTCCCTTTTTTTTCCCTGTTTTTCATCTTTCTCGTATATAATGGCCCCAAAGTATTTTGAATTAGGATGCATTTCCCATTCAGCCCAGGCTTATTTAAAGCTAAGCACTGGATTATTTCTTTGAACAGGCAGCTGGTTTACCAGGAAATTAGTACCTACTTTTGAGGTATGTTCATTCTTGGGATTCAAGAATGAATTCAACACAGTGGATTTAGATAGCAGTGTTGCCACATGACAGAAGAAGGCGGGTTTCCCTTTCAGCAGTGATCAGACTGCTTTGCCTTTTCCCACAACGGCTGTTTCTGCGATTGTACCTTCCCACTTTCCCCTAGTTGTGCCGCCTTCACTCTGCGTCGGTGCCCTGCACACGATTTGATAGCGTACTTGTCTGCCGGCAGATTTAATTGGTGTAACGTCATTTAAGTCTTTATCCAGCGTATCCTGGGACTTGAAAGATTCCTGTGGTGTGTCCCACCTGCCTTTCTGAGCTGAAATCTGGCTCCTGGACACCAAGATTAGGTACCAGGGCAATAATGCAGAGTATTCTTATCCTAGTAGGTAGGATTATAGCTCTTCTGTATTTTGGAGCTGTGGTACTAAACTTGTGTTAGTTAATCTGCAACAAAGACACATGAAAAATCGTGTATGAACAGTGAGACTGTTCTAGTTGCTTTTGTATTATTTGGCTTTCATTCTATTTCAGCTTACGTTAGTAAAATCAGGAGTTACACATGTTTTGTTTGCATTGTCATACAAGTATTTGCAGAAATCAGTTGTTTTGGAGATGTGTCCCGAATGAACTTGGCTTTGCTTGTCGCAGTGTTGTTATGTTTATTTTTTGCTCTATTGAGCTTTTTGGCAACAGTGACACCGACCCCACAGACACCTTCACTCTGTCTCTTCTTTTCAGGAATTCAAAAATCCTGGTGGAATGCCTAACTCCCGATTTTCGAGGGGACCTCAAAGCGGTGGAGAAAGTGGCACTGTCGGGACTGGATGTGTTCGCCCACAACGTGGAGACGGTGCCAGAGTTACAGAGGTAGGCGACGGCAGTGGGCAGAAAGCACGAACCCCACAGGGGTGTCGTCAGAGGCCTTTGTGCGAGGGGGGCGGCGGGATCCGTTCAGACCGGCGGCGGGGCGGGCCGCAGGCCGCAGGCCGCAATGGCGCGGGGCCCGCTCCCAGCCTGCCTCGCGTGCTGCCGCGCCCTGCCCGCCGCCCGCCGGCAGAGGGCGCCCGCGCCGCGCCGCGCCCCGGCCCTCGGGGCGGCCCTCGGGCGGTGTCGCCTGCCGGGGCCGGTGTCGCCTGCCGGGGCCGCTGCGCGGGGCCGGGGCCGCCGGGACCCGAAGCCTCGCCCCGCCGCGGGCGGCCGCGGTCAGCGCCACGGGGCCGGGGCCGGCCTCGGTACTTAAACCGGGGCGAGGCTCATCGCTTGTGACACCTCGGGGAGGGTGTCAGCTGGCGTCAGACTGCGCGGCTGAGACCTCTGAGTCGCCATTTTCGCTTTGTAGAAACTAGCAGAGCACACCTTGCTTGGCACCTCTAACATTCTGTACGCCCTTTCGTCCGTTTTCTCCCCTGGTGCTGAACACACAAAAGGAAGGTGCGTGACCCCCGAGCCGGCTTCGAGCAGTCCGTACGTGTGCTGAAGCACGCTAAAGAGGTCCAGCCCCGCGTCATCTCTAAAACCTCCATTATGCTGGGGCTAGGCGAGACAGACGAACAAGTGTATTCCACAATGAAATGTAAGTTCGCGTTGAAACAGATGCCAATATTCACAGGTATGAGTTTGATTGTGTTGGAAAACAGTTGTCGGCATCTTTGCCTCTACACGCAAATCAATTTGCTGGTACAGGAAATGTTTTCTAAGCTTTATTGGGGGAAGAAACAATTTGATTAAAAAAGATTCAACTTCTGAAATATTTTGCCTTCACATGGCTTTCAGATTCAATTTGACAGGTAAAGCGAGCTCATGTTAATTTCAGTGGAAAATACAATTATTTTTTGTGTGACTATACTCTTTTTTTTCTTTGCAATACTTAAATAATGGGCTTGCGACATAGTTGCCTTATTGTGCATTCCTTCTTAGAAACAGCATACCTGATTTTTTTAAAATAATTTATTTCAGTTTGCTTAGATGAAAAAAAAATTGTTATATTTGGAGCTGTAGCGTATTGTTTCCATGTATATGTATTTTTAAGAGGAGATTTCACAGTGGTAAGTGAACGCAGTGCACTTGTAAGAAGTAGTTTATAAATCCTATGGCATTTGTCCCCTACCCTGAAAGAATGTCTACGTGGTACTTTGTGTACAACAAGCCATATTTAGAATGCAGTGATATCTTTTCTGCAGCTCTCCCACAATCTGGACCATAAAATGACGGTTCCTGATTTTCCTGTCCTTGCCTAACATTTCCTAGCCACAAGAACATGAAATTCCAGTTTTGCTGCTGTTCGTTTTCAGGCCACTTTCATGGATGTATTTGGAGACAAACTGTTACCCACTGCATTAATTCTGTTACTGTAATTTTGGTCTCCTTCCATCTTCTGGGTACCAGTTAAAGAACACCTAAATGTGCTGATACTGAAACAGCTTCTCCACAGAACCGTATCGATCTAAACAGAGATCCCAAGGCAACAGGGAGTGCAATGCTGTAGGCAAAATACTGTCTTTACTTCCTATTTGATGTGGGGCAACCAGCCCAAGTAGCCAGAAAATATATGGACATGTTCATGCTAAACCCGATTCCTCAGCTATCCCTTTGTTCGGAATACCCCACTAGCCGTAGTGAACATAATTCTTCAGGCTAGCTGACTATCCAGTGCCTTGGTTTCCATCTGTAAGTAGACTACCTGACCTCATTTGCTGTGTATTGATCCTAGTATATACTCAAATTTTAGCAGAGTTTATGAGATTCTGCAGGCGTCAAAACTTAACATACATCCTAAGTGTGTAACACTGGCAAAAAATTTTGGCAATTTCCCCTCATTTATAGCTCTTTAGAACTGTCCACATCTTTTAGGCACGAAGTCTTTTGAAACAGTGGACAAGTGCGGGCCCGGTGTGTGTGCACGCATCCATTTCTTTTTTTCTAATGAAGGCTCTGACCTGAAGGTAACAATGAAAAGCAGTAAGATAAAAAAGCAAGAGCATGTGATCTCTGCAGTGAGACACACGACTGCAGTGAGTGCAGTGCAGTGGTATTCTCTCTAGCTTTAAACTAGATAGCTCAGGTCTTGCAGCAGCGTGGAGCCCAGAAAGAGGTGTGTGGCTACTGCTTGTGGAGGCTGGAGGTTCCCTTTGCTGCAGAGCAGAATGTTAGCCCTGCAGGGTGCTGTGGAGCGACCTTTGTTCAGACTTGGACAGAAATTAGGAAACACCCCCCTTC
This sequence comes from Falco rusticolus, assembly GCF_015220075.1. Lineage (NCBI taxonomy): Eukaryota > Metazoa > Chordata > Aves > Falconiformes > Falconidae > Falco > Falco rusticolus. Next base: position 100,269,185 of record NC_051187.1, read on the forward strand.
CCTAACAGGGAATTTTGTTTTTACAGTATTGCGGGAAGCAGATGTAGACTGTTTGACGCTAGGACAGTACATGCAACCAACAAAACGTCACCTAAAGGTAAAAATGCCTTTAATTTACAGGTAGATTTATGGTCTGTACCTTGCACAGTCAAGTTTCCTCTTTCTAAATTGAGGCTTGATATGTATCCTTACCTTAATTGTGGATTTGGGGGGGGAAATTTCCTTCCTTGTTTAGCCTTATCTTCATCTGTTATGGACTCTTCACTAAAAAATCCCTCAGCCATCTAATCCCTTCCATCATCTGCAGACTTCCCATGCTACTTTCTGCTATTGGCTTCAGAGACAGCTGGAGCTGAGGCACGATTTGGGAAAACAAGAGTTTCAGTGTATGTCTCAAACATAATGGCTCAAGCCAGCTCTCCTTCACTATCGCATAGGCTCTCCCTTAATGGTGCCACTTCAGCTGGGGAAATTACCATTCTTCTCCTTTTGTGATCTGTCCAGAGCTTGAGTCTCTGTTCTGTTACTGTGTTTCATTGAAATAACTGTTAGTGAAGAGAGCTGTAGGACTATTTGGGGGGGTTTTTTCCACTAACTTGGACAAAAAAAAAGTTTGCTCAAAAGGACCGTTCAAAAATAGAATGAATAAAATTATGAAGGAACAACTAGAACCTAAATTCTAAACTTTTCAGCTGAATATGAAAAGCAAATAAAATGCATTCTTTTGGTAGGAGGCAGAGAGACTGCTGAAAGTTCTGGAGTGTAAAATTTTGAACTCACGATAGAACTGTTCTATTTCACTACATACTAGCTACAGCCATTTCCTTTGCATTAATACCTAATCAAAGCACATTTTTTTCACTCAGGTTGAGGAGTACATAACTCCTGAAAAATTTAAGTACTGGGAAAAAGTAGGAAATGATCTTGGATTCCACTACACTGCCAGTGGGCCTTTAGTGCGCTCCTCCTATAAAGCAGGTAAATTACTGAAAAGCATTAGATTCTCTAGCACGGAATGTTTTATTATATAAAGTTAAAATGGTGAAGTAACGTGCAACAAAGCTCACCTTAGCTCAAGGACACCTCACGTAGTCATCCTTTTTTTTAATAATTATTTATACTGTCTTCTGTAGGTCATCTAAATGCATCGGTATGACAGTAGATGGTATTTCTACAATTGCTAATTTTTTGCAAAACCTAGTTTCTACTATAGTTAATGTGTGAAGCAGGATAAAGGGTACCCAGATAGCAACTTCTTAACATTCTAACTCTTGGGTGCTTCAGGGTTTAATGGGACCCTTTGTTGTTTGTGATGTAATTTCGTTGCTTTATGCAGAATTTATTTACAGTGCCTTAGAAATAATTAGACACGCTTGTAGCAGTGCTTTTTCTGACAAAGCACAGAGTATTAAGTAGCAGCTGCTGTTAATGGCACTGTTGTGTAGGCCCAGCATCCTGCTTTTTCTGATGGAGAGAACAGAAAAGACTCAGCTAGGACACCTTGCTTCTCAGACTGTTTTATGCCAGCTCAAATGAGATTTATAGCAGGTTTCACTATAAGTTGCTGATATTTTATGAAATAGGAAGTAATTTTTAATTAGATCAATTCACCTTTGCCTGTTGGAAAGGACGAAGAAACAGAGCTACTTCATAAAATTGGGTATGAGGAAAATGAGGATTTTGGGGGGTTGGAGGGGTTGTTTGTTGGGTTATGGGTTTTGGTTTGGGTTTTTTTTTTTTTTACATCCATGCTGTATGTGTTGAAAGTGCTGTTGTATAGGATTGAATTACTATAAAATACTGGTAAGCACAATCATATTGTAGAATAGAATATTCTCATTAAATAAGAATGTGTATTGTTGTGCTTTATTTCACTGAAATACCTAGAAATCATTCTGGTGCCTTTTTACCTTTCAATTAGGTGAATTCTTCTTGAAGAATTTAGTAGAAAAAAGAAAGACAAAAGCCATCTGAAAATGAGAGTGAACCTATTTAAAGCAGCCAGTTTTAAGGATCCTTTTTCAGTGCATAATTATACCCAGTTCCAGAAATGCAGAAGACCAGATGGTGGATGTATGAATAAACTTACTATCTTTCCAGAACACTTCTCTCTCACCAAAACACTTTCCATTATTTTAGCTCATTCCTCCTGGCAAGGCTACAACTACATAGTACTTCTAGCCTTCAGCACAAAGGCAGAAGGTAGAACTGGTTTTGAAAAAGTGAAGGAACTGAGGTGGAAGAAATGTAAGCTGGGGAAAAATAATATCTGACAGATTTAAGTAAACAGGTTTGATGCTACCCTCAGTGCCACTGTTGTTAATACTTGTGAAGATGCTAATAGTAAACGGAAAGGCATTGCTATTTGGTGTATCTTACTATTATGTAACACAAGCTTGCAGGGACTCTGGAAACTAGAGGAGTTCTAAAGAAAGATTGTGTACATGACAAAGGACCAGATTAGGCCTACCTTGAACCACACCAGACAAAGTGTCTGTAATACTCTTTCAAGAGATGGTATCTCTTACCTCTATCTTAAGAAAATGAGCTGTACCATAGGGGCAGCTAATGCTTTTCAGGCCTTTGCATGTCTCAAAGCATGAGCCTTGTTAAACACAAGGTATCAAGTTGAACAAAACTAGTGCCCTTTGTGGCAAAACAATTAACCTTGTGGATACCATATAATTTAAATCATATGGAAAATCAGAGTTGCTGAAACAGCATAAATAGAATTCCCCCCCTAGTCTGGGTATATGACAAAGTTGCACAGGTGCTTCCATATTGGGTGTACAGAGCTGCTGCTATTCTGTACTGTGTTTTTTGTCGTATCAATAAAGGAAAGTTAAAAACCCCACCTAAAAACCCATGCTGGTTGTGTTTGATTGGTCTGGTTACCTGCCCCCTTGAGACCTGGTCTGTCTGTTAAATCTGAATGTAGAGAAATGAAGTGAATCGTGGATGAAATGTGAAATCCACTGCTTATCATACTAAACTCAAGCAGAAATAAAAACATGGCTTATGGTATGCTAGCAGCTGTAAATTTTTCTCTTTACAGTCATGATAGTTCAAAGTGCATCTTTCCCCAATAATTCTCAGTTGTCTGCTATGGACATTAGATACCACTTTTTAACTGTCAAGAATTTGCCATGTGGTGCCAAACTCTCATCATGCAGCTAATCCTATGGCTGGCTATAGTATTTTTCTAAACTAGTCCATATGAATGAGTGGACCCTCCATCCACCCCCAGCTAAGTAAGATGTTAGAAGAAAGACAGCTAATTAGCAAGTTTTTTTTATATATATATATAAAAGAAACTTGATATTGTCACAAACAACAAAAATCAGATGGTACCACTGAAGCTGGCAACGTACAATTGATGCTTCACAAAATGAAGTACAGCAATATTAAAGTGTTATGGAGACAGCCTTAAGCTAGAAGGAATGTACTAATTAATTAAACAATGTAACAGAAGTGTAAATTGGGGAAAGAGAAACCTGAGCAATAAGAAACAGGGGAAGAACTGAGAAACAGAAGCCTTAATAGCTGTACTTTATAAAGGCAACCAGAAAGGCAAGGCTTCCTTTTTTAAAAATTAAAAAATATAATAAATTTTAAAATTTAAATAAAAGGCGTAGTCTGACGACTAGTCTTGGAAAGGCCAGGCATACTTTGAGCCAAAAATGCCCTGCTTCAGCTGAAGTACACTGAATACCAGAGCAGTGGAAGGTTATCAGCTATGGTAAGGAAATCCAATACTCCCTCCAGAGCAGCAGGCAGGGAAGGGTGCAACATTAACTCCAGGATACCCACACATTTAACAGCTGCCAGCCTTTATTAGGGGCTTTAAATACTATAAATAATGATTTTTACTTGCCTGCAGAGCAGATTTAACAGAATATTACTGTAGCTTTTGCAGAGTTACTGCTTTTTCAGCCTATCAACACCAGATACCAGGTAAAAGGAATTCCGAGCCATACAGCTATTACCAAACTGGAACAAAAAGACATTGCACCATAATTATCCATGACTTCTTTACAGTGTGAGAAATAATGCTTCTGGAAACACGGTCCAACGTTATTTCATGTTAGAATTATCTTACGAATTGCTGCTGGGTGGTTTGGAAGATGATCTCATGCTTTTACACAACTGTCTGCCAGCTGGTACCAAGTTTCAGAAGCCACGTAAGCTATTTTCTAACTGCATGTTTTGCCATTGTTTCTAAGCAAAGCAGTCACATTTTGACTTCATGGATTGGAGGGGCGTTTTGTTTTTCAGTGTGTTTGAGGACAAGTCCTAAAGTTTTTTTCCTAGTTAAGAAATCTTGCTTTTCCAACCATCTTCCATCCCTACTGCCCATTCAGGTTTTCCATAACTATTATGTTAAAGCATCAAACTCTCACAGAACTCCTGGTTATAAATTCAGCACAGGTTTCATGACTATCTCAGTTTTGCTTCTGATGAAGTTCCATGTGTAGTGAAGTATTTTTTTTGTATGTCAATCACTTCATTCTGTCAGTTTGTTTCACAAAGCAGCCATAAAATATTTTAAGAAACATTAATCTTCCTTGCAATCAGGAAAACATCAAAATGAGCTTTGGTAACATGATTTCAAGTTGACACAGACACTTTAAAAGAATGAATAGTCTTTTTTAGCATCATTACATCAATCTACTACACTGTGAAGCATAATTAAGTGTTATGCAGCTGACTAGAGAACTGCTGCATCTTCCAGTGACTTCACGTCTTTAGGCTAAACAAAGCCAGAGCGTTCATTGTGAGAATTGTAAGTTTTCTTCCTACTTGATCAGTAATTTAATATCGGTGTGCCCTTCATTTAAAAGATGTCAAGTACTTACACTTCTTTACTACAAGATATGGCAACTAATTGCAGATGTTCAACTTGCAATAGTAATTCTCAGCTTGGAATAAAAAAAAAGCAAGGAATGGAAACTGACTACAGTATTCCTAAGTCAGATAACCCATTAAGCTCTCCTGAATTGTTTTACAATTAATTTCAAACTTTAGCTGAGCACCACTATAAATTCCAGATCAACAGAAGAACCTCAAGTGATAGAAATGTAAACTTGCTGGCCAGTGGAAAAATCTTACCACTAACTGCTCCTATACTAACTGGTCTTGGTCAAAGATGCATTTGTTCTATTCACTTGCAGTATTTCTTGGCTGTCATATGCCTGGAACCAGACTTAAGTTTTAGAAGTTCAACACACACAGTAGAAAAACAGTTCATCTTGCCTGGCATTTACAATTTGTCTATGCACATCTTGGGTAAGAATTTATGCAGTCTGTACCATACTATTCATAGGCTTGTATTAAAGATTGATTTGCTTCAGCTGTTGTATTCACATTTTGCAGTGAAAACCAGTGTTACTGCAGGTTACATTTTATTAAGAACCCCATAAAAAGAATTTCAGAGTACAGGACTCCATTACTCACATTACACAATTCTCACCAAGAATTACACGCTGTAAGATCCCATAGACAAAGACTCCATAGCATTAAAACTCATCCCTTACATGTACTACTCAAGCCTTCAAAGCAGGAATACAAGTCATCTCCAATTCTTATTTCCCTGGAACTGTACTCTGAGGATGATTGCTTATGATTCACAGTACTGCAAAGCTTCTGAAGCTTGCTCTTTTGGCCTGTGATAAAATTCTTTTGCATATATGCAAGGTAAGTATTACAGTATCCTGAAGGCGTGCTCCACCAGATGTTCAGACTTGATGCATCCCACAATCCCAGTGTCTCAATAACAGAATGCAACCACCAAGAAACTAAGTAAACCTAAACAGACTCTCCAAGAAAGCAAGGGAAATGCCAGTACTGGTTTTACCCCTTGTTGTTCTTCAGAAAGGATCTGCTGCTCCCCCTTTCCTAAGAAAGGGAAGTTGGATTGATCCTACCGTAAGGAACCTGCCCACTCTTTATCCTCATGATTAAGCCACAAGTCACTATCCAGGCTTTGACCAAGTCTGCAGGAGAAACAGAATAGGAACAGGGGTATGGCACTTAGTTCCTTCACCTCCTTGGGACAGCTTGGGACTAGCAGCACCAGGAACACCGATCAGCCTCACACATTCCTAACAGAAGCAACACTTCACACAGTTTAACGGTTCATGTATCTGCTTCAAACTGATGAGGGCAGGTCCCATACAAAGGCACCACTGTCACAACTGTGTGCATGTTTCTGAAAAGCATCCCGATTTTATGAAGCCTCTACTCACCCTCCCTGTTAAGGCATGCCCTGAAGCAGTGCTGTGCTACCCTGAACACAGTTCAGGACAAGACGTCCTTTTAGCACAACTTCTCAGTACCCTCTTCCTAATCCCCAAGGAGAAACGGCCAGTCTGCCCTCACAGGTGCTATGGGGGCAGAGGCAGTCAAGATGCCTACCTGCAAAGACAGGGTGATCTATCAGTTGGATTACGACACTTATGAATACCTCGACTGTACCACAGTGTTGTCCCTGCTCTGCACATGTTGTATGAAAGCAACACTAGTGAACTGGAAGAGATGGCATGATGGAAGATGACAGTTTGATTTGAAGCCCCCATAATTCCCACTCACTGAGTGCTCCTCACAGAAGATCTTTTGATAGGACAAAAAGCCTGAGGCGTGTTTGCCCGAAGTGCTGAGTGACTGCTGCATAGTAAGTCCCTACATGGAAGCCATTAACAGGCAGAATCTGAAAGCATCTGGTTCAACAATACAGCCACTTCAGTCAGATAACACCATCTTGTATTGTCTACCCAAATTGTTATCCAAGTTCCTTACATCTTCAAATGTTTGTCCTAAAGCTTAAATTGTGTCTGTTTCTGTGGGTAAGTAATTATAAGATCGCTCATGAACAGAGCATATGATCAGTGTCGTCTTGGTGAACTACTGATACACCATACTTGGAGGCACACCTATTAAGTTCAGAAGCTATGTGACTAGTTACAAGATAATTCTCTAACATCCCATCACTACATTATTCAGCTAATACATATATGCCTTCTAGTCCAAAAACTTCATGGTCCATCTTTCTCTGTCCTCCCCTCCATTTTACAGCCCGATGCAACAAGCCAAACAAACTCTGTCGTCCAGGATTTTAATAGTACTGGCCAATTGAGAATAATAAAACCAAATAGAAATAAAATAATAAAGGCAAAAGTATCAAGATAACATAGGAAGTATTAATTCCTGCTAATTAAATGAGGTAGCAAGCTGACTAACTTATGGGACTGAATTTTTATTAATTTCTTAACAGCAGAGTAATTTTTGCAGATTCATTAAGGATGCTGCTTTCAGATTAAGTATGTGAGCAGAAAGGAAGGAAAAAGATAACCATCAGGTAGCTTTGAAGCCAGTATTTGCTTTCTACTTAGACTGACACCAAATTAATGTAATACTGCTTAAATTTAGTGTTCAAACAAGCAGAATGCTCCTCTGCTGAAGATGGGTTGTATTGCTGTAACTTAGGGAAAAACTTGACCCAGGAATCTGATTAGATCAATAATTTACGTGGCTGCACATGGAATGTAGGCAAGAAAACTAAAGAATCAAAAGTGAAGATCTGCCAGTGGATATCAAGTCTATCACTTAATGACAGTGGACTAGCAGCTATAGATGCCTGCAGAACTATCTGGCCTCCCACCAGATGCAGTTTAGACTGCTTCGGTGCCAACTGATCCCAACCAGGATCGAGGTATTATTGTTACAGTCGGCTCTATTTCAGGCCTCAACCCAAATCCTACCAAATGCACTTAGAACTTATCTTTTTACTTCAGTGCCAGTTAGTGCAAGCATTTAACTGGGCAAAGAATCACCCCAAAAGAAAGTGAAAAATTGATGAGAACAAAGTTCCTGATCACTGTCCATAACTGGACTAAAGTAAAAAGATATTCTATTTCTTTTGCTTTCATATCACTTGAAACATTTAAAGTGCAGTTTAGGAACATCTCTGGAAGCAGAAGTCTGCAGTTTGAAGGTAACTTTTCCACTTAAAACATGATTCATTATTAAAAACAGGTCTGCACCATCTTTAGTAACAAAAAAAAATTGCTATAAAAATAGAGATTTGAAAATAGACTGAATTCAAATGTACCAGGTACCGTTTCTAGTGTAAAATTGGTTTAGTTTATGAAAAATATCTTTCCTTAAAAAAGTACAGGCTTACAGTTATTATCACTAAGAAGGTCCACAGAATTCCTTCAGTACCTATTAAACATTATACTCTAGGCTTTTTGACAGGTGGGTCCTGCAGGCTGAACTTAGGAATTTCACATGAAGAAGCAAAAGGAATTCTTTTGGCTGACACCTTCTTCCCAATTGTTTCAATCTGAAAGAGAAGACACATTTACCAAGTGAGTGTGGCAAGCTAACATAATTGTGTCAGCCTATGAGGAATCTACAAACTAAATCCAGGACCAAAACTACATTTCACAAATGCTACATTAATACCAGCCACAAAGCACAGTGTGCCCAGGGACAGTTCCTGGGATTGGAGTTGCAAAGAGTGTTGGGTTGTTTTTTTTTAATACAAAACCCCAGCCTTTCACAGGTGCCTGCTTTGCCTAAAGCTGCATGTTGCTCATTTGAGCATTCATGTGCCTCAGCTTCCATAGGACTATCAGTACAAATATCATAAAATGTTTCTGTGTATTTACAAAATGTGGGCTCAGCCTCCTTTGTCTAAAAAATCGTACCCAGTAAGTTAGGACAGAAGGCTTTCCCCCTCCATCATGTAGCATGTTGTTTTAGAAGCAACACAACTTTGAAGGGCTAAAGGCAGCCAGCTCTCTGTAAGGGAGAGCATGTAACAAAGTCAACACACACAAGCCAGGTACTGCAAAACTCAGAGGGCAAGACAGGTTCCCCTAATTTCTGTATCAGGCTAATTTAAATCACAAAGGACAGAGCTTGTAGAAGAACAGCAACAGCAGAACAGTTCAGACACCCAGTAAACAAGAAGAGCTGTAGCTTTCTTCTTGAGCAAGTAGTGCAGGTCAGAGGCAAAGCACCAAAAGACAAAATACTTCAACTATTTCAAGTTTAACTTAAGTTTGATCAGTACATTCTACACAGACCACCGAGTTAACTCTGGAGAGTTATTCAGTCATGCAGGCTGTATGTACCATATTTGCCCATAACAGCTTCAATTGACTGGTTAAATGAATTATACAAGCCTGTTCATGAACACTGTAGGTAACTGTAGTTCACGTAGGGGAAGAAAACATCAAGAGAGAAATCCTATAGCCATTAGGCAAGTAACCACAGTACTCAGGAGTACGTAGAATGAAACACAACTGAAACATGCATCTGATCTGGGTGGTAGATTTTGTTCTGATTGTGTCTGGCTGAGATGCTTCTATCAGATTATTCAGGGATTTGGTGATTGTAGTATTAGTCAAATTCTGTCTGTGCTAGAGTGCTTCAAGCCCTTCAATCAAGGCTTACTCTGCTTTCTCCACTTAAGACCCGAGCAGATTTTTTCCTCAGATCAGATATTGCTTTACCTAGAATTACAGAGCTTCACATTCCCATTTCCTGAATTAAGCTTCCACTGTGCAAACAGGTTATAATTGAAATTGTAGGTGTTTAAAGTTCTGAACTTCAGGTTGAAAAAAATTATAACAGATCAAATTCATAGATTTGGATTGTATATAATGGAATTGCAACAAGGGCAGTTAAAAAGACTGGGACCCTAAAAAAAATTAAATTTTGGGGTTGTCTTTGCAAGACAAAATCCTTTTTATTGTTTTATACAAAGAATACAGGTCAATTATTTAATGCCTTCGTAACAATATCCTGGATGAAAAATCTGGGTAATAAACCTGGACGGCAAACTCACAAACTGGTTAAAAATTCAACTAGAATTTCACAGAAGGAAAGTCACCCAAGAGCTATGAAATGCAAAGACACAGTCTCTGATTCGGAAAGTCTTTAAGCCACAGACTTCCGAAGTCCCTAGGAGAAGTTTCACATAGATTATGATCCGATACATAATTTGCTATTAGCTTAGCAAAATGCTTAAGTTAAGCATTTGCTTCAGGGTCCTCTTTGGTGTAAGCAAACATCATTGTTTTGATTTTCTGGCTGACATTAATCAATCATAAAGGACTAATCAATCATCTCCTCCAGCTTCCCATGTAAGACTTCAGCATTTCACAGACTTATCTTCAGATACATCTTTGTGTACCATGTTTTCATCACCAATGTCAGCCAGCCTTGTTGTGCAGATCTCGGGGAGAAAAGTCCAAATTACTCTTAATATTAAGTCTAAGTAGAGGATCTCACTGGCTGATAAAACATTTGTTACCTGCATTACACCTCGTCTGGCTTTAAGTCCCGTTACTGTCAATTTTAAATGCTGCTTTTTCTTTGGTGGTGGTAAAATAAGTTTTCAGGTAGGGGCTGTGGCACAAGCTATAATGTAAACCAAATGCTAAGCTCAGTCCTTCTGCTGGTTGGTAGCAGCAAAGACTGCAGGACTTGAAGAAGCTGCGAAAGGGGCTAGTTTTGGAATGAAATACCCTGCTGATTACCTAGAATGGATGACACTATTGCAGTTTAGCAGGTTTTTACATCTCATTATTCTGCATGATTTCCCCAGTCCAAAGAAGGGCAGAGTGGCATTCGGATGTTAGGTTTACAGTTGGACTCTGATTTTCTTAAAGGTCTTTTCCAACCTAAACCTAAAAATTCTGATTCCAAGGTATGCTTAGACTGCTGAATGTTGATGGCATAGTCATGGCATAGTCTCATGTAGCCTGGAATTTAACAAAGCATCAGTCTGAAAATAGTAAAATCATGGAGGAAGACAGCACAAGTGAAGAGACTTAAGTACAGATGTGTTTAGATTTAAATCCTCACCTGAAAAGGTTTTTTTCCCTTGGTACTTGGTCATTGCAGAGGGAGAGAAAGCAAGAAGGAACAGAGCAGACGAAAAGAAACATAAGCAGCAGCACCACCCAGCTGATTACCTGGAAGCCAATGACTTGTAGCTCATTGTGAAGATCATCTAGAACTCTCCTACCATCAAAGATAAATGCAGGCTTCAGCATCTTCTTATGAATGCGTTCATAATCTAACTCCTGTAGAGGGCAATTAAAGCAGATAGAATAAGTAAGTAACATTAACACAACACTCCCTCTTTTTCTTTAATTTAAATTAAAGATCACATCTACCTTAAACATGTCCCATTCCGTGCAAATTACAAGGGCATGAGCTCCATCACAGGCTTCGTAGGGATCTTTACTGATAGTGACCAACCGAGACACTGCAACAGAAGGAAAATAAAGTTTTATTCCACACACATCTTTAGCATCAATCTGGTGCAGTCCTGGAAAATTAGTCTCCTTCTTTGCCCTACACAAACAAGGAATTTCAAGTCACTTGGCTAGAGATGCATTCTATCAAGCCATTTGTCACTTTGATTTCACTTATTTAAAAGCAGCTTGTACCTGGCATTTGGATAGTCAGAGCGCTTAAATGTTTGAAGTTAAGCATTCAAATTTTATTTTAATGGTCAACAGCATCTCTAGAAATAGAAGCTACTATGGAATGTTCAAATGCCAATGCTCAAAGGTCATTGCCTGTACAACAGCAGCACATCACAGTTCCAATTTAACACTCAGATCACTATAGATCACCTAAGACTACACACATGGCTCACTAGGGACTATGTTCACCCTCTGACTGCCCCAACAGCTGCCTAGAGGCAACCCTCCCCATCCCCTCTAATTCAAGGGCATGTCAAATAATGTATAGCCTTTACTCTTCTTCATCACAGCTCATCTTTCTCCATTGTCTATACCTCTGGAAGCCTGATCTACACTTCCTCCCTCATCCCCATTTTCCACTTCCCCAATAAGGAAAGAAAACAGAAATCCCAAATACCCCCTGCCTCTCCAAGAAATTTTAGTCATAGATGACTACTTAAAAGTCTTCTTGAATTTAAAGGAACAAATGAATTTAGAAGTGATATGGGGGAAGAGAGAATACTCTATAGTGAATTCCAGAATTACTTATTTCTACTTTAGATATGCAAGCAAGAACTAAGGAAGACAGGACTCAAGACAGAGGAGCTGACAGAACAGCAAACACTAGTCTTTCCTAATTCTGGACATGCTTCTTTCTCTTTCTTTTAATTATGCAGAGGGAAAATTCTTTGCATGTATTCAAGTTAATGTTTATCAAAAGAAAAATATACAAGAGTACAGAATTAGCATTTATCTATAAAATGCTATAGGGAAAGTGGGAAGAGTTACAGTAATCCTCTGGGCTATGGAAATCTTCCAATAAGCGTAACCGACAGCAGCACATCATTGCCATGGTGAAAATGTGAAAATGAGCTTATAGTGTCTAAACAGACCTTGTGTATTTTGAGAAGAGGCTGGAGAGGGAAGCGGCGAAATAAGTTTTAAATGAGCATTCTTACCTTGGTTATCTTCTGAGACACCTGGATGTGAGAGATCCAGGACGATCTGTTCCTTAGGTACTTTAGGATCATAGATGTGGAGCTTTGCTCCTTCATCCATTAAATACTTGCTAATGTAGATACTGGATGACTCTCTAAGGAAGTGAATCAATCAGTTAACAAACCAGGTGGCATATTCTAAGCAGCAAAAGTCTTCAAGTGTCTATAGACATGCAATGTCAAAGCCTTTATACCAGTTTTACATTAAACATCTTAGTGGTAATCCATGCCAGCAAACTTGAAAATCTTGAGGGACACCAAGGAGAGTAATTAAAAAAAAAAAATTAAGTTTACATCTCTCTTGCTGAATCATGCAAAAGAGATACTAAGCCCCAGGTCTCCTATTGACTATAATTAACAAGGCATCAAGCTTATAAGTATTCCCTACAAACTGCAGTTGGAGAGTTCTACCAAGTTTGAGCTTTACAGGAAACCAGGATTTACCACCTTGGGGAAGCAAAACTAAAACTTGGCCTTCACACAGCAATTTAGAACCAGTTGCAAAAATGTTTGCATTACATTCTCCACAGAAGAGAAGGACTCTGTCAAAATCTCTTCACTTATGCAAGTTAATAAGGACTAGAGTTAACTGCTTTAGCTTCCGGATTATTCAGGTGTGTTGTGGAGGTCAAAAATCAATTGTCCCACCCATTTAAGAAAGATCAATACTTATTACAAACCAATTCAGTCACTAACTGTTAAGCATAGATCAGATATGGGACCCTTATTAATGCAATTCAGCTGGGGGCTTCAGCTGCATAGCCAATGACAAGCATAGGGAATCCATGTTAGTGAACTGAACTCACTTTCTTACCTTGTGTCCCCAGTATCCTTTTTGAATGCAAACCCTAAAATAGCAATCTTCTTATCAGTGACAGTATTGAACAAACTGTCAATAATGCGGGAAGCAAATCTTCTTCTCTGGTAATCATTCATGTCTATTACCTGGAATTATGTAAAACATGATGGTACAGAAGGGAGCCATTTTAAGCTACACATAGATTCTATTAACAATCATTTAACAGAGGCTTAGAAGAGAAAGTTCAGTATTTTTACTCAGTATTGTAAATAATTCAAAGATAAATTTAGTCAATCTAGCAAATTCTGAGACAAATCCTATTTTAATCAATGACCGTAGATGCATCTAGACACATACTATCATACGTTATACAGTTTGAAGGCTAGGATTTTTTCAGATTGCTTTCTATTTTAATTCTATAACTTACTGTATTCTAGGCAGAAACATGGAAAGCAATTTCAGTGTGGAGTACTTGATGTCACCAGACCTACACTTCCTTACATTCCATGTATAACAACTGTGAGAACATGTTTAGCCTTTTTAATCCACACTGATTTCAGTACACAAAATTAGTGTGGTTAAGCCAGATTTAAGTACCTCACTTTTGTTATGACATGAAAGTGAGTTCACTCACTGATTGTTCCTGTACTTCCCTTCATCCTGCTTCATACTTTGATCTCCAGCCCTTAACACAGAGAGAGCACTGGATCACTAGCAGAATAGGAAAGGTATGGCATGCACTGGAAAGAACTATACTTCCCTCTGTTTTGAGGCTTTCAACGCAAATCAGGAGTTAACAGCATCAGCCTATTAAACAAAAGGTATAACTATATAACTACACAGTAGAAAGATACTGGCAAACCAGATTTCTTTGAGGAAAAGAAATAAAAGCAGTGAGATTTATGCAATTCAGTAGGGTGGTGACAGGGGAAAAAAGAAACAGCTGACAGGGTAAGAGGGACACATTTCTTCCTGCAGGTGCACTTCAAGGAATGAAGATTTCAGTATTAGAGGCCCTGTCCTGTCTAAAGGCCAGAGAGACTAACAGTTGGGGTTCTGGGGCTGCTCTGATCCTCATATCCTCCAGAACTTGCATTCTGTCCTCAGAACAGTCTGAGGTCTCCCATGTGCACACGATGCTGACATCTGACCTGAGCTGCTGACAGTGCAGTGCTCAGGGGTTCCCACAGTTGCTTATGCAGGTGCACGTGTGTGTATTACATGACTTGACCGGCGTGGGCTGAGGCAGACAGACCTCTGCAAGATGACAGTGCTCCGAGGAAGCAGAAGGTGCAAGTAAGGGTTGTACTACATAAGCACAGCATTTCACCCCAACTCTGCAGCAGCTGTTCTTACCATCTGATTTGTCCACAGCTTAATAAGCCATATAGAAACACCGCAAAGAATTACTCTCATACTCAAGTTTAAAGAGTATAAAAGCATTAAAAACACTTTTAATGTAAACAAACTAGTTTACAATACAACCTTTTAAGCTTTTGTTAAATTAAAACACACCTCCACACAGAGTAACCATTAAGTGTTTGTATGCCTTTGGGTTGCCAAGATACCAAGTAGGTTGCATTTTGAGAAGGACCCTTGTGATCTCAAAGGACACAGCCAAACCAATGTGTCTCTTTCAAGACACTATTAATTCTTCCTTACTCATCAGATTATCAGCAAGGTAACATGGTTAGTTCCCACAGCTCCTGCTGCTCCAGGGATTGTCTGTTGTCTGCTTACATCTTATTCTAAGTAAAAGCAGTAGTTATTGAAGCAAGTATAGGAACCTAGGGCTCCTCTTTCCTACTGCGCCAATCGCATTCAAGTCCTACACTGAACCAAACCTCTCTGGGATGCTTGCACAAGGTGCATGCAGTGTTAATCTTTTCACTGATAGGACTGCGAGCCTTTCCACCACGGACTAGACTATCCCAATGAAGTACATTTTTAAGGAAGATGTCAGTCTGAACCTCTTCAGAGGCAGACAGCATAAGACCCTTGTCTTCCTTGTCCCAAGCAATTAATGTGAGAGTTATTGTTGCAAGCAAGTAACTAGGCTGCTGACCAGCACCTGGTTGGAGCTTAAACTATGAACACTATGTAGAAACCCACTGGACATCACAGTTAATGCAAGAGGCTCACAGAAGTCACAGATAACACTCAGACTTCAGTGTTGATGTGGCACAACTGACCAATGATGGAAAAATAATTATGGGCAGGTTGTTTATTTGGCAGCAGACTGGGATGGAGGAAAACAAGGCAAAAAAAGGCTAGCCAAAAGGAAGATTTAAAAAAAAAAAAAAAAAGCTGCCAATAAGGTAGGCAGGTCATGTGCTTGGTGTTCTGGAGGCATCCGCTAGGCAGTCTTGTACTTGACCACCACAGCCTAAATCAGAACAAGCAGCCAATGCTGTTCTTTTGACCATACTGCCCATGTCAAAGCTGCTTCCTCAGTCAGGACTGGGAAGAGGGGTGAGATGCTTTCACTGATTAATAGTGAAAGAATTGCAAGTACAGACCAAGCATTCTGGTATCGCTGTGTTGGTTCTAGGCCTGAGAGCATCCACCTCTTCCCAATTATTCCTAACATTAGCCAGGGAAAAGCAATAACCATGTTTTTTTAAAAGAACAGCAAGTTCTGCGAGTTCTTTCAGAAAAGGAACTGTAGAAGTAGAGGAAAAGATCATAAGCTTTGAATTCAAAGTGGACAGAGATAACCAAGTGCAAGAGGAAGATATGAGTATAGACATGCTTGCGCTTCATTTTCTACTGCTACTTCTAGACAACTTCCCAATCCATTTGATCCAGGCAATTTAACTCACCCCCAAAAAAGCCTAAGCACCCACAAGTATCAAGAGTCGGAGTTAGGCTGAGGGCCCTAAAATGTAAATATGATCAAGGTTAAGGTATCTGCTCTTTAAAGCTGAAACACAGATTAGGTGGACAATGCTCAAAAGCTCAATGCTGAAGAAATGTCACCCCCTCAAAAAAAATTAGTGAAGAACTTTTACCTGTTGCCAGTAGCGGGCTACTTCAGGTAAGTTCAGTGCCTCACAGAGGTACACTAAATTCAAGACATCCTTCTGAAAACAGCTACCTCCAAACCCTGGAAGACAAAATGGTTATTTTATAGGTGACTAAGGTACTATTCTAACTCACTCTTTGGAATCAAGTAGTTTTTTGCAGTCATTGACATGTCATTGTCATGTAATACTACATGTCAAGTATTATGTTTCCTAGTCTTTTACTGCTAGCAAATTAAAATATTAAGACCCTCTCAAAAATTCAACTCCTGGGCCTACCTACTTTATCAGTTACAGAAGCCTTAAAATCTGCCTCAGGTCCCACTGAAGTAAATGGAAGTTTTAATCCAGTCTTAGAGCTATCTTATAGTATGTTTCCCTTTTTTTTTTTTTAGGAAGTGGGTGGAGAAGCTTCTGGGTTTGCTCTCCCCCTACCTACAGATATAAATTAGTATTTCTCAGAACAAGCATGTTAAGATCGTGTTCTTTCCTCCCCCACCCCCAAGTGAGTATTTGATCATTGCCAAGAGTCAAAGCTCACCACAGCTGACTAAGGGAGAACTGAAACAATTAGTAGAAGGATCCTTGCCCCCTAGAACTTTGCTCAGTAGAGTTCCAGAAGCAACACACTGTAGAAGGAATTATAACCACCTAATGGGGATTTTGTTAATGTATTTGCCATCTACTTTTCATTCTTGCATAGTCTCTAGGAGAGGTTATATTTAGTAAGGTTACTTTAAAGTCACTCTTTCTAGCATGAAGTCTGTGACCATACAGATAGGCTTTAGTCTTGTTCTGTAAGTCTGAAGGTTTGTGGCACTGATCACCACTTCATCAACTCTTACTCTAATAAATCTAAGCCAACTGAATTCATCCTACAAAACACAAGCTGCCATCAAGCATTCTGACCTAGAAGAACCTCCTTCCTCAGGCCACTGGCAGCAACTCCTAAACAAAATTGCAGCAGTTCCAACTGGGAAGATATCTTGGAGAGCACTATCATTAGTGATGCTTCAGAAAAATAAAGTTGCAGCTTTTCTTTCCTGTGTCCCACACAGGATAAACCATGCAGCCTGAACTCTCAGGTTTCAGACTGCCAGGGTCTAGAGCAACATCAGTCACAATGTTTTACCACAAAAACTGATTTATGCTAGTACTCTACAGCAATATTTTCACACACTTACACTGTAGAAGATTTTAGAGTATCAGATCACCTACTTCAAAGCACTGCTAGTAGACCTATTGCACTACTAAACAGAAGCCCAGAAGGGAAAAAAAAACACCCCAGGATTTTCCATTTACCAACGCTGGCTTTGAGAAACTTATTTCCAATTCTTTGGTCTGTTCCAATAGCTCTTGCTACTTCTTCAACATCTGCTCCTGTAGCTTCACACAGTGCACTGATTGAGTTAATGCTGCTGATTCTTTGGGCAAGGAAAGCATTAGCTGCCTGTAAATAAAAAACATAGTAAAGGGAACTTGATTTTTCCAGAAACCAAGATGCTGACAGACCAAAGGAAGTTACTAAAGTAATCCTTCCAGAAGTATCTATGCAACTCTTGCGATACAAAATGGTAACATAACCAGTTTAATACATAAATGCCAGTTAATGGAATCTAAGCAAAATAATGTAATGCTTAACAAATGCAGAATTTGAACCATTTTATGATGGCAACCAGCTTCTGGAGCACTGTAGATTTAGTAATAAGACAGCAACAAAAGTGAGAAAAAAATTTCATGAAAAGTTGGTGTCATCTATTAGCGCAGCTGAGATAATTGGAAAACATGAGTATCCTTTGACATACATATTGTGTACACCCGGCCGCATTTGTCTTTCCTAGCTGCTCTACTCAGTACCAGTGAACTGCTTCTGAGCTTTGTGTCACACCCTTTGCTCATTGCAGAAAACAGTGATGAGTAACACTAACCAGTTTAGAAAGTTCTGATGACCACGTATTGGTTGTGAGGATTTTTTCTTTGGGCACCCAATGCTCATAAACAGCACAAAGAGCACGGACAGCTTTCTGTCCCTCTGGAGAATCATCTCCACCAATAAGCACTCTGTCTGGGTTCTTGAGGTCCTTGATGGCTGTTCCTTCTGCAAGGAACTCTGGGTTAGACAGCACCTACAGGCACAGAAAAAAGAATAGCAGATAAAAGCCAAAAAGGAAACAGCAGCCTTTTAAGTACACAACTCAAGATTACACTTACCTGTAAATCCAAGTCAGGCTTCGTATTAGCATCAAATATTCGACGAATGCTCTCTGCAGCACGTACTGGAACTGTGCTTTTCTCAGTGACAATCTTATAACCATTTGAATTTTGTACAATCCTTCTTGCACAAGCTTCAATGTATTTCAGATCAGCTGCTCGGCCTTTTCCCATCCCATAGGTCTTTGTGGGAGTGTTAACCTAGTTACAAATACACAAAGGGGGAAGAAATGTTGCAGGTATCTTAACAAGAGGTACTGACAACGTGAAATTGTTAAGAATGACAGATTTTTCCATCCCAGATTCCAGCTTGCTTCTACCACAGAATTATTCTAGTTACCATATCAGATGAACAGCTACTAGCTTTCTCAATTACCCATTTTTGTCTTCTAAAGAAAGCTCCTTGGCCTCTATTCAAATAGAATTTAAACAAGAACAATTCATAGCAGCTCTGCAGGCTGTGGCGAAACTCAGTCCTTGTTCTGAAAACCCCAGTAATTTCTTCATGATTATAGCCAGCCACCTTTTGTTTCCTGTCCCATATTAGAAGTGCAAAAATTCACGAGAATCTTACAGCTAGCGAGGCAGTTGTACTTTAAACCCACTTTGCAGTGAAACCTAAATGTAGAACTGCTGAAATTGCTATACTGAAGTACACAGACAAAGCAACATGAGGGAAAACACGACATTTAGATTAAGACGGAGGGTTCTTTTCATTACAAACTGAAAGAAGAAGTGTTTTACATGTTGTTGCCACAACAGCATGGTTTAAGCCAAGGACAGGTAGCTATATATGGGCTGTATTAGTGGCAGCCATCCAGCCAAGTAGCATTTGTTTCAGACTTAATGAATGGAGAAAAATACTATCAGAAAGAGAGCTCTGTACTGACGTGCCCTAAAAAAGAAGGGGTCTCAAAAAAGAGGACTTTACCAGAAAACCCTCAACTGTGGCCTACCAAGATGAATAGCAGTTATTTCTTTTGGATTGCACATTACAAACAACCTTCTAGAATACAAAAGGTCACACTGTATGTTTGACTGGATAGTCTTCCTAGTGGTGACAACTGCTTAGAAATATTAAAGCTATAAAATATTAAAACTATCCTCTCTGTCATTAATACATGTTTTTAAAAAACTTCTAGAAATAAGTTATCTTTGTAACTCAATCAGTATATGATTTTGTATCCTTATATCTAGGAACCATACTAATATTATTGAAGTCCCATAGATTTCAATAGTACACTGCAATGACAGATCTGCACTACATTCTACTCCAAGACCACATACATCTAACCAAGCTAAATATCAACATTGTCATTTTTACTTAGAGCCTGCTCATTTGTCAGCTATTCTACTGGCTATAAGAAACAGATAAAAATAAAATAAAAAGCTTACTCAACACTTTCCACAGTACACAAATGCAAGGAGAAAACTGAGTGACATGACACTGCTTAACTGAATCTATATGACAACACAAAGACCTCTTCCTAACATAAGAGGAACATAATGATTTGATTATAAAGAGAAAAAAAAAAGACAAATACACATACACAATCACCTTGTCCCCCTAAACTTACAGAAATAAATACAAGATCAGCTTCTCTAATGGCATCATCAATACTGGTGGAAAAGAAGAGGTTTCTTCCTCGACAGGATTCTACCACTTCTTTTAACCCCGGCTGAAAAAAACCCAAAAAAGCAGTTAAGGTTAATGCAGTTAGAATAACAGTGAACTGCATGCCCAAACAAACAGCACATCATTTCAGATTAAAAAAAAAAAAAAAAAAAAAAAAGACTTCCCCTCCCTCCACCACCACCTCAGTCTGGCACTTTTTCAGTCTGCCAGATGTGAAATACAGATTCTGCAGATTTTACATAGTGAAAAATAGAGCCCTTTCTTATTCAAAACACCGTCTTGAAGCTTTCAGCCACACTGAATTGTTATTTGCACACCAAATTTTAGGCTCCAGCTATTCCTATGCTCAATTCTATTACCATGAGCAACAATTAAAGAAATACCTGTAAAGCTGTGTTAAGTAGATTCAAGAAGTTAAGTCTTGCATACTAGGCTGCAAACAAAAGAGGTGGTGCCAACTCTCCTTTTCCCTCAGCTACACATTCCACGATTCCCAACATCTAAAACTGATTCAGCACAAAAAAAACCCACAAAGAAATCCTCCACCAAATTAGCAAGCCCAGATACAGTGAAAGAAAGGCAGTGGAGACACACAGGAGATAAGACCACTCCTTTTGGCAACCATTCATCTTTGCACCAGATTAAGTTTACCATGGCACTATACCCGCAGTGTGGAAGAATCACAGGCACGATTTGATGACAGTCTTTCCAGACACACATACTGTGCTGTAATAATTTCCCTCCCCTTAACACCTCCCTCCACTCAGACAAAAGGAACAGGAGCTCATGTGCACATATGAGCAATCTTCTGTATTAGAAGGGTTTGCAAAATTATTAACCAAGATATAGTTGTCAGATAAAAGAAGCCTTTACATTTTGTTTGAAAAATAAAGTTACACATGTAACCTGGTGATCAAATCTCCAGCCTGGGCGACACTTATGACACATGATATACAAGTGCCAGGAAGGAGAAGGTTCACTGGAGGGAGATAAAGCAAAACAAAGCAGAAGCTTTCTTATGCAAGACATGTCTGCTGTCTCGCTTTATACTAAATACCTACTAAAAAGGAAAACAAAGGTCAGCACAGGCAGAACAACATGAGTTACAACCCATCATATGTTCCAACTATGGTCTTACTAGGATGTAAATAGAAAAGCAGCCCACTAGACAATTTCTGACACTGGGAACAAAAAAACAGAACAAAAACTACAAGAAAACCTCACTGTGCAATGACTCAATTTTACAACTGTCTGAACTAATTCTTGGCAGTTTTTGTACATTCTTTGTAAGCAAAGGATACCATTCCAGGAAACAGATGTTGTGAGTTTGTTGGTTTTGTTTTTTTTAAAAAACATGCCAAGACCAGCCCAGTCTAAGTGTTTATAGAAAACAAAGTACTTTCATGATCTTTATTCATGTCTCACCTGCTAATCTGAGCATTATACACATTTTCCTTTTAATATGTATGACAAAGGAGGCCCACTAATCTTTGCTTGGAGAGTCACAGTATAGGTTTGGTTTTCAGAGGAAAAAAAATACATTAGCGTTACAGTATAGACAGGATTTGAGAGGACTCATAGCAAAAAACCCAAAAAAACTTAGTACCAGGCAACATACTTGTCTGTGGGAATCAAGTGAAGACAAGTTTTCACTCCCATTTAAGAATTCAAACCTATAAAAACTATCTCACGAAAGAATGCACAAGACAGACCTATTCTTAAAGGGTAAAAAAAAGTAAAAAATAGTAAGCACTAAGACAAGCAAAATAGAAAACTGCTTTACAACATCCTCAAATTGAAATCATTCTGTGATGAAGGAGTGACCGAGTGAGACATTTAAAAATAATTTTTATCTGGCCTAGTCTTCCCAGGCCAGACTGGAAGTTTATGGTACATGCGAATCAAGAACACGACTGTCCTCAGCTTACAACATGGTTAAGACAGGCAGCACAGACTGGATTTTGGCAGTATCCAGAATGGGAATAAAGCTTATCGCTCAGTGCTACACTTTCATATTGTGCTGCAACACAGCAGATAATATCTACAACTGAGTAAGATGACTACGCTGTGATTAAATGGGGTCCCAAAAGAAAGTCAGCATGATTTAGGACAATTCACTACATAAACAGTTACATTCTTCCTTACTAGGCCCTTTGTATATAATCCCTGAATACCTGTCTGCCCTTGAATATGAAGTTATCCTAATAATCTGGTTTAATGAGCAGTAGCGGTAAGTAGCTGTTCCAGAATACTCTTTTTGAGGGACATCACTGTGCTACACTTATCAAGCTTCAGAAGTGGGCCATGTGGAAATGCCATGTGGCGGGGAGCAGCAAACAACTCTGGCTGGAAAAGGAGACAAGAGTGAGACAAGTTTACCTCATAGATGGGGAGCGTATCTGAATTCCAGGCATTTATTCTGGCCTCATTGACATCCACGACAGTAACTTTGATACTGGGGCACATCTGGGCAATAACACTACAGGTTGGCCCGCCAACATAACCAGCACCAATGCAGCAAATCTTCTTAATTTCAAACATGATTGCCCTAGGAAGGGGGTGAGGAAAGGAGGATGAGGAGTTACAAATAAAAACACTGGCCAGCGACTCAAGGTGATAGAAGAGAATTAATGATTTGAGGTTTTCTTATGCTGGCACAGGGAGGAACATTTTCTTGCAGCCGATCTCGGAAGGAGCGGCAGCAATCTCCCCCCACCCCGGGAAGGCCGCGCCGCCTGTCCCGCTCCCGGGGGCCGCGCACACGCCGCTGAGGAAGCGCGTTCCGCGGTCCCCTTGCGGCCACCCCTCGGCTGGGGAACCGCCGATGCCGCGACAGCCCCAGCCGTGAGCAGCGACCAGCGTACCGGGGGAGGTACCCGCGCCGGCCCCCGCCCTGTCCCCGGAGCCCCTCGGCCGGGAAAGGCGCGGTCAGCGTGGAGGCCGCGGCTCCCGCCTCCTCCCCGGTGGAGGGAGCGGGCCCGGGGCCGACCGCGCTCCCCTCGAAGCGACTCGGGCCGGGGCCGACGCCGACCCACCCCCCGGCTCCATCCCCGGAAGCCCAGTGGAAAGGCTCCCGCCAGCCGCGGCGGAGAGCGGCTCCCCGGCCGGCCCCCCGCCCCACGCTCCGGGGGGCGGCAGCTGGCGGGAAAGGCCACCGCCGCCCCAGGGAGCCGCCAGGGAAGGCGGCGAGGCAACCAGCGGCCGACACCGAAGCCGCAGCCCGGAGACTTACTGCGGGCAGGCGCGGTCCTGCCCCGCCGCCACAGATCGAGCCGGAGGGCTGCCGCGAGGATGCTCAGCCAGCTCGGACCGGCGCTCCGCTACAAGCCGGGCGGCGGCGGAGGCGGCTATTTAAAGGGCCGCCGCGGGGCCGAGGCGGCCGTTTCATCCCGCGGACGCCGAGCCAGGCCAGCCCCGCCTCCTCCCTTCCCGGGGGCGGGGCCGCCGCCGGAGCCCGCCCCGCCCCGCCGCGCCCCGCCCCGCCCCGCCGCGCCGCCGGCGAATGGGCGCAAGACACCTCAGGCGCCGCCGCCGCCGCGCAAGCCTGGGCGGGAGCGGGGCCGCAGGGACCCCGGGGCCGGCTGGGGTCTCCGCGGCCGGGCCGGGGCCGGGGCCTGGGCCGGGGCGGGCCCTGCCGCAGTGGCCCGCAGGGAGGGAAGAGTGGTGCCTCCTATGGCGCTCGCCGTGCCCCCGGCGGCCCCTTTCCGCATATGTCTGTGTGGGCGTTGTAACGCTGGTTCCCGGCGTTACTTTGGGGTGGTTTTGCGTCACGGCAGCCGGAGCGGTGGCTGGTGACAGTACCTCTTTGGAAGAGGTGTCTAAGCTGCGACCTGGCCCACACCCACCCCCCGAGCGCCACTGGAAGTGTCCCCGGAGATGCTGGAGCAGTGGGGAGCAGGGTGAACGAGCGCTCCCCCAGGCCCCACCACAAACGCTGCCTGCTCCGTGTGTCTGGCCTGGGCTCCCAGGAGGTCAGGTCCACTGGTGGGAAAGGGAGTTGATCACGGTGCCTGGCTGAGCTGTTCCCCTCCTCTGCCTCGGGGTGTTTTTATAGGATAAATTCATTTTGGTGGTCAAGTAGGCATGTGGGTAATTTCTGGTTCTTCAGCTGTGCTTGCTGTGGAACACAAAACTCAATTGTTCATCCTTTCTCCTTTAGGGAAGCGCAGTCTCAACAAAGATAAGTAAATAGAAACATGGCTAGATCACAGTAAAATAGGGTGTTTAAAGTCCATGTGCAAACATTGCCACAGTAAGGAAATGCGAGCTTTGCACTCCTTTGCCCTTCTGATCTGGGCACTGCCCAGGGATCTCTTGCCTAGTTGCATTAAAGTTCTCGGATACTTCTCTCGCTTTTCGTATAAACATGATGTTATTAGTATACTTCACCTGACTTTGGGAGCAGAATGGCTGTGAGAAATCTGCCATCTTTTCACCTCTGGTGTATTCAAGTTCACTTACACTGCATCTCCTAGAAGCTGAGGTTTTTTTCCTGCATCCACAATACCACACTCATCTATGTTTTAACAGATTACAATTTCTGTGTTCAATGTTGCCAAATTAGGTGGTTAATACATATGTATGTCCTTGTTAACAATGCCGGTAAAGTATTGTCTTGTTCTTACATAGAATTTTCATCCATAGATGTTAAAGTAGATAGAAATTGGAATCATTGTTTCTGTTTTATATTTTACTCTGTTACTATTTTACTCTGGAGGATCTGATCTTTCCCTAGAAGAATCTGTGCCTATTTAAATGAGTACATACTGTAACTCACTGGTCCTTTAGAAATGATACTGTAAAATATGTGTGTTTCTACTGAAAGAGCCTACTGAGGTTTGCAATCTCAGAGCAGAATCCTAGCAGAGCCAGTGTGGTTAGCCAAAGAGCTGCCTGGCGAAGGTGCAAGGTTCACAGTGTTTATCCTGAAGTAAAAACAAGTAATGCCTTGTCTCGTTGCTAATTTGCACAGATGTCTCAATTTTGAACACATCATTTTTTCCAGGGAAGCCTAGGCAAAGCAAATAGAAGCTCAATGAGCTCTCGCTACTGAGTCAGTCTTACCTACACCATTACCTTCAAAACCCGTGTCTGTCTCCCTAGGTCTCAGAATAGTCATAAATGCATACATTCGTACTGCTAGGAACTTTATCTGGGTCCTCTGTATGTGGCTGCTGCTGCCTTGGCAAGGCCAAGTCCACTTCAGATCCTTTACATGGTCCCCCAGGGGTGTTGCTATGGTAAATATCCTTAGTGTTACGCCTGACAAACAAGGAGCAGATTTTCTAAAGGCAGTGGTGGTCGCTGTGCAGGAGGCCACCTTTGTGAGACGGAGTTCCCTTTGCTTTTGCTGTATGTATGGGCAGTTAGTCGTGCATTAGAGTTGGTGAATACCCCCTAGTTACTGTGTTTGCTGAGAATGAGGGCAGGAGCTTCAGACCCTTCCTCCGTGGAGGGGGTTCACGCATACCTATCTCAGGAGAGTTATAAAGAAACACGGGGATCTAACTCTCTACCTGCAACTATGCTTGCTTGCCAGGGAGCTTGAAAGGGAGTATTTTTCCGGTCTGATAATCACGGCTCTTTAGTGGGAGGAGAAAGGTCTGGATTGTAGTCAGTGTTTTGAGAGTTGTTTCAAATGTCTTAACAGCCCTTAGAGCAGGCAGTGGAGCCCAGTCTCTTTTCTCCTAATAAATGGCCTTATTGATAGACTGCACTGTCAAAGCCCCTGCCTGGGACATGGATCTCAAATCCCCTCTTGCAGAGTGACGCGACTTTCCCAGAAAGGATGGTGAGGGCTGCTTTTGTTTCCCTATAGCCTACACCCTGGTGGTGAGGGCACTGCTGGCAGGGGAAAGATGCAGAGCTCAAAGTCACTGCAGTGAAAAGGGCAGGGAGCCTGGATCTCCCCTGTCATTACAGAATAAATTCTGAATTACTGAGCGGGGTTTTCTTGGGTTTTCTGTTCAGGCAGACCCATTGTTTACCAGTACATAGAATTTTTTACAACACTGAACAGAAGCAATAAAACTTAGGTAAGCTTCAGGGCATATCATCAAACCTCCTGAAGCACGCTGCTTGGGGAACACAACCCTGGGCTGCTACAAAGCAGATGAGGCTGGTCCACTGCTGGCCACATTTTTAAAGGGAAGTGTGAGTTCTGTGCCATTTTGTTGAAGGTTCAGTGTAGGCTGCAAATCCTTTTGCAGTGCAGGGTCAGTAACGCACAAGGAATGGGATTTCAGGTTTATGTATTTCTTTAGCATTGCCAGTTGACTAGATGAGATGAATCCTTCTTCCAGCATACTGGGTAGCCGGTACCTGGCTCCATAACAGCCTCAGGGCTATAAATGCCTTCCTGGGAGGCAATGCCTAAAAATCATGTGAGTAAAATGAAGTTTTGCAATGCTGATTTCTTGCATGAACAGAAAATCAATAATCCTTCCTTCAAACTAGCAAAATGTAATGTATAAAAATTAAAGCTTCACAAATTCAGATTCAGGAAAGTTGTTTTCTAATAGTGAAGATGAGTAACCATAATGATTCAGAGATGGCCCCTCTCTGGAAAGTTTTTCTAAAAGGTATTTTCTGGTGCAAAAAATAAATAATGCAAACCCTATGGATGTCAAAAGACATGCTCATAGTAGTCCACTTTAGTTTATAATTTATGAGCTTAGTATGTATATTATGCAAGATTTTAACTAAAATACCCCCTTAACTTGTTGCTGAAAGGTGTCTTAGCAGGGCATCCGTTCAGTTAAACAGCAGCATCAACGAAGGATTGCCACTCTCCAACCTAAGTTTTGTGCACTGCAGACCGAGTCAGAAGTCTCCATATAGGGTTCATTTCAATGTTCATTTTTTTTCAGGTAAATTCCTACTGTGTGTGTTATTTTGGAATTAAAATTGAGAGAGCGGCTGGTAGGACTGATGAGTCTGTTCCATTCATCCAGGATTTTACATTTTAAAGATTGTCATTTGCATAATAATTTAACTGTAAGTGATGTATATTTCTGAGAGCACTGCTCACACATCCTGCTAGGAGACCGTGTTTTCAGACCCTGGTATTAAGCAACTTGAGCTGTAATTTATGGAAGTATCCATGTCCAGGAAAGGTGGTTACCATAATTCATACACATCTGCTTGAGAATAGGCTTTTTTAGATATATTTGTAAATGTTAGGCTACAGATACACATATGACAGAATTTATAATCTAGTCAATAACCTAGTCCTAGGGGATGGACTCCAAAAGGTGTATAAAATCCAAAGATACTCAAGTTTTTACAATATATTTCCTTAGGTACCTAAAGGTACATGTTCTGACTCAGTGGAATCCAGCCTGAGTAGTTCAGTTGCCTGCCTCATATCTAAACTTGACCTGATCCTGAAAATGAGCAGTCCCTTTGCTATATGCTCTCATAGACCTGACCTTTAACATGTGCTCAGGTGAAGGGTAACACCAGCAGGATCAAGTGGCATGCAGTCCAAAGATTTAAGACTCCTTCATTCAAAAAGCTTGGCCAAGAAATGTGGTAATGTTTTTCTAATATAATGGCTCAATGGCTAGAGCATGTACCAGTGTGAGACTGGATCCTCTCTGTGTGGAAAATAGGGGAGTGGGCTTGAGGCCACATCTCTACTTTTCCAGAAACCACCAAGTGAAGTGCAATCTAAATGCTAAAGGTGGGTGGAGGGGGCACTCTTCACCTCCACTGTACAAGCTCTTCCATTTATGCAAGGGAGAAATAATGATTTATGAAGGACCTGGGGGATGAGGGGATGGGGAGGGAAGAAAAGAAAGAGCAAGTGAGTGCATGATTGCGTAATCTCCTGGCTGGCACTCTGATGTTGGAGATGAGAGAAGCTATCAAGGAACCCTGGACATGAAAGAAGTTTTGTATCTATCTAGGGAGTGTTTAATGCCAGACTAATCTGTCACCAGATTTAGCTGATCATTCACTAAAGGCAGCTGTGTTTGTGTAATCAGTTTGTGACACTGACATCTGACACAGATTCAACAACAACCATTGTCTGTCAAGCCTTTCTTTAACTTTTGACACAGCACAACCAGGAGGCAACCCCACATGTAACGGAGAAATCTGAGCTACTCGGCAACAGTCCCAGGCTGAGGCAAAAATGTGCCCAGAAGACTTGTCCGCAGAACAGTTGGATCAGCTTTTGAATCCATGCTTTGTATTTTACAGTGCTGAGAGGGAGGAAGGAGGCTCAGCTGAAGAGATTACACAAGGACATGTGGGACTGGGCATGCGTGGTTCCTCTGGAAAAAGCTCCAACAGTTGCATAAAGCAAGCCATATACCAGTTTTGGACAAGGCAGCTGAGTGTCTGAGCTCCACGTGTGCTCGGAGCCAACCGTAAGTTAACTGCACAGAGCCAACGTTATGAGTTATTACGAGCAATGTTTTCTGCCTGGCATGTCCCTACTTATGCCCCTTCCTCACCACCTCTCTGGCTCACCAGAACTTCGACTTTGCCATTTGGTCTGACAGTTTGCCCAAACAGCTTATATTAATCTAATACAGTATTTTTGTTAGTGACAACCAGCACCCTAAACTGCAATTATGGGTAAAATTTGTCCCAAAAGGCAGTGAGTTTCTGGTCAGGGTCAACATGCCTGTTTGTATAGGGCCCAGAAATCTGGATATTAATTTCAGCTGGACTTGTGGACAATATTGCAATATAAATAAATCCCAAAAGCCACGCAGAATTTAAACTATGTTTAAAAGTCAGAGGAAGGCCACCCTGAAAATTCTGATGAGAATGTCCTTTCAAACCCTATTCTTTCAGTTCCGGCACGACGATGTTTTGCTTTCCAGTATATGACCTTCCTCTAATTAGATTATTTAAGTCTCTTAGTATACACAGAAATTATTCACACTTCCTCCCAGGCATGTTTACATTTGATGGTCTTATCAATTGTTTAGTAAATACCTCTTTTTTTTTTCTTGGCTTTAATATCTTCTCTTACATTTTAAGGGTATTTTTTGCACCAGAAGAAATTAATAATCTTCAAGAATTTTAGAACAGGTATAAGTCTGAAAACTACACAGTCACAGAAATTATTCCTCTGTTTCATCATTCATAGCTTGCAGGATGAAATAACCTCTTTTTTTGTTTGTTTGTTTTTTGGTTGGTTGGTTGGTTTTAGTTCCCCCCACCCCCTTCTGATGTTCTTTCTGAAACCACAGACATTACAGCAGACACTGAAGCGGTTCCTTCAGAAACAGTGCTGTGGGCAGCAGCATTGCTTTTCTGAACACGGAGCATACTACAGCTCCCAACAGAAGAGCTATTTCAGGCATAACAACCATTTCAATAAAACAATAAGGAAGCCTTAAATGCTAAAACTAATGCATTAGTAAGTAAGAACAGCCACATCAGGGACTGCTTTTCATCACAGCCCCATTGGTGAGAAATTCTCTTGTAGCATGACTTCTTTGAAGGGTTTTACTCAACTAAGTTGTCCCATTGCCTGAAGTTGTTCACGTAAAATAAAGTGAAGATTTGATCCACTGTTACAGTATAGCTAGAAGCAAATTTGGCTTAATCTCTTCTTACATACTGAAGCCCAACAGAAGCATACAGCCAGAGGGAGTGTCAGAGACAAGATGCGCTTGTAATTCAAATTGCAAACTAATATTTGATTAAGTGGGAAAATGATTATTTGGATTTTCTGTTTCATCTATATGGAACCGAGAATGGAAAATAAGGCTGCATGAAATCACTAGGAGAGCTGAAGAAACCAGATTTTTACTCATCACTACCACAACAAAAAAGATTTTGATGTGTTACACGCAGTGCTTGCTGTAGTGTCCAGTCCTGTGGGAGCTTTTGTGGATCATTTTCTTGCTAATCATACTCAGTTTATCCTTTATGATTTCAGCCACAAGTTCTGCTCTAGACTGAGCTCCTACACCATAAGACTTACTTTTTATATCAAAGCTATGGCTGTGACCTTCAGAATGTTGCACAATGATGGGGATTTTTTTGTTGGTCTGCTTAGGAAATATATTTTCTTGGCTTTAATATCTTCTCTTACATTTTAAGGGTATTTTTTGCACCAGAAGAAATTAATAATCTTCAAGAATTTTAGAACAGGTATAAGTCTGAAAACTACATAGTCACAGAAATTATTCCTGTTTCATCATTTATAGCTTGCAGGATGAAATAACAAAACCCATAAACGCAAAAGACTTTTTTTGAAAAGCTTGCTACTTGTGATCTTTGATTAGAAATTACTGCTGTATTTTCAGTTAACATTGTATAAAATATTTTATAATATCACTTTCCATATAAGCAAGAAGAGTGAAACCTTTAAAAAGCTGAATATAGATGGTGAATTAATATTTATTGTCACATATTGAAATACATTTGTTTCAGACACCCTCTTTGACCAACCCTTATCTGGGGATGTTAAAAATGTAATACGGCGGCCAGGTTCTTCTAGTTACTATGTTTCACTACAAGATGCCTGCTACTGGAGTTGGCAATAATTTTGATACAAGAGCAAGTTAACATTGCTTCAGTTACTCTTCTTCTATGAAAAGAGACAAATCTTCAGCTGACTTTGATGAGTGTAACTCCCTGGAAGCCAAAAAGAGTTGTGCTGTTTTACAAGTGAGGATGTAGTTCACTGTGGGATGGACCTCCTTTTTCCCCACCAAAGGTCTGTGTCTCTGCAGTGAATTGCACCGTAGGCTGCTGCTGGTACTGAACAAGTAAGGACGGAAGGGGAAAAGAATGCAAATTGTCCATTTTTGCAAGGAACCCGCTTAACGTTCATGAAATATTTTGTGGCAATGATTTGATGTATTTCTCACAAAAATCCTAAATAAGATACAGTTTTTTTCAGGCTTTTGGGCAGAGTAATCTTCTCCACTTACCTGGTAGTCTTGAACAGCTAGACCTCATGCAGATCCATTGAACACAGTTAGTTTAAATTTGTGGTAATTTCCTTTCTGCATCGCTTCCCATAATAGGTATGTGCATCCTCGGCAAACATTTTCATAAGCGCACTTGTAAGTCAAGTTAGTTTTAGGAGTTATTTATAGCTTCATGTTCAAGTAAAGGGCTAAATCTTGATGAGCAGACACTAATGATCTCTCAGACTAAGATCAGACAATTTCTAAATAGACTCAAATGCCTAAAGCATTTATTACTAAATTATTTGTCATTAAATTATTATTACTAAAAATAAATTCAGATTTTGTTTCTGATTCTCTGGCATTGATTTCTGGATAGCTGTGTATTATTTTAAACCCTAATGCTTTCCTGTCATTTTCCTTTTTTCTCTTGGATTAACGCAGGAATCCTTAACATGGGATCTGAGCTGCTGCTGACCCACTGCTCAGCATTTCATGCTCTGCTGCCAGAGGGAGAAGAGTGCTACACTCCATGGGAACAGTGAGGAAGCAACAGGTCTCTACTACTTCTACATGCTGCCTTGGATCTACTGGAGCATCTTCCTTCCTCAGAGCAGCTCTGGGTCCAACAGTGCCAAGATCTAGGACTAGAAAATAGACTGCAAATCCCAAAGTAGTAGGATGTGATCTAAAATGAAGTGTCATAATTGGCATATTTGGCCTCTGTCATTACTTTTCTTTCTGTATTATTTCTAACTTCCTAGGTTACGTGGCTACTTTGAAGAGCAAAAGGCAGAGACGTCCATGTCAAAGTATCTTAAACCTTGGAAACCGCTTATAATTTGTTCTGACTTGCCTGAGACACAAACAGAAGACAAGTGTCCATTAGAAAAGTTAGAATTTACATTTTAAAATTTGCACAGAAAACACTATTTTTACCAATGCTTATTTTTAAATTATTTCAAACTACCTTAGGAATTTATAGGTTGGTGCAGTATCTTATACAAAGACTAAGAGGCGAAGACAAAAAGTTACTAACGATTGCTATTTATTGTGTTAAGTCAATAAAAAGTGCATAGTACAAGCCCTTTATCCCAATCCAAGTACTCAGTAAAAGATCACTAGGAAACCGCAAATGGCACAGATGATTTTTTGTTTGGCATAATTCAGACATTTTAAACCACCGATTTACATTAGGTACATCACATCATCACTCTTCCTTTTTCAATCATGAATGTTACAAGGCTAAGTGATCGGCAGACAATACATGAATACATATGATTTCTCATTTCAGAATATAACAATTGTGTTAAGCAGACTCTAAAAATACTATTGTTTTAACAAAGATCTAAGCTAAGGTATAATTGTAAAATTCCCTCCATATTTCCCAAGTTGTTACAACTTGCATCTCTTACTAACCAAGCTTAAAACCCTCATGACAGAATTAATCATATCCTGAAGCTTCACATGCCACTAATCTCTTCCACACTTCTCAAAATTTACCATAAACATCTGTAACCATGATACAATTATTTCATCACAAACTACATCACTAAAGGCCAGATTTCTGCCACCCTTACTAAAGCTGCTACTAGTACATTATCTCAGAGTAGTCCCACAAACTTCAGTGCAACTACTTGATGAGTAAGGCACTATTTAACATAAATAAGAGTGGCAAAATACAGTCCTACAATTAGTTACTTTTTTTTAAATTAAGAGTGGTGATCTGAAGGGTGTATCTTGGAGAGAGTATCTGAATTTAAAAGGCATACATTTTGACGTGGGATAGTGGCCTGGCTCTTTAGTACATTTTACAATAAAATATTTCCAATGTTTTTTCTTTTACATAGAAAATTTAAAATAGCAATTTACATGAGGAAAGCATACATGTATAAAATCACTGGGACAATTACTTAGAGGAATTTCAAGCAAAGACACTTCATTTAAATGTAAAACACATTACTCTCAAAGAAAAGTTCATCTGCCAAGACTGTTAGAGCTGGGTGCACATGGTGAGTTTTATAAATACATACACAGACATTTAAGTAAAGCAAGATGGATCCTCGGAAGTGAGGAGCATCTGCTGTAAATCTCACCAATTTCCAATAGGATGAGGAGTGGCACTCTGTCTGAAATGAAGCCTGTTTCAGCTGGCTTTTTGATCAATCGGAAGCCTGTTTTATGCATCTGATAGTGAAGAATTCTGGCCAAAAATCCTTGGAGAAAAGGTCAGTGTAGGAGATACATATATATTTCCTTGTTGGTTCAACAAAATGATGCTGTATTACTTGTTCAAAACAGTATCCGAAACATAAACGTACATGGAAGGCAAAAAGCAAGCACAGTCAGACTGCTCGTCCCAGTGACATCTTTACACAGTGTTTGTGGCCTGTACACCATTAGACATAACAGGACAAATTCTCTCAGCTTCCCTGCTGCAGCACCATCACTTTACATGGCACTGCGCCGATGTCACTGAGAGCACCTGGCCCAATCTTCTTCATTTTTAATGGTTTTTTTTTTCATTTTTCACATGTGCTGCTATGCTTGGAAGCACGCTATTCCACAAAAATTCAAAGGGCGATTACATCAAATTACAGAAGCCTTTCTTCAGGTCTGCACTGTACCTTTGCAAGGAGGCTTAGCTGGCCCACCATTTACCCTGAGGAGGAAAACCCTGCGTCTGTCATCCATGGGATCTGATGTGAGATTTTTGTTAGAGCCTGTTAATACAAACCTTTACGCATCTCAACAGTCCCTTCAGCTCCGTAACTAAAGTCCCCATGAAATAAAGGTTTGTAGAGTAAGGCTTTGAATTCCCATATGTCTGTTCTACTGACCTTTACGGAAAGAAGCTTCATGTTGGTAACATAAAAATGTTCTTTACATTATTCTCATCAATTTTTCAAATTGATCAAGAAAAATATACAGTGTTGCTTTTCTGTACATCTTTAAAATGTTCTTAAATT
This sequence comes from Falco rusticolus, assembly GCF_015220075.1. Taxonomy (NCBI): domain Eukaryota; kingdom Metazoa; phylum Chordata; class Aves; order Falconiformes; family Falconidae; genus Falco; species Falco rusticolus. Next base: position 100,303,187 of record NC_051187.1, read on the forward strand.
AATGTACATTAAAAAAGTTGTTCCCATTTTCTACAATGGGAGATGTGCACAGGTACGTGCACAGCCACACATACGCACACATAAACACACCACACATACACACAAATATTAGAGGGAAAATACATGCCATATGTAGTCACCTGCAAGTCTGTTATTCTACAATTACAACCAGTAGACAAGAATGAAATGTTAAGAATTGCTGATAACATACAGGTGAAAAAACCTGAATATCCAGTATATGTTTTGGTAGACCAAAAGTTGATAACCTTGGTAACCTCTTGGTATGATTTCATCTTGTCCAATATACATTAATTACATCATGGCTAAGAACTTGTTAAGATACTGAGTATTAAAAGACTATATCAAGACAGAAAATTCTACCAAGTTCTTTCCACTAAATGTCTCTTTTCATGAAGTCTATAAGTAAACAAATCTGGTTTTGGAATATATTTTTTGACAATATATTGAACAAGATATATCATTTATTAATGAACAAGATTAAATTATTTTTTGGTGGTATATTCTTTTGTGTAAAGTTCCCAATATATATGTCAAAGCTTTGACAGTGACAATTATCACATTCGCTTATGTGTGCACGCACGCACACAGAGTATAATTCTACTGGACAAGCCGTGCTTTTGCCAACAACACTGAAAACTAAGTTAGGGGTCCAAAGGCCAGACTAAAAGCTGCTCTGAACCAGGGCAAGTATGAAATAATTTCAATTTCTCACCATAACTAAGCTAATAGTTGCAACCGTAATATAACTCTGAGAAGTATAGTGGAGAAAAAAATACGGATTAATCTGAAGAAAGGTCAGTAACCTTCATTATTATAGATGTACAGGGATTTTCTGTTTCTTTCAATGCACATCAGAAATCACTGCAAAGAAATTAAGATCACTGTAACAGAAAGAGACTGAGTGGAATGTCCACAGTAACAACCAAAAAACCCCTGCAATGCCTTATCATTATTCAAATTACAATCTACTAGGATTTGTAATAACACACAAAGCAAAAATTAACTTAAAATTGTAGTTGCTAAAAGCAGTTAATGAAGATAACTGCTGAATAATAATTCTTCTCTATATAAATGAGAAAAGAAAACAGTATTGAGCGGGGTTTAGGAGTAATCTGGTCACTTCGTTCATTTGGTCGTGCAAGGTTTTAGCTGCTGAAATTTTCCAATAGTGAACGCTCTAGTCCACCGGTGGGGCTGGTGGTTCTTGCCCCTAGAGGGAAGGAAGGAAGCAGGAAAAGAAAGAAAAAAGCCACATTCAGGATTAGAAACAGTGCTTCATGGAAGAGGATTTAGCAATAAAAGAACTCAGAAGAGTTACATTGTGCTTTCTTTTAAGATCTTTCAGCATCTCTTTCAATACTCAAGAGTAAATGAGCATCAGAGAACAACACTGTTTTCTGCAACAGGGATTTTTCTATGATCCCACATCTTGGGCAAAGATCACTTTCCTAGTTTCATGATGTAATTTTGTTTACCGACTTCTCTTAAACCTGTGATTTAAAGCTTGTACATAAGAAGGCAGGAGGCAGTTTTAACCAGGGACAGCCAGTGTCCAGAGGACATTAGGACCCACACTTAGTCACTCATACCTACTCCATCCCACGGCAGGCCTCACAATTGGCCTTTGTGATTCTGCTTTCCCTTTGGTTTTACTGATTTTCATCGTTAATGGGGTTCCAAGAAAATAAAGGGGAAAAATGACTGTAAGATAGTCTGTATTAAAACAAAACACATCTAAGCTCTTGTAAAGTCTCTCTACAGGGTACTTGAAGATGCACTTACATTATGTGGGCTGGTTGGCTTTCCGGCTGTGTTGGATCCTCTCAGATTACTAGGTCTCAGTAAGAACAAGACAAGTGCAATCACCACCCAGGCCATCATTATCATGGCAAAGCTGATGCCATTGTCACTGGAAGAATTTGGTCCTGGCACTACAGACAAGGAAAACTCAAGTTATAGCACAGAGTGACAGCAGAGTTCTTTCCCCAAGGTGAAAACACAAATGCAACGTAACTCTCACAAAAAAAACCTGAAATGAGAATCTGTTTCATAAGATTTCGCTGGAATTCTCAGAATTATCATGAATATTTCTTAGTTCACATTAACTTCTAATGGACTGGAGATGAGAAACACACCCTTTGTGTTTAAGAAATCAAACTTGATGAAAAATATATTTATGTGGGCAAAAAACCCATCTGTTTTTGCCTCTAACAAATAAAAGACTAAAAAGATGAAAGCTTGGACTCTATTGTTAGACCCCCAGAAAGAAAACATGCTAAGTCTAGCAAGAAGGGAGCAAACTAATGGTTATGATTTTGTTTGCTACTCTTAAGTTATTTTATTGAGAGTTTGTTCAAACAAGTGTATCAACAAGCTAGATGTCTGTGACTGATCATCCAGGTCACATGGTATTTCTGATAGCATCAAGGAAAACGTATCCGTCAGAAGGGGAAAAAATGCTGAGGAGATACATGAAAAAGTGAAGCCCAGGAATACAATATAAAAATTTTACATCTAATTTTCATACATTCCTAGTTCCCAATGGCTGAGACATCAAAGTATGGAAATAAAACTGAGAAGATTCCCTCAGACTGGAGATGGCTGGTTAAGTCTTTTTGGATCAAGAAACTCTTGCAAATATCTGCACATTTGAAAACAACTTTTCTCCTCTGAAACATAATTTCAAATAATCAAACTGTAACTAATGTTGTCAGCTGAAGTATTAATCAATGTATAGTTTATTACCAATGGTACTTAAATGGCTCCATTTACAATAGTATCTAAAGACCTAATATCTTTGTTAATAATCTAGATGATCAATTAATGCAGAACAATTAATACAAAGCTATAATGAATAACCTTCAGAAAGAGAAGAGCTGTTCTATTTTATTCATCAGGTTGAAAACTTTAACATCCAGGGGCATTCCACAGACACACTTGTATCTGTCAGATTTTTCAGTTGCCTCAGCTCATTTGGATCCTCATATGGAGTCAAGTCTGGATTCAGTATTGGTTGGAAGCTGTTCTTATTTAACATTTGCAAGCTAATTTACACCCAGTGAGCTGCTGGAGTATTTTTCTTGAAGGTTAATGCCGATATCAAAAACCCACCCTCATCACTGTCATAATGAGTAGCATTTTTAACAGAGGCTCTTCTGTGAAAATGGTTTGTTCGTAACACAGCAAAGGGGCACTGTGGGGAAGCTTACAGCTATGCCATTCACAACTTTGCTGTTCTGTGAATTAAGACTGTATGAGTTGGGGCTGTTGGACTGATGTTCTTTACCAACATCACATGTACTCAAAAAAAGAAGAAAAAAACCTGTATTATAGAAGTTCATGCTTCTCACAGCACAAATACCACTCTTAATATGTATAAGCAACAGAAACTGTCATACAGCTCTTACCTTTTAAATGTCCCAAATACAGACATTTCAAAACTTGGGATGTGGCTAATGTAGAAGAATTTTACGATTGTAAGTATATACAATTACAGGTGCCAATTCTTTCGCAGATCTGAGTGAACAAATGGTGCTGTACACGAGGAGAAGTTACAGTGCAAAGAAAATAAATGAGAATGCTACAGCCTTTCATTAATTCATTAAACTGTCATATAATTGGTTCAGAAAGCATATGAAATTGTGCAGGTAAGAGTTCAGATCTGCAATTACGCTGAAGGAAAATACTATTGTTTATCAACATCATATATCAATATTTTAAATCTTGGATGAGCTTTATATATGCAGTCCAGTAAACTAACATATAATTCCGCATGAAAAGGACAACTGCTTTATTTTGGGGCTTCCAGGCAACGTTAATAGCTACCCTAAGATTACCTTCATCAGCACGTAAGACAGCCTTAGGTACCTGCTTTGGCACATGTGTACAGTAGAACACTGAAAACTGAGATCACCTGTTACACTGGATTCCCCATACAATGCAGAGAAACAGAGAACAGTCAGACTGCCTTTGGGAATTTTTGCTGAACCATAATGCACTTAAGGTCAGTGGTTAAACAATAGTTAGGGTAAGTAAACGCTGCTAGGTCAGCTCATGCTACAGATCAAGGAAGGGAGCAGAAGGAACCATAGAGGGAAACCATAAACATTCATGCAAAAGACAATTTCTTTCAGCCTGTGTTGTAATACAGTTTAGATGGAACCAAATGTGCTGAAACGTTCTAAACTAAGTTAAGCAAGACAGCAGCTGATTCAACATAGCTTGGCCCTGTACTACCTACTCAAAGCATGCCAGATATCAAAACAGCCACAACACTGTTTACACTATTCAAGAACTGTTAAACCCACACCTCTCACAAATGACCATGTGTTTTACTAAGGATGCGAGATATTTCAGAATCTGTTACTTTAACATCTTAACAGAAGGAGATGAGGATAAGTAAAATCTCACATAGCTGAGGTGAATCACACTTTTCAAAGCTTTGCATCACAAATCAAGAGAACAGACAAGAAGCTACTGGGAGCAATAATACATGGAAGGCAACAATCTTTTGCTACAAAGACCTCCATCATCAAGATCACAAAATAATCAGGTAAGACCAGCTTATGGATAAAGAACAGTTGAGTGAAGATCAACTGCTGATGGGCAGAAGAAAAAAAATATCTTATTTTTAAGAGTTCACAGCCACAGTGCTTTTACCTATAATTGATATTTTTGCAGCTAATCTAGACGTGGGTTTTTGATTCCTTGAAGAACAAAGGCTATCCTGTAAGAGCACCTGTGGGTGATATTTTCCAGTATTTCCAGATAGATACAAGATTGCCCTGTTCTGACCTCACAGATGAATATGCCACCACCCATTCTGATGGATGGATCTGTTTATTAGTCTCCAGTGCTGGGAGGTACAGAATGTAGCAGTACATATTCCTGTATCACTGAGTGACACGAAGCTTACAGCCTCTAACCTGCCTTTCCACACAACACCAAATCCAGCTCAAGATCTTTATTTTCAGAGTATCTGGTCCCCTCAGCTCAGCATACCTATACATCCATGCACTTCTGAATGAAGCCTGTGAGCAGTTCTGTCCCTGTGGTTACCTGGAATTTGTTTATACCATGGCTGAATTAGCTCTGTGCAGGGGAAAGCTTTCTGAGGAGCTGGTCTGATAATTTGGGATGAACGTCCATGGGAGCTAATGATTATGGTGAATCCTATCTGTTGCTCCATGTACGAGATACAGTTCTTTGACTTGCTTTTTCCTATAGAAATAGAGACAAGGTCACATAAACTAGTCTCCTCTTGAAGAGAAATGGGAAGGGAAAAAAAAGTCTTCTGTGACAGATGTTTGCCACCTCATTTAATGTTCTACTAGAAGGCAGATGAAGCTACTAAAATTATGAGTTTGGTAAAAATAATTTCTAAAGATGAAAGGTCAACCACCTCCCGACCGTGCAACTAAAATCTCAAGAATACAATATTAAAATTAATAAATGTCTTTGTGAAATACTCCTTACAGGAACTTAGTTCTCCTCTTGAAGTGGTATTTTTCATTCAGAGCGAGATTGTACCCTAAAGAGGAAAGATTGCATTTCTTTTACTGTAAAAGTATATTCCATGTGGTGCTTTTTGTATGCCCTGTCATGATAGAAATACCTCCTTTTGGATCTTCAGCTTTTTACTGTATAACATCTGCATATGGAAAGGCAACAACATGCTCTCTGATTTGTACCTTCTTTTCATGGTGTTTTTATTCTTGCCTGTCCTGTGAAAGAGAGGCAGGAAACTGTATGAAGAGAAGTTATCTTTCAGATGAATCGTGAGGAAAGGCAAGAACCTGTAGGACCTTCAGCAGATAATCCCTGCCAGCTGACACTTTCAAAGGCAGGGATAAGGAAACTGAAGAAAGCCAAAGACGACTTGAGTGGAGGAAGGGAGAAGGGAATTACCAGAAAAGGGAGGGAAGCGTTGGCAGACATTTCATGCTGTTAGGTTACACTGCTGTGACTGCCCTCCATGAGTACAACTCAAGATGAATCACAGATATGCATTCATTTTAAAATACATAAAAATCTGGGAGTAGATGACATTTGAGACAGTCATCTCTGACTATATTACAAGCTAGCAGAGTACTGAGAATAGTGTTGAAAATATGAATGTGGTAAATCCAGGTCACAACATCTGGGAATTGCTAGAACAGAGAAAAAAACTCAGGCAGTAGCTCCTCATTTCCTTTGACATGGAAGGCTGACTGTGAAGGGCCACCAGCCAACAGAGCAGCTCAGTACCAGCTGGGATCCTCCTCGGTCTGGATGAACCACTGATGTTGCAATTGCCACACACTTCAGAGAAATCTTCCCTGCTGCACTCGCATTAGACAAAATTCAGAGAAGAATTACTGCTCTTATTCCTCATTTCAACAGGAACTGTAAGATCTTTTGATTTGCTGAGCATAAACAATCCCAACAGAATATTAAATGTGTTGCATATTCAAAACTTGCAGCCCTTTTTCTCCAAGTCACCCACTAAAATGGAGGGAACAGTTATCAGACTCTGATACATGCTTTACTGTCATAGCAGATATTCTGACAGAATCAGCAGAAGAGCCATCACGCAGAGTGCCCAAATGCTCTCTGAAGTGGTGCTCATATCCTCTTGTATGTAGGAGTACAAATCCAAAAGCACTGGTCCTGACCCTAGCAGGAAACTCTCTGCAGGGTAGTCACTACAATATAATGGGGCCAACAACCATAAATAAGAATTTAGAGCTAATAACACAAAAATGCAAATGACGGAGCCTTGGTGCTACTGCTTTGATCTGGCTCCAAAAATTAAAAAAAAGATCCGAAACCAGGGGTTGAAAAAACAAAGTGTGCTCAGGAAGAACCAACACAGGGTGTTTCTGAGAACTTCCAGCTGGTAGCAACGGCACAGCACATGACGCTGCTGTGACACTGGCTGAACCACAGCCCTGACATCTTCCAAAACAAAACCACATACATCTCATCAGTTATTCCACAACCTTGCAACTTAAGAATCTGTGTATGACAATATTCCCAGCTGTGCTTTCAGAAGGAAGACCAAATCCTGGGAATGAGCAAATGGGTGGGAGTGAAACAAGCTTCTTCATAGTGAGGTCTCGAAATGAGGAATCAAAGTCAGCAAGTAACAGGAAGTGGAGCTGTGGGACCTAGGGAAAAGGAGACCCACCTCAAACATAAGCTCATCGTGGTATACCTCATCAGAACAGGATGAAGCAATAGAGAGAAGACTGGCCCAGAATTGTTTTAATATGTCTCTGAAAACATCTCTAGAAGCTTCTCCAGACTCAATCTGTTTATTTTTGCCTTTGACTCCTGGGAGTCTTACAGAGCTCATATTGGCCCAAGCACAGAATCACAGAAGCATCACAAAATAATTTGACCAACAGCCAGTCATTGCTGTCATTGCATCAGCAGAAAAATACCTTTGTGGGAACTAAATTTAAGGCAATATAACAATGCAGGAGAGGATTTAGTCTATAATTTTTGCTTCGGTTTTTGAAACAAACCACTGGTTTGGAACAATTGCTGCCAAATTGCTTGCATCTGCACAGTCACTGCAATGATCTCTTTCAGGATGGAAAACTATTTGCCCCAAACCATTCACATCCCCACTCTACTGTAGCTTGGTATCGTGAAAGCTATCCTACAAGCTTTGTGCCCACACATGACAGAACTTACCCATTTATACAGTCTCTAGCCTAAGACCTTCATAAATATTGATGAACCAAGTCTCCCAAGGCTTGAGTGAGAATGACCTACCATCACTTGGTTCTGTCTGCAGACTAAAACTCAGAAAGCTGCACAGCCCGTCTGTACCTACTTATAATACAGAAAATATTCTGTCTCCTGTCACCTCCCTCTTTCTGTCTTCTGCATTGACTGTATTAAATAATAATAATAAAAAAACAACCAGACACAGAAGCCTAAGGTGTGGAAGACTAAAAAGTCTGCCCTAGGACAGATGCATTTGGGACAAGAGAGGTGCTGGAAGTCACAGACACACGGCATAACTTGGAAAGACCATAAAGAAAGAGTAAAGCCAGCAGCACTGTTATGGCAGATGTACTCTTGTTTCAGGGGTTATCTGGGAAAGCTCATAGCTCTGAATGAATCGGGAAGGCACAGTGCAAGTCCAAGCTAGATGGCCATCTCTAAACACGTTTTACTGGGGAGTGAAGAGATAAGAACAGGAGACTGAACAAAGGCGTACTCTCTCCCCAAGATCCTGGAGATCTTGGCTCGCTGCTCCTAGACCTGTAGAAGACACAGGCAGCAGCAGCTCTCGCTTCCAGGAACACTGCTCAGGTGTTCCTGGCTCCATCCAAGCATTACAGTAGTCCTGATGCAGGCTAATTGAGTGAGTTCATATGCTCAGTTGGTAAAGCAATATAGGAAAACCAGATCCATTTCATTTTTATTTATAAACATTTGGCAATGCTCCCTCTAGACCATGGAAAATGTAAACAGAGCACCTCAGGACAAGCTTACGTGACTGCATAACCTCTGCACAGCTATGCTTCTCTGTAGATGCTGGCAACGTTTGACTGTCATAGTAATGCTCACTGTTTGGGAGAGGTTTTTTTGATGTATTTCACAGCAAATTTCAAGGAAGTGTACACAGCAGTCCCCTGCTTCATTAACTACACAGTCGCTAAGTCAACAGAAATGCAGTCACAGTGTATGTCAACTTATCAGTCAGAGCTGGTGGGGAATCTCCTCTCCCTCACAGCAGAGTAGAGGGTTCACAGTACCGACAGTTGAAGTCACTCAGCCCTATCCACTCTTCACTGGTTTAGGCCGCTATAACTGTAAGGAGAACAAATAAAGCCCCCTCCAAATTTTCTCCTTAGGGAAAAATTGAAATCATCCTATTTGGAGGCTAATGGTAAGATTCAGTAATGCTTGGGGCCTGATCAGTGGTCACACTGGCATACTGATACCTACAGCCCTCTGACCATTGCTGCTTCCATACAATGCTTCCAATTTATAAATGTTCATCAGCACTACAGATTCTCAGAAATTACCTCCCCCACATAACACTTTTAGTACTGTAGTATTTGATTTAATGTAGGGTGTCCCTATAACATTAAATCAACTGCTGCGTTTTAAAGACCGGTCAGACTATATTTTAATTACTACTGTTTGTTTTACTTCCATGCACCTGATCTTAGTAGTTACTCACATTCCTGAAGGCATTCTGTGTCTGTGCAGTATGACTGGGATTGTCTCAGCTGAAACAAAAAAAGAAAGGCATGATACTTAGCAATAAGGCTCAGTCAGCTTTTACGGAAATCATGATTTAGTATAATGTCAGAGCACAAGTTCAAGATAAGGAAGGTTATAACTGATCCTTTACTGCATTGCATTTATTTGGCTTATGGTGTGTGAATCCCAGGTACAGAGGTAGTTTCTGAACACTATTTACATTAACACCTTTAAATCACCTGACTATAGTATTATTGCTTCCACAGAGGTCACAGTCACTGAATGCCTTTTAAAATTCAAGTTAAAAATCTGCAGCGATATAGACATTGTCATATACAGATATACTCTCTACACACATTTTGGGATTTATAATGTATAGGTGTTCCTACTGTTGTCTAGATCAAATACTATTAAAATACTCTGTGATTACATAACAATAAATGAGCAGACTGTGATAATGGTTACACACAGAAAAGCCAGATTAAATTTCAATATTTAAATTTAGCACTTACTATTTCTTCCACCTAAGATCTTTTTTTAAAAGCAGATTTTAAGATGTATTTTACTGTATTTTCTCTTTACTGATGGGTAAAATTTAAAATGCTTTTAGCAACTGTAATGACTATTTGCATTTACAGACTAGGTAAGCTTGCTAACTGCAAGAAGAGTCAACACTGGCTAACCTGCAAATCAGTATAACTATTTTACAGATGAGAGACTCAAAAAAGAAATACAAATATCACATTCTTTCTCAGGCACAGAGAGGTTAAATGGATGGGATTTAATCTGCTGTACTATGAAATAGGTTCTATCCTCTGCTTAGGTAAACAACGCAGATTAATTACAAAGGTTTTGAAAAGTACAGACTTGTTATAATGCCTTGGTTAGAACTGACATTTGTTTTTTGACAGGTTTTATGTCACAGTGGTGTCACAAATCCCAACACTTCTAATCTGTTTATTATCAGTGTAAATATACAAATGTAAAAGAGAAGAAAAGATGATGTTTCTTATGAAAGAAATACATGAGTAATTTCTACAAACCTAATTTCCCCTTGTATTGTCATAACTGATTTGCTGTGTGTAGTCATAATATTATGCAAAGCACATCAAGGAAACAGATAAGCAATCAAAGGAGGAAGACATCTGGAAAAGTCTAAGCTTCTTCCTTTATCATAGTGATTTTCAATGACTGACGCACTCAAGAAAGAAAAAAATATAATTGGAGATTGATCACATTCATTCTTCCATTGATATATAAAGATCTCCTAGCAAATTTACTGAGACTAGAAAGAATTTCCTTAGGAAGAACTGGAAAGGCTGTGTTTAACCTTTCAGCTATTTCTATAGTTAAAAACAACAGCAGAGGAAATTCAAACAAAATACTTCTACTTACCTTACTAAAAAAAAAAGTATCTCAAACTATGCATATTTCCTGCCCTTCTCATACAGAAGTAAAAGCTCACTTTATTTTCAAACTTCGGAAGTCATTCTCAAAGGGGAGGTTTTACGTTAGCCAGAGTATCAATTTGGAATATCTGACACAGAGATTCATGAACTGGGAAAACTGGATATTGCTATACCCACATTTTAAAGAGATTGGCAACATAATTATCTTCTGTTTGCATATGGGTTAATTCTGGAGGGGCCTTAATTTATAATCCCTACTCTGTAAAACACAGTTTACAGCTATTCTTCAACACGGAATGATGCCTAGAATTAAAATGAGTATATGATCAAAAACATCATACAAGCATATAGCATCTAGTTATCCCACTGTCCCCAGGATGGCTAGTACTCATACAGCTTACCTAGCTTGTTCAGATAGGCAACACTGCCTTGGGGCGTTCTAGCCACAGTATTAGTTATCCTTTAAGTGTTACACTATCCAAATACAACTTTTTTAAACCATGCAATTCACATTTCCATAAAACCCATCTCAATAAATGGCACATGTACTTTTTGTTGCTGTTAACATCCTGTTCCTTCACCTGCCTACAGACGGACTTCAACTCCTACCACACAAAAAAAATTTATGGAGCTCCAGCTTTGACTGACAGGAATACGTTAACCACCAGAGAAGCTTGTTTAACAGCAGAAAGATGTTCTGGCTACAGCTATGCCTTTCTTGAAAGGTGGTCCCAGCAGTGATCATGATCACACCATGTTTTGTCATTCACTATCACCTTGACCATTTTTTTCATGAAAAGTCTACACACTGTCTGGTAATGCTGCTGATGTAGGAAGGCCACCTAGTTAACACACAGTATGTATTAAATCCCCGAGTGCCCAGAGGGTGCACTCAGATACTGAGTTTTATCCTGCGGGCATCCCTGGTGACTTCTCAAAAGAAGGACAGGCTCCAAGACCTTAGAATTAAAAGTACTACTGGAAACAGCAATGGTGGAAATATTCATCAAAGTAAGCAAGCAGTCTTAAGAAAAATACCATTAGGAGTTGCTCTACAGACCTCTGCTGAAAAAGTGCTCTTAGATTACAACCTGCCAAGATGGAGAAAAGTCTGCATATGTATGGAGGAACAACGTACAGAGGAACCTTTACAAAGTAGAGAGCCAACTGTACTTTGTCTGATAATGGGTCTGTGCTTTCCAGAGGGCTTGAACAACAAATACTCCATTTTTTTCATGGGGATTTAGAAACTAGATGTACAAAGCAGGTTTAGAAACCTCAAATTATGTTGTGGAACAGTTCGAAAAGTATGAAAGAAATACATTCTTTCAATATCTCAATGAAATTCCTCTAAACTGAAAACAATACATAATCATTTAATCATGCAGATTTAAAGATCCCATCTAAAAAATATTACACTTCATAGTCTCTGCTACATTCATATCCAGCATTACAAATATTTCTTAACTATTCCAGGTAATATAAAAATTCCTTACAAAAAATACTTGTTCTGGAGAAGACTGTCAGAACCGGACCACCCATAGACTCAAACAGGGTTTAAGAAGACATAGATCACATGACAAAAAACACACTCAAATATCTTCCCATGCTCACTTCCCTCCTGACCACAAGCCCATGCAAAACCTCAGTAATCCATGAGCAGAAGCTCTAGGATGGCTCTGTAGGAGCCAGGTAACAAATCTGTTTATAACAGCTCAGTGACAGGCTGCATACTGTTCTCCTGGGATGAAACATGGCAGATGACTGAAAATGAGCAGAAGTAAAAAGAGTTTTTTCTCAATTCACTTGGGTGAACTAGTTCCTCAGTCTGTAACCCAATACAAATCTGATCCCTTGAGGTCACTCAATTAGTCAAAAGATGAGAAACGATTCTGGTACATGTATGAAATGCTTACATAAGCCGAATGGCTGGGAAAGGTAATGGCTTTTGCTGAAACAAGAATGCTCCTTCTACCAATTAGCTCTCTCTTGATAACGACACCCTTAAGGAACATAGCAACTGGTGGAAAAAAATTGAATGTGAGACACTTAATCGTCAGGTAATTGAAAAAAGAGCAATTATCAGGGACTAGAAATAAATAGTCCTTTGTATTCAGATTTTCTATTCTGATGTGGAGGGGGAGTTCAGATGAAAGTTTGTAGAATAATAGTAAAAAGTTGAATCAGACCTTCCCTCTTTTCAACAAAACCCTTAGAAAGGCTTTTCTAATACACCCAGTGTTTTCCAGACGAGGAACACTACAGAGCTGATGAGAAAATCTGAACAGAGAAGCAATTCTTTGAATACGTTAACTCTTACATACTTAAAAGCAATTGTTATTAATGGTGGTTTTGGTTTTATTCATATTTCAGAGATCCTTGTGCTGTCAAAAATGTGAAGTTAGTGGGAGATTAATAGTTGACTGCCTGATTGGGCACCTGCTCAAGTCAGCAACAGCCTTTTCATGTTTTTCAGTATATTCTGCAACAGACCCTTAAAAAACACAGAAATTAGATGTGTGAAACATCAGGACTTAATTCAAAAGAAGGAGAGTGAAAAATGTTGCAAAACTGAATATTTACAGTAATTTTTTTTTAACATTTAAATTAAGAGGATTATATCTTCTTTAGTTTGTCATCCAAATACAATAAATGACTTAGTGCATGTGAGCCAAAATATGAACTAATTTATCTTTTATTGTCCAAAAGGAAGTAAACACAAATTGTAAACAGTATAAAAGCTAAAAGGGAGCTAAAAAGGCTTCAAAATTTTCAGTTTTAATGCACTGCAAACTTGCAGGCAATACAAGTAAAAATACTAATTATAAACGTGCACTATTTAAAATACAACTGTGAACTTTAGTTCCCTCCAAGTACACTTAAAATCTTGATTAGCTTTACTTAAAACAATTTAAATTAATAATCCCCAAACCACAAGAATTCTTGGCCAATACAAGTATTTGGTTTCTATGAAGCCCCTAATAATTTCTTGGAACTGGGAGGCACCAGTGGCTGAATTACACCAAATCAGTATCCACTTACTGATGTATTTTGAAAGTAAACCCAACACAATGCTAAGAAAAAAAGAAACTGAGTTACTTCTAGTGGTAAGGCAGAAAAGGGCTTTTCCTCATTCTTTTCCCGGGGCACTCAAATTTTGCACTGCAAAAATAAAAAGAGCACATTTCAAATGGCTCCTAGTTCCAGTCTGAAATAGCTCTTCCTTCTTTTTCATCTTCTTTCTAAAGACAGCTTTCAGCCCTAGTTCACACTAACACAACAGTGTTTAGATCCTGCTCCTCTGACACCATCTTTAACATGCCATCTTGTGGATCAACAGCATCTACCCATCAAGCACACCTGAGCCCTGACCATCCTGCTGCTACTCTTACAACAGCTGCATGTTCTGACAGACTACTCTGTGCAGTTTTTAGCAATGAGAGCAATCACTTTTCACAATCCCTGGCTGTGAACAAAACATGAACATTCACAGTAAAGGGACACTGCAATCACCCCCTGGAAACTTTTTTGTGAAGTCGCTAAGTAAAGTCTCTACTTTTTCATGTGCAAACTTACTATGGGCACACAAACATGCAACAGCGTGGTGAAAACAGAGTGTGAACTTTTACTGCATGTTAAGCTACTTCACAAAATCACGGGTCAAGTGAAATAGTAAGCCCAGTGAAACAGCTTCATCTAGCTAAACAGAGAACTTTTTTTTCCAATACAGTGACCTCAGCCACCGGGATCATTTCAGTCTTCCCATGAAAGACATTAAACTACTCTGCATTTACTGCTTATCACAAGTAGCTACTGTGGAGAAGGAAATTCAGACTTCTACCTTCACAGTAACTCGTTCTTGTGTCAACTCTCTTGCTTCCTCTTCAGAGGAGTTTCCTGAAACTCTTCAGATGAGTTTTCAGAGTTTGCTGCCCCAGAATTCAACAGTCTCACAAGCCCTGGGACTGGTCCTGCAATCGCTGCTCAGACAACTTTTTTTTTTTAAGTCAATAGCATCTGGCCTGAAAAAAGATTAAGAGTTCCTATCCAGTACGAATACTTTTTAAGAGTTAAGTGTATTATTTAAGAGTTAAAAAAGACAAAGCATGCAAATACACAGCTCAGCAGTCTGTCATTTTTCAGAAGAAATAATTGCATAATCCCTATCCACTTTCCAACTCCAGAAATAGTGTAATAAAGAGGTAACAAGAACAACAGGACTACTGGCAGGAACACAGTGCAATAATCAATGAAGTCTACTGTGAATGGTAGATGAGATGAAAGTAAATAATTTATGTAGGGATAATTAAAATAATTTCCTTTTACAGTAACTTTTGAGACAGCTCAAAGCAGAAATAAGTCCTCAGAAAAGACATGAATGAAAAATTAGCAAGTTCATGAACCAGGTCAAGAAAAGACCTCCATACAAAAATTGTGATGGAAGAAAGCCCAGAGAGATGTGTGAAAAACAGATCAATTAGGTACAAAGAGGAGGGAGCAGAAAAGGATAATGGGGCAATGAAAAGAAAAGGATAGGTAAGTAGGAAAGCAAGGACAAATAAGTAACTTGATATGGTCATTTATCCCATGAATAAAAGTAAATTTAAAGTGGAATGGAATCATAAAGGCTGTTGATAGAAAATTTTATGTGATAACAGGGCAAAATATCATCCCTTGTGAAAATACTTTTTTGCAATTTAGACCAGTTGTAAGCTCTGCTTTTTTTTGCTTCTTCTTTTTTAACATTCCTCCAATGATGCCAGAAGATGACAACACCATAGTATACTCCTGATTGTGTTCTCATGCTTCTGGGTAATGAAATAATTGTTTAAGCTTTGTTGGCAGCCACACCTGTTCTGTCCAAAGTATATAAACGATTTAGTAAACAACATGATAAATAAATTGCTGTGGTAGGATAGGCCAATCCTGAATACAAGCCAGGTTGCAGATTGAATTGTAGCTTTATCCATAGAGTTCAGATTTAAAGATGCAAAAAATGACACCTACATGCATTACTCTGCTACAAGCTGGCCAAGAGAAATAAGAGAAAAATAAGGGGAAAAGAGGGTATATTGAAGGAATTGAATTGTCATTTAAACTACATTAGCTTCTCATAGAGGAACAAACAAGGAAAAAGTGAACACTACCTTCCCCACTCCTACGTTTTCTATGGGCATCTGAAGAATTAAAATAAAATAAATGATTGTTCATACAAGTACAGAATAACAGTCTGCAATAAAAATATGGAGTTAGGTCCTCTGAGGTGACAAGTAATTTTCTCTCCCATGGAAAACGAGAGAGAAGGATGGTTAGTACCTTTCAGAATATTCCTAGATTACAAACTGATCTGTAAGACCCCAAACCCACCAGCCACTTAGGACAGAGGGAAGAACATTAACATTCATACTGAAATACATTAAATTTTATGGAGGAAGATGCAGCAGATAAGAAAGTCAGAGGGACCACTGTGCAAATAGGAGCCTGATTCAGGCAAGAATGCATTCTTCTCTTTATTTTCTCATTTCTCCTGAGACTGCTGTTTCCCCTTGGTGTCAAGATCCCCCTTCCCACACTTCCCTACAATTCCATTACTTTTATTTGTACTTAATTTTATAATTTTGCTGGCCTTGAGGACCTGGGATATCACTGGCATCCTGCTTTTAGTGAATGCAAAGCAGAATGAATTAGCAGAACAGGGAGAGTAAGGGAAAAGAAGATGAAGCTATGTGATAGTCAGGATCATTACAAGGAGCTCACAGCACCTCTGACTACGTGAAATACTTGACAACAAATGGATGAGATCAAATATTACACAGTATTACTACAGAGGCATCTGAAAATATTCATGCTCCATATACACAGAGCTCTCAAGATTAGCAAACTCATACAGAAACCCCCAAAACGGAGTACTTGTGGGTTTTTTGACCAAACAGTTGGGTATCTTCTGCAAAATGATGCATATTAGCAAGTGAAAAGGGTACTTCCATGTAGAAAGCCTTGAGGAAAAGGTTTAGAACTAGGAGTTCCAACAAATAACTACAGTTTGCTCTAAGTGTTGATTAGATCCACATATAGCTGGAGAGAAAAAGCAAATTTTCTCCTTTTTCCTCAAATGAGATGGCTACAAACAGCTCTGATCATCAGAGTTCAGCCATTCATAATACAGGTTGTAGCTATTAATCACTTCTGCAATATCAAGCTGACATAATTTTCAATGCATAATTTTCTACATTGCTTGCAATGCTGTCACACATGCATGCTTTGAGACAATCATGAGGTTCGACTGAGCCTGTTTTTTACATATATATATATATACACACATATAAAAATGCATATACTGGTGAAGAAGCAGCAGCTTCCAGCATACTACAAAGCTCATGAATAGGAAATGCAAAGAATGACAGGCCCCTTCAACGGTCAGTTAAGTCCTGATACCTAACTCCTTACAGGTAAAAATGGTGTCCATGGGACATAGACCTGAGTGGACACAATTTTTAATGGTTTGGGTTTTTTTTTTTTCCCAAACAACCATTACCTGTCTAGAAAATAGTCTCCATTTACACTGCTTGATCCAGAACTAGTTTCTAAGTTAAAGGTCGTTAGCAGTGCATGAATTCTGCAACATAGTTTTGGGCGCTTAACCTGTACAACAGCAGCACCTTGAGCACCCAGTGAAGGTGGGGAAATGGAAGTCAGTGGAGCAAGAGTGCTCAGGAACAGGCTCACACCCTGCCACTCCAACCTTGTGTTTATTCTTTTGGCTCAGCGCCTTAGGAGATGCATCAAGCCTTTCCCCCTGTATCTCAGCATGATAGCTTCTTTGCCTTAATAAGCAACCTAAGGTTCAGCTGTTAAGAAAGGTCCTTTTTGAACCAGTTTGAACACCAAGAAAAAAAGGGAAAAGTGAGAGCAAAATGCAATTTCCTGCTCTTGGGGGGGTTGGCTAAGAAGGGCTATAGACTGGAAGCAGTAGGAACTGCTATTAAAAAAAATAATAATTAGAAGGCAAATGCTGTGGAACATGTGTAAGAAGTCTCCAGGGCAACCTCTATATTTAGAAGGTCACTTTAAATTATCACAAACGTATTCGGTATCGTTCTGCTGTGCTTTCAGTAGAGGGCCATGTCACTAGGTTAACTCACTTTTGCTGGTTGCCTGAGGGACCGCTCAAGTTGGGCTTAGCCATGCTGACAATTTTGAGAGCGTTTTCAACCATTTGCAGCACACAACACATCTATTTCAGTCATCTGTGTTTATTCTGTGCTGTTTGCACAAAGTCTCCCTCAGCCAAGATTCATGGATACTATTCCAGACTATGCCAGTCTATAATAGTAAGACTCTAAAATGTCCTGGCCAAGACAAGTATGTGGAAACTTGGTTGACAAAAGAGTGTTTGAACCAATTGTCTTGAAATAGTTTGAGAATTTGCAATTTTTGCTATGAAAATCTAGTGACACCTCAAAACACAAGAGAGATTAAAATAAAGAATTATTTGCTTTGTATCCCCCAGGGTTTTTGAGCCATTCAAGCC
Organism: Falco rusticolus; assembly: GCF_015220075.1. Taxonomy (NCBI): domain Eukaryota; kingdom Metazoa; phylum Chordata; class Aves; order Falconiformes; family Falconidae; genus Falco; species Falco rusticolus. The sequence continues at coordinate 100,321,355 of NC_051187.1, forward strand.
TTCTGATATAGCAACATAACTAGAAATAGGCCATTGCTTTGCAATTCGCTACATAAGAACAAAACACAAGGTTGTAATTCCCACAGAGGTTTGTAAGGCCATGAAATCTCTGCAGTGTAACTGCTGGCAGTTCATCAAATGGGTCCTTTTGCATTACAGAACTATAAATGTTTTGGCTTAAAGAACATATTGATCATTTTCATAGAAACTAGTATGAGGGGATTCTGAAGTTACAGTTTCTGTAAAGTAAATAATACTGCATCACAAGGAGGGGGGGAAGGACGTTCACATCACACAAAGCTATGTGCACTACTGGCTTGCTTTGACATTTCTAGCCACTTTATGTAGTCATACACATGTCTCAGGCTTCAAGAAAGATGCTCTATGTATGAGTATCCCCCGGCACCACACACGCTGTTTTCAGTCTAATTTTCAGGCTTGAATTGAGACATGGGCTAAAACACTCTATGGATCAGCCATGCTTACTCAGAGAGCATTGAAGTCCAGAGGAGTAACATAGTGCAATCAGATTTTTATTTTACAAAAGAAGTGAAAAAAGGGAAATAAAAAGGTTTAAGTATAACATCATTCTTATCTAAAGATTTGTTGTCTTCTGCCACAACTAAGACAGGAACCATTTCCTCTGGATACCACAGAAAGTCCTTCACCATGACTCTTCCAAACAACTGGCCCCTTGTCTGACAGAGTGTCCCCATTAAAGTACTTGATGTCATTTGTTGCTCTTCATTCTTGAACTTTGGCTCTTCTTGTCAAAATAAGTTTTGCAGTTGGAGGAGACTGAACAGGAGATAAAGCCATACAAGCTATCATTGTCTTTTGACAACTCTTGTGTATCTGTAGTGGATCGAAAGTGTTGTGGTGTTTTTCTTCTATGCTTACTTCCTCTTATGGAAGTTCCCGATTATCTGCTATATCCATAGAGTAAATAGTCAAACTTTTACGCAACACCACCAAATCACAACAGATGTTGCCATGGGTATTACATACTAGAAATGATATTTATGAAGTCACAAAGAATTTAGATTTCTATTGTTTGCTAGGGATATTTGAAAATCATAATATTTGCTTACTATTTACAGTGGCTATACTACAGAAGTTTACATGTGCAAAATGTTCATATTTTGACACCAAGCAGAACTCTGAGCAATCCACTTCAGGAAAACGATAGAACATTCAGCATAAGAGAATTCAAGGCCACTTATGTATATACAAAGTTCTGCGGGTATGAACAGTATCTCTCAGTTAACCTAACAAGCAGGAAAAAAACTTTTAAAAATATCATGTGCATTAGAGATACACAGTCCACTGTCTACTGTCTATAAATTATTCATAGTATTATGAGTTAAGAAGAAAAAAAAGTCAACAAAACCCTGCTTAGGCAAAATTAATTACAGAAAAATAATCAAGCCACATAGCTAAGTAAGAATTAGGCTTTTTAAAAACAAACAGCTTTCTTGTTTGTGATTTTCTGTAGTGTTGCTAATACAGAAGAGTTTAAGTGGAATGGCTTTTGTTTTTTCATTGTATAAGCATTAATTGTAATGACAAGACTAACTGAAGTCTGCATTTCAAGTAGAGATTTAAACTATATGCAAAAAATGGAATATATTCATCCACAGATTGTACTTTGAATGCCAAACACATTTTCTAAGAATTTCAACGTAAATACAGCAATTAAATTAGAAATTAAAAGTAATATGTTGGGAATTAAAATGAGAACTTCAGGTTGCACAGCCAGACTTTCTGACCTCCTCCTGACCTTGGAATAGCAGTGTCATTCAAATTTCCCATACAGTTAACTCTAACAGAAGTCTTGTGTATTTCAATACGTATTTTTAACTCTACATGTAATAGCCATGACTGAATACATCATGCCTTCTTCATTAGCAGAAGCCGTAATTCTTATCAGCGTTGATGTATACAGGTATAAACAAATTAGTTCATAAAAATTAGTTTACATTAACCCAAATGCAAGTTACAGTCTATGTCAATCATGGGGTTTTTGCACAATTTCATTACTGGACTGAAGAGTCCTGAAAGTACATTTCCACACCTCGACCTCTCTTATAATTACATTGTTGTTCTGTTAAATTTTATCTTAATTCTGTAAATTTTGGATTTACAATGCTTGGTCTGGAGATAATTGCAACCACCTTGTTATACAATTTGCTCCAAAATCCTGGCAAGTATTCACAGCTATACCACTATTCAAATGTACTCTGGTGTGTTTTATGTCTCTCTAGGTTTAAAAAAAATCAGCAATTAAGCAGGTATAGGGAACTATTCTGGGTATACAGCGTGTTTGGATATATTTTTTACCCCACAGGCCAAACAACTGCAGATTGCCTAGCTTCCTTGTATTGCAATGGAGTAAAGGTTGTGAGGATCCAACTTTTAGAGGTAATTGACACTTGTGGTGTTCAACTTTGAGAACAATGTCCCAGTTCCTTTTAAAACAAATAGTAAAATTCCTGTGTGCTGATGTCATGTAAGACTGAGTGGCAAAACAGCAGCTTAGAAAGCAAACTCTTAATGAAGCATAGAAATTACAGATGCAATAATGAAGGTCTAGCAACTCTCCTGCTAAAATCATGCAGTAGGTTACTTGAGGACAGTCTGGTTGCTGACTGAGACTTTTGAGACTTTTTCTTTCTAGATTCTGCTGAATTATCCCAGCTAGTGATTTGCTCTTATAAATATTTAGGAGCATCTGTTTTACTTTTTAGGATAGATGAAATCTGGCATTTCCCCTTATTCCTCACAGTTTCAAATGCTAATTGGTATGATCTTTCTGGAAGCTGGACACTGAGCAATAAACTCCATTCCTGCAACTACACAGGAACACTGTTAGACTGGTCTTCATGACTGCCCAGGAGTGTGCGTCTATGATGTGCTCTGTTTACGTTCGCAATGCAGGAACTAGTGTTCCTCCAGACAATCTATTTGCACCCACCTTACACTGCATGGAGCGGCCCAGGAACAAAATATTACAGACCTTTGTGCCACTTCTTCTGACTTTGGACACAACTCACCTATCTCATTCATACTCAGAACTCTCCAACCACAACATAAAAAGGACTTGTTAACTGGTGCCATTGCTTGACAGTATCTTCTAGCAGAAAAGGAAAAGATAAAAATGCTGAATGGGGATTGAAAGTATGAACCGTACTGGTTCAGATTTGCATCTGACAAACCTCAGAGGAAAGGGCAGCCAACATACATCCTCCTTTCTCCCTCCCAACTTCCTGAAGCTTGGTCCTGGGGGTTCCTTTGTCACCACTTTAGCATGTGTCAAGATGCCTCAAGGTCTGGAAATCAACACAACTGTGGAACACGGCACAAATGTCATGTTGAGGTCAAGAAGAAAATCCTTCTTGGGAAAGAGTATGTGTATGAGTGTCCATATGGGGGTAGCAGAGACAGCTCAAAAGATTTGGAAATTGCACCTCTAACTGGGAAGCATGAGCTAGGATGGCTGGGCCCTGATGTAAAGGCTCCACAGAAGAGACAAATGTTCTCCACAGAAGCCTCCATTTTCTACACCCTTGGGCCAGCAGCATTGACCTTTAAACAGTGCACGAGCAGGTTGAAGGATGCGATCAAACACCTGTACTCAGCATCATAAACCTGTATCTGGAATACTACATCCAGTCTCCAGCTCCCCTATACAAGACTTAAGTGAATTCAGCAGGGTGTCACCAGGGCCTGGAACATCTGCCCTGTAAGGAGAGGCTGAGGGAGCTGGGCTTGTTTTGGGTAGATCTAACTGCAGCCCCAGGACTTACAAGGAGGTTACTGAGAGGACAGGGAAAGGCTCTTCATAGTATTGTATGGCAGAGGGTTCGATACTAGAACAGTGGACAGAAAAAGTTCCCTACCACAAGGATTGTCAAACATTGGAGCAGGTTGCCCAAAGAGGCTGCAGAATTGCTCTCCTTGAAGGTTTTCAAGACTCAGCTGGAATAAAAACCCTGAATGACCTGGTCTGAATTCACTGTTGATCCTGCTTTGAGCAGGAGGTCAGCCTAGATGACCTCCTGAAGTCCCTTCCACCCTCAACAATTCTGCCACTGATATAGCCCTCCCACTGCGAGAGCCTGGTCTGGGGTATTTTGGCTCCCAGGGTGGCCTGTGTGTTTCTGAGGAGGCTTTCTGTGTGCACAGGCCCAGGGGTGCAATGTGAGAACACAATGTCATATGTTCTGCAGCACAGACATGCATGAGCAGAGAAGTTCTGGAAAATGGGGTCAGCCAAGCTCCTTGAGACCACACACAAATACAGCATCTGCCTGGCTTTAGGTTCTTACCCTGGCACTCCAGATGAGATAATGTAACAATACACTCCAAGGCCAATACAGTGTGGACACTGAGGATTTTATGCTCAGAGTGAGGCAGGGCTATATGAGTGCAACCCACACATTTGCAAGAACAAGCTATATACTTCTTGCAAAGTACTATTTTAAATAAGTTTGTTCTTTTGCAGATGCATGCATGTAGGAGTGGTTTTATTTTGAAAGGCAAGCACATAAACTGATTTCTTATTCCTGGACATACATTCTTTGGAGACTTACACAGCAGCCCTACTCTTATCATAGGCTATTGGATGCCATGTTTTCTTCATAACCTTCCTAAAATATTGATAAGAAACTTGTTGAAGAAGGGCCTGATCCTAGAGAGGCTGCTCTTCACACATACTGCCTTGAGTGGCTGATGTAGTCACTTAAAAAGACATTAATTTAGCGCCTAAGACAGAAAATGGGATAAAAGCGAATTTATGAAAAATCAACAAGGGGAAGTACATCAAATGAAGCTGATGTACAATGTGATCTTAAAGGTATTTAACCAAATTAGACTAGTAATCAAGTTCACTGACAATTCACAAATTTTAGTATTATTTTTAAAAAATTTACACTTTTACTTAGGGGAAAAAAAAAAAGAGCACTTTGTAACTTTTTCTTCAATGGACATGAACTGAGTTCTAGTCAGAAGCAAAGAATCCTTGCTATTTTACAGGTCACAGTTGCAGCAATGTAAAATAATTTGCTTGAGGTTGCTCAACCATATCAATGACATCGCAAGAAACAGAACTCAGAACTCAAAATCACTGGGTTCTCAACTTCAGAATTTTTTAAAGGTTTAAAAATTTAGACATTGTTATCTTGCCATATAAGTATGTGGAACTTCCTGTGTGGGGTATCTCCTTGAACTGAAAGAATTTGCACGACAGTTTCTTTGTTTTGATGCAGACCAAAAAAGGGCTACAGAGAAACATTTCAATAGAAACACTGTCAATACTGTCAAAATGCAGCCCTGGGAAATAAACAGAAAGCGATCATCTGCATCAACTATTCAAAAGCTCATCAGAAAGTCAGATACACAGATTTGAGCTGTACATACAACCAAAGAAGTAGAATCAAAAGCATCAGTAACTGAAAACCTGCAAGAGCTGAATTACCACCCTTCCAAATATTTTCATGTTATCCTTACCAGATTAATCAGTCTTCTCATTGCATGTTCATGTGAGCAAATGCATTCACAAGGATCAAATCCACCTTCTGCCATGGCTCTCTGGATAAACCTGACTTGTCTGTGAACACCTAAGAAGGGTGAGAATAAAAGGACAATGAACTCTTTTTCAACTGACCTTATTTTCCAGACTCACACATCAAGTTTCAGTTCATTTAATGCCAGGGTGAAAAAGCAAAACAAAGCAGGGTAATCCTATTATTCATTTGGCAGCATGAATGAAGAAGGTATGTGCAGTTACATTTTGATGCTGCTGAAAGCAGTGCCTCACACAGGCTTCCTTTGAGCACCAAATAATTTTTTTACAAGAATTTGTGTCTCCCCCCTGTTTTTTTCCCCACATACCATAATGAAATACATCCTCACAAACAAGAACCACAAAGATTAAATTCTGGTCTCTCATCTGCACAGTGGGACTCTTAAGTGTACGCACACAATTTGAAAAGTCAGGGGAATATGTACTCCTAAACCCTAACAAACTGCTGGCATTCTCCCTCTGGATCAATGTACAGGAAAATAATTTAAAACCCAGTAAGTTCTTTGCTAAAGGGAGAAACAATCATCCTTGTTGTATAATGAAAGCAAGCAGCAGGGGTACAAAAGTGGATGTACTTGGAAACACTTTAAAAATGGAGCTACACAGACTAATTTTAGATCAAAGAAGTAGGTCATTCACTTAGCAATACAGAAAGTTCAAAGACGCTGTAATGGACATGGTAGGGAATCAATTCTAGGTTATTCACCTGCTAAAACCACTTACACCACACGTGTCAAGCATATACAAGTATATCTTTACTATTTAACAATAACTTCCTCAGTGACTTAATTGATGGTCAAAATGGGTAACAAATTGCAAGGCATTTCTATCCTTCTGGTCAACTCAGGGATTAATTACTCTTGAATGAGGCCTCTTATGATGTATTAGATCAGTTCTGCATAATAATACCTTCAAAATATTTATGTTAACTTAGCAGCAATAAAGCTGGATTCAGACTGTTTGTGTTGCCTGCACTGGGGCACTAATGTGAGAATAGCTGGCAAGCTTAACAAATGCAGCAGCATAAAGCAGATACAACACTTCAACTTCCTAAAACAAGTAGTTTATGAAGATGGCAGCCATTTGATAAGGGTGTGCTGAATCAACAGATGTGCTCTTCATCTGTAAGCTATAAAAACTTAAGTCTTGATCACACATAAGCATTTTAATGTTTTATCTTCACTAGGAGAAAGAGAAATAACCCATATGGCTATAAGGTATCTTCATGAATGGAGAGAGACGGAAAAAAGCAAAAGCATTTCAGAAGTCCTTCCTCTGTCAATGCCTACCACTCTTCTGTACTACCCTCTGCTGTGGTGGAGACAGCCAGATAGTAAAAGAAGGTAAGAGATATCCATGTCTTCATTACAGCTTGAACATCAGTGCCCTTAATCTGCTAGGGTCTCCACTTTTCAAAAAAGAATACTGGAAACTGGAAAAAGAGTTAAAAAAAAATTATACTGAAGGGGTGGAGGAAAAGTTCTTTGCCTAGACACTAAGGAAGAGTAATCTGGCAATGTAGTGAAAAGACAACAGAGATTACTTGATTATGTAGCATACAAGTACCTTTGCATAGAAAAATAAACCTGAGTATTGAGAAGTTTTTCAATGAACAGGTCATCAAGAACCAATGACCGGAAGCTGTAATCAACCAAATTCAAAAGAGAAGCAAGGCATACAATTTTATCATTACAGTAACCGATCAGTGCAACAAACTGCCAAAGAAGGGGTGGATTTCCCATCTCTCAATCCATTCAGATGTGCTTCAGTCAGATACAGGTTATTGAGTAAAGTACAGAAGCACCCAGGTTTAGATATAATGTTCTCCAATATACAGGAGATCACAGGAGATGCTCCAATGATTCTTTTTGAGAGTTAATTATAAAGCTACTACACTAACTTTCATGATATTATTGCAGAACCAGTAGAACTGCATGACAGCAATAGAAGAAATTTTTTAACTACACAAGCTCCCTGGATGATAGCCAACATCATCCAGAAGAGCCTTTCTAAAACTATCTTAGCACGAGGAACCCGTAAAAGCACTGATTGCTAAATAGTGCAAAATGGTGTCTCTGGACACAATGCTAACATCCAAAAGAAGGTATTTGAACCAGGAAAGTTGCAAAAGAATATTTTGTCGTAACTGGAAAGAATTTAGGAGTCAGTAACACATAATAATGTCACAGCAATTAACAGAGGAGTGTGTATATATGACTACAAGAAATCGAAACATCAGGTAAGAGTCATCAGAACAAAACCAGGCAAACATTCTTTGTAGAGCATACAACTGAAAAAAACCAGACAATAAACAGGGGAAAATAATCTGTCATACAACATTTAAGTGGAGGTGTGCTAGAAGGAATTTACCCTAAGACATCTGAATTGTACAGGAAAAATTACCTTAATGAGCTAAAAATAAAGAAGAACACATGTCACCAAGTAAAACGCCACCCAAACTTTCAACAAAAGATCCCTTACAAGTATTCTCACATTCACATGAGGCTGAAAGGAATCATCCTCTATCTTCCCTTCCTCCAAGCCTCTGACAACCTCTTTGATTGGCAAAGGACTGAAGATGGACCACCTATTCTGGGAACAGCATTAGGTTTTCCCCTGATACAGTTGCTAAACTTGGGTTATTTTACTACTTAAAACCAAACCAACAGCTATCATCCCCTCTATGCTATTGTTTTTTGCTGGGAACTGAAGGAAACAGATTTTCTATGTGGCTGACCAGTTATAAAGAAGAGACACCCACTCCATGCTATACGATGATTTGCACTTGCAAACTGACACTCTCATGTCCATATTCCTCATTAAAGCATTTTTGGCTTAATAACTGTATTATTTGTAACACACTTTGAATGTATAAAGTACTAAATATCAACTAGGCTGTGTAATCGGATCCTTAAGTTTATCAATGTTTTGTGACCTTTCTAAGATTTGGTAATAAGAGACTAGTACTTTTATATATCACAGAGCAGGATTCCTTGGCTCCACTGTGTGCTCTTCAGCAGCCTGTTTGTATCAAAAATCTGTTCCAGAATTGCAATGTGCTTCCTGCCTGCCTCCCAGCACTTCCAATTGTCTGATCTCACGTCAGCGGCTAACTTGTTCTGCCCAGCTCTGACCTCTTTGCTGTGAGTCACACCAGCTCTCCACCTTTTGCAAATAGAGTTGTTCTACGGTCTATCGCAGAAAATGGGAGGATGTGCTCTGTTCTCTTCCTCATGACCCAGAGAAAGAAAAGAAAAGCTTGTAGTTTTATTTTACTTATTTTTCTGTATGTTTTCTTTTTATTGCTACTGTGTTTTTCTTGAAATTTATAGAGCAACTGGTAAGACCACAGCAATTGGTAAGGCTATGATGTCTAATACCTGCAAGTACTCTGAGTTACTTTTACTCTACTTAAAATTACTGTATTTTGGGTTGGCCATATTACTGCTAGTACAGTATTTAATTCATAGGGTTTACAAACAGCTGGAAGATACATTTGGTAAATATGCCAAAGCTCTCACTGTTAACAGCTGGGAAGGTATATATTATGGCCTCTAGACTAAGCAAACTGATAGAGAGCATAATAAAAGAGAGAATTAGTAAACGTGGACAAATATGATGTACCATCAAAGAGTCAATACGACCTTTCTAGTGTAAAGAGGCCCACAGAGGCAATCATAAAGAGTACTACTGAAATTAAAATACTGTAATCAGAGACAGAATTACTATAATTCGGGAGTAAAGTGGAGGATGGTCTCTGATCCACCATTACCTTTTGACTTGAGCATCTATTTGAAATTGTAGGCAATGAAGCCATATTGAAAAATATTTCTAGTCTCTCATGATTTAAAAATATAGCACTCAGTTATAGTAATTATTGCAAATTGTTTCTTCTTTTATTATCTTCCCCAATGCCAGCCCTACAGCTGTGTACTATATTTTATACACTCTACTATCAGAAAAGCAATCTTTATGGCTACAATCTGATTGTTTTTTTGTACCTGGAGACTCTTCTGTATTTTAAATTATTGCAATGACTGTACATTATTTCCCAATTCAGCAACACCTCTCCTGAGTAAATAGCATGCAGCTGGTGAGCTCTGGGAGACTGAAATTATACTTTGCTTCTCCACCCTAATCATTGCGAAACTGAATTCCTTTCTAGCATAAAGGCAAACAAGAAGTTTTGTCAATTTTTCATGTGCTGGATGCCCTCCAATGTGACTCCAACATGATGCTGATTAGCAAGATAATCAAAGTGCACATACTGGTAATCTCTACTTCTTGGTATAAAGGAGGTGTAAAAATATTTGTGATTTCAGTATTCAAAGAAACACTCACTCTGTATGATACATAAATCAGAGTCACGGCAGATTTATCATGGACTAAACCTAGCATCTTCAGCATCAAAACCTCTAAGCCCTTTAACTCTTATCTTTCCTGGATCCAGGGACTTTTAAAATATAGACTATCATATACACAATACATACAATGGATGAAGATTTCCTCTGCTAAGAACTATTTTGTCTGTGATGCTATTTTCTTGAAGATTGAAGGTAAAAAATCCTTGGGAGCAAAATACCTCACAGCACAGCAGACAAGTAACAGAATCTTTCCACATTAATTTGAAGAGCTATAAAACCCTCTTCAGCTCCTTGTTACTGTTTTTCAGCCAACTGCAATAACTCAAAGCACAATTGTCAAATATTTCTAACAAGCCATAAAGTTAAATCTGCTTTTGAGCTCAGAACTCACCTGGACACGACTCTGCAACCTGCTCTAGGTGAACCTGCTTTACCAAGGGCTTGGACTAGATGATCTCCAGAGGTCCCTTCCAAGCCTGATCATTCTGTGATTCTGTGATTCAGTTTGAGAGAAGTGTGGCAGAACAAATGAAAATATGCATAGAATTTAAAATAAAAATGTAGAAAGAAAGCAAATGACTTGTTATGCCTCTGCACGCATTCTGAAAAATTATAAAGGGCTAAAATAGCAAAAGCTATACACAAAGCATGAACAATTCATTGCCCCAAAGATAAAATGTTCATTTTTATCTTACTGTCAGAGGCAGAAACCCTCTTTCCTATACTCTTCCATGATCTCCTATCCAGCTTTCCATAAGAAGGATTTGTTCTCTTGCCTTTTTACCTGCACTTAATCTTAGTATCCATGTTTTCTTACAATACCTGACCTGTTCAGTAATTAATTTTCTTCATAGCATACCCCAAGTTTGGTTCTTCTGTATAATATTACCCACCTCCAAGTATTCTCTTCTAGCATGTAAAACATCCTGCACATTGGCCTTGAGTAGCATAACACCCTTGCAATCCTGCATATGAAGTCCTGTCCCAGAGAAACTGCAGCTATGTGACCACAGTACCCATTAACCAAGGGAGTGGAAATTTGTTTCAGTTAGAGCAAGAAGAGACTGCTATGATCAGCTTCTCATAAAGCATCTCATCACTGCTTTTATAGGATTTTTTTTTTTCCCCTCCTTGGCCACTCTGTCCCCCTGGGTACCATTAGTACTCCAGGGGCAACTGGCATCTCAGCTGACTCTTTACTGGGCAATTCAAAATGCTTCTGGTACAAGCGGTTACACAAAAATCTGTTTTTAATCCTGCCTCTTCTAGGGACTGGGCTCACCTAGTCACCTAGAGCCCTGCCTAGTCACACAAAATCCAATTCAACATCAATTAGGTATACAGTAAAATAATACATAAAGGTATCTGCAGTAGGGCAATGTTGCTTACTAGTGACCAAGCAAACAAGAGGAGCCTAAACATTAAAATCAAGTGAATCCTAAACTCAGAATTTTCTGTATTTCTTACATACCATATCTTCCTGTTGATTTCTATCATCTATAATTTTTGTACTACATGTACATCCAGCATCCCACAGAATCCTGAGTGTTTTGTTAGTCTTTTGATGAACTACCTACATCCAACTCACTAGCCTATTTGACCTCCTATTATTTCAGTTTTACAGCTAAACTTCATAAGACAGGTCAGGGAATTTTATCCATTGATTTCTGCAACAAGTTTCTCTTCAGACTGGGTTAAAGTATAGAGGGGAGAAATTAACATGCATGGATTTGGGGTTTCTCACTTAAAAAACAAACAAACCAGAGATATGTATAGACAGGACTGACTGATTTAACCTGCAGAGATCTTTGTGATATTTCTAGTTTTTTTACACTGCTACTACCTGAAATACAGCACATTTTCTCCACCAGAGCAGTATAAAGGAGGAACAAGGCAGAAATGGTAACAGAGCCATAATAAAGCAAAGGAAGGGAATAACTAATCACAGGATAAAACTACAGTACAGTATAAGAAAGCAGAAGTGTTTGTAGCTAAATAGGGAAGAAATATCACAAAAGGAACTACAGAAACAGGGAGAAAATAAAGAGAAAAATAAGCAGTAACTTAAAATAATAACTGCTGTTCTGTCTGAAGTTAATGGATGCATGAATCTAAGGCAAGGGGGGAGGACACTGCACTAAAAATTAATCTAGAAGCCGAAGGCCTGGCATGAGTAACCAGTGGAGGTGGTCTGCATTTTTTTATACAAGAGTTTTAAGTTGTAAGAGTTATAGAGCTGGCAAAAACAAGCTTTAAGTTTTCTACGGAAACTTCTTTTACAAAGCAACTTCCTCTGTTCAAACGAGGCTATAAATAGAATCTGTAAATAAAGAGTAATCTTGTACACAAATTGACACTAATTAAAACATTCCAAGGATCTGTTATCCGCTGTTACTGTAATTTAGAAAGTTCATGTAAATATTCCCTCCTAGAACTTCAGTCTGAAACACTGCAACATTATTCTTGGCATTTTTATAATGGTAATTTTAAACCTCTTTTACAAACAAGGCAAAAGAAGCTCTCTCCCATCAACTATCACACTCTTACAGCTCGATCCTGCTTTTACTGAAACAAATACCAGCACTCCCTTTGGCTTCAGTGGATCTAGTTCTGCAAGGTCACAGACCTCTAGAGGACTATTGATGACCAGGCCTCCTCCTGGGCATAAAATTGAGTTTTCAGGACAAAAGAAAACCAGCTGTCTGACTGGGCAGCAAAAGCAGGATATAAATGTGGGTCCTGCCAGGAGGAGTGCTGCCACAGTGAAGTGTGGCTCCAATTACAGCTTTCTTCAACTAATTGTCCCAGTTCAGATCATCCATGTAGCTTTTCTAGGGAAAAGAGCTGCAATAATTTTGATGGCTGATACAATAACCCCAAATGGGTTCTTAGACATAGCAACACTTTCAGAGCTCTCCTTTTCACTTTCCCTATAATTCCAGGGGGCAGGGGAAGAAAGCAGCTGATTTTATACTTGAAAGCATCAGCACATCTCCCTGGACTTCCAGCTGTAGCCTAATGAGTTGGCAAGTGTATTTTTGCACTACAACTTTTCTCAGGATAATTAACAAGATCTAAGATTAACTTTTCCATGCAGATCAAGCTAAGCCAGTTCCTTCCCTCACCGGAAAGTCAGTGCCTAACCATGCACACAGATGTATGCAACTGGTGCTGTTCTTGTTGGTTTCAACAGAGGTATCAAGACCAGTAGGAGCTCCACAAGAGGACTGCTCACCAGCCACATCCTGCTCAAGGCATACTAGTGGGTAACTTTACTACTGTCCCACAAATAATTTGCTAAGTAAATTATGAATTAATTTTCCAGTGTCATCCATCTGGTACTTCTTACAAATGCTAATTTAATACAAAACAATTCCTTAAAAATAGAAGCAAAGACAAAGAAATGCTGAGCCAGCCACTGAAGGATACTTATAGTGACATGCCAAAATCAGGGAAGGAGCTTCTGAGCAGGGACAGGCTCAGAACTGAGAAGTGCGCTAAAGACCTGCCTGATGTTTTTTTCTGATGGTCCCACAAGACTGCTGCAGTACTGGTACATCCCTTGTCCCCACAGCCCTCATCCACCTCTGTGTGACCACCACAACATCGAGAGCAGGTGACCTGAGATGCATCAGTTCAACACAAGGGTATATCAGGGAAATACAGAAGATGTCACAGATGCTTCCTTCAGTTTAAGTAAGGTTCATCAGCGTGAAGTACATCTCTCAGAGGACAAGAACCCACACATTAAACCCCCCACACTGTTCCAGTACTGTTTCCCATCCTCCTTTTCATGGGCAGTCCCCAGTATGTGAAGAGAGCGAGATAGATTCCAGGCTTTAAGGGTGTAAGGCTGATGTCAGTGATCAAAACTGAACTCCCCAAGGGAGCTAAATAAAACTCACCAAGATTAAAAAAAGCTATTTACTTATTTCCATGCAGGTGGCTTAACATTTCCTCTGGGCAAAACACTTGAAAAGGAGCTAATTATGCACATCCAGTCATGGACAAAAAAGCAGTCCAGCTATTTTAGAATTCATTTACTGATATTTGATACAGAATGTTATTGCCAAACTCCAGCTGTCAGCATTTGGTCATCCTTTTGTTAAAATGATGACATTTTTCTGGAAGAAATCTCTTGCAATATGAAAGCTAATTAAGAGAAGATGTCAATGACACAGAACATTGTCCAAGAATAATACCCTCTTTCTGCTAAGTAAATGCTTCAGCTTTACTTTAACATTTCTAGTGTAGCAGGCTGTGACAATGGTCTAGGACAACAAAATTATTCCTATTGTACTGAATGACTAAAGGCTATTTAATCATTTTGTTTGACATGTGTTAATGCACAAGGGTGGGCTATCCTCTGTAAAATTACTAATACAATGTATTTCAATCAGATTACAGAGCAAACTGGGAGCCCTCTCCTGTGGCCTTCAGTAAGGCAAGAACTCTCATTGACTTTAACGGGATTTTCCACTTGAGTGGTAAGTAGAAGAGCCAGCTCCTAGGCAAATCTGCTTATTCTCCTGCTTTTGGTTAGTGGCTCTGGCGCTACAGACTGCCCCACTGCTCGTATCAACATTCCTTTTCCCATTCCCCAGCAACAATTGCCAATCTCCTAAATTCAGCACCCCTGCAGCTGTACGAGCGATGCACTGCTGCTGGAGCAAGACATACCGAATCTGAAACCCCTGCCAAAAGCACTTCTGCACCAGCAGTGAGAGGACACCCATGCTGTGCCGTGCCAACCAGGGCTACAGGCTTGTATTGCAATGTTTTGGCAGGCCTGATCCTGAACAAGTGGTCACGCCCAAAAGAGGAGCTGGCCTTTCCAGGGAGCAGACTTTTGCAGGGAAACAGAAATAAAGGGTACTGCCCGCAGACAAAAAATGGCAGAGGAGACATCTCATACTAGCCTCCCCATGCAAGCAGAACAGGGAAACCAACGTTGCTGTTGGTTACCCCACCCCAGAGATGTTTTGCACTTAACTTTTGGGCTTCATAATACAAAACTAATAATTTACTTCAAAAGATTAAGTACGGAAAAAGAATACGTCCCCATAACAAACTATGTAACCTATCCATAAAACAGATTCCAAGAATTATGAATCAAAATTACGATTAAAATGCTCAAATGTACCAAAGCAGCCTGAAAGCTCGAAGTAGATCCAACTTTAAAGTTTGCCCAGTGAAACTCAGAACTCAAACTCATGAACAAAATACCATGGTGTAACAAAACCACTGCATACCAGCTGAGCTGTGGCAACAGTCCACACACACACTCTTAGCCCATGGGAACAGTGAGCGAACACGACTTTGCTTAGCCCATAAGAGAAATAGGTTAAACTGAGCCACTTCAGAGCTGCCCTGAGCTACACGTGAGCATCCAGACAGTTACCACAGCTCAGGTGGCCTGCAATAACTCATTATTTTGAAGTAATTTCTTTGAAGGGTCAACCATTTGGAGACTTTTAGACATTTCATCTCTTTGCAAAAATAAACATTAAAAACTTATCTTATTCACTCCTTTACAAAAATGTACAGTTTCAAAACAATATAATGAAAGTTTTTCCACTATATTGAGCCAACAAGTGTAGCGCTAAACCATGAGCTATTAAGTTTTTTACGACTTGTTTATTAAGAACACAATTGTTTGGATTATAAAATATCATACTAAATCCTTAAAACTGTAAAAACACACTATTCCTTAATGTTACTCCAATCACATACAAACACAAAATTATACTGAAATTCTTTGGAATATTTT
Source organism: Falco rusticolus (assembly GCF_015220075.1). Lineage (NCBI taxonomy): Eukaryota > Metazoa > Chordata > Aves > Falconiformes > Falconidae > Falco > Falco rusticolus. Next base: position 100,337,073 of record NC_051187.1, read on the forward strand.
CATTATTTTTTCCTCCAGAGATGACATATGTTTCTAATAAGTTGCCACTGAGCAAACAGATTTAGCAGGGTAGCAGCATGCTGAGAAAGATAGCAGGATTTTCAATTTTCAGATGAAAGCAGCTCTATTCCCTGGCAGCCCTACTCCTAACCCCTTTAGGCCAGATCAAATTTTATCTGAAGCTAGCGGGTGCCTGTCTTTGACTTCAAGGGAAGTTGAATGAGGTTTTCTACATACCTGCAGTAAACAGTCTGAAGCTTATCAATTATAATATTTTTAATCAGTACTTATACCAGAGGGAATCTGTAGCAATTAACAGGATTTCTGGGCTTGGTTATTTACATATGTTTAGCTAAAAGATGACCCAGTTTTTACCAGAGAATAACATCCATCTAATTCAGCAGACTCCCAGACTAGTTTAGATTATCAGAAGGAAAGTGCTATGCAAATTGCACAAGGCTCCCCTGCACCTACTAGCAATAGATTTTAAAATCTATTACATTAATTTGCACAAGGAAAATCTATGGTACTATTTCACAAGATCAGGATTAGTTTGCAGCACACATCTCACCTTCAGCTCCACAGTTTTCCCACAGGAAAGAAGGCCTTTTTCAACTTTAGACACTTTTGTTCTACATACTAACTTGAAATTGGAAGCATCTGACAATCTCCATGGCTCAAGAGAAGTCTATGTATAAGAATATTTCCGTATTTCATGGAGCTCTCTGATAAAAGCTTTATCTAGTATTTTCAAATAGTGGTGCTTAATGACAGGTGCCATCTAATCAGTCTCACCTAGATATGAAAATGATGAGCCTCTAACAACGCTGTAACCACTTGCACTTGAATTCTTGTTAAACTAAGGCCCCTGGCACCAGGAAACTTTGTTTCACACTTGATTTAGTTCAACTATTTGAAGAGCTAACGCCCAACTTTCCTTCATATCTTCATGTAATTCCATTTGGACAGCTGTTTTTTCCCTAAATGAACTCTTTAACGTATGAAAACTGACATAAATTATTTTATCAAGTTCTCTAAAAATATTGCCTTGCTAAAAATAAAGCTGTCATGATTAACTAGCTGGAAATATACAAATACATAATGTGAATATATGAACAAAAAAGACCAAAGCTCTATTACTAGAGAGAGGACTGTATTTGAAAAGATTCAACAAATAAAGCATTGCAGCTGCTTATATCATGTAAATGTTTGGTGCTACATTTTTGTACAGCTTTTCTGTTCCTTCTGATAAAATCTTTTCTTTCCTAGGAGAGCTCAGTGCTTTGGGTCTGACACTTGTCTAGCAGTTTTATAAAGTACGAATGAAACTATATTTAGCTCCAGAAAGCCATGTTTTTTAATGCATGCAAAGCTGCAGAAGAATCAGAACTAATCTTAATGAGGAAAACTTTTATCAAGTGTAATTCTATCTGTTTCCACCCAAATGGGACTAATTTGCTCCATTATCTGTAAAAATACCAGCTAGATACTTTGACTAAAGCCTCTGAAGCATATTTGTTCAATTAATAACCATGCACATGTACAACCACTCAATCATGCCAGAGGCTGCTCTCCAAGCATCTTCAAGTGTTTCATGAAAAGCCATATCAAGCAGCACTAAGGGACCTCCTGCTTGCCCCAGTCAATATTGTGGAGCAAGCGATAAGATGGAAAGAGGAGGATAGGACCACACTGCTCCTAAGGTCCACCAGAAGTAAGACTAAGACTAAAACTAATCCTCCTCATATCCCTGACTGTATTCCTTCATAATGAGGAGCTAAAGAGTCTTTTCTTCAAATGAGGCTCCTTGGGAACTGGGGAAGCTAGCTCAAGGTGAATCAAGGCACAGAAGCTGAAGGAGCTGTTCTGGGGAAAGACTTTTTTTTTTTTTTTTTTTTTTTTTAACCTGAACAAGGATTGCAAGATTTAGCTCTATGGGGTAATCTTACAAAGTTTCCTTAGCTTCCTCTGTACTTATAGAGGACTTGGGAGCACTTGGATCTTCCACCAAGTACTCAATGTCTTGCAGAATCAAGTGCCTCATTAGCAATTAGATATATCTTTATGAATTAATAAATTGTATCTATAACCTAGGAAGTTAAAATAGAAAGTGTGCTTAACATCAAGTGTAACAGCATGTATGTAAATGCATGCATGCAAAGCATGTATGTAATAGCATGTATGCAAAGCAGGCTCACAAGCTCTTTGATTTACTTCCCAAGCAGAACATGGGCAGATGACATCCATTTTTTTAAATGCATCTGTCAAAATATTTTTGTATTTGTTGTGATGAGTAATCTGATAAATGTTCAAAACATACACAGTAAGAATCTGATACTTGGTATCGCCAGGGCACAGCACACCTTCTCCATTCATACACACTTCTAAGAAGATAAAGAGGATCTTGCTGTTTTCATTGTACTGGCCCTGTGAAGACTCATGATGTTGTTAGGCTCAATTCTGCTATGATGAACTTCAGCAGAGACAAAATTTGGTCTTTAAGAATATATGTCAAGTACCTAAAATACCTAGGAGGGAAAATTCTGAAACTAAACTCTGTTTTATTACACATCTTTTATGCAAATAACAGTCACACATCACTAATTCTGAAGTCTAAATATATGAAAGTACAAATTGAGGCGTTAATAATAAAACAATTAGTCAGTTCAAAACTAACTTTCTCTAAACTCAAATACTGACCTTTTGAAAGCAGGTACAATAATTACAAAGTGATTAAAACCATAATGCATTTTGAAATTGGTTTTACGTAGACTACTTCTTTAACAAGTATATTATTCTTAGTTTTCTCTCAGAATGAGGGAAGAACATGGACTGCAGAACGTTGCCCATGTAACTGGGTCATGCACTTCGGACTTAGCAGACTTGATTATGGTTTGATTAAGGTGCTGCAAAACCGTCACAACGTGCATGGTATAAGGAATATCATAGAACCATGTCTATTGTATTTGTTTCTATAATTAGCAAAGTAACATCCAGCTAGGCTAAAATAAGATCCACCCAGAGCTACAGAATAGCTGCTACCACCACCTCAGTTCTAAAGCAGAACCTCTTGGTTTACAGTCCCGAGTGGGTCAGGGATGTCCCTGCCTGCCAGAGAAGCACATGTGACAATACTTTGTGGAATGACCAGTAACACATCCAGCATGGCTTTGCACTTGTTTAGCACCTCATACAAAATGATCTTAACTACTTAAAATACAGAAATTCATATCACTCTCGAGTTAGGCAAAAGTTGTAAATCTCCTGTTTGACAAAACAGGGCAAAAAGAACCAAAGAGGTTGGACTCGCCCATCTCAGAGGCAGAGGAAGGAACACCACTCAGGACTGAACTAACTAATGTACTGCTAACATTACAATCACTATTATTTTGCCAACTGCTTCTACTATTTAAAGCTGTGTTGTCAGTGACAGGGTCACCTTTTTAAATCAATCATCAACAACAATAACTTCATTTCTTTCATCTTGATAGGTCACAAGAATTAGATGAAATTACCAAGGATTTATTCACTCTCACTATATATAGGATGAAATCAAAAGTAAGATTTTTTTTTATTATTTATTTTTTTTAACTTGATGTCTCCTTTTGGGAAGTAACAGAAATGAGTAAAGGTGGGTAGTAATCTAATAGCTAAGCATGTAAAGACTTCTAAGATGTAACCTACTAATGTTCACTGCAGATACGCACCTTCCCCAGTACACACACTAATAATATTAACATAATAAGCTATTAAGACCAAAAAAGTTTGATGTCCTCACCTCTAAAAACTGCAGATTGTTTTCAAGACTTATCTATATTCATAGACATGGATGTTCAGCCAGTATACAACACAAACAAACAGTCCCTACACCCAGAAATCTATAATTTAAAAGACAATTCTGAAGACTGACTAGACAAACAGGTGTTTGCCAGGAAACAAAAGTTTTTGATGCAGGTCACGTGCCACATTCTTGTAGAAGTAGTGGTTAGCTGAGGCCTCAGAACTGCTGTGGAAGGCAGCAGCTGAGCTGCAGGGCAAGACATCTGGGAAACCTGGCATGGTGACCACTGCAGAGGAATGACCATGGACAATCTCTTGTCATCTTTTAGGCCACTATACCCCTTTCCCACTATAATCTGCTACAAATCACATCTTGGAGCACACACGCGAAGAGTTCCTGGCCAGAATCCTCTCTTTAATAAATTAATGACAGCATGATGTTGTCCTTTTCCCGAGATTATCTTTCACAAGACATGGTTCAATTTCTCCCACTGTAGTTGCACACGCTTTTCAAACAGCGGGGAGCAGCCTGGGAGCACATACTCTGGGGTCAGCATGCCACTTGCAGCTTCTTTAAAGAGAGAAATCGAAATCCCTTCAGCTCAAAGTATCAGAATGAGATCCTTAAAAAAACCCCAAAACCTACCAATAAACGAGAGAAGACTGCCACTTTGCACTGAAAACCCCAACAACCCGAAAAACCCAAACCAGCCCAGCTGTGAGGACGACGAGCGGACGTTTCACTGGTTTGTAAAAAGAAAAGCGCCGCCTATTAACGAGCGGCACGGCTCGAGCTCTCCCGGTGTTTACCTTTCCGGGCACCGGGCGAAGCGCCGGGCAGCGGGGTCGCTTCCGTACTTTAACAGGCTCGAAGTTACCCCTGCAGCCCGAGCCGTGGCCACCCGCGGGCCGCCCCGCTCCGGGACGGGCGGGGGTGGCCGCGGAAACCCGCCCGGCTCTGCCTAGACGCGGCCGGCCCGCGCCCTCCCCGTCGCCGCCGCGGAGGCCCCCGGCCGCGGCTCCCCCCGCTCACCGTGCTCTGGCCGCCGTCGCGGGGCGCGGAGGGCTGCGGCGGGCCGCGCGGCGTGGGAGGCGGCGGAGCAGCGGCAGGGCAGCGGCAGGGCGGCCGGGCTGGCAGAGGCGGCCCCGCGGCTCGGCCCCGCTGCTTCGGGCCGGCTCACACGTCAGCCCGCGCCACGAGACCCGGATCTGCCGGCTCCCGGCGGCGGGGCCGGGGCGGTGCCGCGCGGCTCCCGCCCCCGCCCCCCGCGCACGCCCTGCCGCGGCCCGGCCCGGCCCTCCGCGGGGCGGCTGCCAGGCCGGCACCGGAGCCCCGCGGCTGCCTGCGCCGCGCCGCCTCAGGGCCCGCTGGCCGGGCAGGGGCGGCCGCGGCCCTCTCGGGCGCTGCGCGGGCGGGAGGATGCGCGGCCGCGGCAGCCCGGCGTGCCGGGTGGTGGCATTGCCAGCGAAGCCCCCGTAGGTCAGCGCTGAGAATACACACGGAAAGGAGCTCCCCTGGGACCTGGTGTGTGTGTGGGTCTGCCACAGCCCCCGCGGTCAGGGCTCTGCACCCCCGCCAGAAACAGGGTCGCTCACGTTGCTTGCCCACCCCCCCCACACACACCCCCATCATCCCCGAAGTAAGAAGGAATTCACAGCATAGTTCCTTACCTAGAAATCCAAAGCCTGTTTCCGAGCTCGTGACTCACAAGACTACTCTGCAATTAAAGCAACTCTCAAAATATGCATTTGGATGCTGTGGAATGAAGTTAGAAAGGAAAATTTCAGATCAGGCTTCTAATGTCAGCCAACTAGGTTCACCTGAGCCTAAGAAGCAAGGTGTCATGCTCCCATAGGGAAAGATGGACCGCATCCTGTCCTGGGAACAGTGATACCATGCCATAATGCCATGGGGATTACACAGGGAAGAAAATTTGTCCAATATTTCCAGGGGTGGCTTACCTCCTCCGAGCCACAGAAAACAAGGTTGATGCTGCCATTACAGTGAGACGTGAAGGTTGGATGGAAGTTACAAGTTCTCACAAGTCAGTACCTCCTCGTGGCACCAGCGCCTCATACAGTCTGCTGTGGTCCACAGACAGGGCCAAGCTTGGCTGTTCTCATCACTCTTTGCTGTTGTCACAGGGCTTTCAAGCCTCCTTTCATGGCTACAGGGTTTTTTTCTGAAAGCTTTTTTCCTAGCCTTCGGTGTCAAGCCTATGTTACTCTGCTGAGTCTCGGGTGCATTGCCAGTTGGCAGCCTTGCACATCCAGCCATTGTTGGTGTGCAGAGCCACCTCTCCCTGTAAGGCGCAGGTAGGCTAATTCTGTTCCTTCAGGGCTGGCCCTGGACATAACCATTGCACTTCCTGAGAGGCAGCAGGCAGGCTATCTTTGTCTAGCCATCCCATGCAGTCCTGTCTTGGTGAGGATCTTGCCTCTCCTGTCCCATGTTTCAGCCCTTTCTCTTGTGTTAGCACCCGCCTAAACAGTGGCAATACTGAAAAGTGAATCAAGGCACTGAGACAAAGCCAGGCCATTACACAAAAAAGCTAAGCTACACAGAGCTCATGCCATCTTGCCTCCCTCAGTCCAGGGAGCAGAACCTCTGGCGAGGCACTAAGGATGGTAAAATAATATCTTTAATTTGGAGATATGAAACTACAACCCTACAATTCTTCCTGGGAGAACAGGCTTCTTGACAGCCTGTCCAGGAATTTAGAGTGCAGCAAGAATATCAGCAACATCAAGGCTTGAAGTATAGAGGGGCTGTCCCGGCCAAACACAAAGTTATCCAAAACAACGGTGTCAGAGGGTGGTCATAAGCAGAACGATCAACTGTTAACTGCATCTCCCACCTCTCCCTCGGCCATCCTCCTAACCCTTCATCAGGGAACAAGCCATTCTAGAAGCTAGCAGAGGCAGCTTCCCAACACCATTAAGCAGACTTGCCTGTCTGTGCACACAGCCATTGCTCTAGAAAATGGATCGGAGATCCTGAAATCCCCCAAACAGACACAGCTTACCACTAGTCCTTGCTCAAAGAAGATAGGAGAGCACCACAACTGGCAACCACACAGTAGTGGAGAGGAAGGTTCCTCCTGTCAAGCTGAGGCAGGAACATGAAACACTTCTGTTTTTTCTTGCCTGTGGGTAAATTCAAACAGCCTGCTGTTGCTAAAAGGATGGCAGGCATACTTGGGGCAACTATTGAAACTAAGAAGAGTCTCAGAGCGATTGATTCTTGGAGTAACTGAATTTGAACAATCCTAGAACTTGAAGGGCAAGACTAAGTGAGCTGGACAGGCAGTCTCAGATGCCTTGTCAGGAATAATATGAACCTGCAAGGAATCTGTAAAGGAGAGGCAGGAGCTCATGGGGATGATGACTGAGCAATCTACAAGAAAGCAGTATGCAATGATGGCACTTACAGCTAGACCTGTGACATCTTTCTCTCTTACTTTGAATCAGATGGACCCTTCTCAAAACTCAAAGCATCACATCTTTCTGGCTCATTTCTCACATTGCCCCTTCCAGAAACTCGCATCATGTCTGGTAATCTCTTGAAATTGTCCCTTGATGAGGCATGCAGACAGCACTATCTGGCCAGCCAGCCAGCCCTCTGGATGAGATGCAGGCACTCACAGCAAGCAGCTCCCCCTCCCTACTCCTGTTTCTTTCCCCCACGTTGTTACTGCCAAGTTCTGCATATCTGTACATAGTTTTACACAACTGGTCTCAGTGAAAAGCTGAGCTTTTTTCCAGTATTGTATTCTGCATTATTTGTATTGCCTTATTGACAGCAAAATAGCAATTATTTTTCTGATCATTTTTCTTTGTTCAACATATATTTTTCCATTGGCATTCTTGGAAATATGGGAAGCCAATGGACCTAGTGAAGGATGGGTTTGTGAAAGGCTGATCCTTGTGGATGAAACTTCAGAGTATGAACTGTCAAGGAAAAGGGGGAGGCAATAGGATCTATAGAAAGTAGAGACCAGGAACAGGAGAAACAATGTGTAAACTTACTGCTTTCAAATCAGCAAGTACATATATATAAGCAGAAAGTAGCTAGGTATTTTGCATAAAACATTCTGCCAGAGCATTCCTCAGAATTTGGCCCTCCTGGTTCCCACGGGCAAATGAACAAGCCATAGCAGGCACTGGTTCTATCTCAGCTTCCTACTCCCAGGCTTCAGCCATCTGCTCCCTATTACACTCAAAAATTTAGTGCACGATACAGCAGCAAAACGAGATCCTACTATGGAGGCTGTTTTCAGACTCACTCTATGAAGTCTCCTTTCTGGCAGTCAAACTATGATGAAAACAGTGATGACTTAGGGTACTTTATGAACAAAGGCATGAGATGCATTCAAGATAAGCTAGTAACAAGGACAGAATAGTAAATTCCATGATTCTGGCACACTAGAAAGAATTGTGCCACCCACTGCCAAGATAAAACTATGAAAACAACTCTGCTTGAAGGGCAGAGGATGGTAATGTTCCTTCCACCAATAACCATGTACAAAAGAGGAGGGTGGGAGTTGAGCAGAACTTACTATGACATTCTTTACATCCGTCATCTGAAAGTAGTGTGGATTGGGCACTTGATAAAGCAACAGGCAGACATCACGCTCCACATCACACTGCTAGCTTTCACCTTTTCTGTCCTGATAGGCAACGGAAAAGCAGGAGTCATGTTGGTGATCTAACTTGCCAAATAACAGATGAGCTTGTTTACAGATACCCAAGAACTTTACTTTTCCCAGTCTGAAGTTCTCTTTCTGCTGATGTTATTCTCATCTTTGCTGCACACCTCATGCCACTAGGCATTGCATTGTTTTGTGGAGTGGAAGTTCTTCACCTGAAATTCAGTTTCACCAGATCTGAAAAATAACCTAGAAGTGGGGCAAATACTCTTAATGTAACTCCTTTTCTGTCTGCTCCCTCTTTTCTTGTATGCAGTCCATAATAAGTAGATAACGCTATTCCCAGAAGTACATGAATCTACTGTGAATTTTGGTACTGAAGAGCCACTTGAAAGATGGCTGCAGCTTAGTCTGAAAATGGCATCCAGGAAGTGGAAAGGAAAGATTATAAACTACCCTTGCACTAGCAAAGTAGGAGTGGCCTTTTGGCAGCAACACTGGGGTTCTGGAAAGAGGGATCTAATTTTGGAAAAAGAAGCCAAGTCCTCAGAAAAGTTGCTCACAAACATTCCTAGAATTCAGCTGGGCTGGCATCTCACTAAGCATTAGAGAATTGCAAAGCATTTTGTGATAGCAGGCAGCAGCCCCGTGAATTAGCTGGCACAAAGAATATATTGTGTACTTAGGTTAATTTAACAGAAATTTAGTTATGAGATCACGGCTGAACCAAATTTATACTGCCAGATTTTCTGTCAACATACAGATACAAGCTTAATGAACATCCAACCACAACCTAAGCTGTCAGGACTCACAGAAAAAATATGGCTCAGAAGAAAGAAAAAACACTACTGAAATGGATCTATGGAAGGCTTTTGTGCTCCTGAATCATTAACATACCAACACAGGCTTCGAGATAAATTAGCCACAGTCCAGGGGAAATGATCATAAAGGATTGCTGCAATGCTGCCAGATCACAGCTGCCCAGTGAAGTTTCCAAAACTAGGAAATGGAGGAAGGAAATCTGAAGCTAGGGGATGACAAGGACTTTTTTACACTTAACTGGAATATCGACTAGTTAGTTAGAGTAACAATGAAATGCAAGCAGGCCAACTGGGACCCTCTCAAGATCAGGCTTGCAAAAAACATTTAAAAATAGAGGATTAAGATCTGAACCACTGAATTGTTAATGATAACACTCACTGGTAAAGATATACTATCTGAACTAGGCTGAAATTTATCTGTGATATGTAGTATTAGAACAATAAGTTCTCAGTAACCACACAAGTTACAAGTTAACGAGACAAAGGGCTACTAAATTCCATTGTGATTGATAATTATGCAATCAGTGTCAGGAACATGTTTTGCAAATACTTTGGGAAATCCTGTCTAAAAATGTGGTCTAAGCAAACCGACACTGGTATAATCATAACAAATTGTTTTTTTCCTCTGGGGCAGAAACCATAATAGCAGCTGCACAATTGCGATGGCTTTCTTGCAAAGAAAAGATAAGAAACAGTGTGAACTGCTTCTTAAGCAACTGTAGTTCACAGCCATAAACTTACCAGCAGCTAACATTGCTATATTCATCTGAAAATTGCTGCCACTTGGGAAAAACACATCTCATGTCACCCTCTCTCTATGTTCAGAGCCATTACAGCATTCAGTCTCTGAACATGAGTCAGAGCCCTCAACTGTTACAGTTCTCACAGACTTGAAATAAAAATGAATCCCTCTTCACTTTTCAAGTGAACATCTAATAGAAGAAGCCATATCTAATAGACGAACCACAGGCACAAAATACAAGCCAGTATATTTGATGAATGTTAGCACAGAAGAAAATGTGAGAGAAGGAAATGAAAATAAGATCCCAAAAGAGTTTTTTGGAACACTTTACTACATCTAACTAAGAAGCAGCAAGGAGTTAAACTTTTCTGGTCAGGAACTGGGAATTACTCTGATCTGAAATGAATATGTGCAGTTTTGCAGCTGGTATTAAGCACACAGTATGTGATTGAAATTTAAAAGTAACCAACCTTTAAAAAGCCAAGGCATTATTTACCAAGAAAAAAGAGAGAACAAAGAGAAAAGGTATTTTACTCATCACTGAGGAGGTATATCAAAAGGCATAACTATACCAGTCAGTCCTTGGAGATCAGTATTCTATCACATAAAACGTGGCAGCATCTCTGTATGGACTACAGAGAATAAATCAAATGGTTGGAAAAGAATCTGATCTGTTATCACTCTAAGTGATACTCTGCTTTCTGTAGCACATTTAACCATGTTTTTTTAATTTTGAATCTTAGAACACCAGTATTGACAAGTGAACTAGAAGTGACTGCTTTCTCAGCTGGCCAAGATCTGTGTGTGAACATAATGCAAAGGATTTAGCTTTGTGCACATTTGCTGTTTGAGGATGTGGTATGATGCAGCTGGATGTTTGCTGCAGTATGTCAAACCTGTTGAGCAGGACCTGTAAACCCTAAAAGTGATTTAGTATAAGAAAGAAAATTAGGATTTACAGAACTTGATAACACTGTCAGGTCAGGAAAAAAAAAAGAATTCTGTATTATTCAACTTACATTTCAAAATTTACAAATTTTGCAAAACCACTGCACATATTAAGGGAAAACATTTTGGTGTTCAAGAGTGTGAATTTACATTTTCAGTGTTTAAATGGGTTCTCGTGGTTAGCTTGTGTTAAGCTACTAAGGTCAAAATTGGACATAGATGTAGTCTCTAAAACTGGAAGTAATTACTGAAAAAAAGATGGAAAGATTTGAAGCCACTGCCATATTACAGCAGGAGTCCAACTCCTCTGTAGAGAAACTACTGAGGGAGTTAAGACTCTTCTCAGTGGACCCCAGTGACAAGGCAAGAGCACTAGGCACAAACTGAAACAACATAACATTCCAACTGAACATAAGAAAACATTTCCTTACTCTGATGGTGGTTGAGCAGTGGCAGAGGTTGCCCAGAAAGGTTGTGGTGCCTCCATCCTTAGAGATATTCAAAACCCAAATGGACATGATGCTGCTGGGCAGCCTGCCCTGGCTGATGCTGCTTTAACAATAGGGGTAGACTAGATGATCTTGAGAGGTCCCTTCCAACCTTGACTGTGCCACTCAAAACGGAACCCAGGAACAAAGCTCAGAGCACTTTCACCACAGTTTCAGTGGGAGTAAAATTGTTTGGGATGGGTGATATTAAAATACAGGGATAGTAAGACACCTAGAAATATCTGTGCAGGAAGACACTAAATATATACACTTTATTCAGTGTCAGTATCTTTTACGTCTGTTGTACGTTTGGGGAAGGGACCAACAGCGTAACATCAAAACATTCCTAGGACGAAGAGTTAGGATCTACAAAGCCCTGAGAGACAATCATACAGCATGACTGAATACCTCCCAGCATGACTAACCTCTAATTGGAGAAAGAAAGAGACAGTCTAAAATACTACCTTTTAAAAGGCAACAACTTTCAATTTACCATGTGATCTTTTTTGCACTCTGTCAGGAAGATGGGAAAGCTGTAACAGGGTATTTTATGAGATGGGTTATACTTCACTGAAACTACTATAATTGCTACCCCTCATTTGAGAAAAATGGTACAAGACAAGAAAGTCCTTACCTCTAAACTAGATCTTCCACCTAAACAAAGGCATATGCTACTGCTGAAGAGAAAGACACACAGAACAGTAGGGATTTTCTAGATCCTTTTCCGTGAAACATTGTGTGCCAGAGAGAGATCCAAAGACCAGAGAAATTGCTTGCTTCTGCTGTGTTCAGGGAAACCGTACATTACTCAATACATAAAGAGAACACTATTTGAGACTTGTTTGTTTAACCTGACTTTATCCTTAATCTTCTCCTCTAGTAACTTGCCAGATCCTACGTTCTTTCTAGCCACATGGCCAAACTGGAGACAATTGGGTTAGGAAAACAGCAACATCTTGTCTTAATTTGTATTCTTGAATTGGTCCTTAATGGTTTCTATGACTACAAATGCAGTTCAATTAACTTTTTATATGACTGTGGTCTAAACAGTGACTAGTGATTTAGACTTAATGATTTAGCCCTAAATTATTATTTAACTGTAGTAAGATAAATAGAAAAGGGGCTCTTTGCCTAATACAAAATTGTTCCAGTCTCCAAAATACAGATATTTTAGGATGGTATCAACAGCCATACAGCTTGATAAATTACCCATCTGTCATGGTTGAGCTCTTTCTGGATGATGTCTGACAAATTTCACTGTTTTGTAAATTTTTATTGTAGACAGTTCCAAAAGACTTCCATCAGCTGTGGATTTGGTGCCCATCATGACAGATTATACTGTAGTTTAGCAAGATGGCCATCACTGGAAATCACTTCAAATTCTAGTTAGAAGTTTCAAAAAGCTTCAGAGTCCCAGAATTGCTAGATCAAGCAATAATAGCTGAATTCAAGAGCTCCTGGTTTCTTTTTTATTAAAAGGAATTATACTTTTTCTACCTCACAGAATTCTAAAACATCTTGTGCTTTACGAAACAGAGAGGCCATTGAAGGGATTCCTAACAATTGATGATGTAAAGTATACTGGAGTATGTTCTCTCTGTGGTTTGGATTCTAGTAGATTTCTGATTTTACTATATATATTCTTGTATTATACTGTTGTTATTCATATCTTTAATCCATATTTTCTTATAGCTGGAAAGCTTTTGAGTTGGGACCACATGTACTGTACAGCCCTATCGCCTCCAGCTTGATCCTGCATATACCCCTCTGCAGCCTGCATTGATGGCTCTATGACTCAGATTACATACATGAAGAGAAAAAGGTGTCCAGTCTCATCCTTTTCTCCCAAGAAGACACAGCAGTGATGTAGGAAGACAGTTTGCAAATACACTCCCTGAATAAGTGTTGCCTGTCTCCTCAAAGGAAAAGGCAGGAAGCCAGGTAGAAGCATCCTGGAGACCAAATTTGATCTGCACGCTGTCAGTTGGACCACTTTGTACACAATGAGCTTTCCAGCAGTTAGGTTATCTACAGTGTCAGGAATATGAAAATATTTTAGCAATTAAAGACCACTACCAATGCTGTGAAATTAGGCTGTGACTGCATTTACTTTTCCTCTAACAGAAAGTGACTTTATTTTTATTTATTCTGGACTCCCAAATTCAATTAACGCTTCACAACAATTTGCTGTTCCAGGTCTAATTCTAAGCTCAACTCTCCTAACGAGAAACTCTAACTTCATCCCCAAGCAATCATTCAAAAATATTACTGCCATTTTATTTTCTCTCTTACTTACTCAATGCATTTAGGTACTTCCCTGGCTGCCACTGCATTGAATAACAAATTTAAGCTTCCAGCTTCAAGGTCCTATACACTACAGTCCTGAGGACGTTTACAAAACGGAGGTTTGCTGAGCACCTGCTTGAATCTGATTTCAGCCTCTATAGTCATTTAAAATAGAAGGAGCTACTACTTAATCCTAAGGACGTGAGAAGATGATGTCCAGCTGGCCAGGAAGAGCTGTCCAGCTGCCCTTTTAAGGCAGCTCTAAGTCCCTTTTGTACCTATCCATTTGTACCTATCAATGAAAGTTGCATACATTTGATAATGTACTGTAAGTTATTACATTAATAGATGGTGATACAAAATTCTTAAAATACTTCAAATACTTCACTCAGGGTAGAAAATGTTTCTGAGTGGAAAACAATATACCAGCAATGTAGCATGGTGACTATATGCTTTGTACTATTGGCCAAAGCCTCTCTTCCCTTTTAAGTCTAATACTCATGAAACTAATAATAATAGCCATGTTAGGTTGTGAATTCTATTTCTGTATTTCCCAGCTTACTTTCATTTTGAAAGGACCCTCGAAAAGATTGCTATCTTCTTCTTGTAACAGGAAGAAAAAAGCAGACCTTTACACCTTTTCCTTTATAAGAAATGCTTTTAGTTCCCTGTAATTAATTTTTCAGTCTGCTAATGCCAAATTTTTTCAAGGTATGTGCCTTTACATTAAGAATATTAATAAACCTGGGACCTCCTGCAGAATTACAAGAACTATCTCACAACTGAAGTTGCTTTTTGTCTTTTTGGTTTTTTTTTTTGCCTCTCATGAACCCATAAGAAAGGCCCCTAGACCCCAATGTGTATATATCACCAGTTGAAAATCGCTCCTCCACAAAGACGTGGAAGTTTAAAAAGACCAATAATTTTCCTAACAGACTTAAAGGCAGGCTTAACAGACTTAAATGGTAGGTTTTCCTACCAAAAACATCAGGTTCAGATGTAACACTAATTTAGAAGACATTGCCAGGTCAGCAAATTAATAAAAAGTCCAGGGTGTCCTGTCAATTTCTCATAAAAGCCCTTAACAAGCAAAGAAAAATAGGGTGTTATTATTAAACTACCAAAAATTTCTGCGCATGCATTGTTTAGTGAAAACTTTGCTAAATCTTGTTTAAGCCATAATTGATGTAAAATCAATAGCTGATTTGATTTCTGATCTAACTCCACTAAGATGAATTGCATCATATTAATTCAAACTAAATGACTTCAGATGACTCTGATGTAAATTTAGTTAGCAAACTTACTGCCTTTATCAGCATATATATTTAAGCTGCTAATGACATGAAAAACACGGTTTGGAAAGTGCAGACATCGTGAGCAAATACCTCCCCTCTCTCTAGCAGGAGCACCGAACAATTTCTGTTTTACTGTTTTAGGTATTTCTGCCTGCAGAACTCCTACAAGTTCTTCCTCATTACCTTTACAGGAAAGTCTGGGCAAGGCAGTAGCAGTGCCATGAACTCTTTCCAAGGCGAAGAGCCCCTCAATAGGGGGATCCGTCTCACATGAGCGAGCCCATCTGCTCTGTTCCACCCAGGAGAGGGCACTCTTACACCTGTCCACGCAACCGGACGTGGACACATATAGGAGGAACAGGAAAGTTAAGATGACATCTTAAAACTCGGTCAACTTGCACAACCAGTTAAGTTATTTTTATGATAAAGCTAATCTTCGGAATGAGTTGAGACATCCAGATGCTGCCACAACAAGAACACAATATGACAGACAATAAACGTGCAGGCTAAATTTATTCGTAGTCTCCAAAATGTGCTAAATGAGACGCAGATAAAAAAAGACAACCTCTGGCATGTAGGCCTCTCTGTTAAAAGCTGGGATGACAGAAAGAGAGCTGTAGGTGTAATTTTGGTGGAAAATGAGGGTTAAATTTTAAAATAACCTAGTTTCATGGATACTATTTATGCTGATTTTTGTTAAATAAAGCATTATTATAAATTAGTATATGAACATTTAAATGCAAAGTACACACCATCTAAAGTTAATCCTCATATGGATGCCTCATGAAATAAGTAAAATAAGAACTAAAAATATGTTACAGGTTCAACCCCTGTTTCTAAAGTGTTTGGAATCAATATACAGATCTCTTGAGACAGCTCTCCCCTCCAATAAGAAATCCTCCAGCAACAAAGAGAGAAGATCAAGCATGACATTTTTTATTTTTCTAAACTAAAGAGGCCAAGATGAGGAGGCGGGAAGTCTTGTTATGCAAGACACAAAGCAGCAAAAGAGGAACAGAATGTAGCATGCTATAAAGTTATAGTCTTGAAAATGGCATTTTCTTCTAATCGCAGGGAACAATCTCAATAATTCCAAATTCTCTCTGAGCAATTCCAATAGAAAAACATCCTATTGATATGAACAGAATAAAATTAGGAAAATATGGAAATGAGGAAAAAGATCACCAAGAATCTTAACTTGAAGAACAGCAATTTAATCATACTTGGTACCGTCATAAGCATCTTGCCGTCCCCAGGCAGTATACTTGGGGTAGGGAGGCATCCACAGTCTCAGTCAGATGAACCACGCACACAGTGACTCTATTGTAAGTACAGCGAGTCCAACATGTACAACTTGTGCATGAACAATGGCCACTTTTCCATGAAAATGTGGGGAACTTTTCCTATATATAGGTTGTAGGATAGGTAATATTTCCCATATTACATGGGAAATTATATAGTGTTTAGGATGGTTGGTTATCCTAGCATTGGCTAGTGAATATTGGCAACCTTTCTATATTGGGAGCTTGGGCTGAGGCCTTACAGCCACTGATCTTACTTTACAGGCACTGATCCTATAAACTTTCCTCATGCAGTAATCTTACATAGTTTGAACATAATTTAAGACACCATATTTCTTGCTCTCACTTCCTGAAGTGTTTCAAAGCAATATGCCAAACACACTAAACAATGCATGAATACCCAGAATTGTATCTCCCACTCTATTAGTTATGATCAGCTCCAACAGGCAAAAATATAGACCAATTTGCAGCCAGTTTGTGAAAGCTGCTATTGAAAGAACTGTTTGGTATAAGGCTAAATTGATGATGGGATCAATGAAAGAACTATCTCCTGGAATTAGATATACTACAAAATTTTCTAATTCAGAAAGTGAGCTGACTACGTTCAACAGACTATAGTTTTATATTTTGTGGATCAATTTTTCTAAGAGTGAACAACTAAAAAGAACTTAATTCAGAGGATAGACACAGGACAATATTACAATAAAATATATTGTTTAGTCAGATGTGGAAGTTGCTGAAATCACACAGAGAGGCTAAGTTCTCATTTTTTCTAAAGATTCTATTTCACACAAAACAGAAAAAAAAACCCAAACCAAACCAAAAAAACAAACAAACCTTAAACCAAACCAAAACCCCTATTCAAAGACTGCTAGTCTATCTATGGTCCTATTCTGTCCTAAAATGCTGCAGAGTCTTCTGTAAAACAGTAAACTATAGTAAAGCATAAAACAGTATAGAAGGCATACAATGATAACCCCAGCATGCTGATTACATAAGGTACTGATTTTTATGCAGCATTTTAATCCTGGCAAAATTTGCCACTACTCTGTCCTACTCCCCCAAAAGCCTTTCTATCTGTATCTGTCTTTTACCAAAGCGAAAATTAACACAGTATATGCTGAATATGAAACAGCTGTGACATAAGTGAAAGATGCCTATTTAAGGACAAAGGAAAGGAGTGGGGTATACTAAGGAAAGGAGATACAGTAATTTATATTAATTTGATTTGCTTTTTGCAGTAACAAACTCTGGTATTTGTAATCCAAATGAGCACATGAAAATGCATCTAGATACAAACCAAGCAAAATCATTGCCCTTTACTATGGCTGTTACTGGATGTCTACTACCTGTAACATACAAGCATATGCACAGGAACACAGGATTCTGACACTTTATAAAGGTCATTCAGAGCAAAATCTGAATATTAGTAGCTCAGCTTCTTTCTACAAGCTGTCTGAAAAAACATGAGGCATTTAACCCAGTGATTTTATGTACTACTTTTATAATTTTTGTCTATAGTGACAAATAGGAGCTCAGCACACCATAAACTTTCATCTATGAGCTCTAAGAGGCAGAGAGGAGTTATTACCCTTATTTTACAGGTGAGAGCCTAAGGCCCAGAGAAGTTACGGTCTACATCCTCAAAAGGAACTTTAGACAAATCAGTGGGACTTAGATGTCTAAATTATTATGAAGGCCCAAGATCACACTTGAATTCATCAAAAAGAAATCAGGCCTAATGCAAAATGGTCCTTCTCAAAAAGGTACTGAAAACCTCAGCTGAAAAACTGCATTATGCATTGCATTAAAAGCAAGTTTTGGTCTGAAGAAGACCTAATTCAATGAACAGATGCATGTTACAACATTTCTGCAGGAAAATGGACTTTTTCCAGTCAAACCACAGGGGAGGAGTAACCACACACAGAAAAAGGACTATATGCATCTGTACATAGTTGCCAGATTTTATTTTTTTAATCGGTTGGGCCTATACTTTCTTTACTGTGTATATAATAGTCAAAATGCTGTGTATACTGATGGAGAGAAATAAACAGCACTTGCAGATGACAGCCATATGAGAAATAGACATTTGTTAGGATGTCTATATTGTACACTGTTCTGCAGTGCACTGTTAGCAGGCACTATAAAATCTTTCTACAGACCTTAATGTCTTGAAGGCCTCTATGTTCCTGAATGAACAACGGTTGTAAATGCTCCCCTCTGAAAATCTATCTGTGCTTTTCCATACCACACTGTATTTTGTATACCTCAGGTTAGCAAGGATGGTATCCTATTTCAATTTTCTAGAGGGAGCAACATCTGTGGCTGGCCCTGTTTCTTCTGTAATAAAATCTAACAGTCTATTAGACAGGACTGACATTCACCTTTTACTCTACTTTTAAAATATTGTAGCAGAATCCATAAAAAGAAACAGTTCCTTACCCTGCCTCCTCAGGCTTGCCTGCTCCTGGGCCTGCTGGGCCTGAAGTTGCCCCCAGTCCCATGCGAGGAAGCAGCAGCGTCTCCAAAGAAGGGTGAGGGTGGGAAGAGGACAAGGAGCTGCGCCAGGACAGAGATGTGTAAAGAACTGCAGTTTTCTCTGGCGAGCATAAGGGCTGGGGGGAAAATAGATTGGAACTGTTGTATGGGCAGGTCGAGTAGATCCTCAAGACATCTGAACACCCAACACCCCCCCACCCCCCAACTATTTTTGCTCAGGGACTTCACCAGAAGACACGTCAGCTGCTCCTTGACCCAGCTGTTTCCTCAGGGACACCTCAGACTTCGCCCCAGCTACCTCGGACCCCCACCCTGACCCAGCCAGCTGCCGGCCTAGCACTCCGAGGGCACTCCTTCACCCCCCTCCCCGGCCCGGTGCCTCAGGGCTCCCGCCTGCTGCGCGCTGCGGACACAGGGCCGGGCCGGGGAGGTCGGCGGGGCAGCGCTGCCCGCGAGAGCCACGAAAGCACAACCGCTTCAGCGCGGCCCCGGGGCCCGCCAGCGGCGGGGGGAAGCGGCAGGGCTCTGCTTGCAGGCGCTTCTCTTCACGTCCTCGCCAGGCGCCCCCGAGAGCCCGCCCGGCCCGTGACACGGCCAGCAGTGGCAGGAGGCAGGCAGGTGTCTCCCGGGGCGGGCAGCGTGCGGACCGAGACCCCCGCACCTCCTCAAGTGGTAGCAGCACCCTGCCCTCGGGGGCAGCAGAGAGGAGGAGGCGGAGAGCGCCGGCCGCCACCCCCACCGGCCAGCACTCGACCCCCACCGTCGGGGAGCACCGATGCCCGCTCGGCTCCGCACACACGCCGGCCCCTCCTGAGCGGCGGCGGCGGCAGAGCCGCCTGCCCTAGCGCGCATGCTCGGCGCGGGCGCCATTTTGGTGGGGCCGGGAGTTATCCAGCGAGAGCGGCGGCGGAGCTCGCTGGGCCCGGCTCGGAGGCGGCGGCGAGTGGGTGTCCGCTGCGGAGATGGCTAACATCGCGGTGCAGAGGATCAAGCGGGAGTTCAAGGAGGTGCTGAAGAGCGAGGAGGTCAGAGCCTCTCCCCCCTCCATGCTGCCGCCACCCTTGTGTGTGTGTGTGTGTATGTGTGTGTGTGTGTGTGTGTCTGTGGGCAGCGGGGGAAGGTGCGGGCGCCCCGCCGGCCTGTGTGGGGACCCCGCTTCCCCCTCGGCCCCACCTCCCCGCGCTGGGGGTGGGCCCGTCCCACGGCCTCGGGGAGGGGAATGGCGATTCCCGGGGAGACGGGACCCGCCAGCCGCTGGGAGGGGGGAGGAGGGGGCCGCGGAGCCCCTCCCCCAGCGGGAGCCGCCGGCGGCCCGAGGAGGGAGCGGAGCCGGCGGCCCGAGCGCAGGAAGCGCAGCGGCGGCCGGCGCGGCCCGAGGAGGGCAGGCAGGCAGGCCGGCCGGCCTCGGGCGAGGGTCCCCGCCGCCTGCGGCGGGCGGCTGTTAACCGGGATCGCGCCGCCAGGCCGGAGGCGGCGAGGCGGGGTGGGGCCTGCCGCCTCGCGCCCTCCCGCGTCCCTCCGCACGCGCGTGAGTGCCGCCGCCCGCGCGCGGCCAAGCCCACGCGCCTCCCCGCCGGGGCGAGGCTGCTCCGTGCGGGCCGGGAGGTGATGCAGCAGGGGGGCGGGAGCTCACGCCGTCCCTCTAACTCACCCCGCCGGCCAGCCGGGGCCTGAGGCTGTGGAGTATGGTTTTAATTTTTATGGTTTTTTTCTTCCAAAGGCTTGTAAGTAAATCCCTTATTTAGGGTACTTTAATGCAGAACTTCCTTTACCCCACTGCAGGCTTACTCACCTTCAGGGGGATGCTTTTAAAGCCTCACTCGTTTCAGTCATGTTACCTGTTTCCTGAACAGTATGTCCTGAGGTATGTGGGGTCAGTAAGAGCAGCTGACTGCTCTCAGGGGGGCGTTAAAGAAGTTCTGGTCAGTTTGGGGGAAAACGTTGCAGCGTTTGCAGGGTTGCATCAATACAGCTTTTGCTGTGTCTGTGTCTGAGTTGGTGGATGTCAGCCAGATAGGCTTTAATGGTTGTGTCATCATTGTTGTCCTACTTGGGATGATGTTGCAGGTTGGATGCTTGTGAAATATTAACGCGAACATGTAACTCTTAAAGCTGGACATATCCACAGAGGAAGAAAATTGAGAGGGTAATTTTTGAAAGGTACTAATGACTTAAGGAAAACACGTTTAGGGTAGGAGTAGTTGATGTGCTTTTAAACAAAGTGTGTGCTTAACAGCATTGTTGGTATGTAGCTTGAACTAGGCCCTAGAAAAATGTAAGGGCCTTGTTTTACAGCTGCCTTCAGAGCCCAGGCTGATTTCACCAAGCTATTGCGCAGCGAATATAGGATCACATAATAGACTAAGAGAAATTTCTAGGTGGATACCTTTATACCTAGCAAATCTAGACCATGTATCCTGCATAAACAGCTGATGTTGTGGGAACACAGAAGTCTGTATTTGAAAGTGCTGTCTAAAGGCTTCAAGACCCTTTATGTAGGAAAAAAAGACACCTTAACTTAGGTAGGTTTTGGGGGAGATCCATGCTAAATTTTCTTACTCTAAAGGTTGGGTCTAGTGAGCATAGTCTTCACTATTCCTGTTTGTTTAGTCTATGCATTGAAGGGCTCAGTACAGAATGTTGGAAATACAGTTTTATGAAATAACCTTTAAACTGCCTAAAACTTCCCAGAAATAAGACCATAATACTTTTGAAACTAAAATTATGGCATTTTAAGATTGCAGTACAGAGGAGTTTGATATTTCTTTTTTCCTGCCATCAGCAAGCTATGTATAAGTGTTATAGTGATGTAACAGTATGTGTAAAATTGCTGTTTACATACTACACTAACTCCTCTGTCTTGAATGTTGTCTTAAGTTGCAAAGGTTTTTTGTGAATGTTTGTACATTCAAAGGCAGTCAGACTATGGCGTCAGTATCACAGAGCATGAAAACATATGGAGTGAGATGGTGAATGGAGGTATAAGTACTGCAAATCACAGAGGAAAAAATGTTTTCTTCTGTGATTTGTGTACTAAAATGAATATGAAACCTTGTTTCTTTAAAAAAAAACACCAGGCTTTTTCATGAATGGTGATGCTGAATTTGTTATTTAGGAGTTTTAAGTCCTGCTCTGAAGGCAAAGTGGCTCATATTATTTACACTTCAGTTATGCCTGAGTTGATGCTTTGAGCTACACCTGAACATGAAGAGCAGCCCCTCTGTTTCCTACAGATGCTCTATGAGCACAAATGCCTGGGGGAGGGGGCAGGCACACTTGGAAAAAGTACATAGCAAGTTTGTTCTCTGTCGTCTTCTAGTACTCGCCTTTGGGCTGAAATAGAGTGGTGGAACCAGAAATGTTTTTGAAAGGGAGCAGCTGGATGGCAATTAATTTCTTCTGCGTCTGAAGTATGTATTGGAAGCACCAAATTTCACTTCTAAATATCAGGGAAGAAATGTCCTGATTTCAGCTGGGATAGATTTCCTTTTCTTCCTAGTAGCTGGTACAATATGCTGTGTTTTGGATTTAGTGTGAGAATAATGTTGATAACACAGTGATGGTTTAGTTGTCGCTGAGCAGTGCTTACCCTAAGTTAAGGACTTTTCAGTTTCCCATGCTCTGCTGGTAAGGCGGTGCACAAGAAGCCAGGAGGGAGCAGAGCCAGGACAGCTGACCCAAATAGCCAAAGGGATACTCCATACCACAGAACATCATGCTTGGTATATAAAGTGGGGGGAGTTGGCCAGGGGCTGCCACTTGCTGCTCAGCGACTGGCTGGGCATTGTTCAGCAGGTGATGAGCAACTGTACTGTGCATCACTTGTCGGTCTTGGCGTTTTTTTGTCTCTTTTTGTTGCCTCCATTTTCATTCTTATTATTTACTTTATTTCAATTATTAAACTGTTCTTATCTCAACCCACAGTTTTTACCTTTTCCTGATTTTCCTCCATATCCCACTGTGGGGGGACGGGTGTGTGTGTGTATGTGCGTGTGACTGTGTTGTAATTAGTTGCCAGATGAAAGTTAAGCCATGACAAGAAAGAGCTCTGAAAATTGTGTTTATCCTTGCTATGGATAAGGAGCTATGGATCCTTGCTATTCATATGGCTAAATATACTTTTCGTATTACTTAGCACTTTGTTTCCTTGACTTAAATGGCATTTCTGGGAAATCACTAAAATGTGATTTTTAGACTTATCTTGCTCCCTGCTTTACCGATAAGAGATGAGGGATTTTTGATTTTTAAAATTTTTTTTGAGCCTGGGGTTTCTTGTGTATTTTGAAAAAGCATTTAAAGTCTTTTCATACTTGAGCAAGATAATAAAGCAAGCAGAGCAAAACCACTTATTTCTAGTTTTATAAGCCCTACACATTAACTTAAGTTAGTTAGAAGAAATTGGAGTCTTGTAACTTTAGATCTCATTAATATTTGAATTAAACAGATGAAACTAACAACAATTTCTTTGTCAGGAGTGCTCTCCAAAGTATGATTTAAATAAAACTTACTGCTTTTGAGTGTAGAATTTTAAAACTTTTTCTAAGGTGGATTGAGTACTGCATCTTTAACAAAGATGAAGTTTTTAAGTTAGTCTAGGTCGTAGCTTGACTGGTTACATATGTGTTAAGGGTACTGTACTATGCTTGTATTAAAATTCTAAAATGAGTAAGCAATACATTAAATCAGATCATACTCCAAATCCTAGTCTAGGCGAGGCATCAGTTGCTGAACTTTATCTCTTTTCTTGTTCTGTCATTTCATTAATCTGTGATCTTCTTGGTTTTATGGGCTGAAATTTTAAAGCCGCAAAACATATTTTGAACAAAAGTATGAGGCTGCGTCGTGATGGAGAAACCAATAAATAGATGGAGGGAGAATGTAATCTCACTTTTGATAAGTGGGAGAAGCATTGGAAGGTTAGCTGGTATTATTTCAGAATAGAGTTACTGGAATGCTGCAATCGATAGCCAAATTCTTACCTTATCGTTGTTTATAGTCAGCTATCTTATGAGAGGAATAATTTCTCTGGCATTTAACAATGAATAGAAGCATGTCAAAAAATCGTGTGGTCACTTAAAGACTGATACTGAAAAGTGGTTGTAGCTCATCAGGTATGTTAAACAGTGTGTGGCTTGTTTTCATATTTTGATAGAGCATCAGTGTTACACTTTAGAGAAATTATATGATGCTACCATTGGAGGATTCAATGTTTAATTTGCCATCCAATTTCTGTTATCATGTAGAAATGTAAGATGTTTTCTGGCCATTTCTAAGTCAGAGGCTAATAGATACCTTAGAGGGAAACTACTACTCTGGTACTGAAGGTAACACACTGGGAAACATAGGTTCCTCCTAGCAAGAAGAGAGATGCTGGTATCTCTACCACAAAATGTTCTTCTCTTACAAATATCAAGAGGCAGAGGTTTATTTGTATGGGTAGTAAACCCAGATAGAGCTGAGAATAAATTAAACTCAGCTGCAGTTACAGAATATGAATATCTGCATGAGCAGATACCTGAAGTAGCAGTTGAAATTTGTAACTTGCTTGAACCAAAATAGCGTTCAAGTGGAGGCAGTAGGTTAATGGCATCATTTGAAGTACTTATTTCCAAGAAGGAAGTGAGTATTTTGTTTTGGAGTCTGCTATGTGTCTTTGTGATTTACAGGAGAAAGGGAGAAGGGAAAGGTAATGGTAGGCTGCCATACCACGTCCCTTAAGCTTTTAGAGTTCTAGTGAGTGGCTCTGGTCTTTGCTTTTATCATTGCCCGTAGTGGTCTTATGATTTGTGTGAATTCATAGTAAGAAGCTAAGTGGCTTCCCTGAAATTTTCTTGCTTTTTGGAAAAGCCATAAGCACTTAATCTTCAGGCTCAGAAAAACTTCATTACATTGTCTTGTTTATATTTAAGCAGTCTTGGGTGCTGGAAGTTGAATTGATGAAGATGGAAACTTTTTATTAGTAATTGTGCCCTAGTGTTACTGGAAGGGACTGCTGGAAATTGTGGATGCTTGTTTTTTTTTCCCATCTATCATGTAGAACCAGTGCAGATGTATAAGAATGAGATGTCTTCTGTTGTGGCTCCTGAGTTGGCAACAGATTTTTTAAATTTTTTTTAAGTGTCCATTTTCTGCTGATACATGTGCTTAACTTTTGATTTGTAAGAATGGTCTCATTGAAGTAAGTAGAGGTTTAGTGAGTACAGTTGGGACTGTTAGTGCGAATAAAGCTGGAACATGCCTAGTATGCATGCTTTTAAAGGCGTAAAGTTAAAAAAGGTGTGAAGATAAACTTTTAAACTGACATTATTATATTGGTACCGATATAATAATGTTCTGCCTCTTAGAATGCTTGCATATGATAAAAAAGTGGTGGTGGGGTGTCAGTGCATTGGAGTGCAGGGCTGCTGTGCAAGGGGATCTTAGTAGGCTGGAGAAATGAATGAGCTGGTGGGAACCTTTTGAAGTTCAACAGAGGTATATACCAAGTCCTGCATCTGTGAGGAAGTAATGCCATGCATCGTCAGTACATACAGACTTGGAGACTGTCTGGAAACAACAGACTAACAGAAAAAGACCTGTGTGACCTAGTGGAGAGCAAGTGGAATATGATTCAGCAGTGCTTCTGTAGCAAAGCAGCCCAATCATGTACTGGGTTGTGTTAGGAAAAATGTAGTCAGTGGGTTGCGAGAAGTGATTCTTCACCTTTATTCCATGCTTATGAGATTGTATCTGGTGTACTGTGTCCCAATTCTGGGCTTTGCAGTGTAGGACATTGATATACGGGAGTGAGCTCAGCAGAACACCAGGTGGGTTAACAGGCTGCAGCCTGTGATGTGTGAGGAGAGGGTGAGAGAACTGAAGTTGTTGAGAGAACTGTTCAAAGGGACATCTTACTGTCATCCATAAATACCTATGAGAGGCTCTGGAGAAGAGCCAGGCTTGTCTCAGAAGTGTACAAGGACAGCATGAGAGGCAACAGACACAAGCTCGAATGTAGAAAACTCTGACTAGACACTGGAAAAAAAATTACAATGATAGTAGTCAAACATTTAAACAGGTTGACCAGTGAGACTGTGGAATCTCTATCCATGGAGATGTTCAAAACTCAACAAATTCTTGAGCAACCTGCTCTTATTGGACCCACTTTGAACAGGAGGTGGGACTAGAGGCCACCTGTTGTCTCTTCCTACATTATTCTGTATTTCTAGCACAAGTCTGTTTAATTACTGCGTTTTTTCTGTTTGTGAAAGAAAATGTACAGAGGCTCCAACTCTATTGCCATACCTGGCAAAACTTTCCCCTGTAAACAAACCGAAGAATTTTAATTTCAGTTCAGAGGTTTCTGCTATTATAAAACAATAGTGAATCCTCTTCCTCTTCAAATCAGAGACTGGGTTTTTCTGGTAAATGCAAAGCTGTCAGGGTTTTTAGGTTGAACAGGTTCTGGGTTGGAACTCTGAAGGTAGGACAAATATGAGATCCATAATGCTTCTTTAACTTGTATTTCTCTGAAATATGAAGATTACCTTAACTTTAAAGTAGTTGTGAGATGGTTTGTACATTGCCAAAAAGAATTTTATCTACTACATATTTCAAGCCATGCCTATGATCTTAGGCAAGACAAGGTTTAGACCCTGTAATTGTGTGAAAAGGATACTGAAACACCATTACTGTGCACCTTTGGTTTTCTTAGTTCTGTTTATGATGTGTTTGGTTATATCTTCTAGATTGTACTGGAAAGTAATGCAGAATGCATCTGTAGATCTTTGTCTTCAAATGAGTTTGTCCAAAAGTCACTATTTTGGTAATTAAAGAATAGTTGGTTCAAAAGAAAATGCATTTTCTAGGCACTTCTAAGAAAACTGCTTATTGTTCTTCCTTCTGACGTGGTCTTTCTGACTTGTAGTTTTACACCTGTTTATCTGAACCATGTAGCTGTTTTTCAAATTCTATGAATATAATATCATTGCACTTTTAAGACTGGTATTATGTAGATACTAATAAGTACTAGTATTATGAATATTATTTAAATCTGTGATTCAAAACACTTAACATATAATGTTAGTGATCATTTGATCAAACCTGTGAGTTGGCCAAGTATTGCTAGTGGGAATATTTGTGCAGGGAAGGCAAGAGCTATTGCTTATTCCTGTGCTTGGTTAATGGCATTTTTTTTGTGTTAACGTGTGTCCAGTTGAATCCAGATTTCTAGTGGATAGTTTACTTGGCAGTTGTCAGAATCCCAAGGATTTTGGGAGTAAGTGGAAAATAGAAAAAAACTTGGTCTCTGTTGGAGTCAGGCTCACTTGGTTGGTTTTGGTAATCTCTTAAAAACGTGAGGAAATAGAGCAGTCACTGGTTACAGGGCTGAGCTAGTCAGTTTAGGATTAGTGGTTAGGCTGCAGCTACCATATGGTACCCTCTGACCACAACTCTTTATGGACCTAAGGGACAGTAGGAATCAGCCAATCCTTTAATCTTCCCAGTCTCCCATTCATTTTTCTGTGCTTGTTTCCAGGAGTTTGGCTTTGATAGGAAAGAAGTGTACGAGTCCTAAGGTTAGTTCACTTTACTCAGTATGAAACTGAAATAAAGCTAACATTTCATCATAGTAAATTTTTGTAACTATAACTGCGAGAAAGTGCTGGTTAACAGTCTGACCTTGAGTTGTCTAATAGTCTTTCATTTGCATTAAACTTGTTAAAGTAGTGCAAGTACTTAGTGTAGTTATTAATTTATTCACCTGTTAAATGGTTTCTAGCTTGTTTCATAATCCTAGTAAGGATTTTTGTTATTACTGTACTTCATCACTTTTACACTAATAATTGCTGCTGGTATTAAATAGTAAAAATGCTTTTGGTTAAACTTTATCTTTACTATGCAGGCTATCTTTTTATCTCTGACAAACGAGGTAAAACTTTGCTGCAATTTAGATAAGGAAAACAGGCAATTTAGTCCTCCTATGGCAGTATCTGAATTTTGAGAAATAGCATTCTGTAAGGTACTCCAGGGATGTAGTCCACTTTCGCACTCCTGTCTTACTTAGCAGTTCCCCTTCAGATTGTATCAGTATTAATACTTGTAATATTTGAATTGGGAGCACTTGAATATGCTTGCAATGAGTGTCTCATAAAATAGTATCTGCATAATAAATAAAATACTTCTGTGAGCAGCAAAAAATAACCTTTTAAGAGGGCCAGATCTGTGTCTGTTATTTTAGTTTGTTGCGAGATAATTGTATTAAGGTCATGGATGGGTCCTTTCTAGTCTTTGAAGTCTCCACACAGGAGAACAATGTTGTGAATATGCCTGACTACAGAAGAAGCTTCATTCAGCACTTACGCTTTATTGGATGCCATAAAGCTCAGTCAGTCGTATGGTGTAACTCCAGTTTGGCTATGCTTATCTCTAAGAGAGCTGAGCTCATACTGCCTATCATTCTTCTGTTGCGATGCTAATAGGGGCTATCCTTTAGGAAGCTAATTTATGTTCATTATTTCATTGTTTCTATTCATTATTAGCCAGTAAGATCAACAGTTCATTGGGAAAGACTAATGAACTAGTGATTGTATAAGTCTAGTTACTTTCCAAAGTCAAGGTTTAAGGTGACATGACTTCAGATTCTAAAATAAATTTGTGCAGTGTTTTATGAAGGGGAGAGCCAAACCCACAAATGCATTAGTCTGTTTTACTTAAATAGGTAGTTAGTTCAAGCCAAATATATATTGCTTTTTATTTTTAGGTGAAAGTGAACTGTGAGAAGGGTTTTTTTTTTAGGTTTTTGCTATGTTAGGATATATGTAAACAGGAGGCTATTCTGAAACAATGTAGCTGTGGTAGTTGCAAATCATGATACCTGTGCTGTATTTGCTCCCTTTCTGCAAACTCTTAGAGCCTTCAGGGTGTTTAGGTAAGCCCTTCCACTTTGGAATAAGGGTGTCCATATGGGAAGCTAGTACAGAAAAAGTGTTCTGAGCTATTTCTGCAAGTCTTCAAATGCTGGGACTGCAAGTGAATTAGCATAATCAATTTAAAATGAGCTGAATCCTGTGATTCCTTTTATATGTAGAATTACTAGCAACCTCAG
The DNA here is from genome assembly GCF_015220075.1 of Falco rusticolus. Classification (NCBI taxonomy): domain Eukaryota; kingdom Metazoa; phylum Chordata; class Aves; order Falconiformes; family Falconidae; genus Falco; species Falco rusticolus. Next base: position 100,365,969 of record NC_051187.1, read on the forward strand.
TAGGGTAGACTTGGAGAATTGACTGCAGAGTCTGCATCAAGTTGGTTTTGTGTGTTTATGTAGAATGACTAACTCAAAGTATGCTTTAATAATCAGTTTGAACCATACTTTATCTGCAGGGGTTTTCGGTTGGTTTGAATCAGACAAACTGCAAAAAAAGATAAGAAAAACGCATCTTGCATTTCTGCAAAATTTCTTGTTCATTTAGGCTTTCCTGAATAGGGTTACCCAGAACCTGAGTCCCTTGCACTGTGCCCATGCTGATGTGGAGTATCTCTAGTGGCACTCAGATTAGGGTCAGGCACCTGCTGCCCATGATTAATGCCCCTAGGTACTGTAAATATCTTGCATGGTTAGACATAGCCTATGACTGTGTAGGAGCCCTTACACCACTATGGCAGTGTAAGACTGCTGTTATATACACAGCTTTCATGGCATAGCTTTACCAGTTTAACCACTCTATCCCTTGGTGAGACAAGCAATGATTGTATAACTGCACTTAGGGCTTATGCCAGCATACCTCTGTCAGTTACATCTCAGCGTGTCTGTGACTGGCGCAGTGATTTTGTCAGAAATAGTTTAGACAGACACTAGAGCTGAAGTTTCAAAATTCTTTTAAGTTGTCCTAAGGCAGTGCCGAGAAGCAGTGTCACACTCCTGCAGCCTGGTCTCCTCACTTTGGTGCTTCTTCTCTTACTTGCAATATGTGTGGTGAATCAGGTTGGGGAATTGGGTTGAAATGAAAGAACTAAGGTAGTTTTACTTCCTATGTTTGCTGTGCAGTTGTATGAATGCTTGCACAAAATCCTGCCCCCTCCTTTATGTTAGTTCTGCCAGGCGCGGGAGGAAAGTAGGACGTTGACAGCTGTTACATTGGCTTAAGTTGCTGTGGAAGTACAGTCTCCTATGTTTTTTGGTAGTGACGTTTTAACGGCTGAATGTTAGCAAGAATAGGTTTTTAGATACCTTAAATAAAAAAGTTTTACTAAAACTCAGTGATGCTCCAGGTCTAACTCTTGCAAAATGAAGAAAGTTTTAATATTTGAGATGTCCTGTGTTCTGACAGGAAGAAACCAAACCCTCTCAGTACTTTTCTTGTATGTAAACATGTGTAGTGATAGAGAATTTTAAGGTTGGTGCATGTTTCATCTCTTACTAAGATATTCTAAAGAATCTTAGCAAGATGTATTAAATGAAAAAATTGGTATGCAAAAATAATCTGACGTATTTTTAATAAAACATGCATAACTAGAAAACATACATTATGATAATGTATAATACAGTGAGGTGAAATAGAATGTGAAATATGGAAGAACTTAAAGACTGAAGTTGATAGTAGGGTCAAAGAATGTGAGAGCCTTTTAAGAAAACGCATTTCTTTGTATTGACCTTTTGGTATCTAGGAAAACTGCTCTTTTATGTGCTTTAGACAGATTTGTTTCCTTTCTTCTCCTTGCCCTGCCCCAAATATTTGATGGTTCCACAAATGAGCGTTGCTCTATGTTTTGATGGTCAGCAAGAACGCTGTCTTTAAAAAAAGCAAATGTGATCTGCTGATCTCAACTGATGGTGCAGTGCATATATTTCACAGCCACGACTGTGGCAATTATATGACATTTCTGCTTCTCTTCTTAATAAAAAGCTCAGGCTCTGGAGACGCGCTTGATTCTGGCTTTTAAGCTGGAGTGCGTCCTGCGCTTTGCTTCCTAGTAAAGTGATATATCCTGCCTTTTTGCTTTTTCCTGTTTATTGCAAAAGGGTGAGCTAAGTGGATGCCATGTACTTATCCTGAACTGCTTTGGGGTAGCAAAGGGTTAAGAAGGTAGAGTGTTAGTTTGAAAAGAAGTAAGGCCATGGAGATGAGCGGAGAGGCTGGTAGTGGACTTAAACAGTAGCCTAAGAGGTGAGCTTTTGTTAGGATGGACCTTTCTGGCATACCAGTGAAGGGGAGAGAGCTGAATCACTTGGACTAAGTTGAGAGGGTTAAAAATAAGGTGACAATTATGACAAAACAAAATTTCTTTGAATAATTATCCACGTATTTGCAAAGGGTTAATAAATAGGATAAGAATGAACTTAGTCTTGATGTTTAAGTTACTAATTTGAGTAATTGTTTAATGTAGTAAACTGCTGCTGAAAGGTTGGTGTTTTCTGCTCAACACTTATGTTGACTCAGAGTACTCATGGTCTTTGGCAAAAACCGAGTTCTGTTGATTTCATTATGATAGCAAATTAACTTTTTCTGTAACTCACTTGAGATATATTCATGCCAGATTTTGGTATAGAATAGGACTGTTGTGGTAGAATATAAAATGGGGGGAAGGTAAGAAGAGATTTAGAAGACACTAGTAACTTAATAGTACCACAGTTTAATTTCACTAGCATGGTTTCAGACCAGGGTGAAGTGTTTTTTACTTAATTTAGCTTATTAAATATTGATCCTTAATAGCATCAGTATAAAATGTTTGGATGTTCAAAGTACCTACTTTACATTTGTAAATTGTAGCTGTATTAAAGTGGTAACAAAATTTTGGCTATATTTTAGGGAGGTTAAAAAGTGTTTATTGCCCATTTGTCTCATAAAGGAATCAATTAAAAATTCTGTCAGAACAATGAATAAAAAAGTAATATTTTTTTTCCTTGGTGTGGCTGGGAAATAATTAGTGATAGAAAACATCAGCTTTTAAACACATGGCCTCCCTTGCAAACTAGTGGACTTTGTCCTTGGTTCAGAAAGATATGGAGAACTTTTTCAAAAGAATTCCTTAGTCTTTGCTGAAAACTTGGCATGTACATTTGTGGTGGTTTGACCTGACCCTTGATGAATGCCAGGTGCCCACCAAAGCCCCTCTATCACTCGCTTCCTCAACTGGACAGGGGAGAGAAAATATGATGGAAGGCTCGTGGGTCAAGATAGGGACAGGGAGATCACTTGGCACTAAGTAACAGTCACAGGCAAAACATATTCGGCTTGGGGAAATTAGTTTAATTTATTACGGTTCCAGTCGGGGAAAAAACACCTTCCCCTCACCCCTCCCTTCTTCCTGGGCTTAACTCAATTCCCAATTTCTCCACCTCCTCCGCTGGAGCGGCACAGAGGGATGGGGAATGGGGGTTACAGTCAGTTTTGCTGACGTGTTGCTTCTGCTGCTCCTTCCTCCTCACACTGTTCCCCCACTCCAGTGTGGGGTCCCTCCCATGGGAGACAGTTACTTCTCCATGAGCTTCTCCACGTGAGTCCTTCCCACAGGCTGCGGTTCTTCACACACTGCTCCAGTGTGGGTCCTTTCTACGGGGTGCAGGCCTTCAGGAACAGACTGCTCCAGCGGGGGTCTCCCATGGGGTCACAGGTTCTGCCAGCAATGCTGCTCCAGGCTGGGCTCCTCTCTCCATGGGGCCACAGGTCCTGCCAGGAGCCTGCTCCAGCGCGGGCTTCCCACCGTGTCGCAGCCTGCTTCAGGTACCCACCTGCTCTGGGGTGGGTCCCTCCCCGGGCTGCAGGTGGGTATCTGCTCCACCGTTAGCCTCATGGGCTGAGGGGCACAGCCTGCCCCGCCGTGGGCTTCACCATGGGCTGCTGGGGAACCCCTGCTCTGGCACCTGGAGTCGCCCCTGCCCTCCTGCACTGAGCTGGGGGCTGCAGGGCTGTTTCTCTCACGTGGTCTCACTCCTCTTTCCTGCAGGTGCAGATATTTTTTCTTTCTCTCCCCCCCCCCCCCCTTAATATGCTATCCCAGAGGGGCTACCACTGTCACTGATGGGCTTGGCCTTGGCGGTGGTGGATCTGCCTTGGAGCCAGCTGGCACTGGCTCTGTTGGGCATGGGGGGAAGCTTCTGGCATCTTCTCACGGAAGCCACCTTTATAGCCCCCTTGCTACGAAAACCTTGCCATGTAAACCCGCTACAAAGTTCTTCTAACATTTTTGTTGCTTCTTAAAACTGTTTTTCTTCCTGTGTTAGTTGCTAGTCTTAAAGCCCTCAATGGTTACAGAGTTTTAATATTTAGCTGGGCTTGTTTATCTGTATGTATCATTTGTCAGTTATGATTGTCTTTTCAGGTCAGGGTTTTTCTGTTGGATTTTGACTGGTTTTTTGTATACATATGTTTCTAGAGTTTTCTATGAGTTATTTTCTGTAAACCCAAGGTAAATTAACAGAAAACAGCAGTACCTTGGTACAGACTGTTCCCCTTAAGATGGAGGAAAATCACGTTATAGGACCTATAAAATCAACAGCTGTAGATAGTGAATTGCTGTGGTGAATAGCAGGATTTTGTGGGTGGTTTTGCTTTTGTTTTTTTTTGTTTTTGCATGAACAGAGTTATTCAAAAGTGACCATTGGGTTTTAAATTCAAAATCTAATTCTATTTAAACTAGGGTGTTTTTTTTGGTATAGTGTGTGTGGTGTTTTTTGTTTTTATAAATCTTTGTTTACCATCTTGGCATTTATACCCAAAGATACTTGATAGGAATTTTTGCACATGGCATCTGAATGTGTAAGGTGAGACAGATACACTTAGAACGTACAAGTAATAATTAATTTTGACACTACTTTATTCTTTTTAAGAAAGTAATGTGCTGAATCAAAGCTATTAATACTGCTAATAAACATAATTTCTTTCCTTTTTTTTTTTCTGACCACAACAGTGTAAACCATGGTATAGATGCTAATGGATGTGTAGTGGAGAATTTGGCCTGTTAAATTTCTTTAGAGAAATATTATGATGCAGGGATCAAAGGTCTAGTGTTAAGATAATGTTGTGGGGGGATAAGTAGAGCTGATTAGTTCTCCAATAACCTTACTCAAAATTTCTTTTTTGTAAGTCCTCATCATCTGGTATTAAGTTTATAATGTGTTTTGCAGCTATGGATGACACAGAAGTGTGAAGGACTTTTGGGGTTTTGGGGTTTCATTTTTTTCCTTCTGCTTGAGGAGGTTCAACATAGATGTAAAAAACTGCTGACTATGTAATAATAATAATAAAAAAATTAGAAATGTGTTACTCCTGCATTTTTTGTTAAATGTACCGGTATCTATCCATACGTTGCCAGCTCTGATAATAGGCATTTTTATGCTGATTACTTGATGTTAACTTTTTTCTGACAGCTTACTTATCAAAATAACTGGAATTTGGAGGCTTTTTAGCATAAAAAAAATCCAATGCACCTGTAATTCCTACTTAGTCATTTCATGTACCTTCAGTCTTCATGAAGTAGATTTATCTCAAGATAGAACTTGGAATATGTAATTTTTTTTTAATGTAGTAAGTAGTATTTTATATGTGGAAAACAAATGTTTAGAACAACAGTGCAGTTTTTATGATCGTGTCTTAATGTGCTCCTGTGGTGTTGATATGTTACAGTTTTGTGTTGGCTCTCTTCTAGCTTTTTATTTTCTGTGAAGGAAAACTTTGATTTTTTCAGTGTGGGAGGTACTGGACTAGAGAAGAGAATAACAAGCCGTGACTGACACATAAGTAAAAGGGTTTTTTAAAAGGCAGTTGGAGAAGAGAGGAGGCAATGGCATGGAAGGCTCAGGAGGAAGGGTGAATGAACTGCAGAAAGGCGGTAGGCCTCTCTGAGGGACTTTGTGTTAAGGCCTGTAGATTATGGTGAATAAAAGTAACAGAAGAGCTTGTTGTCTGCTGAGACTAATATTACAAGGTCTGGAGCTGCTTTCTAAGAGGACTTCAGTAGAAGTGAAGGAGATGTGTTTGATAAAGTCGTAACAGTGGCAGAATTTACTGTTGGAAGTTTCTGGAGTGGGTTGTGTGTTCTGTACAAGGAAGATACAAAATGAGATAGTGTAATTCTGGATATTTTTTTTCAATGAGGAGGCAGGCAAAGACAAGTCAAAATACTATTGATCAGTAGCTACTGTGATAAATGTGATTGAATGTCCAGTCTTCAGGAGATGCTCACAGAATGACTCTTCATGAAGGATTGATTCATTTGGGTTTCTTTTTAGAGATAAGGCTTTTGTAATGGATGAAAGTGCCTTATATGAATTTTCCCCAACTTTTCTGCCTCATGCTTTTAGTTTAATCTCCATGCTTGTGTTTAATCTCCACAAGGCACAATAAAATCAGGTAGGCATGACTATAGCAGTGCAGAAAGAGTCTCAGCAGTTGGGATGATCTAAAAGATGACAAATCTTTTGACTAGACCCCTAGTGTGAAGCAGGGGATACATTTAAAAAGGAAAAAAAGGCTATGCGTAATCTAACTGGAATATGAAAAAAGAAAGATGAGGGAATGTCATCGTGCATTATGTAATACTTTGCATTAACACTCCTTTTTTTTTTTATATCAGTCTTGATCAAAATAATTTTCAGGTGTGATGGTGGGAAGTTCTGCTGGAGGTTCTGTAATGTTGGACTTGTAGATTCCTAGTAAAGGATTTCGGTGTCAGTGGAGTGTTTTCATGTTGGTGAGAAATACTAGTGGGAATTGTATTGTTACAGAATTTGACTTCTTTTAAGATTACAGAAATAAACGCTGCTAGTGATGGCATGGCTCCTATTTCAGAAATTGCTAGCCCAGCCATTTAGTCAGCAAATTGTTACTGAATCAACAGGAGGTGATGCTATGTTAGACTTGGTATGGAAGCATAATGAGGTCTTAGTAGAAGAACTGCTTCTGGGAAAATCAACTTGTGAGGTCACAAGTTGATTCATAAATTCTGTGCTAAGATCATTGGTGTCAGAGGCACGCTTTTGGAGAACTCTGCTGTTGGTAATGTTTTTGAGACACTCAGGTGATTACTGTGGAGGCTGGGGATTTATTCTGTTAAAGCTGCTAAAATTAAGTAATTTTATCCTATGTGATCCTCATTAAGGGGAAATACTGTAGGAAGACACTCCAGATTTAATTGGATGAATAATCATTTCACTACAGTTAAATATTAGTTATTGCTCCAGGGATGAAGGAAAAAGCAAGAACTGGCAAGGTCAAGCTGAGTTGCACCTTGAAAAGTCTATCAGAATATCATGCAAAAGGTTTGTCAGCTACGTAAATAAAAAAATGCATTTGTTATGTGGAAGACATGGTAGAATTTAAGTATGAACCTGAAATTAATTTAATCTTTACACTGAAACAGTGTAATATAGCCTGCCATTTCCCCCCAAGGTTCTGTACAAAGAAAATAAGAGTGGGAGATAGCTATAGCTGTAGTCAAAAAAGCAGTCAACTCGAATGGAGGAACCAGGATCACTGACTCTTGAAAGAGACTGAGCTTAGCAACAGAGTTTTTGTTTGTTTGGGTTTTACCAGATTTGTGGAGTCAGGAAGGATTTGTTATGAAAAACAGCTAGTGTGGTACTAATTGAAATTGAATATGAAGGTGAATACCCAGGCTGTTACAACTGTGTGCAGGGCACTGAAGAAAAGTAAAATGCTAAGCAGAAAATTAAGCAAGCTGCAGCATGGGTTAACCATAGATTGTATCATTGAAATTAATCCCTTTTACTGTTGCTTCAGTCCTCAGGATGGAAAGTTACGAGTTTATTTGCAAAGAACAACAACAACTGCTGTCAGCTTTGAGGTTACCAGGTGAAGTTGGCAGAGGGAGAGCAGGAGATCCAGAATAGACCTGCATTACTGGAGCAGGTAGTCTTGGTGACTCGTTAACTGTATTGGTTATAAGACTGATGTGCTGCTTTGTGAGCTATGAGGTAATGCACAGGGACAGTACCTCTGAGGAAGCACAGTGCAGTCACTGAAGAGGCCAAAAGTTCCATAGGAAGCCTTGCTGGGACTTTGTCACTTCATCTAAGCCTTGTGTCACATTGCCACAGAAGATGGCAAATTTGATCTTAAGTTATGTTGCTTGTGATGTATTTTCGGTGAGTGCAACAGAGCGTTTGTGGCACTGATTCTGAAACGTTATCTTAACTTATGTAGGGCTAGTTAGGTGATTGTGGGATGTAAAAAAAAAAAAATAAATAACCAGTGTGTCAGGATTAAAATTTCGGCTTGTTTAAAGCAAAATTAAATCTGAAAAGGGAGATCTGTATGAATACCATGTGTTTAGTGAGGGGAATAAATACTAGATGCGAAGAAATTTGTTGAAGCTGGGACACAATGCTGTCACAGGTGGATGTAACTAGATTGTAACTTTACCTAAATTGTAGATTAGAAAGCTTGTACCGATTGTGAGGTTGTGGAATGAGCTGCTGGTTGGAATAGTGAGCGCAACAAACTTAAAAGGGGAGTTGGAAAACTTGCAAAAGGAATGTGTTCCCAGTGACTGAGTTTGGATTCAGTTTGGATTTCTTACAGTGCCTGGCTGTTGGTGGAGGCTGTCTTGCTGGGACAGTCTGTCCTGCTGCTGCTCAGTTTTATGGAAACAAAGCTTTGAAAGTGTTGTAGTTGCTCTCTGGTCAGACAACTTACATGAACAGTAGCATGAAAGGAAGTAAATCTGAAATACGTTAAACATAATTTCGTCTATTATATGGATAATTTCCTTTCTCTGATGTCTTAGCTATTGTCATGAAGGACAACACAAGATCTGATGCTGAACTTAAAAAGCTAAAATTAGTAAAACAGAACCATTACATTTAGTATTTATTAAACTGGCTGTTGATTTTGGAGGTGTGTGGTGCATTGTTAATTTGTAGCATGGTTGAATCTTTTTTCTTTGAAGTGCAGTAGTTGGCCTCAACTATGCTGTTGCAGGTGCTGTCTCATTTGTGTGCGTTGAAGGATTTTTACCCAAGTTTAAGACAAATTTGTGTCACTATAGATGTAAAAAGCTCCCAGATCACCATTGGATTATGTGGTGGTTTGACCCTTGATGAATGCCAGGTGCCCACCAAAGCCCCTCTATCACTCGCTTCCTCAACTGGACAGGGGAGAGAAAATATGATGGAAGGCTCGTGGGTCAAGATAGGGACAGGGAGATCACTTGGCACTAAGTAACAGTCACAGGCAAAACATATTCGGCTTGGGGAAATTAGTTTAATTTATTACGGTTCCAGTCGGGGAAAAAACACCTTCCCCTCACCCCTCCCTTCTTCCTGGGCTTAACTCAATTCCCAATTTCTCCACCTCCTCCGCTGGAGCGGCACAGAGGGATGGGGAATGGGGGTTACAGTCAGTTTTGCTGACGTGTTGCTTCTGCTGCTCCTTCCTCCTCACACTGTTCCCCCACTCCAGTGTGGGGTCCCTCCCATGGGAGACAGTTACTTCTCCATGAGCTTCTCCACGTGAGTCCTTCCCACAGGCTGCGGTTCTTCACACACTGCTCCAGTGTGGGTCCTTTCTACGGGGTGCAGGCCTTCAGGAACAGACTGCTCCAGCGGGGGTCTCCCATGGGGTCACAGGTTCTGCCAGCAATGCTGCTCCAGGCTGGGCTCCTCTCTCCATGGGGCCACAGGTCCTGCCAGGAGCCTGCTCCAGCGCGGGCTTCCCACCGTGTCGCAGCCTGCTTCAGGTACCCACCTGCTCTGGGGTGGGTCCCTCCCCGGGCTGCAGGTGGGTATCTGCTCCACTGCTAACCTCCATGGGCTGAGGGGCACAGCCTGCCCCGCCGTGGGCTTCACCATGGGCTGCTGGGGAATCTCTGCTCTGGCACCTGGAGTCGCCCCTGCCCTCCTGCACTGAGCTGGGGGCTGCAGGGCTGTTTCTCTCACATGGTCTCACTCCTCTTTCCTGCAGGTGCAGATATTTTTTCTTTCTCTCCCCCCCCCCCCTTTTAATATGCTATCCCAGAGGGGCTACCCCTGTCACTGATGGGCTTGGCCTTGGCGGTGGAGGATCTGCCTTGGAGCCAGCTGGCACTGGCTCTGTTGGGCATGGGGGGAAGCTTCTGGCATCTTCTCACGGAAGCCACCTTTATAGCCCCCTTGCTACGAAAACCTTGCCATGTAAACCCGCTACAGATTAATTTAGTGGAACTTCTAATCGGGTAAATTAGTAGTTCATGAAGAAGTTCACTATCTTCTGCATGGTGAAACTTTACTTATTTGGGTTTTTTTATATCTGTGAGCATCTCTGGTAAGAAGAGCATCCTTGGTGTTGGTGGTAGCGGAGCCTGAATCTGTAGAACATTTACAGGAAGGAAATAGAGGTAATCTTCTAGCTGTTTTTCAGAGAATTGTGTCCTTCACAGTTCAGAGCATTGGTAGATACAAGAACCAGTTGATGGCAGCCATCAGCTTTATCAGACTTAACTTGTTTCTCATAACTGTCAGCAACCAGGTTTGCTCTGAGGGAGAAGTGCAGCTGCACAAGGCTCTTTGGTTTAGAACTAGTTGAAAGAGTTTTAATGGATCTGGGAAGATGCTGTGCATTCTTGGAAAAAAATAACATAGGGTTCAGGAAATCTGTATTGCAGTCAGTTGAGCATGGTATACAGAAGTAGCAGAATGGACAAATCTGTAATTACTTACCTCTAAAACCTTTATGGTATCTTTCTAGAAGGACATTTTGCTTTTCATCCCACCAAAAAAGTTACTGCCTGGAATTTCACTAATGCTGCTCTTTGGACCTGGAAAGCAAATTCAATGAAATGAGTAGCTCTGGCTAAACACTTCTGAGAATTGATTTCTGGAAAACATATGTTTTTTTCAGTATCAAAATACAGTGTTTTTAATTTGTAGGCAAGTCGATACGGGGTGTGAAAATGTTGAGGAGGTGACAGTGAAATTCAAGTGTATAAATAAATTGTACCTTACAGCTAAATATTAAAGATAAATATGATCTTAAGCAAGACTACAGTATTCTGTTTAGATCATCATATTGTTTAAAAATAGTGAATGCTCCATTTGGGGAGGTCTTTATTCCAGTGAAGATTACAATCGTGTCTATTACTAATTACATTGCTCTAAACAAGAAAAAAAAACTATGTGTAACTTGGTCAATTTAATTTTATAGTCTACGATATGTAAAATTAATAGCTGATTTGAAAGATCATGGTCTTCCAAAAATGTAATCAACTTAAGTGTTAGCTATTACATTGTTGAGTTACTTTGCTTATTTTAGTGATAGTATTAAATAATATTATTTAAATTTCAAATGTTTCACAGATAGTCTATTTTTCATGAAGTAACCAACTGGAAGACAGCTATTTAATTTAGGTTACTATATTTTAAGATTTTTATTTATTTATTTTGAACAACTATTCTAAAAATTTAAAATATCATTTTTGGGGGAATTCTGTATGTCAAATGTTTACTTATGATTCTCTGTTTCTCTGTTTATTTTTAAGACGAGCAAAAATCAAATTAAAGTAGATCTTGTAGATGAGAATTTTACAGAATTAAGAGGAGAAATAGCAGGACCTCCGGACACACCATATGAAGGCAAGTAATGTTTTTGTGTATGCAGTCATTGTACACTTCGCATCATGTGTCTTGAGATGCTTTGTTTGTAAAAATTAATTTACAGCATAAAAGTGTAGACCTACATGTTTTAAAATAGTCTGATTTTTTTTTTTTTTTAATACGAATTCTAAGCTTGAAAAATATCTCAATTCAACTTTGGTGTTGCCTGAAGATGGATCTGTTCTACAGTAGGATAGACTGTCCCATATCAAGAGTTAATTTACAGGTATAAGTTGTGCAGTGTAATTGGTACAATTTTGACTTCTAGTTGTTTGTTTACATTCTTGATAGTTTAAGCTCCTTAGTCATGAAGCATCAAGAAATGGAGCTTTAGAATCTAATGTTAACTGTACATGTATTTCTGTGATCTAAGGTGGTGGTCATTCAAAAACATGTTGCCTTTTCCTCAAGGAGAGATGCCATTGCAAGTTAAATTTGGGATTACTCTCTAGGCATCCATGGGTCCAAATACTTAATTTATACTGGGGGAGGATGACCATATAGGAGAACTTCATGTCTATAGCTCTTTTAAAAAAAATGACACCTTATCAGCTTTCTTGTTTATTAAAGCTGATATCAGTAATTGTGCATCTCTTCAGTCTGGAAAAAAGCAAGATAACTTACTACATATTGAACCTTTGACAGAAGCTAATATAGCCTATTTGGTCAGAGACACCAAATTACTCAATAGTGCTGGTACTTGTAAACTTTCTGCTTTTATGTAATACATAGGGAGCAGGCAGGCTACTTTAACTTCTGTTGAAGTTCCTTGGTGACAAACGAGGATTTATAGCAGGTTGCCCAGAGAAGTTGTGGATGCCCCATCCCTGGAAGTGTTCAAGGCCAGGCTGGATGGGTCTTTGAGCAACCTGATCTACTGGAAGGTGTCCCTGCCCCTGGCAGGAGGGTTGGAACTGGATGATCTTTAAAGGTCCCTTCCAACCCAAGCCATTCTATGATCTATGCTTTTTCTCTTTGAACTTCCAGTAAAAAAAAGTTTCAAGGAGTGTTACAGGCAAATAAATTGTTTTGTTGGAAATGAAAACAGTTTTGTAAGTTTCCAGTTGCTGTAGTTGCTCTATGCCTTGGAGCCAAGAGTGGGACCTGAGTATTGCCCGGAGACCAGACACGTGCCATTTGTCATTATTTTGAAAAATAAATTCTCATCAAATGGGTAAATATCTGAAAATTGTTGTGTAGGTGTATATGCACTTGAAAGTGTTAGTGACTACTGATGGAAAAATTTGGTTGTTGCACCTTCGCTAAGGAGGACATCCCTTGTAATTTGCTTCTCTGGACTAGGAGCTGCTGGTGCAGCAGCATTGGACTTGAGAGCAGGGAGAGTCTCCCCAGTGCCTGTGTTGCCCCACCGCGCCCGGGGCCCGGGGCAGATAAAAGATGAGGAAACAGCCTGACATAGAGAATGTTGACACTGGAGAATATTGGGCAGGGGTAAAAAGGTGTCAGAAGCTGAGGAGAAAGGAAATTAGCCTGGAAATGAGAGAACAGAAAAGCAGAAGCATTTGTAATGGTAAGGATGCTTCCCTCCAGAGCTTGAGTCCCAGAGTTCCTCTGCTGTCCAGCAAGTAACGGCAGGTCCCTGCCTGTGCCCCTACACTTTCCCCCATCATCTCTGTCCTCATCTCATCAGCCAGTAGTGTTTAGCTGACAGAGGACAATGTCTAAAAGAAGGTAATTTCTTCTGGTTATAACATGTGCCTTCAATTTAGAAGGAGAACTATGCCATGGATCTGAAATACATTGTTGTACTGGTGACCTGTTTGGAAGTGGATCATTCTGTTAAGTGTAACAGTTGGGGTTTTTTTTGCAAATATAGTTGCTCTTGTAAAACCAAGTCCTATATACAATTATTGCAAATACAATACAAATATTGCAAAATTAAGTTAATTGGATACTGGGAAACATTTCAATGGTGAGGGGAGGGTGATGTTTTGTGGGGTTTTGGTGGTAGTGGTTTTTTTACATTCAGAGTTAATCCTCAGGCGAGTTGGTTTGTATGGCTTGCCTTCCCCCCTGCCCCCCTCCAGGTCAGCACTACCTCAGCTAATAAAATGGCCCTTTTTTGGAGAACAAATTGAGTTATTCGAAATGAAAGATGTATTCATATGTCAAGTTAAAAACTGTATAGCAGTTCATAAAGAGGGTAAAAAAAGATTTGAACGTCTGTCTGGAGAACTGGGTTCTGTGTAATGCTGGATAATTCAGCTGGACCAAATTTTCAAAAGCTGAGCACTGTGTATTCAATATTCAGCATATCCTGCTAACAAAAATCAGCAGTATGTATTTAGTGTGGAGTTTGTTGATGTGAAATGCATGCATACTTACATATGAGTACATTTAATGATGAGGATATTGTAAATATACCTTTTGGGGGGCTAAAACTATCGTGTACTGTGATTATGGGAGGGAGCCCATGAAAAAATAGTATGATCGTATGCTTGCTTTAATCTAGAAGGCATATGCACCAAGAGCAAAATGAAGGTTACAGCACCCCAGTTTCTGGTGTTTCCTGACACTTGAATAATTTACTTTGGAATGTTAATATTTCTGTGTCATAGTTACATGCATTTATTCCTGTATGTAATTATGAAGGTCTTGGCAGTGTATGTAGCTTACATTTTTTGACTAATGCAGTAATCCTGTCATCTATAGTCTGAACAATGACACAGCAGGAAGTGCTTTATGAAGAAAAACTAATTAATGCAGTAGTTCAGGTCAGACAATTCTGTGACACAGGAGGGAATTCTAGGGCCATTGTGAAGCAAAAGAACACTACTGTTTGTTGTTGAACACAGTTGGTGAGGTATCTGAAAACAAACTGCTGCTGCAGAATTCTTTTATAGGTGATGTCAGGACTTCAGTTTGAGTTATGACTGAGAGGAAGAATGCCATCTGTTGTTGACAAATTTTACAGCTTTTATTTTTCTGTCGGTGTCAACTCATATTGATCAGTTATCAGAATATTGCAAGGCACAAGGTAAATGGAAACACATCTGCATTCCATGTTAAAACATGTATGTCTGGAGAGAGGACCTTTGAAAGTCTAGATTAGTGGATGTGTAATCATGGTATAAATTTCAAGCCAAGTTTGAGCCACAGTAACTGTAAAATTTGTAATAGGGTATTTCTTCAAGGAAAATAGTTAAAACTACTCTCTCTCTGTTGTGAGACATGTTATAGTAGGAGTACAGAAGGGATATTCTGCAATAACTATTTAATTCAATCAAGTATTAAATAGCTATGAAAAAGCCATACGTATGCATACACCTTTTAAAAAAAAATCTGCAGAAATACTGGCATGAAGGAGTTAATGTTATTCACTTGTATTTTAAATGTAGTATTAAGGAAATTAATATCCAGATTTATTCAATTTGTCTTAAAGCATATATTTTGAACTGTAAACTTCAGTGCACGATGATACATTTATACAGTCGTCCCTGCAGTTTTAAAATCTTTTGGACTTGTGCGTTCCAGGTGGAAAAAATTGGTGGCTGAATAGCCTGTTATGCAGAAGGCTGTAATAGTCTGTCTTGTAAAGACAAGTTTTCATGGTAAGCAGAAGAAATGGTAATAGCTAAGGATAGGTTTTATATTACCGTACAAAATGGAGGGCAGTAAAATCATACAGGGACTGGTGAATTTTTGCAATCCAGCAACAGTGTAATTGTTCTGTTTCTTAGGAAAAAATGCTGCTGAATTATGCTTCAATTCAGACAAAAGGAAAAGCAAACTTATTTAAGGTCTGTTGCTGATGTACATCTTCAAAAATATTTCGCCTGTGCTGTCCCGTAAGCAGACAAGCCATCAACTTAAACATTGACTATTACAAATTTGGATTTATTTGCCTGCCTTCTGTTGTATTTTCTATAATATCTTCTCAAGTTAGTACTGTAGTATTTAAGTCAGAAAGAACAGCTGTGGAAGGTAGTGTAAAATGCCAAACTGATATTAACCAGTTTCAGGTGTCATGTATTAGACTGAATTACACTTTAAAAGTGAGAGCTATTACTAGCTGCTAATGTGCGTTTTGGCACAGATTAAAAGGTGCCATAGACTATAACTGTTCAGAGTATTCCTTTGAGTGGTTTTTCCCACATGTGAAACTTGCTGCCTCTATTGAGGCTACTTGAGAGTTGGTTTTGTATAGAGTGATTTGAACAGAGTAAATCACTCTTGAAGTCCCAAAGGAAATAGTTTGCAGCTTCTTCAACTTTAATTCAAGGAATTTATAAATGGTAACAAAGTGTATTGAATAAGGGAAAAGGTTTCTTTCTCAAAGAACAGCAGTAGGATGAGGAGAAAAATTGGAAGTGAGAATTGCTTTCAGTTTCTAAGTAAAAAAGTTTAAATTGTGTTAAATGTTTTGTTATACTGTGTTCTTTTTGTTATTAAACTACTGCCTGGCAAATGATTTTCAGTAAGCAGGCAGAGATAGTTTGAGATTGCTCTAGAAGACATCAGGATTGATAGTAAACTTGAACGTTAACAAAACTGTAATTGAAATAGACACAGGTAATAATATTGTAATGGGGAGAGAAAAATGAGAAGTTTAGAAAAGGGCAGTAGAAGGTGGTTGTGTCTGCCGTGCTCATACTATCCTTTACTGCATGCTGTAATCCTACAAACTATATTAATAGTAGGAGTATGTCAGTGTTTGCAGAGTTGGAGTAGAAGTTAACTGCTTCAGACAGTAATGTAGAACATAGTAACATTGGAGCCTCCTTCATTATTTTATTTTTTCTCCCCCAAAGCATGGGAGCTTTTCTTAAATGACTTAGTTGAATGGTGAGTTCCAGAAAATGAAAAATGAAATACAGTCATTTTCAGTTGTGTAATTTTGAGATTTATTGGTGTGAGGTATCAGAAGAGAGTCAAAATAATATAATACCCTGTGTTCAGCCTGAGTGTTCTGTGGCCTGTTGCTTCATCTGTTTGGGGGGATGTTTGTTCACATTTTGATGCATTTTATGGAAATAGATTATGGAAATTACAACACTGGAAATGAGAAACTGTAGGAGAATGTACATATAATATACCAAAGAAATACAGATTCTGATTTGCATAAGCAAATACAGCTTTATTAAATTGACTTTATATGCATTTATTTACAAAATGTATGACATTTAGAAGTATCTTCTAGCTAATACTTCTGAGTAAATTTGAGTTACTTGAAAACTTACCCATTTAGAAAAGTAAAATTCATTGTCATGAAAGACTAAGCTTGAGTAATGTTGTTTTTGTTTTTACTTTCTAACTTGTTGTCTTTTGCAGGTGGGAGGTATCAACTAGAAATAAAAATTCCAGAAACATATCCGTTTAATCCTCCTAAGGTACTGTAAACACTTTTTTTGAGTAGAATAATTTGGCTAACAAGTTGGTTTTGAGTATTCTTATTGATTTGCTTGCATGTATAGCCTCTTTGTAGTACCCGTGTTCCATTTTTCTTTTATTCTCTAGAAAGGCATTGGAGCTGTCCTATTTAGGTAGAAATAATGCAGAATGCATAGCTGTGTCCGATCAGAAGTACACTCTGATTATTCCTAGAAGTACAAACTGGCAAATTCTGGGGAGGAGCTTGTGCCTTATTATTGACCCTCAAGTAATTTCTTTTGGCAAGAGAAATACAGTTTTCAAATAGCCATAGTCTCTACATGAAGTAAAACTGCCTTCCCTCCCCCTCAGTATCGTTGAAGAAATGCTGTAATAGATAAATATTGATTCTTTTAATTTCTTGGGCTCCATAACTTATATTTAGTAGTCTTGGCTGTAACCTACCAAGTTTCTACTAATAATGAAATAGTGAGGTGTACAGTTGTGTGACTTGAACCAATAGAGAAATATAATGGTCTTACTGCAACTCCATTGAAGGTTTGTATAAAACTTGTGATTCTGCTTCTATTCTAAATGGATCAATCTGAACAGTGCTCTCTCCAGCCACGTGCAGTGGCAACTGTATATTCCCATGTCCTGATTTAGTGCACTCTTCAGTGGCTTCTGATGAATCAGCAGACTCCTGAGTTGTCTGACGCTGCTTCTTGATTGGTTTTCCGTTTGCCTGAAAGATGTCTTTGAACTATGAATGTGTCCTAGATACTGATTATTTTCACCCTGGTATGTAATACTGGGAAGAAACTAGAGAAGAGGAGGAAGGGAGAAGTGCCAGTAGCTCGTAGCTCCTTGGCTTTTGTCCTTTGAATGACTTGCTTGAGGCTAGAGTGAAAGAAAGTCCTAATGAAATATCCGTTGGTTTCAGTTCTTTCATCTGCATGTGTTCTGGAGGGAGCTAAAATAAGGAGAACTGAAACAGTTCGTAGATGCTGAAAGATGGGTCTGTGGACCATGGTTTAGTTGCTGCTTTAGGGTTTGGTGGTTTCCGTTTCTGAAGTTTATAGACAGCTGTTAGAAGCTCAGTGCACTGTAGCATAGTACTGCTGAGTCTGGAGTCTTGAATTGGAGGCCTTTTTGCTTTGTGTCTAGCCCTGCCTTTCATCCGAAGGATTTCTTTATCTCGTTCAGTATGTGCTTTGACAGCCATTGTTACCCGTCATTCACTATGAGAAATTACCTAGTATTTACATGGCTTTTTATGTTTTTCAGAGTGATGATCTCTGATTTTCTGTGCTGAAAAGCAAAACTGTTATGGTCTTGCCAATTTATACACCATGATTGCACTGATTTTATTATAGCCCTGGATGTACAGTCTTTTGCTGTAGTGCCTGACAAATAATGTGTTCTCTGCACTGAATTGCTTGCAGATCAGGGGCAAAGTTGAAAGTTCTGTGCTGCATGTAAGATGTTTGTGAAGAGTTTTGGGTTGAGGAGGTAGAAATGAGAAACAGAGATAGGTCAAAGTCACTAGAAGGCAGTTAAAGTGCAACTTGAAATGAGGTGTTTGAAGAAAATGAAGGAGAAATTTCTAAAGGTGTGTATATATTCCTTTCGGAGGACAGCTTTGGGTTTTGAGACTCTTAAAAGAAAATGCTGCTTTTAACTCTGTCTTTAAAAAAAACCAAAATGAAACTGATTTTATTTATGCTTTATGAGCATGCATACACTTGATTTTACTGAAAAAATGTGCACATGATCAATGAATGAATGCCAGGACTTGATACTTTCAACAGCAAAGAAGAATAATTGTAACTTAATTAAGGTTTAGTTGTTTGAAGAGGTTTCTGTGTATGGGTAATGAGACTGTTGTAGAAGTGGTGGCATCCGCCAAGGAAATTTTTTGTAATTCTTCTGTAGCTACCAGCAATTTAGCTGAACGGTGAGATCCCATGCCTACGTTAAGAGTTTAGGGACTTGTCTCACTTCGTAAATGCTAGAAAGTCCATTTTTAAGTCTGTATTTGACAGTCTGCTTATGTTGAAACACTGATACTACTGGAGGATATTTCTAAACAGCTTTGTGTGATGCAGGGATATACACACATATGACAGTGTATGTAAAAGCAGTTAGGGATGAATTTGATGTCCATTATGTTTTTGAGTAAACTAAGGTGCTGTCTAACAAATGGCCTTGCAAACTTGAAGCCTCCTGAAATAAGTGGTATCATATGCCTTATTTCTGGTTTTTAGCTTGCTATGTCCTAAATTAGCATTTATTTATAACATTATTAGGAATAGTGTATTTTAAATGTTTACTTAATATACTGCATTTAATAACCATTTTTGGTTTTTAAAATTGTCTTGTTTTGTAGGTGCGGTTTATCACCAAAATATGGCATCCTAATATTAGCTCAGTCACTGGGGCCATTTGTTTGGATATTCTGAAAGATCAATGGTAAGATTCCATATGGATTTAAATGTGCAAAATCAAATACTCCAGTGTCCTGGATAGGAAGCAACAGCTTATGTTGCTTTTTCGCTTTGTGTTTGTTTTTTGAGATGTTCTTAAAGCTTACAATACTTCACTGTAGTATTTTGAGTTGAAAAGATGCAAATGAAACGATTGCGTGGTGATTTTTGGAAAGTACTGAGTAGATATTATATGCATAGAGAGCTTTTCCAAAAATGTTTACACTAGGGTTTGGGTAAACACTTCATTGTTGTTGTTCTGGGTGTTTTTGTAGGAGTTATTTTTTTATTGTTGTTTATGTAGTTCTTTTCCATTAACAAATGCTACTTACTGCCTTCTGAATTTTGTCCTTTCAGCTTCCAGAGGTGTAAGCAGAAAAAACCCCAAGTGCTTATCTTCATTATCATTCTTGCCTTCTGCTTCCAAATAAAATTAGTTCTGAGAGAGCTAAAACAATGTGTGAAGTGAGTCTGGGAGTATAAAAGGTAACAGGTCAGCAATAGAAAAGGGAGAAGAAGAGACTGGCTGTACTGATTCTGTCTCATGGTTGTCACTGATAATACTGATCATTTGCACCTCTGTAAATCTTTTGACTTTTAGTTGCTGGTCAGTTGCTGTCTTTTGATTACTTGTTACTGAAAAAGTTTTAATAGCCAAAATCTGTGGAATAGACCTGTAAATGTCCAAACTGTAACAGCTGAAGTCATTGTTCATTTGTTTTTCCAAGGATTGACTTCACGTGGTTTGAAGGTCCTATGCACCAATTATAATGATAGACATGGTATCTAACATGAATGGAATTAATCTTTGTTATTTTCTTCCATGTCTCCCCCAAAAGAATAGGACTGTAATTCCCCACCAGATAATATCACTATCTAATCTGTACAAGCTGCAAATGCTTGTAAATTCAACAACTTCATCAAGACTGCTATTGGCCAAGCAGACATCAGTTGGGTTTGAAAGAGAAACTCTAGGGCAGAAAGCTTGAGCTGAGGTCTTGCAAGGTGACTCATCCAGTGTATTGATGTTCTACAGAGTGAGAAGATTATGCAAATCATGTGGCATAGGATAGTGTAAATTACTAAAACAATTTCATAATAATCGTAAGCTGTTGCCTTTTTCTGGAACTGAATGTTTTGTCTTATAGTCTTGGAGCACTTGATGTTCTTTCAGGTAGTAGAATTTTCAATATACATGCCATGGTACGTGGTGTGATTTTTATCAGTAAAGCCAGTGCACTTTTGTACCTGCACCTAGTTATTCATACTACCCTACAGTTCTACTGGAGATTAATGACTCTTTAACTGTGCAAGTTCGGTTTCCTGGGAGATTGTACTCTAAACTCAATTATTTTTAAACAATTGAGATTTGGAAAGGAAGAACAGGAGAGGACATTTGACTTGTGTTCTTGTAGTCTTTGAAATTTAGATCTTGTACAGATAACTTAATTCTGTGTCTTGGTTCTGCCTGACAAAAAAAAAAAGTTAATACCTTTTCTCACCAAGATTTGTATGTAAAATAAGAGTATTGGAACAAGATCTTGCCTTCTGTGTATTTAAACCAGCTGGCACAGGGAGCATGAATATTATGCCACTTATATACTGTTAAACATTTCCTTTGAAACACTGTCTTCATTTGGAAACTCTAAGAAAAGAATTTCACAGAATTTGTTGCTGGTGGTGGGAGGCTTCCTATACAATATAATCCTGTTTTCAAATGATTATTAATGTAGTGATCCCTTCATTTTCTAGTGGTGTTCTTGGTAAGTTTTGTTTTTTTCAATTGTAGGATGGTAAATGAAAATCACTTGACATTGTTGAAGTGCTTGGAAAGCTTCAGGTCCTTTGGAGAAAACTGTTGTGGCTACCTCCATCCTTTCTTGTTTGAAGAATTTCAGTGTTGTGATAAGAATTTTTTTATGAGTAGCTTCCTAAAACTTCCTGAGCCACATGAATGGTTAATATTATTTAAACAGTTTGTTTATTGTTATTCCATATATGCTGTTTACACTGAGAAATGCCCACATGACCGTGTAAGTTTTCTGCATATGTAGGTTGGACAGTGGTTTGAATAAAATGATAGCTTCATTAGAAAGCAAACAAAGAACCCAAGCAACACCCCCTCAACCTGGATAATTTAATATTTGATGGATTTCACCAGGTATTGAAAGGTAAATGGGGCAAATGCGATTCTGAAATATTCTAATGGCTGTGTTCTTAGAAAATGTATTTAGCTTCACAGTCTCTCTTGTCAAATCTTTTAGTAACAAGCTGTTTCTGAAGTGCCGCTTCATTGACTTGTAATGCTCTTAACTGAATAATGCTGCTCTTGTTGCTGTGTTCAAATGTAAGTCTCAAATTCCTATGCATATCTATGTCTTTCAGTGGGGTCAGTGGGAGTTGAGGGACAGAATTTGGGCCTGTGGGACTTAGTGGGATTTCTTAAAGAGTTAATAAACTGATAAAATACACATTTATATGGTGAATACAAATACAAAGATTTTAATGTGTTTGTACAGTTTACAAAAAAGTCCCTTTCCTACTCACCCATGCTATGATGATGATTTTCTATTTTAATGAGCGTATTTAAGGTATTGTTCTGCATATTGGCAGGAGGTTTTATCAGTTTGCAAAGTAATGCCTCTAAATGATTCTTTTTTTTTATAAGTCTAATGGTATTCTTTCTCCCCACGCTATATGCTTGATGCTGAAACTCTTTGCAGCTGTGGATTTTCATCACGTTTAGATTTGTAAATACCTGTTACGCCGGTTTGTTTGCAAAACAGCTACTGTTGGCTGGTTGAATTAAAATAGGAGTATGATTTTGTAGGAGTACTGTTTATGCTGATCTGGTATGACTTTTGTTATGTGGTTTCATTTACTGTAGCCTATATTTAT
Source organism: Falco rusticolus (assembly GCF_015220075.1). Classification (NCBI taxonomy): domain Eukaryota; kingdom Metazoa; phylum Chordata; class Aves; order Falconiformes; family Falconidae; genus Falco; species Falco rusticolus. Next base: position 100,388,009 of record NC_051187.1, read on the forward strand.
CTTCCAGGTTAGTATTCTGTCTCAAAATTTTATACTTGGATATAAAATATATCTAGTGATGTTCATTGAAACCTGAGAACTAAATTACTTGAAAGCAGTTCTGCATAAATCCCTTGAGCAGTGATCACGAAGTGATTGTGTTTTGTCTGTGTGTATGGCTACAAAAAACTCTTGGCTCTTGTGGTTTTGACAGTCTGTCCTGGTTTTGGCTGGGATAGAGTTAATTTTCTTCCTAGTAGCTGGTACAGTGCTGTGTTTTGGATTTAGTGTGAGAATAATGTTGATAACACACTGATGGTTTAGTTGTTGCTGAGCAGTGCTTACTCTTAAGACAAGGCCTTTTCAGTTTCCCATGCTCTGCCGCTGAGGAGATGCACAAGAAGCCAGGAGGGAGCAGAGCTGCGACAGCTGACCCAAACTAGCCAAAGGGATATTCCATACCATAGAATGTCATGCTTGGTGTATAAAGTGGGGGGAGTTGGCCGGGGGCTGCTGATCGCTGCTTGGGGACTGGCACCCATCGGTCAGTGGGTGGTGAGCAACTGTACTGTGCATCACTTGTTTTTCTTGGGTTTTATTTGTGTCTCTTTTTGTTGTCTCCTTTTTCATTCTTTCTTACTTTACTTCAAGCTGTTCTTACTTAACCCACAGGTTTTACCTTTTTCTGATTCTTCTCCCCACTGGGGCAGGGGGTGGAGAGCAAGGGGAGTGAGCATGCAACCGTTTGGTATTTAGTTGCAGGCTGTGGTTTAAACTGTGACACAGTCAAAATAAAAATTAATAAGAATATCTTTTTCATACTGGCTGTACTGGAGGATTCATGCTTCAGCTTTAGTTGAGATGCAGAGATTATTATTTTTAATAGATATATATTATATATATAAAAAATAGATATATAATAAGCAACAGCCAGCTTGTTGTAATAAAATTTTCTTGGGTATCTGAACCTGCTGGTTTTTGTTCAGGGTGTTTGAGCCTGAACTTCCTTAAAGCTTTGAGAAAAATGCAGAGAATATTAGTATTGTTTGAGGGAACTCTTCAGTGAGTAGGCTGTCTTCCCCACCCCAGCACTATGTCAAAGCTATTCTATTATTATTTTTCTTTCCCTAACGGGTGCCCATTCTTGTATTTCTCCTGTAAATAGTAACTATACAACAGGCTTCCACTCAAAGGCTTTATTCTTTTCCTCCCTTCTTCCAGATTCCATAAACCTTTGGTACAAGTTCCCAGAGCTTTTCTCTTGGATTAACAAGCTTAGTTATTTTACAAATAGAATAAATATTGCAGACTGTATTTAAATAATAAACTGTTCTCAGTAGCCATGTTTGTTGACAGAGTGGAGCACCAATGTGCTGGCTGCAGCTGTTCCTGCTGTTCTGCTGGGTTACCTCTCCGAGTAACCGGCAAGGTTGTTTCCAGATAGACATGTACAGAACATAAGTAAAAACATGCTAAATGGAAAATCACTTAGCCTTTAAATATGAAGAAGAAAAATTGGCAGTGTTTCATAATCTTCTTTAGGACTCTTTCAGCTCGTTGAAAGGTAAGAGATTTCTTACCTCAGGCATGCTGGGTACAGCTGGCTTGCTGTGCTTCTTAAGATTATCACTATATTAACCCAAACTAGGGGTGCTCTTTTTTTAATGGAAATGCCCCAGGATATTACCTTAAAAAAAAAAAAAAGTGTAGGCGAATAAAACATCTATCAGCTTTCTTTGTTCTGGTTCAGTCCAGGTTTCCCTTGCTGTTTAACAAATGTAATGCCTATAGAAAGCCTTGGTTTTGGATAGGATCTCTGGGTGGAGGCTCCTAGTTTGAAGTTCTCAGAGGGACAGTGCTTCCCTGTAGTGAGCTCTCCGCAGCTCACTGGTAGATGTTACTGGTCTTTCCTCGCATTTTGTAGGTGTCAAACTTGCAAGCCTGCATAGCGGCTAGGCGGCAGCATTTTGAAATGGGGGTGGGAGTCAAGGGTTATTGTAAACCTTAGGAGAAAACGGGGGCCTGTGCTGTCATATGCAAGGCAAATAGGGTGTTGGGATGTAGAAAGTTTTACCTGCAAAACTCATGATACAAGCTGTCTGCTTTTTATTTATGATTGGTCAGGCTTCCACTGGAGTAGTGTCTTCACTTTGACTGTTGTATTCCAAGGAAGATGGGAACCATGGGAAAAATCCAAAGTGAAGTAAAAAGAATGATGGTCTAAGCAAATACAACCTGCAGTGAAAGTTTGGAAAGCCATTTTAGTATGCAGAATATCCAGCATGGCGAAACAACTAAAATAGATTTTCAGAAAAAATCTTGTGAGGCTCCAGTTAAAAACAGATTAGACAGAAGTCTGACAGGAGTGAAACCAAACCTTGCCTTTGGCAAGGAGGAGAGAAAAAACCTAAACCCTGAGCATGCAGCTAGCTTGGGTTACCAAAGGGGATTGGTTGAACTCCATGAGATGTTGCACATAAATCCACACCTAGAAATAAACTGTGAGAAGAGCTGGAAATCTATTTTTTTCAGGATTCTATTCTAGAAAAAATAAACCCTTGAGGAGCACTAGAAAATGTTAAAGGCATGTATTTTTCCACTGGAAGTTCATTTTAAGGAGAATACAACTCTTCCACTCCCCCCCCCCCCCCCCCCAGCACATTCTTCTCAGCTTGTGAGGACGTTGTCTGGGGGTATGTGTTGGGTTTTTAGTTTTGTGTCACTATCAGCCCAGATTCTCCTCCAAAACTGGTGATGAGAATTGGTTTTGCTTTTTGCTGATGAGGAACATGTCTTGTCTTACTAGTGTCTATACACATAGTTCTGGGCAGTCATCTCCATTCACTTTATTCTCCCAAAATAAGGTAATGGGTAGGAAGAAGAGCTTTTTAAGGTACTTGGGAAATGAGAATCTATTTTTAGCTGTCCCTCCAGTTTCTTCTGGGAATTTTCATTTATGTCTGAAAACTTAAGACTAAGCTACTTAGAAAATAACAAGCCTTTCTTACTTTCTTTGATGTGGAAAACTAATTGGTGTCCTAAAGGTAGAAAATATTATATGAGTATACAATAGTTGTATGAAATATGTCAGATTTTTTTACCATTAATCGCAAACTTTAATTTCCTTTTGTCAATACTGACAGCAGGTGAAGCTGTAACAGGTTTTCTTTTATGATTTGAGGGCTTACTTCTTTAAATATTTCTGTCCAGTGAAGACTTTGTCTTTTTATGCATGAGATGTGAAAGCCACTTTGAGACATGGGACTTGAAAATAAGTTGTAAACTACATTTTTAAACCTTTCTACGTATGTAACTAAACTTGTCTTGTCTATAACCTTATTATTTTGGAGTTTTGAGTTTTCTGAGCATATAGCCATCTGCATATCCAAATGGATGAGGTATTTATTTATACTACTCATTTTGAAATTGGAATGTCAGAACAGAAGTTCACGTCTCAGTATGCTATATATAAAAATCTACAAACATAACAGATGAACAGGGCTGAAGGGGCCTAGCAGCTTGGAAAGCCAGAGCCAGCTAGAGCCAGCGCAGAACTTGTGTTCTAGACATCCATGGCAAATTTGGTCCTTAGTAATGCCCTCTGCTCCCCAAGGTATCTTTTCCACTCCCAGAAGATACAGCATAAATGGAAGTAAATTGCATGTAAAAGCAATGCAAGGGGCCACAACCCCTTTCCTGTCGTCTTCTCTACTTTAAATAATGGCAGTGTTTTCAGATGTTTCTAAAGTAGAAGGATTTCTGTAAAAGAAGGTGCAGAACAGCTTGCATTTTTTGAAGGTTATTGTGGTATTAGTTATAGCTGATAGATATTTCGTGTTAAGTCTATCTTTAAAACTCCACTAACTAGCATAATAGAATTCCTTAACTGGGAAAAAATACTTGAGCTTTTATAGTGTGTATTGTTGATGTGGTAGTTCCTCAAATTCACTGCATAAAAATAAAAAGGGTTAAATCCATTTGAGCATAGTAATGCCTGAAAGACTTAGCATTCTGTGACACCTGAATGCCAAAATAGTAAACATGTTGCATTACACTCATTTGGTATTAGCAGAGACCACTGTGAACTGTCATCAATGCATACATTAACTAGATTAATTTCAAGACTGTATAAACCAATAAGGATTGCAAAGAACAGAAATTACGAGAGTAAAATAGCATAGGTACATGTAAAGCAAAAATATTGCTATGTTATTTCACTGAAGTTTTTGTGTGTGTGATTTAGGTGTGGAAAAACAAGATGTTTATTACTCTTAGTTTACTGTGTTAACCAGGCTGTCATCACACAACTGAGGGTATGTTTCAGTGACTAGGTGTTCTTCATCTGATTAAATATGATCTTAGTAGTTAATCCCCAGCTTTGTGATTTAAAGAAACATTCTTTGGCTTGGAACCTGAAATACTTAAATTTAACTGGAAGAGAATCTGAAATTTGGGAGGTGTGGTGGGGTGGTGTGCAAGGGTGGAGTTTAGTTATTAAGTAGTAGGTTTGGAAAAGGAGAATTATATGTAGAATTCAGATCTAAAAGCATGAGGGTTTTTTGAAGATTTAAGCCTCCAAAGTTCAGCTTGAGGGACTTGAAGCTGATGTAGCAGTTGGAATGAGACAATATGTGCTAATTAAAATCTCTGTCACTTGGGATGTTTCTCACTTGCGTTTTGATGTAGAACACTGCACTGTTAAAACTCAGTGATGATTATCAAGCTAAAAAAAAAGTTTCTAGGAAAAAATCTTCTAGAATTAGAAACAATTAGGGAAGAAATGCCATATTTGAATAGTTAGTGGCATAGCAGGAAAGCTGTAAATGTAATCGTCTAGGAATATAATATTGATGTGTCACAGATGTACCTCCGTTTTACAAGCATCTATTCTTTGTTCATCTGCATACTGTACTGGAGTATCTCAATACAATGCCTTGGTACTAGAAAATACATAAATTACTGGAAAATACATATATTTCTGAAATGTGAAACTGGGAATAGACTTGCAAACTTGTTTCCTTTGTATCTGGATGTTCTGGTCAAACTGTTCCACACCTACTCTAACAGACTCCCTGTGTTTACTTTCAGTCTTCTGAAAAGAAGAAACCATTTTCTGTTGACTGAAACTTGAATGGTTTGTCTGTAAGAAACTGGATGCCTACATTTCACAACTTTCCTCTGACATTTCATGTGCCATAACCATTTTGCTCAAATCTAAGATGTCACATTTACCCACTTACCTTTCTACTAGTACTTAAGCAGAGTAAGCAGTTCTGTGTTTTGGCTTGAACATCTGTCTGTGCCTTCCCCACAGCAATTAAGAGCTACTGAACTCGTTCAAATCCACTGAAATACTGAACTTTCACAGATTCACTGGGGTCTTTATTTGGTTTCCAGTGTGTGCCTGCTGAAATGGTAGATCAGAGAGAGTACTCGTGGTCAAAATCTAATTAATCTGTGTATTTAAAATGTTACAGCTTTCCAGATTTACAGTGTATAACAATTTCATACCTCTACTTTTACTATATTATGGAAGTCTTTTGCTCTAGGTATACTTCTGAAATCAAGATAAATTATGAGATCTTGGAACTTTAGAAGTTCCAACTCTAGAACTACGCTACCTTCAACAGGGTTCTTTCACAGGGGCAAAAGAGTGACTTTACAGCATCATCATGACTACAGGATGTTTTCCTGCTTCTGACAGTCATGTCAGGTTGAAATGAGAGGAAGCTGAGATAATATTTTCAACTGCACATTCTGTAATAGCCAAACCCTTTTATTATAGTAGTAATTCACTATGTAAATGGTTGAATTTTGTTGAAAAAAAAAAAATAAAATCGTATTAAAACTGATCAATGCAGAAGATATCTAGTATATAAAATTATTTATCTGTTACAAGTATTTAAAACACAGGTCGCTATTTCTGTATATGCTATTTTGCTATGAAGAATGCCAGCAGAGGGAGCACACGTGGGCTACCAGTTCAGTACCTAGACCTTACATAAGGTGCTGTTACTGGTAGTAAGGAAGAATGACACCAACTTGAATTGCCTTTTTATTATTTTTTTTCATCTGAAAAAAATTCTGTTCAGTGGGCATGGTCAAATGTGTAGGTCAAGGACTGTATTGTCCAAAAGCATTGTTAATAAGAAAGTCCTCATTTAAAACCCTATTTAAATATATCTATGGAGTGGTATTGTAATACCTATAAGCCGCAGCAGTTTAAAGTTACTATTCTTAGACTTACAATCTGTACACATACTCTTGTGTCTTCTGTGATACTAGTACAGGAGCAAAGGTGAGTACAGGCTTGGGATTTGGTAAAGTCATTTTGAAATTTTTTTGTTTTAGGGCAGCAGCAATGACTCTAAGGACGGTGTTGTTATCACTGCAAGCGTTGTTGGCAGCTGCAGAACCAGATGATCCACAGGATGCAGTAGTGGCAAACCAGGTAAGATACTCGGTTGGCTGTGAATTTGTAACACTTCTGTAACCTTTGCTAACTCAAATTAGGTCCCAAACCTTGGGGGAGATAAAGATTTTGAAGAATTCATTGGAAATTTCCTTTACAACTAAGTGTGAGTTACTACAGTGTTTTGTGCTCTTTACTGTTTGGATTCCAGAGGAAGCAGCAGTTATTTTTCAGTGTCAGGAGGTTTATTTTGTTAGTTTTGTTCCTTATTTAGCTTGTCAGAAGTGTCAGGAGATAACAGCATAGTAAAATGAATTCCAGTACAACTTGCCTCTTAAAATCTAAGTCTTCTAGCGTAAGAAAAGCAATGTTGTTTAAATTAGTTTAAAATGTGTTTTAATTTGATGGCGTTCGTTGGATTTGGTTTGGGATGTAACTCCTCTTCCAGATTAATATGAATATTGTTGAGCACTGTATTTGTTTAATGTCAAAATTTTATGAATAATGGCTTTACGTGAATTACTTTTGCCTGTTCTCTGAATGAAGCATCCTGTGTATTTTACCTTTGTAAGTACTTGGGATAACCGTTTTAGTCACTGGTTGAATTGGTATCAGTAGAATTCTATAATCACAGGGATCGTTACTTTTCAGACAGTAGCAATAACCTGTAAAAAGTAATACAATGTCAGTTGAGTCTTATGCCATACCAGGACTGACATGGTTCTGTTTAAAGTGTTGATGAAAGACAGGAACAGTCATTCCATAACTTAATAGTCCAACGGTTTTCAACAAAATTCCAAGTATGGCATGTTCTTTTCCTTCGTACTTGAGGGGGGGTAGGGGTGCAGGGAGGGAGAGAGAGAGAGAGAGAGTAAAGGCCTGGCTTCCCCATCGACTGCTAGTAAGGCTGTTAGTAGCAACAGAACAAAGCGAGTATAAGGTTCTTCCAGCATCCGTTTCATCTATATATCCTGGAAGTCAGGACCCTTCAGGGTAGGGTAACATGGTGTGTACTCCTTCCCTCTAAAAATCTCTGTGGGACGATAGGTTAGCGGTTTATCAAACCTGTTAGGATTTGGAGGGGAACACGGAAATCGGAGGTAGCCCATTGCAGGACTGGGTGGAGGAGAGCTGTTTGTTACTGCTATAGTCAGTAGTAAGTACAGAAGGGCTTGCGTGTGGGATTCTGCAGTACTGTAAGGCTGCTCTGAACAAATGTCCCTGAACAGTGCTGTCAGACTGAATTGCTCTGCGCAGGGAGCATTGTTGCAAAGGCCAGCAAGGCCACCAGGCATGTCCCTGCACTGGTTTTTCTTGCCAGATGCATGCACTTGCTGTCACATGCTGTTAAACAAAACCACTTTTTCCCTTTTTACAAAGAACAAGAATAGCGTTTCCCTTTCTAGCCCTGATGGTAGAATTCTGTGGGGGAATCATAACAGTCTCTAGGAGCGCTTGAGCTGGAAAGAGTTTTTTCTCAGGCAAAGAACTTCATGAGGGTATGTGACCAGTGGGACTGTGGCATGGCTGATGTGGGGAGAATTCAGTTTCTCCTGTTCCCTGCAAATACCTGCATGAAAGCACCCAGTTCCTTCATATGTGTTTTATTTGGTGGTGGCATCCTTCTTAGTTTAGATTTGTTCTAACACTACCACCACCCAAAAAAAAAATTCCTTGTGAATTTGTTTATCCTCCATACTTATTTTTCATTATGTTAGTTTACTAAGCTATGTGTTAGACTACTAAGCTGTCCAGGTAAATGGCAGTGTCCTACAAGCTCTTGGGCTGAATCCCAGGGAGAGTTCCTGTTTGAATAACGGCAGCATTTTCAGACACCAGCTGTCTGGTGTCAAAACTACTTCAGTTAGTTGCTGGGTTTTTTTAAAGTACAGCAATTTTAACTATCTCAGATTCCTAACAGAGAGACATCAGTAAAAGGTGCCTTTAGGCTTTTCTCAATTCAGTGAGAAGCTAGATATTTACGGGTACCTAAGTAAAGGAGTTTTAATTATAGAACACTGACACCTAGTTCTGAATAAAATGCAGTTATGACTAATTCTTGCACTTCAGCTAGTTGCTTTTTATGCTTAGCAGTGTTCTCAAAAATATTTAAAAAATAAACAACTAAAACTGGGGGAAGATCTCTTAAGAGTAGAATATAGTGTGTCAGGATGCTACTGATGCTTAACTTACTCCTTCCTCTTTTCTAGTCATTACAACCAAAGAAATTTATTACAGACTGCTGTACTTAGAACACACAGAGTTATTTCCAACAATAAATTGTCTCCCATGTTTGTTTTAATGCCATTAATAAACAGGTAGTAAATGTACAAATTACTTCATTTGGAGCAGAATTAGTGGGAGGTGTACAAAGCACACTGTGCAGTGTAGTTGTATGTGTAGGAGAGAGAAAATGAAATGTACAACGGTAAAAAGTACTGTTTTCACTTTGTCAGTGCTTTATAGACTTAATAGTTGTTTTCATGTATTAATAAAAAGCTTTGATAATCAGCCCTGTTTCTGTCCTTAAGTATACCTAAATATTTGAATAATGGATTTCCCGATATCTTGTCTTATTATTTAGTGCTAAAATTTATTATATATCTAGAGATGACAATATCTACGTTTTTCAAAAGTGTAATGATTAAGGGAAAGAGTCTTTTAAAAAAAAAAAAAAAGAAAAAAGCTTGATACTATGTATGAAAATTGCTAAAATGGGAAACTCATCTTGCTTTTCTTAAGTACAGTTTATGGCAGGTGACCTGCTTTCTTGGCTTTTGAGTTCTTGGTGCAGGCTGAAAATTCTCTGTGATAAGGTCTGTTCTGTTACTTGTTAGTGATGGGATTGGTGCAAAATAATATTTATGTACCGTGTGTCTTTTTTTTTTCTGGCAAATAATAGCTTGCATGGAAAGAGTTGAAGCTTCTTAGCTTTTTGCACCTGCTCACCCGTTTTTCAGCTCTTCTTTTGTCATGTACACTATCAATATCCTTATTCTCAGGAGGAAGCCTGGTAGTAAAATGTCAGCCCTGAGTGAGAAACTGTAGACCTACTTGAAGTGTATAAAACCGGGCATATTTTCAAGCGATTAAGAAAAACATTAGAATAGTATGCAGTTATGTACATTCAGGAGATGTTAACAGAGGGGTAATTTGTGCTCTGCCATACTGAATGTAAATTTTCAGTAGCTGTGGTAAACATAGCTAATTTTCTTTTGATCAGTGCAATTGAGAGCAGTACCTGATTGTACACATGAAATACCTATTGTGTGTGATTTAACTTAAAGGCAAATGCATTAAGGCAAACGCTTGCATAGGTCTACTCTATGTGTAATCCTTACGTCCAAATTTCATTTCAAAAATAGCAGCATGATCAGTGTGAAACACTGTTGAAGATACTGTATAAAGAGTGATGGATTGCAATCTGCCACATCATCTTGCTTTTTGGTTGGATTGCTGAGTTGATTTAACTTTCTCCTTCTCCCCCTTCTCTCTTTTGTGTAGTACAAACAAAATCCAGAAATGTTTAAACAGACAGCTCGACTTTGGGCACATGTGTATGCTGGAGCACCAGTTTCTAGTCCAGAATACACCAAAAAAATAGAAAACCTTTGTGCTATGGGCTTTGATAGGGTAAGTATATATAACCTCAATATTTTTCAGTAGGGGCAGGGCAAGTATATGTATATAAATACAAGGAGTCAGTAGTATACTAAAGTAGACCTACAAAAGGTCCGTGACCTTTTGTAGCAAGTCTTAATCATTCTGTTTTGCTAATTATTTTTAAGGATCAGAGTTTTAAAATACTATGTTATGAGTAAATCTTGTGAGCTACCCCTGCCTTTTTGCAAACAATTTTTCTATAACTTCTTAGTTAAAATTGAGCAAATGGTAAACTAATGTTCTGATCAATCTGTGAATTTTCTTGCCACTTCTCAGAGCTGCAGGTTCACACACTGAAAAAAATCATTGCTTTTGTCTTTTCATTGCAGAATGCAGTAATAGTGGCCTTGTCTTCAAAATCATGGGATGTAGAGACTGCAACAGAATTACTCCTGAGTAACTGAGCCATGTAGAGAGAGCTGCTTCAGTAGTCCAGCTTGCCCCTTCTGGAGGAGCATCACCATCTGTTATTTTTAGGATTCTATATAGATTCTCTTTTAAAACTGGCACTCTTGCCTGATGATGCTGTCTAGGCACTATTGGAGACTGAAAAAAAACGCTCTGTAAATAAAGCTAATTAAACATCTGTGTAAATTTAAAAAGGGGAAATACTTTAATTTTTTTTCTTACTAAATATTGTAAAAATTCTTTGAGCTCAGCTAAGATAATGGGGGAAAAACATGCCTACTTTAGTGTTTAGCAGTGTGACGAAGACTAGCAGGAACTTGCTTCAGGATTTTGATTTAGTAATTCAGAAAGCAACATTTTTGAGTGTTAATCATCAGAATTGTTGGTGCCACTCATCACAGCTATCTTACTGTTTTTAACATGGATCCTATGTGCCTGTGGATTGACCTATATTTGCATGCTTGTACTTAATAGACATATTAGGTAGGGTCGCTGAAGAGAGCACCATTGAAATACTCGATTGTTCTTGTAACTTTTTTCCTGAAAGATTTTCAAGACTTACCCAAAGTTCCAAATGGTGACCTATTCAGAACCGGTTTCTTTCTAGCTTATTAATTGGGAAACCTGATTATCCTCTCCCTTACATCATACAGCTGAATATCCTCACTAAATTATGTTCCGTCATCTGTGGGTATTATGTGTGCCATTTACAGTAGTCTAGGCTCCCCTTTTAAAAAATATATTTTGAATTATCAGTAATGATTTTCATCTATCATGTTTTCTACACAACACAATCTTATAAAGAGTATGCCTCGATATAGCACAAAAAGATGGAGCTGGTTTTCTTTCCTTTTTTTTTGTCTTAAATAGATGTAAAATGTTCTTCAGTACATTCTGGATAATATGATTTCACTGGGTTTGAAGGAGGAAAAAGCTGATACTCTAGTGTACTGAGAATTAAAAATTTTTTTTCTTCGAGTACTTGATATGATGCAATCAGCTGTTTTTTGCAGCGGTTTTCTAGCTTTATTTTGGGCTTCGATTTAAGGATTGTTTACCAGGTACTTTAAAATTCATCCTTGCTTGCATTTTTCTCTAGTTGACACATGGAGGCTGTGTTGGTGTTTTCACTGTACATACTTCAAATGCACATAGAAGTAGAAGTGTGTTCTCAATTTAGCTTTCTTTTGGATTGATGTTTCTGATAAACAAGAACTGAAATCTTATCTTGGCTTGTACATACAGTCAGTCGTCTTATTCGTATTAAAATGACATTTCCTCCTGAGTGCAAAAGCTTGAAAATTATTAGTTTTGCAACTTCAAACACTAGTACATCTATTTAAAGAGAGCTGTAATGTCTTTTTGAATATGATGCTAACTTTTGAGAGTATATCTGACAAGGAAGTTCAGAGAAATCCTCAGACTAGAGAGTGTGGGGGTTGTGGATAATGGAGTACTGTATAAGTCATCTTTTCCATGACTCTGTTTTCTCCTAAACTGTGGATTAGCGGGGTGGGGAAATATATGTCTGTCTGGGGTTTTTCTGTAGCCATGAAGTACAAGTTGAAATAGTTTCACGCTTCATAGACAGTCTGTTTTATAAAACATACTAGAGGAAATCGGGAACATCAGTGTATCTGTTAAATATCTGGAGCATAGTGTTAGGGGAACAGAACCAGAAAACAGGGGTGTAGAGACCTAGCTAGTTCAGGGATGTTCCCCGTACTGCTCTGTCTGATGTTTCCAAACTTAAAATACTCCGGGGCACAGACAGTAAATACTTTGAACTCATATCAGTGCAATACTAAATGCATTTGCTTAGTCTTTATACTTACTGCTTTTTAAGGTATAGTCAGTGGTCAGTTTTCTTGGGTTTTCTTGAGTTAGTGTAGATCATTTGCAATGATGCCAAAGGAAACGAGTTGTTTTGTCTTTCCTTATATTTATTTATTATTTTTTTTTAACAAGAAGCTGCTACTGTTCAGCTGGTTTGCTAGGTGAAGACCAGGGATGGTAGGAAACTATGGCAAAATGCCACTTGTGTTAATCTCAAGTCGCTGTCTTTTCTGTTATACAGGCTAAGAACTTCTTGATTACATCAACACATTTATTTTTTTTTTTTTTTAAACCCTGGTGGTAATTTATAAATTGCTGACTACTTTCCCTTGTTCTTCGCTGCTATTTATCAAAAGAAAGAACTTGGAAAATCATTGTCGGGGACATCAAACTTCTCAGTTATGGGCTTCTGAATGTGTCTTTTGGTAAGATTGGTCTCCTAAGAATAGCAGGTTTTTCAAACAGTATGGAAAGGGATAAAGGAGGCTGGGAAAGGGGGAGGGGGAGAAAAGAGGAAATGGTTCTTAGGTGAGCACGGTCACCTCTGAAACAGTGCCCTGTTAAGTTTTACTTCGCTCATGAAGTTACCTCATTTTCTTCTCTACTGCAAAACACTCATCTTCCCCTTTCCCCTTGTGTATAGATGTTGGATGTTGGCTTTTGCCCTCCACCCGTGTGCTTGGTAGCAGATACCTTAATGCTAGCTCGGGTGCTGGCAGGAGGGAAGCTTCTCAAGAAGTGAGCTGGGAAGGAAATGTGACCCAGCATTAAGGAGACATCTGTGGTCTGAAGTCCCTCTGAATTTTGACATGCAAGTCCTTTATAAGGAATGTTTTTGTATTCTTGGTAATTATCAGTTGAATATAGGGATAATGTTGTACGAGGTTAGTTTAACTGCAGCTGGGGCTGAGCCCTAGGAATTTTGCTGTTAGTGTTCTGTTTATCATTGTGAGTTTGTACATACAAAATGGTAGTTCTGTTTTTTGTATGACTGAACATCGCTATATTCAGGGCCCTGTGCGTTCGCAGGTGTGGGGTTGTCGTGCAGTCCCCTCCAGCTGTGGACTCAGGCTGCACATTTCCCACTTTCCGAAGACAGGAACTTAAAACATGGGTACAGTTGCTTTCTAAGTACAAATAAATCCTGCGTTGTCTTCCTCTTATCATGTAAGAAGACTGCTCGAGACAGTAATCTTGAAGTCTAAATGGCCCCATTTTTCTAAACAAGATACTGGCAATGACGATTACCTGATTGCCTGAGCATCGATCGGATTTCCTTGCTGAACGTTTTAACATGCATCCAGCAAAGTGGTTTATCCCTTGTTTGGTTTGTTGGTGGGAACAAGAAACTGTTCCTCGTCCAGTTCCGCAAAAAGAAAAGCATGGCTTTGTTCAAAGGTAGAGAAATGCCCTTTCCTGTGGCCAAGAGGCTCTGTTTTCCCGTGAGTGCCAAAAGCCCTCACTGTATCCCACCCCCACTCGCCAAATTCACAGCTTCCTCCCGTTGCTTCTGCAAACAAGCTGTGTTCTCGGTATGACAAACTGGTACATTTCAGAGACAAAAACTTAGGAACATATCCTTCTGGAAAGATGTGGCACTTAGTGCTATTCATTCTGCATATTCCAAACTTGCTTCTTCTTTTTTAAAAAAAAAGCTTGCCACAGAGAACATGGGGCCTTGATTATAATTGGTTTGGTAGTGTTTATCTGAGCAATTAGGTACCAGTGGTGTAGGAATAGGTCTTGGGGTTTTTTTTTTTATTATCATTGTATTTAACTGTTTTCCAAGTAAATTTGTATTGGAACACTTACGTAAGGAATATAGGATCTCTTGTTGTTGTCTGAAAGGATGAATTAAATAGCCAGAAAGAAGCTTACCTTGTAATGCCAATTCTGCGTTACATGGTGTGGGTAACAGAAACATTTAAACTATGCAAATTTAAGCTTAACAGCTGTGAATCAGACTAGGCACTTCAGAGCATATAGATTGTGTATTGAACCGGGGAAGGGGGAAGAGGAGGGGGGGTGGGAAGTCAAGACGTGGTTTCAGGCAAGAGTTCTTGTTTGCCGCATTGGTGATAACGCTGTGAAGGCGAAGTGTTCCATTTTCAGCTCAAGGGGAAACCTGCCTGTGTGCATGTCCCTCGCTTGCTTCCTAAATACCAACAAAAGCTAGTGCTTAGACCAGAGGCTTGCCCGAAGGGGGTAACGTTAAATAATTTAGCAGTGAAAGTTAGGTTTACTTCATGTCGGCTGATGAGCAGATGCAACAAGAAAGTGAGGTGTCCTCTCCTGCTGTGTCTTGTTGGTAGAGTTGATGAGAAGCGTCTCAATAAGCGCGGCCACCGATCTGTGATCAGGCGGTTGGTTTTGTATGGTTTTTATGAGCAGTTGGCTCAACAATAGGTAGCGAAAGAGCATTTCACCGTACCATCTGTTGCACTGCAGAACCGAAGCATGAGAGTCAAGGTGCTTGTTGGGTGCCTAAAGCTTTTTCTGGGAAGACCATATCGATGCTTCCACTGTTAACTGTCCTCGTTTTCCAGGCGCAGCTTTCTCCTACGGCTAGGCAAAGGGGCAGTCCCTTCTTGCTTGATAAGTTTTCTGATCTGTTCCAGACCCATCAGCAAACCATGTATCTTGCTGTTCCCATTTGTGGCATTGGTGTCAAGACGCTGATTCATCGTTAGACTCGCAAGACCAACTGTCGTTAACGCATTTTGCTTCTTGCTTGGTTATTCCAGCTGCAGTGCTCTGTAGGTAGCAACTCGACTTCAGATTTGTTCTCACTGGACAAACTCGTGAAAATCATTTGCACTGTACTGTGATGTGATGTTCCTTCTCTGCTGTTACCTGCTTTGTAGGCATCAAAATAGCTAGCCGATTGCTTATGGTGCTGAGCCATTCATCGGTAATGTAAGTTAAGACATATGACTCCACAGATGAGGAAATGTACTGTGAAAATGCTGTACTTGTCCATTTTACGATTTGCGGCAGCTGCTGGTGCTCTGTTGTGGTGTCTGAAGGAGGCTGTCATCATACAAATGCTGATGTCAACTGTTGAAGAACCCTGCTTTTCACTTGCCTTTTCCATCCTAAATTCTGACTTCTCTAATTTAAAAAGAAAAAAAAAAAATCACCAAGAAAAAAAATACAGCATCAGTGTTTGGTTCCTGAGCATCAGGCTACCTGTACAGGAGGAGCGGGTGGGCTGGAATGCAGCATCAGTGTTTTTTGTCTTGAAAATAAAAACTACACAAACACTTTTGTACACAAATGATTTTTTAAATAAACACATTTTAAAAGATGTTGATTTTCACTGGGAATGCTTAACAATAAATGCATGTTTCCCTGAAAACAGTTTTCATTTTATTTCTGGTAATTTGAATTGTTCTGATACTACAGGGTATACTGCCTCCATGTCAGTCACAAGGGAGAAAGGGATGATCATTTTCATGATGCACACTTAAAATTTTGAAAAAGAAAGATGTGTAAATATAAGCTGTGTAATGAAAGCGTGCGTTATTTCAACTAGGACTGCCTTATGTGATAACCTAAGAAATATATGTACATATACAGCACCTTGTGTCTCCTTTCAAAGCTGTGTCTGAAGATACAAAAATCAGTAACTTGCAGAGGAAAAAATGTTCTATGGGTTTTCCAGCACCACTCATTTAATTTCATCTTTGTGCGTTTTAAACTATTTCGTATAAACTGCAGTTGGTTCTTACTTGGGAAGGGGACAGCCTGTTGGGTAATAACACTGCCCTCTTTCTCAGCTGTGGAACAACCTGGTTGAGATGACGCCTGTGGATTCGTTTGCCACCAGTACGCGCAGTTCTCTTGTTTGGAGTTTGTCAATGTTAGCGGAACGGAGTAAGGCTGTTCAGACGGCAGTGTCTGCCCAGCCAGAGCTGAGTGGTGAGTTTGCTGTGGAGCTGGTTGTGATCATCTGTTCCAGGTCTGTGTCCCATCTACCTCTCTGTGTGTGTGTCCCTGGGCAGGTTTTGAGGCAGGCTCTACCAGATGCACAGTTGTACAGCGTTAAAAACAGTCGTGTAAGGGGGATTGTTTTGTTTAAATTTACTGTCATCGGGAGCTGTGTTGCATTGTGGTACCTGATTTACGAAGAGATGTGAGGGAGAAGGAGCATGCCCCAGCCGCTCTGCTGGGGGGGAGGGCTGCTTCTCTTAGCCTGCCTGTTGATTTAGGGAGGGAAAAAAAAATAATCCATATTCCCTTCTTCTTGTAGTTAGATGTTACTATGACGTGAGTAACTGAGAGCTCCTGTATACTGAAATACCCTCAAAGTTGGCTGACAGCGTTGTCATTTCTTCTGGCACCCCAAAACTGGAAGCGAGTTCGCAGTTGAAATGGACCGATAGTGCTTACTGGCTCGACTTCTCCTGTACTTAATTTTCTGTTTCAATAGCTGTAATACTGACACGTTTGGCTCTCAGGCAGGTAACAGATACTGCCAATACAGCAAATCCAGGATTTTAAGTTGTTTTAAGGTCAAGTCTGGATCTGGAGCACCCGCGTCTGGTATAATGTCAAATAAATTACATTGCTTCACTTGGTGGCTGCTTTGTGTTGAAATACATGAAGTCTTCAGGTGGGTTTGTGACAGCCTGGTGTAAAATAAAAGAGTCATGGGCTGGGATGGTGAGGGGGGAAAAACGAGCCTGGTGTTGCTGGGGGTGGGGGGAAGGTGAGTGAGAGAGAAGCTGGTTTGTGCTGATGTGAGAGCCACCCAATCCTTTAGCAGCCCCAGTCCTTGGTGTGCAGCCGCCTTTGCTTGCAGGCGTGGCGCAGGGCACAGGCTTGGGGCCCCTGCTCCTGCAGCGGGTGGGAAAGGGGACTGTGCACAGCAGCGCCTTGCTTTGCCTGCCCTGGTTGCTTCCCTTCCTCCATCTTGCCCAGAATGACTCTTCTCAGCTGGCATGTTGAGAACATGATAGGTGGCAAGCAGCCGAGGCTCCTGCGGATCCTGTCTGAGAGGTTTGGGCAGTTCCTGGTGGCGGAGCCATGTTGCTGGGTTGTGGGAGCAGCCCTTGCCTGTCTTGGGGCAAAGCTGGCTGCGTCCCCATTTCAGCCACATGCCCACTGCCTGGGTGCAGAGCTGGGTCCAAGGGTGGCTTTCTCAGAGCAGCAACGCCTGGCTGCTTATCAGCCCAAGAAAGGATGAGCCAGTTACGCTCTAAGGTGGATTTTGCTTCAAAAAAGAGGCCTAGAACCGGCTGGTCCCATTTCATGCTGCAGTTGGGTATAGCCTGGTAGGTAAGCATCTTATTATTTTTTAACAAAGAACAAGCACTGGAAATCATGTCATCACCACGGGTTTGTATTTCTTTGCATGCAAGGCTGAAGAACGAACACCAGCCATGGAGTGGGTCCCAGCTGTCCTTGGCAGCGGTGGCCAACGTGTTCTCATGTCACGGCGAGAAGCCGTGTTGGATGCGAGGTAGTTTATCTGTGCAGGAAGTGGTTTAAATGATTTGAAGCCGTCAGTTCAAATGGAATGAAACCCCCTCACATTTATGGCTTTTACTGTTAAAGAGACAGCTCTTGAGAAATTAATCCTGTGTGTGAACTTCCCCAGGCCCCGGTGGGAACAGGGCACGGGGGAGGAATGCGGGTGGTTGCAGTGATGGGCATTTCTCAGTGGCCAGGTCACACACAAGAGGCGTGATGTCAGGTTCGTATTAATTGGTTTGGAATAAGTTTGGCTTGGAAACAGGAAAATCTTCCCAGGGTCCCTTCCAGCCCTCTGCTCTCCTGGAAGAGGCACATCTTCGCATTTCTGCTATGGGTCAGGTCAGGCTTGTGCCCCCAGCACCAGGTGGTGGTTCAGGACCAGGGTCTAACCAGGTGCCCGGCAATTCAAGTGGCTACAAACGCTGCCAAGAGCATCAGTGGCTTAAGCAAATAAGCAGTTGCCCATTTAGGCCCTTAAAACCACATGGTGCTGCATGGCAGGCGTTAGGTGCTGCCCTGCCTCAAGTCATTTGTGAAGGCAGCTCGGGGCTCTTCCTCTGTGCGAGGTGATGAGGGAGGCCACAGGTCTGCTCCAGCACCGTGACCCCAGCCAGCTCCACACCAGGCCCAGACAAGCCCCAAACCCCAGCAGCCCAGACCAGGGGGTAGATGCCCACCAAGATGCAGCTGTTTGTAGGCTGAGCCTCACCCCTACGGGCTACACGTCCCCGCAGCGCCGCTCGTGCCAGTCCATGACAGCGTCCTGCCATCTCGGCTCTGCTACACCAACAGCTTCTGCCATGCAGCCAGCAGCTTGGACATTAAGGAGCTGCTGCCAGCCTGAACTGTAATAAAATACATATATTGTTTTAATTCTTTTTTTTTTTTAAGTAGGCCAAAGCTCCCTCCATCATCCTACTTGGATGTTTGGTAACATCTGCTGCGTTGGTGCACAGGCAGGGTTGGTGCCCGAAGGCTGCAGGAGATTATACAAAAAAGCCCTTGCCTTGTTCCCTCGCCGTCCTTACCAGACCTGAGCACCACTGACACGTTGAACTTGGTGTTAGGAACCACTGCCATGGCAAGAGAGCTCCCAGGACCGGCAGGAACAGAAAATGAGAGGCAAAAGATCCTGCTGTGAGGTGAAGCTCCGGCCATGACTTTGTATATAGAAGGCCAAGCTCAAGTAACGCTCAATGGACCCAATCACCATCATTTCAGAGGACTCTGACCCAAATCAATCGATCAACCACCCGTTTCTCTAGGGATATACCTCCAAGCACAGGTGTCTTGTGTGTTCACTGCGAATGAAAATCGCCCATTTAGGTATTTATACACATGGATATACTGTGATGGATGATCTTACCGGGAAGGTATCTTTGAAACCTGGAAAGCCAGAGACAACAGGACTGTAAATGCCACCATGACCGGGGTATGTACAGTCTGTGAGGGGCTCATGGTGTGAGGGGCTGTGGCAACCAGAAGGGATTAAAAATACACTGCTGCTGGGTGGGGGAATGCCGGATCTCCTGCGATAGCTTGTAATAGTCCAGCTGACAAGAAAATTCCTGAAAGTATTTAAAAGATTTGGCCATTCAGCGCATGTTGACTGAGTCCCAGGCAGCTCAGGAGCTGCCTGTGGCTCACAGCGGGGGTGCAGTCCGTGGCAGGTGTGCCGTGAGAAGCAACTCCCCACTTGATGAAGGGAGCAAGTAAAGCAGTAACCTGTGCTGAATTAGGGAGGACACCTACTCCGAACATGGAGAGTCCTGGTGGGAAAAGCAGAGTTTAAAATCTTGTTACTGAAGCAGAACCTGATAAACTATGAACGCATCCCCCCCAGAAGCATCAGAAATGAGTCACAGCAGAGAGTCCTCTTTCTCCCCAAATCGTTTTGTGCTAGGAGCTAAGCTCGTGTAGAGGGAAGTGAGATGGTAATGCAGAAGATGCAATACACAAGCATGGACGGATACAGCAAAGACGACCCTGAAGAACAGCCAGCCGGGAAGCGATGTACTGTGGCCAGAAGGCTGAGAAAAGGGGATGGGAAAGGGTGCCAAGGACAGGTACAGAGCTAGTGTGGTCACGGCCACTCCCCGCGTCTGCAGAGTGGCTTCTCTGCCCAGATCCCATCCTGGTGTAACGGCATGAGGAAGGATGAACAGTGATGGCTTCTGCCACCACCCAGAACGATTTATGCAGATTACGGCTCGCTCTCTCCTTTCCTGGGAAGATTCAGGGAAGGAAGCAGCCAAGAGGTGATGGCACGAATTACCTGGGCAGTTTTGCAGGAAGCGGAGAAGAGCTGTCTGTGGGCAGCCAGGAGCAGCACAGCGCCCGCGCAGGGCACCCTGCACGTGCTGTGGAGGCAGTAAACCTCCCGTGAGAAGACAGATGGCTCAGACCTCTGCTGCTAGCATCAGCCCACCCTGTTTCTGGCCTGGGGGCAGCACCGGGACAGATGAGGCAGATGCACCTGAACATATGACAAAGCAAACTGTATCTTGAGTTTTCACTCATACTGCCGAGGAAGGTATTCCGAGCATCCCAGCCTCCCTTGGAGTACAGGGCCGGACTGCGCGCCCACTGCCCAGTCAGACGCCGGCTGTTGCATCAGCGTCGTGCCAAGGTAAGAAATGAGGTTACCGCCTATGGAGTTTCTAGAGCACGCAGTGATAACCCACCTGCTTTACAGCAATCAGACTCGACACCAAAGCCACCCAGCCATGATCACCTGCCAGCTCTTGCTTCAGAAGCCTTGGTGCATCAAGGTCAACATAGATCAATCTGCTTCCAGGGCAGCGAGAGGAGAATTAAATGCCTGAACTTAAGGAGGAAAAAGTGTATTTCTTTTTCTGGAGCATGCTAGCCTCGCAGTGTTATGAACACACCCCTGAGCTCCTGTGGCTGTTGATAGTCTTGTCACGGGAGGAGGACACTTGGTGTACAAAGACTTACTTGGTCATGCTTCTTGCCTCAACTGACACGCTGCTCAGACTACGCTGCTGCCAGCATGACTTCAGCAAGCTACAACTTCGCTTGCTCACACTGAAAAGCGGATGTGTCTCCTGCTGGCTGCCTCTCCTCACCGGGTAACACGGGACTCATCCATGGGCAGCACAGTGTCTCAGCTCCGCTGACTGGGGATCCAGCTGCACAGCTGGTGATGAATCCACCAGGTTCAAAGTTGAACACCTTCTTAGAACCATTTCTTGCCAAAGCTACAGGGGTCACCATGAGTCCTGACTCTTCCTCCTGTTGGCTTGCGACACCCAGCTATTGCAGTCAGACAGTTCCTTGATAAAAGTTTTTCATTACTTTTACTAGGCAGAAAAACAGAGCAGATGCTCTGTTGCAGGTCAGAAAGGTCTTCTCGTCAGGTTGGCAGGACTTCTTCTTCCAGGGCAATGGTACATGCTGCCTGCTGCAGGCAGTCATTCCAGTAATTCTTCATGTGCAGTTTGTGTCAAGCGCCGTGAGTGACAGCAGGGCGCTGGAACACGCTCATGTGGCCTTGAAGCACGTGATGCTGGCTGCATTCAGGCGCAGTAAGCGCGGCTGCTGCTTTGGCTCTTGCAGCCCGAGTGAGGAGGTTATCTGAACTGGAACCAGCCTGAAACGACCTTTTGCTGTGGTTCCACTCGTTTCTTTACAAGCATCTGCAAATGCCAACAACTTGTTCATTTCCTTTCAGACTACAGAAAATAAGGCTGGGAACTTGCCTTGAGTGAGAGATGTTCCTACTTGGAATGTTAACGTATTCTAGTGATTCATGTTTGTGGAAGCAGTCATCCTGCCGGTCACCAGTGACTTGATGCTAAGGAATCTGATGTGAGCCATGGGACTGGCCACCTTCTTCTAGAAACAGCAGATCAGAGAGTGTGAGATCAAAGAGAGAAATTGGGTTGCTCACCCCCTTTCGTCTCTCATGTGGTAAAACTACAGGAATAAGAAATTTTGGATCTACTCTCCTGACCCGGGCTGTGCAGCAGGGAAGGGAGATGGCTGTGAGCCATCACCTCTGCTACTGCACCAGGACTTCCAGGTTCTCCTCCTGAGGAAGTCCAATCTTGTTTGCAACCTTCCAGGAACCAAGGCAAATGGATCGAGGGGACACCAGGCTTAAAAACTCTTTAAGGAATGAAAGCTGCTCTTGGCCTTTGAAGTTTAGGAATATTTTATCTTACTATTCGAGTTTCCCTCTGACCGTTTAAGTACCTGGAGTAGTCACCAGCAGGATGATTCCTTCCTTGTCAGAAATGTAAGCAGTGAAAGGCTTTGCGGGACCTATCAAGTGCTGCTGTACAGAAGGACTTGGCTAACTCCCGTTTAACACTTTGCTGCTCCCTATGCAAATGTGTTCCCGTGCTGAGATACAATTCCTTGGGCTGAGACCAGCTACTCTGTGACTAAAGCTCGGTTATCAACTATGCACACCTGCAGCCTGGCTGGCAAGTAGGCTCCATCGTCCAGCTTCTGTAGTTTGGGCTACTTCCTTGAGGGCCCGTTTGGGACTTGATTTCTGTGCACAAACCAACCAATAGAGTAATGGAGCACACATGCAAGCAAACTAGGACCCATATGGATGGTTTCTTAAAGCAGCAAATTTCCTGTGTATTGCAAATGCTTGGTAATCCCAAATCTTTTCAGATCTTTAGAGAGGCCAGTTCAGCTGTGACAGCCCCATCAGTTAACTTGAAACTCTAATGCCAGTCTGAAGTTGAACTTGGTTCAACAACATATGCCAAGTATCTAATGGCTGGAAGTATGTTTTAGGTAAGTATCAATTCTAGAACTTAAAGGCTTGTCAGCACGTGCAGAGAAGATTTGTAATGCATATTATTTTCCTGTTTAAGATTGCTCTAGGGAACATTAATTGTCTAAAACAACTATTCAGATTTGATTTTGTTAAGTGGTAAAGGCTTAATTTGGTGCGTTACAAAGCAAGTTCTCAGAACCGCCTTCCTGTCTTACTGTTACAAAAGCTGTGCAGTCCAGGCATCAGAGGACACAAAGGAACAGAAATAAATGTATGTCTGCTAAGAAACAAAGCCACACTTTTATGAGGATGGGAACTTAAAGATGATGAGAACTTAGCTCTAACTATGTAACAGAATGTGAAACCTCAGCACCTTTAAATCCTACACTGGATAAAAAGCCATAAAGACTGGGTTTCACCTGGCTTCCTTTTATTCTTTATCACACATTAACAAGTGAAAAACTCTGAGCACCACTTTTCTTATTACAATGAAAGAATTCCCATTCTTACATAAAATACTCAAAACCTCACATATAGCCAAGTACGAACACCCACCTTTCTCTGGAATAATTTGCCCTCAATTCCGGTTTTATACTGATTACTTTTTAATAGATCTTATCTTTAAAGCCTAAGAAGAAGTACTAGCAATGCATAAATTTATATATATATAAAAATCATGCCTGCAATTCCCTGTATTTGTTATAAAGGCTGACGGTTCCAACTACTTGCTAGCACAAGCAAGACTGCTGTAATGACCCCCGGCCTTAGGGGATACTGATCTTCCAGAAAGATGTCCATCCTGAGATAACTCTGAGCTGTGCCATGGGTGCTCTCAGGGCGCTGGTGGGGGAGCGGCGGGGGATAGGCATGGAAGTGCTGTAGGTAGCCTCATCTGGGGCAAGTTCTGAAAAGAAACCAGCAGGCCACCGCCAGCAGGCCTCTCCTATAGCCTGTACACTGCATTTCTGCTCTTTCTGTACACAGCCATTTACGCCCAGCATAACTCGCTACATGAATGTACTTATTTTCTTTGACTATACTGATAATCCACATACAGAAGTAACTCAGGTGCGCCCCTAAAAACTCTGAGCATGGCACTGAACCTCCAGAAATCCCTTCTAACCTAAATTATTCTGTGAGGATTCCCTGAGTAAGTTGATGTTTAAACCGATCCAAAAAGAAAGGGGGGGGGGGGCGGGGGGGAAAGACACACAATGGGACACCCCACAAAACCCCCCCAACAATTATGCACTTCACATCAATGCTTTTCACAACAATTCTGAATATTTGCAAGATCTGTCAAGTCCAGATTTCAAATCATTGTTAGAGGCACACCACGAGGTACCAGAGATCATTTCCAAAAGAGACTTTCTTTTTTAGGTAGCACCTAAAAACTTTTAACAAAAACATTTTAAAATTGGTTTAAACGAGAATACTGTAACTTTTGTGTGTGGGAAGTACTGGACCAGAGCACTAAAAAGAAACTGCATTATGATCAGTAAATCCATCTTGTGAAATTATTTCAGTTTTAGAAATCAAAACCCTGACAGATGTGTAATTAAATGCTTTTAAAATCTCCCAGTCTTCCTTTGTCAAAAGCATTTCAAATCCTTCAAGTCAAACCATCACAGACTGCTTTAGAAAAAGTTGCATATACTGCTTCATGAAGAGTCTGGTTTTCTCTGTTACAGCGGAAAAATAACTGTAACACCAGCTAAACACTCAATGGAGTTAGCCATTGTTTAACAGCACACAGCCGCGCCCTACACATTTTAGGAGAGCAACTAATCCTTCACTGAGGTCAACAGCATCCAGCTCTTCTACAATGAATCAAGGGATTTCAAAACAATTTGCAGAAGAGAAAAGGGGAATTGAGGCACAGGGAACAAAGTGAACTGTTCACCTTCACTCTGCTGACCAACCTCCTTCTTCCCATGTAACTTCACAAGATAAAGCACTGTAACTTCACCTAAAAAACCTTATCTTTTAAACTATGGAACTGTCTGCAGTAAAACATCTTAAAACTTCTTTGCTCAATACCCTATATCTATGAACATCCAAGACCATGCACAGATATAGCAAGTAGTTTTCTGTGAAAGAAAAAAAAAAGAAAAAAAAAAAAAAAAAAGACTGCCACATGACACCTAGAAGCGTTTATTTTATGCAACAAACTTAAATATGATCGTGTGTACATAAAAGTGTACACTGTATCTATGCTGAACAATGCCAGGAAACATAATATTGATGCAACAATCTTCTAAAAGAAACATTAAAAAATGAGCCTGGACAGGAAGACAAAATGCAAAACAGACTTACTTCCAATCAGCACAATGCTTAAAATTGAGAGCAATCCTAAACATTTCCAACTTTCCTTACAAAGCTGCCAAAGTCCAACTATTTTTAAAAATTGATTATTTTTTTTCTTTACATCAATAATAAAAATCTGGTGACAAACATTATAAAATCAAATGCTGGACTGTCTTTACTCCTGTAAAATTTAGAATATTCCAACAGAACCGCAGGAGTAAAAACACTTAAAAGTGATATATGTTTTTATAAAACAAACATCAATATGTACATTTATTGCAAATTATATTAAACTAAAACGGAGGGAAAATTAAAAATGAAATGTCTACTTGCGAATTAATAATAATTTTAAATGATTACTTTCCCACTCTGATAAAAATCAGAAAGCAACATTTATAAAATTGCCACCACATGACTTTTCATAGCAGGGAACTGAAATCTGTACATCTTATTTTTGCAGAAAAGTAGGCAGGCAGAAAGAATTATACATAAAACAGTCTCCAAAAGTAAAGCAAAAAGACTTTTTGTGGGGTTTTTTTTTTTTCCTCTAGTCTTGTTTAAAATCCATTCAGTAGACTTCTACTTTTTCTGTGAAACATGGGAAATACCTGGCTCTAGGATCATGAATTTTCAATGTCAGTGTAAGGACCTCCTCTGACTTTCTTTAAAATAAAAAATGCAGCATGGAAATTAATGGTGTAAATACACTTTTAAACTCCAGAATGCAGGAACTGGAACCAAGTGTTAAGCAATTTGCTTAATTATTGACTTTTCATAAAAAAAGTCTCTGGGGAAATAAGTACAGATGCTTTTAGCCTCTTTCTCAAGAGTTTCTGCTTTACATTTCCATTGAGAAGGATTAATTTTGTGTGAAAGGGAAGCATAGTTTTCCTTCTGGTTTCAGAGCTGAAAGCTGTTGTGTTTTGAAGTAATTTCAGTTCCTGTACAGGAAATTTCTGAATCCTAGTTTTTGCAGAAGCTTGGAGCATGCCTTTATTTGGCCTTCATTTCCTCCCTTTTCGAGCAAGTTTTCTTTTTACCTTTTTTGGGGGAAAAAGGAAATAGAAGTTAATTGTGAGGACACGGAAATTACAATTGATTCTGAATCAAAATCCTACCTATATTGTTCACATTTTAGCTTTTGCACTCTTTACACTGTGATTCTTCCCACTCCATCTTTTATCTACTCAGCAATTACATAATTAATTGAATATTTCTGAATTTCCTTACTGTATAGCACAACTTCCTGATAAACTAGGAAATACACAAGTTGAATAACAATAATTTCATCACCGAGTAATGTTTTTTCAGCATAAAGAAATACATTTATCCATAGCTTTCACTTGAAACAGAGTAAGAATGGTAACTTGTTCTAATTAACTATTTAATTACACAGGTTTATAAAATTAGCCTGTCTTACTTAAGAACAAGCACTACTTCAAATGTTTTTCAGATATTTACAGTAACTTGTACATGTCTGCTTAAGAGGAAAAAAAATATCCTTTCAGGCACGGCTATTTTTACATACATTTCTCTGGAAGACAGACACATTTTTTTTTATTCCTTGCTGTATAAGCGACAATAGAAAAAACAGAATTGTCCTATATAAGATGCCTGCTACACCTTAAGGAAGCCTCCCTCTGCTATCTCTGTATCCTCAGTATCTTCCTGGCTGCTCCCACAGGCCTTAAAAAGATCCATTGCATTTTGGGAATATTCTGGACTTGACTCTATCTCCAACAGTGAATCTCCATCACTTCCAAGCACCTGGCTTCTGAAAAATGTTAACAATGTTTTGGTATTTTTTTCCAAGAAACACTGAGGTATTACATATTTTCAAGAAGCTATCTGATACAGGTTGCTTATTGAAGGCTATGGATAGTGCAATTTGTTATGAAGACTCAAAGAAATCTGATGTATAAAACAAGCATTGCAATGCAGCATACAACTACTACTGTCTTGAAAGACTGCACAATTTACTGGTGTACGAATCTTGCTGTGAGAGGAAAAGGTAATTCTTTTTGATTTAAGTTCTCTGCAAGATCTTCAATTTACAAAATCTCTTGAAAGAGACCATTTCACTGATTCTTTCTTCCTTTAAATCCATTTGAGAGTCCTTCTAGCACACTGGCTTGCTGACCTTATCTTATTGCTCTACAATTTTGGACACTTCTGCATTAAAATTATTATTGTATCAGATTCAGCTAAACAAATTTCTCAGTGTTTATGTGCATTTGTGGTTTGTTTATATTGCAAATAAAATCAACACACTGAAACACTAAAGAAAAATAAATCATCATCCGAGAGCTGTTTTGTAGTTTACACAGTTCCAAATTCTCCTTTTGATTTACTTAAAACATAGATTGAAATACTGTTAATATTAAACAAGCATAAACCCAAAATATCAGAAAAGAATTACAGCTGGAATTACAATTTGTTCTGTTCATTAAAGATGGTCAATTTTCAAGCCTTTATTATAAATGAACTGAAGCGGAGCAGAGCACCCAAATTCCAGTGTACCTGGCGTAAATGAATGCACCGAAACACCTTCAACTCTTGGCTCTTTTACGTAGCCATGCTAGTAAAATACAATTTGGTGAAAACAGGCTAGATTATCCTGTTCTGACCAAGTAAATTCATCTCTCCAATTCCAGCTGCCCTGGTACTTACTTTGAAAAACAGAACACAACACAATGTATGTCGGACCATGGTGTTTATAAATCACTGTGGTTTAGTCGTGCCCTTTAACTATGTTAGATCTGCTATACTTGTAAATTCAGGATTTATCTTGACACAGGAAAGGCCTACCTGACCCATGTATTTTATTATTTATTTATTCTTACCTTTGTAGATCAATTTGCCTCTGTGCTGCTGCAGGCTTTTTTGCTGTGTCTTGCTGTTTTGGTGCTTTGGCATTACCTGCCTCTAAACTCCCTGGACTTTCTTGACTGACTGCTGCCCTTTTCCTTCCCCTGACAGGTGGTTTATTTGTTTCCTCATTTTTTGCAGTGGTACCCTGAGGTTCAGGTTTGGGTGGACGCCCTCTCCTGGTTTTTGCTGCGAGTGATGGTCCTGTTTCATCTACATTTTTTTCTTCTGTTTTTTGATGAATATTCTCAGTTCCAGATGCTGTTGCTGTTCTTTTTTTCCCTCGTTCAGTGCTGTTTCCTTGTGTAGCCTGATCAGAATTAATCTCCTAGAAAATAAAAATATTGAATGTGAAGAAAAAAAGAGATTCCTAAAGGCAAACTCAAATTGTCACCTCCCTCCGACAGAAACATAACCTTATCAAACAGTATGTGTTCTTATAAAAATACATCACATGGTCTTAGACCTTGTAAAAAGTTTTACTAAATGGGATTTCAGACATCAACCTTGCAAAAAGATTTTCTACATTGGGTATAACATTAATATCTGCACCCAATGTATCTAAAGTTGCTTAAAAGTGAGATTACAGTAAGACTAATAAAACTCAGCCACTTCCATGACTGTTCATCTGGACAAGCTCTTTTTACTGCCTCTTTAACAACTGACAGGAGAGAACTGAGGAGCAAGAGTAATGATTCTGGTACAGCAAATGATTTTTACTTCAATACATGCACATTTTTTTTTTTTATTTTTTTTTTTTAGCTATTCCTAAGAAATTTACAGGTAAACTACAAAGCTTTTTTGAAGATTTATTTCATAAATGCTTTGCCTAACTTCTCTAACTTTTCAGAAGAACCCTACTTTGGGGAAATAGAACCAAAAAAGGAATCACACATTGAAATTCGGGGAAGATTTTTTTCTTCTTCATTAACTTACAGGTGTGAATATCACATGGATGTTGTGTTTTAAAAGATTAAGAAAGAGATGTGATGATACAAATCCAAAACACCTGCTTATTACTCCGATTTCACCTAATCAAAAAAGACTGAGTAGACACATAACTTCTTAAAACATGTACAGCATGAACCATTTATGTATCCCCACAATCATTACAAAAATCTATGTTTAATTTTAGAATCACAGAATCATCTAGGTTGGAACTGACTTCTGGAAATCATCTGGTCAAACCTTCTGTTGAAAGCAGGGCCTCGGGTTATCCAGGGCCCCTGACAAGCCAAGCCGTGAACAGCGACATTCCACCACTTTTCTGAGCAACCTATTCCAGTCTTTAATTTTCCTCACAATGCAGATTTAAAAAAAAATTTTTGCTTGCATCCAGATGGAATTTCCCCTGAAGTAACTTCTGCCTGTAGCCTTCTGTCCTGTCACCATGCAGCCTTGAGAAAAAGAGTACTTCAATCTTCTCCACAAATACCTTTCAGATATTGAAAGACTGATTAGATTCCCCCAAGGCTTCTACCCTATAGGCTGAAGAAACCCAAGTCTTTCAACCTTTCTTCATACAACAACTCCTCTAAGCCTTTAAATCATCTTGGCCACCCTCTGCAAAGCTCTCTCCGGTTTTTCAATCTGTGTTGAACTGGGCAGGACACAGTATTCTGGACTCAGTATTCCAGGTTAGCCTAATGAATGCCAAATAGGGTGGAATAATCACATCCCTCAATCTGCTTGCTATACTCTTGCTGATTGCAGCCCAGGGCCCAGCTTGCCCTCACTGCTGCCAAGGCATGCTGCCGATTCATGCTCCACTGGTTGTCCACCGTGATGGTCCCCCCATGTCCTTGTCAGCCGGCCTACACCCCAGCCAGGCAGATTCCAGCACACTGTACTGTTGCTTAAGTTTAATCTACCCCAGATGCAGGACTTCACATTTACCTTTGTTAAACTACATGCAACTGTTATGCTTTAGAAGTTGAAAAATCATGATGATTTATGCATGATCTTCTCTGTCTCTAATGGAAAGGGGGAAAGCATTAACAATCCTCAAAGTTTAAATAATACTTCGGTTGTGACACAATCCAAAAGTCAGATACATATTTCATGCTAAAGGACCGCTTGAAATTTTCCCGGCAGTATCTTCAGTTAAAGCTACAGGTGTCAGCCTTCACTCTGAATCACAGCCTTACTGTTATTTATACTGGAAAACACAGAATAAAGGTGGAAATCTTTTAAAAACAAGGAAGTCCCTTCCAGTTTGCCTGTGCTATTTTTGAGCACGTGAGCTCTATTAATTACTCTGGATAAAATAAACAGTAGTTTTGAAAATAATGGGTCTAGAATGGTCTAGAAAATATTGGGCTAGGAAAGTGATATAACTACTTGAAATGAAATCAGACATTACCAGTTCCTCAGAGACCACCTGCAGTGATGCACGCTGAATAAACGTCCAATGCCAAGCTTATTAGAGATACAGTCCATAAAATCCCCAGACGTACCTTGTTTTTCACAGGTTCTGTCTTTGCTGGTGTGACTGAAATAATCCTTACAGGATTTTCATCATTTTCACTGACTCCAGTTTCTGATATATCCGAACTTTGTTCCCTGGTAGCATAATTGAAGACAAAATAAAACCAAAATATACAGAACAGCAGAAGAAAAATGTCTGCAATTATTTTAAAAATAATAAAAAAAACCCAACACAGGCTGAATTATAAAGAGTTGAATTTGCCCGAGTCCACACTTACGTCTTCTTTCTGAGAACTGGGAAAGATCTGAAAGGTGTTGGCTTGTCACTGAGCCAAATCCCTTATCACAGACACAATGCCATTATGATTCTTTTTGCAAACTTAAGACCAATGCTCTAAACAAGGCTGTGTTCTTTTTCCCTGATAGAAAAAGCCCACACTGGCAAAGGTAGCAAAGAAAAATAAAGACCAGCAATGCTCAAGCTTCATGTTAATTTACACAAACATACAATTATTTTAAAAACAAAATAGTTAAAGAAATAAATAAACAAGATTATTACAGCAGGTATCATGCACACTTACAACACAAATTCTGAACTGAATTAGGCTGCTCTTCAGCCTTATGAATTGTAGCAATGACAGGTGACTTTCTCTACTTCCCTCAACCCTTTCTCTTAGCCAGTTAATCAATTCCAAAATAAATTATACAATCTTAAAATTTGAAAGTGTAAACTGTTTCTCCAGACTGAAGACAAATCTAAAAACTCTGGATCCACACAAAATTGACACTTACTAAAAGAAAGACCGAATACTACAATCATATGTTGCATCTCTCCACTGAGATCCTGGTCCTCTTCAGCAAGCTTGTTCTTAATATTAAATAGGTCAGAATATTTCATCTACATCAAAAATGTTTCTTGTTACCAATTAGGATTAATCCTAATTTATACATCAAAAATGTGTGAGTTGCAAAAATCTGTTTAGTATTAATTATGGCTGGTCTCTTCAATTGATACATTTTCTGATGTAAAAATATTATGAATGTTAATGACCAAAATTTCAGACAGTATAGTGTCTCTTCTGTTGTGTTTTATGTAATTACACACAGGCCACACCTAAACACTGTACTGAATGTTTTTCTACTAAAAAAAAAACAAAACAAAAAGCAAAGATGGAGATTTTACCTATAGAGAACTACTGTATTTTTTTGAAGTAGATAAGACACTCTTCAAACACACAGGCACGCACATCAAAGCATGTCCTGTCCTAAAACACGCAAGCACACTGCAGAACATGAAGTAAAAAGGCGACAAAAGAAATTTCAAACTCCTGTACCGTGATCTGTTTCCTGCAGAAGAGCTCAGCTCAGAGTTTACACTGATATTACTTCCAGTCTCTGATCCTGTAGTTCTAATATATGGTCTCCTTCCAGTTGCAGATAATGGTTTGTTTACCGTACCTAATACACCAGTTGGTTTTGGCTAGAAGAAAATGTTTAAATATTAAAAAATAGGTACTTCAGACACATCTTTAGTTTTTAAAATATTTTCTTAAGTATTTTAATATACTTTTTCTCGATTAACAGTCTCAGTCATGATGTCATTGGTCTAGAGCTACAGACCTCATCTCTACTTAAAAAACAGTCTACTCTACTTTTATTTCTTATAATTTAACAGCACTTCACCCATTGCCTTGCTCTCTCTCATGCTTTGAAGACTCAACAGCTGTAGAAGTCTCAATAAAAGCCAGAATGTTGGTAATGTTAGAGGACTGAAAGGGTGTGGCGATTTTCTTTCAGTCTCAACATAGTTGAGAGCCTCTTGGTAAGGATGAAGACGACAGTAAATAAAGTAGATGATGTAGTGGGAGTCTACCATCAACCACCCAGCCAGGATGACACCACCAATGAATTATTCTACAAGGAATTAAGGGATCTCTCTAGATAACTGCCCTTGTCCTTATGGGTGACTTTAACACCCCAGACATCAGCTGGGAATATCGTACAGTGGAGACAAACAGGTCCAAGAAATTTCTGAACCATGTTGAAGGTAACTTCTTGGTGTAGGTACTAAGGGAGCCCACTAGGAAAGATGCCCTCCTAGATTTGTTTTTTGTGAACAGAGAAGGACTTGTGAAGTGGTGATTGGTGACTGTTCTTGGTCACAGTGACCACGTAATAGTTGAGTTTCAAACTGTTGGCAACAGGAGAAAAACTGCCAACAAAACTTCAAGCCTGCATATGGGGAGAGCAAACTTGGGGCTACTGAAGCCCATCATTGCTTCCCTGGGACCCCCAGAGTGCTGCATTGGAAGACCGTAACTGAGGGGACGATAAACTCCCAGCTGACCCTGAACTTGTTTGTGACTTGCTGCTCCAGCTGGATGCACATAAATTTATGGGGCCTGATGGGATTCATCCCAGGGTACTGAATGAGCTGGCTGATGTCACTGTGGGACCTCCCTCCATTCTTTTTCAATGGCCTTGGGAGTCTGGAGAGGTCCCAGTCAATTGGAAGCTGGCAAATGTTCCCCAGTTTTCAAGAAGGGTAAGAAGGAAGACTCTGGTAATGACAGGCCTGTCAGTCTCATTTCAGTGCCTGGTAAAACTATGGAGAAGGTTATTCTGGGAGTTACAGAAAAACACTTGAGACACAATGCAGTCATTGGTCATAGCCAGCACAGGTTTACAATGTGAAAGTCATGCTTAACCAACTTAATTTTCTTTTATGACAAGGTCACCCATCTAGCTGGCCAAAGGAAACCAGCAGACATGGTGGTTTTGGATTTTAGCAAAGCTTTTGACACGGCCTCTCACAGTATCCTTCTGGACAGTTCATCCAGCACACAGCTAGACAAGTCCGTAGTATGTTGGGTGAGCAACTGGCTGACAGGTCAGGCTCAAAGGGTTATAGTAAATGGGGTTACATCAGGCTGGTAGTCAGTCACCAGTGGGGTTCCCCAAGGCTCAATTTTAGGGCCAGTGCTCTTTTAATATTTTTATAAATGATCTAGCTGCAGGAGTTGAATGTACATTAAATAAGTTTGCTGATGATACTAAACTAGGCGGAGCTGTGGACTCACTTGAGGGTAGAGAAGCCTTACAGAGGTATCTGCATAGACCAGAGAGTTGGAAAATCACCAATCACATGAAATTTAACAAGAGCAAGTGCCTGATTCTCCACCTGCGACAGGGTAATCCTGGTTACACATACAAACTGGGGGATGAGAGGCTGGAGAGCAGTCCTCCAGAAAGAGATCTGAGGATCTGGGTTAATGGCAAGTTGAATATGAGTCAACAGTGTGCCCTGGCAGCCAAAAGGGCCAACTGTGTCTTGGGGTGCATCAAACACAGCATAACCAGCTGGTCAAGGGAGGTGACTGTCCCACTCTACACTGCACTGGTACAGCCCCACCTCGAATACCATGTGCAGTTTTGGGTGCCTCAATATAAAAAGGACATCAGACTATTAAGAGTGTGTCCAAAAGAGGGTGACCAAGATGGTGAAAGGCTTTGAGGACAAACTTTACAAGGAATGGCTGAGGTCACTTGGTTTGTTCAGCCTGGAGAAGAAAAGGCTGAGGGGTGACCTCATCGCAGACTACAATCTCCTCAAGGGGGGCAGCGGAGGGGGAGGTGCTGTTCTCTCTCTGGTGACCAGCCGGGACATGAGAAAATGGTATGAAACTGCATCCGAAGTTCAGACTGGACATTGGGAAAAGGTTCTTCATTGAGAGGGTAATTGCTTACTGAAACGGTGCCCAGGGAAGTGGCTGCACAACCAAACCTGTCAGAGTTCAAGGAGCATCTGGAAGATGTTCTTAGTCATATGGTTTAGTTTTAAGTAATCCTCTGAGGAGCAGGGAGTTGGACTTTATGACCCTTAGGAGTCCCTTCTAACTTGAGATATTCAATGATTCTAACATCCTATAACTGCAAAGCAAAGCACCTCTGGGAAAGGCTTTCCAAAACGTAATGCAGAATTAGGTTCACTACAACATTAGGAAATGTGTACACTTTTATACAGAAAACTAGTGTAAAAATATTTAACACTATCTATTCTAGGGTCCTCTGATACAGCGATGGTATTTTAGAACTTGCTACGGCTGGTGCTCGTTGACTGATTTGGTCAGGCTGGGTAGGCAGCAGGAAGTTTTTTATTTTGTCTCTGGGGAGGAGTCAAAGAAGTTTTCATAACTGGTGTGTCACATTCTTCACGTAATTTTACATTTCCTCAGAGACCAAGCTAACTTATTAAGACATTCCCACAAGAAAAGTAATCCCCATGTGTGGAAATTATAAGGGAGCAGGCAGGAGAGAGATACCACAGATACTGGAAAACATCTGGCTAGCAAATAAAAAGAAAAAAAGCAATGATCTCAACAGGAATGGCCTGTTACTGAGCACATGTTCAGTAGCTGCATCATCCTAGTGCTAATACTGCACATTTATTTTAACGTATTATTCTTGTAATATTCTATTTGCTCAGTTTACCAAGTAACTCAATTTATTGCATGTCCAAAGAAGGGCAACAAAGCTGGTGAAGAGACTACATAACAGTTCTTATGAGGAGCAGCTGAGGGAGCTGGGATTGTTTAGTCTGCAGCAGAGGAGACTCAGGGGAGACCTTACTGCTCTCTACAGCTCCCTGAAAGGAGGCTGTGGTGAGGTGGGTGTCAGTCTCTTCTCCCAAGTAACAAGCGATAGGACAAAAGGAAATGGCCTCGAGTTGCACCAGGGGAAGTTTAGATTGGATATTGGGAAAAATTTCTTCACCAAAAGGGTGGACAAGCATTGAACAGAGAAATGGTTGCATCACCATCCCTGGAGGCATTTAAAAGATGTATAGATGTGGTGCTCAGGGACATGGTTTAGTGGTGGACTCTATAATCTTAAAGGCCTTTCCTAACCTAAACGCTTCTATGATTCTGTATTCTATAAAAAGTGGGAAGCATTCGGCACAGCTAATAGGAGAGAGAAAAGTGTTTGTGAGAGAAAGGGCAGCCAGCAGGTTGCAAATTTCTGGCATCTACCTCCATTAAGAGATTGTGAAGGCAGAGCATGGGGAGGTTCAAAACCAGAGCAGATAAATTTGGGAACAAGTCCATAAGCAGATATCAAAACCAACAGGCACAGATGCAGAGTCTCGCATCCCATTATAAAAATTATGAATGCTGGGGGAATAAGAAGGGGCATGTACTGCAGAACATGGCTAGACTTGCACGCTCTCCCTAATCGTGTTGTATCGGTCCCTCTGAAAACACAGTATCAAGCCAAAAAAAGGACCATTGTTCAGAGTCAGTGGGGTATCCTTGCACATCTGCATTTTCTGAAATGGAAGAAGGCAGAAAAAAGAAGCATGTGTCTGTGTCTTCTATTAGAGCGCGGAATAATGTTTGTCCTCTCAGAACATTGAAAACTAAATAAATAATACTAGCTTGGTATGGGACATCCCTCCTCCTCAAATCTAACTGTTTTAACAGAATTCAGGAGAGAAGCCTGTCTTACACCAGCAAGATTTTTTTAGTTAAGACATAACTTTAGTCTACATTGCTGAATGCCTTATCAAAAGAGAAATGTACTAAGTTTACATACCCAACTAAACTTGTTTCAAATGCTTCATTCATTGTACTTGAATGTTGACAAAGGTGAAACAATTACGGCAGTAGACAGTACCACCTTCTGAGGATATTTAGAGCACCAGTCTGGTACTGGGCTGCTGCTAAAGGTGACTTGTCTTCCATCTGCCTCCTCCCTCTCTAACGTAACTCCAACCCAGCTCACCGAGTAGCATCCAAGCTGGTGTCACACGGTGAACATGAAGTAAGGAGAGGCAGGATTCTGCCAACTGAGCAAACCTCACCCATATGAACTGCTTTGATAATGGAAACTTCTTGTATAAATGAAAAAACAGTGTGTGAAGAAGCAAATGATATGCTTAGACTATTTAGAAAGTGGTCATTTGTCTCTACTCTTACAATGAACAATTAGAACAAACTATGCCCTAACTGAAGACTTCAGAAACGAATGCAGTAACAGTTCATAAAACACAGAACATGAAAATGAATAAATGCACATTAAATTTACATTAAAACCATGATTTCCACTGTTCTCAGGATTTTTATATTTTACAGGTCAGCCAGCATTCTTTCGCTATGCTCAAGAAAAAAAGACCTGCTAATTTTTTGAGCTAGACTACAAAGCATTCCAACATAATTTAACCAGAACCTAGGAAAGACAGTTTCAGAATCCCAAGAAAGGACAGCTAATTGTAAAAGGTATAAAAATAGGTTCTGGTTTTTATTATTTTTTGTGGGTGTGCCTGTCACCCCCACCCCACCCCTCGCGAAGAAAAAAAACAACCCCTAGTATTTTCTCTCCCCTGTGAAGGCATCAGCCAAATTACATCTGAAATAAAATGAGACATTCAAAAGGATGCAGATGTATGCAGTTGAATTTAACAGCATTAACAGCTATATTAAAAATATTAAGACTGAAAATTTAAGGCCTCCAATGCTGGCACTGTCACAATTCAGTATCTGCATCGTAACATTATGCCACACTTACCTGAATAATGGAGAAACCTGTACTTATGTGAAAAAATGCAGTTAATAAGGAACCTATGCCTCAGTGCATAGGTAACAATCCTGGTGTTGTGTACTCACCAGGTAGTATGTTAAAGGCACTAATTATGCCATCAAATAAAAGATTCACAGATTATTTTACACAAATTCTTAATACCATTTTTAAACTACAGCAGTCCAGGACATTGAAAAAGCCGTAAGTAATATTCAAAGAATTGTAACTTGTCAAAATACAGTACCTTTCCTGTCAAAAGAAGAACCCTTGTCTCTTCTGAAATGTAATTCCTGTCATTGCAGAAATCCTGTATAAAAATAAAATAGAAAAGGTTGTGTTTGATCTCTCAATCTTGCTGTTTTTTTTATATATACATGACTGACTTCTCAAACTAGATGCTACTAGTTTGTAGTGCTACAGGTATTTCACACCATACAACCTGCCGACAAATGAATCAACCTAATAAATACATGTCAAACTAGTATTTTGGAGGAGATTTCCTCCATTACTGAACGAGCATTAATGAATGACAGTATGCCATACCTGAAGTTGGGATTAACATTTTTCCATATTGAATGACATAAATCGTTTGAAATGAAGCAAAACTGCCCTCCCTGTTTTTTCCACTTGCATCATTTTAATAGGAATTCCAAGGAGAGGAGAATGGGTGCTCTTTTCTCTGAACAAGTTGAAAGTTGTTACCTGTGTCACTCTTAGTACAGCTTACACAAACCAAAACACTGTATCTGAATGCAGGTAGCTATCACAGACAACAGCTCACAGTTACCATGGCATCAGCCATTTCACAATTAAATAAAGTTTTGCTTAAACAGACTCTGGAAAAGCTGTTAATTAACAGTCTAAGACACTGAGAAAAACCATCAGGTCTGGTTCAGAGAATTACTTTGGTTCCACTTACACTTTTTAGAAGTATACCTCATTACTGACAGTAGAGCTACACTCACCAAGACTCTTACTAGGCAATAATAGGACCAACTTGTACAGCAAACAAAAGAGCCAAATGGCTATTATCAAATATAAACATACCACGCATAACATAAAAAAATATTTCCTCTTTCTTTTTCGTCTGCTTTGCATTCTAAATCAGATACAGTCAGAATATACATATATTCTCATATATTCAGATGCACTTGTAAAATACTTCAACCAAATGATCTAACGATACATGCTACATATCAGTATTTATTCTAGTTATCTCTCACCTGGTTACAAACATTTCTGGCACATGTTCAGAACACATAGATAGCATAGCATACAGCTGACATTACAGAATTTAATTGCTGAGGATAAAATATATGCATTTTCCCACTCCATGATATTATGTTAGGGAGATAACCAGCTATCAATTACAGAAATCAAAGTACTCCCCCTTTTCACTTTGGAGATTAAATTAATAAATTTACCTTTTCAGGTTGCGTAAAAAATTTGGTTGGCAATACAGGGTCCTTCGGTGAATCTGCATTGCACAAAGCACTTTTGCTGTTGATTACACATAGTGCTACATCACATACTGTATAAAGTTTCTGAAGAAAAAAAGGAAAGCATGCTTTAGGAATTCTGTTTTTACAGTGTACAGAGAATGCAGTTCTCTAAGAAGTTTAATTTATGTGTTAAAATAACCACTAAGGACATATTTTGTAATTACATCACTAACCATACTGTTGACTCTTCAAATACATACAGAACTCCGCATTTTTCATATGATACTATTTAATAAAAACTAGTAATACTTTACATGCCTATACTGTACAGTAGAAGCTCTTACCCAAACAAGAGCTTCCCATCTCTGCTAGAAACTTAATAGGTTTAACAGTAGCCATAATACAGTATTTCCTCCTCCAACAGCAGAAGATACTTACGTTGGGAAACCAGGCAGTAGGAGTTAAAAAAAGGCAGGCAGGCAGCAACAGGTATATTTAACAAATTTTGTTTATTAACTTCATTAGGTATTGTGTGCTGGATAAGGTCAGCAAGGCTTTTAAAGAATGAGACTGACAACATACAATGCTCGCAATTAACACTCTAAAAGACCATAAAAACTTCTGAGTTACTGCTTTCAAATTTCCTGCAAATCCTGTTCATCAACTGCTTGTGAAACCCTCATCCCATCACCCAACACTTATCTGAACTGCATTTCTTACTTCATTGGCCTTTGGCTCATCAGGAGACTGAGCATCTCGGGTGAGCTTGATGTTTTCTGCCATCTTTTTCATGAAGGCATGGCTATTGTTCTCATTCTTTGTCATTAAGACTTCAAGCATGAACCACAGGCACCTAAAAAGCCATAAACCCACAAGTAATTACATCCCAGTTTTTATACTGCAGCTCCCACATATAGCAATGTCTTAAAAAAAAAAAAATCATCAGCTATACTTTTTCTTAAGAAACCACAATCAATTTGAGGACATAAACAGCGTGATCTGAATGTGTAAACAGTCTAGACCTTTAACACACAGTCTTAATTGCACTCTTCAGAATAAATCTGCCAAATTAATGGGCTACTTATATCTGTAAACACTGTCCAACCAATCAACATTTTACTCTTCCAAATATGAATAGAAGCAAGAATTCAGGTGCTACCATCATCTAGATGAAATTCTATAATCACTACCTTGGGTTATGTCTATGATCCTATCAACAATGTACCATGACCACACTCAAAATGGCCTTGAACAAATCATACTGCTGGCAACACAGATACCCACACTATGTGGTTTAATACTGGAATTCAAATAGGAGAGGACATACAAAAATGATCAGGTCAGATTCTTGCTAATGTCCATATGGGAGGAAGAGAAATCCTTACAGATAGAGATAATATAGTCAGCTTTTCCAGTTTTCTTTAAATCCAGTTTATTTATAGGGAGAACCCATTATATTATGGCTAAAAGTTTGTTTTAAGAACTTTTCAGTTATGATATAAAACACAACTAGTTTTTCCACCACTTGCTATCAAGCTTCACAGCTCCACATGGCTAGAGGGTCAACAACAGCGTTAATATGGTAAAATAATAGTTGGGAAAGACATACGGGTGGGTCTGAGAAATGCAGACTTTGCCAGTAGCTAATTTAATTCTGAAGCTCTGGAAGGGGGATTACCTTGTAGAAAGAGGCTAATAAAAAACTAGAAAAACAGGATGACTGAACATTAGAATTCCCTGTCCACAAAAGCCCCAATCTTCTTAACTGATAGAAATTAAAAAGATTGTAATGCAAGAGATGAAGGAACATGTCTCTCAAACTCAAAGAGGGCTGTGCTCTGTCAAAACACTTAAATAGTTACCCAGAGTTCAAATAAAGTAAGATGTCTATATCCTGACTTGCACCCAAGAGCTACAAAAGCTACAGTAAATAAATCTGTTAGATATCTTTACATCCATCTATTCACTATTCTCGAGAACTTAAATGGGATGAATGCAGGACTGATAACATACCACACTGACCCAACTTCTCCAAAACCCTGTGTCATCCAAAGATTATTATTGAGGACAAATTTTACTCTGGTAATTCCAGTTAACATATGTCATCTTCAATAGCTTGATTTCTTCACTAAGTCAACAAATTAAGTAAGTCATTACCAACCCTGGACAAGACCTTTCCAGAACAACAGTGGAATTTCATGTAGAAAAAAAGATATGCGCCTAGAGGAACACAATCATATAAAGTAAGTTCATTCTCTGTATCCATTTCAGTATTTTTGGAATATGAATTCTGAAGTAAAAGACACTGTCCCAAGACAAAAACCAAACCCAAACACATCTCTGTAGGACAAACTTTAAAAGCTTTGTAAGAATAAATATCACAGATTTTGGTTAAGGAACTTGCTAAGCATGTATTTACTTTAGTGAATGTACTCGGGACACGTAAAACCAAGACAAACTAGGGAGACAAGTACAAAACACACTGCCAGCCTGCTTTTCCAAGTTTACAAGCATCTATGTTAACAGTTTAAAGTGAACACTATGGCTCTCAGCACTCTTGAAAGAAACACTGTATTACATTTTATGAGAAAAATGTTTTGCATTTATCTCAGGAGAGTCTTCAGAGAAGTACTCCTGCCAAAATTCCTGTACAGAGTATTTCTTTGTTTGGAGCAGTCCTCTCTAGCTAGCTCAGCCAGCCCGTGACAAACACAAGGGAGGAAAGCTATACAAGGGGTGTCCAAAACAGCTCTGTGCACTCGAAAGCACTTCTGAGAGAACGTATTAACTTGACAACTGTGAATCAGAACTTGTTCCATGCATTTTGGATAAAGTACACACTGGAGGATGCTTTCAGATGTTGCCAGGAACAGGGAGTCCTGGGACAAAATGTAGACTTGATAATTAGGTAAAAAGTTTTCGCTGACTTCAGGTTCTGAGCAGGTACAAGTCAAGTAAACTCAAAGATCAGAACAAATTAAGTTTTTCATGTAGAGAAAGAATCAGACTTGGACTCTCACAGGTGAAGGTGCAAAAAGAATTAAGATGTGAACTGTTCTATTTGTGCCAAGAATGAACTGCTTTTCTGATGATGTATACTGCACTATGTGGTTACACATGCCTTTGTAATACCAAAACAATATAGCTCACAGTTCCACCAAAAATAAATACAAGAAAAAACCAAAACACTAAACCCAAAGCTGAGGGAGGATGCTTTAACATAAAAAGTGTTAAAATTTAACAGTTTTTTAGAATTCATGACAAGACACAAAGGAATACAAAAGTTATATTTAAGGTATGGATAGGTAAGGCATACAAGATGGTCTCAAACTGGAAACAGTACAGAACAACCTTCTGTATGACAGGCTTCTGTACAATAGTCTGTGTCGAATATATAAAGAAGCACTAAGCCTGCACTGTAGATGTATAGTGCAAATGATAAGTCAGCAGCAAACTTAGCATGAATTTTAGTAAACTTGCATAGGAGAGAATTGAAAAAAAGAAAAAAGTACGTTTCCAGTGAAGCAGGACTCTGACCCAGCATCAGTGGCATTATGTTTTCAAGTCTTGGAGAAGCTCTGTATTTAGTAAGTTCCAAAACATTTGAACTGACATTACTTGGCATTTCTTAAGTGTGTTAGGAAATTCTACAGATATACAAATACAAGAATCTAAAATCATTACCTCACTTTAGAAGAAGCCTAGACAACTCACTGAAA
Source organism: Falco rusticolus (assembly GCF_015220075.1). NCBI lineage: Eukaryota > Metazoa > Chordata > Aves > Falconiformes > Falconidae > Falco > Falco rusticolus. Next base: position 100,429,883 of record NC_051187.1, read on the forward strand.
TCGGTATACTATGATGTGACCTACAGGCTACCATTTGGGCTTTTGGAATATACTCCTAAGCAGTTGTTGATGTCTTCTTCCCTTGGTTAAAGTGTTACACGTTTCCAACATCACTGTTTTGAAAAATATTGCTGATAAAACAAAGAGTTCCTCTTCCTAATGAGTTTTTCCCAAGCACAGAAAAATTCTCAGGGTAAGAATTCTAGAATCATTTGACACTTACTCTTTGACATCACGAAGCTGATCAACATCCTGAGGTTTTGTGAAATCTGGATCATGTGCCAGTAAGTGAATCATATATGGTACCACATATTCAGGCAGCAAGGACAGCAATTTTTCTAGAGAAACAAAAAAATCATAAATAACCTCTATATTACACACACACTTGCATCACAATAAACACTTTTTCAAAGTATTACTTTTTCAAATACGGACTGTAAAATTTAAACTTGCTTTTTCTTCCTACAAATTTTACTTTTAATGAATCATTAAAAATAAATGAACGAGTTCTGCTACTACAAAAATACTTGGTCTAACTTTAGAAAGAAGGTTATAAAACCTAAAATATCAGAAAACAAAATTTTATTTTTTGAGCAAAACAACTACCACAATAACAGCATTGTATTTTACATGTGTAATTCTCAGCAATGTACAGATAAGTATTTTATGGTTTATGCTAATGCTAAATTAAGTAAATTTAGATTTGAATGTGTCAAATACAAAGATGAGGAAACAAATTACTTACACAGTGTTTCTTTACAAAAAGCAATTTGCTTAAGTTTTAATGATTACTCCTTCCAATTTATTTGACTATTGTATTCTTAACAATTTTACTGAAATACTAACCGTTAGCCATAGGATTCTGTTTAATATATTCTCTTCGTATACTGATGTTTTTGAGCAAGCACTGTCTGGCATGTGCTCTTCTCTCTTTCACAGGATCTTTGGCACACAGAGCAAAGATTGCCATATATTCCAAAGGGAGAAGTAATTTCACAAGTGCCTTATGCAGCTTCTGGGCAAATATCTGCCTCACTTGGTAGCACTCATCCTATAGCAAAACAAAACATAAGAGTGCAACTATAAAAATCTTGATCTTAAAAAAAAAAAAAAAAAAAAAAGGCATTCAAGGTGGAATTTTGAGAAGACATTTTTAAAATATCAACAGGTGCAGCAAAATAAATATTTGAAATTTCAGTAACTTTTGAAAGCTGTGAGGAATAGAAAATACTCAGTGTAGCAGCAACAAAAGCTCAGATGTAAGGACTCTGAACTCAATTAAGAGTCACTTCAATTCAAATGCAGTTACTTACATTAATGACAAGTGCACAGAGCTGGAACTGTTCTGGGGTAATTATTTCATGGTAACAGGGTTCCTGTGCAAGCTTCATTATTGCACTACCAGCAGCTAATCGCAGTCGAGACATATCCGATTTACTACACAAACATGAGATAAAAAATGGAAAAGAAATAAAACCACAACTCACATAACTATCCTTAAATTACTTGCATGTCACTTTTTTTTTTTTTTTACACATCAACGAGATATTAAGGGTTTTCTGTCAGACCAGACCACAGTTCTATAGCTTCAGATCAAGCTAAATTAACCCATCCACATTTGTCAAAATAGGGTGCTCTGCTTTCCCCACAAAAAACTTAATTCCAGTAAAATAGCAAAATGAGAAGAGTCAAATTTCTTGGTTTTGTATCACTGTCTAAATGGAAGCAGCACTTTTGCCACTGATGTTCTCTTCCCTTCCCTCACACTCAGAATGAAGATGAGGTTACCTCACTCTTGGAATGAAGAAGCTTCACCCAATATCACCCAACTCCTAAGTGTGTTAAATCTCATCACTCAATTGTTTTCAAAGACACTCCTGCAGGTCTTTTACTCTCTAAAATGTCTTTTACTATCAAGATAACTACAGGGTTCTGAGTTAGATTGTTAGCAAATTACAAGAAAGAGGGAGTATCAAGCATATTTTTATATTGCCATTCCACTCCTAATATTAAAGAATTCCAACCAGTTCTGGTTTTACCATCCCATTAGCCAACACTGTGCTTACCTTAATATTCTAAAAAAAGCTCCAAAAGAATTAATATTCTGTTAAATTCTACAACAAAATTGATGCAAGCCTGAAAGAAACAAAATCTGACCTAATTCGCTTCTGTTCTGTCAAGTCTCCTTCACTGACGAGCATAGCTGATAATAACCGGAGCGTTGAATTTGCAGATTTTGACTGGTTGTTCTTCATACCCAACAGCCAGCGTACCAAAAGTTTAATTGCTTGCACCTATCAAATGTGAACAAATCCACAATGAGCTTACTTCCTGAAGTTGATACAGCACTAAAACCTACTGCGGTCAAACTGAAATTTCCACAGACCCCTATATATTAGAGCTGATACACTATTAAAGGAACGGAATGAAGCAGTAAATATTTACAGAGTACGGAAGGAAGTAGCAGTCTTTGTGACATCAGGACATTTCAGCTATGGTTCAGTGCCTTCCCACAAGTGCATCTAGAAGATGCAGGATACTTACTACATGATTAAAAATAAGAGCAACTGGATAAACATTTCTATAAATGGCCATAATCAGATTCACCGTAAATAGCCTATAAAGATGAATGAATAAAATTCATCAGGATTTCCATTTATTTCAAGTCTGTTTACAGTCAATAAAGTCAAATTACTTTACCTGTAAGGAAAACTAAAACTTTTGAATTTCTTAATTTTCTCAACATTCAGCATAATTAATATTGGTAAGTGAGGACACCAAAATGCATAGTTCTACCAGTTTTATAACTGCATGTATAATCCAAAAAAATCTAGATTATTGCATAATCTAAGGAGACTTGTCAAGAGTACTCAAAGGGATTTATTCTAATACCCCCCATTATAGGACTTGGAAAAAAGAAAGTTTTAAATCTCAAATATACACATTAGTACTAACAGCAGATCATTCACCTTTGCTAGTACTTCTGGAGAAACTTCTTCATCTGGAGACCACAATTTTCCATTTTTCTCACCTGTTGACTATAGACATTCATGTGAGTTTAAGAACTGGTTCAACCCATACAGAAAAAGCAGAAGTAAAAATGGAAAAAGCTACGGACTAAGCTTTCTTTCACACAAAGATCTTTTATAATGCAATTATCACTGTACTAGCCATTTCTAGAACATTCCTTTATTGACTCATTTAACAAAATAGCTCTATTCCCCACAGAGTTAATAACAGACAAACAGAATAGTAAAGACTTAAAAAAAGAAAGCCTTACCCTGTCATTCATAAGGAGATCTTTCACAATGAAATTTGCAACAACAGATTTCATTGGAGAAGCAAACTGGTCTGGAGCCAACATAGAAATATGACCCAATGAGACTAATGGAGTTATAAGTTGTTCTGGTACATCAGCATTCAAACTTCTACTAAGAGGCTGAGGAAGCAAAAACAAAAAACCCAAAACCTATTTAAAATCCAACTACAGATAAGTAAGCTAGCATACCTAAAAATAATTTTACTGCTGGATTGCTGATGAATTTCAGTTTTTCCATAAGAATTAATAAAGTTAGCAAATCAAAATGGAGAAAGAATGTGATTTCCTAATTAACAGAGCAACCAAAAATTTCACAGGAGCTAAGGGCAAAACAAGTTTTATATTCTCTTCCTGTTTTAGCAATGAAACACATTCAAACCTCGGAGACATGGGAAAAACTCTGACTCAATTCTATTCAGGAGTTGTGAAAACCGGAATCATAACTGCAAATGGCAGAAAATAATAGCAGGTAAAAAAACCTTGTAAACCACCAGATACTTGGAAGGGAAATTCTGATGGCTAATAAAAATGTAAGCCACCAGGATAATTCCGTGCTGCTCTATTACCCAGCACTCTCACATCATATTCTGGTATTAAGGACAGAACATGCACTCTCACAGAAGTCTAAGCACAGATCAAACTCTGTAAGCTTAATTCAAAGCTCTGCACACTTCTGAATTATGCATAGGTTCCAACAGCCAAGATTAAGAACCTAAGATTTTTTACAACTGCAGATTAATAGTGTTATTATTTAAGAGATTACAGTAAAAAGTAGTAACCTCTTTGCTCTGTATAAGGTGACTTTTTGCTTTACAACTTGTCTAAGCAAGCAGTAAGCTAATGTCTGAGCTTACAGTCAAGGAGTTATTCTGCACTAACTTCCTCAGTGAAAAAGTACTGTATGTACAATGACCTTAAAGCATGGTAATTTAATAGTTTGAAAGTAGAGGACGTTATCTCTCATTTAACATCTGCTAAGTGTGTCCTCATGGGATTCAGTGTGGATCATTCCAGCGTATTTAGCTTATTTTCCCCTAACTTTTATGTGTAGACAAAAAGGAATGCCTTAACTATCAGACACAAGAATATTAAAAAATCATGACTGTAAGGCACAAGCATTAATAATTTGCTATCGTAAAATTTGTGACTTATCTTGACTACCATGCACCTGTAGGCTTCCTGACCTCATAAATTGTTATCTGTTAATAAACAGTATGAATTAATGTTAATTACTAGTATCAATTAAGAACAGCAGAAACAAATCTTAAAAACAAAAAAGCAAGACATACCTCAAAGATCTGTGCAAGTTGCACTTCTTTATTTGAAAATATGGCATGTATACAGTGAACAGCTTGTTTTGCCTGATGAGGAGTGCCTCTTTTTGCTTTCTGATGCAAAATCGGAATTAGTGTTCTGTGAACATTAAACAAAATACTTCAAAATGCAATTTGCAGTCTACAAAAAATAAAGCTCTTCACCTAAACAAATCCATCCTCACCATCTTATAAATCAAGCATTCCTTTGAAGTCTGATCAGGAAAGATCATAATCATAAAGTGAAAAGCAGGATGGAATTGTATTTAGTAATACTTGTTGAACATCTGACTGTACACATTTAAGCAGAAAAAAGCCCACAGGGAAAAATAAAACATGAAAGAAAATAACGATCAAAATAAGGCTGTTTAGGAAGCCAAATATAAGGTGGAGGGAACCTGACAGGTTCAGCTAGGGTAAACTCCTGGGCTTGTGTCCTGGTTTCAGCTGGGACAGAGTTAGTTTTCTTCGTAGTAGCTAGTACAGTGCTGTGTTTTGGCTCTGATGTGAGAACAATGTTGATAGCACACCAATGGTTTTAGGTGTTGCTGGGTGATATTTATACTAAATCAAGGACTTTTGGGTTTCTTGGGCCCTGCCAGCGAGAGGGTTGGAGGGGCATTGGAAATGGGGAGGGGGCACAGCCATGAGAGCTGACCCAAGCTAGCCAAAGGGATATTCCATACCATATGACGTCATGCCGAGTATATAAACTGGAGGAAGGAGGAGGAAGGGGGGGACATTTGGCATTATGGCGTTTGTCTTCCTGAGGAACCATTACGCGTGATGGAGCCCTGCTCTCCTGGGGATGGCTGAACACCTGCCTGCCCATGGGAAGTGCTGAATGAATTCCTTGCTTTGCTCTGCCTGCATGCACAGCTTTTGCTTTACCTATTAAATTGTTCTTATCTCAACCCTTGAGTTTTACATTCCTTTCTGATTCTTCTCCCCATCCCTCTGGGTGTGGGGGGAGTGAGCAAGTGGCTGCGTGGTGCTGGGTTGCCGGCTGGGGTTAAACCATGAGAGCTTGTTATCCAAGCTTGGAAGTGACAGGGCTGAAGAAAATCTATGAAAGCTAGGAATAACCACTAAACATCAATCTGTTTATAGGTCTTTACTTTTTTAACTGTGGGCTTTAATTGCAATGTATACTCAAGTGAACAACTGCTTTGTTCTGAGTTCTTGCATTTGAATTCCCTAAAATCTATCTGCTGATCAGAGTCCATCAAAGGAAAGAGCAAGGCAGAAGCCACTTCAGAGATCAGGTCAAGGTTAGTCAGACTGTTCACTTCCACTCCTGAAAGAGCTTTGGAAGGTGGGCCTGTTCTCTGAGAGGCCATCACCCGAGACACTAACTCATGAGGTTTACCATGCAACTGACCCAACAACTGCCACAAGAAAACAGAATTGCCTAGACAGCATCTGATGGAAACATCTGAAAAAAATTCCTTGCTTTCTTGAAAGGCTCAGTAACAGTACAGCATTCACTGCATGGATTATTTAGCATCCAGCCTTCATTGACACATTCTACATAATCAAAATCAGGAACAGGAAGTGGAAGAAGAGCTTGCAGGGTTGAAAGAATGAAGTCTCAAACATTTCCCTCAAAAGCCACACAAAACCCAAAACCAAACCAAAGACCCCTAGAAAAATGTTAACAGTATCCTAAAGTAGGATAATGTCTCTTCTCAAACCTGCTAAGATTCCACAAACTGGATTAAATAAGAACCAAAATAGCAAAGAATTCAGTAAAACTTACCATTAAAGTAAGCTTCAACACCTAACCTACAGTTTTTGTAGCATAAGTACATGTACGTTAAAGGGCCTTTGCCAAGCACTGGTGCATCAGTTACAAACCACACTTCATCACACCCCAACTGACATAAATCTGAAAAAGGTGAAACCTGACATGTTTGTACGCACCTTTACCTGCCTACATCTTTGAGCATGGCCAATGTTCCTACCAGACTCTAGAGTCTGGCAGTCCTTGTCCATGAACTGGTGCACAAACCAATTCAATTTCTATACAAGGAAAAACTTGGGCTACTGCTGGTGAACACTTCAAAGGACAGCAGGCAGCCTGCTCACACAAGTGGTTTAAAAGAAACAAAACAAAACAGGTCACTTGAAACAAACTATCTGGCTGATTCTATCAAATCTTTCATGTATGATAAAGATTTCTGAATATATGAAATTTGGAACATCTACTTGTCCTCAGATGACTTTTTATTTGCATCAGTGTAAACACTGACCTGGTTTTGGTTTTCAGAACTTTAAGCTGACCTGCTTGCAAAACATGCCAAGGGCTAGACCTCCATTTGACAGTTATATTTTTAAGGTATTTGAGACTGTCCATACTTCAGCAGTACCTGGGTAAGGTATGAAGCCGGAAGAAATGTCAGCAATACCTGTTCCTTCAACAGAAGATGACACATAGCAGTGCACAGTCTTGACTAAACTCTCGTAGTGAACTGCAGACAACTGGGATATACTAGGAACCATACTGACAATGGGAATTGCTGGGCTTTTCCTTCTCTTCGCCCTACAAGCATCTTAAAAGGCGTCTCATATGTGAACTTGTAACATTTGTCTTTTGCCCAAAATCTGATTCAAATCCAGAAGAATCACTAAGCTTACATCTTCAATTCACTGAGAATTTAAGGTGTACACTGGTATGCATTTTAGCATGGTAGTATCTGAGAGTGTATTTCAATGCATGAGAACTTGAAACCCATGCTATAACCTGGATTAGTTAGTTACTAACAGGCTAATTTTAAGGTTTTAGATGTTACCCACAAGGTTTTAAATAGTCTGTGAATACTCAGTAGATCACGCAGCTTTAATCAGCAGCTACAGCATGAATTGCATAATGATGACTTAGAGAGAGCCCATTATTCTTTGTTAGAAATTCATGTCTGCTTGGATCTTATTTCCCAACTTGTTTCATAACAAACAGAGCTGTTAACCATTACAGATTATATTTTTGTTCCTTACAAAGATAAAAAAATTGTGTGAAGGACAGGTATGAGTGGAAATGATGCCAACGGAATTAAATCTTCACTGTATCTTTGCTGTTGCTTATTTTGTAACCTGGGAGACATGCTACAAGTTGTTTTTAATGTGTCTATTGTAAGAAGATTTTAAAGAAATACCTAGCATCTTCAACAAATACACAAACATTGCAAGAACACAGAATTTAAAAATGAAGAGACAGAAAGGTAGTGAAGAAATACAAATTATGGAAGAGAAGCTGTTCATATTTACAAGACTATAAAGTAATTTTTTACTTTCGAAAAGTAACATATTGAATAAACTATCAAGAGGCAGAATTCCAGGTATGAAAAACAGCATGTAAAGAAAGGCACTCACGATCTTATCTGTGGCAAGTCTGTTTCTATTTTGTGACCCGTGTTTCTGAAAATCTGTATGGCTGCCTCAGCTACCTTATCATCTTCCATCCTGAGGCACTGCAGCAGAGACTCATAGGTCTCTGCAGAGTGGAACGAGGTAGGATGTGTAAAGGACAGAACCTGTAGATACACATTAAAACAAAAGGTGTATTTGTTCACGGTAAAGGAATCATCAGAAAAACAAAATTATGGCTGTTTATGAGCATTACCTTTAACAAATAGCTACTACATGCTCATATGAGATTATTACATTCAGTAACTGCATTTTGAAGAAGGTGATACAGGCATTTTCAAATAAATTCACCTGTGCTTTGTTCTTCAGGTCCTCCCCTCCTAGGAATATTTTATAAGATACTATATTATTTGAATATGTAGAATTATTTATTAAAATGAACTGATATTCACAAGTATTCATTTATATTCCAATCTACTTAAGAATGCTTTTTTCAACTTAATTTAAATGAACTGAAATCTTAATTTCTCCAGAAGCTACTGTCCCTAGCAGAAAGGGAATCAAGAAGGTCAGTTAAGATGTCTACAAACTGAACATAGATTACTGACCTTTTAATCTAAAGTTAATGAAATATAACACATTCTGTGAAATAGGAGGAATGTCAAAAAGAAACTAAGTGTGCAGAGATTCAAGGCAGGACAAGACAGAACAAAAGGTTATTCCAAAACAAAATTAAATTAAGTGTAGTAAAGTTCAAATAACATAAGGTAGGCAGAACAATGAGAAGTTGTGTGTATTTTGTGTATTCTTTGGATTTCTCTTATCCTGGTTTCTTTGATCAGTTGCCTATTTCTGTGAGTATCAATGTGTAAAATAATGTTCTCAAAGATATCCACATCACAGCAACAAAATCTTCAACCTTTGCAGATTTTTTTCTGAGCTACATTAGCAGACACTACTTCTTTGCATACTTCTGAATAACTATTTCTACCACGGTTGCCATTACCAAATTTGGTGTACTATCTCCCCATAAACTCCACCTCGTTCACTGACACTTCTGAAAACTCTCACTTTATGTAACCTTCCCCTCCATTCCCTCCTATTTTTATACTGACCTTTTGTAACATATTGAAAATAAAGTCTCATTAGTGAGCTGCCAAATCCACCACAGATGTTTTCCAGTTATCTCAAATCCTTCTTTCTCCCCCAGCCATTTCTCATCACCACTACATAGCTTGGCTCTTGAGTTTATTGCTTGCTTTCCTTCCAGTATCATACAGGCCCCAAAGAACATGCCTTTCCTAATTTCCTCATTTCTCTTCCTCTCACTTTACCCCTCTGCACCTTCTTGTATATGACTTCCCCAAGCAGAAACCAATTTCTACTTTAATGGGCATATTTCAACCCTTGGCACCCTTTTCAAAACATAGTCCTTCCAAAAAACCATTATTTCATTATTCCTTTCTCAAGTTAAGTATCAATAACCAAACACTTCTATACATTAAGAAAGTAATTAACTAAAAAATAACTACTAAACCCTGCTAATATTAATTCCTTAGTCACACCACTTTTGTCCCTTCTATTACAAACTATAGATGCATAAATGTAGATTACCTTGAGAAGTTCAAGTCCTGCACGAATAGCAGTATCAGGACTTACACCCTCCTCTTCATCATCAGCTGTCCCCTCTATGGATTTATTCATTAGTTTTACTAGTGCACTGAAGTAAGAGATACAAAAAGAAAAAAACAAATGAATGGTACGATGTACAATGTTAAAGGCTGGAGATAGGAGCCAGATTATGTGTTTTTGACAACAAATGAAGGGAAAGCAACAGTCCATTGTTGGGGGAGGTGTTGTGGTGTTTAGTTCTTGTTTGTTTGTGTGTGTGGGGGGGGGTTAATCAAGCTATTTCATTATTCATTTTCCTTCTGACTTAGCTTTCTGCAAAATTAATTTTTCAGGAAAAAACACAACCAAAACAAACGCACCCCCACCCCGCCATGTTGGCAGCAGAGATCAACACATAGTTGCATGAGTTTCAGAATGTAATTAGGTTGCCAGACAAGTCTCAAAAGAAATCCAAACATTCTCTTGCACAATCCCACAAAAGTTAATTAATTCAACTACTATATGGAAAACTGTGTTGCAGTTAACTATGTGAAAATAATGATCATAAGTTTCACCTTAAGCCCCACAAATAGCAGTTTCACTGGGAACAATATTTTTTAAATCATTTGCAGACCGCACTGCAAAGAAGTATCAAAAAACCCCTGCATTCTCTACACTGCTGGAAATGAAGACATCTACATAAATATATTTTTTAAAAAAAGAAGCACATTTAGTGCTAGGACAGACTAATCTAAATCCCAAGAAAACACTTCTTCTTTGGTCATTTAAGTAATCTTTATAATTATTCCTGAGTTAGTATGATCTTTCAAACTTACCTAATGGCTTCTGAGTCAATATGTACAGGGGCAATTCTTTCCAAAAGAAATTTGACCATTTCCAGAAAAGGATTTGTTGGCTGCTTAGGATTTGCAAGTTTCCGGGCTATCTCTCTCTACAAGAATGTTAGATACAAACAAGAATTATACTCATATTACTTACTACTTAAGCATGTTGAATAAGCTAAATTTAGCAGCTACTTTTAACCACAGAGATTGTCTACCTAATCAGTGAGACATATTTTAAGGGGGGCTGTTTTTATCTCAAAATCTTTCTTTATCACATTATATTGAAAGTAGACATATTTTACCAAATTATTTAAATGTAAGATGCATTTAGGTTTCTTATGAGAGTTCTTCAGAGCTTCTTCAGGCCAGATTCAAAAAGAATGAAGGGAGAGCTAAGTGCAACATAGACAGAACTGAAGTATCTACATTGACAAGAATAATTTATAAATCTGTAGGTAACCATTTTGTATATGTGAGATTTCATAAGCAATAATGAAAAAATTGCATGAAAAACTGTACCACTGCAGATGTGCAGAAGCACAACACTACCTTGGCTACAACAGATGTTCAGAGCTTATATACTTTCCTATGAATGTTTTGGATCCAAAAAAATCTGGTTTACCCCTCTGAATGCCCCAAATGTCATGAACATTACATTCATCTGCTAACCCAGCAAAAGGTGGATAAGAAGATATTTTTTGTTTGGAACAGGTATCTCTAAAAATTTCTCAAAACGAACGACTTCTTGACCTTCCTTCTCCTAAACGGTTGGGTGCTGCAGACCCTACAAACTAGGAAATTGTTCTGTTATGCTGAATTGTCCTCATGAAGAGGGCAGAAACCTTCTCCTTGAAATTGCATCACTGCATTCCCAAAGTGCAAAATTTACTAGTTTAGGAGACATACTCTCTACATCAAGTGGTTAGGAACTAAGTCTGAAGGTCCCTTTCCTAGGCAATTTCATGCAGTGCCATCAGACAATACCCAAGAAGCCTGTTTGTTTGTTGATGCTCTCTATTGTGATTTCTGTCAATGAAATTGCTTGCTTTATTTTGGGACCGTAATGAAGAAAAAAAAATCTGTGATTATTGGCACAATGTGTAAGTCTCTGGAAAAGTCTGAATTGATATTAAGATGCATATTTTCATCGAAGAGGTTAAATGGATGAGAGAAAGACTGACCTCAAAATAACATTCTGGGAAGAAAAATTGGCTGCTGGTACTCAGAAGACATTTCATCAGTGTCAGAAGGCAGTTTAGGAACCTTACCATAAGAGAGACTTGAAATAAAATACTAAAAAATATGTATTAGTCTTTTAGACTTTTATGCTTGATGTTCTTAATCTCAGGAAGGAATAAAGCTAATGCTTTCTTAGGAAGCAAGATGACGATCATAAATTATATTTTCCATAATCACGACAGATTAACCAAAAAGTCATTTTATGAAAATTGGAAATATATAATAACCATATTTAGGTATCAAATGAGACCATTAACTCCAAATAACTGTTCTAAGCACAAATATTTAAGGTATAAAAGCTTGTTTTTCCATTCCCTTACCACACAGACATCTGCTTGTTTACAAGAACACGTAGGGCTAATTAACAGTTCAAGCTGAGATCGAAGTTTCTCATCATCACCTAGAACTTGATTGAATTTCTTCACAAAATCTTGTGCTTTTCCAGGATCGGGAAGATTTTCTGTATGATTAAACACAATTTAACATAAGATAAGTTTGCCTCTTCAGTATGCCATAATTCACAAAGACACAATTTCCAGGAATGCTGTAATAACTGTTTATAGAACTTACTAACACTTACTTGCTATGGTCATCAGCTTTCCAAACATGGCAGCACTGTTTGCTTCTGACTGAGGACAACAGCAAAAACAAACAAATCAGCCACATCTCCTTTATAAAATATACCTTTAAGCTGATCTGTAAGTTCTTCTGCAGCACTACATTCTACTCTGTAATCTTACATTTTCTGGTTTTGTTTTAAGAATAAACACTAGAACAGTGTAACAGTATCATTAGCAGCTTATACACACAGGAAAAGGGGGAAAAAATCTTGCAATATCAAAGAACTGCAAAAATTCACTAATTCACATAATTTATCAAAATCAATTGTTGGGAAAAGACCTCAAAAAAAAACCCCGAACAGTTCTCCCAAGCCCACTGCAACACCAAAACCCCAAAGCAATGCCATTCTAAGTTTCTGCTATTTTGAAGATATGCTTGTAAGTTAAATCTAGTATAGATACTTAAAAACTTTTGTTTTCAAACAAACAAGAAATCATTGCTTTCATGTTACAATATATTCCATTCTCAAAGTAAGTTCTAAAATGAGAAACAAAATAGGCCTGTCAAAATTAAATAAAAACCTTAGAATTTTAAATATTTTTTTTCCAAATTTATTGACCAGTACTATAAAATAATGGTAAACATAAGGAGGCCATATAAACCTTTAAGCATTACTGAAAAGCAACTTTACCTAATGAGAACGGAACATTGTCTACATATGGAAATCAACAGAATAATAAAGTCATACTGAACAAATAATATAGAATTAAAAACACCCAGTAAATTAGTCTAACAGGTCCACTGGATAAAGTATTAATATTTTCAAAACCGTACAGTGGGCTGCTTATGCAAGTCTAGTAATTCTCGTACGTGACTCCTTAGCATGTTCTGGCACTTCCACATCTCATTCAGTGCTCTGCAAAAGTGCAAAACCAGAAAAGAAAAGCTCACCATTTTGTTCATGACAAGAACACGTTGGATGTATTGGTAAACAAGATTGTTTATTTATTTGTCTTAAAATACACCTGCTAGATACAATCAAAACCTACCAAATATTAGAAATACCAATTCCAAACAATGTGGAACCCGTTTTTTCTTTTTATAGAATATCACCTCTCTTACTATTCTACTTGGAACAATTTCACATATGCAGGACAGCCAGAGCATGTCTTATCTTGAAAATAACATTTTCAAAATAGAACAGGCCACTATCAACCAGAATTTAGTTATAGGTGTCTTCGTCGTGGACCTTAATATAGAGCAAACCTGTAAGTCATTCCTGGCACATTTTTAACTCTGCATTGTTATCACTGGATAAAAACGAACAGATAAAACCACTCTTCTCAAATATCAAGGAACGTCTTTGTCTAATGGATGTGTAGAGTTTGCATATACAAAAGGAAACGTTTTGAAACACTACTTGCAAATGATGCCAAGCATCAATTACTTATATTTTTATTGAAATCCTGATAGTACAAGTTAGACAATATAGATGTTGGAAGTCAAGTATTTGCTGAATGCAAACTATACTCACTTGACAGCATTTGGATCCAAGCTAGCATACAAATAGTACAAACACTTCATTCGCTCTTCTGTTTCCAAATTGTGTGGAACAAGATACTGAGCAAAGATTTTCTCTACCAGTAATCTGCAGGAAAAGAATAGATAAAAGCTGTACGGTTCCAAAAGTGGTGATACTTTTCAGACAAGCTGAAAGAACAAGAAATACTGGAAGTCACTGGAACTAGATTTTTCAGCAGAGAAGAAAAAAGTAGTGGTCTTTGATAGAAAGATTAGCAAGAACTGCTTCTTGGGAGCTTTTGCATGTCCTTTCATTTTCACCTCTAAGGGAGTAAAATTGCTTTATTTGTCACCATCCAAATGATCTTTTTTCTTTAGGCTCTGAGAATCTCCCTTTGTTTACTCTCATAGATAACAGAAAGGGATACAGAGAGTAAGAAGCCCAAATAAAGAAGAAAGGATACAAGAATATACCTCGAGGAAGAGAAAAAGTGAAACCTGAAGTATCCTCAAAGGAAAGGTCAAGATAAAACTGTACTACTTCAGAAAAAAGCAAAACATTTGAAACTACTCAGTCATCTAATACAGAAGCTAAAAGTCAGCACTAAAAAGGTGCAGACAAAGGAACACCAAAACATACAACAAAAGCAGCAAAAGGAAAACTAAGTGAGAGCAAACCAAACCAGCAAAAATATTGTCCAATTATCTTTTTTAAAAAACAGCAATACATTAAGTTTTATGTAAAATACAAAACCAGAACTAAAAAGATGACTGTACAGTTCATCTATTTATAGCTCCCCCCAAATGAAAGAACATTCAGACATTAATTTAATCCATAGCAATGAGAGCTGTGCACAATGTTCAGCTATACAATTTACTATTTATGGACAAATATTTTGTGCGTTTCAATTCACAGATTTTGTCACTATGATTCCTAGTAAGTACTCTGTGAGCGCCTTGTACAAAGACCATAGAAGGCAGCACAGGTAAAACACACCTTATTTATGCTCAAAGAAAATTCCAAGAGACATGATGTCAAGGCAGAGACATAAAAGGATGATCATGAATATGGATACAACTACCTCAAGGCATCCTGTTAGTACTGAAGAAAAGTTCACTTTCTCCCTTTAAACATGTATTTTATTTCTGATGACTCCAAAAACTATATTGCTTGGGGAACAGGATCTTCAGATCTCAGGTGACTCCATCTCTGTTTAACATACTAGGAGACTGGAGGCATCACATCTGTCTTACTAATTTATGAACATTGCTCTAGCCCATGTCTCTACTACAGATACAGGTTCTAGAAAAGCTGTCAATACAAATGGCGAGACTGTATCATGCCTTCCCTGGTCCACATCAGTTACAAATAGGGAATACCTCTGGGACACGTATTTCTCCTGCAAGAAAAGTCACTGGCTAGCTTATCAACAGTGGGTAACAGGGCAGTGTTTAAGGTTTGGTTATTTTATTTCATTCCCTATACATTTGTTGTAAAAAAAAAAAGCAGCCCAGAGTATGCAGCTGACCGGCAGTTCTTATGATTAGAAGCTCTCAGCCTTGAGTAGACGTGCACATCAGTAGTCAAGTAACATCAAAAACATCAAGTGACTGAGTGAGATGTGTTGAGAAAGTTTGTTCTATTCCACTTCATGCCTGAATATTGTGTGATACCACACTACTACCTGTTTGAAAGAACTAATGTTATCCCATGCACACAATAGAAAATACTCCAAGGCTCAGTCAGCTATTCACCGTTCCTTTTTATCCTCCTCCCTCACCATGGAATGAGAACAGGCCAGAGCTGGCTAATTGTGAACTATGCTTGTGTGTTTAAAGGATTGAATAGACTCTGTCTTAAAAGATCAAGGAGACTTGAGGAAAACAAAGAATTAGTAGTGAGAGTTGAAAACTATCTTCCAGAAGCTTGGCCAAAATACTTTTCTCTAAGCCACATGCTATTTCAAAAATTAAAGGGGCTGAGTGACAAAACAGGAAAGACAGACAACAGTGGAAGCACCCCTGATATCTCTCCAACTTTTGTTCTACCTAAACGGTCCATTTCTACACAGCATACCAAAAAGAGATGTCTGTGCATATACTGTGGTGCAGTACATGCACGTTGCTCATATATAATGGATTTTAACATGCCAGTCTCTGGAAAGTAGTAAAGGCAAACAAGAAATGGGTAAATGCAAAATTTGACAATTTCTTTCTATGCAGTACTCAGTTACTGACAATCTACTATCACCACAGATTAGTTCCATCAAACAGAATAAATACATGAACACATAATGTAACCATCTTGAATATCTTATTACATGTCTTAATGATTATTAATTGAATATATCATACTTAAACCCACAAATACAGTATGTCATATAACAGCTTTCTCAAGATAAGCATGTATTTTCAGATTATCTCTTATCGCTATACAACTCAAATTAGGAAGGCTTAGGTTGACTCACTTGTCATCAATGCTATTTTGATAATATATGTGCAAAAGTTTATCCTTTATCCAGCTCACTTTCTCTGCAGCATCTTTTCCAGCCTCGGCATGAAGACAATACTTCTTGTATAGCTGGGCAAGACCCATCATAGCTTCTTTTCTTACTCGCCACTTGAGGAGGAAGAAAGGAAAAGAAGGTGGGGAAGTGGTTTTGGTAAATAAATATCAAATATACACAAAATACAGTAAAGAAGTAGAAAGACAAGTGAAAGAAATAGCCACATTCCAACCGCCTATATTTAGACACTTTGAAAGCTGAAAAATGCTGTTCAGATCCTTTAAATGGAATTTTTAAGGGTTTTTTCCCCTGTACTATGCAGATTAAGTATTGTTTGTGTCTCTGTGCTGAGCTAAGAAAATATGGGAGCTAGTCAGTATAAAAAAAAAAAGTCAAGTACAGCTTAACACTTACGCCTGAATAAGCGCCTTCTTGAGCCAGGATTTGGAAGACTTACCTATTTGGAGACAGACACCAACTAGCAGTGGCAGCCTTCTTTCTCCCCACAGCATTACACTGTCTTATAGCAACCTTGTCTAGTAATGGGAGAGCTGGAGCTTAGGCCTAGCTAAACCTGCTAGGGCTTGAACCTGGGCCACTTTCCAGGACAGTGGAAGAGGCCCTTTATGCTAAATCCTCGAAGTAATTGCTGTAAGACTCCAGGGATTCAGAAAAAAGCCAGACTACAACATCCACAGATGGGGGAGTTCCCAGTTTCTAATCCTTGCTTTCTGTGGTCACTACTGTATCCCCTCATGTAAACAGGACGTGCCATTATTAAACACTTTAAGACAAGATCCATAAACTCTCCTACACTGACTTGTGGGAGGAATCATACCAGAACAGGCCAATGAATAATTTAGAGAGAATAGTGTCTCCCTCTGAATGATTTACACAGACAGCCTCAGAAGAAACTTGTATGCCCTCACCATTTAAAAGAAATGCATGAAATTCAAACTGAAAGAATTTCTTCAAGAACACACTAGATGCCAATTTTGGCCTTGAATTCCAAGCACTAAAACCGCTCAAATAATTTCACCCTATAGAGCATAAATGTAGATACTATTATTCACAAGGCACATAACTTCTTCAATCTTGTTAAACTGAGGACTTGTTTTAATAACACTGAGATATTGCACATTTAATCTCTTAATTTTATTGAGTGACTTCCTTTTCTTGAAACAGAAGAAAAATCTAAAAGATAGTATGGCTTACGTCAGCACAACAGCCTCAGACACCACTAGCTGTTTGAGTAATTTATATCAAGAAGGTTAAAAAAAAGATATTGTATTTTGTTACATATTCTTAAATATTAAAACCCACAAGTAACAGGTCAAGATAGTAATGACTTTGACAGTATATAATGTTTTCACAAAAGAAAAAATGTTCATATAAACAGATGTTATTGTTTAACGTCTCTACAGGAATTTGTTGACACAATTTAAAGAAAAGAGGTCTGAAAAAGAAACATTTTTAGAAAATGTATTAGTATTTTTCTGTGTTCAGATATACACCTCCAATGCAAGTGATAGCTTCATCAGATCTCCTACATGAGACAGGAAGGATGGCAAAACTATTGTCAGAAGACAACAGAGAATGTTTGCCACAAATGATTCTAGAAAATTTAAGCCTAAAATGAAAGCAGAGTACTTAACAATGTGTTACAAGGAAAGGAGGTTTGGACTGCCAATAGATTTCCGACCACTGAAACTGCTGTAGAGTATAGAGGTCAGAGCATGCAGAAAGGCAGTTTCAGGCAGAAGATGGGAGGCACTGGACAGAATCCCTTACAGAAGGCTTTGATACTCTATGAAGGCAAGTCACTGAACAGGCGATACAGGTAGGAAAAAAACCCAAACCCCAAGATTAAAAAAAAAAAAAAAAAAAAAGAGTAAGGTGCTAGTGAGAATTAAACCTCAAAGAGCATACAGTCAGGTAAAAGATGAAGGCAAATGAAAATAAAGGGGAACGTAATGATCAGTTTCAAAGGGAGCTGATCAATAAGCACAGCTAACAGAGGTACTATCCTGATTTAATTAACAAAAGAATTTAGACGGTCTTGGCTTCCTTGGTTAGCTAGCTTTATAATTAAACTTCTTCAGTGAAGATTACTGGGCTGAGTTAAAAAAAAAACCAACCTGTTAGTGAAAGTTCAAGACAATCCCTTACCTGTTGGAAAAGCTAACCTATTCCATAGAGCTAAGAATATTAACATCTTAAAATTTTTCTCCTTCACATGGAAAAAGCCACAATGGTTTTTACTACACACAGAGGAGGTGTTAAAACTAACAGCTGCAGAAAAATGCATAAAGAGAAACAGAACATGGGACTCTGTTCCTATGGCTCCTCATTCTATAGTTTTTGACTTCAAAGTCTGTTCTCACGAAGGGACTAAGTCTCTAGACCACAAAAGCTGCTGGGAGAAATAGGAGCAGAAGTCAGCTGTCAAAGCTCTCCTCTAACTTTTCAGATTCTTAAGGTTACTCCAATATAAAGGAAAAGTACCTGAACCATTTTTAGAAACTTTAAATAAAATAAAAAAAAGCTTTTAGATTTTTTTTAAATGTCTCCTGAAACTAATTATTCTGAAAAGTGAAGACACTGGAAAGACTCTAGAGACAGTGCTCCAATGAAAAATTCCTCACCACAACTCTTACCAAAGACTGGATTCCAGTTTTTGGGGAGCGTTTTTTCCCAGACTGACTTTTTCAACTGGACCAGTAAAAATGGATTTGAAAACAACAGGTGGTGGTGAGGTTTGTTTGGGGTTGGGTTTTTTTTGTTTTTTAATAGCTGTAATCATTGTACAAATGCCTATACAGTTAGAGTTAGCTAAGGATGTTTTTTTAAACAAGTAGTACTGTCTTTTAACCAAGAAATTTTATCCTAGAAAAGTCATCAGGCCATCTTTACTAATACTGTAAGAATATGGTCAGGAGAAAAAACTTATCACATAAATGGCGTAACAGCATTATTTAAATTTTCACATTGTTAAAGAAACAAGACAGAAAAGACAGATCAGTGTGTTTAAACAATCCACATTTTACTTCATCCTGTTCCTGTTGGACAAGTATCCTTTTTATAATAATACGTATATTCATTTGATAGATGATACAGACTTGAAAAGAATTAGATGTAGTCAAATGGATGAACGATCATTTTAGAGTTTGCAGTAGATTTATCCAACAGAAACCTGGCTACAAGGGGTAAATACAGTCAGCAGAAGATAATTATTCTTTTGCTTTAAAGAACTCTATTAAAATAGGTATAATGCACTATGTCTGGAACTGAAAAATCCTACACAGAAAACATAAAAGGCAATTACATGAATTACATGGGCACATCAATACAACTCTCCCAAATGGGAGAAAAAACGTAAAAAAAAAAACAAAACACCAAACCAAACTGCAAGTTTACATGTCCTTGATATTCAGTTTATAACATTAATTCTATTTACAAAGACATGCTATATTGTTAAGGTCTACTTCAAATGCTAAGTTGTTGTTGTCATCATTTCTAGTCTAACCTCTATCTCCACTTCTCCTGACGATGTATTTTCATTAAAGCTCTCTCCAGAGATTTTTATAAGAACAATATCATCTAGAGGTGAAGTTATTCTTCACTGATGAGTGCCTGAAAAGGCACCTAACCTTGAAATGCAATCATCAAACCTAAGACTGGTGTGAAATCACTGAGTCAAACACATTAGGAACATTAAGAAACACCACACTGGGTTTAAGGCTGTATGAACTGAAAATCCCTAGCTCCCTAGAAATGAGTATTACAGCTGTACAACTGACTGCCTCTTACTGACAGCAACATGCTAAAGGAGAACAGGCACCATGCAGAAGACAGTAACAATCATCCCATTCTGATCAGGTGGAAGTCCCAGTGCAAACTGGTGGTTGCACTAGAAGTTTTTAGATCTCATCAATGACTTTTTGGATATGTTTGTTGAATGGCTGAAAAAGAAGGAAGGTGGTCTTAATCATTCCTGAGAAATGTGCAAGGTCAAGCTGCAGGTACAACTAATTGAAGAGCTTCTTTATAATAGTGAACATACTGAAAATCAGTATTTCTTTCTGTGCAAAGACGACATCCTTTTCTCAAAATCCACGACAGTAACATTCTTATTTTAAAAGGGGAACATAAAAAAGAAAAAAAATCTTTTAAAATAATTAAAGTAACTAGCTAGATGACATAGTTTATAGAGAGGATGCCCCCTATTCAAAAAGGAACAACAACAAAATCAACATGGCTACACAGCACAGTGAAGTCTGCTATGAAAACATCACCCTCCAAAGAGCATGGAGCCACATCCGATAGAGCATAAACAGGAAAGAGTATAAGCTCTGGCAAGTTGAAGGTAAAACCTTGCTGAAGCACGGCAAAAGTTTCAGAACCAAATTATTAAAAGCATACTAATTAAACATCTTCAGCAAAGCCTCCAGAAGCAGGAAGCCCTCCAAACACTTTTGTACGGCCGAATGATAAGATTTATTCCAGGAGAGAGGTCTGGTTTCTTAAAGTGTCATTAGAAGACATTTTAAAACAAAATAAATAAAATGAGCAGAAAAAATCATCAAGACCAGGTGGTATCCCATCCATGACTTCTACAGGAATTTAGAAATGGTACACCAAATACTAACTATTCTGTGACTGCAATCTGTCAATTAACAGACTGAACACAGCAAATGTGAAAGAAACCAAAGGATCCCAAGAGGAACAGAGTGCCACTCACCAGAACATCTGATTTTCAATGGGCAAACAGGTTGAAACAAAACAGTAACAACAACAAAGAGCAGACACTGCTGAAAAATGAAGTTATGGGAATGAGTCATTACACTTTACATAATGGGAAGTCTTGTCTAAGAAAAAATAAGTTTTAGCAGATCTGTAAGTATATCAATAAAATGCATTAGGATCCAAAAAGTTTCCAACAGTCTCATACCAGAGGACCTTAAAATAAAAATCCTGTTGTGAATTAATTATTAATTAAGAGAGAGGGGACAATGGGTGCAAATAAATGACTTTTTCACAATGAAGGGAACAAAGGGAACTTACTGATGGAGGCAGAAGAAAACAATATGAAAAAATATTAGAAAATTAACTGAACAGTGTGTATAAAATTTACTGAGGTAGTCAGATCTAACATTACAATGAAGAACTACAGAAAAATGTCATGCTACTGAGTTGTTACAACATGAAATGAAAGAAATTCAGACTAAGGCCGGGTTTTTCCACCTGCATTAACTCTGCATGTATAGCAGTAGGCAGCACAGCATATAAAATTATTCAGGAAAGATACTGAAGTCAACACAGATGTTTTCTGAAAATGTCAGCTCAGTGCTCAGAAATAGTGTAAAAGAGAGAATGTTAAAGAATAATAAAAAAATTATCATAAAGTATGTACACAACATGGTGCACACCTTGAACACCATGGCTGAGTCTGGCCACCTTGGTTCTAATAGGATACAGAATAACCAGACAAGAATGATTATAAGCATGCAATAATCAATTTATGTGGAAGTTAATCAGGTGATTCTTTAGCTCAGAAACCAAAGGAGTGACAAGACACAGGATACATACTTACTAATTGTAAGTGGGTCAAAGAATATTTATTATAAAGCAAGAACTATGAGATATCCAGTGAAATTTTCAGCGAAGTTTAAAACAAACAAGTGAAGTTACTTTTTCCACATATGCATTAAACTTGAATTTACTGATGCAGATGCCATGGATGCTTATAAAGTACAAATAAGTTCAAGAAAGAACTTGATAAATTAAGGAAATAAAGTTCCATTGAAAGCTATGATGAACACAATCAAGCAGATTTAAGAAACCCTTAAATCACACATTAATGGAAGCCAAACCTGACCACTATAAAATTATACCATTAGGCTATAGAGACCTTTGGCCTAAATTCTTATGTTCTTACAATATGAATGTGTTCCTCACAAGTCAATGACCTTATTTGCTTGACGTTGCTTGATTGGTGCCTCTATAATATGGAAGCTACATTAAGATGTTCTGGTAAGAAAATTACTTTTTCCTCACAGCATTCTAGTTAAATAGTCAACTCTAAGATTCTGTGGCTTTGTTTTTTTCATTTTACTTTTACCAAATTATCTTAGAAGCAGCTATTCCTGAAAATAAAATTAAAACTTACCCGTTTGTCTAGCGTTCTTTCCCTTACAAAGCCAAGCAGCTGGTCATTGACTAAAGAAAGGTCTCTCTTGCCCGCAGTAATAATTGTAACAATAACATCATGTCGAATGGCTTCTTCTGGGTCATGGGATCTAACCTTCAAATACTCTGTTACAATCAGAAACAGGAAAAGCTTGGGTTTTTTATGTAGATATGATGTATTACGATTTATTAAAGTTAAAACAACTGAATGTCAATCACATATCACAGCCATATAATCTATAACATGTATATCTACATATAACTGCCTACAGGAAACATCTGTTCCAGCATTTTCTATGTTAAATATAAAACAATTATATAACTGTAAATATTAGAAGAATATAAAAGTGAATAGCTTTTACAATAATCTCATTTGCAACAAGTAATCAAGTGAAATAAAGCTGATTATAAGGGGTGAGTTTGATTATAAGCTGAAAATAAGGGGTGGGTGGGACAGTGAGAAGAAATAAGAAGAGCAGAGTCTCTCATTCCCAAAGAACTAAGAAGTTAAATAATAAATGAAAAATACTGACAATTGCTGTAGGTTAGCTTGCATAAAAAAAGAACAGTATTTTCAGTTAAGCCTGAAATTGTACTCATAGTTTATTTTAATGCTGAAGTGAAGGAAGAAACTTCACCATTTAGATCAGCACAATAGCATTTTCTAAACTCAATGGAAGAGAGTATTGCAGAACACGCTGTTTTTAAAAATAAATCAAGATGTTGCACCAATATTTGCTTTTACTTGCCAAAAGTTTCATTAGAATCTGAAATCACTTTAAAGCTCATTCTGCGATGGGTAGCTTCTTAAAGACTCACTCTGACAAAGCCCACACAATGCCATACACTCCTCTCTAATAACTAGTCCTTGTCTTCAGCAGAAAGCTATTACCCAGTAGTTAGCTCTTCCATCCAGCATTGTGCACTGGACTTGATACATTTTAGAACTATACTGCTATGTACAGAAATAATTACATTCTTCCCTGCTCATTTCTTAAATTATTCTAAACCCCTGTATGAGCATCTCACCAGTGAGGTCTTTTGCTAAGTCTGGATGGTTCATTAAACAATGACTGGCGAATTTCACACTCTCTAATCTCACAGGGACATGGATATCATTGAACCTAGAGGGACAGAAGATGATGAATGTTATTTTTTAATTAGCCTTGCAAATCAAGATTATTCTCTATGTAGTAACATGTGTTGATAGTATGTTCCATTAAATATTAGAATAGTTTTATATGGAAAATAATACAATAGAAATGCTTTGAATTTATCTCCATAATGTACCTTACACAAATTTTTATGTTATTTCCTGTGAAATTAAATTAGGACTAAAATTAAAGGATAAATACGCTATATACGGGTGGAAAAGTTGACCAAGTGGATTTTGTCCATTGACTTTTGAACATAATTCTCCATACTCTGTCAACCGTGTGCATGCATATGTGTATATATAAAAAAAACTATAAAAACATAAATCACCATATAACATGTGCCATCTTAAAACATTCACTTATTAAAAAAGTCCTATTCCTGTATTTGCTCAAAAGGAAATATCTCTTCATTCAAAGAGGTAAATGCCAAATAAAACAGATATAGTTGCAGATATAGCTGAATAATATGAAATTTCAGACAATGCTAGCATCTCTCTTGTGTAATTTCTGCTATGTAGTGTGTTGTCTATCTAACCTATATTCCCATAGCTGACACAAATATAGCAGCCGTCCTTCAGGCTTCTTCATTCTAAAAACTAACTGTATGCAATTCTCCGCTTCGAAGATTTAACAAAAGAACTTGTTCAAATACAGCTACATCCTCTAAAAACACAACGAAAAATGTAATACTATGAGTAAATTCAGAACAAAAAGAATAGAAATTTGGAATTCTATCCCCATTTCTCTTACCGCCCAAGAAAGCACTGCCAAAGAGGACGATTCTGTGTGGCCAGATCAGAATCTTTGGAGCCAAAGAGTTTAGCCAGAAGTCGAACAACAGCCAAACGTTCTTCTCCATCATTGCTCTAAAAATCAAAACATGAGAGAGGAACTGTAAATCATTATCTGTAACATCTTAATAATAATTTCTGGCTTCCTTTTCCTTCTGCTTTTATAAGTTATAATAAAAAGTGAGTTTGAAATAATTTCTGATATCCTCAGTCTCCCTAATTAGAGTATTAGATGAATATGAGTAAAAATATAAAAATACCTATTAAGTTAACATATTACAGCTATTGAAGAGATGGCTGTGCTTTGAAAACGTCTTCTCTTCCAGGAATAAAAACCTCACGCACAGTAGTTTGAATAACATACATCCTTAACAAATTAAAAAATGAACGATCTTATTTCTTTTTTAAAACATACTCATCAGACTATTTCATGTGTGTGGAAAAGACACCAATTAAGGTGTTATAAATACATGTGCACTAATAAAAGATATAAGAAATTTCACCAAGTACCTACATCTTGGTTATTTTTGTTAGTTGCCACCACACCCTACATATACATGTACAGGCATAAAATTATTTATTTTGTCTACTTACAATCTTATGGAAGACAAAGGGCTTTTTAATTTATAAGAACCCAAACCCCCAAATCAGAATAAGTTAGCTATTTCCAAGGAGTCAAAAGAAGTCAGCTGACTTGTTAGCTGATTATGATAAATCTGAGAAAATATTAAAAAAAATCCCTCTATTATTAAAACATTATTTCAGAAAATTCTGCAAATCAATACTAAAGCTGACTCACTTGCATTTCTTGAGAAGTCAACACAGCCTAATTACTTTATAAATTTCAAGTGAAATCCAAAGACTAAGTACATATAACTTTTGCATTAGATCATATGAATTTATCATTATAATTACTATATATTGTGTGCAAATATAAGTTTGCAAGCACAGAAAGCACACAATTGTATACAACTTTCCAGTGTCCTTCCTTTAATACTACATTTCTCTTTAAAATAAAGCGTTAAATATGAAATTTTTATCCCTCCAGTAGAACACTTATTTAAAATTCTACACCTCTACACTCTTAATAGCCACACAAATTTTATTACTTGTCCAAAGCTACATTGTAACCTACCTTCAGCTTGAATTCAAGCTGTGGCATGACAGACAGCAGTAAATGAGGATCTATGGCAAAAAGCTCTTGTATCAAGTCAAATACGTGTTCTGATAAGTCACTTACTGAAGACTTTCCCAGTACCAGAACCTGGTTAAAAAACTAGAATACAAACACTATAATTTAGCAGATTTTCCTTCATTAATGCAAACACTATTTTAAAAAAGTGTTTTAATTTAGCATCATTAATATTCTAATTCTAATGGAAGGTATTCAATGAACATTTTTTCACTACATCAAAGCATTTCACCCTTAGTTTTGTCTCAAACAAATTACAAACAAACATTCTTCATAGTTCAGTTCTATTGCTTCCATCAGGATTGCTTAATTCATAGTGATTTCACAATTTAAAATATCAATAACCATCTCACCAGAAAAATTAATAAAACAATTGTTAATTTAAAATGTATATTCATCCAGTAGAAATCGAGGGGAGAAATTTAGTATCTCATTTTAACTTTTCTTATAATTTAAAAACAATCCAAACTGAAGGCCATCAAATGTTGAAAAGGAAGCTTCTCTACTTTTAATTAATTTTAAAGAATGTCAGATGACTTTATGATATGTCTTGTGGTATTTGACAGTAACGTACCAAGGCTGCTAGCAAACTAACATAAACCAAAACACAGCAGCCCAAAATAGGAATGATTTCTTTTGGATTTGTTAAATTTTAATAAGCTTGATATACTTCCTATTAGATACTGTGGGTTAATATTGGTATTATTTGAGCAGTGCAAATGCTACAAAGCTATTACACACTTGAATAAGAAAGTAGGACCAACTCAAAGGTCACTCTATGGACTATCCTGTTTCCAGCTATAACTAGTTGCAAAAACTTTGAAGTAACAGAGGAATTGGAAAGCAGCACTTGTTAGTGAGATTCTTGAGCTTTTACTCACTGATTAACCTTTTATGAATTTGCCTAATTCCCTTTTTAAACTACTCTGACTTTCAAGAATTCTATTGGCTTCAGCACCAACGAAAGGCAACAGAATGGACCAGACTACAGCCTCCGCAAGACTGTAGTAGCTATTTTAAGAGGTAGAACATACAACACTGACATTCAACAAAGGGAATTCTAGTAGAAGGAAGCCTTATAAAAAGCTCATTTCTTTTAGTCTTTATGACTAAAACAAGTTTAGGATGAAAAAAATCTAGTAAAAAGCTGGTTGTTTGAAATGCTTCATCCTAAAGCTTGGTATGAAATGAGGCTGTCTCATTGCTGGACATACGAAACACTAACAATTCTTTTTGTTGCAACAGGATTTTTTTGGCAGTCACCTATTTTAACAGCCTAGATTTAGGCTTAGCTTTAGACTGAGATGGGTAAAAATTAATTTCCTCTTCACTTATTTGAAACACCTTGCATACTTCTTCAACACCAAGCTAATATCCTATTTGGAAAATGTTATTCTTGTAGCTGCATTACAAAATGTGCAAAGAATACTTGTTACTTGTAGGTAACATGGATTAATTAATTTACATACATTGGCAATACATGGTTCAATGGTCTGGACGGTCCTTTTCAACAGGACTTTTGCAAGATCAAATGCTTGTTTATTAAGGTTCTGAAATAAAGAAGATATAATAATAAAATTTTAATAATACAAACTATTTCAGATCAATTTGCTCTCCCAACCTTAAAAGACCATGAATTTAGAAAGATATGTTTTACCATGAACTTATTTGTTTTCAAAGCTAAGTTCAGTTATGTTAATTCCACAACTACAGACCCAGAAAAATCCTAAAACTTTTTTCCATACACTTAAGAGAAATTGAACCCAAAACCATCACTTCTTCTAAGACTTTATCACTCCAATTGTTACCTTTAGCATTGTATTCGTATCTATAGTTTTCCCATGCAATCACATTAAAAAACTTGAAGAAACATCATCACACCTCCACACTTTGATAATTAACGTGCACCAAATTTTGCCACTGAAAAATGAACTAAACCAACTTACTATTTAAATATGGTTTTGTTTCCCCTTCACATACTCATTGAAGGTACACCTTGTAGCAAACGTCAGCTTTTTCTAAATGGTAAAACTGTGCACGGACTTCTCCATGGACTGTACTGTCTGGTCTGTGATAGCCTACCGAAAGCACTTACACTTGGACAGTCAGATGCAAACTTTTCAAATGAACATTTGATTGCAACATAACAAATCTGAACATCGTTTTTATTATCCTTGAGCAAGATAAGAATGTAACTGCACATCTGAAAAATGTGACTGTCCAAATCTGCACAAAATCCAATATGCAGTATCTCATCTCATCTAGGGATTAATGCAGCATGGAGGGGGGGAAGAAAAAGCCACACACAAAAACCCCAAAAGGCAGGTCTTTTAGCTGATTGCCCTGAAAATTACAAATGACTGCAGACAAAACACAGTTAAAGCCTAAGGATGACTGATTCTTGGAAAGACAGTATTTGGCAAGTCTACATTGAGAATGACTCCCTCATGCTCTTTTAGCTAATGAGATGACAAACCAAAAGATAGTTCATCAACTGGTAGTGAAGCAAAACAAATGGCCAAGGGCTCAAACAAGTACCTCCTCAGTCACTACAGCACTAAACTGATGTCTCATTAAAGACGACAGACTGGTACGTATAAACTCTTCTCAAAATCAAACCAGCACAGCTTCTCTCCAAACTTGTTGGCCGGTATGCCTGTATTAAACTAGAGGACTGCCAACCTCATACAGAAAATATATTTTATTTGGATCTTCAATACAGTTTCAAAGATTTCTCTCAGTGACATTGTGTTGGGTTTTTTCCCCTACACAGGCTCACCAGCGCTAAAAAAAATAAATATACACCACACAAAACCCAAACCGACACCACATACATACACAAAAAAAACCCCAACCCAAAACCCACAATCAAACCAGAACCCCAAAACCCCTGAAGAACCAAACACCAAAACAAACTAGAAAAGACATATATCTTGATAAAAACCCCCAACTATTAATCAATAAACAATTAATCAATCTCTTAAGGGACAAAAGAAGCCTTGAAGATCTGGATTGGTTATACTGTGGAGGATGCATAAGAAAATACTGATTTTAAATACATGAAATATATGTTTTTAAGGAATAACCTTGATAGATTGTGAAGAAAAATATTTACTAAATATCGCTGGCTTTAAAGTCAACAAAAAGAACTAGTTTGATGTCCTATGTGGTCTGAGCAAAACATGAAATGCCACACTGCTACTGAAAACCTGGATTCACTATAGGAGAGCCACATTAGCACACACACAGAGAACAATGTACAGTAAAGCCACTTTACTAAAAATGGATATACAAATGAATATAATTTAGATGCTGTGGTAGACTCCATGTCAAATCCAGGTACTCGTATGTTTTGCTCTTTTTTACTGCAATATTGTCTTACAAATGGAAGAGGTTAAAAAACAAAACTAACAAATAAAAATAATTCAAACAAACAAAAAACCCCACCAAAATCTAGAAAGGAATATAATACATTATCCAAACCATGTATTTCAGCTCCTTTACAAAGATGAAAGTGCAATCATCTAGCCACACTGATACTTTTATTATTTCACAGCAGAGAATGACTAGTATTCAATTGCTTTGCACAGACAAACAAGCATTGTTATTACATGTTCTCTACAAGAAAATAAACTGTGCTTTCTGATTTATACACATAAGGAGAAACAATTAATATAATCACAGAATTTCCTAGGAGATCTGTTCATGAAAGGAGAACATAATTACCACAGTCAAACTCTGCTAGGCAGAGCAGACAAAAGAACTTTCTGTGGGTTCTTGTTTTTTGGGGTTTTTTAAAACTACCATGGTAAAACAGTAGTTTAAGTTTTGTTGTTATAGGAAACAAACACGTTAATGCAGACCAAAACACTGACCGAAGTCTGACACTGAGCAGTGACCGCAGCATATTATTTGCTCAGTCATGATGGCCAAGACCCATAAGGACTGGCCACCAGTCCTCTAAGAGATTATAAATATACAGTACAACCCAATATTTACACCAAGTTTACCTCCCTCTATCAGAGCCTTGCTTGAGCATTTCCTTCACTAGGTAAAATTAAATGATTAAGCTAACAATGTTAATGCTAAAGGATCATGTCCATTTTTACTTTGCCTACACCAAATAGTCACAACACACTGTTCCATTGTACAAGGTTTACACCAGGTCTTTGCGTCCTCAGAGCAACGCTCACCATTGTTAACAGCATCACCCAGCACCTGACACACATCTCCACCCCTCTATTCCACTCCTGATCTCTACTGCCTATAACTGATTAGAAACAACTTACAAAGAACAGCGTGTTTTCAAAACTACTCTTTTCCCATTGTTCTGAATAAGAGCCCTCCCTTCCTGTTAGCAGTTTTAATAAAAGACATCATCTCGTTGCTGTCAATAAAAATGAGTTGACAGAATGATATTCCCATCTCATGGTCACAACAGAAGGAATGCAAACTAACCTCAGATGATAGATACTTTTATGTACCCATTGCCGAGATCTCACAGCTAAATGACAATGGCCAAGGCTTAGTCATTCCTGTGCTATACATTTCCATGAATTCCCCCTCTCTAGGTAACCAAAGTAATAATCTCTGCTCTTATGTGCTAATTTAACTTTAATTATGTAGTCATGGATGGAGCTGCCTTAATTTTGTCATTATTTTAAACTAATACATGAACAAACAGAAACACATACTTGGTAATCAAAGCACAGTTCATTTACTGTAGGCTCATGCAATTTTCAGTAAGAAGCACAAGTGTTTTAGCAAAGGAATTTTCTTGGTCAATGCAGGCCAACACCAGCCTACCTCTCACTTCCCCTGATTTCACAGCTAAGGGAGTTGCCTTTGTTGTGCCTTCCAGTTTATTTAGCCATTACGGTAAAGGTAGTTCAAAAGCTCAACTGCAGATCCAGTGACCAGACAGTAAGTCACACAATGAAACCGGACAGACAGCATCAATGGCACTTCACGAAGCTGACTGTAAAGGGGGAGACTGAAAAACCTGTAGAAGTAGCTGCATAGATGAGGCTGAGACAACACCTGCATGACTGCACCAATCTGCTAGGAGGGGCTCACATAAGACTGCTCCAGGATGGGGGGGCATGTCACTTATAAGTGAGCGAAAGGGATGCTGAACTCTGCAAAGAGCAGAAAGCTTATGGAACCCATAAAAGAATATGGAGCACTAAAAGCAACTAAATAAAAAGGCTGGGGGGGAAGCACTACACTTCAGGTAATAATTTGGTTTTATTAAAATGAAAGTTTAAGGGGGAAAGACACTGCAGGGGGAAACAACTAGGGAGTTACTGGCAAGCTGAGGCAAGCAGCAAGTCACCACAGAAGTCTTGTGGAAGTCTTCCCCGTGACCCCCGTGTCATCGTGCCCCCCCCCCCCACCCCCCACCCCCTTTTTTTTTTTCAAACAAATCACCACCACTACCCCTAAACAGCCCCACCCAATAAAACCCCAATATCTTTTCAACGAAAAAAATGCAAACAACCCAAAATCCAAACCAATCAACAACCCACAACCTTTAAGATATAATGTTTTCCTATTACATTTGCTTGAAAATACTTTATTTTTGTTTCAGTACAGAGTTCCTGAGGTAGCAAGCAGGCAGAATCTCTTGATACTAAATAATCTAGACACAGCTAATGAACATCACCAAATTGATTCCCAAAAGAAATTGTCAATCCACTGTTACAAGGCTGGGGAGAAAAAAAAAAGCAGTCGTGACTGCTGAAATGTGTGGAGAGATAAACAACAAGCAAAAGGCAGTAAAAACTGTTATAATGGTTATACTACTATATAGATACTATATAGATACTATGCTACTATAATATTTTATTTTGCAGACCTTGTGTGCAGGAATGAGGTTAATCAAAATCGAGTCCAGCAGCTCCTGAGTTACTCCATCGCCTTCCATGATGATAGAACTCATCAAATCCAGCATATGCATTTGTACCTTCTGGTTGTGGCTATTACTAAGATGATAAAGAATATTATCAATACTAATTTTCAGACCTGATGAATACTAACAGTACTGTTAAGAAACAATGTCTGAAGCTGTCCAGCTTGCCCTCCCATACACTCTCCACATTCACAAACTATTTTGTGCCTTTCCTTTCTTATAGAAAGCTTCACAAACCTAGAACACGCTAGCTTTGCTTTAAGAAGTTAAACAAATCAAAAAAGAAGAAAACAACAACCATGGAAATGCAAATGTAGGTAAATGAGTCAAAAATGAAGTATGTCATTGTAACGTGGACAAGAAATTTTAAAACACATCTGCTTTTAGACACACACCCCTCCATATTTTCAGAAATTTGCACTGATTTTTCTTTCCCTGTATCTCCTTGTTTGGAGGAATAAAGACTTGTTCTGTTCAGACATCTGTATTTGTAGATTATGCAAGGATTCAGCCTACCCCCAAAACTGATGATATTTTGACATTTTAATATAATTGAAGCAATTCAACTTACTTGATAACTGAAAAAAGAGTCCTAAAAAGCTGAATAAAAATTTCATTGCAATCTTCCAACTCAAAGCAGATGTTGTAAGATTTAACCCAAGCTAAATTCTAAAACAAAAATAGGATATTCAGGATATTACAACTTCATATTAAGTCACATAAAAATAATCACATTAGTTACTTTTTTTTTTTTATTATTTAAGGAAAAATATTATATAAAGGACAGTAAATCCTTTGGGGAAGGAGACTGGATATTTGCTGTGCATATAAAGAAATCTTATTACAAAGGGGTTTTGCAATATACAACCAGAAAAAAACCTAAATATAGAATAATCTCATTTCTTGTATATCAAAACAGATTGACAGAAACTGTTGTTATCGTAACTCCGTGTTTCTAGATTTTTTCTTCATGCTATGAAACAATGCAGTTTTAAACATCAATAAAAGGTTTACAAACAAGATACTTTTCCTAAATGCACACTGATAAAACCCCCACACTTCTTGTCAAGAGTAGGCTTTTCTAATGTGTTTAAACAAGTATCTTATATGCTTCTCCCATCATCAATATAAGCAATTTGCATTTTAATCAGCATTTGAAATGCTCTCTTGATGAGGTAATATAACCTTAAGTGTGCATGATACAAATATCAACGTACAGAATTGTAAGATAAAGAGGTTTAATGTTAATAAATACCAATCATTTTAACATGTCCTCAACTATAGGCTGCATGAACTTATTAAATGCAAACAGAATTATAACTACTAAAAGAATCAATTCATTGAACTTTAATGAGTTTGGTGTGATTTACAGAATAAAAGAAGTTTCCCAAACATACTGGCTCATCTGGAAAAAGACTGATTACATTTCTTAGGCTTACAAGCAAATACCATATACTGAAATTTACAATTACTGTGTTACCTCTAACAAGTAAAAGTATCTGTTAAATTGAGGGCTCTTCGTGTCCTCCAAGCCTTTTAATTGTCTTGTAATAAACAAGAATATGTCCTGTCAAAAAACAATAAAATGTTTACAAGCTTGATTCAGCAGAGAATAAAAATACAACCCTTTAGTAGTGACATCTACCCACACTTACAAACTCATGATATGAGAACATTACTCTGTCTTTTTTAGGCCCTGACACAAAGCTATCACTAACAAGACATACTAATTATCGACTTCCTTTACACATCTCTGGCCTTTCAAAGTACTATACTGACTCACAGGACTAAAGCAACATCTCTTTAATAAAACTGAATATCAGCCTAAATGTGAGTAAAAAATTTTTTTCAGTTGGCTTTTTTTTGTTTGGTTTTGGGTTTGTTTATCTTTTTGGAGTGGTGGTGGCTTTTTTTCCTCAGTAAGAGAATGAGGTAGAAAGAAAGCCTTTATTTTATAAAGCATTTTTACCTTAAGTTTGTCATGGGAAGTATATGGAGCTTCAGGAGCATAGATACGAAAGATATCAGCCAAGCAACATGCTACAAGGAGGCGCACATCTTTATTGGGATTCCTGAGGAAGAATTCAGATGCAAGGTGCAAGGCTAATGGGAGATACTGTTGCTTCTCATCCTCTGAGTCCTGGTCCATATCCATGAAAGTTTTTACCACCATCTGAAAAACACAGGAGAAAAAAAAATTAGTTTCAGTGCTTTCTACTTTTATTCCTAGCTACTGAACAATACTTTCTAAATGGATGCAGTGCTATCAGTACACGTTCCACTGCACAATGACAGTACTAAAACTGTTTTGGTAGGAGAAACATCAGAAAAAGTGTTAATCTGATACTTAAAAGCTTACTGAATTTGGTATTTTAAATTAAGACACTGAAAAATGCTTTGCACCTCTGCTTATTTTGCCAATCTTAACCTTAGGTGCAGCACAGAAACTGCTGCACACTGATGAGGTTGGAGATGGCAGCATCTCTTCATCAAAGCAGTCCCAGATCACTTCAAAGTGAAGACTTGCCTCAGTATAGACAGTGTGAGGGGCTGCAAGCCATCTTGTCTAACATACAGGCCCCAGTATAATGCAGCTGCTTTAAGAGCTATGCCAAGGCTTGAGAGGAGCCTAGGAGTCCAGTCTTACACTCTGCCTGTATCAAGGCACAGAGTTCAAGAACTACGTTACATATGCACAATCCTTTTATCTGGTTTAAACAAACTAGACACCAGATTAAGAATTTAATCCCTGATGTAAAATATGTCTAATGCTGCAGATCTATTATTTCTGTATCGTCAAAACTACATCTATAGCCTTACCTACATAATGAAAAAGAAATCAACTACATGGCTTCCTTGTTTCTCCTGGTGCAGCTATGAACTACTAATTCGTACGAAATGCCACCAAAAGTGTTTATTTTTAATTATTATAGTGTCCCAGTTAATTGAAACTTCTCAACATAACTATCTGGCAAAACTGAAAGTGAAAATTTAGTGTGAAGAAACAAAGAAGTTGCAAGTTTAACTTTTGGAACAGGGTTTGTTAGAGGATAAGGATGTCAGCACAGAACCAGATGTACCACAGATTCGTAGTATGACCTTAGCTAAAATCAAGTGTCCTGTTCCTCCATGTCACTTGAGCATCCTTAGGAGTTAAAACTCTGAAGGACAGCCATACTGCATACCAGTAGGATTTAGTATACCTATTACACACACGCAGTAAGAGATGTAAGAGAAAATACAGAATGATAGATCTTGATGGGTTAACTTCACCACTAAAATATTAACATCAAAACACAAGAGAAGACTGAACCCACACAGCTAATAAACACATCTCTTAGTCTTATCACAATTCCTTTGTTATTGTGTCATTCAAATGGTACTAAGGTTGTTCCTCCATTATTAAGCATGCCCCCGCTTCCAACATGAAAACACTGTCTTTCAGCTTTACATCCTCCCTGAGATTTGGAACCCAGTTTTAAACTCAGTAGATCTTATAAATTAACATAAATGTTTGACAGGAACCTTTCCTACAGTATGTTACTTAAAACTCCTCAGTTCCTACAAATGTACGTTCCTTCATGTACATTTCCTTACAGCAAAACCAAAAATCAAGAAAGGAACAGAGCGGAGAAAAAACAAACCCAGAAACAGAATAAAAGAGAACTTTACAGCCACAGCCCATAAAAATCCAAATTCTACCTGCATTGGCCTGGTCCCCTAAAAATATTGTTGAACTCTATTTTGAAGCACTAGCTGAAAGGAATAAACCATTCCTCTATTGACAGCACAGGCCTGTCTGTTATAGCACCACACATCACCTGTCCTTCCTAGATACCAGAATTAAAGAAAACAAAACAGATTCTTTCAATAAGAAAAGATTATTCATAAAAAAACAACCAAACCAAACCAAAAAAACAACAAACCAACAAAAAGAGAAGAAAACCCAAAAAACTAGAACTTCAACCACTCAAAAACCCCCACTACCACACCAAAACCAAAAACCCCACATTAACACCCTCTCTGGTAGTGGCACGATAAGGAATAACAGCCTTTATCTGCAGCGTGGGATTCAGATAACTGTTACTGAAGGCTTTAAGAACAGGGTAGAAATGACTAAAAGATCTGTGGATACTACCTAGAGACTGATGGTAAACTGCATCTGTACCATGTAAACTTGCCCCACTAAAGTTCCTTCCAGCCATTTTACCAATTTTATAGATAAACTGTAAGTGACCTTTTGATCTTTCCCATAAGCCCCATCTCCTTTCTCCCTATGCATATCATAAAATTCGTAACCAGAATACACCCTCCTAGATTCAGATCTCTTTTCAGATTCTTATATTCATATAAGGTAAGGCAGGATGGTGCTGTGAAAACTCATGCAACTCTCCCATTTGTTAACAAAATGTTAAGATATTATGGGATTAAACTAATGAAATTAGTCTTTAACACCGTCTCGCCTGTTTGAAAACACACCAGCCTTATGGATTTTCCTACATTGCTCTTGTATTCAGAAAGAACTGCCAGCAAATATCCATAAAACCTCATTCTATTTCCATGCAAAGCACTCCTTGAGATTTCTATTATAAAATAGCATTTGGGCAGTAATTGGGCCATTGGCAAGCTGTAACTGTGATTTAACGTACTGATCTATGTTTCCTCCATTGTTTCTTTATAGTCCCAGATCTGCTTGTATTTGTGTGCTGTCTTTTGTTATATAATAAAGTCTTTGGTGCATGACGTTTTGTCTACAGCACGCAAAAAATAAACAGAATACTATCTTGATCTTTATCTAGGATCCCAGATACCAAAGCAATAGAAGTAATATGTGTATGGGGTACACCTATAGCATAATGTAAATAATGAAAGTAATAGATAAACAAACTACACAGAGCTATTCCATGGTTAAAAGCATGACATTAAATTCTTGCTAGTGGCAGGACACACAAGATTTGAGAAAGGGAATTAATAAAGACTTGCATTTAAGTACAAATCCATAAATTTGTTGGGTTGCCATCGTAGTTCAACAAAATAATTCTATACTTTTCTTGAATACATGCAATTAACTATATCTAAAATCCTACAGCCTGGGAGAAGTCTCTATAGCCAAGCAGTTATTGGCACTGATTACTTACAATAATTATTTCCAAATTCCTGCTGATCTACATATAAGATTAACTGTTAAAATAGAAGAAAGAAAAAATGTCCAAATATTAAATGCAATATATGTCTGGCTCTTCATACTCACTGGAAAGTCAAGAACTTGCTTAAAATTTTACCAGTTACAGGACTGGTACTTTTTGTTCCCAGTACAACTGAAAAATTAGTCATCAAGCAACCATCAGAGAGCAACTTGAGTCTTTAGAAGTACAAGACACTGCAAATTTGATAAAATCACTTACTCATAATAGAACCGCATATCCTGAAGTACTGCACACTGATCAATAACAGCTCCATGATTTCCTGGGGTACTCCTGTCTTTCTCTCCACAGCCATGTGTTGTCTTGTTTCCCCTATGACATGAACTACCTTCCCTTCCCTCCCCCGTGTTTATACTGCATCTCAATGAGGTCTTGGTCTAGGCCTATAGTTCACATATAGGTTCATAACACAAAGAAACAAAATGGCGATATACTGCAAGTTATTTTCTGTGTTAAGATCTGACACAGAAGTTAGTTTTTATCACCTGGGATTGGTGTTACTTGGAATACACAGAATCAATAGGAAAATTAACATGTAAAGTTAAGCATATTTAACTCAGTCCTTCTCAGAATCTTTCTTAAATTGTATTGTAGTCATAATTCCTACCCTTTGTACATTTCCCATAACTCCATTACATTTCCTGTTACAAATTATGAGCTTTTTCAGAGGCATTTCAGGGAGAAAGAAAAAAAAGAAAAGCAGCCGTATGCAAGTTGCATGATGCCTAATAAATATTGGTAACATCTTATTTAGAAGTTAAAACATCTTCAGAAGAACTGCTCATAATTGGTTCAGAAAGATTTTCACAGTTAAAATTTTTCGCCATACCACTGCAATACTAGTATTAATTGTGACAGCTAGAAATTATCTATTAAAAGAATCTGCTAATGAAGCTGAAAGCCTGAAATAAACTCTACATATACAAAAAGACTAAAGGTCCAAATTATTTAAGGTTTCAAATTATTTTTAAACCCAAACCGGAAACCATTCATGTAACTAGTGATGTATGTAAATGCAACAGTGAAGGAATACAACAAAGCAAGCAAGCCCCCAAAAATTTGACTGTGGTTAACATTTCATTGAACCTGATGGAAGAAAAAAACCGAAAACACCCAAACAGAAAACCCACCAATTGTAGAGAGGAGACTGGTATTGCTACTGCCAGACAGATTTTAGTACAATTATTTTTTTTCCCAAGGATCTGCATGCTAAGAAAATCTTTTGTTCCACTAAAGCAGATTACATTAACATGTCATCTGATCCATCCTAACTACTATTGCTCTAATTGCAACAAAAACCAAACCCCAAAACAACTAAAACCCCACTCCAATTCCTCTTTGTATTAAGGTTTTCATTTTAGGTCTAAAAGGAGCTTCCATTTCTCAAAGTTTTGATTCAACCATTACATAAGTATTCCTCTAGCAGTTTCAAATTGTTATTTCAGAGTTTGTTATTAATTATTATCATGCTAAGCCAGTTTTTATTGCAGGAAGAAGTGATTAAACAGTAACTCACTACTTTTTCGAATTGCTGTATGATTTTCTAACTGAAGACTTGCTGTACAAGTCGAAACAACCCTACTTACAGCACCAATATTTGCTTATATAAAACCCTACAAACTTACTAACAAACTAACAGAAAATTGTTACTGTCCTTTCTGCAAAAAGCAGGAGACAGAACAGTATTATTTAAACATATTAATGTAACATCATTGTTTTCCGAACAACTAAGCACTCATTTTAAACACTAACTGCTAGCAAATACAGCTATTCACATTTCACATTTCCAATTAAATTCATTCTGCAGTGCTTTTGATTTATTGCATCCCCATTATGTTATCACATACTGGTACTCCGGTTAGCTTGCAAAAATAAGAAGTGTTAAAATTACTCTTGAAATTTCCATTATTGCCATTTTTACCATAGTACCTTCAAATTCTAATTACCAGACCAAGATTTTACTCTCCCAGGCTCTGCAAACATGCAAGCGAAACGCTCTGTAACACTGGAGACTATACAGAAATGCAAAAACCTTCATTCAAACTAGTGAGAACAGTTAAACTAAAACTGCTAAGTCACTCTTATAGTACATTAAAAACATACTGAAAATTCAAGAATTTAAAGCTTTGGGGGAGATGTTTACCCGACAGCATAAAAACATGCACTGTGCAAACCAGTCACTCTGGGCTACCCTCTCACCGCCTGGAGAGAAATGCAGGCCACAACTGAATGGAAGCACAGATGTCTATAATGACACCTACAGGCATCAGCTCGGTTTTGCCCTGGAATTCTCTGTGCTGACCACGAAAGCAGCTCTGTGTAACTAGATGCCCAAAACCAGGTGGGTGAGGCTACTCTACCTGCAGCTTCTTCCGAGCACATTAGCCTTTCAACTGCATTGAAATATACACCAGAGGTTGCCAAAGCGTTGTTCAGAGTCTGCCCACACCTCACATGCAGTTTACATGCAGCCTGTTTTCAAAGACAGCAAATCAGCATGGTAGCTTGCCCTTATGTGACTCAGCTGCATGTGGCTCTTGTGCAAGACCTACACCTCAGAATAGGAATACTAACTTCTGCTGTTCAGATCCTGGTTTGCGTTTATTGACCACATAAATTTACGTCCATGTTTTGTCAGATCAGGAAACTCAGCTACTGCTGAAACATACTGATGATTCCAGTATTAAAGGGAGGAGATCTATACAGAGACAAAGAGACAGGGTAATTGGTGTAGACAAAGAAAATACTCAAAGCAGCCAGCAGATCTAGGAAAGTCTTGCTGCAGCTGGCAGGACAAACACAAACCTCCAAGCTAGTTACAGCATGGGGAAGGTGGGTGCAGGCTGCATGTTTTACTGCTCTTACAACAGCTTATTCATAGTATTCCAAAGAAGCAACCTTTAACCACCCATGGCATGAAAGAAGACTAGGGAAAGTTTTTAAAAGTATTTAAAAATTCACCTTGCAATCCACAGAAGAAATTTAACAATTGAGAGAATTTGATACCATTTATTGTTATAGGAATAATATTAGAAGTTCACTTCAGTTTTAAGATTAAACACAAAAGATATTTCGAAGTAAAACTTCCCCAAATTGATGTGAGCCCAGCTGAGTCTTAAAGATCTTGGATAGCTCAGTGAGAGATGCCAAGAGACGGCTGAAATCCAAGTACACCCAAATGCTGCAATTTTGTCATCAGAGCACTTTTACACACACACACACGGTTTAAGTAGTATCATGGATGACCCTTGCCATTATCTATTAACAATCATTATATTCTTTGACTGAGACCTAATTGTAAAACATAGCAAAATGTGTATTTGGAAAAAAATACTTCTACATGGTGCAAATTTAGGATGAAAAGTCTTTCTTCCTTAGATATAGTCCTACCTATCAGCTGGAACCACCAAACAAACATGGAAAAATGGATATTACTGTGTCGATAGAAATAAAAATAAAAGATCTCAAAATACTCAAATCAGAAGGACCAGATGATTGTTATTTCAGAATCTTTAAATACCTGACAAATGAAATCACAAACTTAGCAACACAAGCTTTGTTTGCTTTTCTTTAAAACAAAACAAAAACCCCACAAACCAACAACAACCAAAAAAACCTCCACACTAACACTTATTAAACAAGGAGGATACCAACTGACTAAAAATTAGCAAATGTTAACCTAACCAAGAAAGAAGATGCTGCCAACACATCCAACAAGCTAGTATCAACAGAATTTTATAATACAAACCTAATTTGGAAAGGCTAAATAAACACAGAAGTCAAGAAAAACAGCTAGCACATAAGAAGGGAATTACTTTGCTGACATGATAAACTTCCTTTGATAAGATAATCAACACTCTAGACAAGAAAGAACATGACAGGCAATTTGTCTGAGTGTCAAGAGCAGCATCACACTGAGCCACATGGAAACTGAGGATATTGGAAGAAATGAAACTTAGCCCAACAGTGTAGCCCCTTCCTAAAGTGTTCAACTGAAAAGGAGCTTTTGGACCTGAATGAATTTATTGGTGGAGAAGGATGTTATAGTTGACCCTATTTTCTGTTTCCATAAACAACAGTGGTAAAGAAGTAGGAATGGCACGTAATGACCAACAGTTAGGGACGGGCAGTAGAGGACAGGGTATTATATGAGAAGAACAGAAATACCAAAAATCAATCATGGCTACAATGGTTGTATGCTTAGTGCTTAAAACCAAGAACTTATGCTATTAAGAGCTTATCAGCTGGAAACAACAGGAGAGGAGAAAAGATGGACATTTATTGAGCAACTGTAAAAAGATTATGAGCCAACAGGCTATGAGCATGAAAACAATGGAAATGCAATTGCAGGATATGACAGAAGTAGTATTTCCAGTCAAGGAAAGGAAAAAACAGCAATACAACTCATGAAACACTAAAAATACTAAATGCTGATTTGAAACACATCACTTATATATGATTACCCTCACTGATTAAAAATAATGAATTCAAAATGGGAAAGGTACAGAAGGGCGCTACCAAAGGAGTCTCAAAAGCCTTCTCTTGTAAGGAAATGTTTACAAGACTGGTTTGCTTAATCTACCGAAATAACAGCCAAATAAAATAACTCTTAACATGCCTTAAATACAGGAGTGTCTGTCATGTATGCACTGAAAAAAGACTTCAAGTAGAAGCGCGTAGAAATGGGCCAGCAGCATCTCCAACCTGAGAACTGGGGCTGCTTTCTGACCGTGGAATCCTACACTCTGGAACACTATCCTCTCACGGAGTTTTGCTTTGTGGCCATCTCCTTTTTACGGCCCACATTTATCAGCCTTTGCAAGAAAGAAGTAGATGTACAAATGAGGAAAGGGCCGTATTTGGGTTAGGAAAGCTAAAGACCTCGTTGAATTAAATCTGTCCAGGGACATCAAGGGTAACAAGAAAAGCTTCCATAGGTACATCAGTGATAAAAGGAAGACTGGGAAAAACTTAAGCCCTCTCCAGTGGAAAAAGGGTGACCTGGTTACCTGGGATGTGGAAAAAGATGAGGTACTCACGACTTTTTTTGCTTCAGTCTTCACCAGGGAGTGCTCCAACCACACCACCCAAGCCACAGAAGGCAAAGGCAGGGACTGGGAGAATGAAGAACTGCCTGCTGTAGGAGAAGATCAGGTTTGAGACCATCTAAGGAACTTTAAGGTGTACAATTCCATGGGACCTGATGAGATGCATCTGTGGGTCCTGAGGGAACTGTCGGATGAAGTGGCTAAGCCACTTTTCACCATATTTGAGAAGTCATGGCCACCTGGTAAAGTTCCCATGGACTGGAAAAGGGAAACATCACCTCCATTTTTAAAAAGGGGGAAAAGGAAAACGCAGGGAACTATAGGCCAGTCTGTCTCACTTTGGTGTCTGACAAGATCATGGAACAGATCCTTCTGGAATCTATACTAAGGCACACGGAAAACAAGGAGGTAATTGGTGAACAGCCAACACAGCTTCACTGAAAGCAAACTGTGCCTGACAAATTTGGTGGCCTTCTACAACGGGGTTACAGCATTGGTGGATAAGGGAAGAGCAACTGATGTCATCTACCTGGATTGTGCAAAGCACGTGACACTTCTCACACTCTCCCACATGACACCCTTGTCTCTAAATTGGAGACACATGGATTTGACAGATGGATGACTCAGTGGATAAGGAACTGGCTGGATGGTCACACTCAAAGAGGTGCAGATAACGGTTCAACATCCAAGTGGAGACAGATGATGAGTGGCGCTCCTCAGGGATCAGCATTGGGACTGGTGCTGTTTAACATATCTGTTGGTGACATAGACAGTGGGATCGAGTACACCCTCAGCAAGTCCACCAACACCACCAAGCTGTGTGGTGTGGTTGATACTCTAGAGGGAAGTGCTAACAGCCAGAGGGACCTTGACAGGCGGGCCTGAGCAAACCTCACAACAAGGCCAAGTGCAAGGTCTTGCACATGGGTCAGGGCAATCCCAAGCACAAACACAGGCTGGGTGGAGACTGGATTAGGAGCAGCCTTGAAGGACTTGGAGGCACTGGTTGGTAAGAAGCTCAGCACAGCCTGGCAATGCGCACTTGCAACCCAGAAAGCCAACAGTATCGTGGGCTGCACCAAAAGAAGCCTGACCAGCAGTTGAAGGAGGTGATTTTCTTCTTCCACTCTGCTCTTGTGAGATCTCACCTGGAGTATGGCATCCAGCTGTGGGGGCCCCCAACTTAAGAAAGACATGGACCTGTTGGAACGAGTCCAGAGGAGGGCCACAAAGGCTATCAGAGTACTGGAGCACCTCTCCTATGAAGACAGGCTGAGAGAGTTGGGGTTGTTCATCCTGGAGAAGGGAAGGCCTTGGAGAGACCTTATTGTGGCCTTTCAGTGCTTAAAGGGGGCTTATAAGAAAGATGGGGACAGACTTTTTTTAGCAGGGTCTGTAGCGATAAGGCAAGGGGTAACAGCTTTTAAACAAAAGAAGGTATATTTGATTAGATATTAGGAAGAAATACTTTATTGTGAGGATGGTGAGACACTGGAACAGGTTGCCCAGAGAAGTTGTGGATGCCCCATCCCTGGAAGTGTTCAAGGCTAGGTCAGATGGGTCTTTGAGCATCGTGGTCTAGTGGAAGGTGTTGGAACTTGGGTGATCTTTAAGATCCCTTCCAACCCAAACCATTCCATGATATGTGAATCACAGAAAAAAAAAATGAACTGGAAAGGAGCTGATGCATTTTTGTGAAGTTTTGCTGTTGTCATTAGTAAAACAAAAAGTAGCACTCCATTCCTGGCACTGAATGGTTAGTAACCCCTGAAAGATAAATTTTATTGTCCAATTTCTACGACAAATTCTATCTAATCTATACTCTCTGATGAGAGAGTTAACTGGCTCTGAAAAAAAAAAAAGTTGAACAAAAGATTATACGAAACATATTGTATGCTCTTCAGGGCAAAGACTATTTGCTTCCTTCTTTATACCCTGCTCACCAAGCGAAGCCAATGACCAGCATTTCTAGATGTGACTCAGCTGTATCACAAGAGATGTAAAGCTTATGCAGGAACAGCAATGGTAACCTGTACAGTAATTCCCCTCTGACTAGGCAAACTGTTTAACTGGCTGTTCTTCTCCTGGGGACTTACCTACACTGGGCTTTTCTTTGGAGATTCAGACAACTGCCAGTCACAGACTTGTAATTTACCACTATCTTCACATTGGTAAAATAGCATGTTCTGTATTACTTTACTTGCATTGAGCAACTCTGAGACTATCTTCCAGATGTTAAATTAATCTGACATATGAAAAAGCAGAAAGACTAACTACTACTTGTAATAAAAACAGTATACTGAGCGGTTCACGAATTATTTGAAGTAACTTCCTTGATACACGCATTTTAAAGTAACCCCATAATGAACATAACTACACCACACATACAGCATCATAATCAAATTGGACAAGTATTGTTAACAATTTGGGAGACAGGTTGTACAATTACCCACATGTTGTACCTCTGTAATTAACACACAGCAGAATTCCAGTTCTGCTGTAAATCTAGAAGATTCCTCAAGTAACATAAATGCAACAGACAGGGTCAAAAAGGCTATAAAATGAGAAAAATAAGATGCATTAATCCAAGACGTCTTTTATAGCACAAATTAGAACATGCTATTTAAACA
The DNA here is from genome assembly GCF_015220075.1 of Falco rusticolus. Lineage (NCBI taxonomy): Eukaryota > Metazoa > Chordata > Aves > Falconiformes > Falconidae > Falco > Falco rusticolus. The sequence goes on from NC_051187.1 coordinate 100,474,284, forward strand.
GTGGCATAATACTTTGCCCCACAAAATCAGTCACGTAACATTGACATTTTGATTACAGCAACTTGTATGGACTGCTGCAAGGAAAGGCTGCAAAAAAAGTATACTTCCTAAGATTACAACAGCACAAAAGGAAGTAAAACTGTGTCCTTCCTGCCCAGCAAAAGACAATCCTAATGCTGTTATCCCTGCATGTGATAAATCTTGTACTCTTTGGTCATGAACAAGCCCATAGGAAAAATCAGATTTGTGATGTGCAAAAAAAAAACCCCCAAAACCTACATGCCCTTCCTTATCAGTACAGCTTTGACAAAATATAACCTCTTGTTCAGAATTGAGTATTTTAGACAGTATCATTGACTTAAAGTTTTTGTTGTAGGAAGATCAGGAAGATTCAAAACCATTTTTATACAACCTCAGTTTCTTCACTGCTATATGTAATAATATGAAGGTGCTGCTTCCTGCAAGCCAAATGGTATTTCAAAGCCAAGTCTATTTTGTCTTTAAGCAGGTACCACCATGCTTCATGTAAGAATATCTTGTAAGTTCATTCATATCTGCTGTTGTAACAATGTAAGATCTTTTTCATCTCTCCTCTCTTTGGAAATAGTCGCTATTTTAAGCTATTAAAATAAAAGAGCCCAACCCACTCCACCAAAACAGGCTATGGTTTTGGTTTTTTCTGAAGATGTTAAAATTTGTAATTAAGGAGAAAGTAGATTATCGGCTTTAACGGCCTGGAATTTAACAGAACTTCCCTTAAAACCAGCTGGCTGCAGTACTATCTTTCTTGCAGTTCTGTACACACTGACAGGATAAAAAACACTGAAGGAGGAGGAAGCACAGACAGAAATTCAGACTTATTTGCCAACCAGGAGTCACAGTATCATACAGTTCAAAACCTCTCCCAGTACCTATGATTTTGGTTCCACATGACATGGAGATCCAGTTTAACTACCTACCTGCTGCCACCACCTCCTTATCCCTTTCCCATTACTCACCCTGTCATGCATCTAGCCATGCAGTGCCACTGCCTACTTTACGCTGGCCTCAACACTTGTTGAGTAACTCCATGGGTCATTAACTTACTAACCTGACTGAAAACCACCTCAGAAAACTGTCCAGGACTTATTCTGACAGGCATAGTTAGATCACAGACGACATGAAAACTTCCAGAGTCAGTAGAATGGAAGGTAGATAGAATTCAATGGCCAAGACCAGGGAGGAAAGAATTTAGCCTTCCAGTACCTGAACTCTTAAAAACCAAACTGATAGTAACACAATTTCTTAACCTTAATAGTGGCAAGCATATGAAACCTGACATGGGCAGCTAAATTCAAATCCTACTGGTCCCCCAGAAAATTTATGTTTACCTCTATTCATTAGAAACTGGCCTAAGATATGACCGCTGATCATTTCAAATTCAAGATCTCAGAAACATGCTGTTACAGTAATTTCCAGAACTTGTACGCAATGATATCAATTGATTTATTCGTTTTAATTTAATTATATATTTCCTGGTTTTGTATCATGACTGAGACAGCAGGGGTTCCCCACTTGCCTTCCTAAGCCAGCACTTTTACTTTGCATTCCAGGTTCTTACTGTTCTCATCACATCCTCATCTCATACCTTTGGAGGCAAAGGTTCACTGGAACTGCAACACTGCACAGAGCACATTCACACAGTATTCAAACAAGCACACATGCCTAATTTATACAACCAATGCATAACATCCATAGTGTTTACCATTGGGCTTTTTACCCAGCATTAAGTTCTGTTAGATTTTTGAACAGAAGCTGTTTAGTGAAACATTTCACTGACCGCCTAGACTGATGCACCGATCTTCCCTGACTTAGTCCTTTACAACTTCCTAAAGTCGGCAAGTAGGGGTTTTTTTCTCTCACTATATTCCTCACCTTGATTTTACTGACAGTAAGTCTACAGCCTTCCACTGGATTCACGCCACTCACTTAAATTATTTGACTAAATAGGAATTCTGTGAAGTCTTCCTTGGTTGTGATCAACCAAACCAACTCACCTAACCCTGTTTTCTGTTTCCCAAACAGCTAAAAAGTTTTCAAGAGTGCAGAGTACTATCTAACCTTAGGTCACTGTATGGCTCATCATTACAGAAATTATTTTTTAATCTACTTTTTGTTTACAGTCAGCTTTTGATGCATGACAACACTTGACTTCTGAAGCCAAGACCTTTTAAAACTGCTTTAAAGAAACATTAAGAAATATTGCTAGTTTGGCCTTACCATATGGAAATCTTTTTTTTTTTTTGTTATCCTAGTTTTAAACTATTTCACACAATTTTTCTATGACACGAGCTATAATACTGTGAATCAAACCACACATTTTAACAATGTGCATATATTTCTTCTCAGATAACGAGAAGAGACAGTATACATTTATCAGCACATTATCTCTTTGTACTCATGCTAGTCACCATCTCTTACACATCCATGATTTGAGTCTGCTGCCACAGCACTAGTTTTAATTTTATTTTTTTAAAGAAATTCAGTCTTCAGCAGTATCTAGTCTTTATTATTGGAAAGATCTGTAACAATATTCTTTCCAATTTTCCTGCCAAAATCTAACAATTGTTTAAGTACTCTAAAGAAGGCTCATAAATTGAAACACTGAAAGTCTTCTAAGTTCTCATAAACTTTGCTTCCACATACATAGATACATAACAAAAGAGTATTTGCAGAGGGACTAAAAAGAGCTTATTCTTTAAACATTCTAATGATAATTCAAGACATCATCAGTTAGAAGCATTTCATAAAATAGCCCTTTTCCCCTAGGTATACTAGCAAGTGTTATATATGGCTGGGGCAAAACCAAAAAATTCTTAAAAGCATATTCCCCACGGTGAAGGAGTTTCTGTTTCCATATGAAGTTTCCCAAATACTTTGATAATCGCCTCCAGATGTGAGAGAGAGGATTCTTTATAACCAGCTCACTGCTGTGTGATGATTCATTTCCTCTTCCAAAGAAAAGGTGCCGCTGGACAAGAACAACAATGGCATTTTCATTTCTACTGTGAATTGACTGTAAGGATTCACTTTCAAGTGAATATTTAGGCTCAGTTCTCACAACAAAATAATGTACTAAGAGTTTCACACTGAAACACAACTAGAGGGCTATGCTTTCAGCAATACTGACATTTTAAAGACTATATCCATGTCTTTTTCTACACCATGTGCAGGTGCATCCTGTGGTACACCATACAGTCTCCCTGACTCAGTCACCCAGAAGAAGAAGGCACACAAAGCACATCGTACTCTTTGCTGCTGTGTTCCAACACAATGAAAAAAATGAGACACACAAAAAAAGTATTTTATTCTAAGAAAAGAGTTTTTCTATTTCAGCAATCTTGTAAAGTGTGGTGAGTTGAAAACTCACCATACCTACTGAAGCAGAAAATTATGCAAAGTATTTGTACCTTGATCTCTAGCTCTGATTGCACAGTATGCAATAGTAAGAGCAGAAAGAAATTAAAATTTCTTTCATGGAACTTGTTCAATGACTGGCAATTACACATAATACCATCATACTCAGTAGCATAGGAAGGTATCAAGGTGAACAAGAAAACACATTTCAGCCATGGCATTCATTTTCTGGTTTCTTCAGAAGCTAGATTCCGCTGAGCCTTACGACTGAACATTAGGAGGCAAATCATGTGAAACCCCAATACAAACCTGTATCTAGTGATAAAGCTGCACTGAAAAATTTTGTCTACATGTGTGTCATCTACTGGAGCCTTAATACAGGACTGTCATTAACAGCTATTATCAAGAATGCAGAAGATGTGGGTTTCCATTCATATATGAAAGGCTGGACAAAATCAGAACTGTAAAACTGTAAAAAGTTTTAATGTTTCACAATCAAAACTAATACTACAAATCAGCAACAATAACAAAAAAACCCTAACCAATGGCACATCAAATCAGAACCTGCTCCCCAGAGGCAGTGGCCAACATGGACATCCTGTTCATCTCACCGCCACAAACTCCAGCCAGAAGCTGGTGGCATAGCAGCTACCACACCTACCAAACCAGACACACTTCCGCAAAGAATTTCTATTCAGACAAATTACCTTTCTCCAATGAGGCACTGTTTTGCCAGAACATTTTGCTACCTGTTGAGCACTAATTTCTCTATTATTAACACACACCAAAGAAGTTATCTCTTTAGGCAGCTACCAGGATCAAAAATAGGGCACTCTAGAATGGACTGAAGGCAAAATGCAGACATTGCTTACTCTGTGTGTGGTTGGTGATTTCCTTTCACTTTTAAGTAGCCCAATTAAAAAAAAGTTTCTGGAAATTCTTAAAGCACAGGAAAAAAACTGGTGCATGGAAAACTGGACCTGAAACATATCTGGAGTGTTTCCTGGCTATAAATCTTATTTAATTCTTTAATAAGGAAGAAGAAAATAATGTCTTGTTCAATGCTTGTGCATGAAAAGTACTGTATTGGTAGAATTCATTTAATAAGTTTAAATTATTTTACTTTGAATAATGACAAGTATCCCTAGTAATAAAGACTGATTTCTGATATGTGTTAAAAGAATGAAAAAATATTTTAAAGCAGTTTTCCATTTTTAAAGTTCTCTTTTAAATGAGAACAAAAGGCACCAATATTGCTGATATAAGGATATGGAAGTCAAATACACAGTGCTCAGCAACAGGATGATGCTAAAGACATAATGATTATGTGTAGGATATTCAGTTTCTGAAAAATAAGCCTGGAAAATGAATATGACAAGCCTATGTATTTTATTATAATGCAGGTAGCAAAGAACAATATGAAAAGTCTTCAATAAATTCAACTTATAATATGACCATTATAATTAATCATACCGTCATAAGAAATCAATATTAAGTGTGGAAATATTTCAAATTTAATATATTATTCACAGAAAGCATTTTGGAGAACTTTACATGACATTATTTAAAATGCAATTTTTAATGTTTTTACTGTTCATTTTATGATACAGTATTTCACACAAGAACGTAGATTTGTCCAATCTGGGTATGGGAGTGAGATGCATTGTTTGTCCAAGAAAAAATAAAAATGGAAGAGGCAAAGGGAGGATACTGAGGAAAAGAAAGGAAGATAGAAAAATCCCAGACTTTTCCCCATTCATCTGTGTGTCTCATATCCATTTTTATTTGTTGAATCTTGATATTTACACACAATCACCAGTCACCAGACTATGTTTTCACTTGGCTCTAACTTTGCTAAACATTCTAGTAATATTTCCAAGCCATATAGCAACACTGAGTTGATCAAAAATTATTCCCCATCCAAATTACGTATTCTATTTCCAAAACAAAGACTTTTTTTACCTAATTAAAGAAAAAGATCAAATTACTGCTTTTACAGAGCTCTACTATAGCTTTCTGCAGTAGCAATACTATTTTAAAGGATAACATGTCACCTCTGTCACCACCAGCTGTGGTGGCTTTGTTGATTTCCTGCAGTTACTCTGATTTCAGGCTAATGAAGTCTTGTCTGGGAATTCTCCTCTAATATTTTATGAGCTTTAAGTAACCGAGAGTTCTGCAATTATTTTTTCTATCAGTTCCATCGAATTCTTGCCCTGTGGATAACTAGAGTATGCCTGTATCTGCCGTTCCTGTCCCTCAACATTCCACATATGTAATCACACAGTTTTATAGCTACTGATGTTGCTAAGGGAAGAAGCAGGCAATATATCAGATAAAGTGTTAATGCAAGGCATTTTTTGTTGTTTTTTAGAATGTTTTCAAAACACGTCTGACTTGTTTTAAGAAGTCCCAGTAAGTAGACTTCTTATACTAAAACTTTTATTAGTGAAATACGGATGCCACAAATATCAGACAGTACACTGCAATTTCCTTTCTTTGCAAGAAACAGATTGCAGATGAAGACTTCATGGTATGACCATTCCTACCACAGACATCAGGTATTCACCATTAGACAGACTCCCCAGACCATTCTTGGTGAGTCTACTCACATGACGTGCACTGTGCAGCATTTTCACATTTTAACCTTTACATTCACTTCTGCTTTATTTTGAAGTTTTCTAATTAGCGTAACGATTCCATTATCTAAGAAAACACATGGGAGTTTCAGCAAAAAAAATCCAAATATATAACTATGCAAGGAAGAACTCAAATCAGGCAGACTTCTCAAAGTTACAGGCTGAAAAGTCCTTGTATACCATTTTTATTAAAATATACACTATTTATATGTTTATTTTATATATTTAAATACACTATATAAATTCAGTCTCAAAATTAACCATGCTGAATTTAGATGAAAATAACACTTCACTAAACTATGTTGCTGAAATCAGGAACCTCCAAGCACTAAGTATCATTTAAATAGCTGCCAGCAACATTCTCATAAAGAATGCCTAAAAGAGAAATCACAGAAAATTTTTGAAGGTCTGGCATTCTTAAAAAAGCACTTGAGGCACAGCAGCTCTGTATTTGCAAAATGCTTTGTCATGTTCATCTAGAAAAATCACTCAGCCTCTTCATGACAAAATCTGAGAAATTTCAGCCCCAAGAGTACAGAACAATGTAAAAGTCAATCCACTTCTTGAGGTTATGCCCCTAAAATTACTTTAATACCTAGTTTAATACTTCATTAAAGTATTCTGTTACCCAATAAATCTTACAGTTTCTAAGAGTCTCACAGTACAGTTATTTAAACTTATTCAATAAATCTACCAATACAATAGCCCTGTCTCAAGACAGTGCATACACTGCAACACTGAATAAATTTTGTCCTCACTTGAAATAGCTGGAAGATGAATCTGATTCCCTTTATAAGATCAGACACCTGAAACAATACTAACCTACCCCAAGGATGAACATCAATTTGGTACCCACTGGCAGAGGATTTGGTCATTTCACAAATGTCTGCATCTGAAATGAAGAGACAGTGCCAAAGACAAACCTGAAAAGCTTACAGAGAAGACAGCAAGCCTCAGCCTAAAAAATTATGATTGCCCAGAACACATAAAGCACACACATGATCAAGAGTACTGCATTGAAGTGGCCTGAAGCCACAAGCAAAAATAATGGCTTGTTGGTTTAAAAATTATCTTTGTTTTTGTTTCTCTGACTCAAAAATAGACCAAAGATTCAACTTCACTTGCTCACCTGCAGTGACCTCAGAACAGCAGTCCACATGCATATGCTGAAGATTTAAAAAGCAGCTAAAAATATAAAAAAAAATATTAAAAAGAATGATTGGGAAAATGGGAAAAAGGAGGGGAAGTGTTATCTATAGAAGGACACAACAGATCTCTCCCACATACAAATTCTGCAGGAGAATGACAACTAGTTGACCAGGTGATTGTCAAAATAGACCACTTCATTCTTCTTAAGCATACGTGGGACATTACGTAAGCACAAAATTTAACTTTTAACTAAAAGCTTTCTAGACTATATAGTTACTGCCTTCTGTTTCTGAATCCCGTATAAAGTTCTTATGTTTGTCTTAGGCTTGCATACACAAGACTTAAAATAGATGAAGTTCCATTGCTTTTACTTTCAAATGCCAAAACAGGATGAAACTCAGTTTCATTCATCTTCTGTAGGTTGTTCTTCTGGGGGTTTTCTGTGTTTTGGTTTAATGTTTTTTTTTAAATCTCCCTCAGATCATAGCATGCAGGTCAGCAGCATACTGAAATGGTTTACCAAAAAAACCTGTGGAACGTATCTAGATATGTTTGTTCTCTCACCTTTCCATCCTGAAAAGAAAAATGTAACAGTGCCATATTTTATTCTGATTGAATCGGTGGTGGTGTTTTTGTAGTTTGAAATCAAAACACTCCACAATGCATATTCATAGCAAGAAAGGAAGACTTCAGAAGTGCACTTTGGCCTACAGATTTTAGAGATTTGCAACAGCCTTCAATAGCTGCAGGAGTTCATTGAACATCCTAAAAATGTTGTTGGCTAAGATTTATGCCAGGAGAGAAGAGCTCTAATCTTTAGTGCCTAAAATTCAGGCATTAAGCTGAAGCCATTTAGCACCTTAAAGAAAAGGGCTGAGACCTACTACTTGACTATGAACTTCATGGGAAATTAGCGTAGGAGGAGACAAGAACAAGTTGCTGCCCAAGTAACTTCTATTGAGGAAAATGCTTCAGTATTTGTATTAGACAGTCCCAAAATACTGACACATTCATGGTAAAATTAATCATACAATCCTGTTCCAGATGTTGAGAGCAGAGTAAATAAGTGTAATTTGGATAGGGCTGAAATTCCTAGCTAAGCAGAGAGGCCAGAAGCTGTTACTCCCAGATGCTACTACTGGCACTTTCCTCACTAGTGGTTAAGCACTGCCCTGTACTAAGGACCAAAAAGAAGTGCTAAAGGGAAACATCCAGCAAAGGAAACTGAAGGATGGAGAAAAATGCTTCCTGATGGTCACCTGAGAGCAGTGCCTTGCTCAACTTTAACTAAGCCTATGTCTTTTGCCAGAGCTCACTCTGTTCACACACAGGATAGTGGCAAAATCAAGGGGTAACATTCAAATCAGGTAGCAGCCACCTGCACACAGTTGACACTGCATCTACAACATTTGTTTGAATTTGCTTTAGGAGCTGCTTTCAGATGTCAAAAGGAGGACTTCAGAAGACAAGTGATTCTTGGGAGAGTCAGGTATTGAGAGGCCAAGTAGTAGACACAGTAGTTTTCCATAACTGAATACACTCTTCTAAGTGAAGCATTTTGTATCCTGTATGCTTATCACTTCTCTTGGGTGAGAAAGCAGTATCTCCTAGTCAGCGATCTCAGAGAAGCCCAGGAAAACCAGAACATCTTCCTCCCTCATTTTCAGTATGACAGCTTTGCATGTATTCTGCTCTGAATTAAGAAACTGCAAAGTCAGTTTACAGTAAAATTGGTATTAAGCCTCCATCTAGCTTCCCTTTGCAACATCATTATTATATAGGATCAATGCACCCAAGCTTCTCTTGTCTTGGTCAAGCCTCTGAACATTTGACCCATTGGCCAAGAACGGTATCAGTTACTCACAATCTTTTTTCATATACCATCAAAGACTTGAAAGATAATGAAAGATTTTGAATGAAGACTCACTTAAGGTCTCCAGAATTTATTTACAAACAAAAAGACCAAACCCCAGGAATCCCAATATACTACTGATCGGTGCCATAGATTCATTCCTTAAACATTATTTTGAAGGTTTCCGAATTGAACATTACAAATAAAGGTTTAATTTAATAATACTACAGAATGGAACAACTAAAAACAAGAAGCCACAAACCCACACACTCAATACATGAGTTGAAATCGAATTATTTCAAAGTGAGGATTTGTATAATCAAAATCATCCATACAAATTCATCCAACAGTTTCTGGCAATATTCCCATGCAGCTATTTTCACAGAAGTTTCCATATACAAATTACTATGGGCAAATTTCTCATTGATTGGGAATAAGGTTGGCTGAAGTTTGACAACTACAGAATTTCAATGCATACACCACCACAGAAGAGCAAGCTACTGCCTGGTAAACACTGTCTCTTCAAATAAACAAAATTACATTCAAACATTTTTCAACAGTAGCCAGATTTCTGGCCTATCAAGGAATCCTTAACAATATATTCTGCACAATTCTCAGGCCCTGAAGTGTATGAAATACGAGTTAAACAGTAACACTTAAAGAAGAAGATTTTTCACTTTCTCTGAATAATTCTGGAAGAGCTTCATGTGAAACAGCAAACTCATGGTCTGCTCCTGCTATGAGCCCTGCGGAGTGTTAATAATGCTGGCTTTGGGATAACACAAAAAAAGATTCTACCGCTTGCATTTTATCAGTCCATGCTTGGTGGGGGGTAGCGGAGAAAGCCATTTATGATGCCCATCTGCTGAGTAGTACAATTTTTTGTGAATGTGTGATTACCTGAAAATAAGACTCATTTCCATATATGTGTAGGTATGCATACACATATTCCCCTATAGACAGATACACATCCTTAAGTTAGCACAACTTGTTGTATAAAGAACAATCAACTACAGCAGGCATTAGGAGGGGAAAAAAATAAGAATGAAAGCTGGCATGAAGACAAATCTGTTTGCAAGCACTGGCCTGTACTGCCTACTCTAGTTCAAGTCACAGCACAAGACTCAGTAGTTTGGACTTCAAAACAGGAAAAGACCAGTCTAAACATCAAACACCACATCTCTAATGATAATACTGGTACAGAACTGTGAGCCATCAGGCTTACAGAGGCCTGAAAAACACGGAAACTTCAAATTTTTTCTTTTGCACAAATGGGAATGACAGTAAGGGGAAAAAAAAGAGGAAATCAAACATTCCTAGAGAAAGAAGTGTACATAAGTACCTCTCACTATTATCACACCAATTCTGAAGTCCAATGAAAGCAATCACGTATTAGGATGAATGGGATGATCCATTACAGCAGCTATCAGCTAAAGCATTAGAAAATTCATTGTGGATTCTACAACATCCACATTACTTCAAAATTACTGGCACCAGCACAATCCATGCATTTGCGTATAAACATGGCACTGATTTCAATTGTTTCCAGCCAGAGAACATTCTCCTGTGTACCTTAGTTTCTTTTTCAGACGTGTAAGTGTAGCACATCATTCACTGCACGTACATTTGCAGATCTAAGAAACATGGGACACAATTTTGTACACAGATACTGCTTCACCAAACTGGGGTAGGGGTTTGTAGTGTTTCTTAGGGTCAACCCAAATCTGTCAGACCTGTCTGTCTATTACTCCAGCACGCATGCAACTGATGAGTGATGTTACTGAGAAATCCCTTTTTCTGGCCACGTTACTTTTCAGACAGATCCGCTTCTTGACCCAGCCCACTACACGGCTATATAAATGCACAGAGGAGGGTGGGACTGCCTCAGCCCAATCTTAAAGAGTGCAGTTTAGTGGATCTTTAAGTTGTTTTAATAAGGTCAAACTCAATGAATACAGTGTTCCAAATTAAGCTCATAGCAAGTAACAGTTCTACTACCCCATGACCACCATACAGCTTCTGCCAACAGAAGGAGGGGGTAGTAGGTGAGTCTGCATAAGTCACATTGATCCAAATGAAAACTAACCTGGGGGGGAAAAAAAAGTTTTTTAATAGGATCACTTCCACAATCCAGTATCCTGCAGGCCACAGACACACCTGGGCTGCTGTGTGTAAAAAGATGGCCCACAAGCAAGCAAGAGTACTTCACTGGCTCAAAGTGCTGGTTTTGGTGCATGTGCTTCCACACATTGCAGTAGGGTGAAGCACACCAGCTTTTGATTCCCGGCAATCCTCCAGCTACTGTGTAGCAACTCCATCCTTTCCAACCATACTACCGTTCCCCTCCTTGCCTACAATCACCATGTACCTCCATTTTTTACTTTTCTCCTCTTACTCTTATCAAACTTTGTTTCAATGACTTTGAGAGTGTTCCCAACTCAGTTAAGACAAACAGCTTTGAATCATTATTCTCCCTCAACAGCAATGGCGGCAGCAGTGAAGATAATTGTTTCCTTCCGCAGAAGTAGTCAGGTACAATGGCGTCAGGATGACAAGTTTCCAAAACACAATTCTGGCACTCCATAAAAAGGACTTGCATTTTTTAATGTTTAAATAAACTAACTTGCTTCTGACTATGTTAAAATACCTGCTACGTGGGTCAGGTCAGATTACTAAACTGACTCCCAATTCTCTGCAGAACTAACCTTCCATTACTTACCAAGCCACCTTTTCACCTTTCCTGATGAAATTATTTTTGCCCATAGTTCTGTTTTCAAGCAGAAGATTGACAAAGATGATGAAAAGCAGCGGGAAAACTCTAAACAAATCCTCCAAAAATGCTAACAATTAGTATTTTTCTTATTTCTAAAATTTTGAGGCTAGTTTTAAAATTAATTTTATGATGTTGCATGATGCTAGGCTTTTAACCAAAGTGTTGACAGGCGTTCAATCAGAGAGTATACAGAAACTGGAAGTCCTCACAACCCACGTACAGGCTAAAGTCAGAATGACTCTGAAGAGTCTCAAGACAGTGCAAATTAGGGCACAGCTCCACAGTATGATTTCTCAGGAGGCAGAGACAGTGTAAGAGTCCCTGAAGAAGTCTCTCAAACCAGCTTCATTGCCAGATAAAATAGAGTGGAGAACTCCATCCTCACCTGTGTATCTGAGTATCAAAATCCAATTTTAGCATCAGAAATGGAGTGGCACACAGAGCTGCTACTCTAGGATGACTATGCTCTAATCTGCTTAACAAATTAAACTGAGACCAGGATGGTCCAATGTGCTCAAGAAGCTAAACTAAGAACAATACGTAAAGCTTTCAAAATGAAACAAAATTAAATGGCAGCCTTTTTACTTTTCAATCTGACTGAAGGTGTTTTAACCTTTAAAAGGGAAACAAAGGCTAGGACTGAAAAAGCGTTAATTTTGGAAAGCATAACGCACCATCCCTGCTTTCTCAGCTGAGGTTTAGAAACACAGCCTTTGTTTTCACTCCCAGTTCAAAAAGACTTTACAACTTATTAGGCTTTCTACTGACCTACTGCCGGTTGTACTGATGTGTATATATTCTACAAAGATACAGGTTTTGTACTTGATGAACCCTCCCATTTCCTAAAGCAGAACTCTCCTGATTTTACAGCAGTCTAGACTACCAGTTCCAACTGGTACAGAGCTGAAATCTTATTTCCAGATTTCCCAATTTCCCTTAGACTTCACAGTTATGCCTACTTTCATATTCTACATACATTTTTAAAGAAAAAAACTGTCACTAACAGTTCACAAATGCAACTACTAGACCCTCATTTACTGACTTCACACAAGCAAATACTTCCTTTCTTGCCACTGGAATTTTACTGGTGATAGCAGAAGTGGGAACTTTAGAGAAGGATTAGAAGTTTTTCAGAAATAGTGACACATGCCAATTACATTTACAAAGGATGACTGAATAAGGTATTTAAATAAACATGTATTTTCAGCAAAAAGCTTTAAAGTTGCCTTGCATTTCTTTGTTTTGCTCTGTAAGTGAATGAATGTTAACTGTGCGGTAATTCAGAGCTCAGAGCGAGCCAGTGGTCCAAAAACAAACACGGAGGGCAACCTTCTCCACCTCCCCCCAGATTGCTGAATTCTGTTTCTACCATCAAAAGTATCAAGTTTACTTTGTTTCGTTCTTATTACTGCAACAGCTTAAGAATTAAACTTTTCTTCATTTATTCTACAATATGTTGCACAACTGTACGAATGAAGGGACATAATTTCTGAATGATTCTTCTCCACTGTTTCATGTAAACAAAGTTTTTAAAGAAAAATTATATCCTTTCTGACTGACTAGGACATCAGGACTAAAGCCTAGAGAAAGGCACCACAGTCAGAGTGTGTGAGTTAAGTGACCAAGCATTTTTTTTTTATTTTAAATCACATGAAGGTAACAATTCTTATATTCCTCAGAATTTAATTTCCAGTAATTCCTTACTAAATTACGACTATGGTTTGATTAAAATTCAATAATGAGTTTACTACAGAGAACCATTATTGCATTTTGGATAATTAAGTACATGCATATATTTTCAAATAGTAACAGAAGAGAACACAATTAAAACACAAAATTGTATCAAAACAACAGGATTTACCCTACTTTGACTACTCAAATCCATCTGAAGGTAGTTTTAAGGGGAAATATCAAACAGTAGTTTCCTTTCATCACATTGGTAACACCAGTAACGTCAATCAGTTTCGGTTTTTTTCCAAAGAACAACATATTTTAAAAAACTTTTCACATCCACACTACGGCATCATCATAAGGCTCAAACTGCACATTTTCTTTATACTGGGCACCTGCTAAGTTCAACTAAGTTTTCACTACACAGATTTTGCTTCAGCATTTGTACCATCATCATGATTCTAAGCAGCCAAAATAAACAGAAAAAACAAAATTATTTAAGAAAAATACTATAGAAAACATTAACTAAAGAACCTAGTGATCATCTTTTGAGATTTTTAGCTACTAGTGCATCACATAAGCAGTTTCCATCAAGATGATCAAGGAACGTAGGAATCCTTTGTAGCTATTAAACCCCCACCACTTTAAAGTTAAAAAAATAGTAATATTTTCAAATACCATGCACAGCCCTCTACTAGTCTGTGGGTTGAGAAAGTATTTAAAAGTTTGTGTGCTTTATTTTAGCTTTTCACCTCATTTACTGCTGCTATATGAAATGAATTTTACCATAAGCAGCAAAATTAATGATGGCTGGTTTCCAACAAATCTGTTGCCCATCACCGTTCTCTAAGAGCGCTGCCAACTCACTCCCTTCTGCACTCCTCACTCTCATCCTCCTGCACTACCTGCCCACCTCCTTCTGGGTGCCGTGCCTGGAGAGCTGGACCAGGGCGGGTGGGGTGGGTGGGCAGCACATTCCCTATAGCATTCGAAACACCCATGTCAGAATTAGTTGAATTTATTCCAGCTAGCATAAGGGCTGCTGCCTTTTGAAATGTTTAACAGTGCTGGTCCATTTTCCTTTCTATAAACAGAACTCTGATGTCTCTTATTCTGCTTCGCACCAATTAGACAAATCTTGCATCTCTGAAACCCTTGCCCTACTGTCAGCAAGTTCTGAACTAAAGTAACTTCAAGAAAGATCAGCAGCAAAGAAATTTGAGCGGCTGACCAGATAAAACCTTTTTTCATTAGAAAAGCAAGCTAAACACATTTGCCCAGACAAAGCACTATCACATATACAAAATGAAAAACACAAATATGTTTTCTTTCAATTTTTGAGAGGCTGATTCTCAGGCACTTAAAACTACAGTAATGAGATTTTCATAATAACAACAAGTTTGAAGTTCATCTCTTGTGTTAGATGTGGTGATAGAACAGTTCAAAGATTGTAAGTTATACAATGTAAAAAAAATAATATTGTAAATGTGCAGATCTCCTGCAGATCTGAAGCTATTCCCTGATGGTCAATCAGGTTATTTCCATAGAAGGCCGTAAGAAAGCAGAGAGTACAACTGCAGAGGAAATGGTATTCTTTAATGACTGCAAAGCAAATGCTAATTCTACTGAACAGCAACATAACTACTTTTAAAAAAAAAAAAAAAAAACAAAACACACAAATGTGCATTTTTCAGGTGCTGTAGCCAAGCAAAGAAAGGGGTGAGGGAAGACTCCAGAAATATTTTATTTATGCAAACTTCTTTTAAAATGTTCTTTCTCCTTCTCTTTCATCTTCAGTGTCTGTATCAGTTTAAAAAAGTATTTTTAAATCAAAAAGGCATATGTCTCTTTAATGCTTATGAATGCATTCTGCCAGTACAAAACTTTTTCTCTGCTTCAACAGTTTGGAAAGTTTTGATAAATCTCCTGGAGACAGATGTCATACTTTCTACCATGAGGTATTAGAATGCAACACTAAAACAGTGTAAGGCCTATAATTGCTAATGACTACCAAACAGTGTTTCAGCAAAAGGTGACAGGCTCTATTCATGTAAGACAACAGAGTACCATTAAGATTAGGTAATATAACTGAACAACTGGAAAGAAATGGGAACTCACTGGAGAATAACTAAGACATTAAAAAGGCTGAGCAGTCTTCACAGTTAATTTGAATGGATTTTTCTCCACACCATGGCTGCAAAACTGATCCTAACACTGCAGCTCTGACAGCTCCATCAGATAAGTATGTATCATCTGTCTCACATAAATAAAACATATGTATAGGATATCCCATGCTATCTAGGTACCACAAAATTTTCAACCTTCATTTCTAAGCAGGAACATACTTTGTGCCAATTTCATCTTTGTTTACCTTTAACAGTACTTCATCATGCTTAAGACATCTTTGCAACAGCCAAATTCTGATGTCAGCACAGCAGTGGGAATACAGTTCATTAGTTTACTGCAGCTGCAGAGCCAGCAAACACACATTGCTTTGAGTGACACCAATAATAGGCATGTGGTTTAGATTTCTAGGTAACAATAGTGATTAAAAAGATATTGCAGTCTAAAAAAAAAAAATCATATATGAAGAATGTTTAACATAGATTGTGGACTAGACAAAAGTTTGGTTTCTGTAACTACTAAAATGGCTATAATGTGTACTGTGAATGAATTACCTGCTATTTATTTTGTCTGATTTTCTTTCTGGTAGCAAAAGATGCACATAGGCATTAAGCAAAATAATATTAATTGATTCACAAGTGGACAAGGAAGAAAAGTAACCTCAGATGATGTTTCATACCCCTTCCCATCAATCATCTCCACATTACTGTCTGCAAACCAAGGGATATTTTTTTTTTTCATTTCATAGCACTGTTGTGAGATTAACACTTCATTTATGAGTCTCCGAGCACAGCTACGGCTCTTGCTGTTTTGCAAACTTAGGCATACAAACTTCTCATAAAAATGCACTGATGTGTCAAGGATTTTGCAACCAAACTTTATTTAAAATATCTGAATACACAAAAAGTCTCCCACATTATACCATAAAAATACATACTGACAGGCACACCCACCTGAAGTGACATATCGAAGTATGTCACTTATACTAAAGACAACATCAAAAATCAATTCAGCTGTGGTCTGCTGCAACCTTCCAGTATGACTCTGAGAAATATGTAACCTTTAACAACTGCTTAAGTTTCAATTTCAATGAATGCTCTTTCTTCAGGAGAGGGGGGCAAAACCAGAAATTCCTCATCTGCTGTCATTTATTATTTTATATGCTTTTATCTTATTCACCTCTTTTCCAAGTATAATCCTATAATTCTCAAATCTCTAGTCAACCTGCTCAATCCTGACGTTACAGTATTTGGTAAGTGATTACATACCCTCCTTTCCTCCCTCTCCTTAAAAAACAAACAAACAAACAAACAAAAACAAAACACACAAAACCCAACCTCAACCAAAAACCTGAAGCCATTACTTGGTTCAGTCCACAGAAAGGACTTGCTCTGAAGTTAATCAAGGTTATTTGGTAGAGGAGCGTATTACTCAAAGGCCATCTTTCTTATTTATTGAAGCTGGAAGACTGTAACTGAAGGGAAATATTGCAGGAAAGGAATATTCTATGCCGTGTTTTAAAAGTTTAGTCTGAAGACTCTCACCCTAGCCTCCACCTATTACAAAGTTTCTATAGGAACTTGTGGTCTGAACATGTAAAGTGTAGCAGAATGCACAAGTCACATTTTAGAAATGCCAGATCAGGCATATGAAGCTAGCTTGTCTTTTTTTGTGTTTGGGTTTGGTTTTTTCCTTTTCAGTGGCTCTTCAGTTCCCGATCTTTTGAACTGCAATTAACATGATGTACTCACCTCACAAAGAAGCATTAGCACAAGAATAAAACTAATTATTTCAGGTTTATGATGGAATAAACAAGGGCATAAGGACTTCTGAACTCATCCATTTTGGTGGTCAGTCATCAGAAGTTATCATTCCTGGTTTAGCAACCTCTGTTTTTTCCCCCTTTCAAATTGGGACTTCTTTTATTTCACTATATATTTATCTTATTGTTGCTGGGAAACCATTAAAATAGTATCATACATGTGAAATTGTATGTTAATTACTGATGCACTTGTAACAAAATAAAATTTTGTTAAAATCAGATACAAAACCAAAAGGGTCTCATCATCAGTCAATTTGAAATTCAGTAACATCTGGGTGAACTGGGTGAGCTTACATGGTCTATTTCTCTAAAGATTAATGAAATTGGGACATTTACAAAGCAAACAGCTATATTCCATTGAAAAAAAAAAAACAGGACAAGATTTCTTCTTTGACTAGCGGCCTGTCCCAGTTAATGGAAAACTTGATTGTTGCAAGAGTCAAACTAATTAAAAAGATTAAACTATGAGCAAAATCAAATTAGAAATTTGGCTTTAGGCTTATGTGGCCAGCAAAGCTCAAGAACACTAAACGGCAGTCTGCAGTTAAATACAATTAATGGAAGTTTTAGAATTGTTAGAATAATTAACTGTGGATCACTTCTGTAACCTGGCTATATGACCTCCACAAAACTGATTAGAATTTTTAAATATAAGCATGTAAGTACATGCAAGTCAGAGGTTTCACCCATGAAAATACCCATGTCACCAAGTCTTGCCAGCAAATTGTATTTATTAACTAGTACAATCCAACATACTTAATATGTACACCTTTCCCCTCACACATAGATTTTCTTCTCCAGGATAATAAATCTGTATTTTTTAGTTCTGTTCTAAATAACTACCTAAGCATAGCCAGGTCACATCAAAGGTGCATCTAACTACACAATCTCAGAGAACATCCATTAATTTCTGCAAAAGTATCAGGATGAGCGAAGAGCAACCTTTTCTTCCCTCTCACATACCTCCAGCCTACTCCAAAACATTTAAGTAGAAAATACAACCAACCTTTCTCAATTTTACCATTATATAACAGATGCTTAAAACTCACCTGTGTGTAATATGATAAATTATTAGCATTAACTATTTCTAGTGACATGAGGATAATCTTCCAAAGACAAAGATGCAACAGGCCCAGCAACAAAGAGGCCAACATTTAATAACCAGAGCAATATGCAAAAAGACAATGGGAAGAAGGAAAGCAAGTGTTTGTTTCTCTCTGGCACCAATACATAGCCAAAACCTAAGAAATGCCACGGGACAAGATAAGGAAAATCTCAAGACACACCAAGAGTGTGTCTTCTCCAGGTGATCACAAGCTAGGCCTTGGGGTTGGGTGGCAGGGGGAAAACTGGGGAGAGAGGGTAGAAAGGTATATGTGGAAATCAAAAGAAACTTTCACAGAAAATGCCTTGCCAGACTATCACCATGGGAAAAGCAACAAGAGTGCTGGACTGGCTGAGAAACAAAAGAAAAATCACTCCCCAAAACTAACACAAGCACCCTGCCCGCCCTGCACCTCCCCCCCCCCCCGAAAAACCCAGAATACTAACCCCAGCTTTGATAAAGAACTACATTGCCCTCAATAAATTCTAACCTATGAAACTCTTAATTTCACAAAAACAGGGTTTTACACTGTCTTAAACCTTTGTTAAAAATCTCTATGTTGCAACTAGTTTATCACTCCTTTTCCTTTGGAAGGTTTCAGAAACACCCTTTTTCCTGGGGGTGGGGTGGGGTACTTTTGTATCTTTAGTGTCTGATTAAATGTGCTTTTTACAGATTTTATGGATTAGTGCTGCTTACACCGATATCTATAGGTAAAAGAAAATGCTGCACTGTAGATGTTTTCTTTTTTTCTACAGACTTGTCATACACTTTACCAAACTGTATAGTTGTTGGTACAAAGCTATACCTGAACTTGTCATGATGCATTATTTCTTTTACTAAAAAAAAAAAAATATCTAGCAGGTGAGGTGGTTTTGCAGAAACATACAGAAGTCCTCATCTCTATCTCAGAAGTCAACATTTGCAAACTTTTATGTTCAAATTGACTCTGAAGTTCCTTCAACACTCTAAGGCAGGAGTGCCACAAAAGGAAGTTGCTTTTCCCCCGCTGTGCTGGCACAAGTATTTGTGAACTCTCAGGATAAATCAGGCAAAAATTATTCAGACTAAAATTAACATAGGTCTGGCTTTTGGGGTCTTTTTCCTCTTAAGTTTTAACCCAGATCTGTTTACCCATCCATTTTGGCACGCAGCAAAGCAAATGCTTGTAGATAAGGTACACAACAGAGGCTGGGACAAGCAGCAGAGCAAGCCACTTCTTTTCAGTTCTGGTTTTGCCTACAAAGTCAAGTCTCTGAGAAAGTCAGTCTCTATGCATTTTGGATTCGTGGAGCTATTTTTAGCATACCTGACAATTAAGTACACTACTATTGATCTTATTAATAATTATTACAAGGTTCTACATCAATGACATCAAAATATTCTCTTGTGACAAAGAAAGTGGTATCTGAGATGTAATAGTTTACTGACAACAGTATACAAGTCTGGAATTTGACAAGGCAGTAAAATACAGTCAATTTGAAAAAAAATGTTAATAGTCAGTATCCACTTTGCTGCAAAGCTTCTCTATGAGTTTCTAAAACTTCCTTCAACTATCTTACAGGAAAAAACATATTGCTAATACAATTGCTCTCAACTTGTATTTAGTTGCTGGATAGATTTTGGAACTAAAGGACTACTTGGTGCCTTAGAATTGTTTGTTGTTTTCCACTTCTGTCACCTGTTTAAATAAAAGTTATTACCTCTCCCCACAAGCCTTACTAAATTGACAACCATCTGACTGTCCTGAAACCAATCACTGCATTACTTGAAAAGATGCACTGTACAGAGAAACAAAAAACAAGCAAAAAAAAAATTATTTTCTAGTCAAAGTACAGTAAGCCTCAACTCTGCTACATGCTAGCTGCACAATTAGATTAAACTTACTTGGATCTATTAAACTGCCACTTGTCCCCAACCATAGCAAACCAGTTAAAATCACTTCTTCAATAGCTGAAATTATACATCACATACTGTCCCACTCTAAGAAGGCATCAACCCATCAATGTAATCTAACACACCAGAAATCCCCTTTGACTCCATTAAAGCACCTGAACTGGTGTTTCATTCATTATACATATGCAATCCAGAGGCTTTTCCTTTCTACGTCACCCTCAGTACTCTTCCATTTTCAGGACAGTGCTAATGTTACCATACAGATATATCAAAACACTGTAAAAGAATCTGGCCTACATTTTATTACCCACAACCCCAAGCAGAAAGAGGGAAAGGATAGAAAAACATTCTTTTTAAAAGTCCTTGGCACAAAAGCTGCTGCTCAGGCACTCTGGGACAGGTGCCCAGAATGTCTCAAGTTCCAATAATATGAAAAGCCTTCATTACAAGAAGAGGTTTGGACACAAAAATACAGATGCAATATCAGAAAAGTTGCTAATAAGGACACAAATTTGTAACCAATTAAGTTGACCATGACTTCAATAAGCTAAAAGTACAAAAATTTGCAGGACATGACCCAAAGCCTGGTGGCCAAAACACCAAGTTACACACGCATCTTCTGTAAGACACACAGAGCATCTTTAGATCACGCATGGCCAAGAAGGTGGCAAACCCACTAGTTTCAAGGGCTGATTCATGCCTGAATTTGTACATTCTGCTAAAGGTGGCTTTTATCACTCAGTCATATTTAAAGTTGTGGAAACTTAACTTTTAAGTGAACAAAACTTTTCCAAGCATTTCCATCCCAAGCACTGCATCATCATAATATTCCACATGCCAGAATGAATTTGGTTTCATAGATCAAGTATGTATTATATGATATATATAGGTATATATATTATATATATGATAAGATTAGATAAAAAGCATGGATTTCATAAAGATTATATATGTCTATACAAAAACATAAAGAGTAAAATACTTGTTGGTTTAGTTCGAAACTGTACAATACTTCCAATTTTCTTGATGCTTCAGTGAAGTTAATATCTGACCAAAAAAAATCCTCAAACTCAGATTAAGCAGTACCAGTAAGATAAGAAAAATCTTTCTCTGTTGTTTCAGTGATGGTAGGTCCACTAGCAAAATATTTGTTCCCATTTAAAGTTTGCCTATGGTCTTAAGGTCGTCTGAATTCCTTAACAGTAGTTCATTAAAAAATCTGCTTTTAGCCTGAAAATTATGTCCAACACACACACATGAATTCAGCAAAACATGTCTGTTATCTAAGAATGGCATAGCTCACCATTGCAAGTTCTCCAACAGGGACAAAATAATATACCTGTTTCAATGAGCACCTCAAAACTGCACTCCTCCCCGTTCCACATGGACTTTTATTCAAGGTCTCTGTCCAAACAATCAAAACTCTAGGATCTTCTCCTGTAACTGGCAATATTCCACTGGAGTTTCGAAAATACTAGACTGGACTTGTCCATTCAATAAATCGCAAAACTGTAATTGGACAACAAGGCTCATTTTCAAAGAAACAACTGACATGTGCTTTGTTGCTTTGAAAGCAAAGCACAAAGCCTATATTCTCTTCACATTTATAGGTAAGAGATTTTTTCGATGTACTGACTATACAAGACTGTGATTTCTATTTTTCAGTCTTTGCGGCGTCACTGTTGTGATGGGACACAGATCAACAGATGAGAGAATTATTCCAATCTCTGAAAAATTATTACTACATCTTCACCTGGGCACAGGACCAAATCCTAGGTTACAACAACTTTCTGGTCCAAAGACCATGGCGTTAACAAACCAGCTGTGCCAATATTTGATCGATGCTCAACTTCTCTGGTTTCAGCATAGAGTTAAGAAATAATGCTACTGTATCACTGTAGTATTTCATGTTTCCAGTGGAAAAAAGGAATAAAACCCCAATAAAACACAGAGGTAAGCCTCACAGTCCCCCAGGATGCTGTCAAGCAAGCAAAGATGTTTTTGTAACTGTCCCTTTTGCTTAGGAAAATTTAGTAACTTTACCAAGCACCAGTTATACTGAATAGGAAAGAAACTGTATGTGTTATATCAAATTGCAAAATCTGAGGCAGGTTTTACATATTAAACAATTTCAAAATTAACCTACACACTCCAGAAATTCATCTTTGCTGTTTGTAAACAGTGCTATCTTTTCAGTCAAGAACACCCTTAGCTAGCTCTACTTGTTTCTGCCGCTCAACTACGTTTGCTCAAGGCGCTGGAACCCCCAAAAGCCTTCGAGCTTACCAACAAAAATTATCAGTAACATATCCTGCAATTATTACTTATGATTCCACTTCAGACCCTCCCCAAAACTGTGGATGTATTTCACGTACAAATTAGCAGTTTAACATATCAACTCTGGCTTTGAGGGAGCTCACAGAAGTACTGCCACGAATTACAAAAATGACTCCTCTTTTATAGAAAAGCAGGATCTGCAGGTAAGAAGGAGACATTTCAACTGTGACAAGGAAACCCTGGCAATTCTCCTTTCCAGTGATGAAATGTTTCTCTTAAGAAGCAAAAGTTGCAGGGAAGGGGGTGGTGATCAGGATTGCTCACCTTTAACCGTTTAACCACCTCATCGTTGGTAATTTTATCCGTAATCTCCTTCACTCCAGGAGGATAGTAGATGATTTTACCATCGGCAGCAGGTTTTGGTTGGGTAGCAGGGAAGTCCATCCTGGTGCTGCTGGTTATAAACTTTCCTTCTCCACAGTCCTCTACCGGCCTCTATCGGTCAGAAAACAAAAGTTCAGCAGAATGGAAACGACTTTCTAACCCTCTTTTTCCATTTCTCACCCTCAATTCGCAGAAGGCCCCGCTGATCACCCCGCCGGCTGCGCCCCCCGCCGCTGCCCCCGCCGCATCCTCCCGCCCCAGGCGCGCTGGAGCGAGGCCCTGACCGCCGCCGCCGCCGCCCCCCGCAACTCCAGCCCCTCCATTCCCCTCCGGCGCCTCCTTTCATTGCGGGGCTGCTCCAGCCCAACACCAATAGTTCGGAGCTGACGGTTTTACGACGAAATTTCGGGCTCGATCGAAGGATGCCCCGGGGCCGAGGGCCCGCTACGCCCCGAAGGGGGGCCAGGCGGTGCGATTCCCGGCCCCGGGGAGGGCCCCGGAGCCGGCACGCCGGCCCCGGAGCCGGGAGACGAGGCCTAAACAGTTAGGCCTCAAAACTATCAGGAGGCAGAGAAACCAACAGGAGAGGGGGGAGGGAGGGAGGGAGGCGGCGGCGAGCGCAAACAAAACACCCCCGCCGGCCCCCCCCGCCCGGCGCCGAGCCCCCCGCCCGGCCCCCCCGCGGCGGCGGGAGCCCCCCCGGGGAGGGGGCCAGGCCACTCTCCACTTTCCATTTGTTCCCGCAACTTCATGTCCCCTCAGCCCCTCGCCCCGCAGCCCCTCCTCGCTCCGCCGCCCCGCACCCGGCCGGGCCCACAAAGAGCCCCCCAACCCCCCGGCTCCGCGCACACACCCCCGCCGGCCGCGGGCGACGGAAAGGGGGGGAGCGGGGACGGAGGGAAGCGGGACCCGGAGCCGCCTTTACCTCATGCAGCTCCGGAAGGTGCAGCATTGAGTAGCCTCCGTGCCGGGTGGTCCTCGCTGCTTCTCCGCCACCCCCGCCGGCCGCTGCCCTCGCTGCTCCCGCCGCCTCCCTGCTCCGCGGTGCGGCGGCGGCTCCTGGTCGGGGAGGGGTGGGGGGAGGGGGAAGCTGCTCGGTGGCGGCAGCGGCGGCGGTGGCTGGGGAGAAGGGGGAGGCTCCGGCGGAGCGTGCGCCGCGGGGACACAGTGCCGCTCTCCGTCCGGCCGGGGAAGAACAGCCCGGGAGGAGGCTCCGCGCCGCCCCCCTCCCCTTGCCCGCCCGCCCTCGGGCCTGGGGCCGGGCCCGCAGCGCCGCCCAGCCAGGATCCCCCAGCCCCAGCCCCGGGGCAGGGGCGAGGCCGGCCAGTAAGTCTCTAACCTCGCCGAGCTCCTCGCAGGGCGGCGGCGGGCAGTGCCGGGCACGGCCGCAGCAGCGCTGCCTCCCGCTTGGCGCCAAAACCCCCGGAGCGGCCGGGCCGGGCGGGCGGCGGCCTGAGGGCCGCTCTCCGGCCCAGCGCCGACCCCGTGGGGCGCTGCTCCTGGGCGGCGGAGCGGGCGCCGGCCGGCTGCGAGGGCGATGCCTGGGCGGCGTGAGGCCGGCTGCCGGGATGGCGCCGGGGAGGGGGCCGCCGGGTTCCCGGCTGCAGGGCGGCAGCGCCGTGTGCGGGAGGGGGAGCGGCATGTTTGTGCTTTTTCACGGAGCCGGGCTGCTCATGGCTGCGCTGGTCTCGTCTGCCTGGTCCCACCGGGTGGCGAGGCCTGGCCGGCGTGGTACATCGGGACACGGGGGCAGCGGTGTGCGGGGTGGCACGGGCGCTGTGGCGGGCAGGGGCGGGCGGCCTTGCTGCAGGCAGGCGGTGGGGGAAGAGCGAGAGCGGCCTCGACGTCCAAATTTTTCTTCCTCGTTGTTGGCAGATGCGTTTCTCAAACGTTAATTTAGTTATAAATCTTCAGGAGAAGCTTGAACATGCAGACTGAAGGAGTCCTCGCTAGCCAGCTCAGGAAATCCTTTCGTGCAAAATGTATTTGTAATTTAATAATCTTCCATATTTCGAAGAGATGGGGTATGTCTGGAAAGTCAGTAGCAAAGTGGGATATATCTGTCTGTTTTGAATCTGCATTATGTGCCCTGCATGTCTGAGTATAGGTGGCTATAATGTGTTTTCCAGATGCTCACCCTGCTCAGAGAAGGTGCATGACAACTGAAAGAAGATGACTTTTAACTGATGAAGACTAATTTAGGATGATCAGCTGACTATTCTTGGTTACTCGAACCAGCTAAAAGCATCATTTGTCTCAGTTTTGAAAATCTCTTAACAAATTTTCTATAGAGCCAAATTAAAGGCAGGAGGCTGGGACCAATCTGCATGGAGGGATGGGTTTTTCCATAGGAGCTGTGCATGTGTGATGGGCCTTGCAGGGGCCCAGCAGGGGGGCTGGCATGGCCTGCCAGTCACCCAGTAGAGATGCAGGAGGCTGAGGGGATGGAAAGGGGTAAATCAGATTATGGTGAAGTATGTCAAATTCCAGATTTACAGAGTGTGGGAGGAAAACACACAAAGACTGAGGAGTTCTCTGGTGCTACTTCTGGTGTAATAGCACGTGGGTAAGAAATTGCTCTCCTGCACCTGTGTTCCTTGTCTCACTGCAGTGTTGTCCTAGGGGACTTAAAGCCTTGAACCTCCATAGCCTCTGTGAAACCCGCTCAGAAGGGTTATAGGCTGAGAGTTGCAAGAAACACTCAGGGTATCTGATATTGATTTGGAAACCCAGAAGGGTGTCCCCAGACAAAGCATTTGAATCAGGTTCTGTGTACAGGCTTAGATAAAATGATTCTGTCCAGGCATAAGGATCGATGGATTGGGGTGTTCTCAATGGACAGGTGACTGGAAAAGTGGGATACACAGTTCAATTTTAACAAGGTTGTGCTGATTTAATAAATAAGGCCAACATCAAGCATTTAATCCTTTTCCTAATCCAAACTTCAGTGGCCATTTAGATTTGCCTTAGAGCTGAAGTACCAGACTAGCTATCAACTCTGTCGCTAAATAATATGTACTATCAGAACTACTGTATTTTAATGAATTTGGAGGTTTTAACCTTACACTTGTTATATTAGGTACTTTGCTTCCCAAATCAGATGACTAATATAAACAACTAATCTGGGATAGATTCCCTATTTTTAATACACTTGTATTAACACAATAAATCAGAAGCAAATCCTAGAAGATTATTCTGTAACTAAAAAAAGAAAGTATGTATCAAACATCTATATGAGTGGTCTTCAATTAAAACAGAAAAAGAGAGAATGTAAGTTAGTAAAAATGATGCAAGAAATAAATCTAAAGTGACCTTTCCTGAGGTTTTTTATGACCCAAGCATAAAGCTAGGAAGATGTTAGGCAGACTTCTCTTTGGGCAGAATTGAAGTATTGCTACGGGTGTTATATTCTAGAAATTTCACCTAAGTCTCTGAACTTCCTGGGTTTTGTTTATTTTCAAGTATTATTTCATTGTTAGTGAAAAGCAGTATTTTATGTATATCATTAATAGGACCTACGATGTCATAATATTTTCTTGTAATCTTGTGGTTACAAGTTTTTCACAGACACCATCTTTACCTAGAAATTTTTATACAACAAGTCATGAAGTAGGAATAAGAATGAAGAGGTAAAGGGCTGCACTCCCACAACTGGCTTTTAGTCTAATGACAAACACAGTACAGAGCCTCTAGTATGCACTTGTAGTCACTTTTATTTTCTCCAGAAGAGTAACTCTTGCATTCTAAGGTATTTGTACATTGAAACTAACTCATAGTTAGATGTGACAGTTCGAAGTTTTCACTTGAAAGTGCCAGCCAGTTTGCTCATTCAATTAAAATTGTATTTCATTGTGAGCAAGTTGTTTGTGAAGCCCTACACTGGAGTACTCATGATTGTAGACCAAGATAACTTTCTCTTCTTGCAGACTTCAGATAAATAGTGAAGTTAGAAATTACTGTGGAGTAGTGTTCACAGATTTTTAATCCTTGGGAACTTGTATCTGCAGCATAATACAGAAAAAGTCCTGAAATACATCAGTAGAAAGTTGAGTATCTAGGAGAGGTTCACATAGATTTCTGCTTTGACAGGTAGTGATTAGTCAGCACTATGGAAACTTTGACCACTCCTCAGTGTCAATGTTGTTGGGAGTCCTTAGCCATTAAACGTAGGTGCAGTCTCTGCTGGTAGGCTGTTCAATTCCTGCTATAATTTGCTGTCTGACTGTAAGTTCTGGTATCAACATAACCTTACAGATGCACTCTAGGCCCACAGCAGGAGTATTTTGCCAGCGTATTGGTATAAAACTGTCAGAGCACTTTCAGGATAGCCATTAATTTGGACACTGTTACTCAGATATATGGTGTTTTGAATGAGTCTTGGACAAATTGCGATCCGCAAAGTGGTTGAGAGAGTAGGTGCAAATTCTGTAATCATGGGATGATTAGGCAATGGTCCCATCTCTCAGAAGAGGAGCAGCAGGATTTGTACTTCTACACCATTTGAAATTCTAAAGGGCTAAAACAAAACGTGTGGTTCTGATATCACACCCAATTAAGGGATGTATGAATGAACACTTAACTGCCAATTAGCTTGAATATATTTGTGGCATTTTCAGAATGTGCTAACATAAAAGCTTCAGATAATCTGACCTGTGGTACTCTTAATCTGAATAGTCCTGAAATCTGCTTGCAGATATGATTACAGCTGCGAGTGTCTGGTTTGTTGCCTTTGCTTGTTTGACCTTCACCCTTCTAATTTAAGCAGGCAGCTGAGATCTGACTTGAACTCTGCTTCTTGTACAGCTGTAGCCAGGTTCACATGATCCCTTGAGTTTTAATGGATGGCTCTGTCTAATAATAAGACCCAGTCCTTTAGTCTTTGCTCAGATCTTATTGAGTTCCTACCAGGACAGATTTCTGTTGGAATTTATTTACTTTTACTCCCATTGTTTTTATTGGAATGTATTTACTCCAATCTGTTTGTTATTTGTTTGTTTCTTAATATATATTAGATTACCATTACAAATGTAATTTATAAGCAGACTGAAATAAAGGGTGCTGAACACTCTTGTGAGGCAGGCTTGCAGGGTGCTGCTTTCTCTGCATCATATCAGGAGAGGTTAGAGGAAAATGCCAAGAAAAGGAGAATGTGGTAAGTTTACTAGTAGAGGAAATAACACAGCACAAGGTTTTCAGAACAAAATGGCTTTCAGGTGAGGCAGAAGAGAGTATGGAGTGATTACTTTAAGCACAGAAAATCCTTTAATTCATGTTGATTAAATTAAGCTATGCACACATGTTTTCAGGAGCAGCTTAATGGTTGCCCTAAGGTCTTTGTTAGTACTGTAAGCATGGATAGTAGTAATGACCAAGAACTAAATAGTTGTATTAAGACACAACAGTGTGTCAGGAACTGCAGAATATGTCATATCTGTCAGTCAGCTGGGCAGACAAGTAAGAAATCCTATCTGGTGGGTTAGGAAAGCACTTGTCTTCCTAATAATAGCTATGCTCTTGAAAGCGTCTGCTTTGCAGAACCAGGTGGTGGAGCGTGGTCCTTCGCTATTGAATTTTTTAAGTCACATTCAAAACAGGTCGGGGGGGGGGAAGCTTAATTACTTGTTTTCAGCTCTAGCATTTAGCCATTTTTGGTACCTAGCAGGTTGCTTTCTCGCCAGTTGCTTCCTAATCATGAATGCTTTTTTTTTCCTCATTATGAATGCCTATTTATTTTGACAATAATACACATTTTTCCCTGCAATACACCAGTTCTTCTGAACTCAGTAATAACCAAACACTGGAAAATAATTCCTAGTCTTCAGTTTTGCACGGAAGTTTTCTCTCAACTTTTTGACTTTGGTATTACTCCTTGTTTCTGGTTGTCTCTCCTCTTTGTTGATTCTCTCACCCATGCGGTTGCACTTGGCTCCTTCAGTTAAAAATATATTAAGTTTGCTGCACTGGATCTTCAGGGATATCCCTGAGGTTTCTAATTAAAACTTTGCAGTGTAACATATCTTTGACAACAGCACCTAATTTTTTTAACTACCTATTTTTATAAAAGAATTGATGTACTTTACATCTGTTGTAAGTTAATGTAGGACAAAAATGGGTTTCTTCACAATGTGCATTGCCATAAAAAGCTCCAGAAGTGTCCCATGCCAGAGAGTGTTGGCAGTGAAATTACTCTCATCTAAGAATACACCAAGAAGTGTGTTTTGTCCCAAAACCAGGGACTTACATGTTTCTCCCATGTCCTACATTGACAAAGCAAAACCTGTAAGAGGGTGGAGGACTTGTATTACCTCAAGAAGACAATCAGGTGGAGACACGAAGTACTTCCTTCAAAGACAGGAGTCCCACAGCTTGCTGACCTTTCATGGAGTATTACCAGTTCTGAATAAAGGGAAGGACCAAACACTATATGGGTGATACACTCCTTTGAAACTGATCCCTAGACATAATCTCGCTAAATATTATTTTGCTCTGGTTTTGGTAAGGAGGGCTTTCTCCTGTGCTGTCCGAAAATGTCATTATTCTGAGTAATGTTTGGAGATAGGGTTAGTTGTCATAGAATTGTAGAATAGTTTGGGGTGGAAAGGACCTTTAAAGGTCATATAGTCCAGCCGCCCTGCAGTGAGCAGGGACATCTCCAACTAGATCAGGTTGCTCATCTAACCTGACCTTGAAAGTTTCCAGGGATGGGGCATCTACCACCTCTCTGGGAAACCTATTCCAGTGTCTCATCGCCCTCATCACGGAGTATTCCTTCCTTACGTCTGATCTAAATCTACCTTCTTTCAGTTTAAAACTATCACCCCTTGTCCTATCGCTACAGACCCTGCTAAAAAGTGTGTCCCCACCTTTGTTATAAGCCCCCTTTAGGTACCGGAAGGCCACAATAAGGTCTCTCCAAGGCCTTCCCTTCTCCAGGCTGAACAACCCCAAGTCTCCCAGCCTGTCTTCATAGGAGAGGTGCTCCAGCCCTCTGATCACCTTTGTGGCCCTCCTCTGGACTCATTCCAACAGGTCCGTGTCCTTCTTAAGTTGGGGGGGCCCAGAGCTGAACACAGTGCTCCAGGTGGGGTCTCATGAGAGCAGAGTAAAGGGGGAGAATCACCTCCTTCAACCCGCTGGTCACTATTTTCACTCCATCATAGAACGCCATGCCATGAGGTTGGTCAGGGATCACTTGCCCTTGGTGAGGCCATGCTGGTTGTCTCAAATCACGTCTCTGTCCTACGTGTGCCTTAGCATAGCTTCTAGGAAGATCGGTTCCATGACCTTTGCAGGTACAGATGTGAGGTTGACAGGTCAGTAGTTCTCAGGGTCCTCCTTTCTACTTTTTTTAAAAATGGGTGCAATGCATCGCTTTTTCCAGTCACCAGGGATTTCACCTGACTGCCATGACTTTTCAAATATCATGGAGAGTGGCTTGGCAGCTACATCAACCAATTCCCTCAGGGCTCTGGGATGCATCTCATCAATCAGGTCCCATAGATGTATGTATGTTCAGGTTACTTACTTGGGTGGTCACGAAACTGATCTTCTCTCACAGTGGGAGGGACTTTGCTCCCCCAGTCCCTGTCTTACAGTCCATCCACTCAAGAGGTGTGAGAAGAGAGGTTGCCAGTGAAGACTGTGGCAGTAAAGTTGCTGAGTACTTCAGCCTTCTTCTTGTTTGTTGTTAACAGCTTGCCAGTCTTGCTCATCAGGGAGGTACACTTTCTTTGACCTTGCTTTTGTGGCTGCCATACCTGTAGAAGCTCTTCTTATTCTTTGCATCCCTTGCCAAGTTCAGGTCCATCTGCACCTTGGCCTTCCTGAGCCTATCCCTACACAACTGGGCAGCGTCCCTATACTTTTTCCAGGATACCTGACCCTGCTTCCACTGTCTACACATTCCCTTCTTGCCTTTCAGTTTGACCAGCAGGTCTGGATTCAGCCATGCCAGTCTCTTGCCTTCCCTGCCTGATATCTTACACCTGGGGATCAAGAACTCTTGCACTTTGTGGAAAGTGTCCTTAAAGATCTGACAGCTCTGTTCTGCTCCCTTGTCCCTGAGGGCAGTTTCCCAGGGGGTCGTATTGACTAATTCCTTGAATGGTTGGAAGGTTGCTTTCCAAAAATTCATGGTTCTGGCTTTGCCTGACCCATATCCCTCAGGACTGCAAACTCCACCAGGGCATGATCACTGCAGCCCAGGCTGCCTCTAATCTTGGCATCACTGATTAGCTCACTTGCATTGGTGACCATCAGGTCCAGTATTGCATCCTTTCTGGTAGGGCAGTTTATTACCTGGCTTAAGAAGTAATCCTCAAGGCATTCCAGGAGCCTCTGGGTTACCAACAGATTGGCATGCTATTTTCCAGTGGATGTCGGGGTAGTTGAAGTCCTGCAGCAGGTTGAGAGCCTGTGAGCACGATGCCTCCTGAAGCTGGAGTAAGAAGCCTTTGTCAATAGGCTCCCCTTGATCAGGCACAAGGTTCCCTTTGTTGCCTCCGTCTCTAATTCTTACCCACCAGCTTTCAACCTGCTTGTGGCTATTCTTCAGAGACAGCTATACTTGCAGAGACAGTTATACTTGCCACTGGGCTTTTGTGGTATCAAGGCATGTTCAGAAATGACAAGGATTGTCATTGTCAATATATTTAAGCCATTGTGAAAAAATATATACTTGCAAATACACTTGTAATTTGTAAAATACTGTATTGACAGAACAATTGCATTTGTTTTCTGTGCTTGCAAGTGAAGTAAAATTAATTTATTGGCACCTGCACATTGGTGATTTCATAGGATTTTTAGAAGCCTCCTTGATCTCTTGCTAGTTTTGAGCATTCAGAAACTAAAGTCACAGCGGCCTACTGTGTGTTATCTATCCCACTCCTTCCTAGCTGCTCTCTATTATGATGGCTTGTCAACATTCACTCCATAAGTACATTCTCAAGGTTATTTCCATCTCTACTCCTGATGTGTCCAAAGCACATACATTTACACCTATTCATTTCTGACAACCAAGTCTACTTTTCTCCAGTAATATATTTAATATGAGCATTTATCATCTTTTCTGTCCAGGAGATATGCAAGAGACTTTGCTTGCACCACATCTCAAAAGCTTCAATTTTCTTTCTGTCACTATCAATAATTTCTCAGAAGTCACATTCATAAGTTGCTACAGCAGAAATTAAACGTTTTACCAGGCAAATCTTGCTACTTTTGAGGTGAAATGTTTTTTTCAGGCTTTTATAGGGAAGCTATGGATGGATCAGTTATTTTTCAAATTTTTCCAGTTTCTATTGGGTGGGTTGTGACTGGATAAATTTGATCCCAGGTAACTGAATTTATGAACAGTCTCTGTAGCTAGACTATTAAGCATGAAGTTAGCTTATATTCTATTTTTATTAATTAAGTGAAGTTATTTTATTTATGGCACACTCAAGAATAGCCTATATTTTTCATTAGCCTTTTAGTGGTTCTCTAATACTTGCTGTACAGCAGAAGCAGTTGTGACAAAAAGCATTATGTTGTCAATGGTAGGTCAGTTAAAAGGAGTCCCTTTCAAATTCAGCTTTTCCATTCTGTAAAGTCCTTCCTAGATTTTTTTTTCCCTGAGCCAGGCTACAAGGAAATCTGCAGTTACCTGTAGTTATAATAGTACATATGGCTTTTTATGTTTGCTTGGTATTTTTTCAAATAACAAGGCAGATTTGGGGAACTACTGAGTATGTGGGACTGCTTAGAGGAAATACCACTGAGGAAACTGGGAAAGTTTGGTAATATATTTAGCCCATGGCAGCTACCTACTGGAAGGGAGACAGTATGACCAGAGTCTTTCCCTCTGCCCCATTAGATGAGACCTGTTCTGTGATCTGTTAAAAAGTGAGAACATGTGTGGTACTAACAAATTCTGATTAAGAGACTCCTTCGAGAAAAGTATTGATCGTATTTATGATGATGCTGTTCCTAATTCTTTCACAGATATAATGTCTGCTGCTCACAGTAAAGAAAAGAATGATATGAAACTTTACAAATTAATATGAACTTGGAATTTACCATTATGGTCAAAGAAAGGTGTTTGATGAATGGCTGTGCAGTTTCAGAGCTGTACTGTAATGATGGGATCATTTCACGATGATGGATAGGTATGTGGTGTACTACTCAGAGGCTTAAAAAGGGGTTGGATTTATCAAACTCAGGGAAGCATCAAAGTGTTTGGGTATGACTCTGTGAGCAATAGAATCATTACAGTTTGCCTTTGAACAAAGTCAGGAAATATGTTGATCATACAGGTTTATGTTGCTAGGAAAGCAACTAATGATCAATGTGTTTTATGAATGGCTTGAGGGGATAATCATTAAAACATTACACCACTACACCATTTGGGAACTTGAATATCAAAATTGGAATGTCAAACCCTTGTAAAGAACAATTTGCATTTAAATTTAAAAAAAAAAATAAAATTACTTCTTTGGATTGTTGCAGTTCCAGTCACTTCATCCTTATGATTCTGCTTCAATTAATGCACTGGGCGTTTGCATCCATGCAGGTCATCAGCCAGCATGACGGAGGAGCACACTGAGAACATAGTGATCCAAGAACCAACAACAGGGAATACTTAGTATCAGTGGATGGTTTTCTTATATTGAAGGTACCTGGCAGCAGAGAAGATAACTAAGGTTATTTGAACCAGTACTTGAATGGGTATTTAGCACAGCAGACAATGAATTGGTGTCTGAAGAGAGGACAGGATATCAGGTATTGAGTAAACAAAGTCAGAAGTAGGCTAGACAAGGCAAGAGCAAATACAGAAATAAGAAATCCATAGTCTTGATAAATGTGCTTAGTAATACAAAAGATGTGTTCACAATACTCAGATTTCTAACCAAAATTCTCCATGATGGAATATAAAAAAGTCCATGACGGTAAAGTGTTCACTGAAGGTGATGATATTAAATGCCAGCAGAGGGATTACTGCTTGTAAAGTAGACTGATACATATCCACTTACAATTTCACCAACATCTAATACCACTATTTATATCCTATCTGAATTTGGCAAGGCAGCTCATGTGTACTCTGTGTAATAGACTATAACTACACTGTATCAAGCACATAAACACTTGCTTTCTTAAGTACATCTCTGTACTGTTCCTTTTATCTTCCAGACACTGAACACTTATACCTAATACTTTGTATTTTCAGGGAAGCACAGCATGCTAAAATAGTAAACTTCCTTTATCTGAGACTATTAAAAAGACAAAGACTTTTGAGCCAACGTGTGAACATTTTAAGTCACTACTTTAGATCTACTCAGTTTTTGCTTACAGAATACCATTGATCAATGTTTAATCAATATTTTTTAAACTTCCTTTAAGATCTGCTCAGCAGCTACCTCTAATCCAGCACATGGAGAAGAAAACTTGAGTGAACCATTTTTTTCACTCATTTTCAGTATCCTTTAGCTTGACACTGCCTGGATGCGCTCTGTTAGGCTTGTATCCTTCTTCAAAAACTGTAACTATTATGTTCTCTCACACAGCTTCATAGTAAAAAAGATGTAAATGAAAAAATATGTCGACAAGTCTTTCAGATTCTGAATATAGTAAGAGAGAACAGAACAATATTACTTCTAGGGGAGAAAAAAATTATGTAGCAATAAATCCTTAAATCCCCTAAGGTAGCAGCTTCATAGAGCAAGGAAGAAATAATACTAAAGGAAGTACACACTGACGTAAATAAAAAAAACCCAAGGGCTTTATAGTTTCCTGAATTTAAGCAAATTTGCAATAATACTTCGTCTGTCTTACCAAATCCTTATTTTGGTGTTTGTCTCTCTGCTCCTTTTTAAAAGGTTTGTCCCTTGGTCTGTTGTCAGATATGAGAAATGGGAACACAAGAAATGTATGAATGAACAGGAGAAATGGGAGGAGCAAAAATGAATACGTAGTAGAGAATCTGCAGCTGGTTGAGAATGTAGGGAGTTTCACGTAAGCAAGCAAAAATTGCAGAGTAAAAGAAGGTGAAAGACATAGCCCTGAATGAATTGCAAGGATATTTTAAATATCTATTTGTGATCATAAGTACAGTTTTTCCAAAATCAAGCTGAACTGGAGAAATCAAATTCTGAGAACAATATGATTGTATGTTCTGTTATATATCTTAAAACTAGTTACACCTGCAGTTCTTATTTACTTAATATTAAGGCTCCTTTTGAATTTGGTTTTGGCTTTGCTTATTCGGAAGGTACAAAAATAATCTTTTCTGAAACTAGCTGAACACACTTGCAAGAAGATTGTTTAAAAACAGCATGGTTTTAAAGTTCAAAGTTAAAAAGGAGATTGTTGTGTATTTCTTTTGCCCCCTGTTTACATTTGAAGGGGAGTTCCAGGTCAACTGGAGAGCTACATCAAAATATATTGGGAGCTTTTGTTTCTGCATGCACATGTTCTGCCTTGTGTTTTGATGCTGTCATAGTTAGTAAATGTCTTCTTGCTGAGCCTGGGGAAGAACATGTATGTGACAGTGTCTGCAGTTGCACTTGGGAGAGACACAACTTGCCATCCACAAAGGGGTAAACCTGACAGTGTAGAGTGTTGAAAGGTAAATGAAACAAGCTTACATTATGGATGTTGTTTGTTTTCTAATTCAGTCCTTAGGTTTAAACATAATCCAGATAGGGATTTACTTGTATGCATCTTTGATCACTGCTGAATTTGAAAAGTAGATGTATAACCAGCAACAATTAGGAGAGCCCAAAAACATTTGCCTTTAAGGGTCATCAGTCACAAACTGTTTAATGCTGTTGAGGAAAATAATTACCAACATGTGTATGAATGAGGGAAAAATTGGCAATTTGTTTTGCTGAGTATTTAACTTTTTCATTTTCTACTCTTCAGTACTGTGTAGTATATATAGTGTATTTTTTGTACCTGGGAAATAGGCAAGTTCATAACACTGATGTAAAGATAAAATACTTACTTGATTTTGAGGTATACATTGTTCTCTCCTAACCATCACCACTGTACAGAAGAAGAAATCATACCTCAGAAATTGAAAATATTAATTACTCCCATTTCAGTGTTCTTTGAAGTTAGTGTGTTCTTTCTTCTGGATTTTGGAAAATGTAAACAGAGGAATAAAGTAATTGAAAGAGTTCAGTGTTTGACCATCTATTTGAAGAAAGCTTAAACATGTTTTCCTGCTGGTTGTATCAACTGTTTTCAGGTTTTTGTTTGGGTTGGGTTTTTTAAGTCATCTATTGTAGATGGTCTCAGATCCAAATTACATTATCTCAGCTCCATCCTGAATTGTGTGTGTGAGCTAAATCTGGTTACAGATACCAATTTGAATGTCAGGAGCTAGGGCAGGGTGGAGTGGAGCTTGTATTAAGATCCGAGTCTCTAGTTCTCTGAACTTGGAATTGTCATAAATTTGGCAGGTCCAGCTAACTAGTTTTCACCTAGTCTTCAAACAAATCAGAAACTATAGACTGTTCTATTACAAGGAGTGACTGTCATTTTTTCTCTGAAACTGTGAGATGGTCCTTTGCTGCCTGCAGCTTTCTAAGTTTGAGTTTCTTTTGTTGCTGGTGTTATTCACTGGGAAGGAATGTAGCCCCATTTCCAGTGACAGAGGGTGTGAAATGTTAAAAAGTAGAAGTGATAGGTGGATTTTAAGGGGGGGGGGGAGTCACAATTTACAGGAAAGCAAAAGGCAGCCTTATTTGCCATTCAGCAGCGACCAAATACCCATGGAGTTGGTTTCCTATCTCAATAATTAGGTTCTATCATGACAGTTACAAAGAATAACATACTGAAGAAAGGATTTCCTTTATTAAAAAAAAAAAAAAAAGAGGTAGTCTATACAACTGTTTTTAAATGCACATCAGTCCCTGCTCCCTTCCCCTATCTCCTTGGCTTCTTGTTTTAACATAAGACACGCAGTATACAAGTGATTCAAGTTCAGAAACTGGTTCGTGAAATTTAATTCATAAATCAGTGCTAGTGAGTTTAAACCACAGTAAGTTCCCTAATCTATTTTTATAAGCATTTGGAGTAATTTGCAGATGTTTGCGACAGACGTCAAGCACAGGGGTTGCTGTAGCTACCCAGCTTTTGTGTAGCAAATGGTGACTGAGGAAAATGGACACTAAGCAGGATACCTGCAAGATACGTATATATAATAGAATTTTGAAACCATTGAGTTGTGGTATTAGAAAATTCGGTAAAATTTTGGAGGTCTGGATAGGATATGTACTTGGAGATAAGACCTCTATGAAACTCTTTGGGGAAAGAAATAAAATAGATTTTTACATTGTTTTAATCATCTGTTAATTGAAGGCCAGTCATTGTGAGGTAAATGGATTTGTAAATCAGTTATGATTGGCAAGCAATTAACTTCTGGTAAATGAATTGTACAGACAATAGAGTAGAGTCTGTCTTGTCAGGTAAAAGCATTTGTTCATTCAAGTGACATTAATAGATGATTGAAACTTGCCTAAAATTTGGCTCATACTTAACATTAGATTTACTTAGAAATTCCATTCTGCGGCAAAGTCCAATGTTTTAACATTTTAAAATTTCTAAATCAGAGCAAACAGTAGGCATCCTAAAAACTTCCAGTACAATGGAAGTATTGGGTTTTATTTAGAATCACTGAAAAGTTGTAATTATTTCCCCGCTGCCTCCAGTATTTTAGTAAAATGAAATGGACTGATAACCTTTAACATCACAAAACCCGTACAATTTGAAAATATATAAACTAAAAGCCAAATTTTTATTTGAAATAGTATTACATAGTCAAAAGAAAAGAATAACCGATAGGTTTTTTTCCTTTTTTTTATGTCAGACTGACTTCTTCAATAAATTTTTGGTTTTGAGTGTTCAATTCTGCATCTCAGCATGACTTGGTCACGTTAAGTAAACTTGGGAATTAATATATTTAAGGAAATGCATCTGTTTTGTTCTAAGGAAAACAATTACTTTAGGTGATACAGAATACCTTAATGTGATAAAATCCTGATACGAGTAAGGTAATTTGTACTTTTTACATGCTGTCATGGTGACATTAAACAGGTAGGAACATAAGTTTATTTTAAGTGTCTAATACATGTTATATTGTTCCAATTAAAAGAAACGAACTTTTTTCTCTTTCAGCCTCTGCTCAATTTTTTCCTTAGTGAAGACAAAGTCTTAACACAGGATGATTCAGATTCAGTACCTATCACTTATGTGAGGGATTTGACTCTAGGTAAGATATCCCAGGAGAAGCTTGCCAAAGAAAATAAAACGCTGAAGACTCACTGCAGATTCTTGAATGATGTTAGTTCTGTCTTAACCTAGAAAATTTTAGCCCAGTTCAAAATCAATCACAGTTACAATTTCTTCTGCAGCTGTTCTTAACAACAACTGCCTGAAGGCAGTTACCTTGCACATTAGAAACCTGGAGATTTTCAGTCCTGGGGCAGTTTTGTTCTTACAGCCCTGGCTTTACCAATGAATGGAGGCCATTAATGATACCGTTCCTTGGAAATGTCCTCTTTACTGATCAGCTTACAACAACTGTTTTTTTAAAAACAGTAAGTAAACCTTCACATCCTGTTGAAATTCCAGTTCAGATAACAGCATCCTGCTTACAGAGGTCCTACAATTTAAACTAGATAGTAACCATTAACCTACTCTGTGGTATTGCATGTTGTAGTTAAACAGCTGTTGCATTTTGTTTCAGAAGTGATGTCAGCTAACTGACGTATAAAGTGGATCCCCCATAGCTGTCGATTTTATTTTGGTGGTGGTAAAAGTTACAGAAGTGTCAAACATGATTCATTTTTTTTCTCTTAAGCTTGGTCTAATTACTGCAGTGATATAAATTAAATCTGACATTTTTACAATAATACAGATAATGCAGTTTTTCCACTAGCCTTGTTCTTACACCATGTCTTAAATACACTGATCTCTAACATCTCTGATATTAAATTTGCCATGGGATAGGATCATTGCAGTTTTTTTTAAAAACAGAGGCAGTGTATTCAACAGATAAAACCATGACAGTTACAATTGAAGTCAGCTTAATACTTTTTATCGCATGCCAAGGAGGCATATTAAACATAATTTGTTTTTCCTTTCTGCATTTTAAACAGATCAGGATGGATTTTTGATATCCATGAAAATTGACGTATCAGATTGATAAAAACAGCATAGCAGAGAACATCCAATAAAGGAATTAGATTCATCACAAATCAAAACTGAAGTGTGAGCCTATTCCAAATTCAGAAGGGCCTTGTAGCAATGAGGCTTCTGTCAGCTATACAAGTATGACCTCATTCTTTGCCTGCTGAGAAGACACAATTAAGTAGAATTCTTTACTTCTTAGATTACGGCAGTAATTGTCATCATCCCTCTGCATCTGCTTTCCAAAAACCCAGTCATATTTGTAGTTTGTATATTCTGGTGATGTTTAGTATAATAGGTATAATAAGGAAATGTTACAACTGTTTTGTAGTGTATCTGGAGCATCTCACTGAAATACAAGTACTTTAAATGAAGATTAGTAATACGCTGCTTAAGAATGCCTTTAAATGAGAATTAAAAAAATTAGAACTATTAACTTTCAGCAGTAACCTTATAAACTACTTTGATAGTTTACTGACACATTGGCAAATCAAAGTACTGATTTCTTAAGTAACTTCTCAATTCATTAGTGGTAATGCTGGAATTAGTGACTTGCTCACCTGAAAATGTGATCCTATTGAAATCAGCAGAATTTTTGCTGTTGTCTTAAGTGGGCAAAAAATGCTCCATGAGATAGATTTTTGCTGCATCTAAATACTACTTTTTCCCCATTTAAAATAATGCTGAAATAGAACTCTGCATAAAGGGAATTAAGACATTATTTTAATTTAGTTGTAATAAAGGTGTACTATTTGGAATGAAAAAATGACTAGCATTACTGCAGTGATACTGTTTCTACAGAACCAATAGCTATATGGAACAGAAGATCAATATATTTCAAGTATAGAAGCCAGATGTGGAGTTCCTTTATGGAGCTAAACCACCACAAATCACCGTGCATTTGACTAATCTGGAGAGGGGTGGAAGAAAGAGACAGTTATGTGAGTTAGTGTGCAAACATTTATTTTTCTAACATTTCTATCCTTCCTTCCCCCCCTGCCCCCGCTTTTTTTTTTTTTTTTTTAACTTAAGGAATTAAATTTTTACTTCGGAAATCAAATTCTGGCTGGGGGAAGAGTTATCTTTTGTAGGAACACAAACTCCAATATCACGGACAAAGTAATATTAACTGGAGACACAGTCATTTGAAGAAGTGAAGTTAAACATCTTAAATCAGCATTAAGGTAAATCTATTAAAAAATAAAAAAAAGGGAAAAGCTAACACTTTTTATTTCCCCCAATGGTAAATGAAACCTAAAGGTGGCAACAGAATGTTGCAGTCTCGTTAGGAAGTGAAAGGTTATAGCATGGAGGGACTGAATCAAGTTTTATGAAAATGGTTTCTGCAGGAACTAGATGAGAGCTCTTTTCATCTCTCCTCTCTGAAGGAAGGAAAAACTCACGATAATTTTGGGCTTTGACTGTATATATTAATGGCCCAAACTAAAATTCTGAATAATGATAAAAACTGTATCTCAAGTTTCTGTTAAGATACTGTAAAGATTTACTACAGGCAGGCATGAATTTTTAACGCACCCTAATTTCTCAGGCATTTTCCTACAGTATTTATTATTGTATATTCAACATGTTACTGTAAGTAGAAGTCTGTAAAATGGACAAAATTAAATATATCTTCTTGCCACACCAGAATGTTCATTAAACCATAAGTTTAGCTGCAAATTGTTCCTGCAAATCAAAATGTGATCTAATCTTTTTAACTGTAGACCCTCAAAGACAAATTGAGCATATAAGAAAGGAAATCACAATTTGCTGAGCAGACTTAAGCTGTATATAATCAGAAACATTAAAAGGGACTGACATGTCCTTTTTTTTATGGCCCAACTCTGGTAATAATACTATTTTAA
Source organism: Falco rusticolus (assembly GCF_015220075.1). Lineage (NCBI taxonomy): Eukaryota > Metazoa > Chordata > Aves > Falconiformes > Falconidae > Falco > Falco rusticolus. The sequence goes on from NC_051187.1 coordinate 100,515,404, forward strand.
TGCAATGTGCATTAAATATGCATTAATAAGCAACAACACGGTAAAGTCTTTTTTCCACTTTGAGAAGGTAGCATTGTAGAAGCTAAAATGGAAAATCTGTTGTTAAAGCATTCAGAGAAGACCAGACTAAACACTTGAGCCAAACAGCACAGATTACATGCTATAGGTTCAAACCACTCCAAGTAAAAGCAAGCCAACTTGTAGACATAAGGAGAGACAAAAGAATGAAAAAAACCCACCCCAAAACAGTAGCAGATAATAAGTGGTTATTGTGTTATATTTGAAAAAGTTATGTGAGTACTCAAACCCCCCCCCCCCCAAAACCACACATACTTGAAAGAACCTCTATTACAGTGATTATAATTATCTAGATACCAAAATCCCTATTTAAAGCATTAACTGTGGTAGTGAGAAATCTGCCAGTACCCAAATTAGTCTGGCATTTTCATGGTGTCAAATACTGTAATATGTACAACTGGCAAAGAACATAGTTTCATGCATCAAGTGCCAGCAGCAACACCCCAGTAGCAGTGCAGTTTAATGGAGGCTATCAGACTTAAGTGTAATGAAAACCTCTCTCTTCCTCTTTTTTGGCAACCTTAAAAATATAAAGATGCAGTCATTAGACTGGAATTTACATGACCTATTTTTCCAAACCTATGATTAACACATTACCAGCATCACACCCTTAAAGAAAAACGATTTTGTTTCTTATACTTGTCCAGACACTGAGCACATGAAGTAAGGAAACAGTTCCTGGTACATGAATGAAAGCATCACTTGACACCACATGCACACACAAATTCTGATCAAGGCTTTTCCTCCAGATTTTTGGACATGTACAGTTTCAGTGTATTGAGTAATTATTTCTTTTCCTTTTGTAAGTCGTGGCCAGAAACAGTTTTTTTGACACTTGCCAGCACATCCTGTGGATAAGTATGTATACGTTTTACGTATTGTGTTAGAAATGTAAATGTTTGTCCTTGTTTATTTAAACATTGCATACGATAGAACTACAAGATAAGCACTAAACCAGCAAAGCGACAAGCAAATTAGCAATGCCTAAATCAATTTAATTCATAAAACATTAAATGCTTTGAATACTAATTTCAAAACTTCTAAAGTTACTTTTACTGCAAAATATATACAATTCTACATATAAAACCTATTTACCTTCCTGTTGCTGTGCTACCAAATAGGCAACACTTTGAGACTGTGATCCCTACAAGCTCTAGAGAAACTAGTCTGAGCACCCTTCTGCAGTTTTCACAGAACAGCTACAGTGAGCTACCCACGCATAGTTAATTCACCTTAAAACTCGCTATAATTTTTGCACTTACTTATTCTTTATTGACATCAATTCTAAAGCTGCATCTCTAATGGAAACAGGTTGGCCCTGGTGGCTGAGGGAAGGACTCTCCAGGACCCAGAAAGAAGCTGCAGTGGGACTACGAGTGACTGAGGCACAAAGCTGTCCGTGACTTCTTGGTTGTTCTTGCGAAGCATTTAAGATTAGGTGCCAAATAGGCAGCGCTTTAGTAGGCTGCTGAAGGCCACTTCTCGTTTCCCTCTCTGAAGGAGAATGACGGACAAATGAAGGTCAGGGGTGCCGCCTCGTTCTTTAATGGGGATGAAACACAATGTGAGGGACCTTAGGGCTAGGAGACAACCTTACTCCCCTCGGGGGGAAATGCTTCTCCCCTTTCACAGGAGTGTCGTTGATTCTGTTTGCTAGGAAAATCACAACGGGACACCTCCAGCCACCGTTCTCCTGAGGCATTGTGCCCTAAGGGGAGACGGTTGAATACAGATGGCAAGGAGGTATCTCAAGACAATGGGGCGTAGGAAGGCACCCATTTCCTTCTGGGAATCGAATGAACAAGTGTGAAGAAGTGAAGGCCCTGCTTATTATCTTGCTAGGACAGGCAGGGAGACAGAGCTGACAAGGATGCCTATGGGCTATGTAATGAAGACCTATTCTTAGAAATTGGTAATGGGTAAATGTCATCGGTAATTTTCCAAATACACTTTAATGCCCGTTACTTAACAGTGAAATTTCTGAGATCAGCACACTTCTATAAAATTACAGAAAAGCTTCCCAGTAGAACCTCCTCGAGTGCTGGGTTGGCTTTTTTTTTTTTTATGTTTTTACTTTTAAGAGCTTTCTTGTGTTTGTTGATAAATGCAAAACTCATTCAGGTACCTAGTTCCCATCATGGTGGCTTCACAGCAGTTCTAATTTAAGAACTACTTATCAGCATCTCAGTCTGTCAGGAGCATGTCTCCCTTCCTTTTCATCTTTCCATAATGTTCCATTGCACATCTCCATCAAATGTCCACTGCTTGTTGCAGATAGCGAAGCCCTCTCCTAACCAGCTGCTCCCTGATTCTTCAGTTGCAGCTCACAACCTCCACAGCAATCGCTGATGCCAGGTCTCGCCAGGCTCAACTCGGCTTCCCAAAAAACTCCTCTGCCCGCCGCAGGGGTTTCTCCTCCCGCATCAGCCCGCAGATCCACTGCATCATTCTGGATTGCAGGAGCCCTCTCTTCTGCTGCGAGTTAGAAATTGCTTAGTAAAACCGGGCAGCGGCACACGAAATGAGACATTTGTTCTTTTTGTTACAAGTTTGAAACCTGTCACTTGGCTTTTCTTGGCCTCCGCCATGGGCAGTTGTTTGCTGAACTCGCCGACGCCCTGTCACCACCGATATGCCCCCTACAGGCAGGCTCTGCCGTGCCACCCGGGGCTTCCCGTACCGGCAGAGCAGTCGCCCTTCCCGAAGGTGAACGCGCGGAGCTGTACCGGCAGTCAGCTTGTACCGGTAAACACTGGGACAGGCGGCGAGAGCCGTCCCCCGGGGAGCTGAGCTGCCCTCAGCCGGCCCTCGGCTGGTGGGAGGCGGCAGCCCCCGCCCCTGCCCCGCTCCCGCGTTTCCTCTCCCTTTCCTTCCGAAGCGGCCCCTTTGCCGGGGGGCCGGGCCCGGCGATACCCCGCAGGAGGCCTGAGGCAGAGCCCCGCCAGCAGTTCCCGCCCTCCCGCCTCAGCCGCGCGGGACACCCGAGGCGGGGAGCGGCCGCTGCCTCCGCCCCCCGCAGGCCCGGTCCCCGCGGCGGCGGCGGCGGTGCAGCCGGGCGAGGCGCGCAGAGGCGGGAGCGGCCAGGGCGGCGCTGCGGGCCCCGGCCGTGTGGGGGGCGGCGCGGCGCGGAGCCTCCTCCCGGGCTGTCCTTCCCCGGCCGGACGGAGAGCGGCACTGTGTCGCCGCAGCGCGCGCTCCCCCGGAGCCTCCCCCGCCGCCGCGCAGCTCTCCAGACCCTGCGTCCGCCGGCGGCGGAAGCGAGCGAGCCGAGCGGCGGGAGGTAAAGGCCGGCGGGGTCTGGCGCGGAGCGGCGGGACCAGGGAGGAGTCTCGCCCTCCCCCTGCTCCCGATAGGGCGCGGGGCCCGGCGCTGTTCGCCGCGGCCTCCGCCATCTCGGGGGCGGGGAGGCAGCCGGCTCCCCCGGCGGCTGCGGGCAGCCTTCCCGCGCTGGTGGCTGCGCGGAGGCACCCCTGGATGCGTACCCGCGTCGCGGCGGGCCTGGTGGCGCTGAGGGGCCCGTCCTTAAGCGTCACTGTAGAGGAGTTGCCAGCGGGTGGGAGGGGAGGCAGCGGGGCGGGTGCTGCGCGGCGGGGCCCGCCCGCCAGCCGGGGGCTCGCCGCGGGTGTTGGGCCCCCGCTAGCAGCCGCCCTGCGCGGGGAAGGGGTCGGGGCAGCCTCCTCGCTGGCGGCCCGTGGGTCCCTGCGCCGCCGGACTGAGGCCGCCGCTCGGGACTGCCCTGCGCAGGGGCCTTCCTGTGGGCCCACGGCTGGAGCAGCCTGGGAGGGCCGCGGCCCGGCCTGCCCTGCCCCGCCGGCAGCCGCGGCCTGTGCGGCGGCACCGGCTGCTGGAGGCGAGGTCGGGGCTGGCGGGTCGGTGGGAATGCCTCGCCCGTTTGTCCCCAGCAAGTGATGTGGAGCGGCCGTCAGCCTTAAAAGCATCTCGCGAAGCTCCGCGATATAAGTTCACTCCGTGCAAAAAGAAATGAAAAAAATGTTTGTACTTTTAAGGGGTTCGTTTTGAACAGTTGTGAACTTGCTGAAACATGTTTATGGTGTGGTTATTTGTGTCCGTAGGGTAGTATTGACACGTGCTTTGGACACGATCTGGAGTTCTGCTGATCAAGTGCCATAAGGTCACTGGGACCTAAGAGGAGGCTGACTTCAAAGGAGTCACTTCCCCATATTTATTATTACTTCTCTTAACTCTTGTTCTAAATGACTAAGATCAGTTCGATTCTTAAGAGACACTTAAAACGTTTTTATACAGCATCTTGATAAAGTTTAGCATGCATCTCAGGTCTTTCAGTAGGACCTTGTGAAAAGATGAGAATAATTCATATGGAACTTAAAAAAACTTCCAGAAGTATTTTGGGTATTTGAGGTAAAGAACAGAGAAGATCATCAGGTGGCTTTTCATCCATTTCACCTTCACTGCAATAAAAGCTTTAGCTAATACATCTTGGGATGTGATTGGAGAGCCAAAGGTTGAGATGAACCTGAAGCAAATTACAGAAATGCAGAAAAATTGAAGTATGGTATACATTTGTAAGCATGAGAGTTTTATCCCTGATTTAGCTGGGTAGAGTCACCACGGCAAGGGCAGGGCTTGCTTGTCGTGTGTTTGCAGCACTTTGCAGCTGCATTAGTTTCTGTTCCTATGGATTATGTGAAGAGCTTGTGAAGGAAGTTCAACAGCATCAAAGCACACCTTAGAAATCCTTTAATTTATTAAGCCTATAATTTAATTCCTTATCGGCTTTCCCCTGTTGAGCTTTTGTTTTGGTTTTAACTGTGGAGTTGTATTTTTTTCTGGTGGTCTTGTTTACTTTTTTCTTTTTTTTCTTTCTTTTTTATTGATATTAAGGCATTTCAGCAGGGGAAGGCACTGATGTAGAGGGAAGTAAGGATCTCTGTGTTAAGGAATGTGAAAGTGCAGTAGTACCTGATAAAACTGTGAGCCTAGACATGGTATTAGGAAACATCTCTGGTATGCTTACAGCTGTACAGCTGTTTCACTTTAGTGATATAGATGGATTGTCACATAAAAGAGCATTATGTTGTCTTGAATTAGTGTATAAATATGTTGTAATAGGGACTTCGGAGGGTTCTAGTTCCAAGGTGTTGTGTGGTCTCTTGTCTTTCACTCCTACCTGTGTACTGATCTGTAGTATATGCTAAATGGCCAGTGTAATTGGTCTAATTATTATTTTAAACAGAGTTCTGATGCATGTGAATTCAGCTCTGGTAAAAGTTTCTGAATTTTTAGTCCTTGAGTTTTAGGAAGTTGTTGCCTTTGTTTTTCTTATAGAGGCTCTGCTACTATAAAAATGTCAATGGGGTGTTAATTAGCTGTCACATTGCCTCTCAGAATTAAATAAAGTTATACACTGATATTTTCTCCTGAATACAGCCATCATTATGGAAAAGGTTAAGTTTTTCACTCATGATTCCACTGGGTTTTTTAATCTACCAGTGGGTTGGTTTATGTAACTGATCTGTGTTCCATCTCAAAAATTGCCTGTGTTAAATCACCATTTAAAACTATTTAAGTGGACCTTGCTTATGTTTTTTACACTATTAGGAGGTGAAGTCATGTGAACTACCTTCTGAAGGTAAATGACAGGTTTAAGTCTGTGTCAAGTAAGTAATGACAGTCATTTGAAGGCTGTAAGCTTGGAGTACATAGATCAGGATGAGGTCATCCATCTATCTGTGGTTTACCTTAAGCTCAAAATATTTATTATCTTGTTAATAGCTGTGTAATGGCTGTGTGTGCGCTGTGTTCAGCTGGTTTAGTGGCTTCAGCAGTGTAAGTGCACTTGAACGTATGAAGTTTGGCCTGGTAGGTCTGTGCAATGTAGTTTCCAGCATAGGCCCTGATATGTGATTCCCTGCCCCCCCACACCCCCCCCATATTTGGGATGTCTACATAAATAAGCTCATTCCTGTCTTGCTTTCTTTATGTAATATGGTTTCTTTCATTCTTTTTAAAATTATAATTGTATAATGCAACTTGAATTGGTGTAAGTTGGTGAAGTGTATTATGTCGTACTGTGTTCCTGTTTGGGAAATTCTGGAGCGGTTCTCATGTTGCTCTTGTATGTGGACAATCAGCAAAGTTCACAAACTGCTTTATGTCTCTTTTCAACCTGACGACTCAGCTTCCTGATGTGGCCACTACTGCTCTGAGCTCACTACTTGATAGATAGCACCATGGTGAAAAATCTGCTTTATGTTCCAGCGCACCTTCAGGTCCGATGCTCTGGTAGTCATGATTTCTCTTCAGTCTCCTGTTCTTGCGAGTGCTTTCTGCAAACCTGAATGCATCTTCATTTTGTTTCTGTATTTGAGCCCATGCTGCAGTTGAAAAAATTCTTGTGCTTCAGCTTTGTTGCAGTGTGCAGCAAACCTTCATTCAGAGTCACAGAACTGAGAACTGTAAGGCTGTTTGGAGCGAAGTGGCAGCTGGGGATCACCAGAGTGCAGCACTGTATATGCATCAGGGACTTGAAGGTCTTAAGCAGACCTTCAGGTAGGAGGAGATTATACTGCTGAAAGCTGGCCAGACAGTGCTGCTTTGAATTGTTCTATCACACACAAGGGAAAGGTGTGCAGCTGAGAAGCCTTTGTTATGTGGAAGCTCCAGAACCAAGACCTGGTAGCATTGCAGCCCAGTCGTGTTAGAGTTGCAGCGTCATCTTTAAGAAAAAAGTAAACCTGTCTTCATTTGCATCAACAGCTAAGGCAAACCAATATTTGGGAAGGTAGCATTTGCATTTATTGCTAGCCCTAACTGCTGCCAGTGCAGAAAACGCTAAATAGGTGTTGTTTTAATGTTCTGCTTTTCTTTCCTCCATAATGCTGCCTGCGTGTGTGTGTCCATGATAATAAGCATCACCTGTGATCTTCAGTAATAGTCCTCTTTTACAGTATCTCATCTTGATGGAACCAGTCCTCACCCTTGCTGCTGTCCTTTTGCTGGCTTTCCAAGAACTCAAATAAATGCTCATCCTTTGGCCAGGTCTCATCTCAGTCACAGAAAAAAACCCACCCCAAAATTCTGAAGAAACAGAAAACAGTAATACAGCAGTATGAAAATTAACCTTGTTAGGACAGTCTTGCTCAGCTTTGTAATGTTTTATTTTCCTTTTTTTTATAAGCCTCGAATATTTTGTGCATTAGACTATATCATAGCTTCTTAGCTAGATATTGCCAGAGTTGCCGTTTATAAAAGATTACAAGCTATTTCCAGCAACTCACAGAGGCACCAAGTCTTGACAGGCACAGCTTTCTTTATGGGTTTTTTTCAGAGTGAGGTATGAAAGTTCATCTGGAGAGTATGTGAAAAGAAATACTGTTGTGCTAAGGAACTGTAATTCTGCAGAGATGTGTTACTTTTATTCACTGCCCTTCAGGCTGACTTTTGGACAGGGTCTCTAGAAACATGGTGTGGGCAAGTCACAGCTCCAGCTGGCAGGAATTCTCTTTTTCTCTTTCCAAATCTCTCTCTCTAGCTGTTTTAGAATGTGGAGTGGGAATACAATCTTAAGCAGTAGTACTGATTGTGGAAGGACCACCATAACCACAAATCTGGTCTTCTTCATTGCAGCCTGTTACATTGCTCTGGGGGCTGGACATAGGTCACAGTGAAGCAGCTGTGTGGAGTCTGCACTGGGGACAGACAGCCCAGGTAGCCTGTGTGTTCTGTTTCCTGGAAGACCTCTCCTCAAAGCTGAGTTTGGCGCGGGCATGGGCATGTGTAACCTTTAGTTCAGCATGCTCAAGTAGGGCTGTGAGCTGTATGCGAGGCTACTAAAGAACGTGGGAGAGAAGCTATAAAAGGATGTGGTATGTCTAAGCTCTCTTAGGGCTGGTAAGACATTTTGCAGATACTCATATTATTTGCTGCAAAAAACCCCAAATACAAGCAACAACCCTCTCTACCTAAACAAGGAAAACAGCTGCTTGTTGATTTTTCTAGCTTGTTGGGCTGTGTGTTTGCACACTCCATAATCCCAGTGCCGCTTACTTTCTTGCTGCGTCCCAAGCTTTGACCTTCAGGACACAGCAAAAGGAAACCGAGTACGAAAGTAGTACTTATCAAGCAGAGCTGGTGCTGGAGAATGCGCTTACTGGTGGCTCCCTACTACTGCCTTTCTGCTTTAATCTTGTGTATGCTGCAGGAGATCTGCCTGTCTGGGAGCTTGTGCTCACCTGAATGGAGGGCCCCTAGCAAGAGCAGCTTCCTGGCTTAAAAGGAAACCTTGTGTTGTGGAGTTTGACAGCTTCTGTCACCTGTGAAACACCACCTGACTGTCACTGCAGGTTGACTTGTGATGTGGCATGTGGAGAAGAGCTTTTGAGTCATTCCTAGCAAATAGGGCTCTGATGTTCCTAAAAGTTTTATTTACTTACTAAGCATCTACTTTGGAGGAGTTTGTGCTGGTTTTGTACTCTTGAACTGTGTGTGTATTTGGACAAAGTTTTTGTTTTGTACTCAAAGCAAGATTTGTTTTTTGCAGCTGCTTCAAAAGAATCTGTCTCTGGTCCAGGCCATACACAAGGCTTAAAAATCACAAAAGTGGAAAAAACTCCTGGCAGAACAGATTGCCTAAAGCAAGTGTATTGAGACATATATGTCAGTGACTTGCACTTTGATGGAATTTGATGTGAAAAAGAGGACCTTAGTTAAAATTGTTGAAAAAGCCAAAGCCCTTGGAACAATCAGTGGGAATAGCAGAGTGGATGAAGCAAAAAAGCAGAAAAGCTGCTTGAAATGTTTTTAAAAGCACTTTGTCTCTAGCTGGGTATAGATTTTCACATTAAATAACAGAGCATTTAGGTGGCCTGTTCAGTTGCTGGCTGCTGGCAGAAATGGAAAAATGCAAAAGGCTCCCAAACTGTCTCCTTTGCTACTCTTAATGCTTATTGAGAAAAATCTGCTGGAAGGCATTTCCTTTTTTCTTCCCTTTTTTACCTTCTGTTTTTTAGAGAGGGGGCTCAGATGTCCAGAAAGAAAAGCTGCTTGTTTTGTAAATACAGCTAGAGAGTGCAATGATTGGGTCTGTTTGATTTTTTTGGCTGCTTTTTTTCTCTTGTGCTTGTATTTAAATACTTAATTGTTTTGTTCCATTTATGAGACTTCAAAGTGCAAGTGAGCAAATCTGGAAATAACCTTTGTATTTTCGTGTGTGTTAGTAGAGCCTGATTCGGAAAGCAGAAATCTGAGCAGTGGAAGTAATGTAGCATTACAGTGTTATCAGGTACACTTCAGCATTTCTGTTGTGTTCTAGGTTGAATTTATATTCAGAGGTTAAATGTTCTATAAAACTTCTGAATGGCTTTTCAGCCTTTTCTGGTGTGTTTTCTGTGAAGCAACATGGTTGAGAGTGGGGTAGATAGCATTCTCTGCCTGCAATCTGTCCTTTACTTTGTAAATTTGGATTCTCATCTTGAAGTTCTTGCTTACGTGATGTGCTCTGCAGTTTTGATGGCAATTCTTAATGCTTTGGAGCAGTGGAATGAGGTTAGATGAAAAGTAGGAGACTGGTTTCTCAGTCTCTTGTGAGGACTGCTATGAAGTAATTGAGCCATCAACGTGCCATGTTAGGAGTGCTACAGAATATTTGTTCCAAGTTCTTTACCTGATTTAGGTGTGTATGCCCACATATGTATGTGGGTTTGGATTTTTTCCCCCCAGTTTATTTTAACATGATTCAAAGCACAAGACTGTTGTCAGGAAAGTGAGCTCTAGACTAGTACGTACATTAGAATTAAGTCAGGCTTTGAATAGACCTAACTTCTTTGGTATGTATGCAGTGGATTAGGAGTTAGTAGCCACTTCAGTGAACAGCACTGCAGTTTTTTAGCATCAGTAAGACATTGCAAATTAGTGGTGTAAGTAACATATTCTGATTTTGATGTACCAGGTTTTATTTGCCTAATTCCACACGTGATGGAACGAATCTTTTCTTGACCAGCATGGATATGTAGACCTTTTCAAGATGGTTAAGAACGGTGGTGAAGAACCAAGTGGGATGACAAGTGAGGAAGCTTACTTTTATTCCTAACTAATTTTGCTGCCATTATGTTATTTCTTTACCTGATGTAAGTCAGCTTTTTTGGATGAGAAATCAGTAGTTGAAATCAAGTAGGTATTCTTATCCTCAGGAAAACTTACATTTGAGCTCAACTTGGCGTGTTGGGTACTTTGTCAGTAAAATGTCAGCTGTACTTAATGTACTAAAACCAATTATGTGTATTACTCGGTGTTAAAACTTGCTTAAAGTTGTGTGGTGTAAAACATCAATTTTAATTTGTGTTCTGATCATTTCTTTGTCAGGAGGGAGCATCCACTTCTGCTGACATCTGATTTGTATGTTTGAAAATATGGTTTCCTGACAGAAGAGTGTGTTGTATTTTTTAACAGCATATCTTTAATAGATGTGCCATCAGTGGTGGTTTCGGAAAGATGAGAAGGCACCCATTGCGGGGCAACTCGGTGAAGCTGAAAATGTAAGTTCTATGCCATTACTATTTTATTTGAATTACAAATACAGGTGCTTTTTTTTCCCAGTCTCTCCAGCATGTCAGTATATGTGTGTGTGTGTGTGTTTTAAAAGCCAGAAGATTCAAATGAACATTATATTCTAAATATTTTATGTAGTTTGAAATTAAAAATATGTTTAAAAATTCCAAACCCCAACCAAAATAAAAAAAACCCAACCCTCAAACCAACCTCTTCTGTATCTATGGCATTAACTTCTTTAAATTGATCAGAGGAATCTGAGAATACATATAAATCAGGCAGCTTTGGCGATATTGGTTGAATGTTACATTGTGTCAAGGCTGGAGACTTCCTTTGTCCTTAAAGAAGGAAAAGAAGTAATGTTTATTAACTTATTTGTCATTTGAACTTGATCACAGTTCAGCCAGGAATTCCTGTGCTGCTGAATGCTTTTAGTAAACCTTGAATTGTAGTTAGAATATGTTTCTGGTCTGTTTGCTTAAAAAATAAGTTCTCATAAGGACTTTGGAAAATTATGTTTACTGCTGATTGTTTCCCAGTGCAGTAGCTCTGATTTGAAGAGCTTTGTTGCTGACCTCAATATCAACTAACTCACTTAAAAAGTTTAGAATATTTCTTCCTTTATTTCTTCCTTTATTCTGTGTTCTGTCTCTTCTTGAATACTACCTGTTTCCTTCTCTTCCTATGCTTGAGTTCATATGTGTAATAGGACTTGCAGTCAGTCCACTCTACTCGAGAATTTTGATGCATCTTGAAAATGCCAAGCTACCATGTGTGGTTTCTAAGAAGACACCCTAGTGTAAAAGATGTAGGAGATGTGTCAGGCCTTCATTAGATGTTTATTCAGAAACTGCATATACATTTTCATGTTACGCTGAAAATGAAACAGCAATGGATGTCTCAAGCCTGAGACTTACTGTTTTTCCAGAAATGTTAGAACAGTAAGATGGTGCCTGATACTGTTTTATCTTTGTCTGTTAGCTTTTGGTTTTGTCTGTTCTTGTAAAAATACAACAGTATATAGCAGTTCTTAGAAACCAGGGGGGAGTTTCTAGCTTTGGAAAATAAAAGATGTTTAGCTGGACAAATTTGATGTAGCTTCAGCATAAACGTGACTTATGCCTTTTAGCTTAATTTTAGAAAATGCATTTGTTTTTTTAGTTCTTCAGAGTTCTAGGATAATTTTTCACAGCAAATTTGCTGATATAACAGTCGTGGTTAGCAATATGATGGCTTATGTATGACAAGTCTATGTTAGCAGCTATTTCCTAACATAAATGAAATCTTATTAAAACCAGCAGATTTAGTTTTGAGGGTCTAGGGGATTTTTTTTTCCCCTGTGGTTTTTTGTTTGGATCGTTTGTATTTTTTGAATTCTTTAGATTGTGTCATATGAAAGAGTACACTTCGAATTTTTCTAAAGACAACTTACAATTATGTTCAAGTTACATTTAAAGTTACAGTTTGCTTTGCCTGTGTTAGAGCCTGGAGGGGTTTTTTATTTACACTTTTTCCCCTTAATGTTGAGGAGTCTGACCAGGATGACCATTACATTCCTGCTATGTTGGATTAATTTATTCTACGGACAGTTGTATTAATGAAAATAAAATGGAACCTTTTGGAAAGGTGTCTGCAAGGGAATTCCTTTGCAGTAAGTACAGTGATGTAAATTCACTCCATGATTTATGGAAGAATTTTCGTGTATATTTTCCTAAGCCTGTAATGCTGCCTCAGTTAGTTTATCACTTTAGGTATAAGAGTTCAAAAGTTGAGGGTGAGTGGGTGGGAACTTGCATATTTTTCCTCATCTGTATAATTGCCGGACACTTTGCATTTATTAGAAACATTGGTCATGTTTCTTTCTGCTAGGGAATTATAAACATAGTCTTACAACTAGTTTATGAAACAATTGGTTTTCCTTTCACTGGAAAGGAAAGTTTTGAATATTGTTAGTAAGAAGCTGGGATTGAAACTTGAGGTCTTGGTCCATCCTCTTGCTGTGCCAGGTCGGCCACTTCTCTACACTTCATTGTTCTGTCTGTCAAACAGAAAAGAAAAATGTGTTATATTAGGTTGATTTTGTCAGTGCCTGCCTGTTTCTGTAAAGCCTTCTGTAAAGACTGGCTTGCCTGTAATGGATGCTGATCTCTGCCTGCAGAATGTCTGTGATGCATGTATCCAGCTTCTTAGGGGTAGCAGTACAGAAACAGGCAACATCTGAGGCTCATAATCTATCAGGAATAAAGTCTGGTCAGCTAGAAAGATGATGACATTAAAGTACCCTGATCTGACAAGTCTGCTTTTTCTTTTCTAGGTTGGTAGGGTTTGAAAATTATCTTATTTTGTAGAGAATGCTGGTAGCTTAATATCTCTTTTATTTGTAAGATTGCTTAATTTGGAAGGTAGTTTTCATGCGGGCAGATTTTTGTACATGTGCTTGTATGTGGCAGTTGAATTACATTGGGAGGAGATCCTTAATGTCTGGAGATGTGTATTTCTGAAGAATTATGAGTCAGGAGGTGTTCATGGATTTTGTTTTGCATTGTTTTTAAAGGTGAAGTTGAGACTGCCACAGGAGTATTGTTTTTCATCAGTGCTGAAATGAAACAGCTGTTGGCTCTTAATTGCATGTGTGTCGAACGGCAGTACCCAGAACTGACTAGTGAACCTCCGAGTATATTGCAGCCTCTGGCTAATTGTCTAGAATTCCCTTTCAGTGTGTTCAGCACAGCGCTGCTCTTATCATTATGTTATTACAACTCCATTTTCATCTGGGGGGGGGGAACAACCCTCATCCACAGCAAACTACAGACTGATTAATTTATGTTGTCCAGAGCCAATGAATATAGCTGGTGTGCAGGTCTGGTTAGTCAAAATTATTTCCTCTTTCACAGTAAACTGATTTTCAAAAAGAGAAACTTGAATACCTGAAAAGGCAAGTCCCTAGATAAAATCGCCGGTAAAGTTCAAGGCATGCTCCTAAAAGCAAGTGAAAATTACTCCTTTCAGTTGAGCGTGTCAGTGTTTTCTCTTATGTAATACAGTACAGTTTGCTTTGTATGTGTGCAGGCATCTATTTTTGTATACTTCCATTGTGCTTGGTAATTTCAACGGAAGATACCGCCCAGGAATCTGTCCTGGAGTTTCATTGAAAATATTGTGGTAGATAAAGGAGATTCTGTGAAAATATCTGTCTACAACACTGGCCATAGTAAATACCTTGTTTAAATGAAATCCTGGGCAATGCTGACCTATGTTTTTGGTAGGTTTAACAGTTTCTACAATTTTACTAAAGCTTTAGTTGGAAAGATGGAACAAAATGTGGATCTGTGCATTGCCGTAGCACACATGGATGTAGCAGGAGTCACCAAGGTTTTGACCTGTGTGTAAGTTCTGAGGTGACTGATGTCTTTTTCTCTTCTGCCGCCTTTTCCCTTTTGTGATTAATTGCAACAAGCAGTTTAGGCCTCAATAATCCTGAAGCAATGTACTGTAAATTCACTGACTGAGATTCATGCAGACACACAAGTGTGTGGCTTCACTAGGTCGTTAAAGTATCCTAATATACAGTGGGATACACAGGCTAATGCAGGAAATACTTCACTATAACATATGACCTTCCCAGTGTAAGGCAATTGATTGTTAAAAGTCAGCTACAGAGCATGTGTTTTCAGCAGCAGGTCCTTACGGGATTGATTGTTATAAGAGAGCTGGATTAAAACATTGACAACACTTGGAGTGTTCTGCTTAAAGTCTCTTGGTGCTCAGTAATGTCAAGGTGCATGAATACCTTCCTTGCAGGAATTTTTTTTTGTCACTGAATTTGTTTTAGTTGAGGAACGATCGCATTTTTTAGCACTGACACATTGTGTGAAGTGAAGTCTCAACCTTTCTTTTCTGGCTGGAGGATGAATCAATTAGAAATTCAAGTTTGGAAAATGTGACTTGCTATAATTTTTTTAAAATTTTTTTGCTTGAATACTTCTTTTGTGACAGTGAAGAATGGTGTAAGGATGTCTAATCAGAGAGGTGAACCAAAAAAAGTATAATGGAAAAAACAGCTGCAATTGTCCCAGCTCAGCCTAGCTAACTAGCATGTTCCACTGTCATTTCTCCTTTGTTTTTGGAAGTTGACCTCTTCCTTTTCCTGTGTTCTGTTTTCCTTGCACATTTCAGACTTCCTTTACTTCTTCATTGTTCAGACTTCTGTCTCATTTGTCTGTTTAAGGTCTATATACATATGGTAGGAACTTCTGGGATCCTGGAATTGTCTGTTCTTCTTAGGTAAATATCTATGACTTGGGAACATAGCAGTCCACCCTCTTCTAAACGATACTTTTCGTCGTTGCTGGACGAGGTCGCTAGAGAATAATGGAGAAGTGCTGTCTGATCTGGCATTATCATTTTTGTGCCAGTGATACAAGGAGGGAAGAACTAAGTGAACTTGGAAGTGTTGCTGTTGATTTATCTGCACAAGTTGAATTGGTCATCACTGGCAAAATAATCTTTATATAGTATTTTATGACCTACACAGTGACTTTATCGCTACATAGTGACTCTGTGCTGTAATTAACCAGATTCTGAGCGTTAGCAGGGTTTGCTAGTCCTCTGAATTATTATTTGTAAAAATTATAAATTAGTTTATTATGAGCATCACTAGAACACAACAGAGCTTTCGTGTTATTTGATATAAAGAAAAAAGTGAGACCATGCCATACTCTGTGCTTGTACTTCAATTAATAATTACTTTCCTTTTCTATACAAGATTAATGCAGTAATTGCAGTTGTTACAGATTCCATAATGTTTTAACTAGATGTATTCAAAGGCTTTATGGCAGAAGGTGGGGGTGGTGGACAGAAGTCTTTTCCTGTTTAATGGTGCTTAAAGCTGTAAGGTGTTTTTAACAATTAAAAAAATCCCCACATATGCTGAGGTCGGAACACACTTTCGGAAGTCATGTGGTTCAACTCACCTACTCAAGCAGGGTCACCTGAAACAGGCTGTTCAGAGTCATGTTCAGTCAGGTTTTGAGAATCTGCATGGTTGGAAACTCCACAGCTTCTCTGAGCAACCTGTGCCAGTGTTTGAATGTTGAAGAACCCCAGCTGTTTATTCTTGAAAAAAATCATGGGGGTGGGAAAGTCATGAAGAACTTCTGGAAGATTTGGAGATGTCTATTTTCCAGTACTTATATAAAAGGAGAAAGAAATCTGAATTTTAAAAATATAAGTGTTCCATAATGTTAACTGGTCATCAGTAGGTGTTAGCAGAGGAGTATTTGTGAACTGGCAGCCTTGCATTGATTCCTTTACTTTTCTGGATTTTTCTTTTAAACTCCATTTTATTTGTTCTCTCTTCCAGACACAGATTCAGTATCTAGTTAGTTGGGAAATAAGGCTGCTATTTAGCTGTCAGCCATTTAAAAAGAAGAAAGGCAGCCTTCTAGAAAATGTTTTCCTGGATGCTTATGTATTTTTTTTGATCTTTTTAGCTATCTAAATAGGAGATGTGGAAATGTGACTGTGTATTTTACGAAAATTTCTCTGTTCTCTTTTTTTCCCAGGTCTGCTATTTCTGTTATGTGCAGCCCGGTTACAAGAGGGTTTTTGTGATTTCTGAGCTTGGTGGTCTCAGCCTCATGTCAACAAACTCAAACGAAAAGCAAGCTGATTTTTAGAAAACAAAATGCCACGGAAAAGGAAAACTGGTGGAAGTCCTTCTCGGAAGATTGGCAGTTCTGACAGAACTGCTGTTGCTGTATCCCAAGGGGACTCTAGCCACTCAGTGTCACAAGCAGTGCATAGTGTCAATAAGGAAGAGCTCTTCAACAGCATGTCGGAAATGTTTTCTGACCTAGATCCCAGTGTGGTTTATATGGTTCTGTCTGAATGTGATTTTAAAGGTAAATAAGGTACAGTTGGCATTACAGTTGTGTTCCATGCGCAGACAGCTTTTAACTAGGGTGACTCCAGAAAAGCTGGTGTGGGTGTTGCAAGCATATTTGTGAGTTGAGCTTTTAATGAGTAGGTGAGTCATAATATTTTGAAATTTTATAGCTCTTTCCATGCAAGATTCTTCAGGTTTGACAGTGTTTTGGTGAGGCTGGTAATTTGCAGTAGCACTGTGCTCCATAAATGGAGGTACAGTTTAAGTGGCTTATTCAGTGACACAGAGCAGGCAGCGGTAGAGTTGTGAGAATCTTTTTTTTGTGATTAGTGTGCTGTATCTCCTAGATGTGTTAACTGTTCTGCAGGAGGGGTATTTTATGTTCTAGATCACAATTTTTTAAGATAATGGACACTGGTCCTGGCAAAATTTGCTTTTCACAGAATTACAGCATAGTCAGGGTTGGAAGGGACCTCTGGAGATCATCTAGTCCAGCCCCCTGCTAAAGCACATTCTCCTAAAGCAGGTCGCACAGTCGCATCCAGGTGGGTTTTGGATGTCTCCAGAGAAGGAGACTCCACACCTTCTCTGGGCAGCCTGTTCCAGTGTTCTGTCACCTTCAAAGTAAAGAAGTTCTTCCTCTACTCAGATGGAACTTCTGTTGCTGCAGTTTGTGCCCATTGCCCCTGGGCACCACTGAAAAGAGCCTGGCCCCATCATCCTGACATTCACCCTTAAGATATTTGTATGCACTGGTAAGATCCCCTCTCAGTCTTCCCTTCTCTAAACTACACAGGCCCAGCAGTCTCAGCCTTTCCTCACCAGGGAGATGTTCCAGTCCCCTGATCATCTTCATAGTCTTCTGCTGGACCCTCTCCAGCCATTCCCTGTCTCTGTTGGACTGGGGAGCTGAGAACTGGATACAGCACTCCAGGTGTGGCCTCACCAGGGCAGAGCAGAGGGGCAGAATCACCTCCCTCGACCTGCTGGCCATGCTCCTCCTAATGCCCCCCAGGACCCCACTGGCCTCCTTGGCCACCAGGGCACACTGCTGGCTCATGGGCAACTTGCTGTCCCCCAGAACTCCCAGGTCCTTCTCTGCAGAACTGCCTTCCAGCAGGTCAATCCCTAGCCTGTACTGGCACATGGGGTTATTCCTTCCTAGATGAAGGACCTTACACTCACCCCTGTTGAACTTCATTAGGCTCCTCTCTACCCTGCCCAGGTCTCGCTGAATGGCAGTGCAGCCTTCTGGTGTATCAATAATACGTATCAGTAATTCCTTAAATACTTGAGTTGAGCTTTTGTTTTACTTTCTGTTTTGCTCTGTAATCTTGTCATCTCCACTGAGGATTAGTTTTTGTAGGATAAATTGTGTTTGTCATGTTGAATTCTCTGTAGCCTTGCTAGGACTATGTTTCTTCCCCTGTATTCTGCCAAACTACCTATCTACCTCTCCTGGTGGACTGTTCTCATGTCTGTGCCCGGTCCTTCCTATGCTTTTGTAGTTTTAAAGTTCTGTATATAAGTTCATTTGCTTGTAATAAAAGTAATGGATGAGATGCTGGATAGAAACATCCGAGGAGTTATTTAGCAGGGGAATAAGTCACATATAGAGCATTTTAATCAATCTGTGTTTATATGATCAGGTGTAATTAGCTGAGATTTTTCTAAGAATGTTTGCAAAGAGGGCAGAGTTTGGCATTTTTTTAATATGTATGAAAGCTAGGTAGCCATTAAAAGGACTGCTGTTATTGCCGTTTTTACCTTAAATTGTATGGAGTTTATAATGTAATAGCTCTCATGTTTCTGTGATTGTTGTTCCTTTTAAAATTGAAATTGATGGAATTGCTGATTCGTGCTTTGAACTCAATAAGATTTATATTTATCAAAGTAACAGATTTATGTAGAAGGTTACTGGAGAATTCAGTAAACACACCGAGTTCATTATTATGTACTATTAACAGTAGTTTAAAATTTGAAAGATTAGCATCTTTTCATATGAGTAGTAATAAATTGCTGTCATATAGCAGGGAAGATGGAAGGACAAGGAAGATTTTATTTAACATGTGCAGAAAGAATTGGACTTAGGCTTCCTGCTACACTGTCTTTTAGGAAAACAGAAGCTTAGTTTTAGGCCTCAGATGGTACTTGTGCCAAGTCTTCATTTTGTTCATGTTGATCGCAGGCAACCTATACTCCATTTAGTGGCTTTACAAAGAATTAATACAGATACTGCATTTTTCTGGCTATATTAGATACGACATTTTCAATTGGACCTAGCCATAATGCATGTATTTTGCATACTTTTATCTCTTTAGTCCTCAGTAGCAGACTTTTTCAGTTCATTTTACACTATTTCACCTATATGAGATTGGTTAGAAATAACTATCCATTTAAACACCCAGTTCTGGTATTTTTTCCAGTTATATGTAATAATTTTTAGACACTTGTTTCCTTAGTAATTTTTATGCTTATTAGGTTATTATTTTGCAATATGTTTGTATTGAGTTCTGCCTTTACTTCTGATGAGAAACAGATCAAAGGAGTTGCAGGTGCGTTAAAAGATGAATTGGTGAACTCTCTTTTGGTTGTTTCGCTAGTTGTGATGTAAACGCATTTTTTTTTACATTAACGAGTATTTATCAGCTTGTGTTTGTTCAGTTGTCCATGCTTTATTCTTTTTACCTTATTCAACAGTAGAAAACGCTATGGATTATCTGCTAGAGCTGTCCACTCATGCCAAAGGAGTAGCATCTTCAAAAACCTTGGGTTTTGATTCAGTAGCATCATCGCTAGCTCTCGTTAATCAGCAAAGATCTGTTGGAAATGAAACAATGGGGGAAAGTACTGGAGAACAAAATAATTCTGAAGAAGCAATAGAAAAGGTCCTGTCACCTGATGTGCAGCTGACTGAAGAACTGGATTCCTTAATAGAAAATGCCTTTCAGAGATACAGCTCGAGTGATGAATTGCCTAATCCTACAAATGACCAAATAGTACATAAGCACTCTGTGGAACACGATGGCTTTAATCAATTTCCTGAGTGGGAAAAATCTGATTCAGGTTGCAATGCCCTACTTTTTCCACAGCAAACAGGGACAAATAATGAGGTTTCAGAAAACTTCTGCTGCTCTCAGCCACCAGTGAGTCAGCTGAGTGTCCAGACAAGCTCACCAGCTGCATCAGACACTTCTGCACAGATCTTGGAAGATTCTGATTTTTCAGAAATACAAGTTCAGCATGGTGTAGCTTCAAAAGTCTATAAACAATTGAATGGAGAAGTATCATATGGAAATCCTGATCAGACACAAGATACTGTTTTGGATCAAAAAAGTGTGACTGCTGCTTCTGGTCAGTCTTCACAAAAACCTCTGGAACTGGGAGTAACTGCCACTGGAAATCCTAATTCAGGGTGCATGGAACAGCATGAAGTGATAGTGACTGCTTTTAACAGTCACCAGAGCAGTTCTCCACCGGAGGTGTATGTCTCTCCTGAAACATCCAGTTTCAAAACATCAAAACCTTCAGATTTTCAGCAAACTCAGCAGGGTTGTAACTTAAATTTTTCTACACTGTCATGTCAGCCTCAACAACACTGGAATCTCATGGCTCCTGTGTTTTATCCATCCAGTGGAAGTCACAGTTTTGTAACTCCTGTGGCTGTCAGTCCAGGGCAGTGGAGACGTGTTTCAGACTATAGGACATTGGAAAGAGGACTTTGTTTTTCCTCTCCAGTGGTTTCAAATGCCTGGGATAGCAACCCTTCTCTGAAGGTATGGGGAAATCAAGATAGAAACTCAAAATTGAACCTCTTGCAAGCACAGCAGCCACCTGTTTGTCACATGATGAGAAAAAAGATGCACCTTATAGGTCAAGTACTTGTTCTTCTCAGAGGTGTTCCAGGATCAGGAAAATCATATTTGGCAAGGTAGAACATCTATATTGTGAGCTTCTAAAAGAAATTGCTTAATTGTGTAAAGGATTTAGTGCAGGCAGAGGCAATTTTCTGACATGTGTAAATAGTTGTGCTTATACCCTAATTACCAGCTATGTGGTACATGCAGCATGATGAGTAACAATAATTGCAGAGGCCTGAGTTGCTTGCACCTCTTCGACCTCTAGTGGAAATTGAAATAGGAGGGGTTAGCTTTAACTTCTGTTCCTGACTGAAGGGGTTTATGTCAGCAGAGGATCACTGCAGTAGTATTAGGTGTGCTGTGTTCTTCCAGTCCCTGCTCATTTTGGGTGTTTCCTTCCAACGGAGTGGGTAGAGCTATGTCAGTTACTTTGTAGGCAGAAATTCCCCTTCTACTGTTGGAATTCTTTTGTGTAAGTAGTACACATGGAGTGGCTTGGGTTGAGTTTTTGGTTTCTTTTCCAACTCTCCAAAAGCCTAGATTGAACATAGACTCCTTTGACTGGCACTTGAAATATTTGGTGCAGTTAAGACTGTATGTGTATTTGTCAGTGTGAAAGTATGTCACTAGATGTAGATGGAGAAATACCTCCCTTGTTTTGAAATGAGACTTGTAGGGAACTTCTGTCAGCTCTTTCCCCTAGATATCCTCAGCCTTTGGAAAAGGAGGGAAATTACTATAGATCATCTTTCCCTGGAGGGTGATATTTTTTCCTTTACCTAAATTTTCTGCTTCCATTCCAAATAATCATGGTTTTGTGCCAGAGTCTAAATGCATTTTTGTATGGTAGCAGGTATCAGGGCTGGGGAGAATGGGCGAAAAAACTATTTACTTCTTGATCTTTCACAGAGCGTTGCTTGAGGATAACCCAGGCGGAATCATTCTTAGTACTGATGATTACTTCTATAAACATGGACAATACCATTATGATCCTGATTGCTTAGGGGAAGCGCATGACTGGAACAGGAAGCGAGGTGAGAAATAAATAAGGGATTAGCTTGCTTATTTACAGTTCAATGCTTGTGTGCTGTTTAAAAGGCTGCCTGTCTTGTAATGCCTGTGTCACAGGACAAGCATTTATCCCATCATAGAAGTATTTTTTAATACATGTGTGTAAAAAGAGTATGAGCACAAACTCAGAAGTCATCTGTCCATTGTGTGTTTTGCAATTAAAAATCCCAGTGTCCTTGTCTTCAGATTTTGTCATGGTATGTATTTTGGGTTGTGTCCCATTTCTGGAGTGGTAATCTATACCATCTCCCAGAAATTTTTCTTTTGAGATGAGCCATTATATATGCATATGTGATAAGTAACAAGGATGTTGATACAAATAATACTTACACAGATATTTTCCTGCTCTTGGTTATTTTTTTTTCTCTTGAGCACTAAATTGTTGGCAAATTTAAAACAAAATTATAGGAGGAAAACAATAATATTTTTTTTCCCTTTCCATAATCGGTGTATTTTTTGATAGTGACTTCTGTTAAGCTCACCATAGCACAACTTTTTTTTTTAAGCTTTTAGTTGCTGAATTTGAACCATGATCACTTTTCTACTGTCAAATTTTGAACCAGTGGAGAAATGTGTTAATAACAAATGTGTGATTCAACAATAACTTTGATTGTTCAGATGCATTGTAACATATCTACAGAAACATGGTGCTGCATCTCAAAGCTAGTGATTCTAAACTTTTCATTACTGTGTATTTAAATTACAATAATTATTTTGATTTTTCATATTTTATGCAGTTTACAGAGTGGACTAATCTTAAGACTGTTATAAAGCCAAGAATTTTGTATGCAACAAAGAAGTCCACTTTAAGGTGATCATGTAGCTTTTTTTTTTGTAGTTTAATTTACTGATTGATTAGTCATCTTGGTGCATTTTACATTTGCATTTTCATTCCTTGACTATCATACATACGTTAATTCAAAAGAATTAATGCCATATCTCAGTAGCTTTACCGGGGGGTGGTTGGGATTTCTAAAATAAAAAGAGGGCCTCAAAACAGATCAAGCTGTGGCAAGAGTTCTTTACACAGTGGTTAATCATTATGGACTGTCTACTTTAAAAAATACTACAAATTTAGAGAATTAGTATAAATGTTATGTTTCCACCCTATTATAATGAAATTAACTACATCACATTCTTTTGTACATGTGTGTCTTTCAGCCAAAGAAGCATTTGAAATGAGAATCTCTCCTATAATAATAGACAACACAAACATACAAGCATGGGAGATGAAGCCTTATGTTTCTTTGGTTAGTATTACAATTTGATCAATGTAAAAGGGATTATTGACCAGCATGGCAGCAACATATGTTTTAAAATGAGATTGTCTTTCTCAGTCTAGCTGTTATTCCACCAGGAAGTCTGAAGATTAAAAAAAACCCAAAACAGTACATGGAATCATGTTACCCAGTGTCATATTCTGTGCACTCCTTGAGTATTGACCTGGCCTAATTTCCAACTGATAAAGCCAAGTGCTTTGCACTTGGGAGCAAAAATAAATATCGTTGGGGAAACTGAATTATGTTCCTCTTCTATATGATCAGTCAAATTATAAGCTACTGTTAAAATATAATCAGCACTAATTAATAAGAGTGATGCTTGATGCTCCATGAAACTTGAAAACTCAGTCTTAATTTCATCCTAAATATGACAGAGACAGATACCAGCTGACCAGCTGGAGGGCTAGAGTTATCAAATGTTTCTAGCTTGCTTGAAGTTATGCAGATTTACTTAAATTTTATTGAAGTGATGTAATCAATATAATACACCTGATGTAATCAATATAATATTATTTATAATAAAAATAATAAATATAATTTTATTTTAGTAGTGTAGTGCTTTTATTTAGTGACTAAAAGTGATCTGCTTTTATTTAGTACTAAGTAAATGCAATCCATGCTTAACTTCAGAAGTTACATTCAATGATTGAAAGAACTTGGTGAACTGTTACAGATTTCTCATACTTCAGTTTTCTGGAGCTTCTCAGCTTCTAGCTTAATAGTTTTGAAATGGGCATCAGCACTTTTAGATTCTAGCTCTTACTTTGCTGTTGATCATTCGCCATTTTGGTTGGTAGTTTTAGTATTTTTTATGCTTATAGAATTGCATTGTTTGATTAACAGAAATAATATTTAATAATATTTTGGAAGTAATATTATAAAGTACATCTGGAATTTCTCCTACCATAGTATAGAAATAAATCAGTGTGTCGTACGTAGAACTGCAGATGCTCTACATGTGCTGCATGTGGTAATGGATACTGAACAGTGGGTCTTAACACAGATAATTTTTATTAATAATTTTTTTATTTTATTATTCTTGCATTTATTAACAATTGTCAGATTAACAGTTCTTTCACAATTTAATTTTTTATTTTGCTGTATACTGAAATAAAGATACAATAAAAGTTCTTCCAGGAAGTGCAGGGTTTGGTAAGGTGGTAAGAATTTTTCCTGAAAACAGGAATGGAGAGAAATGGCACGGTACTCACAGTGTTTCTCCTGATTAGACTTCGGGCTCCTTTTCTGTCATGATGAGACTGGACCATATAAGGACCAGCTACTTGCAACCCTGTCAAGTTCCCCATGTGGCAGGAAGGCTGTCCACAGTAGCTGTGTTAATGGAACCGAGTTGCTTGTTTTGGAACTGGCTCGCATCTGGTTAGCTCTGAATGTAAGCAGTGAGCTTTTCTCTGTCTTGAGAAAAGAGGCACATGCGTACTGTACTTGGGAAGAGGAGATGTTCTACCTTCTCTGAGTCAAGAATGCCGAACATTTAAAGGGATGACACAGTGACTTTTTTTCTGTGATCATGGCACACATTAATTTTACAGTAAATACAAAAACATACATGTTTTTAAAAATCTCCATTTATATAATCACAAACGAAACACTGAACGGAAGTATGTTACTTCAATGTTTAATTGGTTATGAAAAATAAAAAAACCCCACCAGCATTAAAAGAAGCAGGCTATATAGGTGTGCTTTTTCATAGAAATATGAAATGGGTGAAATGGCTTGTTCTGTTTTTTAATCTGTTTTATTCAGGCTCAGCAGTTCAAATATAAAGTCATGTTTCGAGAACCAGACACTTGGTGGAAGTTTAAACCAAAAGAACTTGAAAGGTAAGAATGTGAAGGAAAATTTCATATTAGATTGTGTATCTTTCACAGTCTATAAACTGTGATTTTTAAAAAGGTATCAGTACAGTGGCTGGTGAAGTAGCAAGATATCAGTCAAGATTTCTGTGATAGTAAGTAGCTTTTTGATAATGTTTTTCCCTACAGTATTAACTTTTGTGGGATTTTATATGTATTACGAGATTTTTTTTCCCTGTCACTTTATTCTAATTACATACAAAAGATACTATTAGAAATAGATACTATGTGATGTTTTCATGATTGCAGTTACTTTGCATTTAAGGTACAGTGACTCTTTGGGTTCCTGAGGTTGCAAAAATGCTGTCAGGTTGTGGCTAGTTTTGCATCTGGATGGTCTGTTGCCCTACTTGGAATGTTTCTACTATCACTGAGTGTGAGGCAATCAGCATCTCATGGCCTGAGAGGGACAAACCCCTGTGCTTCTCCCTCACTGTTTACCTTTTCTTTAGCAGAACCTTTTACACAGTCATAGAGCCATTACTTAAAGCCAAAATAGGCAAGATGTAAACCTTGTGTAAGGGAATAATAAGGTACCTAGAAGATCGGCTGGATGCCCTTTCAAAGGGTATGATCAGTGTGGTTCAAAGTCGAAGAAGAGGAGGCTGATGTCTCTCTAGGATGGATACTAAGGGCCACTACTGTTTAATGTCCTTTTTATGACTTGGGTGTTGGGACACAGTGAACTCTCAGCAGATTTGCAGATGATACTGAATTGATCAACAGTAGTTTGTTCAGACTTAAGAAGAGAACTCTTAAGGAAGGATCGTATTGTTGTCTTCAGCTACCTTTTGAGAGATTATAGAGAAGACTAAAAAGATCTCTTCTGAGAATTGTGGAGGGATAGGACAAAACAAGCATAAGCAAGTTGGAACTTTGTATATTTTGATTACATAAAATAAACCCCCAAAACTTACTTTGAGGGTGGTCAGGCACTGAAAGGGTTTGCCCAGAGAGTTTGTAGACTTCTAGTCATTAGGGATATTCAAAATTTGACAATCTCTAGAGAATGTGCTTTAGCCGTACCTCCTCAGAGTATGTGGCCTCTGGAGGTCACTTTGAACGTAAGTTATTTTGTATTCCTAATTTGTATTCAAAATATCTGTTTTCATCTGAATTTGCATGCTTAACTTAAGGTTGGCCACTTTTCAAGTGAGGTAAGGAAGAGGATTTTCTTTCCTAAAATAGAACTTAAACATTTTCTCCTTCAATTTCTGTTTTGCCATCCTTAGAAGGATCCACTTGTTCTGGATGGAACTGCTGCAGAGTATACTACTAGTTGGTGTTTAACAGCGTCAGTGAAAATTTCTAGCCAAAGTGTATCCAAATAGGCAAATAGGTTTTCCTCAAGGCTCGAGGAGTTCTTAGTTTGGCAAAACCAGAGGAGGAAGACTGAATTCAGAAATCTTCCATACCTGGTTTAATATCCTGCATCACTGTCAGGATTTGATGTGGTGTGTTTCTGGTAGTTATTTGAAGAAGATGCATTATTGGTAGTTTTAGATTTTAGTTTTAAGGAAAACATCCTATTGCAGAATAGGGCCACCAGGTGGGGTGGAGAAGTCAAGTGGAGCAGCAATTTGTCTGAGATAACCTGTTTGGAATGCCTTAGTGCACTGGCAGACAAAGAACTGCTGTTTGACAGCTTTTGCCCTGGCCCCCTGAATTCTCTGGTTAGTCTTCCTGTAAACTTACTAAATTATTCTCTTTTAGAGAATGTGTATTCTCACTGTAAAATACAAATCTGAAATGTTTCTTTTTCGATGTTTGCTTTTTTTTTTAAAAATTCATAGGCGAAACATTCATGGTGTATCTAAAGAAAAGATCAGAAGTATGTTGGAACGATACGAATGCTGCCTTACTGTTAGTTCAATATTGGGTTCTTCAGTCCCAGACAAATCGGAAGCTGCTGGCTGGAGTGAAGGTCCTTGTCAGGAGGAAAGCCATAGGTTAGATTCTTTTACTAGCTTTGTAGTCTTAAATAAAAGGCTAAAAATTCAAACCTCATAGCAATAGAACCTGGATAATAATGTTGAACAGTGATGAATGCATTATAAAAATCAGTTAAATAATAAAAAGAAATACACTACATAGTGTTCTTAATTTTTCGT
This sequence comes from Falco rusticolus, assembly GCF_015220075.1. NCBI lineage: Eukaryota > Metazoa > Chordata > Aves > Falconiformes > Falconidae > Falco > Falco rusticolus. The sequence continues at coordinate 100,542,095 of NC_051187.1, forward strand.
TTTTAAGAATTTCAGGATTTCTAGAAATAAGCAGTCAAGGGATCTTGTCAACTTTCCAATGTTTTTTGAAAACCTTCTAGTGTGTCTGTGTGTTACTTTACAATAAGAAAATCTTCATTGACTTTCTCTTACCTTAGAAATGTGCTGTTGGGTGTATGTTGTAGATAAAAAGCTTCTAAAATTTATGAAATGCTTTTCAGAAGAATGTAGTCCCAAATACAAGCACATTGCTTTTTCTGAGTTTGTGTGTTGGTGTTAGATGATGTCTTTGTGGTAGAAGGTGGATTCTTCATGCAGTAGTAATGAGTTATCTACTTGCTCTCCAGTATATTTAATTTGGACTTGTCTAGATTTATTTTGGTTGTATACACAACTATTTGGTAGTGGCTAATCTGAACAATGCTGTATATGCATTATAATAATGCATAGAAAATCAGATTTTATTGTTGTTGCTATTTAATTTGGTTTTTGCATGCTTAATGTATTTGAAATGAGGTGGGCATTGATAATGGAATGTAGTTGGTTGTGAGAAATGGTATGAAAAGAAATGGCACACATTCTCCTAGCTATTTTCTAGACTGACTTTAGCATTGAGCCATCAGGAGAGAGCAACAGTCATTAAATAGAAGCATATTTACCACATTTGCTGATCTGAAGGAGGAAATGTCCAGCAGCAGAGTCCTTCGGTACATAACTGAATGCTGGGAATGGGGGAAAATAGATGCCTGAGAAAGTATTCTTAGCCATATGCTGAAGTAAAAAATGGATACTTAGCAAGGAAAGTTCTGCTTTGCTTAGCTCATTTTTTATAAAGGAGTGTTGAGGTTAGAGCTAACTTGTCTTAAATTTGTTTTCCTCTCACTGAAGTTCTCCAGCTGGATGATTAGTGTCCTAAAAGATGGTTTCTGGTCTGTAATTTGAAAATATTAAATAGCCAAGCTAAAATAAAAAATGTGGACAAGTGCTTAAAGAAGGTTTGAAATGGGTTTATCTTTCATTCCAATTTGTCTTTCAGAAAGAGAGAGGCACGTTCTGAGGTAAAGGAAGAAAACTCTTTAGTTTCTGATGTGGAGCCTCTTGAATTAGCTGAAGATAATAAAACTTTTCCCAGGACTTCTTTAACATTAGAAAGTAACTGTGATTCTGAATGTTTTCAGAAAGAGGAAAAAGAAACAGAAAATAACTCAGTGGAACACAATTCTGAGAACAGCACTGTTCTAGATGACCTGGATGATTATTTGTCAGGTTGTATAGAAAAAGAACTGCCCTTGAAGAAGAAAGAAGAAAAGGGGGAAAAACCAGAAAAAAATACGGAAACACAAGTGGATGAGATTGATGTGAACTCAACTAAAGAGACAGTGTGCTTGCATACAGGAGGAATTGAGGAGCACAGTGATAACATTCTCAACGTTCAAGCTGAAGCTGAAGAGTCTCATGAAATATGTATGGAACCAAAATCAACACAAAGTAGTAACACAGTGGAACCAAGCAGTTCAGCTTTTGACACGTCAGGAAAACCAGAACTACTAAACTTTCTGGGTGACTGGCCTGTAGAACAAACAATGGGACAGAGAGTCAAAAGAGCTAGAAGACTAGAAAAATCTTCTCTGAAGAGTGATAAAGAACATAAAACTTCCAGTCAGCAGCATCCTGAGTTAGGTAAAGAGCAAGTGGGTGTGCCTGGGACCTGTACTGTTGAAAAAGAACATGACGAAGAAAATCTAGCCTCTAGCTGTTCCTCTGTTAGTTCAGATAAAGTTACACTGGAACTGCAAATGGTAGGACATTGGCCTGTGTCAGGCTCATTAGAACAGAGACAACAAAGGTCAAGGAGAGTGAGAAAGACAAGTCTAAATCAGTCCGATGAAGGTCGAAGTACTGAAGGTGACATTAATAGAAATGCTCTTGAGACTGTAGATGTGCTTCGTGGGACACCTATGAATACCGCAGAGCAACCAGATACAAGTTTGCATATGTACCAATCTGAAACAGTAGCTAGTGAAACAATAGGTGAGAAAAAACCCCAGCAAAGTAAAAGAATGAGGAAACATCACAAATTAGCACTCACTTTTACAAACAACAATTTGCCCCAGCCCAAAGAAGAGGAACACTTCTCTATACTTAATGCAGCAGAAAAGAATCAGGATGCATGCTTATGTAGTCGTTATTCGCAGACTGAATCACAGGACTTTGCTCTTCTGTGGAGATTAGAAAAGAAAATGTTTTTTCCTGAGACTGCCAAAGTATTGCATGGCAGGCTTGATGGCTTCAAACCAAAAGGTATAGATAATGCCTCAAATTCTCAGGAAAAAATACCCTATCGAGTTATGTATGATAAAAGTACATTAGTGGAAGAAAGTGAATTTACCAATATTGATGAGTCTGAAAAGCTAAATATGCTATGTAAGCTCTTTGAGTCTGTTCCATTTGAAGCTCTGAAAGATCTGTATGAAAGATGTAACAAAGACATAGTCTGGGCCACAGGTCTGCTGTTAGACTCTGATGAAAAGTTATGCAAAGATGTTGATGCTGAATGCTTTCAAGTAAGAGAAGCTGGGCCAGTTGTCGCAGACCTTGATTCCAAGGCAAGTACAAAGTATGGTGAGAATCTCAAAGACTGCCAACAAATGCCACAAAGAATTGGGGCTGGTTGTATCTCTGAGCCTTCAGAAGACAAGAGCTCATCACTGAGCACTGCAGAAAATGCTACCATGGCAACTGTGACAGACAATGATGTCTGTGACTCGTTGACTGCTGCTTCATGGAATGATTTGTCAGAACTGAATTCTGGAGATGCAGCCCCTAGAACTGATGCAGGCGGCTCAGCAGCAGTAGTCATTGAGCTGTCTGTTTCAGGAAAGCAGAAGATAGAGTCTGAGAGTCCTGTTGAAGAAACTATAAATAAGCCATCAGTCTCACAACTTGATGCAGGTTTCTGTATACCTGTGACTTTGCCTCATGATCCTAGCACAACTTCTACTAATCTGAAATTTGTATTAAATAACGAAAGTGGCAGTAACCCTTCAGTGAGCAGTGCAGAACAAGTGACTGCTTCCTTACTGGAAATGGATCATGCACCTTTGGTCGGTCCTAGGAATGACAAAGAACTGGAGGTGGATAAAGAAACCCAGGGGAGTTCCGGGAAGGTGTGTGGTAAAGGAGAAGTTGAAACTCCAAGCTGGGATGAAGCTAAAGCCAAGACACAAAGCTGTATACCAGCATCACATGCAGCCTTCAATATAGATTGCCTAGAACTAACATTACCTCCTGAACTGGCACTTCAACTGAAAGAAATATTTGGGCCTGTTGGCATTGATGCAGGTACAAGCATAATTATATCCATATTTTTATGAAAAAACTCAGTTTGGGTAAGAAAACCTTTATTCCTTTGCCTGTGCTTCTTTCCGTTCCTGCTTGATTTTTAGGGAACAGATTTGCACAACTCCTCGTGATACTGTTGTTTGCTGTTGTTAATCCAAAAATGGAACTGAACTAAGCATGCCATAAAATATAAATGCAGTAGTGCTACATTCTGCCTTTGTCTTTTTGTACATGCAAATACTTTAAAACCATAAGAAAATATATTGGCTTGTTTGCAATTTGAGCAACAGGCCTTTGAGCCTATATTCAGACTCTGAAGGGATGTTAAGGTAGTGAGGAAGGTGAAATTTTTGACTGGTTAGGGAAAAAGAAAGAAACCTTTAGGCATTAGTTAAATTAGGAAAGGAGAAGATGAATGGTTTAGAGAGAAGTGTGGCTATACTTAGGAGATGAAAACAGACTAGTCTGCTGAGAGAGTATGATGAAGGAAGCCATAAGTAGCTTGAACGTGTATCACAAAAGTTAAAGACTCTTAGAAAAAGGAGGAAAAGAAAACACAAAGGATATATAGCTTGCTTGTTCTCTACCCCCCTCCCCCTTTTTTTTCCCCCCATTTTTCTCTTTTCTCCTGAAGATTACCTGATGTGAAACCCTGATTTATGGGTGGGTTTGACTGCTGGCCTCTTTACTTCCATGCCTACCTCCTCCTCCTCCAAAAAAAAAGTTTGTTTTTGATAGCAGAAGGGTGTTTCATTGTGTCTGACATATGCCCTGCCTTTTTATTTGATACATATGTACTTACCTTTTTATTTTTGAAAGGGTGAGAAACAGTATCAGAAAGATCTTTTAGATGTACCCTTATGACACCTTGATAATTCCTGACCTTTCCTTTCATTAGAGGGGATACTTGGAGTTTGCTTCTCTGTGTTTGTGTGTTTGAAAGGAGGGATGTGACTTCTGTTTGGGCAGTGGCAAGTATGTTGTGTTACATAAAAGCAGTTGCATGTGGGTTGTAATAAAATGGGGGGAATCACAGTTTCACAAATGAAATTGTAAATTAACAGTGGGTTTGTAAAAGAAGGTTCTGCTAGAAAAATGGAAAAGAGAACAAAGCCTGTAGTTGTTCAGGTAGTCATATTTCAACAAGATACAATTAATGGTACTTGTTTTTTCCTATATTTTCTGAGTTTTTGAACACCAGATTAATGAGTTCTGTGTGGAATGATTTTTTTATTTTTTTAATTTGGAAATTGCTCAAGTTTTTCTTAGGCATGACAGTTCATGCAAAATCACCAAAATTCAAATTAATAAGTCTAGGCTACTGTACTTTTTTTTGCATAGATAAGTTTTAATGGAACCCTTTATGAATATATTTTCTTTCTTCCCTAAGGATCACTAACTGTTGAGGATTGTGTGGTTCATATTGATCTGAATTTGGCAAAAGTGATTCATGAAAAATGGAAAGAATCTATTCTGGTTAGTAGATTTCTTGCTTACATATGTGGTGTGGCATGCTTGCACTTTGTCAGGGTATTTGTCTCCTTATGTGTTGGTCTAAATGTGTAAGATATAAGTATCTTTGCAAGAAGAATGATAAAATACAAGAGCAGTTTATGAAATATTTGGAGTATATCAGTGTGTCATAATCATCAGATCTGTTGAGAGACAGTTTAAGGGATGAAGAAACTGCATGTCATGAATGTCTCATCATGCAACCAAGATTCTTAAAAAAGAAGGATCATTATGCACAATTTCACTACAAGATTAATCAAAAATTCCACTGGCCAAAAATCATTATTGACTTCTAGACACGTAAGAAGAGTTCTTTATGAATAATTATGTATTCAAAACATTTCCATGTACATTTGTTGAGAAGAGTTCTCTAACCTCCGTTCCTTCACACCCTTATGAAACTGAATGCTTTTCGGCCAAATTTGTGTTTGGTTTATTTAATTAAGGTTATGAAATCTTAGCAGTGGGGCAAGTTCCTCTGGTTTGATCTGTTTTTGGAAAGATAGTTTTATCTTCTTAACTTCACTTCATAATTATTTTTCTTAAATATATTTATTTTTAAATATCCAATCTTTGAGAAATACTGTGAGACATTATTTTGAAGCTGGTTTACTTAGAAGATAACACTTAGGAAGTCTCACTGCAAAATTTATAGCTTGCTTATAATATGGTGGTTTACTATTTTTTTAGAAGCGTCAGAGGAGAGATGAATCATCTAAGTTGTTTGCAGCAGGTATGTTAAAGTTTTCTCTTAACTGTAAAAATACTTAATTTTTGTTATAAAAAATATTTCTTTGAAACTTCAGAAGTTGCAAATATTCTATTAAAAAATGATGGATTAATTTATTAAGCTAAGCTTTTACTTATTGTCCTTGGTTCTATTTACTGTTCTCTTATGGAGGGGTGTGTGTGGGAAAGTTAATTATAAGCAGAATCACTGGTCCCAGGTAGATGCAAGCAAAAAGCCTGTCATTTTGTCTACTTCAGAGAACTTAAAAAGAAAGTCGTGACTGGATCAGATTGCTGTTCGGTGGGACTTCTGTAATCTCTGTGGCAAGAAAAGGTGGAGCCAGAGAATTACTAGTAGAGTCAGGTTTTTGTAGGTGAGGGAAGGAGGTGAGGAATACAACATTCACACACTGTTTGTCCTTGTCAGAAGAACTGATTTGGCAGGAAGATGTATGCTTTGTTTAAAATGTGTTAAAACCTTTGGCAATCCAGTTTTCATTCAGCTCCCAGAAGAAATGTCCCTTTACAGCAGAACCCCACTACTCTTGCATGGGACCTGGGTGAAGACTTGGATTGCAAACTCTCCACTCGCATGACCAAACAGTGCTGTTAGTATTAACTTGTAGTGTAAACGGATTGTTAAGCATCTGTCCTTAAGCGTAGAGGAAAGGCAGGTAAACATGTAAACTCATGAGTCAATAATTCCCTTAAAAAAGTAAACAAACCTCCCCACCTAATGTATGTGCAAGTAGTTTACAGCTGTAAGATATGTCTTGGCAGTTGAAAATTTGGTGAGTGTGATGGTTTTGCTTTTGTTCTAAAAAACAGATAAAGATGACAAGATAGTTTTCAGAAAATAAAAGTGAGGAAGATGAAAACAGTGTGTTGTTTTCTGTTTTAGCATTAATAATATTGTTTTAACAATGCCCAAACTATCTAGGTTGAAAAACTTACCTTAATTATTTTGTCTTCACTTGCATAAATAAGATAATAATAGTTTTATTTGTCACCTCATTTTTATTGATTTTGAAGGTCCTACTGTGATTCAACAGATAAATACAGACGACTCGGAAATGCTGTTATCTCAGAATGCAAACAGTAAAATACAGAAGAAAAAAATGAGTGGAGCTTCAGGCTCATGTAATGACATACAGACTAAAAAACCAGCATCATCAGATGTTTTTCCTTTTATGGATCACTGGAATGCTCAGATTCAGAAAGTTTCTCTCAGACAAATAATTTCCGAAGAAAAAGCTATGCAGGAGAAACAAGACCTGGTATGGATAGCATCAGTTTTTTATGTAGTTTGTATTTTTTAACTGTTAATGAAACAGGCTATGTCTTATCTGGTGACTCGGCTTTGTGCTGCTGATTACAGCCTGAATTCGTAGAGACAAATGCATGCAAAGTAGTATTGTTGATTACTGTGATACAGGAGTTTGCTTGTGGTAGATGTTTCTGTTTTAAAAATGTAAATCTAATTTTAAAATGTAATATTTTTATTGTTTCACAAACAGATCATGGTGCATTTCACTATACAGGTTAGCATTTGTGTTTGGTTGAATTTATTTTTTTTGATTGCTTACTGAAAACAAGGATCTACTGGGAAAGTGATATCAAAAAAGTTCCTAATTAGCTCCATGCCTTGTTTGTTTAGCAGTGGATTGAATTCATTTCAATATTTTTTGTAAGAACCCTCAACATTCCTAACAGATGAGACATTAAAAGAAGTACTTGAGGTTAATCTCAAACAGGTTTCTGTACCCACTTGTCAGAAAACAGTAACTTTAAAAAAGATTTTTGTTAATTCTGTATCTTTCATACAGTTCCCATACCCCGTCTGGTTGGTGTGTACATAACACTGCCCTCTGCTGCCGGCAGTTTTTCGGAACAGGCATTTTTACTTGTAATTGTCTTTGATAAGTAGCTGTCCTAAAAAAGAGGAGCTTTGTTTGTACTTGTATAGAAAGTTGGATGGATTAGCCTGTACTTAGAAAGAATCCACAAGCCATTCTTTCCTTGAACTGCATGTATGTGGCTTACTGATAATAACAACTGTGATGTCTGCAGCTTTATTTTCAGTTTGGATTCGTGGAGCTTGGCTTTCTTTTGGCCACTACTTTTTTTTTTTTTTTAAATCTGAGTGTTGGAATGATCAGTCTGATTTATTCTGGGCTATAATTATGTTTTCTTCTCAGCATGACTTCACAAATAGGAATATTTATTACAGTACAACTGCAGATACACCAACACAAAATTGCCTATGCTGTTTAATAATAAAATGTTGTTTCAGCCCTAGGCCTGCAATATAGAGAGGTGGACTTTGCACAAGCTTAGCATTGGACTATATAGACTAGCAGGAAATGCATTCCAAAACTGCAGTTCCTCATAAAAAAATTTGTTGCTTTTTCCAAGTTATGAGGGAGTTCCAGCTGAGTCACTTCAAATCACCGCAGAGTACTGCAGTGGTGTATAAAACAACTCACCTGTCCCTACTTTATTCTCATAAATCAGTGAGGCAGGTTGATATTGGCATATTGTCATTGCTGTGGGTGCATACCTGCCGAGTAGATACTTTTTAAATCTTAACAAATAACAGAAAAGTTGCATTGGCTCCACTGTTCCTGTGTTTTGTTCTAATCAAGAACGTGTAATACTTTTCCTTTGTCTTCTGGGTAGAATCGTATTTCTTCTATGGCTAGAAAAGACTGTGCTGCTAAACTAAAGGAGAAACAACTTTTTGAGATGTTTCCAACTATTAATCAAAATTTCTTAATGGATGTCTTCAAGGACAACAAGTAAGAAATCTTTGAAGTTCTTTGTAAAAACGGTACTCAGTAATACTCTACAGTGTACATTTACTGTCTTAAGATACTGATAAAGAATGGCTTTTTCCAAACAGGCACACTTTTTGTAGATATAAATAAAGGCAAAACTAGCTGGTCTTAAAAGCCAAAAAAGGGTATAAAAATTCTGTGTAGACTTTTTTTTTTTTTTGGAGTAGACGGGTTTCTCATTAGAAGGATGTCTCTGGCTGTTGACCTCTGACTGACTGTCAGTGGAACTGCATATTTGATCTAGAGCTGTGTTTTAAGTGAAGTAGAAGAAATTAGTGGGAGTGGTAATAGTGGGTTCACAGAAAATGGCGTTTGCCTAAGAGGAAAACTACTATTACCTGATGGTAGCTGTGAGTACTTTGCTGGTTACTACAGCAGCTTTGAAGGAATGAACCATCTCCATCTCTTCCTGCTGACATTCTCTATGTTCTGCATTGTATTTCTGGCTTATGTAGCTATCACCTTAAATCCAAGTTCCTGAGAACTGAAATTTTTTTTCCAAGAGAAAATTCTTTTTTCATCCTTGGTCAATTGAATGTCTGTCTCTATATGTGAGTTTTCACATCTGCTTGTCAGTCTTTCTGCTTGTTCTGGTTATCAAAACTCTTCCTTATGGGATGTTTAAAATATGTTCTTCATCCATTTCTATAGCTCAAACATTTCACCATCTCTTGTTTTTCACATTCTAAATTCTTGTCATAGTGTTTCCTTTCCCAAAATCTATCTTTACTTATGATCAGTCTTCCTCTTGTGTGCTTACTGAACAGCAAGAAAAAGAAAGAAGAAAGGGCTTATTAGAAATCTGATGGCAATTGATGTTCTATTCTCATTTCATTAAATTAATTAACAAATCTTTCTGGAAATACAAGGATTTTCCTGCATAATGGTTTCAGAAAACTGAGCTAGTTTTAAACCAGTTTGTACTGTCTAAGCCTGGCTAGAGAAGATTTGAGATGAGGTAATTTATCCAGCCCAAAAAGCAGTGCTTGCTTCTAAACTAAGGTCTGTTTGATTAAGGTAGGATGCAATTTACTTTAGTATTTCATTGTCCATTTAATATTCAAGTGCCCCTGAATTATGTTTCAGTCAACCAAGACTGTATGTATGTAGATGCCAGTAATGCAGGCCAGTAGGTCTGCAAGCCTTTCTGTAGTAAGGTGGAAAATTCCATTCCAGTGCTTTATTTCCATTGTCATCTCTTTTTGTAACAATATCAAGGTTTGTAATATGAATTTTAATAAATGTAGCAGCTATTAATCTATTTGTAAAGTCACAGATTTTACTTATCCTTTACAGCTACTCTTTAGAACAAACTGAGCAGTTTCTGAACTGTGTTCTGGAGGCAGATCCTGTAAAAACAGTTATAGCTCAAGAAAGTATTCAGCAAAATGAAATTGTTTCTTCCTACAGTGCTGCAAAGAACCGGGAGAAAAAGGTATTTTTATGTTTGGTTTTTTTTTTTTAAATATTAGTTCCAAACATATCCAAAGCTATGTTAATGAAAGCATCCTACAATTCATACTTAGTTTCAACATTGCAAATTCCTACAGGTGAAAAAAAGTAAGGAAGAGGATGATCCTTTGAGTGAAATATTTCAAGAATTTGAGTATCCACAATATGATGATTTAAGAGCAGAAGCTTTTTGTCACCAGCAAAAGAGACAGGAATGTTTGAAAAAGGCTGGGGAGGCCTACCGCATGGGTATGAAGCCTGTGGCAGTATTTTATGCACATCAGGTAGGTGAATGCACATGTTGTGCTTTTTGCCTGAATTTAGAGAGGTACTTAAATACTGAATTGGAAGCGATAAGAAAAACATTGTGCCTACTAGAGTTGATAAATTTGCTTAATTATTGTTCCCTGTGTAAGCCTTATATTGAGTATCACCTCAGAACCAAACTCCCTTTCACTAGTAATGGTACTGATACAGGAAACTAATGTAACCAAATTCAGTGCGAGACCTCATGAAAGGTGATACAGTGCTCAGTCACACGCAGTCATTTTCTCATAGATCTTACTCCCACATCCACATATTTGTGAAGCACCAAGATTGTGTCCGTGTGGTCTGGCCAGGCTCACTCATGTGACATGGACTGCAGCAAACATCAATTTTTGAATCCACCATATGTCCCATGGTTTCCTCTTAACTGGTGATGAAGTGTTTTTAGACGTGTCCTTTGTACTTTTTAGGAGTGAGACAGGTATTAAGATGTGATCTTTTGCTTCAGAATCTTGTTTGCTTCATCCTCCATGAGTCTTGGGCAAGATGGCTGCCTGCGGTCTTTGCTTCCTCATTCTGACTGTATGGCTACAGTCTGCCTTGAGTTGAGATAAACAAGGTGTAGTATTCTATGCCATGCTTACCGCCATCCATCTGGTTTTGGAGCATAGATCTGTTGCTGATCAGTCTTGCGTGCTCTGGCCTTGGGGCACAGACTCTCTGGTCTTGATTCTAGCACATTTCTCTGTGTATACCGGCTTAGTTACTGTTGGTTGTTGCTGTTGATCATGTTCTTGATTATAAGTATCAACTGTTCTTGTAACCATTCCTGTACATTGTTTTTTTGGTGCTTTCACAGAAGATCCTTCCATTTACTCTTAAAAATTTCTGTTACAAATATCTTCAAAGGCTGTCGCTTTTCCCCGATCTAATAACATACAAAATTTTGGTTAGAATTCACGTTATAGAAGCATTTAATTCTAGATTATGAATTGCATTTTGAGAGAACATAAATATAAGAATGAATCACTCAAATTTGCTTACTATCTTAAAAAAGCTTTCACACAATTGGTGTAACGTATCACTCTAAATGTTTAGACTGTGACTATGCATGTAGGAAATATTATTGGTCTTTATTGTCCTTGTCCAAAACCAGGACAGTAATGAACTCCTCATGTCCTTGATTTATATATTCTTGAAGTTTGGAGAGATTCTAAACAAAGGCCTGCATGATTTTAAATAGCAATCTAATTTCTTACTTACTGTCTTGCTTTTGTTTTTAGCCATAACAATGAGTACAATCTGGAAATTTATGATATATTTTATTTTAGGTAATAGAAAGGCTAAACTATCTTTATTAATGAAAAATACTTTGTGCTTGGTGGCCTTAGCCTGTCTTGGGAATCCTCTGCAAGTGAGACTTACGGGGCTGGTGTCTCTGGTCTGACACTAACACACTTCAGATGAGCCATTTTAAGAAAGTGTAAGACAGACTGTCACTTCTATTCTCTTGAGCCCTTGTCAGTCCAATACCTGGAGTTAAGTCTTCCATTCCTTTTCAGAATGTGCCTGCAGATCTTCAAAGACATGATTTGTTGTTTCAGTCCCTCAGGTGCTATCACTGCAAGGTTCATGGGAAATAGCTGGTGTTTGTTCACTGCGTAATGTGAATAACCCTGTACTTCTCTTTGCTCCTAATTCCAATAGGGACTGTACTGACCTTGTCAGTCATAAAAGGTCTGTCAAAAATACTAGCAGAGATAATGGGCAACTATTTTAAAAAAAAAAAAAAAGTGTTTGCCATTGGCTTGTCTGATTTTTAGGGAATAGGTTCAGAAGAATTAACCTCAACTGTAACACCTAGCAGGTTTTTCCTGGGCTGATGGGAAGTTTCTCTGACAACGTTTCATTAAATTTTTGGCAAGTACTTGCAGAAGGTAGAATTCTGTTCTTAGGATAATAAGTCTGAAAATCAGCATGGAGTTTTAACTTTTTAGCTTATGTACAGACCTTATGGTTTTGTGCCTTTTCTGCCTTTTTTTCTTTCTTGTAAAGCTTTTGTTATAATTTCTTCTTTGTGCCAGCTTTGAGTAGTTTCTTAAGAACAGATTTCTTGAAATTTCCTTGTGAATAGGTCTCGCTGAGCCTCTTCCAGAAGTTCTGTCATGATTATAAATTTTACTACTTCAAACTGTGAGCTAAAAGCACCTTGCCAGTACTGTCATTTTGAACCCAGTGACCAGTGTGGATTATGTTATATATGTTAGATTATGTCTTGGTATGTAATAGTTGCTGTGCTTATGAATAAAGGGTCGCCTTCATGAGCCAAAGTGAAGGAAGCCAACCATGCTGCTGCTGTGCAAATCTTTGAGAAAGTAAATACTTCCTTGTTGCCTATGAATGTGTTGGATCTGCATGGTCTCCATGTGGATGAAGCTGTGAATCAGTTGTCCAGAGTGCTGCATGAAAAAAGTGAAGGTAGGATTAAGCTAGTAATTCTTGCCCCCTAAAAGTTATTCTCCTAATTTTTCTAATAAGAAATCACAATACATGGCAATATCGATGGACTGAATGTAATTTAATAACAGGGAAAACCACTGGCTTTTTTATTGTTTTTATTTTCAAGTTCCTCCATGAATTGTTTTTCTTTGACATGACAACGATTCATTTGTTCTCTGTCTTGCGCCCTGCCCCCCTCCCCCATGCTTCTTTGTATATCTTCTTTTTCCTTCTCATTTATCCTTTACCTTTTATTTTTCTTTACTGAAGACTTGATCAATCCTTCCTGGCATTTTAACAGAGGTGGTAATGCAGACATTAGTGTCATCTTTGCATTGCTTTGTCAGAACTATGTTGCTTTTTTAATCTTTAAAGAAGAATCATTATCCTGGAATTCTAACCACGATGATTATATTGTCTTCAACTTTGACATGAAAGCGTGTGATTTGAGCTATCAGTAACTTCTGTATCAATTTGTCAGCAGGATCTCTTGAGATCAGGATACTACTGCTTCCATAAATGTCATTTTGTGCAGTTTTGCTTGAGGGCCTGTTTTTTCTCCCAGTGGAGTGTTCAAATACTTCATGAGTGTTCTTGCTGTAAAAAGATACATTTTCTGTGTTATTAGTTTACCTTATAAATTTAAGCATACTGGGAATGCTTTTATAAGAAATATTTCTTACGCAAGGTACCACTGCACAAACCTAGTTTTTTGAAACAGCTACTCCACACAGTAGAAACAAAAGTGTTCAGCAGAGCCTTCAATAATCCTTTTCTTTCAGTATACATCAGAGATAATGCAATTTAATTATCTTGTGCTTTTCCTAAGATGATGTTTGTATACTTTAAGCTGTAACCCAATGCTTTTTAGAGCTAAATTTCCTGAGCTGCACTTGCATCAGGAGTCTTGGAATGATGGTAGGGGCTCTCTGTTCAGCCCATTCACCTAAATCTAAAAAAAAAAATTAATTTCAGTGACGTACATGACAAAGGGATCAATAGTGGGCACTTAGTGCTGGCAGAACTAACAGTAAACTAATATAAAACCCAAATAAAGTTAAGCAAGGAGTGGGGGTAGGTGGCTGAGGAAAGATGCCATGTGAACTGATAATCTTGAACTGACAAATCTTGGCTTATTGTAGAATCCAGTTTAATTTATATTTTTCCTCCTTTTTCAAACTCTTAGTCAATTTAGGTTTCTGTGATCTCTGGGAGAAGAGCATTTTCTTTTGTTATTAGGGCTAGACACCCTACTAAAGCTCATGTGATAATGTTCATCTGTTGATTCACATGTTCCAACATAGCAGAAGTTAGTCCAAATAAGTGTGATTTAAATGTCAAAAACTGTGTGGATTTATATTTTCCTTCTTCTTTTCTTTATCCAATAGAACGTTATTTCTTATATTCACATTAATTTAAGATGAAGCATGAAACAGCAGAAAGAAGTGTCACTTAAAATTTACCTAAATTACACCCACCTCTTTATTTTCTCATTTTAATTGACATCACAGGATGTAAATTCCAAGTGAAGATTAGATGATAGAAACAGTGAAGCTGCTATGAAATTAGAAGGATTTTGTGATCATCGCAACATGCATATTGCAAGCAATATAGTTTTAAAAAGCTTGATTATATTTTTTTCAGAATATCTTTTTCAGAAGAGGGGAAAAATGTCTATGTTTATGTAAAAGATGCATAGCCAACATGGAAAGCAATGTTCTAAATCACTAGTGAGAGTTTTCAGAAGAATGGTTGGAAAGGTTGTACTGAATGTGAAGTCTCTGCTGAGGGAAAATTTTAACCGTTATGATCCGTGCTGTTACAGAGTACCAGCAGACTGGTGGTAAACCATATCTCTGTGTGATCACGGGAAGAGGAAGCCATAGTCAGGGAGGAGTTGCTCGCATCAGACCAGCAGCTATCAGATACCTCACAAACCACAACTTCAGGTGAGTTTAGATTTTTGTTACTGATACATTTTTTTCTTAACCCGTGTTTAATTAACTGAAAATTTAAGTTAGTTCTAGAGTACTGTTAAACTACTAAACAGATTAAGGCAGGTCTGCTGTTTCAGATTAAAGTAGTTCTGCTGTTTCATAAATCCAATGCAATTGTGTGACACAATACCATCTTACATGGGGCACCTATTAAATATTAGGTCCTTTCCTCTGAGATAGATGAAAACACTATGAATTAAACTTAGCTTACACAGTTTAATTACATATTTCCACTCAAGGTCACCAGCTTTACTGTGAAAAGTTGTTAATCCTGCTTTTTATTGGTCTCTAATACCTGCTTTAGCACTCAGCTTCTTATGTGGGACAGTAATTTAGCAAGTCTGGGCTAGCATCAGTGTGTTTGCTGCTTTTTCTTTAAAGGAGTGTATGAAGGTGACTGCGAAAGTGGGACTTGGAAATAGTGAAGATTTCCCTTCCTGTTTCCTTTTTACTTTCTGCAGAAGACAAGGGAGAAAGTCTGTTTTGAAAGAGGGAATGAAAGGGGAGCAGGAAAAGAGGAGCAGAATGAATATAACCCAAGAATATTGGACAGCTTTTTTTTTTTTTCCACCCACGCCTTGAATCTTCTTTTGTAGTTCCTGCTGTTTCCAGCTCTTCGCCTGTCCAGACCTTGTAAAATCCTCCTTCACTGTTGCATCCAAAGGACATGATGCTGATTTCCATGATTCTCACATGCACACATACTTGACTGAGAACCTTATCACTTTCAATATGTTTGATGAGGGTTGAAGGAGGAGATGGCATTGTATGTAGCTTTCATGTTGAAGCTTCATCTTTTCTTCTATCACAGGTTCACAGAAATAAAACCAGGCTGCCTGAAAGTCATGCTGAATTGAAGGGTTGTTGAGAAGAGAAGAAGAATGTAGCAACTGAGGTGTCGATTACAGCTAAAAACTTTTTGAACAACTGCAATAGTATTTTGTAATTGTTTTAAAGGATGATATTTTATTAGAAATGATCTCGAATTTACAGCAAGTGCTTTTGTCAGTGTGTTTCCAAGAAAATTTTTGTGTGGAGTGGATCCTTTTTTGAACCTGCAAAAGAAGACACAGGATTTGAAGTCTCAGAAATGCAGATTAAGAATTCTGCTGAGCAGTATATGATGTTTTAAAGGGAAGTTAAGGTACAATTTTTAAATATAACTATCTTTTCAGCATACCCAGTCTATGTATTTTGACCCTCACACATCAATTGCTGTGGATTTTGTGCTTTTAAAACATAGTACTTGTAAGAAATTATCTTGTGATTCAGAGCTTTGCGCTAAACCCTTCAGAAGGGCACAGTAAAGATGGGACTTCGGCAACTACTGATATTTCAAATCCAGTTACAACTGAGTGCTAAATTTTTCCAGGTTTCTTCAAAAGTTTGATGTCTGTTTAGGGGTTATTTTGTGATGGGTCAACCAGTTCAATTGTCCTTATTCCATTCTATATTTCTCCTGATAATGATGGAAGTTGCATATAAGGGACTGTGCATCAAGACCAGCTGTGTGGTAATTTTGCAGACTTACTGTGACCTGTTAAAGGGAAAAATAACAGTGCTGTAGTTCAGTCGCTACTTACACATAGTTAATACTGTGATTTTGCAGGAAATTCCCTTACTTTTTTCAATATCTACCAGATTAAAAGTGTTTCTTCCTTTACGGCTTTTTAAATGGAGCAAATTGAGTACTGTTTCACTTTACAGGTGTCCAGTAGTGATGTGTCTTCATTCTGTGTGTATTAAACGTGGTGATTTCCTTGTAGAAAATATGATTGTCTATGAGACATTTAAAATGTATTTTTAACATGAAAGCGAATGCTGATACTACAGTAGCAATTGCCTAACTGGAAGATCTTGGGAGTACAGAAGTTATTCTGGTGGTGGTGGTGTTGCATCAGCATCTAGAAATACTTGTGTGTGTGGGGGGGAAATCCCGAATGACACCCCCCTCAATGAAATATAAACATCTGTACTTTGTCAGATGTTTCCAGTAAGCAATCAGAACAGTTTTTTAATAGAAATATCTTCTAGATTGCGTTATTACTTTCATTTACATCTTTGCCTCTTGAAAGGCATACACATTTTTGTTGTAAGGCTTTTTCAGAACTGATAAGAATTGTGTATTAGGAATAATATTAATAGGTCAGGGCTTAATGGGACAGTATTGGTTTCTTCATTTTAAACCACTTTTGCAGTAAATTTTATCCAGGCTCAACATGCACATAGAATTTGCATATGAACCCATATGTGAGTGCAAGTTCTGCCATTTATGTGCATGTGTAGCAATAAGCGAGGAACTTCTGTGAGAAAAGCTGTGCACAGAAATAGGTTTCACTTGAAAATGTGTCTGTATAAGTTGCTGACAAACTGAAAGACATATTTCCTGAATATCCATATTTACTGCAACACAGTGAATGCAATGTATGGTAGCCTTAAGAATGAGTTTGTCATGCTTCAATAGATACAATGATCTGTACATGGTGAATTCCAGTGGAAGAATGGCTTGAATAATCAAAGGGACTCTTACTGGAATGGTGGGCTGTCATAATAAGGTTATTTTTTGTGGATACTTAGTTCATCTGAATTATGTCTTGTGTTATTTTCTTCCTCTCTTGGCTGTTCTGGTAACCAGTGAGTGAAATGCAAAAACATCTGTGCTCCCCAAACAGCACTAGCAGAGCTCTTTCTGTCGGCACACAGTGTCCTGTGTGGTGAGGCCCATGCTCCATCCTCTGTGACAGTGCCTAAAATGGTCTGAGATGTTATTTGGGCTCTTGGATTGAGGCAGCAGTTCCAGACTATCAGCGGGCCAGGGCTGCAGGTGCTAGAATTGCCTCAGCGGGGCTAGGATCTTTCTTTTGGACCACTGAACAGGTTTTCCTTAGGGCTACTGTTCATAACAAATGGAGGTGCAGCTCTTTACAGTGTAGTCCCTGTTGGTTGGCCTGGGTGGCTGAGTTGCCCAGAAAAGGTCTCGGTGTATGCTCAGAAGTGTTGCGTTGAGCTGCTCGGTGCCCAAGCCCTACAGTGATGTGCTTGTAAACAGGGAAGTACCAACTCTTCTGGTTGTTTCGGGAGGGGACCTTCACACCATTCCCAACATGGACAAAGACAGCTTAGATTTCAGTTCAAAAGACAACCATTAAAAGTGCATAAGCAGACTCGGGAAGAGGGCTAGGACTTCCGAAAAGAAGCTGTTCCCACCGAGGTTCAGTGTCCTTCCATACTGTTTTTTCTCTTGGTCCAGTTTGGATAAATGCATAAAAAATGTTCAGGGCAAAACCTCAGCCCCACCCATTACTTAGGAGAGTTTGTTTTCTTCAGTCCGTCAAAGTCACCAGAGGATTACATAGATTAAGACCAATTTGGAGTACTCTCTCTCCCTCTCTCCGTTGTCCTTTTGGGTGCAGGTTGAGGTTCACTAAGGTACTCTGAATAGCCTATCTGGCTATAGGTTGATCATTCGCCTAGTAGAAATTGTTTTGATTAGAGGCTGAACTTTGATGGAAGACAGTGACTTAAAATTGTAACATAGGCAGAACCATTCTTGCCGGTATTGAAGTTAGCGGCAGAACCTCTGTCAGCTTCAGCAACTCAAGGTGAGGCATGGAAGTTCCAACTTGAAAAAAGCTGAGCTCATTATATTTTCTCCTTCTATAGAATCTTAAGCATGTGCTTAGAAGCTGTGCTGAGCTGGGTACAGAATGCAGCAGATCAGTCCACAGAGAGAAAGAAAGTAGACTTTTATTAATAGGGACCTCCATGCCTTCAGCTACTTGCCAAACTGTCCAGAAAGAACCCACTGGACTTCTTGTATTTCTTTGACTTTTTTATAATATATAGTGGGATGAATTCTATCAAGTATAATTGTTTCAAAATGGTATTTCAAAGTAGGTTACATTGCAGAAATTGCAGCCTTTCTGATGTCTTTTACAGTTACATCAGTGAGAATCCTGAGGTACTGTGTAAATTCTGTATCATCGTATACTTTTAATTAAAGTAACACTTAGCAGTATTGCCACCAGCACTCTGAAATAATGTGTGACTGTTCAATACCTACTTTTGTGTACCACTTTTTATTCTATTCTTCAACAGCGTGTGGTTGTG
The DNA here is from genome assembly GCF_015220075.1 of Falco rusticolus. Classification (NCBI taxonomy): domain Eukaryota; kingdom Metazoa; phylum Chordata; class Aves; order Falconiformes; family Falconidae; genus Falco; species Falco rusticolus. Next base: position 100,560,819 of record NC_051187.1, read on the forward strand.
GTGACTAGTAGCCTTTAATATGTGACTTTTCGTTTCTTTTTTACAAAACGTTTTAACATCTACCCCAATTTTTAATTTAGGAAAATTATCTTTTATTAATACAAAATTTAATGCTTGTGCTGGCATTAATGAGTAATCTTACAGTAAAGAAAAAAAAAAAAGGCTGAGAGGTGCAATGAAGACAGTTGTTTTCCTAAGTATGTGTTTAAAAATATATTTCAGCTGATTGTGAAAGTAGTAGGGCAAAAGCGATTTTTAAAAAAAATATTTCAAGATATCTTGAAAATACTTCAGTGACTTTGGCTTTTGCTTTTAATAGTACGTGGTACAATTTTATTCAACTTGATGTTTTTGTAGGTCTGTTGAAGGGACATCTCAGGCAAAGTTTAACTGGCATTTTTTTGTGGCTGTTGGAAACCGTTGTGACTTGGGAATCCCTGTTTAAACAATGTCCAAATGCTCTAGTCATAACCTAGAACATCTGGAATATCACTGTTGTGAACACGTACGACATCAGGAAAGATCTTTACATGCTTAGCAGAACACATTGTAGAAGTTTTTACTTGAGGACATGAAATGTAACTGAATTGTTATTTAATCTTGCCACAAAATATGTTGGGTAGACGAGAATAATTTCATTGTTTATAATGGCAAAGAAGGATCATCATAAATGTAATATGTGAAATTATACATAGACTTTACATTACTGATGCTTACGTCTTCAAATGCAATTCACATTTCCAGAATATTGCCCTCTTTGCAGAGCTGGGGAGAGGACAGAGTATGAACACCATAACAAAGAAGAGTTCATTGACTTACCACAATTCCCAAGGTATCATGTTCTCTTAAAAAACCCTCACAGAAAACCCAACCAAAGCCCAACTGTTCATGCTATTTTAGCTAAATAAACTGTGCAGAGGTTTAAATGACTGTATGTGAATATGCATGTGAAGAGAGCTAGCATTGCAGCTACCAGCTGTAAAAGCTGTTAGGACCAGTACATTGGAAGATATCAGTGTCTATTTTTAAATTAAAATAAAAAGATTTTTTTAATCTGTATGAAGTTGTAATTTTGCTGTTAACTATAACTTTCATTTTTTAATGAAATACAGTTTTGTAATTTGCATTTAAAATTTCTAATGTGAAAAGGAGTTTACAAAATCTAGTTTAATAAAGGATTTTTGCCACAGTTAATAGGCTTCTGTCTTTCCTTGGATGACTACATTTCAGCTTGAATCAAATTTTGTCAAATAGTAGTCTGGGGTTCTGCATGAAAGCCACTTGCCTTGATGATCTTAAAGGTCTTTTCCAACCTAAATAAATGATTCTGTGATTTTATGACTTCAGGATACCATCTGCAGGTGTAAAAAGGAACAGATTTGTGGCCTGATTTTAAGTGTTGCAAGTGAAAGCTGAATGCCCACATTACTGAAAATGAGGGTCATAGTTTCGGGGGGGCTGTGTGGGGTGTTTGGTCTGAAGAGGGTGAAGAGATGCTGTTCAGGCCTAGCTTATTTTGTGGGAGAGTGAGGGCAGTGGTGTATGTCAAAGGGAGGGGCAGGTGTGACCACTGTAAGGATGAAAGTTTGGGGGAGGGAAGCGTTCTGGGGAAACCTCATGTAGCAAGACTCCTTAGGTTAGGGGCAGTGGCAGGTCGGATCCTGAGGAAGCATAGTTGCTGTTATTGTGGATTCAGAGCTAGTAAGCCTGGCTTTTCCCAAGCCTGCTCTATGCAGATGAAGTGCAGATACTCCTGTGCCATGTTCCTGAAGTGTGGAAAGACATGTGAGAGCAAAATGCTGGCTAGAGTCCAGCTTATTTTGTTAGCTCAGGTTGAGGATAACTGCCTTTCATTCCTATGACTTCGTTGCCTTGTGGCATGGGTGGACTGCAGAAACAAGCCGGGTTTGTGCATTTGCACAGCAAAGCTCTATAACTAATAAGCTGTTCAAGAGAGCAGAGAAAACGGGTTTTGGGAGCACATGAAAGCTTGGCAGATGCTGGCTTAGATCTGACATGGCTGATTCTGAGCCACAGCTACTGGACCACAGAATTGGCAGGACTCCCTGCTCTGGCTGTGTGGCTCAACATCCAGCTTAGCGATCAGTCTCTCAAATTGCCGTGTTATGAAGTGGAGGTACTGCTACTGGACTTGGCTTCTCTCTGGAGGCAGGACAGCAGTTCGCAGGTGTGGAAAGACCCAGCCTAACTCCTGCCTTTCCTGGAGCAGTCCATCCTGATTCACCAGCTTCTATTCCAGTTCACGCCCTTATTTCCTCTGTGTGCTGGGCTGGCTCTGGGCTCCTGTCTGCTTGTAGCTGGGAGTTTGCTCCCTGACGGCACTCTGGGGATTTCTAGGAGTCCTTCTTCCTATTTAAATACGAGAAACAGAGTATTTTAGTCGGTCCTTACTTATGGAAATTATTTGAACTTTAAGGCTGAAAAGTCAAGTGTGGTAAAATAAAAATACTGCTTGAGGCAACAGAAATTTTCAGCCCAAATCATGAAAGTCGGCTGGTGGAATGCGTTGGGCAGCTTGACAATAGGTGGTGCCCTTGCCAATGTCATAGAGTGATTGCGGCGGCAGCTTTTACTGTGCCCTCTACCAGCGCTGCTGTTTCTCTGACACCCACTAAAGGATGTTATTACACATCACGTGCTGTTCATTTCTTCCTCAGAGAGAGAATACTGTATTTGGAGTATTGTTTTGGTAACGTTTTTTCCTTCTTTATAGATGGGTGGGGTAGAGTTTGTTTTCAAAATATACTTGCTGCTCTGTGCTAAAGATGGGCAAGACGAGTTCAGTTTTGCACTCAGATTTGAGATCGATAATTCTGGGGTTTCTCCTTTAGCTGCCTTGTGGTGTTTTTTGTATTTCAGTTGTCTGGATGCTTGGAGACTGGCACAAAGGCATTGTGCTGTTTGGTGAAGTCCTGTGCTACTGTGGGTGTTGCTGGTGGCACAGAATCTTCTTGAAAACCCTCATGGGGAAGGACCCTCTTGATGTTGCTTGACTTTCTGCATCATGGGGCCTGGCTGGGCTAGCAGTGGCTTCTCATTAGTTGCCACCATTAATTTTGTGGGATAGGTCAGGAGATAAAGTTCCTTTATTCCTATAAGCTGAGTGGCTTCTACATGGTATGGAGCTGGGAGGTGCTGTCTTGAGGATTAGCCCGGCGAGTCTTTCCCATAAACAGGGCCTGTCTTTGTCCTGAATGACAGTTAGGACCTTCAGAGGATCCAGGAGTCTTTACCTCCTCCTGGGCTGGTCTGCCCTGTTAGGCCCTGAGTGCTGGAGAGCCCTTGGAACACTGAATCAGGTCTTCAGCCTTTCTCTCCCACACCTCAATGGAAAATACACCATACATCAGGGAGACGGGGAGGGAATCTACGGGGCATGGACATACTCTGTAAGCTGTAAGAATCTTGTGGGGAAGATCTATGGAGGCATGTGGGTGGGCCACATCTGAGGGGGCATGTTGCCAGGTGCAGTCACAGGCCCTGAAAGAGCTGTGGGAAGCCTGGCTACTGGATTCAGACCCGTACCCAGAGACTGCTGTGACGAAGAGGAAAGGCCTATTGCAGCGTGAGGGGCTTTATGCCGCAGGATGGGTTGTGGCACAGAGCAGGGGCATGCCTGTGAACTGGGAGGCTGGCAAGCACTAGAAGGGACTTGCAAAAGCTGATAGGGAAAGGTGGTGTGTGATGGCAGAGGTGTTCAGGAGACCCTGGGGTGCTGCAGGACCATGTAGTAAGGTACCATGCACAGATGGGGCAGCACATTTCCCTCAGCTCCAGCAGAGCCATGCTGATATATCCAAACCAGCGTATCAAAGCAGCTGCTGGGATGCACCATTCAGCGGTCTTGCTGAATTAAGTGTAGTAGATAGGGCACAACATCCTGTGAGCGACCTGTTTTGTACCGTGTTCAGGTTTTGGGTTTTCTTTTAACTTTTATTTATGTAGCTTTCATACTTTAAGTATGCTACAGATCTTTGTCTTGACTGAGACAAAAGCTGGGTCGCAGACCTTGGGGGTGGGGAGGACTTGCAGTTTTGATAGCTTCTTGGTGAACAAATGGAGCTTTTGGCATCCATTCCACGATGGACATGTAGGCAATCCCTGCCACTTCAGGGTTTGGAAAAGGCAGCCGTGTATCCCCAGTGCCACCAGAGGTCCCCACGGCCGGGGACCCTTCTGCTGTTAACCCAAGCTGCAGAAACAGAAAGGACTGAAGGGGAGCACAGGATAAAAGCCACCATCTTGCTTTCCTGCCTATTGTCCTAAGCTGTTTTGTGTCCTCTGTCATGGTGTTGGGTCTAAAACTAGATTTATGTACTCCTTGTGAGTAGGGAATGTTTTTTCATACGGTTCAGGAGATGTCTTACATGACTCTGGGAGTGCTGAAATAATAGTAAGAATACTAAATGCTGTTGCATTTCCTCTGTGTGATCAGGATGTGATATCTGCAAACTTCTTTGGGCAGTAGGACATCTGAGTGTGGCAGTGCTGCTATGATGATTGTTCTTTCTACAAGCTTGGTAAGCAACTGTATGGATCATTATTATTTTTGTGTTATCTTGAGGGTAACTCTCTGTAAGAAGGACGCACTTCCTTCTTACAGATCCATGGCTGGTTGTACACACTGGACAGGATTGCATCCTGCAATGGGAAGTCTCTGCCTGTGCCAGACGTTTAATCAATTTGGTTTGTAAATGGAATCCTGTCAAGTCGGGCTGTGGGAGCTCTGTGTAACAGTGTTTGCTCTATGTTGGCCAACTCTCAAGGCACTGCTTTGGATTCCCACCTCTAAGTCAGGGTAAAAGTAGTCTCTTTTGCTTATGTGTCCTTCTTGCCTTTCCAGATTATCCCCTTTCACTGTCTTGCAGTGCCATATAGGCAAGCCACAGGTGACTGGGAGCTTCAGCTTTCTGGCATTTTTCAAGATAGTCACGTAAAGCGGCTAACATGATATACTGCAGAGAGAACAGAATGTCTCTGGAGGGATGGTACGCCCTGGCTGACAGGGGGGGCTTCCACCAGAGACCCCTGGGGAGTGACTCAGGGCATCTATGTCAGGCTTCTGCTCTGAGGCTTCTTCTGGGGAAACATTTCCATGTTCATGCACTAGAAAGGAGAAACTGGCCGGTGAAGCAGGGAACCTGAGGCTGCATGGTTGTGACTATCCCCATCTCCTTCTTCAAAACAGGAGGAAGTGGGGAAAAGCGTATTTTCAAAATAGAAACAGCTGCTGCCTTCATTTTGTTGATTTTCCCATGAGGAACTCTGATGGCTTCTGGCTTTGCTGGGGCAGGAGGCCCAGTTTGTGCTGGCATTTCTTTCCCCGACGAGGCTGATGTACAGACGGCAGAAATAAGGAGGCTGTGCCTGGAGCGGGGCTGGGGCTGGAGCAGCCCCTGGGGAGAGGGCAGGGGGCAGCTCCTGGCCCTGCTCGCTGTGGGTGGGTGCCCAGGGAGGTTGGTGAGGTGCGTGCTGGGCACTGGTGTTGCTGGTGGTTCCCCGGGGCGCAGGAGCCCAGCTGCCCTGAGCTGTGGATTCCTGGGGTGCGGTGCTCAGGGGGCTGCTGGGGAAGCAGGGAAGGGGGACCCCCAGGCGGGCAGGTGGCGGGGCCTGGCCTGGGGCTGCATTGCGGTGGGGCTGGTGAGAAAAGCTGCTTCCTCCACCACTTCCCTGCTGTGGCAGAGCTCGGGTCTCTGCCCTCCTAGGCAGAATGAAAGGAGGAACCTGCGTTTCCTCAGTGCTTCTGGCCTCCGTCAGCATTTCCTTGCCTGGGGAAGAGCAGCGCTGGGAGCACCTGGGCTGCCCTGACCCCTGGGCGAGGCTGGGGACGAGGGTGGGAGCTGACCTGGCCCTGAAGCCATGGAGCAGCCTCAGGTTATGTGCGATTTCACAAAGAAACCACTGGAGCCTCCTCCGTGGTTTCAGCAAAGGCACTGGGATTATTTTTGCATTAAATCCAGATGGGGGAAGGAAGTGTGGATGTCCGTGGGGAGAGAGAAAATTGCGAAAGTCAGACGATGTACAGAAGCAGATGTGCGCTTGCACGCTGTGAGTGTGGAAGTGTTTGCCGGCAGGAAAGGGCTGCCCCTCGGACCCCAGGGCTGCTAGTGGGGCCTGCCCTGCCTGCCGGCCCCTGCCCTCCCTGCTGGCCCTGCTGCCCCCTGCCCTCCCTGCCGGCTCCTGCCTGGACTCCCCTCTGCCTGCCCTGCAGCCCTGGTCTCTGCCTCCCGGCCGCAGCCAGCCTGCCTGTGTGCTCTTGCCCTCTCCCTGCCAGCTCCAGGGCAGCACGGCCACCCTGGGCTCCTTGAGGCTGCGAACACCTCCCAAGAGCTCCGGCAAAAAAACCCAACAGTAGGCAAAGGCAGAGGAACTCTTGTTCCCTCAGTTGGGTGGGTGGGTGTTTTGGGAATTAATACCTGATTTTGGGGGAGAAAATTTAATTTCTTCTCAGCGGTGTGACTGCTTTTATGCTAGACTGTCTCAGAATGAGAGCTGGGGGAATTAAGTAACCTGCAGTGCAGTTCCTAAGTGTGCTTCCTTTCGAGAAAAGGGAAGTAAGTTTTCATATTGCCCTGGAGGAAAGCACTTCCCATACATTGTCCTGACCGACAGTGCTGCACTGGCGTCACGGGAGGAATTGCGCTAGGAAGTTAGCACACTGGTTTCTGCTTGTCAGATACCAAGAAAAAAGAAGTGTGTAAATGTTAGTTTTGTCACACAGCATACTTTGCGGACAACCTGATCTCTGTTCCAGAGAAATAGCTAATCAGTAACCCATACACAGCAGGAAAACACAAAAGCAGTGAGGAGTAGTTAAGACTGCAGAAGGCTGTGGTCTCAGAAAGTGAGGAAATCTCTGCCTGCCTCGTCTGCACAAGTGTATGGGTTTAATGTACGGAGCAGGGCTATATCAGTCTTGAGAAGAGGCTGGATAAACACAGATGCCCACACCCAAATGTTAGCACCAACCCCAAGTTTGGTCGTTGTTTGCACAACTCAGGGTTCTGTGTTTTGGGCCTGAGAGGTCCGTGCTGCTCAGGCGAGCCTAGGGCTGAGTCAGTCAGTGCTCTGTGCCCATCTCAGCACCCTTTGCACCCAGAGACTGGGTGGCCCAGGGCCAAACCCCCTGGGGCAGGGGTAGCTGGAGGACTGCTCTGTGGCCACCTGAAGCATAGGCAAGCATGTCACTGGAGGCAGCTCCATTTCCACATTACAGGGGGGACGGATCTGCTTTTGCAGGGTGGATGGACATGCTCCTTGGTCAGCTCTACCTGCTAGGTATGCAAGCAGTGCCCGGGCTGTGGCTGCCCCTCTGCCTCCTAATGGCCCTGCCAGGTGCAGGATGGCAACCAGCAGAAAAGGTGGCTGGAGGTGGTACCTAGCTGTCGTGGAGCCCATGCTCACAGCAGTGGGGATCTGCAGCTGTGGCCCTGCCTCCCTGCCTGCAGCATATCACCAATCCCTCTGTGCCAGAGCTGTGTTGGCTCCTTTGGCATGTCTCAGGGAAGAGGCAAGCCTGGCGAAGGGGCTCAAGATAAGCCAAGTTGAGGGTTGAACCTTGTAACTCAGGAGGGAGGCAGGAGAATCTATGGGGAGGAGGTGACGTTTCAGGCATGCTCGTGCATTTAGGCTTCTCTGTCAGGCATGCTCCAGCCTCAGTATGCTGGAGGGCTTTGACTCACCCTCTGAGGACCTCTAGTTCTTCCCACACAATGTATCAGGAACCTGCATCATGCTAGGTTTTGGATTCTGTTTTATCAACAGATGCTTCTGTTTGTGCCACTGCAATACCAATACCAAGAGGTGTTTAACCACTGTGTCAGCTTGCTGAAGAACCATAGCCTAAATTCATCAAGGCAAAGTAATTAATAGTGTGAGAGTTCTACCAAAATCCATATAGGAACCGCTTCTTAAACTGTATTTTCATTTCCTCTTTCAGATTTAGTTCTTTGACAATGAGTAATGCTTCAGAAGTTGCTGTGCCTGGCCTGCTTTAGAGCCTTCAGCAATGCTCTCCACCATGCTGTGAGGATGCTTCCCTTTCTCTGAAGTGTCTATGCCTGGGAAGGGAATGCTCTCGCCCCCAGGCTGAACCCTGGGCAATCTACCTCGTTTCCCCTGTATTGCCCAAGAACCCAAGGGAAAGCAAAGAGCCACATCCCAGTTTTCCTGACACACAGCTGGCATCCTGACCGTATAAATTTTTCCTGGTTCCTTTTGAAAATGTTAACAAAAAAAATATTAGTCTCTCTTTTAACAAAATAAGCATACTTCATGTGTTGTTTATACCTCTGGTGCAGTGCCTAGACGTAAGCAACAATTAGCTTTATTTTGTATAATATAATGATCATCTAGAACAGAAGACAGGCCTGTAGGGCTGAATGCAATGTGTATCAAGAGTGTCATGGTTTACTTCCTGAGCATTGCACATACCATACTATTTGACCAGAATCAGAGCAAATCTAAGAACAAAAGGAAATCAGGCAGGGGGGACAGCTTCCTTCCTTGATCTCATATCCCTTCCTAACATCAGCAGCCTGCTGATTTCTCCAAGTGAGGCAGAAATCAGTGGATTAAGAAACAAATGTGACCTTTCATTGTAAACCAGCCCATGTCTTTACATGACAAACCCTGGATAATATTATTTTTACATGATTGGTCATAAATCCTGAGTTACTTGGGGTTTAAGACTATTTTTTGCTGTCAATTTATTTTCAATGCAAAAATAATTTGCAACCCTCCACTCTACCCCATAAATATTTTCCACAACAAAGTGTTTGTTTCTGAAAGTCCCAGATAATGACTCATACTGAGCTTAAAAAAAAGGAGAAGCAATGAATTTTTTAATGTATTAACAATATTCTCTCACAGCCAGATGTTCCCCTTCATTGCACAGCATGAAGAGGTGAAAAGGAGCAGAAAAACTGCAGTAAGAAAGAAAAAAGCAACACCCAAGGATCAAGAGAAATGTGTCAGGCTGCAACATTACACCTAACTCTGGAATTGCCTATGTGTTGTACAGAAAGTTTGCAGCTGAAGGTGTCTTCATGGAGTTCCAGGTCACTATGAAGTGAAGTCATGAAGCATGTGCATTCCTAAGAAAGGTATCAAACTTTTATTCAAAAAACCCCAAAAGAATGGAAGAAACAAAAATAAATCTCATGTTCAACCATTTTTGGGAAGTTATTGGATCAAGATGCTCTAGGAAGCACAGAGGAGGGAAATGGATGTCAATCAAGACATGTTAGGACATGTTTCTTCTTCTACTGTCTTGGTTTTTTTGCTGAGTTCACTTGATTCAAAAGTTGTTTGTGAAGTATTTTATAGATGGATGCGCTCTTTATCCAAAATGCAAACTGCTTAGCCAGATGGCCTCACATCTGGATTAGTCTGCAGCACAAAACAGAAAAGGCTAGCTGCGTTTGTAAGCAGCTGCTATCTGTAGCAGACCTAAAACGGGTGATGGTTACTGAAGACTTTTATATCAATATAATTTGTGAACAGTATTTATTTCTCTACTTCTGACAAGCCACAGCATTCAGGTGGAAACATTTCAGAATGTTTGGGTGTCTGATTACCATAATCGCAATGGAAACTTATTGCCTGATTGCATGCACTGGTATTGGGAAACCCAAACCTGGTTAAAAACAGAATAGGCGTTTAATGTGAAAATTAAGTAACACAAGTTCTCACTTAAACTGATGATGCACTGAAGCCCCTTATCCAAAATCTTGTCTCAAATTGAAAGGTAAACCGAAGCTTTTAAGAAGATAGTATTCCAAAAATACCTTCTGTAAGCCACCCTTCCTTATCTTCATGCCTGTTGATAATTAACTGAATTAATTTCATTTCATAGGGAAAAGAAACAAATTGATTCCCCAGCCTAACTGTGCAGCGCTGTTCTTCAAGCATCGTATCAGAAGGTTTACAGTGGTTTACACAGGTTATATTTTTTCAGCAGCTATTTCTATTTTTTATGTTTGCCTTTCATCTAACATAAATTATCTTTTTGTGTCCTTTTTGCCTTATTTTGTTCTTTTTAAATCATTCTTGGAAGTGATGTGACTTTATCCTGGGATGGATTGTGCTGTCATAATGTTAATGTGGACAAATTCATTAGCTGTCTTTAGAGAGTTCCCATCATGCAAGGAACAAAAATGCATGGCTTTAGATCTGGATCAGGCAGCCCAGCCCTACAGCTTTGTGGCTAGAGGTGTTCTGAAATGGCTTCACCGAGCCTGAAATATTTTCTGAAGAGGACTTGGGTTCCATTTCTCTGCCTCTGGGGCCCCTTTCAAGGCTTCAGGGGAGCCCACTGCTCATGCCTCTGACTGAGGAACAGACATCCCGCTGAGCTGTTTATCAGGGCCCTTGGTGTTTGGCTCTGGGGCAGCTCTCCTGCTGTGCCAGGGCTCCTGGGCTGCTTCAGGAGTATGGGACAGGAATGTACTCCCTGCAGTCTGATTGCCTGATCATCAAAAGCGGACAATCTCTTGTGCTTACAGCTCCTGGGGTATAGACCATAGACCTGGGGTTTGAAATCCTGAAACTATCATCAGAGCTTTCCTTTCAGTGTTGTAGTAGGAAAGCTGGAAGTGATGAGAATCTGGCTAGCTCAAATTGTCTATACTGGGAAAGGTGGGAGTCTCCGTGCCTGTGGTCCCTTCTCTTGCTCAGCCTCCTTGTGCTGGCAGAAGAAGGGACGTGCATGCTAGTAAAATGATACAGGTCAATCCTAACTAAGCTACTGGGGAATCCTCAGTGAATTACAACAGATCCCTATAAACCAATGCTGAATCAGCCCAAAAGTGCCTGCCTTGGGTTTTGTACAAGATCAACTAAACGTGTATGCTCTCTTTTTTTTTAAAGGCAGGGCCATATTACAGCTTGTATAAAAATATCCCAAGTCTTGTTCATGCTACTGGAATGTGAATTACATGTAGCACTGCCAGGCCGTTGTCCATCTGCTCCTTTTCTAGCACATATAGGTGCTGCCGGGCTGCACTATGCCATTAGCCACTGCAGCAGAGAGGAGGTGGCTGTAAGAGCGGCAAACTGCAGAGGGAAAGCTTTCTGCAGCCTGCATGTTTTGCTCCCCTCCCCCATCTTCAAGGTTTTTACATTTGCTCTCATAGTCACCGAAGAGAGAGAGACATATGCACTCATACACCAGCCCACAACAAAACCCACACAGGCAGGGCTGAGGAGCGCTCACCAGGAAGCTGACTTACCCTAAACCACTCGGCTGTTCCTCGTCACACTATCTGGGTCTGCTGTTACTGCTGCCTCCGGGTGAGCTAGACCCAGTCGCCAGGACTCCTTTGGCCTGTTTGTGCAGTGGTCTCTGGTTACCTATTGAGTTGTGGGTTGGTTTTTCGTTTGGTTGGGTTTTTTTTTTTCTTCTCAATAATAAAATTGTTCTAATCTGCTAAAAAGAAGTCCATCTGAAAAAGCCAAGAACAGAGAACGCCACTTTTTTTCTTCCCCTATCTCGTCTAGAATAGTTGTCTTCCATAACGTTTATTTCCAACAGCCGCTTTCAGCTTCCTACATCTGGTGAGTTCTCTGCATTTTCTGTTTTTTCTAGAAGTCTTAACGTGAATTGATATTCTGAATCAAATTCAGTACCTTTAGTTTTAGTTTTATTAATAAATTTGGGAAATTGATTCACATAATCAATTTTACTTTTAATACCATCTGTTAAATACTGTGATATCCTGTTAAACACTGATTTAATCCTGCCCCAGGTTGTGTATCTCCTGGATTTTTATTTGTTCCAGAGCTTGTTTCCACTTCAGTATAAAAAGGCCGTGTATAAAAGTAGGAAGAGGGGTGTGATGGGCTGCACCACACCAGTATTTTCCACGTTAACTGATGTAAGAAAAAAGAGATAATATGGGAATTACTCTGAAGATGGCGGGTCTGATTCTGACCCCCTTTGCTGTCGTATAAACTATGAACCCAGGAAAGATAGGCATGTGTAAACCTGCAACACCTCAAAGGATGGCTTTCTTCCCCATTTGCGAAGTACATCATGGTTATGAGAAAACTGTTCTGCTTCATCTTAAATGTTCCCAAGCAAATTAAGTGAAGATTTTATTGTGAGACTTTGAGAAAGGTGAAATTTAGGTTGTTAGGATTGAAGTGAGATTCAAAGTATTTTTAATTTGCCAACATATCTGTCACGGGCTCTGGCTCCAGCAGCTGTCTGGCTCCACTAGGTCTACCAAACGTCTCTGCCACCTTCTGAGATGGAAGGGCTGTTTGCCATCTAAATGGGCATGGCTGTAATTCTTTGCTTTCATCTCACCCCCATGGCTTCTTCTCCGCTGCTTTCTGAGCCAACCATGGCATGCTCATGGTGTGGGAAACCCTCAGAGAGCAGTATGTGTTTGTGTGCATGTGTGCGTATCTGTGCACAACCATTTCTAGATTCTGCTTACCAAACCTGCATCTTACAATGCTCTAGTGGTGGTGGCATGGTCTTGTCACATTGCCAGACAGAGGCAGTTAATCTAAAAGGTGAATGAGGAGGAAACACATTCAGGCTGAAACCATCCCTCTGACATGGGTCCCTGCAAAAAATCTGAATGTGGCTTTAAGATTTTCTAACTTCTTTCAGCTGTGTTTCTGCCTATGGATGGGGTGGGAGTGGGGCCTGGCATCTGGA